>NC_039365.1:29435286-30768510 GCF_003573695.1 Papaver somniferum
CCCCCCAAATAAATATTGTTGGAAAATTCGGCTCGAAAAGTTGCTCGGAGCACCCCCCCCCGAAGGACATTTGCTATACGGACCCTCACTTTGGATAAGGGGTAACCTAATTACTAAGGGGCACCCCATTTATAGGCAGCTGCTAACCGCACCCCAGAACCGGATAGGGGGCAACCCTTCTTCTTCATTTCAAATTCATTTTTTGGCTGGAAGAAGAGTTCACTCCTGGAAATTTTCTCGATCGGATTTTGGATGGGTTAGAGGTAGACTAAATCGCTGAAACTTCATGGGTGGACGTGATATAGCCTAAAAGGCTTGGTATGGGCCTTTGGTTCGATCCAATTTGGCTGGATATTCCGCGAGAAGCAAACAAAGCTACACGTTCGTGGGAGAGATTTTCACGGGATTTTCTATGAATTGTGTGTGCTGCTGGGACTCTAATTCGTGTACTGAACGTGTATGGAGGACTCTTAGTTTCAATAGACGCGTGAAGGAAGTAAAGAAGGATATAAAACCATAATTTTGGAAATAATATATTCCCGAGTAATGGCTTTGCTGTGAGAGAATTTGGAGACATTACTGCGAGATATTTTGGTCTTGTGGAGTATATATAGGGTGATGGGGATTCAGAGAGGGGGAGGGTAGAGTTAGGGAAACTTTAGAAGACAACAGAGGCGAGAAATCAATGTGCAGAGAACTCCATTGTTGCTGCTGGTGAAGAACACATGAAGAACAACGACCCACACGAAGAACAACGACCCACAAAGAACCGTCGTTCATGCTACAGTGGAGCGGCAGACTTATTTGCACAGTAACAGCTACACAAACCTTATATCGTTCTTTGTAACAGTTTGGTTTGTAATAGAAATAATTGTTACAAACCCGGTTTAAACATTATTTCTCCCATTTTCTTCATTTGTAAACCCCTTGAGCAATCAAAATGATTTTTGAGCGTGTTTCCAACATGATGATGAGCTAATTCTCCCACAACCAAGGAAGTGAGGAAGCTATTTACGCATGAATAATTGGTAATCATTTATTTCCTCTAATTTATAATTTATAATTCACTCAATCACTGCTTTTGCAGAGTTTTTAATTGTTTGCAAAAAATTTCTTCATTAGTTGTGATTCAATTAGATAGGTTATGCTTTGTTTAGATAATCTATGCTTAGGGATACAATTAATTTTTGAGAATTTTCCAGATTATTTGTGAACTAAGAAATAATAGTCTTAAAATATAATTAGAGTTTTGCATTGTTTACCATAATTTATTCATGTGTAATAGTGAAATCAGTGTCTTGGTTGTTTTCTAATATCTTGAAGTCAATTTTGTAATAAGTTTTCTTTGTTTTTAAATTTTTATTAAGTCTAAAATTCATTTCCTTCACAAGTCTTAAAACAACTCTTTTATCACTATCTATAACAACTTTGAGAACACATCACGTATCTTTCAAGTCGTACGTATTGAAAACGAAACTGGGAAGCATGAACACTCTAGATAGACATAGTATTAAGGAATACAATATGAAGTTTATTTCTTAAGCATTAAACTTTGTAGATAATACATCGACATAATCGTTTAAATTATATCGTGATTATGTATGGGTATGAGGTGAGGATTTCATCCTAGGAAACAATGTTTTACATGTGTTTTAAGGAAGTAAGTTCATAAACTTGTTTATGAATCGAAAAGGAAATCACCAAGCGTTATTGGGATTGTTATTCATTGCATATCTTGTGAACATCCAATATGTGTGATTTAGTATAACCGCTCACGACTTGTTTGTGTTCTTGGTAAAACTATTCACAAAGTCCTGACTTATGTATTGGTATGACTTTTATTAGTGAAACCGATCTTAAGTAATCACCTGAGATGGTATGATCGAGTTTGTGATTTGTTGAACCGAATCTAGGAAAAGGGGAACCGATTCTATGAAGAGGTGCAACACATCACAAAAGGGAATCGATCCTTGTATGAGGAGCAACAAGTTTATAGCATAAATGGGAACCGATCCTACGGACATGTGCAACACGTTTTTAGGCAAAGGGGAACCGATCCTATGGACATGTGCAACACTGAAAAGCGGGGGTATAACAACCACACCCAATATTTCGATTAGAAATCTGTATGGACTAACTCCAATATACTTTCTAGAGAATCAACTAGACAGTCAGACTCAATTTAGAGAAAAGTATATCGAGGAGTTAATATCTCTCTCACTTGATTTGATCTTTACTCAAGCAAATAGAAATCTGCGAGTCTTTATCGAATACAAGGATAATAACTTGGATGGTACCAAAGACCAATATCCAAGTTTCAATCAGTTTAAATCAACAACCAAAGTTTGGATATTCTAATTGATTGATCTTAACGCACAACCTATGATATTTCAATTATATAACAAAATATAATGTGGAATAGAAATAACACAGACACCAGAAATTTTGTTAACTAGGAAGCCGCAAATACAGAAAAACCCCGGGACCTAGTCCAGATTGAACACCACACTGTATTAAGCCGCTACAGACACTAGCCTACTATAAACTAACTTCGGTCTGGACTGTAGTTGAACCCTAATCAATCTCACACTGATTCAAGGTACAGTTGCGCTCCTTACGTCTCTGATCCCAGTAGGATACTACGCACTTGATTCCCTTAGCTGATCTCACCCACAACTAAGAGTTGCTACGACCCAAAGTCAGAGACTTTAATAAACAAATCTGTATCATACAGAAAAGTGTATGATAGGTAAATCTGTCTCCCACAGATAGAACTAAGAGTTTTTGTTCCGTATTTTGATAAATCAAGGTGAACAGGAACTAATTGATAATCCAGACTTATATTCCCGAAGAACAACCTAGTATTATCAATCACCTCACAACCATCTTAATCGTATGGTAGCGAAACAAGATGTTGCGGAATCACAAACGATGAGACGAAGATGATTGTGATTTCTTTTTATCTTGCCATATCGGAGATAAATATCAAGCCAATTATTCAATTGAACTCGTATGATAGAAAATGGAAAGATTAAATTGCTCAACTACAAGAGAAGTAGTTTTGTCTGGATTCACAATCCCAATGAAGTCTTTCAGTCGTTAACCTACAGGGTCTCGGGAAGAAACCTAAGGTTAAAGGAGAATCGACTCTAGCAAACTAACTAGTATCACACAGGAGGTGTGGGGATTAGTTTTTCCAGTTGCTAGATATCTCATTTATATAGTTTTCAAATCAGGGTTTGCAATCTAAGTTACCTTGGTAACAAAGCATTCAATATTCACCGTTAGATGAAAACCTGATTTCTCCAAGCTAATATCTTTGAAACGTTATATCGAAACTTAGCTTGTCATACACAAATGAAATGTGTTTCATTTAGGTTTGAATAACCGTACCTAAACGTATACACTTGGTCGGTTCACAAATAGTTAACCGAGGTTAGCCATATGAGTACTTTCATATCAACCATATTCATCTTTCTCATAACTAGTTCAAATGACTCATAAGAACTAGTTGATAGAGTTGTTCAATTGCTTAGGTCTTTATTCATAGACACAATTGAAACAAAATCGGTTTGGTTCACTTGAATCAATTCATAAACAATATAGCCACGGTTTGCAAAGATTGCATTCCTTATTGATTTATTGTTTTAAGTTCATGAACTTCCGATTTGAGAAATAACCAGATTGGGTACGCGTACGGGTATGTGTACCTTAGCTACCGGATTTGAGTTTGGAAACTCAGCAGAAATTTTCGGTTCGAAAACTTCCATGAGTACGCGTACCTAAGGTGACTGGTTTTCCAGTTTGTATACTACAAACTCCAGCAGAAATTTTCGGTTAGAAAACTTCCGCCAGTACGCGTACGGGTATGCGTACCCAACATGTCTCCTTTACCAATGTCGCATGCACAAGTGCACACAATTGGTTTCCGGCACATATATTTATACACTAATGTGCGAACACACTATATATGCTTATATCCATAGTTGGTTACATAATCTTAACTCTACATTTCAATAATTGAAACATTCTTCTATAATGTTATAACAATCGTTATTCACGACTATCGTCATCAAAGTTATTTTCAAGATTGAAACGTCATCATGACTTTCATCACGGATAAAGATGAAAAGTGGTTAAAGCGAAGGCTTACCAACACGTATTTCGAGAAAAATATAGGCGAGTAAACTCGGCTCGAAATAGAAAATGTGTATGTATGAAAACTATCATACTTATACGACTTTGTCTCAAGAGTAGGAGATAGAGAGATAGACTTTTGAGTGATAGATAAGTTCAAGTCTCCACATACCTTTTAGTCCGATGAAGTTCCATTGGTTCCTCGATTAGTTCTTCATCTTCGTAATATGATTGCCATGGAGTCTGGAGCTCAACTACACTAATCTGTCCTAAACCGAGACTTAGCTATAAGTAGTCTAGAAATCAAGAGATATAGTTTTGACAACTAAACTTGACAAACATGCTTGAGATAACAACGCATGCGAGTTCGAACGAGCAGTGCTCTAACAAACACATATAAGTTAGGTACCACATATATGTGGAGAACCGATCCTAGTACCTAGTCAACCGAATTTTGGAAAGCTAGTGTGACTATGCACATTACTTACATGGAGGTATAACTGAAACTTGTTTTGGTAGAACCGTTAAACCTATTATTTGTGATTGAGTGTTTCTTGATCAATCACATAGTTCTTGAAAGTCAGATGAACCAATTCTAAACTTGTTTGGAAGTGTGGCAAATCGGTTTCAAGGTTGTAAGTATAAAAGAGGACTTACAAAGTAATGATGTTGACATACTTTGAATACGTACAATAATGTTTATCTTTTATTGTTCAAAGTTATTCCTTAATAGCTACAGGAAGAAATTCACAGGATCGAAATATAAATAAGTTAAAAATATTTTAATTAAGGTTGTTAATTTTATTTTAGGAAAATGAGAATTAGTAATGTGCATTTCCTAGTTGAGATTTTCCAAAGAT
The DNA here is from genome assembly GCF_003573695.1 of Papaver somniferum. Classification (NCBI taxonomy): domain Eukaryota; kingdom Viridiplantae; phylum Streptophyta; class Magnoliopsida; order Ranunculales; family Papaveraceae; genus Papaver; species Papaver somniferum. Next base: position 29,440,284 of record NC_039365.1, read on the forward strand.
ATTTTCGGTCATTATTTGGACAGAGCATTTACAGGAATTATGGAAACCAAATTTGGAATATATTGAATATCTTTGAAAATATTTTCGGTTTTGGAAACTCTTTGGTGTCTAAACTTCCTTGTCTATAAATACTTGAAGTTTGCATTTCTAGCAAACTAATCCTTCGTGACAGCAAACTTCCTCGGTTGTGTTGTTACTGGTGTAGCCGCCTATCGAAGAGGAGAGTAACCTAATTAGGCGAAATCTCTTACGACCACTTAGTTTAAAGTCTTCTTTGGGATTGAGAAGCTCTTCGAGTACCGTTGGTGGGAAACTAGATAATTGCGGTTTATCTTGTGTTTTCGATTGATTTGATTGACTAATTGTGGTTGAACTTTGATTTCACCTAGTTTTTTTTGTGCTTGAGAATCTTCTCTTATGATATAAGATTCACTCAAACTAGATCGAAGTTTCGACAGGGATCTTTAGACTGTTGTTAGTGCTAAAGACGATCTTGTGATAATCCATTTTTAACAGACTCCGTTCTGTGCGTGATTGATCACAAGAGATTCAAGTTGTTGTGTGCAGGTGTTTATTGAGAATCTAAGAAGATTTGAAGACAAAGAAGATATTGAAGATTTATGATTTGGGGTTCATAATCTTTGGTGTGCACAATACTTGTTTCGGCATAAGAGGATCCAACTATAATCAGTTTATCCTTGGGATAGATTGGATTGATTAGTTGTGTAGATCGACATCAATAAAATTCTTGGTGATTAAAAGTATTGATTGGAAAATATTAACAATTACTTCGGTGATTGAACATGAGATAGATCTAAGAACCTGACGAAGGAGTTTATGTTAAGATAAACAAAAGAACCTTTGTCCGACTCATATCACTTGGTTGAAGAGAGTTGATACCAAACAGATTTGTTGTTCATTTACTGTTTGGAATACGAACCAAAGGAATTGTTCCAAGTACGTGACTTATTCATAAGTTGGAGGCGTGGGAATACATACGGAACTAGGTGAACTATAGGTTTAGTTGCTTGGTCTCAACTATACGAAGTTGGTTTAATTTTGTATAGCGGCTTAATCCTTAGAGTATTCAATTTTGGACAAGGTCCCGGGGTTTTTCTGCATTTGCGGTTGCCTCTTTAATAAAATCTTATTGTATCATTTACTTTATATTTCCGCATTATAATTGTTTTATTATAATTAAAGTAAATTACACAAACTTTAATTCCTATTTACTTGATAAGCAATCCTATTGTGTTTGGTTAAGTCCGAAACTTTTTATCAAGTAAACATACTTCGTTGTTGTATTGTCTCGATCTCGTATCCATAGACGATCACACAAAATGTGAACCGATTAGTTGCACTGTCTCGACTCAGTCCATAGAAAATCATTTTCGGAGAAAGGACTTATAGGTAGGAAAAGTTTTAGCTTGAGGTATATTTGGGTATCCTCGCCTTTTCAATTGGTATCAGAGCGGGAAAACACGAAAACATTTAACAATCTATGTTTGGTGCGATCCAACCTATAAGAATAGAATCTAATGGATGATTCAGTTAACGTGATAGAAGGAATTGATTAGTCCAAGTTGTCTGACAACCAAATTATGGATTCTCTTAGATCCAAAGAAATTTGGAAATTCGATGAATGTCGATTATACCTCAGTCTCACAGAGGATGCCTCATGCAAAATCAACAGAAAGCTGTCAGAATTTGCAGAAATGGAAAAACAATTCTGTGATTTAAAATATGGGATTAAGATATATGAAGAGAAGGAAAATGAGTATTTGGCTAAAACTCTCAAGATCCTTGAGGACAGTAGTAGGGTTCAAAATGAGGTTGATGAATTTCTCATGGAATTAGAAATCTCCAAAAGAACTGATGATCCTAAAGGGAACCAACTCATTCATGAGTATTTAATGAACTACACCGAAGAATCTGAAACCTATCATAATGGTGATTCTGATCATTCTTATAAAGAGTTATTTCTTGAAGATGATGTTGTGATAGACATCAATAATGAACTAATTTTTTTTGTTTTGAGTTATCCAAAACAAATGAATCAAAATTGATCGAAAATGTGATTCAAACCTAATTTTCTCACGGGTTGAACATTTTGATATTTGTCAAAAAAACCTTGATCGGTTATACATGACAATGTTCCGGTATCCATGGTTTAGCCATTTTCGAATCCGGATCCATATCCAAATACAATATTGGTTTGGTGATAAAAACAAAGAAGGATATTCTCTCTTCTTTCTCTACCTTCTTCGGTTCCAAAAGAACCCTGACAGTTCAAGAGGGTTCAAAATCTCTCTTCTTCTAATTTTTACATGTTTGATTCAAAGGGTGAAACACAGTACAAACCACTCCTCAACTCAAAAGGAAACAAGGATAGTTCTTAATTCGCTCGATTTCATCCCAAGGAAGAAGATTCAATACTCAACAAGTCATATCATTTGTAAGTGGTTCTTTCCTTTGCTTGTTGATTCAATGGAGAATAAAACTAGAAGAAGTAGAAATTTTGTTAGAGGAGAAGTATCAAATAGAAACTCTATGCTTTATTCCACTTTGAACATCAATCATGAAAATATGCCTAGCCTTGTTTATGATGTTAGTTCTCAAAATTATTTTGTTAATGATGAGTGTGCTAGGAAATTCGGTTCAATCAAAGAACCCATCATGGAAATGTTGTTTGTTGATATTTCGGACAAACATTATGTGAACTTTGTAAACCAACGTGAATAGGGTATCATTCATGAAAGTTCCTTCGGGGAAACATCAGACCTTGTCAAACTTTTTTTTGCTAATATGCATGAGATGAATTTTGAAGGTTGCACTTTTCGTACTATGATCGGTACAACATCGTTTGAAGTCAACAAACAAGTAATTTTGGAACTAATTCTCTATCCTTACATGAATACCTTCTTACCATGTTCGGATGAAAGGTTTAGAGTTAAGAATGATACTATTTCATCGAAAACTGGAGGAGTATGGTCAGGTAATTCATTACTCCTTCACAATGTTGAATTTTATCTAAAAGTATTTGGAAAACTTGCTACTGCAAATTTGTGTCCTAGTAACATGCATAAAACCAAGTGGACTAGAGATGTTGCTGAACTTGTATATCATCTTGTCAATGGAGTAAAAAACTTTGACTTCTGTGGTCTAATGATTAGACAAATGATTACTATCCGAAAAGGTAGAAGAAGAACTCCTGGGTTTGCCTGTTTGATCACAAGGATATGCAGCTCCTTTGGAATTGTTTGGAAAGACGCCAGGGTGAAAGTCCCAAAGAAACTAGGAGAAGGAATACTCAATCAAATGAGGGGACAAGTCTTCCATCCTCCTCCTCCTATCATAATGGAAGGAGATCCTCAATCTCTCTGGAGAAAACTAGAGAGGAAGAAAAACTGCATTATTCACCTGATTGATCGAGCGACGGAAATACATCCAGATCTTACCTATGCTCTGAATGCTATCTCTGACAGTTACAAAGACACCTCCTCCTCTGAAGAAGAAGATGCTGATTTGGACATCTCTGACTAATGTCCAAACTGAATACGTAATATTATGTACATTATTGAATAACGTGTGTAAGACTTGTTTCTTTTCTTCGCATGTTTAAGTATTATAAAACTTATGCATGTTTATGGGATGTTTGATTTCGGTTTTATTACCTTGATATTCGATCTCGTAATTTTGTGAACCCTTATGGTTTGGTTGACTTTTTGTTTTAGCAGTATTAAGTTTCAGACCATGTTGGTAGGCTTTATCAAAGGATCATGAGGGGTTCTGGTAGAAACAATATGTTGAATCGGGTTTGGTTTAACATTAAAGCATATGTGTTTCGACGGTTTTCAACTTTTGCTTGCAATTGTTAAAACCGACTTTTAACCTTTCTCTGGTAAAGGTTGGTTGTTGTTATTATTTTTTTTTGCTTAAGGATGACAACATAATGATATTTCGTTATCAATTCTCCCTGGAATAAAATGCAAACATATTGGAGAAGTGGATGCCAAATTTGAGGTAACAATGTTGTTAGTTAATTGTTTTCCTGTTTAAGAAAAGCCTGATTTTATTTCATATATATTTTGCTTTTGTTTAACAAAATTTCGGTACAATTGATGTTTTATTCCATTATGTGTGTATGGATGTGTGTGTGATTCAATTGGTTCCGGTTAAGAAAAACTATTGTTATCTTGCTTTATTGTGTGGTATCAATTGTTTAGGCTTACAAAATTTCGGTGAAATTGCGGTGTTTTTATGCTTATGTTGATTCAATTGCTTCCGGTTGAGGTGAATAATTTTGCAAGTTGATTTATTTGGTTTGTATGAATTATTTATGGCTTAACGAAAGAAAAGGTTTACGGGATGAGTTGTTTAGTCCAATTCGTTTCCGGATAAGAGAAGCTAAGTTTATCTTAGTTAAACTTATCAAAGTGGAGGTTTCGGTTATTCAAGTCTAATCGAATGCCTTAACAAGAAATGCTAGTTAACTAACCTAGTACTTGTCTTGTTTAAAATTGAAAGGTAAGTTATATGGATAATTAGAACCTGATGAGAAAAATAGAGTTATGTTTATTTTGGTCTTATCGAATGAAGCAGATGTATTTGTACAATCGGTTTAGCAAAGGGACTAAGTTTCTTAGTTGTTTTTTTGGTTTGCTAAACTAAATTGGGAAAATTGCTTCGGGCAATTATTTTCTTGATAACATATCAAAACAAATTACTTTTTAGTTTCAATTTTGATATTGGTTATCAAAAATGGTATGTGGAACTCTCATGCTTAACTCTATAGGTTTGCAAGTCTATTTTGAGATTTGTAAGATTATTTTCGTGGTCTTTTAATTTTTTTCGTTTCTTTGTCATTTTGTGACAAAAAGGGGGAGAAATATATGGAGTAAACAAGTGATACTGGTATTGATTTTATATTGATTAGTATCACTAAGGAAATTAACATTTGTGCTTAAACATTTATCTAACAAAAGAGTGAAAGCATAGACTAAGGGGGAGTAGCATATCATATTAATTGGTATAACAAAGACGTGCGGATTGATGAAATTTACCTATCTCACCTTTAGGGGGAGTATTAGCTTTGTTATTATAATTTCAATAACGACATTTAAGGATTGAATGAATGCAGGTTATTGTGCTGTTGAATTCGGGAATCAAGCGTATGTGTAATGAATTCTTGTAATTTGTTTATCCATATGATTGTAAGAGTTTTGTCACTAAAATTGAAAAAGTGGGAGATTGTTAGAACATAGCTCGGTTGAACCCACCAAGCGTTGGTATGTCAAGTTTGGTTATCATATTTTAGTGAATCAAAACTCATTTTAAGAGTCGCTTGATTATGTACTAGAGTCAACTTCGTATAGGTTAGCTTGAAAGTATTAGGATATGAGACACTACAAGTATTGAGAAGACTTGAACAAGTGAAGAAGTAAGAATCTACGACGACAACATCATCCTTCCACTTGAGGTTAGTGATATTTGACTTGAATGGTTTCATTCCCTAACGCATCTTTCAATTTGTGCATATTGAAAACGAAACTGTGAAGCATGAACACTCTAGATAGACAAAGTATTAAGGAATACAATATGAAGTTTACTGCTTAACCATTAAACTTTGTAGATAAGACATCGACATAATCATTTAAATGCTATCGTGATTATGTATGGGTATGAGGTGATGATTTCATCCTAGGAAACAATGTTTTACATGTGTTTTAAGGAAGTAAGTTCATAAACTTTTTTATGAATCGAAAAGGAAATCGCCAGGCGTTATTGGGATTGTTATTCATTGCATATCTTGTGAACATCCAATATGTGTGATTTAGTATAACCGCTCACGACTTGTTTGTGTTCTTGGTAAAACGATTCACAAAGGCCTGACTTATGTATTGGTATGACTTTTATTAGGGAAACCGATCTTAAGTAATCACCTGAGATGGTATGATCGAGTTTGTGATTTGTTAAACCGAATCTAGGCAAAAGGGAACCGATCCTATGAAGAGGTGAAACACATCACAAAGGGGAATCGATCCTTGTATGAGGTGCATCAAGTTTATAGCAGAAAGGGGAACCGATCCTGTAGACATGTGCAACACGTTTTTAGGAAAAAGGGAACTGATCCTATGGACATGTGCAACACATATAAGTTAGATACCATATATATGTGGGGAACCGATCCTAGTACCTAGTCAACCGAATTTTGGAAAGCTAGTGTGACTATGCACAGTACTCACATGGAGGTAGAACCGAAACTTGTTTTGTTTGAACCATTAAACCCATATTTAGTGATTAAGTGTTTCTTGATCAATCACATAGTTCTTGAAAGTCAGATGAACCAATTCTAAACTTGTTTGGAAGTGCGACAAATCGGTTTCAAGGTTGTAAGTATGAAAGAGGACTTACAAAGTAAGGATGTCGACATACTTTGAACACCTACAATAATGTTTATCTTTTATTGTTCAAAATTATTCCTTAATAGCTACAGGAAGAAAATCCTGGGATCGAAATATAAATACGTTAAGAATCTTTTAATTAAGGTTGTTAATTTTATTTTAGGAAAATGAGAATTAGTAATGTGCATTTATTAGATGAGATTTTCCAAAGAGATTTTCGGTCATTATTTTGGACAGAGCATTTCCAGGAATTATGGGCACTCAATTTGGAATATATTGAATATCTTTGAGAATATTTTCGGTTTTGGAAATTCCTTGGTGTCCAAACTTCCTTGTCTATAAATACTTGAAGTTTGCATTTCTAGCAAACTAATTCTTCGTGACAGCAAACTTCCTCGGTTGTGTTGTTACTGGTGTAGCAGCCTATTCGGAGAGGAGAGTAACCTAATTAGGCGAAATTTCTTACGGCCGCTCAGTTTAAGGTCTTCTTTGGGATTGAGAATCTCTATGAGTACCGTTGGTGGGAAACTAGATAATTGCGGTTTATCTTGTGTTTTCGATTGATTTGACTGACTAACGGTGGTTGAACTTTGATTGCACCTAGTTTGTTTATGATTGAGAATATTCTCTTCTGATATAAGGTTCACTCAAACTAGATCGAAGTTTCGACAGGGATCTTTAGACTGTTGTTAGTGCTAAAGACGATCTTGTAATAATCTATTGTTAACAAACTCCGTTATGTGCGTGATTGATCACAAGAGATTCAAGTTGTTGTGTGCAGGTGTTTATTGAAGATCTAAGAATATTTGAAGACAAAGAAGATATTGAAGATTTATGATTTGGGGTTCATAATCTTTGGTGTGCACAATACTTGTTTCGGTATAAGAGGATCCAACTATAATCGGTTTATCCTTGTGATAGATTGGATTGATTAGTTGTGTAGATCGGCATCAATACAATTCTTGGTGATTAAAAGTATTGAATGCAAAATATTAACAATTACTTCGGTGATTGAACATAAGATAGATCTAAGAACCTGACGAAGGAGTTTATGTTAAGATAAACAGAAGAGCCTTTGTCCGACTCATATCACTTGGCTGAAGAGAGTTGATTCCAAACATATTTGTTGTTCCTTTACTGTTTGGAATACGAACCAAAGGAATTGTTCCAAGTACGTGACTTATTCATAAGTTGGAGGCGTGGGAATACAGATGGAACTAGGTGAACTATAGGTTTAGTTGCTTGGTCTCAACTATACGAATTGGTTTAATTTTGTGTAGCGGCTTAATCCTGAGAGTATTCAATTCTGTACAAGGTCCCGGGGTTTTTCTGCATTTGCGGTTTCCTCGTTAACAAAATCTTGTTGTGTCATTTACTTTATATTTCCGCATTATAATTGTTTTATTATAATTAAAGTAAATTACACAAACGTTAATTCCTATTTACTTGATAAGCAATCCTATAGTGTTTGGTTAAGTCCGAACCTTTTTATCAAGTTAACATACTTCGTTTTTGTATTGTCTCGATCTCGTATCCATAGACGATCACACGAAGTGTGAACCGATTAGTTGCATTGTCTCGACTCATTCCATATACAATCACTTTCGGAGAAAGGACTTATAGGTAGGAAAATTTTTAGCTTGAGGTATATTTGGGTACCCTCTCCTTTTCAATAACAGGTACACGGTGGTTGTATAACGAATTTGTGCGGGGTCCCATCCATCCTTCAAACTTCTTGCCTTTGTGTTTTTAAAGGTCCTATTAAGCAGCGTCAGCTTGATGGTCTTTGTACTACTATTCTTATATACATAGAAGCTTTCCACAGAAGTTTTATAGTCCCACCCAAACAGCTTGTTAGTGAGATCGTTCAACTTCGACCATTCTAGGTCCGGACACTTATCTCCTTCTGCAACTGATTTGCCGATAACACGCAAGCCTAGAATGTTCTGAGCATCATCAGGGATCAAGGTGATCTCCCAAAACGGGAAGTGCATGGTATCAGTTTCACGATGATATCTTTCGACAAAGAAATTGACTGTCACATAATCACACTTCACATAATTTTCAACCAAACAATATAGATCAGAATCCCTTGTTAATATTTGGACCTCTTCACATTCCGTAGACAAATCCCAATGAGACGCGGCTTGGTTTCGGCAAACACACACAACATTCTTATGATCCTACAAATAAGAGATAATACAATTAAGAGATTTTACATAAATACAAAACAATACATAAGCACAAGATAAAAAATTCTTGCATAGGTTTGATAGATAGTACAGACCCACATTTCCTTGTAGCCAAATAGCATTCTCGGATCTTCAGCTTCGCCCCAAATTCTACCACGATCAAGGTCAGGTATCATGTCATCAGTATGAGGAATGTGCGAACCTTTAACTTTGCCTTTGCCTTTTGTCGGTTGTTGACTTGTCCCAACAACTTACTCTACAACTTCGACTTGGGTTGCTAATTGAATTGGATCAACCTCATTATCTTCCTCCTCAGTTTCCTCTTCATCTTGCTCATCGTTCTCAACTTTGCTAGTAGGTTCACGGATTACGATTTTTGTACGGCCCCCACCACTCTCCCATTTTCCCCCTCTTGTAGATGCCCCTAAATGCTTGTCGCGACCAAGTTCTCTCACTCGAGGAGGAAGAGACTCAGGAGTACCAAGAACGTTCTTCTTTCTTTTCGTAATACCAGCATATTTAGCTTTTCCTTTCTTAACTTCCTTGGATTTAGCCCTATATCAAAAGAAACACGAAATAAATATAAGATAATTCACTTTCATATTTGATGCCGGCTTAGATATACTGAATAACGACATAGAATCATCAGTACCGACATTTGTGCACGAAATATCAACCATGTCGAGACCGAAAAACGACATAGAAATATAACAAACACACCATGTCGGGAACAGATGCCGGTATTGTCGAATAATTGTCGACAATGCCGGTAGTCTTAGGTAATTCCTAGGAAGTTCCTGGATACCAAAAGAGCACTTCCGGCACATACGTAAAAAAAGAAATTCATGTCGTAACCAAGTCCCGACATGGTATTCAACCTAACATCAATGCCGGTACTGATGACAAATTACTAGGGCTTTCCTGTATATTAAAGTGCACTTCCGGCATATTCGAATAAATTTAAAACAGTGCCGTAACATATTTCCGGTGCAATATTCAACCTAAAATCAATGCCGGGATTAAACATTCACTTTCAGGTGATTTTAGTTATATAACCGGCATAGTATCAATCTAAGATCAATGCTGTAACACAATACCGACATAGTATTCAAACTAAATTCAGTTCCGGAACTCATTACCGGCATTGTATTCATATTAATTTTAATGCCGGAACTCACTGAAACTCAACTGTTTGAGTTAGGGTTCGCGTTTCTAACTTAAACCTATTGCTGTAAATCGATTTAAACACTTATAAAACAGTTCAAAATCACATAACTTCCCACGGAAGCCATGTTTACGAGAGGTGGATTGTCCGAGTTCTCTTCTTCTTCTTCTTCGGCAATCCGATTGATTCTTTCTTCTTGTTTTTGTTGAGAAAGTGATTTTTATTTTGATTGCGGATTGGGATTGGATTTCTTTCGTTGAGGCATGATTATAGATAGATTCAGGTAATCAACGAAGATATTTTTGAATCGACGATGAAGAACGATGAAGAATTTTTTTTCTTCGAAACCCTAAACTGTGGCGGCACAAATGAAGGAAATGGCGGATAAATGATTTGGTTTTTGATTTTAAGTTTTAAGAATTTTATTTTGTGGGAAGGGTAGTATAGTCTTTTGATAATGTTTTTAATTAACCAAAGGGTATTTTAGTATTTTAGCCCCCAAAAAAAAACAATTGGCAGACACTATTGGTTGGGGGAAGTAATTTATATCCCCCAATTAGTTCAAGTATCCACCAATCGCGCGTTCCTAATTAATTAGCACTAATAATTTTTTTTAATTTAATTAATGTTGATAGATTAACTAGTAGGATTAAAAGCTACGAAACATTTAAGTTGGATTTAACTCGTAGACTATGTGGGGATTTGTGAGGAAAATAAATTATTGTTTTGATAATTTTTTTGTTTGTAACGGAAATGAAACCATACTAGCCAGACACTTCTAAAAGGGAAATTGCGATGATGATTGACGGTTTCATTCTCAAAATTACAGTGGAAATCGACATTTTCAGAACTGAAAGTTTGAAAAGTCAGCAAGGTCGACAAACAAAGAAGACAATGACCATAACTAGACGACATGCTAGAAATAAACATAATGCCGATTAAATGATTGTTGACATACAGAGAAATGTGTTATAAACGCTTCATTGGTCGGCAAGGTATTAATTTCTTAACCTGCCGACTATAAAGTTGTCGTTAGGGTTTTACTTTTAGAGAATGACGAGAATGCCTAGTCGGCATGTTATGCATGTTAAAAACCCACTGACGGTATTTCTCAGAACAAAAAAAGGATGTTATCTGAAAGGATGTTATCAAATTTACTCGGTCCATATTGGTTAGTACGTACATTCTTTGAAACATAAAATCTAGTCACTTTCGCGGGCATCACATGTGCACTTGGCACATGCATTAAGCCTTTGAAGCCCTAGGAGACCCTAGTGGATGAGTTATAGTCTCGTGAGGATTTACATAAAGATCTACCTACAAAATATACTACTATAAGTCTTAAAATTATCAATCTCCATTGGACGAATCAAAGGAATATCCGTGCGATTCATACTCCAGAATTTTGGATACCATGAAATGATAGCTTTCATTAAATGTGAATGATTCCCTCTTTTCCTCCAAGTAGCGCGCTTTTACAACTTCATCTACAAAAACACACATAAACTTACTTTGTTAGTGTTGTTTAATTAAAATATCAAACAATTTAGTTTATGTGAAAGAAACTCTAAAAATACTTATAAATATTGAGGGGACAAGCTAAAGCGGCTAGCATTGAAGATCCGTTGTTGGGTAGCTATAAAATCACATATGCCTTTTTTGGATAACTTGGTACTTATCATGAACTTGTTGAAGACTTTTTCTCTTTAGATCCCCATAGTCTTGCCTATATTGTTTATATATCTTCGCCCAAAAGGTTCCGGGTTTTACCCTTACGGAGAAGATACCGGAACTTGACTTTCGGCGTACCATGTTTTGATAATGGCCAAATTTTTGGGAGAGTCAAAGGATGCCATGAATGTATGTAGAGGTATGAAGAGAGTTAGAAAGAGTAGATGATGAATTGAGCTTTGTAGAGTATTTGAAAACAGGTGTGTGTAGTTTTGTAGAGAGAACTAGTGTATTTATAGGATACTTCCCGAATCTAGCCATTGGGGTAGTGAATCAATGCAGCTGTACTCGCAAAATTTTGAACTCGCCGTCAAGATTTAAGTTTCCTTGAAAATCCGACTAGTTATAGTCGTCAGGATAGTTGTTTTGTTACCTGGCGAATATTAGCATATTTGCACACATGAAAATGGTCATTTCCATCAACATTAGCCGACACGACAATTATTACAAGAATACTGACTAATATATAGTTGATTGGGTCTTAATGTTAAACACATGCCGACTAAGACCAGTTCTGTAAAGAGGAAATGGTCATATACATCAACAACATTTAGTCGGCACTGTGGTTTACATAGTTTCCGACTAATGTGTAGTCATATAGGTCGTCATGTAGTTTACATGCCAAAAATTAGCGATTTTGCACACATGAAATGGTCACATCCATCAACAGTTGGTCAGCAATGTAGTGGTTTCAAAGGATGTCGACTAACATGTAGTCGTCTGGGTGTTTATGTTCTTAACATGCCGACCCTGGTAAACACACAATTTCTGGTGTCAGGGTTATCAGTCTAGGAAAAAAAGGGTTCCGACCCTGGTCTGGTCGTTGTTGTACCAATATTAAAACCCCGACGACTAAGTTGTTGAAACTTAACATACCTAAGAAAACCATTCATTCAACATCTATAAATCCAACATTTGTCCAACAAGGAAAAAAACACCCAACATTCGTCCAAACATCCATAAAACAACATATGTCCAACCATTAACATAACATACTTATCTGTAAAGAAACATCCATAAACTAGAAATTCACTCATGATAGCGACCACGACCACCACTCCGGCCTCGTTTAGCAGCATCGCCTCGTTGGCTTCCACCTCCACGACTACGAGACCTCTTTAGTTCTTCATTTGTTCGGTGGAACATTTATGTGCATCTTCATTATCAAACATTACTAGCAAAGTCAATGTGCTTAGTTTGTTGTTCAACCGACAAAGGCTCTAGTATCTCTTGCACAATACATCATCTTCACAAGGGTCTTCTATCTCTAGAGAAACAAAAACAATAAATTAAAATTCAATAATTTGCATAAATTTTAAAACAATAAGAGAGACACAATACTTACAAAATTATTAAGACTTTTTGTTGGGTCTTTCGAGGTGTTCTTCTTCTTACGATCCAGTTGGTCAACAAATTCTTCCCTAATCACATTAAACGAGCAAAACCGGAGTACCATGGCATGTAATTTTCATGAGATTCATGACCTTCGGTCACCTTGTCCAAAAGACTCAAATCAATTCTATGGTTACGTCTTTCTTCCCAATGAGAAATTTCTGGTGGTGGAGCGTAAACGATGTCAGTAGTTTTTTGGGACATGTTGCACTCCTCCCTTACCACTTTAAATAATGGTTCATCACCATGATGTGGTTCTTATTGTATGCAACCAATTTGTCGCATTACCTGGTATGGATCGTACATTGAAAATCCTTGAAGGTAAAACAAGGGACCATGGTAAAATGCAACATCATTTCTCCTTATGATTATTCTATCTTTTCTATAATCTCGATACAGATCGAATATTACTTCATCCGCAATCATCTTGTCCAACGCAACTCGCATGTTGATAAATTGCTGAGGCATATCCTTATCCTGACCACGAGTAAAAGTGTACTTGTATCCTATGGGCTTGTGCTTCGCAAGATCAGTCTTGACTTTGATGCTGGGGTTGTCTCTCACAAAGGACGGGAAGTGCTCATATATCCAAATCTATGAAAACAGAAAGTATAGTAAGAATCTTATCTCACCAAACACTAAATACAGAAACATTTTGCAAATATAAATGATTTAGACAATTGAATTACCTGAAATCGACTTAGATACCCGTTAACTTTCTTCACTAGTGACCTTGAACCTTTTGTCAACATTGCATTCAAAGCTTGGACTCTGAACTTTTTCACAGATTCGTTCTTATGCTCATTGTTCTTCTGAAACATCCTTCCTAAATCAAAGAGAGTAACTTGTTCCGAAACGAAGAAGTATTTTCGGTGGAAAGTATTAATCATTTCTCCCCAACTGGCGATGCTTCCTAGCGCGATGTTACTGTACTAGGTGTATGCTTTGCCTTTCAGAGACTTTGAAAATTTCCTTCAGAAGGACAACATGGTTGTGCTCATGTTCGCCAAATGATTCCAAAAATCGAGAAACATGTTCTCGAGCATTGCATGTTCCATCATAAAGTGTGGACGTTGGAGAAGCATAAACTTTATAAAGAGGAATTCTCTGTATAGCAAGAGGATATGGAGGTTGGTGATGATGGACAGAAGATGTCTTGTCTTTTCCACGATCCTCCAAAAAGCGCTCCAAATCTTCACGAGTGATGAAACTTGATGGATCCTTCGCTGGTGGGTTGTCTGTAGCATTGTGGACTTCATCATCTTTCAAGATGTAGATTGGGGATATTTCAGGATCAGCGGTTGAGGATGTTTTCTAAGCTTTTCTTTTTTCCGACTGACATTGGGTTAGAGCTTTTTCAGGTGACAACTTGTCTGTGAGAGTCTTGAGATAAGCACGTAAATCTTTCTGTGTTGTAGCCATGTCTGTTTGATTCTTGGAGAGAACTTCCTTCATGAGATCTGCTATGGTAGGTGGATCTTCTCTCATTTCTTCAGGAACTCGTCCGAAGAGAGGATTGTTGCATGTACCAGTGTTGGTTTTAGCAGGGACACCGGTATTGTTGGTTTGAAGCGTAATATTAGTTGCGTCACTGTTGGAAACTGGAAGAGTGACTGGAGTACTACCACTATTTCTAGTTCTATTATTTTTTGGGTTAGAGTTAGGATTTGTAACTCATCCTGACCTAAGATCGACCATATTTGTTGAATTGGGATTGGAACCGAGAGATTAGTCCCCCTCTGTGGTCGTCAATCTGTTGATGGGTGAAAACAATTTGCTGGTTTTTGAGGAAAACTGGAGAGACGAGCGGTCGGTCCCTCGAACGTGAAAATTGCTTAAAACTTTAGCAAACAGATGCACTGCACGGTAGTGCTTTGAGTTTGAGAGATCAATTTGTAAGACTCTGGCCTAAACCAAGACAATGGCTGTTACATAGTCAATTCAGTCACAAAGATGGAAAAGGGTCGATATGTAGGATGGAAGCTGAGAACTGTGTGTGAGGTCAATGTTGATCGAAGGATTGCGTATATGTTGGAGAGTTCTGTAAGTTTTCTGTGAAATGTTGAGTTCGAAGATAAGTTCTGATTGATCGAATTCTACTCTATTGAGAGTTCTCGTTCATATGAGAATTCTTGTTGTTCAGACCAAGAAACTTATTTATATTGCAAGAATAGTAAATACATTGATCTCCAGTAAGTGTGACGGTTGCTGGAGTGAAAGAGTGGGAAAGTGGGAATTGTGGTTAACCAGTTCCACGTGCGTGAGAGAATTAGTTGATTGTCCATCCACTACTTTGCTAACTCTTTCAACTGCTTTCGCGACTTACTCACATTTCTTATCGTGCGTGTACACATGTGCTGTAGGCCGCCATACCAAAACGCCAGTGAATATCCCTCCATGTGCCATAATTGATGTCTCATGAATGTGGAGTCTGCAACGTGGACGTGTATTTAATTGGTCAATTATTGACTTGGCTAAACTATGAGTCGTAGCCTTGATGAGTCAAGCATAATGAACAAATGAGATATGCTCTGATATTCATGAATTAAGAATAAGATGTCTGCTAGGACATTAATGATGTCAGACGTTGAGTCTTGATGAATTGTGATATATCATTTTACCAGTTGAGGTAATAATGATGTTCTGACTGGATTGACGTGCGTTAGATGAGATTTCTCGATCATGGACCTATTATGATATGTCGAGTATTCGATAGGAAATCAAATGATCCTAAGTTGTGAGTTATCTAGAGTACTCATTCCTGATCCACTATGTCATGAATTGTCAATTGGATGAACGTCGAATGAAATATTGGATGATCGTCCAAGTTGATGGTCATCCAATGAGGGTGCTATCGTACGATAAAACAATGTTGCTAGCAGGACCGAACATTAAAAATTAATTAAAAATATTGATTGCTGGATCAATATAAAAATTATCGACGTTTGTCGAATTATCGTAAATTGAAAACCCTAATTTTGGATAACCCTGAAAGATGAAGATTTGTCCAATGTGGGTTAAGGAATGTCGACCAACCAATGGGCATGAGAGCCGACCATTGGTGGTGAACGGACGTCCGAGCGTGCGCAGGTATCCCTGGACGAGGATTCATTATTGTAGAATCATGGAAGATATGAATTATTATTATTAAAATAATAATGGAGAGACGTGGAACCGTACGACCATGATGGCCAAGAAACCGGCCAGGTCCAGTCATGGCGGTGCACGAGCCACTATGACCCTTCACACGTGCATTTCTGAGAAATTTAGGTATCTTTGTTGCTCATTTGATAAATATTCTGGATTTTAAGAAGAGTTTGATCTTGATTGAAACTCTCAATTTTACATGAATGAGAAAGTAGGACTTTGCTCGTGCGACCAATATTTTAATATTTGCGGTGAGAAGCCTGGATTATCGTGGGACCATTTGACTTTTTTAGAGATTTGGGCAATATTGGAGAAATATGGAAATCAAAAGTTTGCTCAAACGAGGGAGTTTCATGAGATGAGCGAAGCAATAATAATAAAATAAGGAACTGGAGAGGCGTGGGACCGGCCACGACCGTGGCATGGACGGCCGATGGGCCCGGTCCCGTGACGCTCTTCCCTACTTTTGTTATTATTTTTCAACTTGTGTGAAGAAATATGGTAAACTAGAAGTTTTGCTCAAACGAGGTTTGCTCAAACAAGGGAGTTTTCAAGAGATGAGGAAAACAATAAAATAGGGTAAAAGAAAATATGGAGAGGCGTGTGACCGGCCACGACGGCATGGCCGTCTAGTGGGCCAGGTCTTATGCGCGCCTCTTAATTTTTTATTATTTTTTTTATTTTCTTTTTCCATTTTGCATAGGTTTCCATATTTCCTCGTTCGTCTATATTTTGGGTGCTCGTTCGTGCATTATTGATAAGTACACTCGCACCGTTTTCTCGGGGCTTACTCGGTGGCGGCCCAAATCCCCGAAAAGTGAATATTTATTACTAATCCATGGAATTCAGCTGAGAAAAGCCATGAAACGGAGTAATGAGATAAAAATAGATTATTTTCTATGAATTCAATTGATGAATATTGCGCTAGAATTAATCAATGAATGGCTTTATACTAGCAGGAAATCTGTTTAAGAGCGTTATATTTATTCGAAAGTCGAGGTATGAGATAGTAGAAGCATCATACTCGCTCTGAATATTTATTCTATATAGTCAGGGAACATTGCGACATCCCAAAGACGTTACCACTCTATACTAGTAGGCAATCTGTCTAGGAGCCGTCCAATCACTGTCGATTTTATACAGAAGTGAATACTGAAATTTCTCAGTGTTGATGAGATATGCAAAATATTGAAAGATCAGCTGAGAGGCTTTAATGATTTCATATTCATGCGTGCTTTGATAGGTTGTACACTCAGTCAGAGATTATGACATGAGCTTTCACGTATAATCCTAAAATAGGAATTTCACATACGTGTCTGAAGCTAGGTCAGAAATATGCAAAATTATGATTTTACGATTTTAACCTTTGTCAAAAATCCACCATCAACACTTCTATAACCATCCTTCATCACAAACATAGAATCCGACTGCTCTTCATCCAAACCGAATAAGATCTTGTTCAATTTGAAGAGATCCTCCCAAGAAATTTGATCACCGAATCCATCTGTGGTGGATTTTTCATCAACCTCGAGGCCTAGAATTTGATGACAGTCATCGGGAGTTATCTCCATCTCACCGAATGGGAAGAGCATTATATTTTCCTTCCCGTAAAGCCTCTCACAAAATGCAGATATATCAACTTTGTCATACTCAACAACCGAACTCTTCACCGCAGGCACAACCGAGAGTTCTTGACAATCTCTTTCACGAAGTCACATTCCTTGTCAAGTGGCCATTTTTGCACCATAGTATTTGAAGCTTGGCGCCTCAAAAGACGGATGACATTCTTATTATCCTAAATAACATAAACAAAAAACACACAATTAAAAAATAAAAAATACAAACATTTGAAACAAATTTAAGATAGAATGTCTTAAATAACAACAAATTGAGATTGAGATTACTTACGAGTGTAGAATAGATTTCATACTCCCATGAGTCTTTGTATCCATACTCCCATGAGTCTTTGTATCCAAAAATAACATTTCCACCATATTCGGGTAACCCTAGTAGAAGGTCACCTACTTTTTGTAGCTTCTTCAAGTAAACGAGAGACATGTGGGAATCAATAGATTCATTGATAACCTTCTTATTTTCCAGTTGCAGTTTGAGGTACTTGTCCAACCTGAACCCCTTTTTCTTGACCATTACCATCTTCTTCTCCATCTTCTTCTTCATCTTCTTTATCTTCTTCAACAATTTCACCTTGTCCATCATCTTTATCACCATTATTACAATCATCATTGTTATCACCATCATCATTACCTCCTCCAGTAACTGGAATGTTATCCCCGTCACCATCATTACCTCCTCCAGCATCCTGAATCCTTTGATCATCATCATCATTACCTCTTCTACTAGATGTAATTGATTGGTCTTCATCCGGAGTTTCATCCGAATCACTTGGTTCATATGGACCCTGAGAATCATTCCGTTCATGGCTCAACAAATTCCCCTCGATGTGTTGCAATCAAGATTTTGTCGCCTACACGAGGAGGTTTTGAATGAGGAATAACAATTTTCTTCTTTCCTTGCTTGACCTTTTGCATCCTAAACAAGAACAATCAAAATATATTTCAATTAGTCGTCAGGGTCAATCCTTGAACAAGGAAACAACTAAGATACAACGATATTAGTCATCGGAGACGACAATAAAATTAAGTGATGACTGAACAATAGTCGTCACCTTAGGAAAAATAAAACAACAACGACGAATAACACAATGTTACACAAAGAAATTAGGTTTTGTCAGCATTTAGTCGTCATTGTCGATAACTTACATATGACGATTAATATATAGTCGGCAGGGTACTATTCATACAACATGTCGGCTAATAAAAAAATGAAACTCAGGAGATGAAAGTACTTGAACAGCACTAGTCGGCATTTCAAAAAATTTAACACTGATGACTAACAATGCAATATAATTACTCGACATGGTATTAGGTTGAATAGAGCGACGACCTCTGTATATATCACTTACAGTTGATGAAAGTTCGGCATGATATTCAAACTAGGAAGACAACGACTACACCTAAACATCAAAAGTCGGCGTAGTCATGGAACAAAATCCATGCCGGCTACATAATTACAAATTCAGAAACTCGAATTTTCTGCCCTATCTTAACATACAAACAACAAACTGAGTACTGGAGTGAGTTTAAGTAGGCACTTCCTTTCTCAATCGCGTTTCAGGAATTTCTTATTCATCAGCTGTTTTTTTCTTCCGTTTGTATTGAATTGATTTTCCGATTCTAGGGTCATCAGTACTAGGTCTTCTAAAAGTGTTTTTCATATGCTTCGGCTTATGCATGTTTGAAAATTAATCGACGGTTAAATTTTCAAATCGACCATTACGACGAATTTTCAATGGTTTATAATGAAGGTGGAGGTCGTCGGTATGGTAGAGGAGAAAGGAGGAGAGGAGAAAATGAAATGAGACGATGAATTAGGTTAATTTTTAATTATAATGGGTAAGAGTAGTTATTTAACTTCATCGAAGTACCCCTTATAGCCCTACAGAAGAGTCCCCTAAAATTGGGTAATACCCCAATCCGACCGGTATATGTTAACCAAGGCAGTAGATTAATTCTGTTAAACAATCTTCTAATTAAGAGATGAATGGAAGCTGCTAACTTATATGATATGTTAACCAAGGCAGTAGATTAATTCTGTTAAACAATCTTCTAATCAACAGATGAATGGAAGCTGCTAACTTATATGATATGTTAACCAATGCAGTAGATTAATTCTGTTAAACAATCAAGAGATGAAGGGAAGCTGCTAGCTTATATGAGGTGCCATAAGAATTGAATTTTTTCTTATTTGTTTGAGGGCCTGTCCATTGGCATTTCTCTAAGTTGGGTCACTACTTGAAAAGGAACCTGAATATTATAAAACGGAAAACAAATACTAATGGGTGAGAAGAAAGAACAAAAGTACTAAAGAAAGATTCGGGTTGGATGCCGGCCAGGCCACACACCACATGGACCATTAATTCCCCCAACCCAACCCTATGATTGCCAAAAGTCGAGTCAAACTCTCCTTTACTCGCGGAGAAGAGAACAACCAACACAAATACAAGCACAAAAGAGTGAGGCACAACAATTTCTTGAAATACCACAAATATCCATAATAATCCAGTCCAGGCCATGATTGGGTGAACAGAGTATTTAGTATGTAATCATCAAACAATGCATTAACTCCACCCATCAATCAACTACTTCACTATCACACTACCCACGAAAATTCTTCCATAGGTGGTGGGTCGTTACCAGTTTTCTTGGAATCTAACTGTTAGATTTCAAATGAGTGGACAGAGTCATTGGTCCACTCATCTCCCACTGCAGTAATCTTGACTGACTTCCGGCAATCTTAGCACCGTGCAAGTCTTTGAGGTTAAAAGGGTTTTCCAATCTGTTTTTCTTTTTGAATAGAATACATTGATTGGACTTGTTTTACTTTCTCTGACAAATTTTTTACCCTTTAGCAAGCAGTACAAAGCTATATCTCATTGCAATCTGGAAGTTCTATCTTATCCACATCACTACATGCTTACATTCTTAAGAAGAAAAATTCAAAAGAGCAGTCGCCTATTCCACTTCTTCTTAACTAAAAAATCGGCAAGATATTTTCACAAACACCCCTCATGCATTGCTGAAAATTTCAATTCCCCCAACTTTGACTTCATCAAGCCTTGAAATGTCTACAACCATAAAACCTTAGGCTGAGAGAAGAATCTCAAAAGTTACAGAGAGACAAGGCAGGCATATGTGAGATTTTTCTTTCTCTCATGCTGTTTTAGGAGAAACAAAAACTGAGATTTGAAAAGAGATCATCTGGCTATTAGACTAATAGTACTGCTAAACCAAAGGACTGTTTGGTTGGTTGGTTAATGTCCTTGAATGTAGGGGTAGGGTCCAAAAATAAAATTATTGCAAGGTGACAAGAAATAAAAAGAGTTTTATTTGATAGCACATGCCCCATCACATGCATCTCCACCATCAATCTTCACCCATTCAAAGCACTTAAACTTAATCATCTCATTTCAACCCCCTCATTTCTCTATTTACAACACACCCACAAACATTCCTGTAGACAACCACCAGAATCCTTCCTGCAAAGCCCAAACTCCCCTCTTTTTCATAATCACACACAATACGCACCATGTTTTCTTCTCTCAAAAATTGCATAAGTCCTGTAACAAAGAAAATCAAGGAAACATCAAAGAGAATAAGAAGAAGATCCAAGCAGAAAAAATTACTAGCATATGGTGTTGATTTGTTTACTTCACCATTTACATCCATGGAAGTGCCAAACCAATTGAAACAAGTGTTTAAACTCATCGACACCAACGGTGACGGGAAAATATCATCTTTAGAACTCGGAGAAGTACTGTTATGTCTCGGTCATGAAAAATCTACAGTCACCAAAGAAGCCGAAGTTATGCTTAAAGAAGTTGATTGCAACGGAGACGGTTTCATCGATTTAGACGAGTTCATGAATGTTGTGGCTGGTGATAGTAGTAGTAAAAGCAAAGGTGCAGATGAAGATTTAAAGGATGCATTTCTTGTTTTTGATGCTGATAAAAATGGGTTTATATCACCTAAAGAATTAAAGCAGGTTTTGAGAAGTTTAGGATATTATAAGTGTACTCTGAGTGAATGTTCTGCAATGATAAAGGGTGTTGATAAAGATGGCGATGGACTTGTCAATTTTGAAGAGTTCAGATCAATGATGAATGGATGCAGAAGTTGAAGATTCTTCTAATATTGGTTGAAGTGATATACTCCATAATCAGCACATAATTAAGGTAAGCAAATACTTCACTTAATTTTAGAATTTCTTTGTTTTCTTCCAAGTATTATCTAAGAAAACTTACTACTAATAATTATTCCAAAAAAATACTATTTATGGATAATTCTGTAGATTAAATTGTCATGGAAACCAAACAGACCAATTTGATAATAATATTCCATGTGGGGTTTTTTAATTTCTGAATGTCAATAGAATATCCTGTTCGGAGGAATGTTTTATTTTTTGTGTGTGAAAATTAAAGTGCCCGAGGAATTTCTACCTCGAACTGTAATAAATATTAACATCCTACAACATTACCATTCCATTATTCCGCGGACATAAATATCTATCTATTTTTGCTGTTTTACTTCTAATTACGTGCTTATGTGATTTAATAACAACATCAGAGATTCTCCATGTTTATCTTCTTTGTGTAAAACTATGGGACTGTCGTTCTGAAACCCGTTGTCTCATAAATGTTTGGGTCCCATCATCTGGTAGGAGACACAAAATCAATTAACTCTGTTTGGAAATGTCAAGGAAAATCATTAAGGAGTAGCACAGACACAGTTGCATCATTGTACGAGACAACATTGTCAATAGAAAAATGAAAAGAAGACAGGAAGTAAGGTTATCCTTGTTGTTTTAGTTGCCATTAATACCAAGTGCCGTGCGTCTAATCTATACCAAGTTGTACCATAGCTAAAATTGAATGAATGGTGCAGAAATCTTAGACTTTAGCAGAGTGCAATTATTTTTTTTACAAAAGAAAGGAACAGCTACATGATCATATTCTCAATGCAACCACATGTATTTCTTTTTCTTTTTCTGGTGGATAAATTGCAAAAGTAGAAATTACAAGACCCACTCACAAGACTTTGCGAGTGAGTCATCACAAGCAGAAGAAGAGTCTGTTCGTGATCCCTATTCGTTTGTTTGGGTCCTGTAAGTTTCTCAATGCAATCGCAAGACGTTATATGTAAGCAGAATGTGTCAAGACAAGTAAAGTAGAACTAATTATATATCCAACTTTAACTGTAAGAAGTATTCAAAACAAAGCATGAGTGCATACGTAATACTCCAATGGGTTCAAGACAAGGTTTGAAGAAAAAATGGAGAGAGCGTGAAGTAAAATACTAGTGATGTGTGCAGTTTTATTTTGCTAGTCAAACATTATTTAATCATTCTTCAGTTAAAGGAAGATCCATCAGGAGAATTTGACACGAAAACACCGTATCATGCAAAACAAAGTGACAAACTTTATCTGCGCGCTTTATGGATGTTGCTTACGTGTGGCATAAAACTCTAGAGGCTCTTCTGACCATATCCTAGCCAGTGAAAAATATTAAATTGCCTAGAGATTGCTTACAGCATTTCCAACAGAGATGTGATCAATTCCTTCAACGGGAATACGAAGGATCGATGTAAAGATGGATGGGCAGGCAGTTATGAAGACATCCTCTACGGGATCTTCTATTTGTAACGAATCTCTTAAAGCTTGTGATTTGGGGAACATCCTTGTCATCAACTCAATTTCATTTTTATAAAAACTAATGAAGATCCTATTGAAGATGTTTTTATAACCGCCTGCCTATTCATATTCACATTGATCTTCCATATTTTCACTGGAGAAAGGTTTTAGGTAAAAAACTGTTTACATACCATGGGTCCTAGAATTTTAACTGACTACATCTCCATTGGAGATGCTTTGAAGGACAGCCTAGAGGATGTGCTACTTTCCATGCCATAGTTTCCAATTGGAGACTCTATTTCTATTTTTTCTTGTTCTTTGTTGCGTATCCTATGTGGCTCAGAAGGTTTTAACTTACCACACAACCACCAGAGATGCTCTTAATTTCTGATCTGGGCTTTACATGTCAAACAGAGCATCGGGTTTGAGCTCTCAATAGAATAAACCCCCTACTGTGAGAATGCAATGCCTAATACAGTGACTATATAAGTGGATCTGTGGGTCAAGTAGTGATAGATCATTGTAAATCACTACTAACCACTTATTCCAATTATCTTATGATGATAATCTAGTTTCCTAATAGCTTTAAATTGACCAAAACTCCACTCTGTACTAAATAATAATCATAATCAAAACCAATAGTGAGAAACCATTAATGGATATCCTAAACATGCTAAGTTGTCTTCATTATGAGCAAACTTATGGTGCAAAAAGTGACAGTTGGGTCGCCATAAGTTTGGAATGTCAGACATTACTAATGCTGATCTTTAATAAAGATTTAAGAAATTTAAAAAAAAAAGTGCATAAAAATGAACCTGTCAATATAAGAGCATACAAGGGAGATTAAACTTATCTTACAGTTGAATCAAGAATGTGTACTCCAGTCCTCTTTGCCAGGGAATGTAGGTTGCAACTGCATTCCTAGCAGGTCATGAGCAACCTATAATTAATATATACTTCGAATCTTCTTAAACATTTATAATTGAAAACATACTGATGTGATTAAATGATACACACGAAATTTTTTTACAAATGAAACAGGCGAGGGAGGAAGGAACACTATCTGCTCAGCTCATTGTATCCACTGAGAGAGAATTACCTCCCCGAATATACCAAGCACCATGTAATAGTAGAACTCTTGAGACATAGCAACTGCAGCGTGACTCATTTCTCAATAATCTTTTTCGATACTTTAAACTAGGCCCAGCTTAATTATCTTGCTACATGCCAAAGATTCAAATCTTACATACCATCGTTACATTATTTTTTCCTGCCAATAATAAAAAGTAACCTTTCGAGGCTTGCGTCACGGCGTAAGCACAACACATGGTAACCTAAATAATGTTAGCTTAACATTATATCTATACGTATTCACTACCCAACTTCAATCTAGCATATTTTAGGTTTCTAATGTCTAAATCTAAGATAACCTGAACACTGGGCTCTTTTGAATGCACCGTAAAACTAAACCCTACTTAAAGACTAATTCCTCCCCTATATAGAACTAGTGTATTGGATGATGCTTGTGAGTTAAGAGAAATGCTTCCATTATAGAACAAAAATCAAATTAACAAGGCATAAATGCTTGGGTAACAGTGATCTTACAAATTAGATAATCACGAGAATATATAGACCATAATAACATTATGTCCGTAGATAACTCACATTTGGAAGTATGCATCTAATTTGAAGACGTATTGTTCCTCTGAAATCCTCGAACCACTTGAATTGAAACCTTGCAGTCAAATTCTACAACACGATTCCATCAGATGCAGCAAAGATAAACAACCATACATGACTAGTGCTTCAGAATCTTCATACAGTTTCCCAAGGTGTAACCTCCTCAGCAGTCCAAAAACTTGCTTGAGGCTTGTTACACTTCTCCCATAAACTGCTCTAATCAATTCAAAACTACCCCACTCATAGGTCTTCTTCGTGCAGTTACTGAGCAAACACTGTAATCAAGCCTGATTCAATGAAGCGTTTCCTCGAACAGAATACGTGCAATGCTTGTAAGCCCAATCTGATAGTTCGCAGCAACAACAGCATTGACGGAACTCGTGGTGCAAAATCTTTTAAGAGTTTTCTTGAACCTTCACTCTATAATCCTCACCAATTACGCCTTATGACGGTTTAAACAATCAGCTCTTAAGTAAGTTCTAATTCTTGGTTTCTGGCTGATTTTGTAAGATGCAACGATTGTGCTCAGCGCTCATTGTTGGGTGGTGCAATTTGCCCTTCTTTCCCTCTTGAATTCCAGGATAATAGTAATGTCTGTGAAGTTCCCGATCAACAAGTGGCTTTGTAAGAAAAAAAGTGGTGTTTGGTTTTTTTCCAAACAACTTTGAACTTTCTTACTGATCAAAACGCTCAGGAAGTTGGTGCATTTTACTTGGTTAAGTTGTGAACTTTCTTACTGAACGAAACTTTTTGTGAATTATTTGATAATGGGCTTAAAAGGTCTGTTTGGGCATAATTTGGGGTGCGCATGCAATCCGCAACCGTCCGCAAAATTGCAGGTGAAAACCAATCCGCAAGAGTCTATAGACCGGTCACGAGTGAATTCTCAAATCCGCAAGGTTTAACGGTTTGGTTGTGGTTTGTTTTGTAAATCCGCACTGCAGGGTAGTGAAGATTTAGTAATATCCAGGCTAGGATAGGAGCTAGGTGTCTCTTTGCAATCTGTGCTGCTCAATCATATCTGACGATAAACTCAATTCTCCATCACTAGATGCAGCATGTGAGAGGATCGACAGTTTAGGAAAAGAAAAAGAGAGCTTGATTCCTCATTGATGTTGTTGTTAAATAGTGCTTGTGGAGCAGCAAAGAATCACTAACCATGAAGAATGAGGTAGACCCAAATACTATAAATGAAAAATTAACCTTGTTTCATTCTATTTGTCATCATTCTAATTAATCCTTTTAGGTATTTACGTGTTCCTTGATTTTGAATGAAGATTCCACATCTAATACCTAATTATGCCTTGAAGGTCATGCATGACTATGAAGGAAAAGATAAACAAGCTGTCTCTCCTGGTCTTCAAGGAGGTCCACACAATTACTGGATTAATTAGCAGTTGCACTGAAACAGGTTTGCATACTGATCTAACTCTTCTTTAGATATTTTTGTTCATACATAACTTATAAGAGAAAAGCAACGGCGATGAGAGAATAAAGATCGGTGTTTGACAAGAAGAAACCCGATTACTTGGGAAAGTAGAGAAACCCTAAATCTATACAGAATATTACTGAAAATATGGTCATCAATTCACATATATTTGTGAACAGGTTGCGGCCTTACCAAGACGCAGTACCCTTGCCTAGGATACTAATCATTACACGCATCAGCGAGGTATTCTATGAAATGTAGACAAGGTGACTTCAGTGTGACCAGTCGGGCTTGAACCAAGTGCAGTTGCACATCTGCATCGTGTCATAGAAGTTCTTGGCAGCATCATGTTTATGTAACCCTAGAGAATGATGATAGGTACTCGTGTCAAGAGAATAAAACAACTTTGACGGTTAGTTACCGGATAACTACTCTTTTGTATTAAGAGGCATGCGTATTAAAATTCTGGTTTGATTCACTTTTATTTATTTTTTATTTTTTTATTTTTTGGTGACTAAATCCGTGGTTAATCCGCATCCGGTCCGTACAATCCGCTGATCCGCAGAGATCAAATCCGCGGGTGATTGGACCGGTCATGGTTCAATTTTTCAAATCCACAACTTTGACGGTTTGGTTGCGGGTGACTCCTAATACGCAACCATCCGTCCGTTGCACACCCCTTGGCATAATAGGTTATAAGTGTGGGCTAAAAAACTAACCGAATTGAACGGCCAAACTACTATACACGAACCCGAATGATTCGTGGAAAGTTCGAACTTCCCATATTATGCGCATACCTGGTTCGGTGTTTAAATAATTCGATCGTATCATACATATTTGGCCAGTTTGATTCGGTCTGCGAATTATTCGAGAACGATTCGCCGAATTACTAACTCGGAGCTAGATTATATAGCTATGCTATAGCAAAGACCAACCTTATGGGCCATCGCTTAAGAAATGTCCGATGGGGACTGAGTTTCCGTATTTTAGTCAATACCGTGTCAGAAACTTAGTTTTTATATGCGTATTAATATTTTGTTTGATCTTTTTTCTTTACACCACTTTCACACCATCCATCATTTTTAACCAATCTATTTTTCTCTACCATCGGATTCGAACGGGCATTTTTTTCAAATTTTTTGGCAAAGATGTCTATAAATGGAAACTAGTTTTTCTTCTTAAATTACTCTATATCATCTTCTTCCAACTTGATTTACCATTCAAATCATCTTCTCAACTTAAAAGTTTTGTACATTTTTACTGTCAACTTGCAAGTAGTAATATTTTTGGCCGATCCCGAATCGGGGACAACTTGCCAAATTAATAACTCGCTAAAATTAATAATGCATATATATATTCAATACATTAATGTTTAATGAAGACTTTTCAAATAATGATTTAATTGTCATCTGTTTTTTTGCTAAAATCAATATCGCATTGAATTTCATCTCTAACTTTTCTTATCATTGTAAGAATTTTCAGTGTTGTTTTCTCATAGGTCAGCAAGAAATTATTCAATGTGATTTCCACTTTAATAGCCTTGTTTTGTGAAGGGGGCTCTATTGTAGAACTTTCATCATCTTCTTCCACATCTTTAACAGTTCCCATAACGCTCTCGATTATTTCTTCATCTCACTCAACAACTGTGTAACTTCATTTTTTTTCCGGAAAAATTAAGACATCTTCGACATTCATTGAATTGCGACATCCCAACTTCTCGATCAAATTTGTTAGTCTTGAGTGATTTCGCTGTCTGTATGTTCATCCAAATTGTCTAAACTTGTGTTATCTATTGATCGAAGTTTACAATGACGAAAGTATCAATTTTATCCAAACTTGTGATATGAAATATATCTATAAGTTAATAAAATATTAATTAATATATAAATTATAAATTTACCGGTTAATTAAAATCTCGTTTAATTGATAAATTTTGATAGTCCTGATAGCACTAATTTATAGAGTTTCCACTGTGCTCTATTTTAAAAGAAAAGCATCCTGTTCCTGCGTTTTTTGTTCTACAGATAGAATGAACTTATTTTGTAGATAGGAATATTCATTGAGAGCAATGTAGACAATATCGGTTTTCAGCTTGTCTCAGATGGGACCCAGACACCGAGATAACTTCATCTCACTGAGATTCTCGTTGAACTTTCCGGCTTACTTTCTGGAGTCGTTGCTTAATATTTCTATATATATGTGTGTATGGGGAAAAACGAGTTGCCGGTTTTTTGGGAAGTGAAGAGACGAGCGTGCTGTCGAGACTCCTCAGCCGGAAGAAATGTTAATCCTCACACAGATGCACTGTAAAGGGAGTGCTTAGATTCGAGAGATCAATCTGTATGACTCCGGCCTAAACCAAGTCAATGGCCGTTCCAGGGTAAATTCGGTCGCAAAGAGGGAGATGAGTTGATCTGTAGGAGGGAAGCTGAGAATTGTGTGGGATCAGTGATGATCAAGGATTGTGGGTATGTTGAAGGTTTATGCAATTTGTGGAGAACTTATGAGTTCGAATAAGTTCTGATGGATTGAAGAATTCTTGAGAGTAGTTTTCTCGAGGAATTCTGCGTAGACATTTGATAGATAGTGATCAATCGTTGTCCGTTCTTGTTTCAATCATGGATTCAGAGACTTATTTATATTGTCAGAGTTGTGAATACATTGATCCCTGTAAGTGTGACGGTTTCATGAGTGAAAGAGTGGGAAAGTGGGAGATCGTGGTAAAGTAAGTTCCATGTCGTGTGGAGACTTGACTGATCGTGCACCCACTACTTTGCTAACTCCTTCAACCGTTTGCACAACTTACGCACACTTCTCGTTGTGGATGAATCCACGTGTCGTAGGCCGCCAGACCAAAACCCTAGGTGATATCCCCCATTTGTGACGTGATTGATGTCTCACGAATCGTGGAGTCTGAAAGGCAGACGTGTTTTAATTAGTCAGTTGTTGACCGTTCAGACAATGATTCTAGATTTTGTTGAATCGAGCATGAGTGATGAATGCTCAGCGATTCATGAGTCGAACATGTAGTTCTCTGAAATGATGTCAATATTGTAGATTCGGTGAATTATCGATCAGTAGTATTTGAGCGACTGAGCAAGTATTGCTTAATTCTGAAAATTACTGAATATTGAGAATTTGACGAGCAACTGAGCAAGTATTTCTCAATTCGACAAATTAATGATTTTTGATAATCTGACGTGCAACTGAGCAAGTACTGCTCAATTCGACAAATTACTGATGAATTACTGAATTATTGATAGTTGGGTCAATATTCAAGCAATTGAGAAATTTAGATGTTGATTACTGGATCATCATAATGTAATGTTTGAACTTGCTTAGAATGCTAATTTCATGAACGTTTGTTCGAAACCCTAATTTTTGATCAATCCTTCATCAATTGGCAAATTGCTGAAAATTGATCATGAATGATAGAGGGACTAACCACATGGGATGATGAGCGTCCATGTGGTGCCCAGTGATCCAGTGAGCACACACTAGGATTCTTGAGAGTTGGTGAAATAATGATGATTAAATGCCGGTTTCATCATTTTCTGAAATATTGTTGGGTTCAACATTAGGTGATAAAACCTAGGTATGAGAGATGGGGGACCGACCAAGAGGCCATGGGACCGGCTCTTGGTGGTCACGTGACCAATTGTTGGCTGTTTGAAGAATCCTCCAGTTGGTTGGAGAGAGTTTGGGCCCAGTATGAGCAATTGAGCAAATTAGGTCAGAATTATGAAAACATGTGGGACCGGATTTGTGCAATCCCTGGGAATGACTCTGGTCGGTCATGAAGGAATGCACGTGTTTCCGTGGTGTCCAAGTCTCCATACTGAGAGTTTCAGTATTTTCTGATGCGCGTTCGAGCAACATTGTGAATTTTCAGAAGAGTTTCATCTTGGCCAAAACTCTTGATTTTTGTTGGAATGAGCATGTATGCTCAATTCATCAATATTTTGAAAATATTAAAATAAAAGTATTTTAATATTAAAAATTTCCATGAGAGGGTAGCCAGTCGTATGACCATGTTGGCTTTTGGTTTTCGTGATTTGAGCAATATATGAGAAAATATGAAGAAATCATGAATTTTGTTCAAACCCAGGAGTTTCATAAATTAAGGAAAATAATAATTATGAAAAGTTATGGTTTGCAAGTTGTGGGACCGGCCACGGCTTGGGCGTGGCCGGCCAGCTAGGTTGCCCGGTCCCGCACACCTTTCCCTATTTTATAATATTATTCTTCATGAATCCTTGAAGTTATGGAGAATCCTTGAAGTTATGGAGAATCCATGAGTTTTTGTTGAAACAAGGGAGTTTCATGAGTTGAGGGAAATAATAATTATAAAAAGTTAGGGTTTGCAAGGTGTGGGACCGGCCACGGCTTGGGCATGGCCGGCCGGCTATGTTGCCCGGTCCCGCACACCTTTCCCTAATTTTATATTATTTTCCATGAGATCATTAAAATATGGAGAAACCGTGAGTTTTGCTCAAACAAGGAAAGTTGCTGGGATGAGGGAGTCTTAATGAGTTCATGAAAATGATAAAATAAGAAAAATAATGGGAGAGGCATGGGACCGGCCACGGCCGGACGGTGGGCCCGGCCCATTGGCGCCTCTCCATTAATTTATTACTATTATTTGTTTATCTCTCCTGTTTTGTATAGGATTCCTCGTTTTCCATATTTTTGAATACTCGTTTGTGTATCCGGGTGCTCAGTCATGCATCATTGTCGAGTACACTTGCACCATTTTATGGGGCTTACTCAGTGGTGGTCCAGATGCCCGGTTGCTGAGTATTTATTACTAATTTATGAAATTAAGTGGTGAATAATTCATGAAACTGAGTAATAAAGATGAGTAGTTTTTTATTATCAATTCATAAGATCAGCCGTGGATTCGACCATGAATTCAGAATAATAAAATAGGTATTACCATTCCATGGGATCGTGGATTCGACCATGAAATAGGAGTAAAAAAATAAGTGGTGGTATTACCATTTCATGAGACCAACCGTGGGTTCGACCATGAAATTGGAGTAATATCTATTACCAATTCATGAGATCAGCCGTGGATTCGATCATGATATCGGAGTAATACATTTATCTATTACCATTTCGATCATGAATTAGGAGTAACGAGATAATATAGATTATCTTCTAGGAATTCAGTAGTGAATGTCACAATAGAATTTAATCTCTTGCGTATAGCCAGTGAAACAGCAAGTGTCGCCAAAGTCCTGAAGACGTTATCGCTCTCAATCTTACGGAGAACCTCCTGGATCTATACACGACCTCTCTCATGTAGTCAGGGAACAGTGAGTATCACCGATGTCCTGAAGGCGTTATTGCTCTCAATCTTACAGAGAACCGCCCAATTATGTTATTCTACATAGAGGGCATGATGAAATACGAGGTATGGTAGGCTTTGAAAGGGGACAGAAAATAAGAGCAAGAGGAAGCCTACATGTTATAACCGCAAGTGCACGGTGTCGGTTGTAGCTTGTGCAAATACGGGTCGAATCCACAGGGACTAGGGTGTGTAAGTTGAAGTTTCCTAAACTGTTTTCTAAGCTGTGAACTAACTAAACAAGGATATGAAAACTAACAGTGAATTGAACTAACAGAATTAAACAAGACACTAACAGGACATGAAACAACAAACTAAATGAAGATGAAAGAAGTTGTGGATTAAGAAGATCAGTGAAATAAGGGGTTTGATTTCACCCTAGTTCATGCTATGCATTTTCTTATTGAAATGTTAAGCACAACTATAGTTCTTTCCAAAGTACTAGTTGTCTTTTTAAGGTACAACTAGTCAAAGGTATGTGAATTCAGCATGAAGTTGCAGCTTAAACTAAGTTCAAGTGTTCCTAAACTTGTTTAACATTCTAAGGCTTTTGTCAAATTATTACACAGCAGGGCTAGGGCAAATGAGACTATCCTAAGAACAAATCATAAGAACAAAACATAACATAAACATGAACATGAGCTTGAGCTTTATGTAAATTGTAACAATCACACAATCAAATTCAATACATGTTGGAGTTCTGAACAGCTAAAATTAACAATGCATTTGAATTGAGAATCATGGAATTGAAAAGATTGATAACCCTCAAAGCTAACAGTTCATGGAAATAACAAAACTAAAAAAAACTTAAACTATTCTACTGATGCTCTGGTTAATCCAGGCATGGTTAAAATTACACCCCAAGCACTCAATTTATACATGCAAGCATAGTCCCCAAAATTCCCAAAAATTAGGGTTTCACCAAAAGTGAAATTAAAACTCACCAACTCTCTGAAAATTGATTCTGACTTCGACCCATTCTTCTTCTGACTCTCCTGATGCTACACATGCCTCCAATTTGTGTTATTTCTCAACCTAATTTACCAAACTCACACGCCTAGGGTTTCTGAGAAGAGGCGAGTGAATTAGGTGAATTAGGTCTCTGAAATTAGAAGGGAATAGGTGATGGATGATGGGGTTGTTGGTGATTTGAGAGCTCGGTGGTGGTTGAGGCGGCAGAAGGTCGATGGAGTTATAGCTTAGGGTATGTTTGTTTGGGTGTAATAGACCTAGGTGTTAGGGTGTGTGTCGGGAACATCAAGATTTGATGTCTTGCGAAGATTAGCCGTGGGATAATATCTTCTGGAATGGATCTAACGGCGAGATGGAGACAGATCATGAGCGACCGTTGGATGTAAAAATACAACGAAACTGACGGCTCAAGATCGAGTAAGGTGCTGTGGTGTTAGACAGGAGCTTCAGACTTTGATGTACTGGCGATGCTGCGACCGTAGGATGCTGAGATGATCCAATCTGACGGCTAGAAAGGGAAACGGGTATGGATATAGGAAATGGATTTGGATGAGGGTTTTGGGCCTTGGGTATGCCAAGCCCATATCTTCTTTAAGAACAATTCTTCCTCTTCAAGCCCAATTCTAGCCTCCTTGTCTTGCGCACAACATTCTTCGCGGCTTCCTTGTGTGATTCCTCTTGGCTTCCATCACTTTTCTGCTCTTTTCCGCTCCGCAATTCATCCAAACTTTATTTGGTACCTAAAAATGCAAAATTAATTAATAAAAATATTTATTCTTGAAAACAATGAAAATACAGAATATGGGTTAAAATGGAGAATTAGAGCACAAAAGATGAGTTAAATGCCAAGAAAAATATATATAAATATGCACTTTTTAGCACTCATCAAGGTATCGAACGCTCAGCTAGTGGAGGCCTTCCGAAATGCATAATCATCATGGCTTCGAAAAATATGAGTCGTCACATGCCTGAAAGCCGTGTCAGAAACATGTATCATGATTTTACGGTTTTGACCTTTGTTAAAAATCCACCATCTACATTAAGTCCCCTGCTTAGTGGGGGACAGTCATGTTCCGCAGTAAGCATTAAATGGTGATTTTCATCCACCGAGATCAGTGTTGAGCTCAGTTGCACAAAGGTATTTTCAGAATCCTCGATTTGCTCCAATGGTGTCATATACAAGAAAATGCTCAGGTAAGGACCCTGAATGATGGAATGTCATCCTGTGAGATGAGGCACTGCTGATTTGGACGGTCGGGCATCCTATTTTGGTCGGTTTAATGTTTGCGGCCCCGAGCCCAAAAAGAAATCCTTGTTTTAAGAACAGATGTTCATTCGTTCGTTAGTTAAGAAACAAACAAAATATAATGATAATAATTTTGTCTATGCGCTTTCACGAAAGCCAAAATTTTATTTTTAAGTATGTGATATTTCACAAAGGGGAGTAAACTCTCGTTTCAAAGGTGGATGCTCGCGAAAGGGAGAAAAATATAAACATATATTTTCAAAATTACGTGAGTTTCACGTTAAAATGTGTACTTTTGTAAAATTAATGCTTTGATTTTGAACAACTGTTGAAAGTAGACAATTATTCACGGTAAAATAATGTTTGTATGTGAGTTTTCACAATTGTAGAACGGACGTTTGTCCAATTTTTGAAAAACCAGTAAATGTTCACACCATGAGATTTATGTGAAATTTAATTTTTCATTTTCAACAATTGCTAGAAGTAAACAATTTTTGATGTATGGATTTTTTGATCTGATAGTGTATGCACAAAACCAATGAGTGTTCACTCGGTGGGAGTCGCTCACACGGTGAATATAATGTGAATTGTTCTCGTGATGGAAGTTTCATGAGTTGTTCACAGTTTCATGAAAATCATGTTATGATTTTGAATAACGAATTTTGTTCGTATTTGCAGGTTTGAAGGAGCGAACAAATTCTCGAGATTGTAATCACTACATCTAGTGAAATTATGATTTTAAATAAGGAATTTTTGTAGACGCTGTTGTGAGCACCTTTATTCCATGATTCATTGTTCTTTCTAATCCTACGCTTTGTATGACGATGTGCCGAAGTATCCACTTTGCAAGAATGACTGACTCCCACGATGATAATTCCAAAGATGGTGTTTCCAGAGATTACATCTCTACGAATGCAACTTTAAGAAATTGTACTTCTGGGACCTCTGAGTGATGGTGAGAGATCCTTCATAATGAGTTGTACTTCTGGTTATTTCATTAGATTTACCACAGGATGATCGAATAGTGAGATACCGAATCAATGTAGACTCCACGGAAATGGAAGAAAGTCTACGGGAGCGGAGAACCCAGCAGTAAGGACTACAGGATGACATGCAGTCCCCAGCCGTTTCTTTGGTGAGTTGTTAGCGCTCCTTGTGTCATGACTTTTCCCTGCCCGTGCAATTAGGATCACGAGACCAAGGTTTGTTATTTATTTTCATACTTTTGCTCCATGACGGTCTTCAATTTGTTCCCGGAAAATCAATTCAGGAATCCAGCAATGACTAAGAAGTCGATGTAAGTATCTCTTTCGTGCAGGTGATCGTGGCATCTCACTGAATGAAATAATAATAATTTTTGTCGATGTACCCAGGAGGAAATCATTGTAGATAAGCAGCATGTTGACTAAGCGTGCTCTTCTTCTTTGGGACATGAGAATATGGAGGATTCCCGAACCAAATGAAGATAGTGGAGTTTCCAATGTAGATTCCGGCATTGCCGAGCCTTCAAATGATTTAGAGACTCCTCCAGTAAGTACATCTCCTGTAATTTCTTCATGGAAGTATGAAATCGTTGATTTGTAAAGGAATAAATGAGAATCCATGTAAATTTATTGATAACTTTGCCGAAATACGTCACCAGAAAATTTCAGACTTCAGATTTTACTAGAAACGCTGTAGAATCCTCGTCCGAAGTCGAATTTTTGCGATCTGCATATGTATCTTCAATCCAAGAAAATTTTCAAGCTTTTCCAGAGAATATTTTTGAATTTTGAGCATTTTTAGGGCCTGAAAAGGCCGAAATAGTGAACTTCCAAGAGACTTTCAGAAATTTTCCAGATTGCATGTTGTCCGATGTTTTGGCCACCTTTGTTCGCTCGTTCATCCGATTGCTATGAAATTTTGATATGTTGTAGATAACATCCATAAGAAGAGTATGGTATATGACCAAACCTTAAATTCCTTACCAATTGCTCTCAGTTCGTCGTTTAATATAGGGCAACCTTAATCTCTTGAGAGTAGCTTGTTTGAAAAACGTGTTTCATGGCTTCTACACTATTTGATCATGTTTTAGATGCATAGTAAAGAACTTAGATGATGTTAGTTCACTTACATGATGAATTTTATGGTTGTGTTGGGTTTCCACTCTTGAATCATTCTAATCCCATGTAATCTTCAATTTAGGTGCCAAATGCTGAAGTTGGGAATAATGGATCCAACAATGATGACTTGAGAAACCATGGAGCCGTTGATAATGAGACCTCCATACATGTACCTTAAGGTCATGTAACGCTTGTTTTTGATGCCGTGGAGGTGACTGAAACTCCAATTGTGCGTGAGATGGTGGAACCCGAATCGAGAATGGAAGAAGCTGCTCCAACCGAAGTTGTTCCTATGATTGCTGACGCTGCTCCAGCGAATGAGAACCGGATAATAGTGCATGAAAATCCAAACGCATGGACTTCTTTTACTCCTCCATTTGGTGAGATACTCCCATATCACAGGTTTGTTGGTAGATCTAGCGTTCTCATTGGATATGCTTCTATGTACAAGAAACCGTGGAAGATGTATGGGCACATCGTCGTTACGAAGGATCCGGAGCATAGATATTTCTTGAAGATGCAAGTAGAAGCCATATTGCGTGTTATAAATGATATCTGCATCACATCTAGAAATACTGTCACCCGGGATGTACTCTTTGATTGGGAGTACAACTTGAAGAAAGCTGAAGAACTTGGCTTCAATCTGAAGTGGTTTCGTCAAAAGATTTATGCTATCAGGAAAGCAGTAGAAGGTGACACTCCTTTCACCACCAGTGATGCCGTGTTGAAGAAGATGGATGAAGTTGCTGAGCTGACCAAGAAGCTGGGGGCGGAGAAAGCTGCTTTGCAAGTCTTGGAGGATGCATAAAAGCAGAAATCTTATTTTACTGACTTTCTTTTAGTTTTCTTTCCATGATATCTTGAACCTTGGACTTCTGAGAGATGCGAGGTTTTATTTTTGTTTTGATTTCTTGATTGGTTTTGGATTGTGAAATCGATCGTCTTGACCAGTGGACCGTCAGTCCCCAGTATTTTGTTAAGTCTTTCCCTTTCGTTTTCCCTTCTTCTGGTGAGACCTAGATATAGGACCCAGGTAGAAAAAATGATGTAAAGACCTAGGTGGTCGAAGTTGGAGGTACCTTGATGAAGGATTTAGCGGAAGGACCTTGTGGACATCGATCGACTGTGGAGGTTATGAATCCCGTCTAAGAATTGCTGCTTGCATGTTGTATGCTCTGGAAGCTGTAGGAACTTCATACGACTTCGGAATTCGATGCTCGACCCCAAATTTTGAAGCTAAGAGACTAAGTTATCACATGCGCAAAGAATCACTCAATTTGGAGTTGCATAGGTCAACCAACTAAGCGTGCACATTTGTAATTTTTAATCCCGTACAAATTTTTCAAATGTCGTAGACCTGATGGTAAAGGCCATATCTTTCAGCTCGTATGCCCGATTGATGCGCCCTTTTGGTATGTTGTATAAGAGACATAGACGAACATATTTAGTTTGTGAAGTATTGTCCCATTCCTCACCCATTAGTACGTTTTCGTAAACCCATGGCATGGAGCATGTCGTATCTCACTTGTAGAGGCGATGAGAACATCTTGTAGAAGATTTTGGTTTGTGCCCGTCTGCCGGGAAAGCTTTGAGAAGACGCTCATGTTAGCATGTTTTCATGTTTACACATTTTGATATGAATTATTAGGGCTTTAAGAAGTACGATCCATAGAGTAACGCTTCAGAGAATGAATAGTTGATGAAGCCGGATGTTGCGTCTGAGACTGATGCTTGAGATCACAATTGAATTTTCTCCAGAAATTCTTGTTGATGCTGAGACCATGAATGGGGTTCCTCCACATATCCTTGTCGATGCTGATACTATGGTTTGGAGTTGCTTCAGAGACCGAAAAGGATAGTCTTTGCTCCTTCATAAGTGGTTTCGTCAGGGAATCGATGTTTTCGTGGCAAATAACATCGGCAGTCTTCATTCTGGATGTGATTGGTGAAGAGATGAAGTTCCTCAGTCGTGTATGGGCTTGTTATATAGAGAGGTTTCGTTTGATGACATTTCATGGAATCATATTAGGTTGCAATGACTTGTTATGTGGATAATATTTATTGAAATATATTGAATTGATATTTCCAATAAAATCAAGTCCCCAGTGCATCCCTCATTCACTTAGCAGAGTTGAAGTCTTATCATGGAATAGTGAAGGCTTCTTATATGCTTGATCGCTGAGGTGTCGAATGTCTTAGGCTTGATCGTCTCGGCCCGTGTATCTTCTATTGATTCGGCATTCTACTGCGATAGAGGGATTCAACACTTGTGCAGAAATCAAAGATTTATGATATTCGTGGAAATTTCTACAAGTATGTGGAGAAATGCCCAAAGCTTTCTTTTCCATGCTTCCGTCATCTCTCTCAGAAGTAAATATCTCGGTGAGATGCTCGATTGAAAGCGGTGTCAGATTCAACCACTTAGTGAAATACTAATGTGGTGAATCTGAGTGTGGAACCTATTCATGAATGTCTATGCATCTTTTGCAGGTTCTTGCTTCAACCTCATCAAAATTCGAAATTTCTCCAAGTGCTCTAATGATGGGATGACAAGTAGCTTCTTGTCGAGTGATGCCAGCGACTCTGAGGGTTTTCAGTGGAACGATGTTGATGACGGTGTCAGCATCGATCAACATTCTTTCGAATTCGTTTCCTCTGAGATGGACTAGTAAGCAGTCCCCAGTCGTGCATCTCCTTGTTTGTTGATGCAGGGTTGAGGTTTGAGCATTTCAGGATTGGTTATCCTTTCTTTGCGCTTCCGAAGGATCCTGAGAGATTGGAGAAGTATGATTTTTCTGTGGTGCTTCGGCTTTCCTTCTGCTTCCTTCAACAACAATGTTGATGCAAGGCTGGAGGTTGTATTGTCTGTTGAAGAGACGACGAGTATCACGAGTTTCTCAGTCTAGACATTTCTCTTTCCGGTAAAGCATGCGCGGTAGTTTCTGATCGCTTGCCTGCTTTATGAAGTTCTGAAAAAGTCTGGAATCGCAGATTCTCCGGCAAGGCTCTGTATATTGGAATCATTCTGTTGTGTTCATGCTCTCTTAATGCCTCCATGAATCGACAGACGTGTTCTCGAGCACTCCCTGTTCCGTTGTAGTGTGGACGTTGGGGAAATGTAGCCATTCGGGAGAGGAATTTTTTGCGTAGCAGCAAGATATGGAAGTTGATGATGACGAATCAGTGTCTTGTATTTTCATCGATCCTCCATAAAGCGTTCCAGGACTTCACGGGTGATGAAGCCTGCAGGTTCCTTCGTTGGTGGATTGTCTGCAGCTTTGTGGACTTCATCATCGTCTACTACATGGATCGGAGTGGCTTCAGGATCAGCAGTCGAAGATGTTTCTTTAGATTTTCCCTTCTCTTAAGTTTTCTCTGACATTTTGTCAGTGAGAGTTTTGAGATGATTGCACAACTCTTTTGTGTTACAGCCATGTCAATCTGGTTTTTGGCGAGAGTCTCTTACACCTTCATGAGATAAGCTTTCCTCTGGTTTCTTCAAAAGATTCGCTAGGAGGTGAATTGTTGATAGTGCTAGTAGCATTACTTGCAGCATTAACAAGAGTGATCACTGGAGCACCAGCACTCGTAAGAGTGGTAGTAACATGTGGCGTGACATTGCTGGCCGGAGGAGTGGTATTAGTGGTACTACCGGATCCTGTAACGTTGAGAGCAGTAGTACTTGCGATGGTAGTACCACTAGAACTTGCGATGTTAGAGTCGGGTGTTGAACCCTGATTGGTAACTGAAACATACCTATGATCCACTATCTTTATGAGAATTGAGATTGCAACCGAGGGAATTATCTCCCACTATGGTCGCCAATCTGTGGATGGGGAAAACGAGTCGCCGGTTTTTTGGGAAGTGAAGAGGCGAGCGTGCTTTCGAGACTCCTCAGCCGGGCGAAATGTTAATCCTCACATAGATGCACTGATCAAGGATTGTGGGTGTGTTGAAGGTTTCTGCAATTGTTGGTGAACTGATGAGTTCGAATAAGTTCTGATGGATTAATGAATTCTTGAGAGTAGTTTTCTCGAGGAATTCTGCGTAGACAGTTGATAGTTAGTGATCAATCGTTGTCCGTTCTTGTTTCAATCATGGATTCAGAGACTTATTTATATTGTCAGAGTTGTGAATACATTGATCCCTGTAAGTGTGACGGTTTCATGAGTGAAAGAGTGGGAAAGTGGGAGATCGTGGTAAAGTAAGTTCCATGTCGTGTGGAGACTTGACTGATCGTGCACCCACTACTTTGCTAACTCCTTCAACTGTTTGCACAACTTACGCACACTTCTCGTTGTGGATGTATCCACGTGTCGTAGACCTCCAGACCAAAACCCTAAGTGATATCCCCCATTTGTGACTTGATTGATGTCTCACGAATCGTGGAGTCTGCAAGGCAGACGTGTTTTAATTAGTCAGTTGTTGACCGTTCAGACAATGAGTCTAGATTTTGTTGAATCGATCATGAGTGATGGATGCTCAGCGATTCATGAGTCTAACATGTAGTTCCCTTAAATGATGTCAATATTGTAGATTCGGTGAATTATCGATCAGTAGTATTTGAGCGACTGCGCAAGTATTGCTTAATTCTGAAAATTACTTAATACTGAGAATTTGACGAGCAACTGAGAAAGTATTGCTCAATTCGAAAAATTAATGATTTTTGATAATCTGACGTGCAACTGAGCAAGTATTGCTCAATTCGACAAATTACTGATGAATTACTGAATTATTGATAGTTGGGTCAATATTCAAGCAATTGAGCAAGTATTGCTCGATTCTGCGAATTACTTACTGGTGACGTGACCCAATAAAATATTAATTAAAATATTGGTAGATTACCGAATATAATTAATTTAGATGCTGATTGCTGGATCAACATAATTTAATGTTTGAACTTACTTAGAATGGTGATTTCATGAGCGTATGTTCGAAACCCTAATTTTTGATCAATCCTTCATCAATTGGCAAATTGTTGAAAACTGATCATGAATGATAGAGGGACCATCCACATGGGATGATGAGCGTCCATGTGGTGCCCAGTGCTCAAGTGAGAACGCACTAGGATTCTTGAGAGTTAGTGAAAGAATGATGATTAAATGTCGTTTTCATCATTTTCTGATATATTTATGGGTTCAACATTAGGTGATAAAACCTAGGTATGAGATATGGGGGACCGACCAAGAGGCCATGGGACCGGCTCTTGGTAGTCACGTGACCAATTGTTGTTCGTTTGAAGAATCCTCCAGTTGGTTGGAGAGAGTTTGGGCCCAGTATGAGCAATTGAGCAAATTAGGTCAGAATTATGAAAACATGTAGGACCGGCTTTGTACAAGCCATAGGAATGACTCTGGTCGGTCATGAAGGCATGCTCGTGTTTCCGTGGTGTCCGTGTCTCCATATTGAGAGTTTCAGTATTTTATGATGCGCGTTCGAGCAACATTGTGAATTTTCAGAAGAGTTTCATCTTGGCTGAAACTCATGATTTTTGTTGGAATGAGCATGTATGCTCAATTCGTCAATATTTTGAAAATATTAAAATAAAAATGCTTTAATATTAAAAATTTCCGTGAGAGGCTACCCAGTCGTATGACCATGTTGGCTTTTGGTTTTCGTGATTTGAGCAATATATGAGAAAATATGAAGAAATCATGAATTTTGATCAAACCCAGGAGTTTCATGAATTGAGGAAAACTAATAATTATGAAAAGTTAGGGTGTGCAAGGTGTGGGACCGACCACGACTTGGGCATGGCCGTCCGGCTAGGTTGCCTGGTCCCGCACACCTTTCCTTATTTTATAATATTATTTTTCATGAATCCTTGAAGTTATGGAGAATCCATGAGTTTTTGTTGAAACAAGGGAGTTTCATGAGTTGAGGGAAATAATAATTATGAAAAGTTAAGGTTTGCAAGGTGTGGGACCGGCCACGGCTTGGGCATGGCCGACCGACTATGTTGCCCGGTCTTGTACACCTTTCCCTAGTTTTATATTATTTTCCATGAGTTCATCAAAATATGGAGAAATCGTGAGTTTTTCTCAAACAAGGAAAGTTGCTGGGATGAGGGAGTTTTCATGAGGTCATGAAAATGATAAAATAAAAAAAATAATGGAAGAGGCATGGGACCGGCGACGGCTAGGCACGGCCGGCCGGCGGGCCCGGCCCATGGGCGCCTCTCCATTATTTGATTATATTATTATTTTTTTATCTCTCCTGTTTTGTGTAGGATTCCTCGTTTTCCATATTTTTGAATACTCGTTTGTGTATCTTGGTGCTCAGTCATGCATCATTGTCGAGTACACTTGCACCATTTTATGGGGCTTACTCAGTGGTGGTCCCGTTGCCCGGTTGCTGAGTATTTATTACTAATTTATGAAATTCAGTGGTGGATAATTCATGAAACTGAGTAACAAATATGAGTAGTTTTTTATTATCAATTCATTGGATGAGCCGTGGATTCGACCATGAATTCGAGATAATAAAATAGGTATTACCATTCCATGGGATCGTGGATTCGAACATGAAATCGGGGTAATAAAATAAGTGGTGATATTACCATTTCATGAGACCAGCCGTGGGTTCGACCATGAAATTGGAGTAATATCTATTACCATTTCATGAGATCAGCCGTGGATTCGATCATGAAATCGGAGTAATACATTTATCTATTACCATTTGGATCATGAAATAGGAGTAAAGAGATAAGATAGATTATCTTCTAGGAATTCAGTGGTGAATGTCACGATAAAATTTAATCTCTTGCGTATAGTCAGCGAAACAACAAGTGTCGCCGAAGTCCTGAAGACGTTATTGCTCTCAATCTTACGGAGAACCGTCTGGATATATACAAGACCTGTCTCATGTAGTCAGGGAACAGTGAGTATAACCGACGTCCTGAAGGCGTTATTGCTCTCAATCTTACGGAGAACCACCCAATTATGTTATTCTACATAGAGGGCATGATGAAATGCGAGGTATCGAACGCTCGGCTAGTGGAGGCCTTCCGAAATGCATAATCATCATGGCTTCACAAAATATGAGTTGTCACATGTCTGAAAGCCGTGTCAGAAACATGTATCTTGATTTTACGGTTTTGACCTTTGTTGAAAATCCACCATCTACCGTGTGTTAAATTTTTTATCA
Source organism: Papaver somniferum (assembly GCF_003573695.1). Taxonomy (NCBI): domain Eukaryota; kingdom Viridiplantae; phylum Streptophyta; class Magnoliopsida; order Ranunculales; family Papaveraceae; genus Papaver; species Papaver somniferum. Next base: position 29,483,507 of record NC_039365.1, read on the forward strand.
TCCGTATAAGATAAGAAGAACACCTATATCATCTAACAGATGTACACACAATTTAATATTTATCAAGCACGTGTGTTTCATCCTCCGTCACTATTCTGCCTTTACCGAAACCGAGAGTTTAATAAAATAAATAAAACTCAGAAAAACCAGCAGAGTTACTCTTCTCGATCTCTTTTTGTTTTGATGGAAGAAATGCTAATTGATTTTAAGGATTCAAGTTTAAATCGATTTTGAGTTCCATCTTTGTAATATTGAGCAGAGAAGAAAGGATTTGATGTTGCTGATTCTGGTGAATGGTGGAGGATACGGTGGCCGATGTTATGGTTGTACATAGGTTTTGATAGGATTTTGACAGCAAGAAAATAGAGAAGAAGATGATTCTGGCCGTTAAATTATGAGATTGTTGGAGAAGAAATTAGTGATGGGTCTGTTCGAAATTGAGAAATGGAAAAATGCAGATTGTTGCCAAGAAGAATTAGGGATTTTTGGTTGATATAGGTTTGTCTGCAAGGTTCGAGCATGGTTGGTTTGTGGAAAGCAGTTTGATCCAAGAGAACGATTGAGAATGAGTTAATTGAGATGGAGATTAATTGGGGTTTCTTTTGATTCGAGTTGGAACAATTGTTGTGGATGAATAAACGAAAAAGCTTGCTACTGTCGAAAAAAGTAAGAAGAAATAGATAAAGAAGATGAAGCTAATCTTGTTTTAGAAGGATTTGGTATTTGTGTTAGTGTAGGTGTTCCTAATTTTGGATTTCTTAGAATTTGATACCCTTGGTTGGTATCTGTAATAGCTAAAAGATATGATTTTTTTAAACCCTTATTTTCATTTTCGGTTCTCTTTCTATTGATTCAACTTAATATTGATCATTTATAAAAATCTTGAAGCAGAGAAGTAATGCAAATCAATGATTATAATCATAAAAAAAGTTCCACAACAGTGATGAAAATTAGGAATGATCTCGGCCGAGATTAGAACTGTTCCGGCAAGTTCCTCGGTGAATTTTCATATCTCCAAAAACTTGTGATTCGCTCGTTGCATGAGTGAAACCTGGAAAATCGCCAGGATCTCGACCTGAGACAGCCCAGATCAACCACATTGATTCAGAGAAAGTTTTGTAAAGATTTGTACATACAAGATTATGATGGAAATCCTTGGAATCGTACTGTAACTGGAATTCGAGGTAGATAGAGCATTATCAAGCAAAAAGTGGATAATTTTTTTAGATATTTTGTAATTGTTAACGCAAATAATCTGAATTTTGTTTATATTATCTAAACTTGTTCACAACACCTTATAATAGTGACAAGCGAATTTTTCAAAGAAAACAAGAAACTCTTCGGTCGCGAAGAAAAAATTGAGATGATTAGAGACATTAGGATCAAGATAAAGATGGAAGATGTGTGTAACTCGTTTATAATTTCCTAGATGAGTTTTCAAGTCAATCGCCAGATACTCAAATTCCTTCTTCAAGCCAAGTTCCTCAAACCCTATTTGCAAATTAATTTCCAAGATTGTTTAGCATCTCTTAGTGGTGTCCCTCTTCCATAAAGAAATCAAAACATTATCGACCAATATACGACACATTATTATTTGGTAGAGGAAGTAATACTAATAATGTACCCAATGGATGTAAGACAGGAGCTCAACTTTGATGGACCTCGGCCAATAAAAGGTCTCTCAATCAAGCACACACCTACTACACTATCATCGCATGAATCATAAATGAGGATAATGACACTAGACTTGTTGGATTTCTTAAGGAATCCATAATAATAGACGTTCATCATCGACAGCAACAAAGAGAAATTATGCAAAATCTGCTAACAACACAATAATAAATTTGTGTCACTTTAGATGGGGATGAGCGGATTATAATGGATAAATATCTCGACGCGTTGGCTCCAAATTCAAGAAGATACTATGAAATAAAAACAACAAGCCATTTTGCAAAGCTAGTTGGAAATGAAGTTCCTACATCACCAGCAGTTTAGCACAACAACACCACTACGAGCGCTAAATATTCTATATCTCAATATTAATATTTAAGTAATGACGTACGTTAGTTTCTTTTTTATTTAAGTGAACTCGTAATGTAGTTGTTACTTCCATTTTTAAAATAATACCAAAATTTATATTTTGATGTCCTTTTTAACTTGAATTCTAAGAATTGGATTTCAATTTTGAACACTCAACTTCAATTACTTTTAATCTCATTTAATCATATACACAACGACTCTCCAACGGCTATATTCTAAACTGTTTTTTAAAAATAAATAATTATTAATTATGCTTTATCATTTCTACCTCCTCTAAATATCTTTTTTCATCTTCAAGGTATCGGAACATAACTTTATGGTTGTGAATTATGTAGAAGAAAATATTAACTTATGTGAATGTTGCATTTCTGCCTAATATAACACAACACAGACTTCCTACAATTAAGTTGTGGATGCCGGTTTTCGACAACTTTATACAACAATTTTCCGATGGCCATCAAAGAATCATGGAAACCTATATAAAATAAGTTTTTTATATTTTTTATGGCAGTGAAAAAGTACGTTGAGTTCCAAAGAAGGATTTAGGTTTACATATCTCCTCAGATGACAGTTCTAAGCACACTATAAGTAATGATAATTGCATAACATTTATAAATTGCAAGTTCCAATTAAACATTAAACTATATATTTATGTTCGCTTTATGTAGGATGAAATGGCAAAATATATCTACTTTCAAGATACTGGTAAAGAATTTCAATTTTATGAATGCAACCTAATCTTTAAGGATAATTTTTTTGAATCTTAACCTGGAGCGAACACCCGCCGACTATCCCGAGGATGGGAACGAAGAAATTTTACCCATTGATCCTCCATAAGATGGAACCGCGATTAATATACAACTTATGTTCAAGATTTTGCGGGTACAATTTCTGTAAACTCATCCATTATGGACTCCTTGGGGTTTCTAGCTTGTTGCACATGCAATGTGTAACCATGATTCCTATGAAAGTGAGTTAGGTTTAGAATCAACAACTAATCTACGTTTTCTGTAAACTCGTCCAGTATGGACTCCTTGGCGTTTGTAGCTTGTTGCACATGAAAAGTGTAACCATGATTCCTATGAAAGTAAGTTAGGTTTAGAATCAACAACTGTAATCTACATGTTGATTGTGTTAATTAAAATATTAGTTCTCTTAATATTAAAATTTTAAATTTTTAACATGTCATCATACCATACAACGGCTCTGCAATGATTAATTTCTAATGACTACTTTAAAAATACTAAACTGTAAATTGAGTTGTTCTACACCAAACAACACACACCAAAATCATAACATTTTTCCGAGAATATATCTTTATAAGTATGGATTTGTTCTAAACTCCTATTTCAATCATTGAAAAAGCGGGGGTCTAACAACCACACCCAATATTTTGTTTAGACAATCTATATGGACAAACTCCAATATAATTCCAAGAGAATCAACTAGACAGTCAGACTCAATCAATGGAAATATATCCAAGAGTTGTATCTCTATTTCACAATGTAATCAGCAAATCAAACAGATAGAAATCCGCGAGCCTTATTAATATGAGAAACAACTTGAACGGTACCAAAGATCAATGTTCAAGTGCCAATCAATTTATATCAACAACCAAAGGTTGGATTATCTAATTGATTGAAATACGCACAACCTGTGATATTTCAATTATACAGAAAATATAATGCGGAAAAGAAATAACACAGACACCAAAAATTTCGTTAACGAGGAAACCGCAAATGTAGAAAAACCCCGGGAACTAGTCCAGATTTGAACACCACGCTATATTAAGCCGCTAGAGACTCTAGCTTACTACAAGTTAACTTCAGACTAGATTGTAGTTGACCCCTAACCAATCTCATACTGATTAAGGTACATTCGCGTTCCTTACATCTCAGAATCTCCGCAGGACTCTACGCACTTGATTCCCTTAGCTGATCTCACCCACAACTAAGAGTTGTTATGACCCAAAGTCGAAGACTTGATAATAAAAATTGTCTCACACAAAAAAGTCTATTGAATAGATAAATCTGTCTCCCACAGAAATACCTACGAGTTTTTGTTCCGTCTTTTGATAAATCAAGGTGAACAGGAACTAATTGATACAACGGACTTATATTCCAGAAGAACATCCTAGTAATACCAATCACCCCACAATGAGCTTAACCGTATGGTAGCGGAAAAAGATATTGTGAGATCACAAATGATGATACGAAGATGTTTGTGACTACTTTTTATCTTACCTATCGAAGATTGAATCTCGAACAAATCTTAGAGAAGATAGTACTCAATACGATAGAATAAAGTAAGATCAAAACATGCAACTACAGAGAAAATAGTTGGGTATGGCTTCATAATCCCATTGAAGTCTTTAAGTCGTTAACCTATAATGGTTTTAGAAAAACCTAGGTTAAAGGAGAATCGACTCTAGTCGCAACTAGTATCACACAAGAGGTATGGGGATTAGGTTTCCCAGTTGCTAGAGTTCTCCCTTATATAGTTTCCAAATCATGGTTTGCAATCAATGTTACCTTGGTAAAAAAGCATTCAATATTCACCGTTAGATGAAAACCTGATTATATTCAAGCTAATATCTTTCAACCGTTGGATTGTCTAGCTTGTTACACACAAATGAAATGTACCTTTATTTAGATATGGGTAACCGTACCTAAACGTATATGCTTAGTTGGCTCAACAATAGTTAACCGAAGTTATCTATATGAACACTTTCATATCAACCTTGTTCATCTTAATCACAACTAGTTCAAATGACTCAAATGAAACTAGTTATAGAGTCGTTCAATTGTTTATATTCTCATAGAAGCACACAAGATAGAAGCAAAATCGGTTTTGATTTACTCGAATCAATTCTAGAACAATAGAGCAGTTCTTATGGACTCAACAAACTTGAAGTTTGTTGATTTTGCTCCCACTATGGACTCAACAAACATGAAAAATGGATGTACAAACCAACAAATTTGTTGGTTTGTTGAGTGAGTTGGATTATGTAGCGCGCGCGTGGTGGAAGGTCGGGCGGGCTTGGAACCAACGCCGGCGCTTGTCCTTGCAACGCCAGTTTACTTCACGCGCCAGTGTCCTTTCTAAATGCGCCGCGTTTTTCATATAAGCGCCAACGGCTGAATCTGGACAGCTGAAAACTCTTGTGATATAACCTCTATAACTTTTGAGTTCTATAAATACTTATCATTTCAACTATAAATTCAAACATTGTACACATTCTTCACTCTCAAATCATCTACAAAAATGTGTCCCATAGTTCGTGGTGTCAGATTCACTCAACCAGAGGATTTAGCTATTTGTAGAGCCTTTGTTTTTCACACACAAGATGTTGTCTTCACTAATGTAGCTGAATCGACGTTGACTTTCTGGGAGAAAGTTTACAGAATGTTCTCCGCTGAAACTAAAAACATTAATGGGCGTGATTCTCGCGGATTTTCGCATCGTTTTAGTTCAATTAGTAAGAATGTATTGGAGTTCGTCGCTTTACTAATTGAGAATCACAAAAATAAGCTCAACGGTGAAGCCGAATATGAAGTGGAACCCATAACTCTAGCGATGTGGGAAGCATCTCACGACGGTTGTACTTTCGACTTTCATTCTTGTCTCAATATTCTTAGGGTGCTCATCAAATATGATTCCTACATCACCCTAGGAATTCCACCACCCGCGAGAATTGACGCATATGTAGTAGTTGTTTTAATCTAATGTATTTCCTTTATTCTCATGTATGATGTGGTTGTTCAATGCAGTATGTTTTTATTTATGAGATTGATGGTGCAATGTTTAATCCACGAAAAATTTAGATTACTTATGATATTGATGGTGCAAATGTGAAGACATCCATATGTTTGGTTTTTGATAATCGTAATAACACAAAATAAATAACATAATACCATAGTGAATCGATTTTTCCTTCAACTTCAATCAGCCCACTCCACCAAAAAACACTTAGGACATTCCCAGAAATGCCTTCCACATGTCTCTTCTTCACAAGAAGTCTGCAACTGCATAGAAGTCTTGCAATCGGGCTTTGAGCATCCACTGATTCTCTGTGGACAACGTTTGTATTTGTGATCTCCATATCCACAATACTTGCAGTGTAATAACTCCTTATTCAATTTGGCTTTAAGTTTGAAGTTTTTGCAGATGTTGCAATCTTTTCTTCTTCTTCTTTTTTAATATTCATAGCATCATCTAGCATATGTGGTTCCTCTGGACAGTTGAGATCTTGACATTGCAAATACCTGAGCTTTTCTGGTTGTGATTCAATCACCATTCTGATGCCTGAACAACCTTCCGGCGGACACTTTGAATACATCCAAGGGCATTACATAAGACTGTGGTTATCAATGAAACATAATGGAAAAACCTCTTTTTCTTCGACGCATAATATTTGCTTCGCTTTGCCTTTATAAAACATGGTGGATGTTGAGAAAGAAATCTGTTAGTTTGGTTGAGAGGCTACCCCTAGTGTTGTATTTATAACATAAAATATAGGCATTGGTAATTCAAACGGGCGGTTTTAGTAAAGTCGCGCGGTTTTACTCATATGGTAATTCAAACGGGCGCTTAAAGGAAAGCCGCGCGGTTTTATTACAAACGCCAATGGCTAAATTTCCAACGTCTCGATTTTCTTTCTCGACCTATAAATTCCATTCCTCCCATTTCCAAAATAACATCTTCTTCTTCTTTTTTTTCTAAAACTCTTAATCTCTCTCACTCTGCAGAAATATCTGTTAGAAATCGTGGTCCCAAGTTTACTGAAGAAGAGGATATAACTATACGCAAAGCATATTTTTTTCATAGGGTGATCACTGGCGTGGGATTTTAAGACGGTTCTTTTAGGGAGAACGTTTTTTCAATGTTCGTCTCGCTGACGGGAAACCCAGGAAACCGAGATGCTCGTCGATTGCGTGCTCGTTTTCAATCTATTAGGATTGCAGTCCAGCCATTTCTTGCTCTGGTAATGGAAATTGATCGAGAAAATTTCAGCGGTGTAACTGAATATGAAGTGATCCAAACACATCTTGATAATTTGGAGGAATCTCACGGTAAACCTTTTCGTTACGAAGCGTGCTTTAGAATTCTAAAAGATTGTCCATCTCAAGCACATTCGTGTTGCACTCGAATGTCGCTCCCGGTATTTACAATGGAAGAAGATGTTACTCCTGTTCGATCTTGGTTACATCGTATGACGAGACCAATGAACAATGACTATTTCTGGGAAAGAGTATTGAGAAATTTTGTAGCATCTCGGAACGAAACCATAAGAAACATTAAAATCCTAGAACTAAGAATTGCACTCATCACTAAGGAAGTCAAACATTATACGGAAGTTTTGTGGGTGGTTCACCGTAGTAATTCTGGACTATCCAACGAAGAACTGGTGAGTATCTTACTTTTGTCCTCACGGACTCAACTGCATCATAAATATCTGAACCTGTTGTTTATATGTTTTGCATAAAACCATCGCTCAGACCAAGTTTACTGAAGAAAGCGGAAGAGAGTTTAAGCATTTTGAGTGCTATGAACTCTACAGAGAGAATGTCGCTGGATTTGATGTAGTTTGATGTTTTTGTTGGGGTTTATTAAAATGTAGTTTGATGTTATTTTCAAGTTTAAATTGTAATAAATTTCGCTTAATCTGAAGTGCAAATCTATTTTAAAATCTAAATATTTTCATTCTTTAATATTACTGCCAATTATTTTACAAGATATAAACTTCGACAATAAAAAAAAGTACTAAACAACTTCAATAAAAATCAAGTACAAGTTTTAGCCTCTTGTTTATCTTCATTTGACGTATCGCTCTTTGACAGTTTCGCCTTTGTTTTTGAATTTTTTGTTGTTAACTTTCAAAATTGTAGCTCTTCTTTTCCTTTTAGCGGAACGTTTTCTTGGAGCAACTTCAAAAACTTTCGCTTCCCTCTTACAATTTTCAATATGTTTAAAACTCCCACATATCTTAGAAACATCAGGTTCAAGTTTTGCATCACAAAAAAGTGTGATCGCCTTTTCAGCCATGAGATTATAGAAGAGAAAACTTAAGAGAAGTGAATTTTGGTGTGAGTGAATTGTTTGAAAATGATGGTAATTTATAGAGGTAAAAAGTGAATTTTGGATTTAAAAACAACTATTTGTTGGCGTTTTTGCTACAAAACGTTCGAGCGCCGCATTTATGCTTTGAGCGCCAGCACTTGTTCTTCCAACGACGACGATTTTTCTGTGAACGCCAGCGTGTGTCTTAAGTTCAATGCTTTACCATAGTGGATGTTTGGCCATCCACCTGGCTCAACAAAAGTTTCCATATGACCATTACCATAGGAATTTCCCTTGTAGCTACGGTTTTCAAAGATTGCATTCCATATTATATAAATGTATTTGTTTATGACTTAGACGATTTAGAACTTAACCTACTCAAGTATGCAAACGGGTACGCATACCTAAGTAGCCGTACTTGGTCTGTGTTCGCCAGTATGCAAACGGGTACGTATACTGTCGTACGTGACCGTACTCAGTTGAAGTTAATATGCAAACGGGTACGCATACTATAGTTCCCAGACTTCAACTGTTGAATCAGTATGCATACGGGTATGCATACTTAGATTCCCGGACTTGGAGTATACATGCAACAGTTGGCATACAAGTACGCATGTTGTGCTATATCCAATCATGGTTAATCGTTCTAAACTCCCATTTCAATCATTGAAACATTCTTAGAAGACGAGAATAGTTGTATCACACAATCTATTAGCTTCAAAGCAATTTTGAAGTGATCAAATGATCAATACGAAATATTCCGAGTCTACACCAAATGACCGTCTCACACAAACCATATAAGATGTTACCAGATGATTTTCACATGATCATATTTTGATTTTCGCCAAGAATAAAACATGAACTTGGTTAAAGCGAAAGCTTACCAACACATATTTCGAGAAAGATGTAAGCGAGTTAAAATCAACTCAAAATATCAAATGTGTATAATATAAAGTCTATATAGCTATACAAATTTTGTCTCAATAGGAGATAAAATAGAAATAGACTTCTGAGTGATAGATGAGTTCAAGTCTCCACATACCTTTTGTTGATGAAGTTGCACATGATCCCCTTAGTAGGTCTTCGTCTTCAATCGATGAACACCATGAAGTCTAAAGCTCAACTACACATTCTATCATAATTCGAGACATAGCTATAAGTAGACTAGAAATGAAGACTTATAGTTTTAGCAAATAAACTTGACAAACAAGCTTGAGATAACAACGCTTGCGAGTTCGACCGAGCAGTGCTCTAACACTTTGTATTCACAATTAGAATATATAGCAGACACCATAGGTAGGGTAAAATAACACCTCAACCTGATGTCGTACACCACCAAGTTTCGGATGTTACCTTTCGGGAGAAGGCGTAGAATAATTATACTCAAGAATTTATTAATGCACATTTAAAGAACTAGGCGATCATACAAAGCAGGGTTGTTGTCATTAAAAAAGCAATAAGAGTGTACCTTGGTATCCAAAAATAATTTTATATGACCAGAGCTCTAGAAATGACATTTGAACTCAGTGTAAGGATTCTTATTTTGCTTTACCAGCTGTTAGATTATTGTTCTTCCATTTAATCATAACTAGTTCGTGTTTGTGTTTGGTTGAGGAACTTGAAATAAGATATTATTTTTCGGAAAAACGGTAAATCATTCAGATTTTATGAATATTACTTAAGAATGAAGGACGCATTTGCAGAGCTTAACCCAGAACTTACACCCGATAATCCTCCAGAAGATGAAGCCAACGATTAAGAGAACTGATGGTTTATAATCAAGAATTAAGTAATTTTCTTAGAATTTAAAAACCTTTTTACAAAGTGTACCATCTCTTAATTAAATTTTCACGAGTACATAGATATAATATGGTACATCCAAATATAATTATTCGTCGGGAATGTAATGTTCAAGATTTTATTTCAAGAGTTAATAAAATTCATCATGCTTAAATTACTTGCTTGTCTCTTCATGATATTCTAACCTAGATGCAATTTTCTGAAAAAATAAGTTAGATGTGTTTAGTTCAAATACAGCATAAAGAGTAATTATCCGATTTGTTCATCTACTAACTCGTTCTTCATCCTAGGATTGAGTAGGTTAACTTCAACCTAAATCACGATAAAAAAAATTCACATCCATGTTGATGCAACTTGAAAACGTGGGGGTACCAAAATACACCACAAACTTTTCTTAAGCAACCTGTATGGACTAAACTCGAAATAAAATTCCGAGAATTCAACTTAATTAATTTCAATTAAGGAATTATACGAAGAACTTATATCTTTTTTTCCCACAATCACAAAGTTTACAGAAGCAAGTCTGTGAACCTGATTATGTGTGAGTGTACTTGGACTATTCAAAAGATCTTTATCCAAGAATCAATCAAGTCGTATCCAACAAACAAGGATGGATGTATCTACTTTGACTGATTAACGTACAACCTGTGATATTTCAATTATAAAGATAGACAATATAATGCGGAAAAAGAAATATCATAGACACCAGAATTTTGTTAACGAGGAAACCGCAAATGCAGGTGTTGATGGTGGTTTTTAGCTTAGGGTTAAAATCGTAAAAACTTACATCTGACATGACGTCACTACAACCACTAGCGCATTTATTGAATCATTCAACATGCCTATGTAAGAATTACATGGGTACCGTTTTTTTTTATACATGTGTAATGTTCCACAGATGAAACCTTAGTATTGACCGACATCATCTTCGTACGTACCAAACAATAATTCTCACACCTCCGTGCCAATGGCAAACCATGCCAGCCACGCTCCGCGCCAAGGCATGCCAACCATGCCATCCGCGCCACCGTGCCAATGGGAAACCATGCCAACCACGTCTCCGCGCCAAGGCATGCCAACCATGCCAGCCGCGCCACCGTGCCAATGGGAAACCATGCCATCCACGTCTCCGCGCCAAGACATGCCAACCATGCCAGCCACGTTTCCGCGCCAAGGCATGCCAACCATGCCAGCCGCACCACCATGCCAATGGAAAATCATGCCAGCCACGTCTCCCTGCCAAGGCATTCCAACCATGCCAGCCGCACCACCGTTCCAATGGCAAACCATGCCAGCCACGTCTCCGCGCCAAGGCATGCCAACCATGCCAGCCGCACCACCGTGCCAATGGAAAACCATGTCAGCCACGTCTCCGCGCCAAGGCATGCCAACCATGCCAGCCGCACTACCGTGCCAATGTAAAACCATGCCAGCCACGTCTCCATGCCAAGGCATGCCAACCATGCCAGACGCACCACCGTGCCAATGGCAAACCATGCCAGCCACGTATCCGCGCCAAGGCATGGCAACCATGCCAGCCGCACCACTGTGCCAATGGCAAACCATGCCGGCCATGTCTCCGTGCCAAGGCATACCAACCATGCCAGCCACACCACCGTGCCAATGTCATACCATACCAGCCACGTCTCCACGCCAAGGCATGCCAACCGTGCTAGCCGCAACACATGTGTCAATGGCATGCCGTGCCAGCCAAATATCCGCGCCAAGTCATGCCAACCATGCCAGTTGCGCTACCGTGCCAGTGGAAAACCATGCCAACCACGATTCCATGCCAAAGCCATGCCGGCCCCGCTATACGCCGCTGGCTGCCAAAACGAAGGGTTGCAATAATAAACGACCACCCTTCCATCTGAGATGCAGATCTTATCCGTCCAAGGTTTCCAGCCAACGCGTGGTAACCTTTGGCCCAACACCAATCCCTAATTTTGCCCGCGCCCAAAACTAATGCCAAACCCTAGTTTTTGGCCGCGCCTAACTATGCCAAAATCCTATCTTGGCCACGTTTCCATGCCAAAGCCATGCCGTCCCCGCTACATGCCGCTGGCTTCCAAAGAGAAGGGTTGCAACGATCAATGGACACCATTCCATCTGAGACGCGGATCTTAACCGTCCAAGGTCGCCAGCTAACGCGTGGTAACCTTTGGCCCAATGCCAAGCCCTAATTTTGGCCGCGCCCAAAACTAATGACAAACCCTAATTTTTGGTCGCGCCTAACTATGCCAAAATCCTAGCTTGGCAACGTTTCTATGCCAAAGCCATGCTGGCCACGCTACATGCCGCTGGCTGCCAAAACGAAGGGTTGCAACAATCAACGGCCACCCTTCCATCTGAGATGCAGATCTTAACCTTCCAAGTTCGCCACCCAAGGTATGCTAACCATGCCGCACCACATGTTCCAATGGCATGCCGTGCAACCTCTCCGTGCCATGGCATGCCGTGCCAGCCACACCTTCACGCCAAGGCATGCCAACCATGCTACACGTGCCAATGGCATGCCGTGCCGGCCACATCTCCGTGCCAAGGCATGCCAACCAAGCCACACGTGCCAATGGCATGCCGTGCCAGCCACATCTCCACGCCAAGGCATGCCAACCATGTCCCATGTTCCCATGGCATGTCGTGCCATCCACATCTCTACACCAAGACATGCCAACCATGCCACATGTGCCAATGGCATGCCGAGCCAGCCACATCTCCCCGACAAGACATGCCAACCATGCCAACCACACCACTGTGCCGAAACCATTCCAGCCTTTCCTTCACGACGTTAGCTTCCAAAACGAAGGGTTGCAACAATCGACGGTCACCTTTCCATACAAGATGCAAATCTTATCCGTCCAAGGTTACCATCTAACGTATGGCCACCTTTAGACCGACGCCAAGCCCAAATTTTGGTCGCGCCCAAACAATGCCAAAACCCTAGTTTTTTGGACGCGCCTAAACTATGCCAAAATCCTAGCTTGGCCATGCCTAACCATGTTAAAGCCATGCCAGCCATGCTTTCATGCCGCTGGCTACCAAACGAAGGTTTGCAATAATCAACGGCTACCCTTCCTCTCAAGATGCAAAATCTCGACCGTCGAAGGTCACCACCGAGTCGGCAAGTCTCCCAAGATCAACTTGCCAAATAGCGGCAACATGCTACATGTTTTCCACAAAAACACTCGAGACATCAACACATGTCAAAAACTGGGGGATGCTCATTGGGGTATTGGTTTGGCGTTTTACAACGTGCGGCGTACACTACACCTGTTACAAGACAGTGTCATAAGGATGAGGCGGTTAGTAAATACAGGGAGTAATGGTGAAACGCTTTCCTTCATCATGGAACATCAATTTCAGGTGTTACCGGTTATCACCTCCTCCCATTTACTCATCCGTTTTTCATTTCTTACGAGACCAGAGTACGTTTCACTTCGACTTGTATAAATAGGTCTTACCTATTTCCACCAAACAACAGGTTTTGGTCAGGAGCATACAAAACTCAGAAATCACCTGTTAGCTTTCTCATCCGTTACGCTTTCTAATACAAGTCAAACAACTACTCTTCTAGAATCAACTATTCTGGTCTCAACACTCTCTTCGCTTCCCTCCCCAAAACCAACCCTTCTCCTTTACTTTTTGACCGAAGCAAGTCTGGAACATCCATTTCTTGGTTTAGGCCGGATTTGTACAGATTGATCTCTCGAATCTAAAGTACTCCCTTGCAGTACATTGTTCAGGGTTTAGACTCGTTTCTCACCTACAACACATGAAATTACCGAAACCAGCAGAAACTGTTTTCACCCTCAGACAATTGGCGACCACAGTGGGAGATTAATCTCTCGGTTACAATATCAATTTCCAACTCCCGATTTCATACTTCAACCCAGACATCAAGGTGGTGGAAGCAAATGATCCGCTCAGGAATCGACGACTCAGTTACCAGGCGACTCAGTTACCAGTCATAACACGACAAGGGGTGACTGGGGATTTCCAAGATGGTAAAACCAAAAGATCCGCCCAGGGATCGATGACTGGATTACCAGATGACTCAGGGACGACTGAAGACTTTCTACGATCACGGCGGCGCTTCCCACAAAACTCAGACTTGCACCCGGAAGATCCATTTTTCTCTAGGAGATCTGAAAAACCGATCACCTACCCGTACGCGCCTACTTTGCATAATAATGATTACCCGTCACTATTCATGAGGTAGCTGACGTTACTACGGTGATATTCTAAGAGAAGAACAATATTTCTACAGATTTATGGAAGGCATACCTATGGCTAGGATTTGCACCAACAAAAGAAAATAAGAAAATAAATGGAAAGAGGCAACTAGGTCCGGAAGAACAAGCCAACGCAATGACAAGCCAACATTTCGTGCCACGCCAAGCTAGCGTCGTGCCAAGCCAGCGTCCACGCCAAGCTAGCGCCCATTCCAAGACGATCCAGTGCTAACAACTTGCATATTTACAGCGTCAGCAACTTGCATCCTTCCAGCGCTAACAGCTTGCATCTTTCCAGCGCCAGCAGCTTGCATCCTTCCAGCGCTAACAACTTGCATCTTTCCATCGCCAACAACTTGCATCCTTCTAGCATTGCTCTTGAACGCCCAGTAGAAGGGAATCAGCAATCCAATTTCATCACACGTAAAGATCAGGAATGACTTCTCCAAAATTGAGGCAAATAAAATCAGCAACCCCCCTGAGTTCACAAAGACTCTCTTCCTGTCAGGAGCTGTATGATTTCCGGGGAATTCCCCACAAAATCGTGCAGTCTATGATGAAAAACTTATGTGATATTCTGTAGGCGCAACGTCAAGACATATTCGCATCCCTTAACCGCACTACATTAGGGAAGCAACTGTTTCCAACCAGTGAAGCCGTTCCCAAACCCCAACCTCTCCTGGAAAGCACGATTGATAGATGGAACTATGGACTCCTAACCATTGTTCGCTTGAAGGGTGTCCAATTTGACAACATATTGATTAACGTAGCCGCTCCGCTTCAACGTTCACTCCAACAACCGCTTCACTTCAACGTCCTCCAGCATCGGCTCCGCTTCAACGTTCACTCCGACATCCGCTCCGCGTCAATAGTCGCTCAAGCAGCCGCTCCGCTTCAGCGTTCTCTCCATAAGATGCTCCAGGATCCGAAGCCGAAGCTTCAGCATTTGGCTCCTTAAGTTTCAACATCCTCTCCAAGAGTCGAAGCTGCTTCAATGCCGCTTCTTCTTGCAAAGGGTCGTACCACCACGCTCCCCATGTCAAGGATCATGATCACAGCCAGCCAACCTTCGTAGTCATGACCGCCTTTTGATCCATATCGCCAAAACTCGTGATCATGGACAGTTTGCTCGCTTACGTGTCCAGTCAATCCTTTTACTTCCATGGATGCCCATACAATTCTAGCCAACCTACTTTGTTACCACGACAATGTAGTCTATTATGATTACATATTCTACCAAGAACTGTTGCCGCTCATTTGTTGATACCAGCCAGAGCTTCACCACAACAACAATCACTACAAAAGTAACATGTACTCCTCCTTATTTTAAGTTCCACGTGGAAGAAGTAACAAAATCACCAGTACGAACGTACGATGGTGATGTCTTTATCATGATCAACCCGCTGACCATACAATATGGAACATGTAAACCGTACTTGAGGACTGAGGATATACACAGAATCCCTTCATTGTCAATGCTCAGAAGACACGGTCAACCAAAATGTCGTAGCCACAAAAAGGTCATCTACTCTTTAAGGGTGCGGCGCAAGAAAATCATCACCTATCTGTCCAGAAGACGCCTCCAACACTTTACAAGGCCGCGGAGGATACCAAGCCTGCTCACAAGAAAACAACTTCAGAAACTGAAGAAAAATGCGACTGGGGACTGCTCATCGCAGTCCATCCCGGCGACCATCAAAGACTCATGAGATAACTCCAGAGACGCGGCTGAAACATTTTCTTGAAGAAACATATGGATCCATGATAAACAACATAACTCTCTCATTCCTACCACTTCACTATCCAGGATATTTCATCATGTGGTATTCTGATCACCCCAGCGTCACATCCAGAAGAGTATGATAAGCTTATATCAAATCCCGTGGACGTGGATTCAAGGCGATGCAATGAAAGTAGGCTACACATGGGGACTACCAACATGGGACGCTTTCACTCCCCTCAACCAGGTTATTTATGATTTCAACATCATCATTGTCGAAGTTTTATGAGCCGCAGGAATTTCTCAACAAGAAGCCGTACATGTGCACCGAAGACTCCAAATGCACTCCACAAAGATACATTCACATATTCGGCCAAGCCATCAGATCTAATAGAAGTATAACTGGGGACTGTTTACGACATCCCATTCCACACGATAGTCCAAGATTCGGAAGATGGTTCGAAGGATGCCGCTTGGAACCAAGTCCTTGAAGACTTGATAGTAGTACATCGCCAACGAAACGTCTCCCAACTTATCTATTTCATCCAGCGTCTCCGGAAGATTTCGACCAATACAAGCATCCACAACATATTTTCATCGCGATCAGAAGGTCCAGGCACTGAACAACCTAAAATCAAGGATGGACCGAAAACACAACCACATCCATCCGTCCTAAGAATGCAATGGAGTTTGATAAATTTTGGAATCCACTGGAGAGACACTACATGCGAAAGCACGGATCCGGACGAGCAATAGAAAACAGAAGAGGGTCAATACCATTTTTCATGCGGACGGAGTTTCTGGAATTTGCATAGAATAAAGTTTTCTTCTTGCTCCATGTTAGACACACTTTTGTGTCTGAATTGTCCTCGGTGTCTCTATTGCTAGTGCCTGATTTTGTACTTATTATGGCGTTTTTATGTTTGTGTAGGTGTTTTTGGAGAAATACACTTGTGTGGAAAAAGTTGCTCAAAAAGTGTTATTTGGGCCCCCGGAGGACATTTGCTATACGGACCCCAGATTTGGCTAAGGGGCATCCAGGGTTATGCATAGCCCAAATTCATCCGCAGCACCCAATTACTAAGGGGCACACTACCTGCTATTTGCACCCCAGAACGCCACCTGCTATTCACACCCTTGGTTTGGTTAGGGGGACACCTTCTTCTTCGTTTAAAAAAAAATTTGGTGGGAAAACTTTGTAATGAACTGGCAGATTTTTTATCAATATTTTGACGATGTTCTACAGAGATTAAATGGCTGAAACTTCGTGGGTAGTTGTGATTTTTCATAACATGCTTGTTATGGGTGTTCGTTTGGATCATAATTGGCTGAATCATGTCATGGAGCAAAACAGGGGAGTACGTGAAAAGGGGGAAGATTTTCACGCGTCTGCTGTTGCTGGGAGAGTTTGGAACGTGCTGGGAGAATGCTAGAGGCGTGTAAGAGTTAAACAAGGAGAGTTTGCAGCTGTAAAACGCGTAAGAATCTAAAACAGGAAAGAAAATATCCGAAAATATTTTCTTTCACTGCCGAGAATTTGTGAAGTTATGGAGGAGATTTGATGCATCTTTCGGGTATAAATAGAGTCCCTTGGGTCATATAAGGGGGATGGAGAGTTTTGGGAGCAGTTTAGAGCTTCAACAGAGCTGAAAATTAAGTTGCAGGAAAACTGTTTTCTGCTGGTGCACTGAAGAACACGAAGAACTTTAGACGCACAGTCGTTTATCAACAGTGACAACGACACACAGACGAGGGTCGAGGGTCAGCGACAGTACTCTGTTCTATCGTTATTTTCAGTTTGTAACACTTATAACTGTTGTAAACCCGGTTTTTAATATTTTCTCTCCATTTCATCTTTGTAAACAATTTTTGAAGCAATGAACAAATCTTTTGAGCGTCTCTACACAATGATGAGCTAAACCCATCCTCTGGGGAGAAGGAGGAAGTTATTTCACCAATGAAAAGTGGTAATCTCTAATTTATGTAATTATTATATGATTATTTGCCTAGATAAATAAATTGATAAAATAGGTTTTTGTTAAACAATTGTCATTTCAATTGATGGAGCATGCTAGCCTAGGGTTCTGATGTCCCATACTTTCGATCTACAATTGTTATTTCTAAATAATCAACTATTGCAATATTAAGAATCAATTTGAATGCATGATTTGCATGATTATAATTAGAGAATATAAATCACTTTGATATTGGTAAATAGTGGATTCCATAGCCCCAGTCTTCTCCATATTTTTCATATCACTTTTATTTATGTTTGCTATATTTTTAGTCTTAAAAATTAAATCTAAAATCTACTGCTTTCACAAGTCTCAACGAACCTATTACTACAACTCAATTTGAAATCACATCACTCCATCAACGGGAATAGATGACTGGGCGACTATGCTACCTCGGGCCCGCAACATCCCTCTTGAATTCTTCCTGAATTTTACTGTCGGGCTGTTTTCACCTACCTAACGAGCTTAGTACCTAAATATTCCCGCGTAGGGAGATAGGAAATTATTTTCCAATCAGATGCAGGGGCGGACCGTCGAAATCCGAGTTCGTACGAGAATTCTACAACGATTCTAGTAAGGAGCGCTAATTAGGGTTTCAACATGCCATACCCTAATTTAGACAAAGTTGTCAGGTGCCATCACTACCATTTGATATCCGAAGTTCCAGCGTCATCACCATTTCCTCCATTTCAAGCCAACCAACGCCTGCGGATCCCATTCCAAGCCGACCAGCGCCTGCGGCTCCCATTTGAAGCCGACCAACGCCTGCGGATCCCATTCCAAGCCGACCAACGCCTGCGGATCCCATTCCAAGTCGACCGACGCCTGCGGATCCCATTCCAAGCCGACCGACGCTTGCGGATCCCATTCCAAGCCGATCGACGCCTGCGGCTCCCATTCCAAGCCGATCGACGCCTGCGGATCCCATTCCAAGCCGACCGACGCCTGCGGATCCCATTCCAAGCCGATCGACGCCTGCGGATCCCATTCCAAGCCGACCGACGCATGCGGCTCCCATTCCAAGCCGACCAACGCCTGCGGCTCCCATTCCAAGCCGACCAACTCCTGTGTCTCCCATTCCAAGACAACCAACGCCTGCGTCTCCCATTCCAAGTCGCCCAACGCCTGCGGCTCCCATTCCAAGCCGACCAACGCCAGCGGCTCCGCTCAAGCCGCACCAACACCGATAACTCGCTAAGCCAGCACCTCCCCGTTCCCTGGTCCAACCAAGATGACGCGTGGCCAATCCAAGCGACAGTCTGCATCTCAACCAGCAACCTCCTCTAATATTTCAAGGTCTAGCCAGCAACACCACGAGTAGAATTTACACAAGGCCGCCAACACAAGAATCACGAATTCTCCTTACCTCTCGAAAAAGGTTAGTCAGGTCTTCCTGACCATCTTTTCATGATTTGCCATTTCAAATTTGTCCTTCCCTGTCACCATCTTATGCTTACCTCGCAACAATTCTCATGTTCCGAGCTAAGCAGGGGACTTAATGTTGATAGTGGTTTTTAACTTAGGGTTAAAATCGTAAAACCTTACATCTGACATGACGTCACTACAACCACTAACACATTTATTGAATCATTCAACATGCCTACGTAAGAATTGCCAGGGTACCTTTTCTTTTCTTTTTTATACATGTGTCATGTTCCACGAAAGAACCCTTCGTATTGACCAACATCATCTCCATACATGCCAAACCCTAATTCACACACCTCCGTGCCAATGAAAAACCATGCCAGCCACATCTCCGCGCTAAGGCATGCCAACCATTCCATCCGCGCCACCGTGTCAATGGAAAACCATGCCAGCCACGTCTCCGTGCCAAGGCATGCCAACCATGCCATCTGCACCACCGTTACAATGGCAAACCATGCCAGCCACGTCTCCGCGCCAAGGCATGCGAACCATGGCAGTCGCACCACCGTGCCAATGGCAAACCATTCCAGCCACGTCACTGCGCCAAGGCATGCCAACCATGCCAGCCGCACCACCGTGCCAATGGAAAACCATGCTAGCCACATCTCTGCGCCAAGGCATGCCAACCATGCCAGCCGCATCATCGTGCCAATAGAAAACCATGCCAGCCACGTATCCGCGCCAAGGCATGCCAACCATGCCACCCTCCCCACCGTGCCAATGAAAAACCATGTCAGCCACGTCTTCGCGCCAAGGCATGCCAACCATGCCAGTCGTACCACCGTGCCAATGGAAAACTATGCCAGCCACGTCTCCGCGCCAAGGCGTGACAACCATGCCAGCCTCACCACCGTGCCAATGGAAAACCATGCCAGCCACGTCTCCGCGCCAAAGCATGCCAACCATGCCAGACGCACCACTGTGCCAATGGCAAACCATGCCAGCTGGTGGGTTTTACAAACAACCTACAAATTGACCTGCAAGTGCACAGGGTCAGTTGTAGCTAGTGATGGGAAGAAAGGGTTTGTCCACAGGGACTTGGAGGGAGCTATTGTTGTTTTCTAAGTAAAATCTAACCTAAACAGGGAATTGGGGAAAACTAGGATATTGAATCCACCTAAATCCTCAGCTATATCATGTCCAGTGCAAGTCTTGTTTTTGGCCTTAGTAAACAAGGTGAAGGTTCAGGCCTGCCTTGTGTTCTGTGCTTTCATCTAGGATAAGCTATTCACCTAGTTCACTAATGCATCCCTAGCATTGATGGTCTTCTTACAGCACCATCAATCACAGATGGACTTGATCACTAATTGACTAACTATCCTATATCTAAAGAAAATTGCTCACCTAGTTAATCCTGTTCACCCCTAGCATTGGTGGTCTTCTTACAGCACCACCAATCACAGGTTACTATCATCACTGAGTAATCAATTCTCCATGGTTCTAATTCAAGCTCATCAAGAACAAAACTAAATCATTTACTTCACTGTGGCATAGAGGCTTCATGTGCTTCCTAGTGATGAACTAAAACATGGTAAACAGAAAGAGTAATTGAAATTGAAATAGAAATTGAAACTGAAAGTAAAATTAAACCTACTCAGACCCAAATTGGGGGTTAACTTGGCTATCCCAAGAACGAGTTCTAACACACACCCATATCATCTATTTATACAAACAATCAAAAACCCCAAAACAATGAAATTAGGGTTTGGTGAAAATTAAAATTAGGTTTTACCTAATCACTGATAGCAATTATAACTCTTCACCCATGCTTCCTATTCGTATTCTCCTGCTCCCCACACCAACTGTGATTTCTGCTTCGACCCATGCTCGTCCTTCCTCTTCTGCTCTGCTGGTGTGTGTTGTTGCTCTAGCAAGACCTATCTTATTGTTTTCTCATCTAGGGTTTCAGAGAGTTGAGAAAACTATAAAATAGATAGCTAGAGGAATAGGGGGAGTGATGGGTGTTGGGGTTTGGTTGATTTGAGAGGAGATGGTGGTGGTTGAGGTGTTGGTTGAGCGGGGCAGTGGAGTTGGTGGCGCTGGACATCGAGTTGCAGAAGAGAAGAAGGGGGAAGAAGAAAGAGAAGGTCGATGGAAAATGGATTGGGGTGCGTTTGTTTTGGGTATAGGGTATTTGGTACTCGGGTGTTGATCGGGTTTAGCAATTGTTGATGAACAGCGAGGATGAGACGTTGGATGCGAAGATGATGGATCGATCTAACGGCGAGACAGAAGGAAGCGAGGAGCGACCGTTGGATGCGTAAGTACAACGAAACTGACGGCTCAAGATGGAGTTATGTTCTGAAGTGTTTGACAGGAGCTTCAGACTTCGATGCACGACGATGAAGCGACCGTAGGATGCATCTGTGGATCCAATATGACGGCTACGAGCTTAGGCAGGCTTTGGGCTTGGTCTTGGACTTAGGTTAGAGTTTGGGCTTAGACAATTCTGAGCCCACTTCTTCTTTAAGAACAAATTCTTCCTTCCAAGCCCACTTCTAGCCTTCTGGTCTTGCGCACAACATTCTTGGCGGCTTCCTTGTGTGATTCCTCTTGGCTTCCACCACTTTTCTGCTCTTTTTGCTCCGTAATTCATCCAACCTTTATTTAGTACCTAAAAATACAAAATTAATTAATAAAAATATTTATTCTTGAAAACAATGAAAATACAGAATATGGGATAAAATGTAGAATTAATGCACAAAAGATGAGTTAAATGCCAAGAAAAATATATAGAAATATGCACTTTTTAGCACTCATCACCAGCCACGTCTCCACGCCAAGGAATGCCAACCATGCAAGCCGCACCACCGTGCCAATGGCAAACCATGCCGGCCACGTCTCCGCGCCAAGGCATGGAAACCATGCCACCTACACCACTGTGCCAATGGCAAATCATGCCAGCCACGTTTCCGCACTACATGTGCTAATGGAATGTCGTGCCAGCCACATCTCCGCGCCAAGGCATGCCAACCATGCCAGTCGCGCTAACGTGCCAATGGAAAACCATGCCAGTCACGATTCCATGCCAAAGCCATGTTGGCCCCGCTATATGCCGCTGGCTGCCAAAACGAAGGGTTGCAACAATCAATAGCCACCCTTCCATATGAGATGTAGATCTTATCCGTCCAAGGTTGCCAGCCAACGCGTGGTAAGCTTTGGCCCAACTCCAAGCCTTAATTTTGTCCGCGCCCAAAACTAATGTCAAACCCTACAACCACTAGCACATTTATTGAATCATTCAACATGCCTACATAAGAATTACCAGGGTACCTTTTTTTTTCTTTTTTATACATGTGTCATGTTCCACGACAGAACCCTTAGTATTGACCAACATCATCTCCGTACATGTCAAACCCTAATTCACACACCTCCGTGCCAATGAAAACCATGCCAGCCACGTCTCCGCGCCAAGGCATGCCAACCATGCCTTCCGCGCCACCGTGTCAATGGCAAGCCATGCCAGCCACGTCTCTGTGCCAAGGCATGCCAACCATGCCATCTGCATCACCGTTCCAATGGCAAACCATGCCAGCCACGTCTCCGCGCCAATGCATGCCAACCATTCCAGTCGCACCATCGTGTCAATGGCAAACCATGCCAGCCACGTCACTGCGCCGAGGCATGCTAACCATGCCAGCTATGTCTCCTTGCCAAGGCATACCAACCATGCCATCCGCATCATCGTGCCAATGGAAAACCATGCCAGCCACGTCTCCGCGCCAAGGCATGCCAACCATGCCAGCCGCACCACCGTGCCAATGGAAAACCATGCCAGCCACGTCTCCGCGCCAAAGCATGCCAACCATGCCATCCACACCACTGTGCCAATGGAAAATCATGCCAGCCACGTCTCCGCGCCAAGGAATGCCAACCATGCAAGCCACACCACCGTGCCAATGGCAAACCATGCCGTCCACGTCTCTGCGCAAAGGCATGGCAACCATGACACCCACACCACCGTGCCAATGGCAAACCATGCCAGCCACGTCTCCGCACCACATGTGCTAATGGCATGCCGTGCCGGCCAAAACGAAGGGTTGCAACAATCAACGGCCACCCTTCCATCTAAGATGTAGATCTTAGCCGTCCAAGGTTGCCATCCAACGCGTGGTAACCTTTGTTCCAACGCCAAGCCCTAATTTTGGCCGCGCCCAAAACTAATGTCAAACCCTAGTTTTTGGCCGCGCCTAACTATGCCAAAATATTAGCTTGGCCACGTTTCCATCCCAAAGCCATGCCGGCCCCGCTACATGCCCCTGGCTACCAAATCGAAGGGTTGCAACGATCAACGGTCACCCTTCCATCTGAGACGCAGATCTTAACCGTCCAAGGTCGCCAGCTAACGCGTGGTAACCTTTGGCCCAACGCCAAGCCCTAATTTTGGACGCGCCCAAAACTAATGCCAAACCCTAGTTTTTGGACGCACCTAACTATGCCAAAATCCTAGCTTAGCCACGTTTCCATGCCAAAGCCATGCCGGCCCCGCTACATGCCGCTGGCTGCCAAAACGAAGGGTTGCAACAATCAATGACCACCCTTCCATCTGAGATGCAGATCTCAACCGTCCAAGTTCGCCACCCAAGGTATGCTAATCATGCCGCACCACATGTGCCAATGGCATGTCGTGCAACCTCTCCGCGCCATGGCATGCCAACCATGCCACATGTACCAATGGCATACCGTGCCAGCCAACACCTCCACGCCAAGGCATGCCAACCATGCCACACGTGCCAATGGCATGCCGTGCTGGCCACATCTCCACGCCAAGGCATGGAAACCATCCCACACGTGCCAATGTCATGTCGTTCCAGCCACATCTCCACGCCAAGGCATGCCAACCATGCCACATGTGCCAATGGCATGCGTGCCAGCCACATCTCCACATCAAGGCATGCCAACCATGCCACATGTGCCAATGGCATGCCGTGCCAGCCACATCTCCGCGACAAGACATGCCAACCACACCACTGTGCCGAAACCATGCCATCCTTTCCTTCACGACGTTGGCTGCCAAAACGAAGGGTTGCAACAATCGACGGCCACCTTTCCATCTAAGATGCAGATATTAGTCGTCCAAGGTTACCATCTAACGCATGGCCACCTTTAGACCGACGCCAAGCCCAAATTTTGGTCGCGTCCAAACAATGCCAAAACCCTATTTTTTTGGCCGTGCCTAAACTATGCCAAAATCCTAGCTTGGCCATGCCTAACCATGTTAAAGCCATGCCGGCCATGCTTTCGTGCCGCTAGCTACCAAACGAAGGTTTGCAGTAATCTACGGCTACCCTTCCTCTCAAGATGCAAAATCTCGACCGTCGAAGGTCATCACCGAGCCGGCAAGTCTCTCAAGATCAACTTGCCAAATAGAGGCAACATGCTACATGTTTTCCACAAAAACACTCGAGACATCAACACATGTCACAAACTGGGGGATGCTCATTGGGGTATTGGTTTGGAGGTTTACAGCGTGCGGCGTACACTACGCCCGTTACAAGACAGTGTCATAAGGATGAGGCGGTTAGTAAATACACGGAGTAATACTGAAACGCTTTCCTTCATCACGGAACATCAATTCCAGGCGTTAACAGTTATCACCTCCTCCCATTTACTCATCCGTTTTCCATTTCTTACGAGACCAGAGTACGTTTCACTTCGACTTGTATAAATAGTTCTTACCTATTTCCACCAAACAACAGGTTTTAGTCAGGAGCATACAACACTCAGAAACCACATGTTAGCTTTACCATCCGTTAGCTTACGCTTTCTGATACAAGTCAAACAACTACTCTTCCAGAATCAACTATTCTGGTCTCAACACTCTCTTCACTCCCCTCCCCAAAACCAACCATTCCCTTTCACTTTGTGGCCGAAGCAAGTCTGGAACGACCATTTCTTGGTTTAGGCCGGATTTGTACAGATTGATCTCTCGAATTTAAAGTACTCCCTTGCATTACATTGTTTAGGGTTTAGACTCGTTTATCACCCACAACACACGAAATTACCGAAACCATCAGAAACTGTTTTCACCCTCAAACACCAGGAAAACGCCGGGACCTAGTTCATATTTGAACACCAAACTGTATTAAGCAGTTACATATACTAGCCAACTATCAGAACTTCAGACTGGAATGTTGTTAAGACCAAATTAAATTGTCACAACAATTCAGTTAAAAGTCACGCTCCTTAAGCCTCTTGAATCCCAAAAGGTTTTCGCGCAATTGATTCCCTTAGCTAACGTCCTTTATAGCTTAAGAGTTTCTTCAACTCAATTGAAGACTTTAAACCAATCTGCCTCCCACAGATAAGGTGAGGCAGGAAATCGATTGCAATAGACAAAGTTTAGCAAACCTTAAAATCCGGTCTTATGACTCCCGATGAGCAGCCTAGATTATTATTCACCTCAAAAGTCGAAACTTGTTGAATCACAAAGTCTAAGACAAAGATACTTTCAGATTTATATCTATGTTATTTGAGTAAGAAACTCAACAATCAAAACAAGATCAGGATCTCGAACTATTAAGATAAAGATAGTTGGGTCTGGCTTCACGAATCCATAGGCGAAGTCTTTTTAGTTGCTAAGATCTAAAAGGGTTTTAAGAATAGGATGACTCTAGTTTACAACTAGGTCACACAAGAATAATGTCGGGGATTCAAAAATCCCAGTTGTTAGAGGTTCTCCTTTTATGGACTTTCAAAGTCAAGGTTGCTTTAGGTTTAAGCTAAGATAGATTTAAAACCAAGAAATGAATAATCACCGTTAGATGAAAAACTTGACTTGAGATTAACATATCATAATATGCACTCTGGTGCGGATGGACCGTAACCGAACAGTGTACAATGATATCTTCATGTACGTTAGCCGAAATTATCCAATTAAACCATAAGCTTAACCATTTTCATGTAACATTTTAAGACTTTTAATGAATCACATATATGATCAAAAATGTCTAGATAGTGTTTTTTAAAAGTTGATTAAATGTCGATTATCTCATAAAAATAATTTTGATGCATCTGAAAATATTCGACAAGGTATGTATGTGTACCTGTTCGTGAATGTCTTTTTTATGGTACGCGTACGGGGTATGAATACCCTTAAGAAAAAGCGAGGTAAGGAACTCACGGATTCTTTTATGGTTTGCATAACGTGTATGCGTACCATTTTCGATATTAAAACCAACATATCTTTTATGGTTTGCATATTGGGTATGCTACCGTTCCTGGTTCACGATTCACAGACTTTTTTTGGTATGGATACTGGGTATGCGAACCACAAAGTCGCTGTCGAAATATAGCTATGTCGGTGTGTGTAATGGGTACATGTATTGCGGATCCGGACTTATAACAGTTCTCCCAATATGTGAACTGGTATGCATACTGTCATGTATCCAGATTAACAGTAGTTCTATATCTCTCTAATAATTAATTTGAAACATGCCCAAAAGACACATCAATGACATATATCACTATGTCAGGCTATTTTCAAATGATTATATCTTGAATCATAATTTAAGTCATGAACAATAAATTGCTCTTAACCAGATTCATCAAGTGTGGACAAATATTCTTATTCATAAAATAGTCATATTTCGAGATAAAGTTGACTCGAAATTTATGTTATGCATGTACTGTCTAATTTAGTTATGCGCCAACGTCTCATAATAGAAATGTGAAAATCTAAGAAATATATGGTTCAGTCTTTACTTACCTTTTGATGTTGAAGTTATCCAAAGCTCCTGTTGATCTACGCCTTCAAACGGTAGAATACAATGATATCTGATTCTCAACTACACACTTTTATCATAATCTGAGGCCTCACTAAATGTAAACTAGAAATCAAGATATAGTTTTGACAACTAAATATAATAACAAGCTTGAGATAGCAACACTTGTTAGTTCGACCAAAAATTGCTCTAACACAACTGACCTTTTTTGAAGATTTATTTGTAGTTCTAGTCCTCTCATGATTAGAAGATGGATATGGAAAGATGTTTGCGATGTTGACTACAATGAACGATGTTTCCCATATATGTCTGAAGGTCACTACCAAGATAAAACCTAAAAATCCTAACAGATTGAGATACTAGTCTGATTTCTAATATCAACACAGCTGGCATATACAAGGGAACCAACGGTCGATTTTATTGAACAATAATAAATCATCATTATTTTTTTCTTTCTTTTTCATTTTTTTTTCTCTTTTTTATTTTTCCCGAATTGAAAACATGATTAGATCTTTTGGATCTAAGCGCATGCTTCTTTTCAGCAGATTACATGATAATTTCCATAGATCCTGCTTTCGACACATGTTTAGAAGATGAAAACATGAAGAACACACATATATTGCTATCCAAGTGTCAATCTATTTTTATTTATTTATTTTAATTTTTTCCTTTCCATGTATATATACTCCGATTGGTCTGGTCTTTTTTTTTTTTTTTTTTAAAGTAACTCAATCATTCTATTTCAATCTAGCAGTGATAACAATTTGATGTTGGTGCCCTACCAAATCACTCAAAGCAACAAAATGTTTGCAAAAATAAAAATAGAAGGTGATATGGTGACGACTCTAAGAAATGGGAGTTCTATCCTTTTATGAATAAACTCTATTGATGGGTCCCTCAACTCCTACAACCACGATGTTTTCATTAGTGTAAGGCACAAATTTTTAGACTGAGGTGTTTATCATGTTCTATATATACACACACAAGGAAAAACTAACAAGACTAAAAACTCTATATGAGAACACTACTCAAAATATATTATATATCAAGGGTAAGAAAGGATCGTTCCCACATAGAGGTCTTGGATTGTCGTTTGTTTCGGTTTCCTATAAATAGCATAAGGGGGATATTATGATTTTATCTAAATTAAAAAACAAACAAGAAAATAAACAAGCAAATCAGAGATGTGAATATATTGGTCAAGCATATCATTTTTATTCACTAACATGTTCTTATCTTAATATCTAGAATTGATATTTAATCTCTCACTATCAATATCCCTAAAATACCTTTATCGCAAGATCAACACTGCGCAACCTAGAACACCAACCCATTCACTGCACTTCCAACACCTGCAGTTCAATCAACCAACAACCTGTACTTCATTGCTGTAACATCTTACTTCCAGGCCAACTATTGCCACCAGCGTAACCTGAACTCATACTTTTTGTAGATTCATTTGCAGATGCATTACTTGCATCTGTTCAATCCTGCAGCTCATTACCAATTCCACCTCTTAGAACCACTCTGTCACATCAAACTTAAGCTCTCCTGCAACAACTGCAACAATCTTCTTTTCCATTTTGTATCTCAGACCTATATACTCTCAATAACACAACACCATTAGCCATTCTCCACAAGCATTATCCCTAACTACATCTGGGCCGACCTATAACTCCTTGTCACTTCAACAGAAACACCAACACCAACTTCACTTCATGCATGCTCTTCATTCCATGTATCCTAGATATACATCTAAACCAACACTTTCATCTTCTTCTCCCTGTTTACACAGCACCAACATCTTCCAAAAACCCAACAACATCATTTATTCCTAGCAACACAAACCCTTGAAATCCATCTACAGCTCTATATAGATCAACCAACATAAAATCTTCAATTTCATCTTTCATGTTTCTTTGAATCAGAATTCCTCATAAATTAGAACAAAACCATCTTCTCCAATTGACCACCAGAACCACAACAACATCACATAACCCCAGTTTATGTTTCTTCTAAAATAATTCCACCTTGAATCTCAATCAATCCCATTTCTCTATCGAGACTTTTCTCTGTTAATTTATCGACTCTCTGATAAATGATGAAGCCACCATTCTTTCTCCCGATATTATACAGAGAGAAGAAATAAACGCTAATGATGATAAGTTTCACTAGTTTCAAGTTTGTGTAGGGAAGGAAATTCATATATTGGCACTCTGCAAATGGAATCAGACCACCAAGGATGATCTAGGCACCCACAAGAGTGGATATGGGTCTCCCAAGTGACAACCTCTTATTCTTGGATGAGCTCCTAATAGCACTTGCAGCCGCGATGATACTTTTACCCTTTATGCTCCAAATGACTAATTTCTTCTTATTTTGTTCCAGATGACTCCGAAGTATCTAAAAACTCAAAAACAACCATAAGATACATATTTTACAAGAGAAATAACAAAGAAAGCATAAACAATAGATATAAAATCAAGGTGTTTTAGACACCTATCACCTCCTTCTCTTCCAAGGGACGAAATTGTTTCTCTAGCTGCTGAACATGATGTTCTTTACAAATTTAAAAGAAAAATAAACCCTCGAGCTGATGCTAGGAAACATACTCGTGCTGCTAAGTCTACTTTGGCCAACATAATAGTGGTCCCACCAGAAAATTTGGAATCTTTGGAGCCAGATTACAACATTTTATTCAACCTATCACCAATCTTGACGGTCTCCTACCAATCATCAAGCCTAACCCGAAGACTACTATCATAAAATTGTAAACTCTTATGGTCATTTTCTTGCACAGCCTTGTCAATCCTTGGTTAACCATAATGTCTATAATAATTATCCTCATGAAGCTGCCACTTTGGATTTGATTTCCTTGCAAGGATCTCAAACAAGTGGTGACTCAGCCAACTCTCATGATCCTGTCTTTTGTAGTCCAAGATTTACGTGGTTAATACGTAAAGTGGTATTAACTTGATAGGTGTCTAATAAACCATAACGCTGAAGTTTTGTTCCCCAAACTTTGTGTTAATAATATCCCTAGGGATTCTTTGATCATTGTCCCATGCATATATGTTTCAATTATGATGGTGATTGCATTCCTAAACCTTTCCATTTTATGTCCATGTGGATTGCTGACCCAACATATAAAGATATTATAGCCAATTCTTGGTCCAATCATGAGGTTAAATCTCCTACATGCAAACTTAAATCTAAACTTCTAAATACCAAGAAAGGGCTGAGATAGTGGAACAAAAACTCTCTGGGTAATATTCAAACTAAATATATACCACTAAAGAGGATCTAAAAGAAACCCAGTCTGCTGATCCTTTTGATTTCATGACCATCTCCAGAATTAGAGCTAGTCTTGGCTTTCTGTAATCTTTGGAGGAATTATACTGGAAAGATCAGTCTAGGGAGGTTTGGATCTTGGAAGGGGATCGAAATACCCCACATTTCCATATGGTCACTCTCTATTAAAGAAAGAGAAATGTTGTTAGATGGATTAAAGATATTATGGTGACATTCTAACTGATAGAAGTAACATTTTTGTTGATTAGTTTGAAAAAATTTCTCCTCTAGCCCTCAGTATTTTCAGGATGGAGTCCTTTCAGACGACCCTCCTAAATTTTCTTTGGGGGACAACGACTTTCTCAATAATCCCTTATCCCTTGAGGAGATTAAACATGTTACCTTCCAAATATGAGGTAGAAAAAGTCCCAGGATCGGATGGTTTCACATGTCTATTTTGTCAAAAATATTGGGATAGTGTTGGTGATTTTGTCGTTGAGATTGTGCAAACCTGTTTCAGAACTGGTCATGTGACTAAATTCCTCAATCATACCAACATTGCCATTATTGACAAAATCCTTATGGCTGAATTTGTTTCTCAGTATATACCTAGAGGTTCTGTAATTTTTTCTACGAAATCATGTCCAAAACCTTTGTTAATAGACTAAAACCCCTTATGAATGGCCTAATCTTGTTAACAATATCCTCCTTTATAATGAGGTGGTTTTTACATTGAAGCATTGTCATTGGAATGAGGATTTCGCAACAATTAAACTTGATATGTACAAAGCATATGACAAGCTTGAATGAAACTTTCTAGAAAAAAGTTTTCATAAATCTTAGGTTATGTGAGCACTGGATATCCTTAATTATCGAATGTCTTGCTACTTCCTCTTATTTTGTTCTTATCAATGGTGTCCCAACTTGTTTGATTAAACCTGAGAGAAGTCTTAATTAGACGAGGAGATCATGTGTCTCCTTATATTTACATCCTTTTTTCTGACTCTTTAACTACTTAAATTGATAACCTTACTAGACTTAAACTTGTTCAGGGTATGCAAGTTCTGTATAAATGCTCCACTCATTACTCATTTATTTTTTGCTTATGATTGTTTACTTTTTCTTCAAAGGTCATAATCTAGGACTTTAATACCATTAGAGATTATCTTCATAAATACTGTTCTGCTTTTGTTCAAGAAATAAACTTTAATAAGTATGGTATCCTATTCAGTAAAGGCCTGCCAACTTAGCTTATCCAATAGTTGTCTTGTATCCTGAATATTCATTTCATTAACTTAGAAGAAGAATATTTGGGTACTCCCATTAGCTTTCAGAAATCCAAAATCCAGACCCACATGAGTATATTCCAATATATAGATGCTAGGATTACCTCCTGGTATCATAAAATGCTTTCTCAAACTGCCAGAACCTCTCTTGTTAAGCATGTAGGTCATGTTATTCCTATTTATTAGATGGCTTATTTTCTTATCCCCAAAGCTCTCAGTAGGAAAATGGATTCTCACTTATGTAAATTCTAATGGGGAGAAACACTTGACCCTGAACATAGGGAACTCCATCTGCTTGTATGGGATAATCTTTGTTACCCTAAAAGTGAGGGTGGTTTGGGTTTCTGAAAGGTTGACTTAAATAATCTTGCCATGTTTGCTAGAAATTCCCGGAAACTAGTTGAAAATCCCAACTCTTTGTTAGGTGTTGTCTATAAGGCTAAATACTTCCCTAATACTGATTTTATGAATGCCAAATTTCCCTCAACCTTTTCTTGGACTTTGAGATGTCTCCATATCATTAAGGAGCTCGATAAACCTTTTGTTTCCGCGATTGTGGGTAATGGGAAATTTATTGATACTTTGTGTGATAAATTGATTCTTAACTTGGGTTTGCTAAGCCGAACCCTCTTTTGTCCTGACACTAAATTTTAGAATATTTCTAGGTTAAATACCCATTTCGTTAAAGCTTTTGTAGAGAATATTATTATTATTCTCTTAAGCCAGCTGCGCAATCCTGACAGGAGGGCTTGTGAGCTTTCAAAGAATGATATGTTTAGTTCTAAATCTGCCTGCTTGGGTCTCAGAGGTCGTATATCTTCCCCAAGCAATACTATTTGGAAGTGCATTTGGAAACTTAGAGTCCCTCATCGTATCCAGGTTTTTATCTGGAAGGCTGTTAGAAATGCTTTACCAGCCAAAATTGTTCTACAAACAAGAATGCCTATTTATAATAATGTTATTGTACTACAGTGACACCGGCGGTGAATAGTAATATAATAATATCACAATATTTTGATAGATTGGACATGAGTTTAATACTTGTCATTTTCGCGAAATGGATGTGCATAAGTGGAACATCATCCATCCGTTGGACACCATTCCCTAAGATTGATGTTGGCATTAAACATGCATATATGAACGTTATTGTAGAGAAATGGTAGATTATTAATATAGTTTCCTACTGACAGACAATCTTACTTGACTCATCTCCCCTTATGCATTTAGTCAAACATAAATAGGTAAGCCGATACACTAAACTTTAAAAGTATATCGAATTCTCCTACTTGAGTCAAGGAAAATGATTATGGAAGAGTGCTAAAATTTTCCACATAGATAGATTAGTTCGTAAGCAATATCGAGCCAAAAAACAGCTCTCAAATTAACTACCGCTATGAAATATTGGAGACCTCGCCAAGCTTAGTTACATTCGTTCATTTTATGTGCCAACTTTGACAA
Source organism: Papaver somniferum (assembly GCF_003573695.1). NCBI lineage: Eukaryota > Viridiplantae > Streptophyta > Magnoliopsida > Ranunculales > Papaveraceae > Papaver > Papaver somniferum. The sequence continues at coordinate 29,516,558 of NC_039365.1, forward strand.
GAGAATACAGAGGGAATCCACAAATCCACTCGTATCCAATATGTTCATTGGCTCACCGTCGGACGTCAATTTTCAAGAAGGTATGCGATGGTCATTTCTAGTGGTAATCCCATACATAATTTTTGTTGCCTCTTGCAATGTTTCTTCTGAAACCAATGCTCATTTATTTTTGGATTGTTGTTTTCCTAAACAACTGTGAAGGCATTTCTGCCTGGAAGCTAACAAGACTTCAACTTATCGCTGTCTACTACTATGGACCTCACCAAGACATGGTCAATTTCTTGTTCGTCTGCTCGTGGTAAGGAAGTATGGAAGAGTCTACCTGCTGCAATTTTTTGGATCATTTGGAATGAGCGTAATGCTCGCATGTTCTATAAAAAAAGAAAGAAAGTGGAGGATCTAATTAATGAGGTTAAACTTATAGTGTACAACAGGGCTAAATACTCTACTTGTATGTCTGGTATTGTGGCTAGTGATGTTATTACCAGATGGAGGGAGCTGTTTTTTGATCCCATGTAATTTGGTTAGGTTTTTTATTTGGTTTAGTTGTTGATTTGTTTCCATTTTTCTTATGGTTAGTTTGGCTGCACGTCTGCGACTGTGTTTAGTTGTGAGTTAGGAGTTTTCTTACTTGTATTTATTGGGGTTCTGTCTTATAAGTTTTTGTCGATTTTTAAGCCTTTCTTTCTCTTATAAATTTTTTCTTTCCCGAGAAAAAAAAAAATCTCACATCCATCATTTGCATGGACTATACGCGGGTGATTTAAATCTTCATCCACCCATATGTTGCTCGTACCTAATTTACAAAGTACAAACCACTAGGCTAATAGTTGGCCCATAAATATTTTAAATTTGGGCCCATACTAAGCCCAACCTTGCTATTTTTATAGGACATTAGACGGAAACTTCGAAGTGAAAACTACAGCCACACCCATTTTCTCAGCTTCCACCACTGTCAAACCCACGCGTGTAAAAGTTCACGCGCGCACCCAAAATCGGCGTATAAATTCTGCCGAAACCCATAATTTTCAAAATTCAGTTTTCTTTTTATTTTATTTCCAAGTTTAACCTCACTTTATGTTTTGAGATTTTGTATTGAGATTTTGTTCTGAGAGATTGAGATAGAGCCGGAGCGAGAGCTGAAGTATTGAATTATCGAGAGTTTTAGAAGGAGCTGATTGAGAGATTCAATTTACTCAACAAAGATAATCTGAAATTCAAGCTCAGGTTCGTTCGTTTTATCTTTGATTCTGATCTTGTTTAACTTGGATTCTGATCTTGTTTAATCTTGATTCGATTCTAGGTTTTAGTTTCTTTAAGATTATGATATATTATTCTAAGTTACAGAGTTTAATTTAGGTTTTCGAATCGATTTTTAGATATCTTAAGCTTGTTTTTCAATTTACGATCAATGTAGATCTTTTCGATTCAATCTTTTAGTTTCGATTTCACAGAGTTCCAACTCCATTGCACTGTACTCATCTCTAAAGTTCTCCTGAAACTGCAACATGATTTAATAACACTCATCAGGGAAGGCATAACTTTATATGCATAACAGGTTATGCAGATACTCTAAACAATGCATAACTTGTCATGCAGTCAAAGTTACCCAGTTATGCATAGTTGTTTTTACTGCATAAGAAGTTATGCAGTTCTGCATAATTGATTTTACTGCATAACCAGTTATGCATAATAATCTACGCAGTTATGCATAGTTGATTTTACTGCATAAGCAGTTATGCATGATAAGTTATGCAGTTCAGCATGTTTGCTTTTACTGCATAACCAGTTATGCATGATAAATTACGGAGTTCAGCATGTTTGCTTTTACTGCATAACAAGTTATGCATGATAAGTTACGCAGTTATGCATAATTGTTTATACTGCATAACCAGTTATGCACAATAAGCTACGCAGTTATGCATAGTTGATTTTACTGCATAAGCAGTTATGCATAATAAGCTACGCAGTTATGCATAGTTGATTTTACTGCATAAGCAGTTATGCATAATAAGCTACGCAGTTATGCATAGTTGATTTTACTGCATAACAAGTTATGCATGATAAGCTACGCAGTTATGCATAGTTGATTTTACTGCATAACAAGTTATGCATGATAAGTTACGCAGTTATGCATAGTTGTTTTTACTGCATAACAAGTTATGCATAGTAAGCTACACAGTGCAGCATGTTTGCTTTTACTGCATAAGCAGTTATGCATGATAAGTTACGCAGTTATGCATAGTTGTTTTTACTGCATAAGCAGTTATGCATAATAAATTATGCAGTTCTGCATAGTTGATTTTACTGCATAACCAGTTATGCATAATAAGCTATGCAGTTATGCATAGTTGATTTTACTGCATAAGCAGTTATGCACATTATTTTTCCTGCGTAACATATGTTATTTAAAAGTAAAACACATGACCTATTATGCATAACTTGTTATGCACATTTTCTTTGTACTGCATAACTAGTTATGCATTTTTTTTTGCATCCGCAGTGATTTATGATAAGCATAACCTTTGATGCATCTGCATAACTAGTTATATGCACTTTTTTTTGTACTGCATAACTGGTTATGCACATTTTCTTTGTACTGCATAACTAGTTATGCACTTATTTTTTGTACTGCATAACTTGTTATCCACATTTATTTTTGTATTGCATAACTGGTTATGCACATTTATTTTTCGTTAACTGAAAGTGAAAGTATCAAAGGAAAATAAAATGTTGATTTTGTTTGTGTTTCGTTCATTTTTTCGAAATGTTGTTTCTAGGATTTGTAAACTGTAAGTAGTTTCTAGGTTGGTTTTTTAGAGTATGAAATTGATTTTCTAGGGTTTAAATGGAGAAAGAAATTTACTCTCCAAATCCGTTACAGAGTTTTTGGAGAAGGAGAAAAGAAACCGCTAAGGGTAATAGAGTAACTACGCATTTTCTAAAAAACTTTGGGTGCGACAGTATTCAAAATTAATTATGGGCCTGACGGTAAGAAAATAAATTTTTTCGGGCCTGCGCCTAAAATTTCCAACTTCGAAAACCATTTTTTGTTCGTTTTCTCAAATCTCTTAGTATTTATCATCCTTCATACTTTGAGTCTTGAACATCAACAACAAGAAGGTCCGAGCTATGCGGTCTAGCAAACTATAGGGAAGGAAACCAAATAGCAGGAAGATGGTAGCCAATCAGGAAACTACACACCAGCAATATGAGATCGAGTGAATCCGGCTTTTATCAACCAAATTCTATTAAATGATTATAGGGGAGTCACTTTTCCACGTGTAATAACAATTTAGTTGTTTTTCTAATAAATGCATGTTTCGAAAAAAAAAATCCGAACTGAAGCAGCGTACGAGCCTACAGAGAAATGGTCTTTCTCATCCAAGCACTAGTTTATTTCATTTTTTGTTACGAAAGAACACTGATGAAGTACTACCTCCAACTGTATGTTTTTAAGTGTTCATCATTTTCGTGAGGCTCCAAATTGTGAGAGTTATTAGTTTCCTCGTGAGGTTAAGTTGTTCTGTTGGTTCACTCTTTATGTTGTTTTTCTTTTTTCCTTTCTAAATATATATTAAAAAATTGATTACAAGAACTCCTAATTTTTAATAATTAATAAATAATTTCAGTATAATATATGTTTCACGCAAAATTAGAATTAAAAAAGAAAAGAGAAAAGGAGGGCAGTTTCTCCATACTAATTATAGGTATTAGTTTAAGTTCAACCTTATATTTAAATAGTCTATTTTAAACTAAATTTAAATACATATATGAGCAGGAGAAAATCATATGAAGAGAGTTAAATAATTTAGATTGAGTACTTTTCACAAACATTAGTATTATTAAGCAGCTAACTTACTATTTATATCCCTTAGCTTTTGATCAGCGTTTTATATTTTTATTGTTTGGATCAAGCAGTAGTTTTATCCCATTGTTTTTAGGGTTCAAGTAAAAGTTAACTAATCTCATGTCCTTTTTGAACTAATAAAATTTAGGTTGTTACTAATCTATCTTTATTCAATTTTTCACCCCCTTTGTATATTGATTCTAATCATTTTGTTGCATGTAGGAAACTTAATTAATTTTTTTCTTGGTTAATCTATTATTTCTTTCTAAGATGCATTGTGTTCTGGTTAAAATATTGAGATACCTCAAAAAATTAAGAACAATTTTCAAGATTTGCACATATGAGTATCACTTTTTGGATAATATTTTCAATTACAAGTAAATGTTTGAATTTGTAATAACTTAATTAGTAGTAGTGTAGATTGGTACTGTTAACTTTTAGAATGTTTTAAATTTAAAAAATCATACATTATTTCTCAAAGTATCATTATCTTTATTGTTTTCGTGATATATTTTTATCTCCCCATATCATTTGGGACAAGATATTTATCTTAAATTTATAACACCAATTCAAGCTATAAGCAAGTACAAGAAGAAGATTTAAAATTTTGACTAATTAAACATTTAATTTTATTTTTGTTAATGTTTTCTTCTAGCTAATAAATCATTATAAAACCTAGCCATTTGAAAACTTATACCTTAAGTTGCATCTTCTAATAATAATTATTATCATTACAAATTGTTAAAAGAAAAAAATATCTAGTGGTACAATCGATATAGGCGCTTCCATATAGTTAGGAGGAAGATTTACACCTTTATATAATTTTAGTAAGTTTTTTTTGTATCTAAATTAATCGATTTGAGTTCAAGGATATTATATAATTACTAATTGTTTAAGGCAGAATGGATATATATAACTTACAGTTTGATGATTTGGTTAGTTACCTTAAATGTAATATATTTAAGGAAATCTAACAAGATTAAGCGCTATAATCATTAAAAAGACAACATAAAACAACATTATCTCTACTAAGTACTAGGCTTACCTGAACTAATTTACTAATTGAGGGTTTTACCAAGTACACGAAGGTTTCAAAGGTGCTTTTAGTAATGGTCAATGAGAGTCAAACTTGACCGTCGTTGACTTTCTTCAATTTTCAAGACAAAGGGTTGTAATGCAGAACAAACAATATTGACAGACAAAATAAACAAAAAAGGAAAAAGAGAAAGATCAGTGTGATTATATGAATGTGCTTGCCGCGCAGAACTTGATCATCCAATTTCATCATCTTTACACTACAAAACAGAAGGCCTTTAGGGACGGTCAGAAAAACGTCCCAACAACCGGAAAGCCGTCCCAGAAAGATATTAGGGACGTTTGTTGCTGCGTCCCCAGATCCACCGTCATTAATACTATTAGGGACGGATTTGCCTTCTAGGGACGGTTTACTCAAACGTTCGGATTTGCCTTCTAGGGACGGTTCTGAGTAGCCGTCCCTAGAAGCCTTCTGTTTTGTAGTGTTAAGAGATTGCAGACCTTTCCCATTGAAATAAAGCTTGATCTCTAGTGTCATTTCCGAAAATGTCGTCACATGTACTGCATAGAATGAAGGTCTGTTTCACCTTCAGTATAGCTTCATTTGGCGCAATAAGTTGGCCCTCATTGGCTCCTTCAGGCTTGTTACAGAATAAGTTGAAACGATGCCCGGGCAGCAAACAAAATGAAATTCTAAGTTAAACTAGCAAACAACTTGCAAGAATCCAATGCGATAACATGTAAGCATTAATAAATAATTGAGATTAGGGTGACGTTAATAAAGAATGGAACCCGGATGATACCGATGAGTGCGAAATTAAAGAAGACAGTTGACATAATGTGGAAGCAATTTGGGATATGTGTTAAGTTCTTGATCGAGATCGATCGTTAGGTAGAAACCTAGCAGTCGAAAGCGGACTCGCGCGCAGATTGATTCGAAATCGATCCCCATCGATCACGTGGGAATCGCAGTTTGGTCGGCTGGTGCGGGATTAATTAAATAATCGAAGATTAATTAATATTAATTACTCATCATCATCGTCATCATCATCTCTTTCTTTGCGCAATGTGATAAAGCATTGAGTTGGTCTTCCCTGGAAGATAAGCTGCTGCAGATACATAATGAGGGAGTAAAACAAAAACCATAGCTTGGTCACACCCCATGGGCATAGACCAAAAAGAGGTGAATTCTGAGAAAGTAGAAAACATGGCAACATTATGCCAGCTTCGAGGTTAAAGAAAGAAAACTTATTAATTAGGGGGTATGCCCTTCACATGGTTGTATTAGTTTTTTAATTATGTGGTCCAAAGATTATAGTATTGAAATTTCATTAATCAAAGCGATTTGTAATGGGTTAGGTTAGTTTAATCAAAAAAGAAGGTTTCTTTATAAAATGTTGGCTTAGTCACAATAAACCCAAATTGGTGTCCTAATTCTTTTTTAATTTAGTAGCATTTTGTTTTTTAACTTTAATTATTAGTCTTTACCCTTATCTTTTTTTTTCCTCCTTTATTCTCTCTCTAGGGAGAAGATTAGTGCTAGTGATTAGAACTACAACTTCCCATGTTCTTCCTCACTAAACTCCATTTTTAGTGGGTAGATATAGATTGATAATGTGAGTTGCATGATATATAGAGCCCGTGAGTAAAACGTTGCTTTGCTACAACCTAAAAATGGTTTCAGAATTTGCATCCAAAATGGAAGAAACCCCAAGAAGAAAACCTAGTTGTTGTTTGTTATCATGCACAAATAATGAAAAATCATAATAATGCATGTACATGGAGAAAATAAACAAAAAAGTCTTGGTGTTTGGGAATAATCAACAAACCTACTTCATTCACACAACTGTACACTCATTTTAATATGTTGCATTAATTGGTTATCGGTTATGCCTACTACTACCGCTTGCTCGAGAAGTTGGAGAAAAAGATAAAAATAAAAGTTCAAATGTATAGAAAATTCTTGTGTGTTCACATATATAAACCAAAACCAAATTATATTGAATTATGTACTTGAATTTGGTAGATAATTAAATCAACACAAATTAAATGATGATTGGGGATGTTTCTTGATCATAATGTCATCATTGGTTGTGCATAATCAGTGTGGGAATTGTAGTTTGAGAGAATTATTGTTCGGAAGGAAAAAATGAAATGTGTTTCAACAACTTATAAGTCTTATACATGTAAGAGCGGGCACGTAACAAAAAAATTTCTAGTAAAACTAAAAGACATGAACAATAAATGGTTGATGGAAAGATTGGAATTGGTTGTTTTTTGTCTGAGAAAACATAGATTTCAGACTTTCAGTAGTTGGGATAGGATGAATGTAGGAAGGAAATGTGATTGAGAGTTGTGTTGACTGGTCCAGATCAGAAAAAGAGACAGATTTTGAATCCCTCAATTCTTTAATGAAGAGTTTTGTTTGCATTACAAGGGACGGCATGCATGACCACTAAATTGCGGGCCGGTCTATCCGGCTCCAACTCTCTGTCTGCTCATCCAATCACTAACGAATTATGGAAGGGACGCTCGTCACTTTGAAAATGGTAAACCACACCACATAATATTGTCGCACCAGTTGAAGAAGAGTTACCAAAAGAAATAACCAAAATAATTATCACTACCTTGGTCAAATGAAATGGGCTAGAAATCAGAAGATTGTCACTTGTCAAGATATAAAATGTGGCGTAACATTTTGCCAAAAATCAGAATCTTGTCAAGAGAAAAGCGGTCACATTTTTACAGCTAGAGTACATCATGTCGTATTCCTTTAATGCAAGTACACAAGCCTTTATAGTCAAAAAGTAGAAACCAAACCTCCTGAAGGAATTGTACCATGAGGTACATGAGAAATTGAAGTTGATTGAGCATTGAGGTACATAAGTACAATTTTCTTGATAACACATACCCAATGGCATGCCTCCAACAACATATGCCGCTGAATGGCTAATACCCACTCTTTTTGAAGTGGCCGATAAAACATGCAAATGCAAATCCAACTAATGCCTACAGGAACAGCTAAGCTGACTCCTATTTTGGTGGGTAGTAAGTATTCTTGCTAGTCAATGGCCTCTACATTGACAGAACCATTTCACATTTGGTATTAAAGACACCTATTATTCATGCGGCATACAGCTTCTCAGCTTCAACTAAAGAAAAGCCAAGATCAAATGTTGTGAAGCTGTTGCAAGGGTTATCAAAGGCTATTTTCACTTGGCACTGGCACCTCCGCAGGATTAATATTCCCCTTGTAACAGCCTGTTAAAATTGGCTACGGTGTCTATTTTCTTACTGCGAGGTTAAAAATGCAAAACCTTCCTTTTACAGCCAACATTGTAGATGCTTTTGAAACATACAGAGTGGAGGCATCATCCATAGAGTTGGAGGAGGGGAGGAGGGAGAACCATGGGGGGTGGTGGAATATGGATCCGACAAAAAGCATCTTAGGTTCATGGGTTTCCGCTCTCTGCTCTCATGCTTACTACTACCCTTGATAGAGATCCGCATCTGTCTCTCTCTTTGTGTGTGTCGGCGTGACCCACGCGTCTTACACTACACCAGCTTCCCACTTGATGATCATGGAAAATTGAGCCGTGAATGAACACCAGCTATGCACCTAAGAGATGGACTCCCCCTTATTCTGCGGGGGAACCTACTTACATGTCTCTTCATATCTACACCGTTTAATTCATACCTACAGGGGACAGCACCCTGACCGTTGAGTTTATGGAATCCAAAGAAGAAGAACATGGGGTCCATTCAATGGATCTTAGTATTATTGGATATATTCTACGAGTTCCTAGATGATGATGATATGATGAGTTGATGGAAGGAAATTTTTAGTGTTGGTTACATCCGATAAGAGAAACAGAACAGAACATCCTCTTTTTGCCCTGACAAAATGGAAAACGCCTGTGTTTGTTCATTGATGACAAAGTGGGTCAACTGTATTAGTTAAGCATCCAAAGTTAGTTGCCCATAGTGTCGTTTATCATGGTTAGTGCAGAGTTAGCCAAGGCTATGATCAGAAGTCAGGATCTTGAAGTAAGTTCATTAAATTGTTGAGCTAGAATTCCATAACCCTTCAAATATCGGTCTCATTTCAAAAAAGAAAAGAAACCGTGAGAACAATTTATACAAGAAGCACCCATTTACTATGAAGGGTATATAAGATACATTAAGAAATTTGTTTACTATGAACAATTTGTTGCCCGGTAAGCTGGCATCTTATTAGCAGCCATGCAATTTAAGGACCGGTAGTTTCTCTATTGACTATAGAACTGTTAATCTCCAATAAGTTGTTCTTTAAATTTCAAAGCAGAAACAGAGATTTAGAGCTTTTGTTGGAGACTGGAGAGGCTCTTTTCACTCCATTTAGGTTTTGAGTTCCCATTTGTGCCTGTCCGAAACAATTTGGCTAGTCAGCACCAACGGCCGTGTAAGAAAAAAAAAGAAGAAAACTGTGAACACATAAATCACGAAGCCATCCACGTGTTCACAAAAAATATTCACATACAGTCTAATTCTAAAATTGTACGCTGTATGTGTAAAGGGGATGACCATATCGATTCATCGACTCGAAGTCTTCGAGCTTGTCATTGTCTAGTCGAATATTATCATAAATAATGTTCGTATAAAGGAATAAACAGAGAATCAAGTATAAATGTAAAGCACATGAAGTTCAACGCTGAATGTAAGGTGCTGAAATGTAAATAAGACAAAGATTTACGTGGTTCGGCACTAAGGCCTACATCCACGGGGCTGGTGTTTCACTATGTATTGAATGATTACAAAGATAGTCAAATGACTTTAGAATATACATAGGTCTGCGGAAGTAGGGGGATTACTTACTCTTCCTATTTCTCTCTCCTATATTCTCCTATAATTGATCGACCCCTTCTCTCTTAGTGGAGAGGGGTATTTATAGGGTTGGAACGTGGGTCCTACTTCTGAGGTGCCGTTGTAATCTTATCTTCTTGTGCTTTGTGCCCATTACGCAGAGGTTTTCGGCATATGCTGCGGCCTGAGCTTGAATACGAAGGGTTATCCTCGCCTCTTCCACGAGCTGATTGACACGTGTCTATCTCCTTGGTATTTAATGCGGGTAGATGGATGTCTGCTCGTGTCAGGCAAGTGTCTCTTTGTCTGGTCACATCTGTGTCAGTCAAACTTCCTCTCAGCCGTTGATCTGGGATCTTCCTCGGGGTTGGGTGTATTAACACCCAAGGGGTATTATCTGGTGCTCCTATGAGCCATCATACCTCTGTGATCCTTTTTCCCTGACCGTCGAATCTGCTGACCGGTGGCATCTTCTGATGAGATGCTTGCTATCATGTTTTGATATCTTGTTTTGCATGCCTTCCACGTGTCTCTTTCTGTACACGTGGTGGATGATGAAAGGTGTACATACAATTTTCCCCTCTTCTTCTGACTTGGGCGTATTTTGCAATTTAGAAGAAGAAAGGTCGTCCTACACGTTTCCCACTTTGTATTAACTTTCCCCATAACTGCTCCTTGGTACGAGGAACAATTATTGTCCCCGCTAGCTTCATAAATAGGAAAGAGAATGTGAAAAAAAAACTTTTATCCTCTTCTTGTCAGTGTTCATCCTCTTCTTGTTTTCTATTTTTCTTCTTTAGTCATTTACTATCGTCATTCTTGTGAGGAAGATAACAGCATTCAATTTTCTGTCTCTTTCGCTCTCGATTGTTGTTGCCCCTGTATCGCAGACAACTAGCTTTTGATATCTCCGATCCTCCTTTCTTTGAATGTGGTTGGTGCTTGTCGTCCTCTTCTATACAGGTATGGGGTTTTTCATTACCTGCTCATCATTGATTTATCTATGTATCTACCCGTTTGTTTCCTGCTGCTGTATTGTTGGTTTTGTGATGAAGAACACACATGTCGAAGCATATATGCTTGCCCCTGTTCTTTGTTACAAAGCCTATGAGTCTGTATCTAAGTATTATCCCTGGAGTTGGATGGAGTATTTCTCGTTATTTTTAGTTCTTAGGGTTTTTAATGTTTATCCGGATGAACCATCAATTATGGGTTTTTTTGATCTTTAGTGATCTTTTGTATTCTTCTCTGAACTGTTTTTGTGTTTCCTTGTAGATATGTCTGATCGTCCGCGGGCTCCTTACCAAACCCCGCCGTCTAGTCCGCCAAGATCCCCTCCGCGTCGAGATTCTGACAGATCTCCACTTGGGGAAGGTCCTTACAAGTCTTCGCAATCGGATCCTCGGGGTCATAGGGTTTCATCTTCCTCTGGTGCGAAGGTTGTGCCTACTAAGAAAGGGGATGTGCCGAAGGGTCCTTATGGATCTAGGTATGCTGTTAACCGCGCCCCTTCTCGTCCTCGTGAAGATTCTAGGATTACGCAGGCTCCTCCTCGTGATGACTCTAGGAGTACGCGGGCTCCTCCTCCTCGTACTGAAACACTGGATGTTCCGCCCCTTCGTTCAATGGCTCCTCCTTCAGTGCCTCCGCAGAAATCTTTGCCGCCTCCTCAAGCGGTTTCTTTCAAAGGGAAGTACTCCAAGGGTACTATGTCGAGAGTTGATCCGTCTAAAAATCTTCCTTCTAAAAGGAAAGCTTCGGAATTGAGTCCTACTTCTGATTCCGCAGACGAAGAAGAAACTGTCTCCGTGATACGCAGAATTTCAGTTGGTAAGAAGAAAGTCACTTTCAAGCATATTGATCTTGAGATGTTCAAGGAAAAACATGAACTTCAAGCTTTTGAGGTTCGCTTCTATGCCCCTGACGATGATATCACTTACGAGCTCCTTGCTAAGCATCAGTTTGACGAGTTTCATCTGTTGACTACGGTTGGAGCCTTCAAGGCGGGTCTCATGTTGCCCCTATATAAGTCGGGTGACTCCTTTTATTATGACGTGTTGGCTAGTCGCGAAGGCTCTTCCACGAACACTCATAATCGTTCTGTGTCACAACTATCTGGGAATTATCTTCGTTCACTGAAGGAATGTTACCTGCGAAGCAAGGGAGAGACTATGATGACCTGCTATGTTCCAAATCCTGCTGAGAGAGAGTGGTACACTCCTCAGAATTTTAACAGTTCTTTTGGGGATTATGTCAACGGTAGAAACCGTAAGCCGTGGAGTGTTAGTCTTCGTAATATTGCTGCTCCCATGGTGAAATTCGTCTTTTGAGTGAGGTGAGTGATGCCAAGCTGAAGTATGTTCCTGGTACTGAGGGATCTGTAAACGGAAACTCTTTCCTGCTCGTGAAAGGATTAAGCGTGACCATGATTATGAATGGCATGCTACTGTTATTGAGATAGTTGGTCATTGGGCTTATGGTTGGATTCCGGGTCCGCGCGGTTGGCGTCCTTCTGAAAACAGCAAGCCTCGTGAAACTCCTCCTGCTCGTTATGGAGATTTCTTTCCTTGGCGTCCGAATTTCGCGGGCATGAATTTTCCTTACGCTCTTGATGTCGTTGATGGAGATGAGGAGGAGGGTTCTGGTACTACCCATCCAACGAAGAGTGTTGTTGCTGCCAAGGTATAGTTTCTTCTTATATTCTCTATTCTATTTGCCCCTTTTTCCTTGCTTGAAATAATTTTCATTTTTGAAGTGAGGGAAAAAATGATCCTTTGTGAGGATGTGTACTGGTTTGTAGGTGTCGAAGAAGAAGAAACTTGGACCTAAACAATCTTCTACTGTGGTTACCGGTGAGGCTGAGGTTTATGAGGAGGTTACGAGTACTGTAAACGAAGGGTATGCTGAGGATGAAGAAATTTCCGATGGAGAAGAGCGTACCGACACTTCTCACCCTGATGACGAAGGTGGTAATGGTGAAGAAGAAATTGCCGCGGATGGTGATGGTGAAGAAGGAATTGCCGCGGGTGGTGATGGTGAGTCTGAGGGTAATATTACCGTTGGTGGTACTGGCGGGGGTGGATCTGCCCTTGTTGGGGATAATATTGTTGGTGTGGGTACTCTGCCCGTTATTTCCCCTGAATTTTATTTCGGTAGGATATATTCCGCGGGGTAATCCTTTGATGTGAATGCTGCCCTGGGTCTTGCCGAAGACTTCTCATTGCTTTCCCCAAATGATGATTGGGATGTTCTTGGGGATATTGGTAAAGAAAATGCCACCGGTCAGCAGGCTAAAAACGCCGGTGGTCATACTGAGGCTGGTGATGTCGAGACTTGCGCGAGTGAGGAGAGAACAACCAAAGGGAAGTCTGCGGTTGAATCTCCTTCAGAGGATTTCCCTTACTCGCTAATGCCTGAAGGCGAAGATTCCATTTGGGCTTGGCTTAAGAAGAAAAATCTGATGTTCGTCCCCAACCCTGCCCCAGTGGTCCCCGGTGAGAAGAATTCTGACGCTTATACTCGTCAGATGATGCAAGTGTCTTCTGAAGTCCGCGTTGCTGAGATGTGGGAGAAGAATCTGAGAGCTTCAGAAGCTAACCTAGTGGTTGACCCTCCCTCCTCTGTTGCTGATATGATGGCCATAGCTGATGGGTACCAATATGGTTTTCCCCAGCAGCGTGTCTTAGAGGTAAATCCTTGTATTGATTCCCTCATGATGTACGAACATTGTATTCTTCGCGATATCCGATCCCTTGGGTATAATGTTTGTCGTTTGTGACATAGATGATGAGGAGCGAACATTGTAACCATGTTCTATACCAATTCTTTAAAGCAAAGTCTTTAAAGTTGGAGGCTAAGCTTCGTCATAGAGAAGAAAACTATCTGCGGCCGAGATGGAAATAAGTGAACTGAAGGGTCGCCTGAAGGAAAAGGAGCGGCTGGGTAATGCCGAGGAGAGTCTCCGTTCGGAACTTGCTATAGTCCGCAACGAATTGGAGCAAGCTCGCAGAAATGTATCGTCCCTCACAGGTTCGTATTTTTTTATTGGTCTTTTACTCCTCGTGATTCCCTATTTGTACTCTGGTGTTCTGTCTCAGTCTCCCCCCCTATCTTCAGTGGGTGGAGTCCCCGAGCTCATATGGCTTCGGAAAGAAAGGGAACGACAGAAATCCCGCATTGCAGAGTTGGTGGGTAAGTTGAAAAGCGAAGCCGTAAAGTGAATGCTCGTGCTGATAGCACAACGCCTTAGCAGCTGAGTGGCGTGAAAAGCGAACACTGATGGTTGATATGCAAAATAAGTACAATCATGACCGTTGTCTGTTTAATGGTACGCTGCTATGGACGCGTGACAACCTGCGTGATGCTCGAGGACATGCTTCGGACTTAGAGGCTAGAGTGCGCTTTTTGGAAGGAGAGTTACAACAGGCTCGTTCTTTCTTAGGCCCCGGGGTTAGGGATAGTATGCTGCGTCTTTCCGAGGAAAGAGATAATGCTAGGGCTGAGGTTGGTGCTCTTAGTAAAGCCCTAGCAGCGTCTCGAGCTGATGTTGCTCGCCAAGTGGAATCTGAAAGAGATCTTGAAGTGAATGTGTATCGACTCCATAAAAGGATGGGGGAGATGAATGACGAAGTCAACCATCTTCGTCACTTGGATTCAATGAAGCAGGTAGACTTAGACGCGAGTCAATTTGCTCTTACGAACCTTCAAACGGATTATAAGAAACTATCCGACGAATATGACTTTCTTGATGAGGCTCGGGACGCAGTTGTTAATGAGTATGAAGAGGCTTCGGCTAATGTCGAAGGTATAACCTCGTTTTATCGAGTGTGATTCTGTTATTTCTTCGTTTTAACCCCTTGGTATTTCTTGTTTTCAGCACTCGAGGGACAGCTTCACGCAGCAAATGATGAGCTTAAAAAAACTCAATCTGCCTTAGTGCAGCAGGAAGGACAAGCCAACTATTTCAAAGGGTTGGCCGCGTCTCGTGAGGAAGCAGCGGAGATTGCCTCCAAAGAGGCGGAACGCCTATCTGCATTGCTGTCTCAGGCCAACCAGCGGACCGCTGTTATCACTTATAAAGCTCGATGTCAGTTGGCTGAAGACCAACAAAGTCCTAGATAAGATTGAACTTGATCTTAAAGTCGAACATGGTCTTGTCAAGAATTATCCGCGTCGTCCCCTTCCCGCGCCCTTGCCTGGTTCTTCTGGGCCTCTTCAGGTGGTAGCGTACCTTCATCTCGCAGAGACAACCTGTTGATGGAGCTGTATCGTCCAAGTAGATTTCTTTTATTAGTCATAGAAAGTTGATCCTTGTTGATTATATAATTTCGGATCATTTTTTGATGTGTTTCCTGCTTTATCTTATTTGCTGAATCTTGTAATCAACTCTTTATGAAATGGATCATCCTTTTGGCATACCTGCGTTATCAATTCATCTTTATTTTAAGTATTGTGAAGTGTTAAACTAGAAATAACTTGCTTTGTAAAAAGTTGAGAGTGTTTGGGTGCGACACCGAAGGTAAATACCTTCGTGATCGTCTTGAGACCTGTCACCCCGCTGGCGAATCCTGGGCCAGAGGATTCCCAAACGGTGGGGGCCGAGGCAGCGTTCTAGGATATGGAATGCTTATTTGAAAATTTACATGCACCCATTCCGTCGACCCGCTGCCTTAAAATTGGTTGGGTATCTCTTTCTGCTGGGTGCCTTCCCCCTGGTCTTACACTCATAGACACTGATAGGGGAGCCCTGAGAGATTGTAGATTAACTACTTTCCCCAATATTGTTAATTTATTATGTAATGTACATGCGTTCACCAGCGGGCCTTTTGACCATTTCGTTTGCTTGAAGATTTCCCAAAAAGTTTGTTTGATTGATAGGTTGAGGCCTGCTACTCCTCGTCCAGAGATAGAAACATGTAAAGCGGTTACGCTGCCTTCTTCTTCTGGTATTCTTCACGCAGATGCAAAGCTGCGCTGTTCCTATGGGTAGTACGGTTTGAGCCATTTAGCATTCCAAGGGTGCCGGAGGACCTCGCCTTTCAGATTGCGAAGATAGTAGGAACCGTTTCCCGCAATGTCGTGTATTATAAAAGGTCCTCCCCATGTAGGTGCTAACTTTCCCATTTCTTTCTCTCTCGTTGATACTGCGGGATTGTTCTTAGCACATACTGCCCTTCTACAAAATTTCGAAGCTTAACCTTTTTGTTGTACTCTCTCGCTAGTCTCCGTTGATAATTTTCCATCTTTTGCAATGTGCTTCCCTCCTTCTTCCAGGTCGTCCAGTCTCTCTAACATCATGTCTGTTGTGAGATTTTTCTCCCATGCTTCGGTCTTTGTGGTTGGCATGAGGATCTCTGTTGGGATGACTGCTTCAGCTCCATAAGTGAGGAGAAATGGGGACTCCCCAGTGGCAGATCTTCGTGTTGTCCTGTATGCCCATAATACATTGTGTAGCTGTTCACACCATCGCCCCTTGTGTTCGTCTAATTGCTTTTTGAGGATAAGGGCGAGGGTCTTGTTAGTAGCTTCCGCTTGTCCGTTGCTTTGAGGGTATATGGGGTGGACTTGTTTTTCCTTATTTTGAAAGTGTCGAAGAGCATGTCTATGTTTTTCCCCTGTAATTGTTTACCATTATCGGACACGATTTCCGCTGGTATGCCGAACCTGCAAATAATGTTTTGGAATATGAAAGTAAACACGTCCACGTCTCTGATCCTGGCTAAGGCTTTGGCTTCCACCCATTTACTGAAGTAGTCCGTGGCTACTATCAAAAATCGTCTTTTCCCTGATCCTTCGATGAAAGGCCCAACGATATCTATGCCCCATTTTGCAAATGGCCACGGACTATCCACAGAATTCAACGTTGTTGCTGGTGCGTGTATCTTTTTGGCGAAACGCTGACATTCTTCACATCGTCGGGACATTCTTGCAGCATCTTGTATCATTGTGGGCCAGTAATATCCTTGCATTTTTGCTTTGTCGGCTAGTGATCTCATGCCGCTATGATTCCCTGCGTCACCATAATGGATGTCGTTTAGAATTCGATGCCCCTCTTTCCTGGATAAGCAACGTAGTAACGGTCCGAGGAAAGATTTCTTGTACAGGATCCCATCCCGAAGATCATATCTTCCTACTTTGGAGAGTATTTTCCTGGTTTGTTTGTGATCCGCGGGTAAGGTTCCATCCTTGAGAAACGCATGGATCATCATTCTCCAATCATCTTCGTTGTTGAAATCTTCGTCTTGATTTGCTCTTGACAGGATATCTTCTTCGTCAAAATCGTCACGGATGTCTTCTCCCACCTGATCTTCGATATTTTCTTCCACTGTATCTTGATTTGTAGCAAAGGAAAATTGTGATGCAATCGAAGGCTCGTATACCCTTGTTATTTTGATAGCTTCGATACTCTTGTCCTTCAGCATGGATGATATATATGCTAGGGCATCCGCGTGCCTGAGATCCCTTCTGCATAAGTGCCGGAACTTGATGTTCGGAATTTGTGATGCCAATGTTTGGACCAAGGCCATGTAAGCTGAGAGGGTGTCGTCGTACACATTGTATTCGAGCCCTATTTGCCGTATGACAAGCTGCGAATCACTTGTCAGTCTTACATCAGTTACCCCCATCTCTATTATTAAGCGGAGGGCATGTACGACTGCCTCGTATTCGACGATGTTGTTAGTATGCTCTTTGAATTCTAACCTGAGTGCCTGTACGATCCTTTCTCCAGTTGGGGTGGTGATGACAATGCCTATTCCTGCCCCTTCCTTATTTTTGGAACCATCAACGAAGACTTCCCATTGTCTTTGACTCGCGGGTTCGAGGACATCAACTGGATCCTTGCTTTCCTCGTCGGCTTCTGGTATTCCCCTAATCTCTTCATCGTTGTCCAGGGGGAGGTCTGCTAAGAAATCCGCCAAAACTTGGGATTTTTGGGAATGTTGAATTTCATGAATGATGTTGAATTGGTCCAGGTGGGTGTTCCACTTGGCTATTCTACCTACTTTTCCCGCTTTTGAGGACTGCTTCCAGTGGTGCTTTGCATGGGACGCGGATGAAGTGAGTTAGGAAATAGGTTCTCAGCTTTTGAGTAGCCCAAATGCCAGGATGAGTTGTTCGATCTTCGTGTAATTCCTTTCCGCAGAATTGAGGGTCTTGCTGACATAATAGATAGGTTGTTCTATCTTCGTATTGGTTTTGACCAACACTGCGCTAACTGCGTCTTCTGTCGCTGCTATGTACAATGCCAAAACCTCATCAGGATCAGGCTTCTGCAGGATTGGAATTGAAGCCAGGTGTTCCTTGATTCTTTGGAAGGCTTCTTCGCATTCTGCGGTCCATTCAAACTTACTCCCTTTTTTGAGAATATTGAAAAAATGTTTGCATTTGTCCGAGGATCGGGCAATAAATCTGCCCAAGGCTGCTAAGGACCCATTGAGCTTTTGCACTTCTTTTAAATTCTTCGGAGATGGCATTTCCACTATGGCCTGAATCTTCGCGGGGTCTACCTCAATACCCCTTTTTGTTACCAGATATCCGAGGAATTTCCCTGAGGTGACACCGAAAGTGCATTTTTCTGGATTTACTTTCATGTGATGTTTCTTGCTTCGAAAATATCTCTCAGGTCCTGGTGGTGATCTTTGCGCAGCCTACTTTTGACGAGCATGTCATCAACGTAGACTTCTAGGGTACTACCAATCCATGGCCTGAAGATAGCATCGACCATTCTTTGGTAAGTTGCCCCTGCGTTTCGAAGTCCAAAGGGCATTCTAGTGTAGCAATAAAGGCCATGCGGGGTAGAATGTGTGTGTAGTTGATCTTCTTCTGCCAGGGCTACTTGGTTGTAACCAGAATATCCGTCCATGAATGACAGCTCTTCGTACCCTTCCACTGCTTCAACCAGTTGATCTATGCTCGGTAGGGGATAGCTGTCTTTGGACATGCCTTGTTGAGGTTAGTAAAGTCGATGCATATCCTAACCCCCCATTTTTCTTAGGAACGACGACCATGTTGGAGATCCATGTAGGGTATTTGACTTCCTTGATGAAGCCTGCTTCTAGTAGTTTCCGAAGTTCTTTTTCTACTGCCTTATGATACTCTGGTGCAACTTTTCTTATTTTCTGCCTGAAAGGTGGCGTGCCTGGTTTGATGCGCAGCTCGTGTTGGATTATTTTCGGATCAATCCCCGGCATGTCTCCTAACTTCCAGAATACATCCGCGTATTCTTTAAGTAATTTGGTTAAGGAATCTTCTCTTTTTTCGTCCATTATGGTCCCTACTTTGATCATCTTCGGGTTTTCTTCCGTTCCTATGTTGATTTCTTTTACGGGCTCCACTGGTGTGAACACCGGCTTCGGGTCCCCAAGGACTGGGACGTTCTTTAATTGCTATTTGGTATGTTTCTGTCCTTCGTTGGCTGCTGAAGTACTTGCCTCTGTGTTAAGGACATTATCATCCTTTGTCAAGCCCTTCCTGTGGTTTCCTTGAGGAACAGGTCTATGGCCTTTTCTTTCGCAGCTTCTTTATTTTTGATCCTTCGGGTTTTTCGCTGCTCTTCCTGTTCGTTGTTGATACGATCCTGAGTGGCTGGCACTCTTTTGCAGAGACCCGATCTCCCTTGATTTCCATCACTCCCTCGGGTGTAGGGAACCTGAGATATTGGTAGTAAGTTGCTGCCACTCCCTTGAGTTTATGTACCCACTTTCGTCCAATAATGGCGTTATAGGGGGATGGGGCGTCTACCACGCTGAATCGTGTTTCTACTTTCATGGCCGGCGTTCACCTGCAACACGATGTCTCCCAATGGCTTTGTGGGGGCTCCGTTGAACCCGTAGATGGTGTAATAAGAGGTCATCAGTTGTTCATCATGGAGATTCATCCGTTTGAAGGCGTCGTAGAATAGAACGTTCACTGAGCTTCCCCCATCGATGAGGATCTTTTTGAGGTTACATCCGGCCACTGGTAGTGTGAGGACCAAGGGATCGTTATGGTCTTCCATATCTTCTTCGATATCTTCAGTATCGAAGATGATAGGTGCGTTCATCCACTCTTCGTGATCGTCCACCTCTACGCCATCAATCTTATATAATTCGTAGTGGTCTTCGAATTGCTTTTGTAGCCTCTTTCCTATCTGCGCTGTAAGTGAGGGCCCTGCGGCTTCGGAACACGAGATGGTGTTGATTGTGCGGTTTCCCTCTGGAAGTTGGACTTGCTTGGTTCGTTTGGATCTGTCCTCGGTGACCTCCTTTCGTATGTATTACTTGAGTTCGCCAGCATCAATCAATTTTTGGATCATTATTTTGAGGTTTTTGCATTTCTCGGTCTGGTGTCCATTGAAGCAATGATACTCACAGTAATCTTTAGACTTCTCGGTTCTTGGGGGTTGTTTTCCCTTAGACCACGGCCACTCCAAATTTTCCCTTCCTTTGATCTCTCGCAAGATCCGAGCGTAGCTAGCATTGAGCTTCGTGTAAACCGGATCTTCGAATTTTCGATCGTCTTTTCGTCGTTCATCTCTTCGTTCCTTCCTATCTTCGTGCGGTCGTTCCACTAAGCTATTTCTTTTGGCGCCGCTGGTTTGTTCTGTGGTATTGGTACGGTTAGACCTCTGTGTTTGTGCCCTCGAGTTCTCACGCTGGATTTCTTCAAGACGAGCATACTTCTCAATAATTTTTCGAAGATCTCCTTCTGTCTTAGGTACGCTTCCGTGGATCTCAACAAATAGTGGACTCATTCGGTATAATCCCCACTTGTAGCAGTTGATGCTTACTACGGGATCCACACTCCCTATGGCTTGGCAGATCTTGTGCCATCTGTTGGTGTATTCCCTCGTGTTCTCCTTGTAACCAATTTCCAGAGAAAAAGGTTTATCCATTCCGGTGTTGACATCTTTGTTGTACATGTAGGTTCTCAAGAATTTCTCTGCGAGTTGATCGTAGGAGTTGATGGAATCAGGTGGCAGGTTGTCAAACCAAGACAAAGCCGATCCCTTCCGACTTGATGGGAAATACCTACAGAGGACGGCGTCGTTTTGACTCCATCGGGCTAAGATACGATTATAATACCGGATATGTGCCGCGGGATCACTGGATCCGTCATAGCATTCAAAAGTTGGGACAGGGCACTTTAACGGAATGGGGGTATTTTCCAGGCGATGAGTTAGGGGCGTGGAGTTAGCTTCTTTCATCACCTCTTCAATCCTTCCTCCGCCTTGTCTGGCTTTTAACTGCCTGATCTCAGCCATCATCTCATCACGCAGCTCCTCCATTGCGCGGTAATATCCCACGTTCTCATGCTCAGTTGAGCGTTTCTTTCTTCGAACTTCACTGCCATAATAGTCTAAGTCTTCGGCGACATATTCCGGATCGGATGCACTGTTTCCCCTGGCGGCGTTTGCTAAGATAATTCTTCGGTCTTGATTAGGCTCTGGTGCTTTAGAATTTGCTTCGTCCAGTTGTTGGCTAGTCTTCGTGCTTTGGGAAATCCTATCTTTCAAGTCTTAGTTCTCCTTGGCCAGAAGAGCTACGGCATCTGCGTAGACCTGCTGGCTCTTTTTCAATTCTTCGAGCTCTACCATCAGTCGGTGGGACTGGTTTGATCCCTGATTGGGAGTTCCGGCTTGTACCCCTACGGCCATAGTTCCCCCTTCGTCTACTGTGTGTATTAAGGGTGGCAGAGGATCAGCTTCAATTGTTGGTATCTCCAAGTTTGGTCCCCTCGGTTGAGCTTCCACACGCGGTACTAAAACCACTGGTATGGTTTGATTCTGACCGTTGGTTGACGGCATTCCGAAGACTGGTGGATGTGCGGGCTGATGTGTCATAGATTCTGCCACCCTTCTCTTTGTTGATGGATTTGGTTTGAAATTAAAGTCTTGTTAGCTTCTGTAGCCTGGAGGGCCGCAACAGTTGCGTTGTTCTTTGTGGCTGCTGCTTTGAGAGTCACGACTGCAATGGAGTTAGTGTTCATAAGTGAGGTGATTTTCGCAGCATCCTGCCTCTGAGTAGCTGTTTTAGCTTTGTCTCCTTTCTGCTTGCTTCGGGTCATGACCGGGGTAATCCTCGGTGTCTCCTTTGATGAGGCTTTGGTTTTTCCTGCCTCTAGTATCTTTTCCATTTTTAATCTTTTTCTGCATATGGGAATAAATAAGGAGAACCAAAGATATCCACGAGGATCGAGTTAGTTCCATTTGTATCCGCAAAATTATTGGAATAGAAGGAAATGAGCTGCCCAAGGGCCTTAATAAAAGAGAAACATAAAGACTCCATCGGTCTAGTTTTCGCAATACAAATCCTCTAATAAACAATCATGGACCTTGTTTTCCGACTACTTTTGAAAAGGAAAACTCTTGAAAAGGCAAATCCGTCGCGAGAACTCATGAATCCGGATTATTAAGTCTTAGTTTTAAAAGAAAAACGCCTCACCTGCAAATCTGTGATAGATAGCCGTGGATGTGTCTGCTTTGAAATGGTGTTTGTGAAAATGAAGACCATGAACCCAGAATAAAAAAAGTTTTGAAAGCACGCTGAACCCAGAATAAAAAAGGTTTTGAAAGCACGCTGAACCCAGAATAGGGCACAACCATAATGCGCGTTTAAGGTGAAATCACATGATAAGATAAATCTTTTACCGGGACAAAGTCCCTGTTTCTAGCGCCAGATTGTGAACACATAAATCACGAAGCCATCCACGTGTTCACAAACAATATTCACATACAGTCTAATTATAGAATTGTACGCTGTATGTGTAAAGGGGATGATTATATCGATTCATCGACTCGAAGCCTTCGAGCTTGTCATTGTCTAGTCGAATATTATCATAAATAATGTTCGTATAAAGGAATAAACAGAGAATCAAGTATAAATGTAACGCACATGAATTTCAACGTTGAATGTAAGGTGCTGAAATGTAAATAAGACAAAGATTTACGTGGTTCGGCACTAAGGCCTACATCCACGGGGCTGGTGTTTCACTATGTATTGAATGATTACAAAGATAGTCGAATGACTTTAGAGTATACATAGGTCTGCGGAAGTAGGGGGATTACTTACTCTTCCTATTTCTCTCTCATATATTCTCCTATAATTGCTCTGGATTGGTCGACCCCTTCTCTCTTAGTGGAGAGGGGTATTTATAGGGTTGGAACGTGGGTCCTACTTCTGAGGTGCCGTTGTAATATTATCTTCTTGTGCTTTGTTCCCATTACGCAGAGGTCTTCGGCATATGCTGCGGCCTGAGCTTGAATACGAAGGGTTATCCTCGCCTCTTCCACGAGCTGATTGACACGTGTCTATCTCCTTGGTATTTAATACGGGTAGATGGATGTCTGCTCGTGTCAGGCAAGTGTCTCTTTTTCTGGTCACATCTGTGTCAGTCAAACTTCCTCTCAACCGTTGATTTGGGATCTTCCTCGGGATTGGGTGTATTAACACCCAAGGGGTATTATCTGGTGCTCCTCTGAGCCATCATACCTCTGTGATCCTCTGTCCCTGACCGTCAGATCTGCTGACCGGTGGCATCTTCTGATGAAATGCTTGCTATCATGTTTTGATATCTTATTTTACAGCCTTCCACGTATCTCTCTCTTTACACGTGGTGAATGATGAAAGATATACATACAAAAACTGATAAAACAAATTTTCTCCCGCTGCCTAGACAGAAATTCCCATAATTTTTAGTGGTAAGGTATATCCGTTCAGATTAAATCAAAAGTAATGCTTCGTACCCTTTTCTATGTAAAAAAGTTAATTAATTTAAACAAAGAACATATAAAAACTCCCACATCCATGAACAGTAACATTTGTTTTCTTAATATATTTATATGATCCATTTCTCTATTTGATTTCCTAAAAGAAAATAGAAATTGTTTAGTTAGAAAACTATGAAAAGGTTGGGAATGGATTTAAGTCAGAAAACGACATAATTCTTGGGGAACTCAACAACAAAATCTTCTTCTTCAACTTCAAAGCTTTCGGGACTAGCTAACTTCTTATTCTCGTATTATTGTTATTTTCCCCAACAGGATTCTAAGGGTTTTTTTAAGAAAGAAAAGTATTTGTCATATTATTATTATTGCAAATTTTCTAATTTTTATTTCAAATTTCAATCATTTCTATCGATTCCAACGTACCCTGTGTACTTTTCTCGCAAAAAAATAAAGCATCCCAAAACTTTTTTTGATTTTCGAATATTCATTGTTAGTTATCAAAACAAATAAATTCTAACACTACATTACTAATATATTTTTCTATAAATTAGTTTAATCATATTATATCTTAGAACATTAATTTTTCTTCCTCAATTGAACTGAAAAATGGAAAACACTATGTCAGCTCCTCAAGCTCACTCTGTCTAAAAGAAAACTCCACATTATTTCACAGAAGAGATGTTGGAAATAATAATTTAAACTTATGATTTACATTAATATATGTAAATAATACTCCCCCGGTCCCGCTATTAGTTGATATATTTATTTTAAAATTTTGTCTTATTAATAGTTGATATTGTATCATTTGATATTCATCTTTATGTTCGTTGCGTAGGTGTTTTAAAAAAAATTCAATGATATAAAATTTACGGATATCTGTGATATAGTTTGAGAGATAAATCATTTCTAAATTGTACTACTAGGTCAACTAATAGTGGGATGGAGGAAGCAGTTTTCATACAATTTCATATATATAACTTGCTACATCATACTGTATAAGTAAGATCAGTTTAACTTAAGTTTCCAAAATTAATACATTTACCTCAAAGATATGAGCAACAACAGGAATTTGCCAACGGGGTCCAGTGCTTATTTACCTCAAGAGCTGGACTAGTTATCTAATTATTCATTTTCTGTTATCATAGGGTGATAACTTTTTTGGGTGAAAAATCTGTTAGCACAGTTATTTTTATAGGATCTAAAATTTCGATATCAGTGTTTTATTGAAGGTGAACGAAAGTTCAAAGCATAAAGCTTTTATAGCTCAGTTGGTTAGAGCACCCGTTTAGTAAGCGGGAGGTCTTGAGTTCAATTCTCAATGAAAGCATTTTTTTCATTTCTATTGTGAATCATGTTGAGGTTTTATCATTTCAATTGCTCATTAGATTTTCTAACTGACGCGACGGGTTGCATTAGATTAAATGTAACTATTTTTGGATCATTGATAATGTCCTCATCTATTTGCGACTCATTCTCTCATCACGAAAAGCACCAAAACTACCCTTGCTTTAAGAAGAATTTTCAAGTAGACTTTATCAGCAATCTCTTCGAACGCCTTATCTGACTAATGTTAAATCCCTAAATAAAAATCATGTGAAACGCCACCCTTTTCAATGAGAACAAAACTTTGGACTTGAGAATCTCAACTAGTTACATTACCTTTAGATTTCACCCAAACTTTTCCAAGAATAAGAAGGGAGAACCAATCTCCACCAACACACTTGCGTATAAACCAATCTCTTTACCTAAAGTAACTTCATCCACCTTAATAGGTCTTCCCAAGGTTTTAGAAATCGATAACCGGGTTTATTTTCGTTTAATACTCAAGCTTTAATCTTCAGAGTTGTGCCCAAACCATAGTTATAGATATTTGATTCTCATGATTAAAATTTAGAGTCCATTCTTGCGTATTAGGCTAGTCTTGCAAATGTTTGTTGTTCTTGATAAAGGATTCAAGAATCTATGGTCCATCTCCCAAACCCTCTTCTTATCTTCTTTGTTGTATATCATCATGGTAAAATAACCTTTCTAATCGGGATGAACTTGAATTCTCCCTTCAGAAACCGTTGATCCTTCAGGTTTTTCATGATGTCTTCAAGTTTTATCTTGTCGAAATTGAGTCTTCCAATAAATTTAAAACTTCGATTCGTAGAAAATAACGAAAGGCTCCTAAGTCCTTTACTTCAAACTACTTAGTCAAGAAAGTTTTCAACTTTCCCATTCTTCCACATCATCACCATCTAAAGATTTATCATAAAAATCATCAGACAACTCAATAAAAATATAATAACAATCAAGTTTAGGTTCAGGAAGCAAAACCTACATCACAGCTTCGTTGAAACTAGAATTTCTACCTCAGCTTCAGCATCGACTTGATTAACTTTATTTATGATGCACCATCGTTGGGGTTTAGAGCTTATAAACATCAAGAAACAAACAAGACGGAAATGTTAACCTTAATTTGCTCCTAAAATTTAGGAGCTTTTTGGGTTCTCGCTCTAAAAACAGAAGTTTCTTGATAATGTAGAGCTTCATTAAAGCTTCTGCAGTGATACCAAAAAGGTTTTGATGCTAGTAAGAATTGCTTACTAGTAAACCGGTGTTTGTGAAGCTACGACCTTCTTTTATTCCATGAAGATTATTCTATTGCGTAAAGTTATCATATATTTTCTTAAGTTTTGATTAAAATAGGTTTTTATGACTGATCAATTAGCTAGAAGATATATTTCAGTTCACTTATTGTCAAATTTGTGCACCTTTTAGATACTGGCGAGATTTCGGTATACCCAGATTAATTGGGATATACCAAATAAAACAAAATAGGGTAATTCGGAAGTAAAACCCAACGCCCTTTAGCCATATATTTTCGAAAAATCGCTAAAGTACCCTTGTTTAATTAACATTGATAAACCTGTTTGACTTAATTAATTTAGTTAGATTGATTAGTTGAATTAAAATTCATGAAATCATGTTTTAGTTAGATTAAGCTTATGGATTTTGTTGGAAGATTTTTGAGAAAAAAAATTGTTTTGAGAATTTTGTTTGTAATGGATATGAAACCACACTAGTCAAGCACTTCTAAAAAGGGTATTGCAAAGTTGTTTAATAGTTTCATTTCTAAATTATAGAAGAAATCAACACTTTCAGAACTGAAAGTAAGAAAAGTAAGCATGCTCGACAAAACTGGAAGAAAATGACCTTCCTTAGCCGGCATGTTGATAATAAACCGTAATGTTGGCCAAATGAGTTTTGACATACAAAGAAAGGTGTTATAGATGTATGATTAGTCGACAAGGTATTAATTGCCTGACCTGCCGAATCATCTTTAGTCGTCAGGGTCGAGAATACCAAACCTGACGACTAAAAATCTTATACACAAGGTCGTCATGGTTACAGATAAAACAATATGACGACTAAATGAAAAATGGGACACGAGTGAAGGTTGATTTTAGCAGTTATTGGTCGTCATGGTCGAAATTGCATAAAGTGACGACCAACACTAAATCGTCAAGATAGATTCCCCAACCATGCTGAGAATAACAAAAATGTACGCAGAGAAACAATTGTATGGCAGTTATTGGTCGGCAGGGTTCAAGTTTTCAAAACATAACGACCTTAATTATTACAACACTAGTCTGCAAATTATAAGGATGCATATCGTGATGACCCTGTAAATGTTACTTTCAGAGATGACAAGTCGTCACGATACTAAACCTAAGAAGATAATGACTAATACTAGTCGTCAAGGTAGACAAAGAGATACCCTGACGACCACACAACTCTAATTCAACAATTTTGATTTTTCCAACCCAATATGACATTCAACCAACATGCTAAATTACTTATAGTGTTTGAAAGAACTAATCGAATATAAATAAATTCTAACCGAAAGGAAAATAATAAGGTTTGGTTTTGGGTCTAAAATTAAAAGGGGAACAATTTTAGTTCTTATAGCGGAAGGGTAATTAGGTAACTTTATACACATTAGACACCCCTTAGCTCACTATTATGGTTGGAAACAAAATTTATAAATCATAATTAGTGTGAGTATACCTCAATCGGCCAGTTTTCAAATGTAGAAAAACTTTTGCTGGAAGCTATGTATTGGTAATATGTTCCCTTTTACTATATTCTTAATTTTCTTTATTCCGTTCCGATATACCAACATTAATTTTAATTTCAAATAGTAATTTTCAACGATTAAATTTTTATCAAAGGTACTGTTTATAATTCTGAAATTGTTTTCAATTTTGATAAAAATGTAGAATAATATACGAAAAAAATATAAGTATATTATAAAAAACAAAAAAGTGGTCTAGTTTCATTTACGGTTGAGTTTGGTCGAATTTTTTTTTTTACCAAAACTTGGAGGTAAAGTGAAAATAATCATTTCATGTAATACTTACTGAAAAAGGAAAAATTTACAAATTCACAATTCTAAAGATTTTAACCCTAAAATCTCACACTAAAGATTTTAACCCTAAAAGGTTCCAAGGAAATGGATTACTTTCTTTTTCCATCCTTATTAGTAGGCTTTTGGACCATTTGACTGTGGCCACAAGGCAATGAAGATTAGTACCTTATCATTTTGTGTTTACAAATCCTGAAAATCAGGGAGTGGAACTTGTCGTTTCTTTAGCATATAGGAAAACGACAAGAAAAGCAAAACGGGCAAAGGAATATCCAGCAAGTAGGGCTAGGGTGTGTAATGGGCACCTTCTTTTTTACGCACAAGAATCTCTCATCAACTCATCTATCTGTCTTAAGTCAAAGGTTGACGTGATTGGCTGGGGTCATAACCATCAGATGATATATGAATATGACTTTGTACACCCACCCCTTTAGTGTTGATTAGACGTTTAATTAGGTCCTACCGTTTTTAGTCCTAATCTCATCATCAATTATTTGTTAATTTTTATTTTGATATGACTTTTGAGACCTGTCAAGTGGCAATTTTGGACCTATATGTTGCCGGATACACCCCACCACCAAAGTCTAAACATGATAGGTTGATGGATTAAGATTGCTCAACTAACATTATACCCCTAATCCGTATGCAGCCGAAGGGTTTGTTTCCCCTAACTCTCCTATTATGACCCCAAAATTGATAGTCTGGCCTGGCCAGATCAAGTCTTTCTTAATGGCCCTTTTATGGCAAGGGACTAAAAATGTGTCATTCATAGGTTGATGGCATGGCGCCACAAAGTGAGCCATCCGATTATTTTGTTTGTCTTACACCTTTTTTTTGCGTAAACTATGTCATTTGTCCAAATATTTTTAAATCACGATTCAAATGGACGACTAAAAAATAGTTTGGGTGAAATGGCCAAAAAAAATAGTAAGGATGAAACTTGATACATCCCGTGTAAATTAAAAATAAGAAAAAATATTTGAAAATGGGCACGATGAAACTGGTTACATCCTGCCTATTTTTACATTTTTGTCCATTTAAACAGTATCAAAATCTAACTGTCCATTTCACCCATGAATTATTGATTTTGGTCTTTTTAACCAAGTTTGTGTTTTTTTTCGAAAAATGGGTCATTTGTCCAAATATTTTTAAAACATGGTTCAAATGGACGAGTAAAAATTAGTATGGGTGAAATGGACACCAAAGAAATAACAAGGATGTAACTGGATTCATCCTGGCTTAAAATTTTTAAAAATAGCGAGATGAAACTGGATGCATCCTGATGTAAATTAAAAATAAGAAAAATTATTTGAAAATGGGTAAGATGAAAATGTTTACATCGTGGCAATTTTTACATTTTTGTCCATTTAAACAGTATCAAAATCTAGATGTCTTTTTCACCCAGAAATTGTTAATTTTGGTCATTTAAACCAATTTTGTGTTTCTTTTTTTAATAAATAAACAGCGAAACCCCAATGTTACATAGAGAATCCAAAACAAACAGAGTCTAAAGTTAAATAATTTCCAAACCGAATCCCATAACCCGAATCATCTCGTAACCAGAATCCTGAATCCAAAATTTCCACCCAACCATCAAACTGTAACCGTAGAACAACCACACCCGTCTTACCCATTAATACATTTTTTCAATTAGAATAATTGAACATTTGCGACGATTTTCTTTTTCTTGTTTTGTTTGCGATTGTTGTATAACTATGTTTGAAGTTTGAAAGTATAATCTGTATACAAAGTACAAACAAGTACAATTCGACTCTAAAAGTGAAATTATTAGACTTGGAAGAATAGAGGAAAAGAAAAAGGACAAAAGCAAGATAACTAATAAAGGTGATGTCCTAAGAAAGAAAGAAATGAAATTGCTTACCAGATTTGTCACGTTCCATCTCAGTTCATTTGATCGACTCCACCCGTTGGTCTATCTGATATTTTTCAATCATGAACTGTGGAGCATGCCTCTTTGGATTTGTTCGTCTGGACAATCTTTTTTGAATGCCGATACTTCAACAGTAGTCTTGATTCTTAGAGTTAACACTGCATAACACTTTTCGAAAGCACATAATCAATTAACCCAATAACGACAGTTTCTGTGTAAAAAAGACAAGTAAAATTTAATACTGTTTAAATGGACGAGAATATAAAAATAGAAAGGATGCAAACAGTTTTATCTTACCCATTTTTAAATATTTTTTTCTTATTTTTAATTTACATCAGGATGCATCAAGTTTCACCTCGCTATTTTTTAAGTTTAAGTCAAGATGAATCCAGATTTATTCTTGCTATTTTTTTGGTGTCCATTTCACTCATACTAATTTTTACTCGTCCATTAGAACCACGTTTAAAAAATATTTGGGCAATTGACCCAATTTCTCTTTCGAAAGTCCCCGTAGCAAATTAGCAATATATTATGTTGTTGGCAAATCGTACTAGAAATGGTAGCAAAGTCTTCAATTCAAACTCATATGTATTTTTTTTCCTTCCTACTGGTTTGAGGCCTATTATTTTTTCACCCAACTACACTAAAGGGATAAGGGGTGTCTAAACTAGGTAAAAGTACTAAGTTGCCCTCACTATCAAAATTCAATCCTAAGCCTCATTCTTCTTGATTTCAAAACTATTCCAATATTTTCAAAACTAAAACTCATTCAAATCATTTTCCTCACAAACTAAAATTAAAACCTAACTTCAACAATCTATTTTAAGATCAAGTCTTATGGTGGAAGAGTTCCATCTTCCACGCCACCTCAGCATCTGGAATTGTGGATGGAAATGCAAGTGTAGTGATGGAATAGTGAAAACGCTATTCTTAATAGCACTAAAAAACACTATTAAGAATAGCGCTTTTTTCTCAGCCGTTAGATTTCAACAACTCATCTTAATAGCGTTTTTAGCGCTATTCTTATTGGCGTTTAGATGGATTCCACGGACTCTTCCACCAAACCATGGAACCTTGCTTGGATTTTCTGTGGAAAACCCCAACTTGGAAGC
This sequence comes from Papaver somniferum, assembly GCF_003573695.1. Lineage (NCBI taxonomy): Eukaryota > Viridiplantae > Streptophyta > Magnoliopsida > Ranunculales > Papaveraceae > Papaver > Papaver somniferum. Next base: position 29,547,404 of record NC_039365.1, read on the forward strand.
CACTAGACTTGACATTCCAAGAATTTTCCACACTTGGAATAGGTTGGATTCCACCATAAGACTTGCTCTAACTACATCGATCATTTTAAAGGAAATTTCTTCATCAATTTTCTTTTTAAAAAAAATCATATTAAACATCGTCGATTGCAACCCATTGCTCTTAATTATACTTGTGATTAATATATCCATTCAAAATTGAAAATTACAAACAATCTTGGGTTTCTACGTTTGACCATAATTGGTCGCGTCCATGTTTATATTGTCTGATTCCTATGATAATCGGTCTATGTACATGACCATGCCAACCGATTATTCTTGTTGATGGTGGATTTTCAGCAAGGGCTAAAATCGTAAAATCATGATACTGCATATTTCTGACCCGGCTTCAGGATCGCATGTGACGATTCGTGTTTTACGATCCGTGAATTGTTTCACGATCTCTGATCGAGTACCTCTCAGAGCCATGATGAATATGTTTCTCGAAAGGCCTCTCACTAGATGAGCGTTCGATGCTACGCATTTCATCGTGCCCTCTATGTATAAGAATGATTGGGCGGTCCTCCTACATAATTGTTTGTTGAGAAGGCTTAACGCCTTCAGGACGTCGGCGATACTCGTTGTTCCCTGACTACATTGAGAGATCCACATCTACATAGAAGAATGATTGGGCGATACTCCTACATAATTGTTTGTTGAGAGGGATTAACGCCTTCAGGACGTCTACGACACTCGTTGTTCCCTGATTATGTAAAGAGACTGTGTATAGATTCATGCGGCTCTCCTACATAATTATTTTTTGAGGGGGCTAAACACCTTCAGGACGTCAACAACACTGCACGTTGTTCCCTGAATACGCATCTTTCAGAACGAGAATGATGCTTTAACTATCTCATATCTCGATTCTACAATAGATTAGTTCTACTGTGACATCCACCGACTGAATTCCTAGAAAATAATCTATTATATCCTATTACTCCGTTCCTTGAATTCTCCGACTGGATTTCATGGATTAGTAATAGATGCATAATTCATAATTATTACTCTGTTTCATGAACCATTCTCCGCTGAATTTCATGAATTAGTAATAATTACTCAACAATCGGGCATTTAGACTATCACCGAGTAAGCCCCAATAAAATGGTGCAAGTGTACTCAACAATGATACACGAATGAGCACCAAATGCACGAACGAGCATTTGAAAATATGGACAAACGAGGAATCCTACACAAAATAGGAGAGAGAAAATAATAATTAGATAATAAAAGAGGCGCCTAGGGACCGATCATGCCGCCGTGTCCGGTCCCCCACGACTCTTCCCTTTATTTTTCTTATTTTCATGAACTCATGAAAACTCCTTCATTCGAGCAACTTTCCTTGTTTGAGCAAAACTCAAAATTTCTCCATATTTTCACGGTTTCATGAAAAATATAAAATAAGGAAAGGTGTCGCGGGACCGGGCTACCATCCGTCCCACTACTCCCTAGTCGTTGCCGGTCCCACACCTTGCAATCCTTGTTTTCATAATTATTATTTCCCTCGTCTCATGAAACTCCTCCGTTTGATTAAAAATCATGGTTTCTTCATATTTTCTCAAATATTGCTCAAACCATGGAAAAGTCAAATGGTCACACGACCTACTAGGCTATTCAAGAAAATATTATTATTATTTTAATATTCTCATAATACTGATCAAACGAGCAAAGTTCTACTTGCTCATTCGAGCAAAATCAAGAATTTCAGTCAAAGATTAAACTCTTCTGAAAATTCAAGATATTGCTCAAATGCACACCAGAAAATACCAAAACTCTCAGGACTGAGACATGGACGTCATGGTGACACGTGCATGCTTCCTTGACCGACCAAGGCTGGACCTAAGGCTTGCAAGGAGCCAGTCCCACACATTCTTATGATTTTGACCTAATTTGCTCAATCGCTCATATTGGGTCCAAACTCTTTCCAACCGACTTGGAATTTGCTCGAACGACCATCAGCTGGTCCCACTACCACCAAGGGCCGGTCCCATGCCCTCTTGGTCGGTCTGTCTCTTCTTCATAATTAGGTTTTATCACCTAATGTTCAAACGAGCACTATTTTAATAAATGATTAAAACAGCGTTTAATCATCATTCCACCAGCTGGTCAACGACTTTAGTGCATGCTCACACGAGCACTTGGGCACTACATGGTCGTCCATTATCCCATGTAGTCAGTCCCTCCTTCACTCAGTGACCTATTTTCAGTAATTCATTAATTGACGAACAATTGATCAAAAATTAGGGTTTCGAACTAAATGCTCCGCAAATCATGATTTTGAGCAGGTTTAAACACTAATAATTTTATGTTGATCCAGCAATCAACATCTTAATTAATTATATAATATTCGGTTCAACTACCAATATTTTAATTAATATTTTATTTGGTCACGCTACCAATAATTCATCAAACGAGCAATATTCGCTCAGACGAGCAATATTTGCTCAATCCGTCAATATTGGTTCAACTATGAATATCCAAAAATTCATCACACGACCAACAATTAGCCATTAACTAAAATAGTTGGATAAGGGGTTATTCATTTTACTTCAAAATATCCCTTTTTGTCTTCTAGTGGTAGGTCTCAAACTAGGAAGATTCCCCCCCCCCCCCCCCCCCCCCCCGAAAAACTCTAAATTATATTAAACTTGAAACTCAAAACCGAATCGGTTATAATAATAAATCGGGCAAGACAATCCAATAATATTATAAACATAAAAGAAATTTAACGAGTTACAATAGAAGTTCTTAAACTGGTTTCTAACCTTCCATTAATTATAATCAAGGGCAAAGTAACTAGGTTAAATGGCTACCTGTGGTTTAGAAACAAAGTCAAACCTATTAACAAATTTGCATTCAACAAAAATGTTAAGATCATTGAGAGATCTAACCATTTCTCTAGGTTTATATAGAGAGCAAAGTAGCAAAGGTAAAAAATGTAACTGAAATCAAACTAAGATCGTTCTGAAACTGCTGGAGGCGGTCTGAATCGTTATCGGAACTCGATCTTGAAACTTAATAATTGCATAGGTTGTTGTAGATGATGTTGAAGAAGATATTGGTGTAGAAGATGTTCTTGATGTTGAATAAGATCACCACTCGCTAAAACTAATCCGATTACAACTAAAGTGTAAATAAAAACCTAAAAACAGTTAAAAAAATTCGAAGGAGAATAGAGTTAAAAAGCTAGAAGGTTGTTGATGAAGATGATCTATTTAGATTTACTCCATAGACCAAATCTGAGCAAAAGAAGGTTTTGCTCATATATGTTGGAGAGAGCTGATAGGAGAATCAAAACCAATTTATTTTGTGTCACCCCTGCTAAAAGTATCCAAAATTTTATGTTAAGCAATCTATAAATTTTTTGGTTTTCATTCCCAAAGGCAAAGACTTGAGAACAATGCTAAAAATTGCTCTATGCCATATTATTTTATTTTTATTTTGCGCTTAGGCTAGCAATCATTAAATGATACCGATTTCAAGTCATGGTCGGATGAATTATTATTATAATGGCATGATAAGTGAACAACATTTAATCAATTCACTTAATTTAGTTATTTCTTTACTTATCAACCATCCATATGTCCGATGATTGGTTGGTCATGTTTTTAGATCAAAAATTCTCGAGAAGCGGGTAAACAAATTTTTACCTGACAGTCAAGATATGAATTTTTAGTTGTAATGATAAAATCTAAGACTCATAATGAAGGGTTTGGTTTTATAGGAAGAGATTGCTATGGTAGGGTAATAGTAGCTGCAACAGGAGGATTAGGTATTGCAACTAATTTCCTAGCAGAAGTGATGGTTGTTCTTTGTGCAGGTGAATGGGCTATCTCAAACAACTTCTTTAAGGTCATATTCAGATCAGACTCAAGTGCAACAATAACAACATTTAAATCTGGTAAATTTCCATGGATTGTTATAACTAGATGGAATAATATCTGCTTTAAACTGCAATGAGAATTTACTCACAGTTTTAGAGAAATCAACTTCTCAGCTGACTCTCTAGCAAAAAGAGGAGCATGTTTGAATAAGGGAGTCTACATTGTTTATGTTGGCAGACCTCCATTCCTTAAAAAAATAGAAATTCCATTTTTTTTCCTTATTTTAGATTTCAATAATGTAAACAAACTGGATAAAAAATCCCAGTTGAGTGCCTATTTGGGCTTTGGTTGTATTTGTTGAACATTTTTGTTTAATAAAATTTATATTACTGAGTAAAAAAAAAAAATCTAAGACTCATGGCTTTTTATAAGCCAGGAGATAGATGTGAGTTACTAAGGAAAATTAAGCAGATCTTTTAGTCATAATGCTAGATTTGAAGTAAAACTTTGGGTCATAATAGTGAATCGCGGGCATCGGTCTCATTTTGTCGGGACTAGGACACCTTGATAGCTTTATGTCGTACAAATTTTGAGGTCTTTGTTTCCAATTTTATACAAGTAATTGGAGATTTTAGCCTAACTTAAATCCACCCTAAGTGAAATACGATTCACGAATTCACATAACATAAGAAAAATCAAGTTTAAGGGCTAGTTTTATCCTAAACTCGCAAACTTGTCTCAGCTAGAAGCTCGACGACTCTACGAGTTTCTCGATCGAATATCATCTCGAAAAGTTCTTAGCCAAGATTGACAGCATATATAAGTCGCAGTCATAGTAGAACCATAATCTATATACATTGTACTATTATGCTTCCTTAATTTTATCCTAAATTTTATCAATTCCTTCCAAACATAGTTTTCTCTCTAAAATCTCAATAATAAGGCTTAAAAGCGATTACTCACTCCTATAAAGGAAAAAAAAGATAACACTATATTAATCAAGCGCTTATTATAACAATATTAAGTCATGATGGATCAAGTTTTTCAAGATAGACGAACATATAAATGGATTTAGGGGCATTATGATAATTTAAGTCAGGTGACATTTCGAGTCACGAAGCACATATGGGTAACATGCAAAGTAGTCGAAATCGTTCCTCGGTCCTACTCGGTTGAGGAGCTTGGAGCGAGGAACAATAAGTTCGGACTTGGAAATCGTCAAAACTCGGCTTAATACTCGGAACCTATTTATTAGGGACTTATATATTGTTGTTCATAAGTCATGATTTAGTGTGTAATATTGTTATATTGAACCCAGTTATCATGTTTTTAGAGTTTTTTTCCATTTGATAGCTCCAATTTGAGAGGTTAAGAATTCTTTTATTTCTTGATTTTGATGCATGTAAGGGAAACTCGGAAAAATCACCAACTTGTATTGCACAAAAATCGTTCCAAATCGACAAAATCGGCCTTGTTAATAGATAAAAATCGGAAATGGCTTGGAATCAGAAATCACATCGGTTATATAGCTTGTTGCAAGTACTCGGCGAGTAATCGTCCTTGGAGAGTGATTCGACTACACTGGTAACAAGGAATAATTTTTCCTTAAAAAATAGATTTGGGTTTCTAGACATATTTTCGGATCATGTGCTAGATTTGGAGTCTTTTAGCAATTTTGGGTCATACGACAGATTTTGGGTCATAATGATAGTTTTTCAAGTGGTGATAATACTTTGGGTAGTTAGAAAGGTCACATGCATATTTTTAGGCATGAAACAAACTACGGGTCATAAATGGTTAGTTTTGGTTTGCATTGCAGATCTTAGTTCAGAAAACTGATACTAACTCCGCAAATTGGTTGCTAAAAAAGATTATACCTCATATGAACAATATTTTGGACAAAGCGGTAATGAGACAAATTAAACAATGCATATTTTATGTCACATGACAAATTTTTGATCACCGGATATAACAGATTCTGGATTATTATAAGGTACATTTTATAACATGAGGCCGACTTTGAGTCACATGATATATTTTGGTCAGGGATATTAATGAATCATCTCGAGGGCAATTAAAGAGATTTGAGTTATGATCGAGATTTTTAGTCAAGAAATATATTTGCGTTAACTAGCAACTTAAGGTCAAAGACAAATATTTATTTATATTCAACCTATGATGTTGTAGATTTTTTGAGCCACCAAGCAATACTTTAGTAACCGTGTTAGATTTAGAAATTTTATGACATATGACACTTTTTTGGATCATATATTAAATGCAGTTTCTGCATTAGGGTGACAAAATTATATTCGATACAATTTTCTTTAAGTGGGAATCAAAAGATACCCCTCATTTTCAAGAGCCCTCAAAAATATCGTTAATGGGTATTATTTGGATTTTGATGAATAATATTAGTTCACATATGTCATTACCGTAAGTTGAGTCAATCTCTTGATAAAGCGAAATTGCCCAAATTTTAGGAGGCGTGGTGGGGGTCCCGGGGGAGTATTTTGCATAATATATCATTTTGAGCAACACAACTTTTGCATTATATACTATATCAGCAACTTTGAGATACGATGAAATTTTGTGCGTAAATACAATTTTTGAGTTACATTGAAGAATATTTTTTTTTGAGGTAAATGTGGTTTGTCACAAGATAGTTTTTCGGTTTAGAGGTAGATTGGCCACACTTAGCAATACTGGTCATGGCTTTATGGAGAATAATTAAACATAGAATGGTAAAATTTAGGTCACGATCCGTTGATTTCTGGTCAAGAGGTAGATCAGACTCAATTACAATTGCATATTTGATTTATGAGAATCTGTAGCTAATCTCAATTTGTACTATGCAGTTCATTCACTTTAGAAAATTGTCATCAAACTTGTTATATCGAGATTTGCACATTTTGGAAGAAGATTCTCAATCGATTAGTCTGATCGAGCCGAAGCACGGGTTGTTAACGAGTAAAATTTAATGGAAAAATAATTTTTTTGTGCAAGAAACATCAGTAAGAGTTAACTCAAAAAGTAAAAACAAATTTCTCTGGAATGAGATTCTACACTAGGGATCGATGATTTTCAACTGTAAATCGAGGTATGGGATAAATTTTCATCGTGAGATTTTGTAGAATACTTTTTCAAAAGAACGCGTACGTGACGGTTAATTTCCATGACTATTAAAGAAGATTACAACTAATACAAAACAAAAAGATCTTGGCAGCTGGAAAGACACACTTTCGGTGTTACCATTTTTTGCCCATGATAAACAATGGGTAGCCAAGTGCGTAGCGGATAACTGCTGAAAACATCTAATATTTCGAGATATATAATGTAACATTCCTGCTCGTAAAACACTGAATTTAAATTCGGAGGCCGGATAGTCCGTGATATTTGATAGTCCAGACCGGATCATAAATTTTGTTCTTTTGAACGATTCTTATAAATCCGTGTTCTTTTTTTCCTTTTTTTTTTTCTCTTTTTTTTTGATACGATCAGTGAGGGATCGACCTATAACTTAGAATTCGACTATTGGCTACCCGGGCTAACCTTTGTTAGTGGTAAATCTTAAATGTTCGGCGTCGTGACGTAGACTTTCCATTTAACCATAGGTAAACGGAGCACGTGTCATGTGATAAAAGCATGTGACCCATCCAACGAAGGGGAAGAAAATGAGAATAAGAGAAGAACCCCTGAGATTCGAGGCACCTACCCCATGGTCGTAGAGGTGGTCAGACAAAGTTCTGACCTGACCTGTTTTGTAAAGGGTCCCGCTCCAATTTCCCATGACCCACACATGCACCCACCCCCTGCCTGCTGTTATAAACCTCAGTCAGTATTGCAGTCCCAGTTATCCATCCCTTTTTATCCCCACTCCACTCACTCGCTAGATCTCATTGTTTTGACACTATATTTCGATATTTGATCCTAGTGCAGCAGGAGTAGTAGTATATCTGGAAAACGACCAGTCAAGAGAAAGAGAAATATATAGAAAGACAGTTAAGACAAAATCCCCACGCACGGCCAGCTCTGCTTTCTTTCTTTGTTATTTTTAGTGCATTTTTTTTCCAAAAAAATGTGTTTGCTTATTACCGTCTAGTTGTTGTGTACTACTAGTAAGTTTTGAGCAAGAACATGATGATGAAATCACGTGCCATAAAATTATAACAAATTCCACTGCTGATGGATGTGACTCTATATAATGAAGGGACTAGTTTGTTTGTTTGTTTTCTTTTTCTTCATCATCAACTATTAATAGTGTTTCTTTTCTTGTGCTTACCAAATAGTGTTTATTTTGTTTGTGCTTAATTGGGGAATTAAATTTAATGAACATTAGTATATATATGTATATACATATTAATTATATACACCATGCACTTCCGAGCCCTTTCAATTTTTATTGTAGTTGGTTGTTTATTTATTCATTCAAGTAGTTAGGAGTACTTAGTAGCAGTACAATAATAATCTACAATCATTTTTAACAATATCTAACCATAATCCATTAAATATGTAACATCAAATTTTGAGAAAATACCCATTAATTAAAGATATGTTGTTCATTAGGAGTTTTTTCTTCTGTTTTTTTGAGAAACTGAGTCAAAATACTATAAGACTATGGTTTCTATATTATATATATAAGATAGGAGGTGATATATATGATCACTTGAGAAAGAATAAGATTTGGTGTCTAGATGATGATGAAGATAGAGTTATAAATAAGCAATGGAAGCTTGTTTTCTTCTTCCAATCCATTAGAGAGAAGAAGAGACTATCTAGTAGAGAGGAAGAGGAGGCTAAGACCAAGAGAGACTCATACACACACTCAGCCCATAGAGAGAGTGAGCACGTGGAGTGTTGAGGAAGAAAAGAGGACAGAGGGACCCATCCACCGCCCATGCGCACGCTGTCTTAGCGAAGCCAAAGCTCTCTCTAATATGGGTGTGTACGTGTATTTGTTTCTGACCTAACCCTAACCCGAATCCAAACTTAACCTCTCTCAACACTGTCATTCTCCTCATTTCTCATTTGCTCTTTTCTTTCTTTTCTTCAACTCTCTCTCTCTCTCTCTCTTCTTCCCTTTCTATATTGAACAACCCTTCAACAGCAACAACAAAAAGAGAGAAAAAAATCAGTATCAATAAGATTGATTAATATTAGCTAGAGAGACCAAAAAAGATGAGTGAATCAGCTAGAAAATTGGTGGGTGATGCAAACAAAACCTTAACCTTCTTCTTCTTTTAATTAAGTTATTGGTAAAGAGCTAGTACTACTACTATTTACTCATATTCTTCAACTGAAACAACCCAAACAAAAGGGATTTAGATTACTATACCCCCTTCCCACCCTTTAATTTCATCTTCTTTGTACTTTTTTTCTTTAGCTCTAGCTCTAGCTCTAGTCTCTATCTCTTCTGCTTTCTATCTAGGTGTTTCATTGAGTTTAATAGATAGTTTTCCATCATCATCATCAACAGAAGCAACAAATTTGTTTATGTAAAAGAAGAAGAAAAGGGTTCTGAAAAGAAAAGAGACATGGATCAAGTAACAGCATCAGCTCATGGTCATTCACTACCACCTCCTTTTCATACAAGAGATCTTCATCTACATCATCATCATCAACAGCAGTTACACCAACAACACCAGCATCATCTCCAACAGCAACAGCAGCAGCAGCAACAGAATTCTGAAGATGATGAAGGTAGCAGTGGTTTAAGAGGTAAAAAGCGTGATCGAGGTGGCGGCGGCGACGAACATAGCGATGGAAATGGACAAGAAATGGTATCTATCACTGGAGAAGGAGAGATCACAAGAAGACCAAGAGGAAGACCAGCAGGTTCAAAAAACAAACCTAAACCACCAATCATCATCACAAGAGATAGTGCGAATGCACTCAGAGCTCATGTCATGGAGATCGCAAATGGGTGTGATGTCGGAGAAAGTGTTGCTGCTTTTGCTAGACGGAGACAGCGGGGAGTCTGCATTTTAAGTGGAAGTGGTACTGTCACTAATGTTACACTAAGACAACCAGCTGCACCAGGTGCAATTGTAACTTTACACGGCAGATTCGAGATCTTATCACTATCCGGTTCATTCTTACCGCCACCAGCTCCGCCATCGGCTACCGGATTGACCATCTATTTAGCAGGTGGACAAGGCCAAGTAGTTGGTGGTAGTGTTGTTGGTCAACTTCTAGCATCGGGTCCGGTTGTAATTATGGCTGCATCATTTGGTAACGCTGCTTACGAGAGGCTGCCTTTAGAAGATGAAGAGCCTTCATTACCATTACAGAGCGGCGGGATAGGATCGCCAGGAGGTGGCGGAATGGTTGGTCAACCACAACAACAGCCACAACAAAACCCAAACCAACAGCTTTTGCAAGAACAAAACCCAGCTTTATTTCATGGCTTACCACCAAACCTTCTAAATCAATGCAGTCAATTACCAAATGAAGCTTATTGGGCGAATACTGGTCGCCCACCTTTTTAACCTAATTTTAACAACAAACTATCTTTGGGTTTATTCATCAAATTTTACTATCCATTATCTCATGATCCTTATCATTATCATCACTACCTTTTCTTTAAAGAAAAAATTGCTTCGAAAAGTACAACTTAATTTAGCCTTGCAAAGAATTCAAGTTGAGGAGAGAATTTGTTGAGAAGTACTGAAAAGAGATTAATGGATGAAGCTGCTATTATTAGATGATTTTTCCTTCTTTTGAATACTATTACTACTTCTTCGTATGTACCGATGTTGAAACGTTTCGTGTATTGGGTAATCATTTTTTCAACAATTCAAAGCTGCTGAAGGGAAAATTAAGCTGCAAAATGTCAACAACTAATCTTGGTGAGTTTTGATTTTATGTGGGAAATATGATAACTAGCCCCTTTTCCTCCTCATCTTATTTGACAAGAAAATCGAAGGTGAATTTGAATAAGAGCAACAACAACAACAACATCGAAGAAGAAGATGAAGAAGAAGAAGAAAAGAATGGAAGGCATCTTAATAATTTCTCTCATCTTTCTTTTTATCTATCTCTCATTTTTCTATTTATTGTCTCAACATTTTCTTTTCTTTTTTTCTTTTTTCTTTTTTCTTGTTGCGGCAGCTCTTTTGTAGCTAGCTTGTTTGATAATTCTTCTTCTTCTTCTACTTCTACTTCTCTGATTATCTACATTTTCTCTGCAAAAATCTGACGGTTTTTGGTCATTTTCCATAATTTGTAGTTTGTCTGATAGTTTTTAAATTTTTGTACCTGAAATTTTCAGTTTCTTTCCGTTACATTATATATGGTTTACATTTTTTTCAAAAGTATTGCTATATCCAAAAACAATCCGCATGATCATGAGCAGCATCTCAGTCTTCATAGTTACTCCAAGAAAATCCCCACACGTATAGACAAACCCCCACAAAACACCATAGTATATTTCTCTGCTAAAACCCCATTATCACACACACACACGCACACATGATCAAAACACACTTGTGCAGTCACTGTGTATTGTTAATGTTGTTTCGTCTGTTTTGTTTAATAATACAAAGTGTTGTTGTTGATGATGATGATACTGATGATGATCTAATCTTGATTTTGAAGTAGTTAGTATGAATGATGATATGACAGTTACAAACACGAAGGTATGGGCTTAACTTGATGGAAATTTCTAGTTGAAATTTGCAAATTTCAATGTCTATCTAGCTGTTGAAGTGAGGACTGAGGAATAGAATAGAGAGAGAGAGAGGGAGATGGATGTATATTGGGCACTGGGGATACACGTGCAGTTCTCTGAACAAGTTCTTTTTCGAGGCAAACCGCAACAAACATCAACACCTACACTTTGAATGAAAAAAAGGTAACAACGAGGACAAAGACTGACTCTGGCTGTGATGAGCGTTAAAGTTCTCACTCTCACTCTCTCTCTCTCTAGATTTTCTCTTAGTACTTCTGAGTGGTTGGCTGGCAGTGTAATAAGAAGAAGAACATAAAAAAGGAAGATGGAGAGGATCGACACACAAGTGAGGAGGAGGTAAGTGAATTAGATTCAAGGTTGTTTTTCGTTTTTTTAATAGTATATTTTTTTGTCTGGATATAATGGGCTAAGTGAGTAAGTGAGAGTCTGAGAGAGATAAAGAGCTATTCACTCAAAAGAACCAGCTCAGGTTCTCTGTATTGATCATGAATATTGCTCTCTCTTTCTCTCTCACACACTACCCTCACTAGCTACTTTATGATCGCCATGAGATTTTAGCCATGCTTCTTAGCTTTGCATTTGTCTTTGATCATAACTTCCTCCATTCAACTTTTCTTTTCTACCTTTCTCATTTTTCTCTGACTTCGTTCTTTCATTTTCTTGCACTTACACTGTCCTCTAGGTTTCCACCTTTAGTTCATATATAGTTAGCTAGCTAGATGAGCTAGTGTAGATTTTACGTAGTCTCTAGTTAATGCATCTTGGAAAATGGAAGTGGTATATATAGTATCAAGTAGTTACTTCTGTAAAATTTGGTTTCATTTCTAAGTGTTTACTTGTTGTTTTTAAAGTTCTCCACTCTCTCTTTGAATCAGCCACCACAAGGAATTTCTCAGAAGGAAAAGAAAAACAATTCATGAAATGCCCACCCTTAGTTGCTTCCTCCTTCTGTATTGGATTACTCGGCCTTCAGGCTCTTTTTACAAACTGATTCTTTCAATTATCTTGCTAGTTTTCGAATACGTCAACCTGGTGTGCTTTAGTTGTACATTCATTAGGTTTCTAGAGCTACCTAGCTATAGATACCGTAAATTTGTGTATTCACATGCTCATCATATCACCACATTAGCCTGAGTGCAGGTAAAAGCTCAAGCTCAGTAAGTTGTTAAGAACAAGCTGGGCTGGGCATATGCTTGTTTATTTCTCAACTCTTTAGATCTTGATCCTCCTATTCATGATGTTGTTTTCGAAAGATATTTCGTGCATAATTCTTAAAGTACATTTTGGATCAGTACAGTGCAATTACTCATTTCACTCTCCAGGTTCTTGTAGATTCTATGGGACCTTCTCTTCTCACCCTAATATATAAACAAAAAAGCTTGTTTTGATTGACTTCTATATATATTTTCATATTTCTTCTTCTTCTTCTCCTTTTTATATCCATTTTATTTTCTTCTATTTACATTTTTTATTTCAAAAAATTTAATGGCCATTTTATTTCCATGCCTCTTATCTTCTACGACCCTGTGTTCTAATGATTGATTATCTATCATGTCTATCTAGAACCACGTAGACGGTATGGCTTTTTCGAGCTTAACCTAGGAGAGCTAAGGTTTTTTCTGGATATGATGTATATGTTAGAATATGGGTAAAAGATGAAGATGTCTGTTTTGTAGGGCCAAACATGTTTGATGTTCTTAAGGCCATTAGTGAGATATATATGGTTGCTAGTAGTAGTCCACCATTTATTTTGATTTGATTCAATTCATGTATATCAACTTTAAAGAATACATCCAGTGAATCTACATTGATTGAGTTTAGGCTCCACACACACACACACGCTTGCCTTAACTAGTTGTTTTATGTTCCTATGTGTTTCTTAAGAACATCATTACAGCTTGAGAAAGGCATATTTTAGTGGTTTGAAACTTTGAATATGTTAGTTTACTCTTATTATTGTTACTTGGGTGAAAAAGAAGAATTTTCATGATTTTATGAAAAGTTTATCCGAGTGTTCAACCAAATGATGGTAATCTTGTTTCATCTCAAAAGAAATGGAGTGCTTAACTGCTTATATAATAAATTGAACCAAATTAGTAAAGAGTATGGAGCAAGAGCAAGCATTATGGTGAGTAATATTTTTTCAGGAAAGTTTTTGGACGTGAAAAGCAATCACTACGAAGGCATCTCAGTATCTGCCAGGGAATTTTTTCCTACAGTTTCCAGTCATTTCTCTATCATAGTGCTTGCAATTCCTTATTACAAAGTGGAGTGAGATATATACGGTGCCCGCTCTAACGGTAGCATACTGCGTATAATACATAATGAAGTGTTTTCAATAGTGTTGAGTATCAATGATCCATCAGTAATTTACGGCATCATTCTGCGAAACATCAAACACATACTGTTGGAAAAAATACAGTTTTATGTGAATAAAAAATTACTAATAAAAAGGTTTTTCCAAAAATAAAAATACCTTCCAAATTTATCTCTTAGTTTTTTACGGGATAAGTTTACCATATATTTTTTGGATTTGGGTTAGGGTTTTATACATGAAGAACCTCTTTTTGATGCCGATATATAAAGAAAAAACCTCTCTCATATCCCCCTGGGGTTGAGTACTTCTTCTTCGTTTTTCGATGTTTGATACGAGGGTTTTAAGTGCTAACCATTCGTGAGTTTTCCGCTGCCAAGTTCTAGAAGAACAAGTTTGAATGTGCTATTCAAGCTTGTTAAGATTGTTGTATCTTGGAGGCAGATGTACCCGTAGGGCTATAGCATCATCTTTTTCAGAGTGTAGCCGGGCATTCTTGTCTTAAGGACAGTATGTTGAACATGCACCTCAATCTACCATTACCGTTTTCTTGTTTCCATGGTGTTTAGCAGGATGTTCAAGACATTAACAGTTGACTAAGGAGAACACACAAAAAATCAGATAAGTGCCTCTTATATTATTTAGTTGATTGATTAATTTTTAATTGTTATTATCCAACAATCTTAAGACAAGAATGTATCTTTACAATAACAATTAAAATAACGGAATTGGTTTAATAACTAGGGCAGTGAAGTTGGGTGTTGTTCACGGAATATTGGTCGGTTTATCACCTTATTGTTGTTTGATCATGTTGAGTCCATAACTGATTGGTATATGCAGATTTTGTAGATTATCTATTTGTACGAGAACAACATATAATCCAGCTATAGTGGAAGCTTTATTATTTATGCGAAAGATTGAGTTTATATGTGCAGTAAATTGTCTATGAATTAGTCTAGCCTACTTGGTCAAAAGATTAATTCGCAATCATTCTTTATATCTCCAGCATGTGATGTATAGTTTGTTCTTAGAGTTTCTTTATATCTCAATTCCTTGTTAATCATCTCTGCAGCAGGTGATAAGATCGAACCAGAAAATTATGTCACGTGGATTTTCAATACCTAGCCTGTAGGCTGGTCAATCTGATATGAATCTCTTTCTTTCTCTGCTGCTACATTCAAGCACTGGATTCAGCAATCAAATTTTATAAAGGAATTTCCAGACAAGTGGATTTATTAGCTGCAGGCCCCTACTGCTCTGATGCAATATTTCTTGAGATCATGAATAGTTATAACAAGGGAAATGTAGCATCAGTTGTGTTAATGGAATGTACGGGTATTAGTGCTAGCGTTCTTGTTGTGTCGCATGGAGTTCCGACATTGTTCTCTGACCTATGCCATTTTTACGAGCACCCTAACAAGGGAGATATCGTCGAGTAATTGATTCTAGAGTTGGAAAGTTTCATACACACAACTGGAGGATATCCAAGGAGGGAAGAAAACGAGCCCCCTTCAACACTTACGTGGACGTTGTTTCTGTTAGCTCAGTATTATGACAGACATGCAAATATGAGACATCTCTTGCCAGAATAGACGAGGCTGTTAAGCGGGCTCCAACTGTTAAGGAATTTCACCTAGCCAAGGGAAATATATTGAAGCACGTAGGTGACCTGGTAGCAGCTGCTGCTTTGGAAAATAAAGCTAGGTGCATGGATATAGCGGACCCCTTCGTAAAGAGGGAGTGTCTGAAGCGCATGCTTCTGGCTGATCAGGAGAGGATTTTGTGCAGGGGAATTTGGCTGAGCAGGCGGCTGGTTGTACAAGAGAGGATTTAGATCAACACAATAATTTGCACTACTTAAGGCAGTCGATGTGGTTTGAGCTTACTTCTGGAGAGAGTTATTACCGCCTACAAAAATTCGAGACTTCTAGTAGAAGGTTCTTTGCTGTGGAGAAGCTCTACGCAATGAATGAAGACCTATTCGACGTCCGTTCCTATCCTTCTCAAAAATTGACTCTCCAGGCCTATATTGAATTGTTGAGGGTTCCGGACCTGCTGGTTGTACAAAAATATTATTGTAAAGCGAATGCCGGAGCCATCAGGTGCTATATAGCATTGGCAGATAGGGTGAGAGAGGCGCAAGTCCGTTCCAAAAAAAAAAAAAAAGTGAAACCAAACACGAGGAGGAAACAACTGCTAGCGTAACAACCAAGCATGTTGGCATGGAAAACAGCAGTGCAAAGTTGTTGCAGGGTGAAAAATCAATGTTGGTAGAAGCTCGAAGAGTTGAGCTACAGGTATCAAAATCCAAAGTGGAGAAAGACCCGCGGCCCATGTGGCTCTAAAACTCTCGACAATTCCAGAACTAGAATTAAGAGCCTGAAACAAACCAATGAGAAGAGCCCCTCTCTTCATAGTAGCTTGGTCGAATCTTCAATAAAATCTCGTCATGACTGCTTTTGATAGAAAAGACGCAAAGTAAATCTTTTAGGAAAAGCTTTTATAGACGGGAAAAACTTCTTGATGCAAGGAAGTCTTCATCCGTATTGGAAACTGAAGCTCGAATGAGGCGATTACTGAGCAGAAATTCCGAGAACAAGTATAAGAAATTGGAAGAGTTTTTGACTTTCAGTTTGAAGGATGTCACGAAGGAAAGTACTTTTGATTTGTTTTTACCTAAGCTTATAGTTAGTCAGGTAAGAAACTTCCCTGAAAAATGAGGCGATGAATGCGGGAACAGGAGCACTAGGTTGTTCCAACATAAGTGCATTCTCCATTGACAAAAGCATCCGTGAAGGTACCGGTAAGTATTGTGCATCAATTCATCTCCTTCAATATCATGTAACAGTACAGTGGATTTCATGTCAGGTACTCACTCATCTAGAAAGATGCTCTTGTTTGCATGTTTGTTTTGAGTTATGTAAATATCTTCTTGGAGTGAGATTGATGAATTATGGTAGACAATCCTAAGATAATTCGTCTATGTGTTTTTCATTGAGAAGTTATTTAGGTTTTCACCTTTATCATGATATTTTAGGAGACGAGGGTCGGTTTATCTCGTTGATTTACTGGATTAGTTGCCTTTTTGAACTTACTGAAGGTAAGATCTAAGCTTAAATAATAATCTTAAGTAATTTTAAGGCAATTACTAAAATGTGGGGGACCTTTGGCCATAGTCATACTTGGACGGATTCAAGGCATTTAGGCCAGTTGAGTTGCTTATGCATCTGTAGGCTAGTGCACCTTTTTGTTCCCAAAAGGAACACTTGACTTAGGTAATGATACATAAGTAGATGTGGAGAAAGTATTCTTAATGGTTGTGGGACAAACTACAAGTTTTGGAAATATGAAATGTATCTGATATAACCATATTATACATATATGTATAAACCTAGATACTTATCGTACCACA
Organism: Papaver somniferum; assembly: GCF_003573695.1. Lineage (NCBI taxonomy): Eukaryota > Viridiplantae > Streptophyta > Magnoliopsida > Ranunculales > Papaveraceae > Papaver > Papaver somniferum. Next base: position 29,564,674 of record NC_039365.1, read on the forward strand.
TGTTTCTATTATGATATTTTGGGATGTGATGAAATCTTGTGATGTGACAAACATATAACTGTTTTACATCTACTAATAAATCGTTGTTGTTTAAGATTTGACAGGAAACTATTATGCGGTTGAAGTGGTCTAAATGATCAGTAGGTAACCAAAATAAATTTTGAGGATATAGTTTCTGTCTAACGCGTTTAGTATGTGCTGTAAAACAGATTTGCATCCGCGTTCAACCTGGGAAATCACAGGGATGCTCTGACTAAAGGATCAGAGATTGGAATGCATGAGGTACATATGTAATTTCACATATGTGATATATATTGCACTAACATTAATCTTGAGGAAGATGTAAAGAATGTACTACTGAATAGTACATGTATTTTTTATATGCTTTACAACCACCTATGAAATATGTGATATTTACGACTTGACTGAAAGACCAATTGGTTGATTTGATCTAAAGGATCGAAGGGAACCAGAATATATTATGAAGGAAATAGTGTTTGTCAAACTCGATGCATTTAATGTGTGTTGTAAATGTGCAGTATATCAGGTGTATACAAATACTCTTGTATCTCAAGAGAATTACTGAGATGATCTAATTAGAGATTTGCGATACTTGAGGTACATCTTAAATTGTGTATGTAATACATATTGTACTTACCTTAAGAGATGTTGTTGTTTCAGGCTATGGATAAATCTTAGCATATGTGTGTATCCTCTTAAGGAGTGTCTGTCTAAGGAAGTCCTTAAAACAGACAAGATGAACTTGTATATTGAAGAAATCAAAGTTCGTGTGCTTTAATTCAAGCATAAGAGGAAGACGAATGATTACTAAGATGCTTCTTAGAAGATATTCCTCTGTGACCGAAGACTGTGGCCATCATTGCAGAAACTCAATTGACTATGTGAGTCTAAAGTAAATGAGCAATGACAAAGTCTAGACATACTCGGAGAAGGCTAATTCGGTAAGATAACTATACTCTTTAATGAAGTAATTTTAGTTGATTCGTGAAGTCAAAAAGAGGTCTCAGTAGACATGTAAAGTCAAAAGAGAACCTCACAGACTTAGGGAAGTCAACAGAAAAATTAGTGGTCCTTTGACGAAAGGATTTTCTAAAGAGATAGTTCGTAATTATACATCGAGGGGGAAGTGGGACTTAAGGCTCATATAAAATAAACTTGCCATAAAGGATACTCAACCTTGCAGTCTGGAGATCCCAAGATCAAGGTTTCGAATGAGACAACTAATTTACGGCGGGTAAAGGAAAACACTATCAGAGAATTATATTCTCTGTCCCTTCCCTATGGTGTAGATGTGATAGTGTGACTGCATGTGAAGGATGATTTTTAATAAGTCTTAATGAGTTCCATTGTTTCAATTTAAGATTGAAGTGGGGTGTAGCAGTGAACACTCTTAATGGAACTCACCTATCTGAATGAGGAAGTGGGTCGCTTTCTATGAGAATATGAGCTGATTCTCTAGAACATTCCGAGAAACAAGACGTCCAGGGCCAAAATGGACACAACGACGGAGCTTGGCAGAAACCTTGGAGATATCATGTGTGGTTGTTATCGCGAGTTACACCAAATGTTAGACAGTTCAAGACCTAATGGACACTGGCTAATAAGTAGTTCAGGTAACCTCTCACTAAGCAAAGGTTCAAGACCTTATGGACACATATGCCTATTCGTGATATTTCTTGTTCCGTGTTTTATCGTATTTTTATTCATGTGGGGGATTGTTGGAAAAAATACAGTTTTATGTGAATAAAAAATTACTAATAAAAAGGTTTTTCCAAAAATAAAAACACCTTCCAAATTTATCTCTTAGTTTTTTACGGGATAAGTTTACCATATATTTTTTGCATTTGAGTTAGGGTTTTATACATGAAGAACCTCTTTTTGATGCCGATATATAAAGAAAAAACCTCTCTCATATCCCCCTGGGGTTGAGTACTTGTTCTTCGTTTTTCGATGTTTGATACGAGGGTTTTAAGTGCTAACCATTCGTGAGTTTTCCGCTGCCAAGTTCTAGAAGAACAAGTTTGAATGTGCTATTCAAGCTTGTTAAGATTGTTGTATCTTGGAGGCAGATGTACCCGTAGGGCTATATCATCATCTTTTTCAGAGTGTAGCCGGGCATTCTTGTCTTAAGGACAGTATGTTGAACATGCGCCTCAATCTACCATTACCGTTTTCTTGTTTCCATGGTGTTTAGCAGGATGTTCAAGACATTAACAGTTGACTAAGGAGAACACACAAAAAATCAAATAAATGCCTCTTATATTATTTAGTTGATTGATTAATTTTTAATTGTTATTATCCAACACATACTATAAAGAACACCAAATGCTAGAGCTTATTTATCGATGGAGAGAGCCTTAATTTTCTTGCTGGTCCTAACACAGGAGTGGTTCGGCTTTAGTATAGCCTGCAAATACCACGAGACCAGGATTAACATTAACAAAACATAAGGAAAGCAACCAAACCATTGAGGGGAAAATATTGACCATTAACAAAAGGTTGCAATCCTTGTATCGTTATGGGTTTCGAGGTCTAAATTAACTTCAATGAGAATTCGTCTATAACATGATCTGATTCTGGCCGGATCTAGTTCATCGGTGGTGCACTCGAGGATCACTACTTAATAGTTCGACTAACTACATGCACCACCTTGAACGAGAGTGTTCACCATACTATATACGGATGCCTTTGAGATTGAAATTTACAGACAAGACTGAGTCATTTTTCACCGTTTTCATTTTGTGTGCCCCCACGTACACCATTGTTAATTTGGGCTTGGTACTGTTGGAGGCCCATTTTAAAATTGTATATAAATATTAGATTCAGAGATTGATTGTATATCTGTCTTCAGAAAATCAGAGAGCTTGAGCGTTGTGTGAGACTGAGAGAGACTGGAAGGATTAAGAAACTTGATGATGGTGTAAGATGATTTGGAGAGATTATACAAGAGAGGTTTCATCCTAATGTTATCACCATCACTACACCGATTAAAAGGTTGCGTCTATGTGAAAAGACTAATGTTGGCATGTTGCACTTAATTTGTTCGACAAAATGACTGAGGCAGGTAGTTAACTTAATAGCAGAACTGGTAAAGTTTTGAGTCTTGCGAAGGAGGTTTAGTTGATCAAGCTTTGGTTCTCTTCTACAAAATGTTTAAACATTTGAATGTTGTACCCCCGATGTATTTGTTTACTGTTCTTTGATCAGCGCACTTTGCTAGTCATGCCGGTTGAATGGAGCAAAGAGACTGACGAGATGAGATGGTTAGTAGAGGAATCTCCTCAAACGTTCTCTTTGCCTCATTCAATCGGCCTGAATTGCAAGAAGATATTTTGATGAAATGATTGGTCGAGGAATTTTACCCAATCCAATAACTTTTGATATATTAATAGTGAATGGGTTGCAAGATGCGGTGAAACTGTTTGACTTGATGGTAGATAGGGGCGTCGATACTATGCTGCTTTTCAAGAAAATGAAACGAAATGGATTGAAACACACATAAATTGCTTACAATATATTATTAGCGGGACTACATCTGAGATGGAAGAATGAAGACTGCAAAGAATTTGTTTCAGATGAAGTTACATACATTACAAAGAAACCTGTTTGGATCTATGGAGGGTACTGTTATCATGGTTTTTGTCAGTCTGGCTAGTTGGAAGATGCAAGAAACCTGTTATTCAAATTCCAAGAAAAGGATTAGTGCCTAATTAGTAACATTTACCACAATGATGGATGGCCTGATAAGATGTTATTGGAAGCTAACAAAATAATCATCGAAATTGAAGAGAAAAGTAGTTTACCTAATGCTAGAATAGGATACCATCATCAAAGGTGTTCTTGAAGGAATGGGGACCGATAAGACATTGCAATCTCTCTGCAAGATGCGTGAAAGAAATTTTTGTATCAGTGATCCTGTGATTATCCTGTTAGCAAACACTCTCTCGGCAGGTGAGCAATTAACTCTATGGTTTTTCCCAAAATTTGTAATTATTGAAGTTGTAAGCATTTTAATTCTCTGTGAAGTATCGACTTTTCTGGATGAGATTTCTTTAGTTGCCTCCGGTGATTAAAAAATCAGAAAAACTTGTAGGAAATTTGTGTAGCCTCGTATTGTTAGTTATTGATCTTTAATGTTTTCTAATTCTTTCTCTTCTTTACTCTAGCTCATACAATTTCATTCCTGAGTTAAAGGATCTGCTTTTACAAGATTAGCTATATAGTATGGGTTTATAGTCTGCTCATTCGTTAATCATTCAGTTTAACTTCATTAACTAAAATAATGTTTAAACTTTGAGCTTGTGCAGAAACTGTCGGTGGCAAATGCAAGATTCTATGCTGATGCAGTGGTTAAAGATGTTGGCATGTTGCTGTAACAAAATGGGGATTTCTTTCCGTTGATGGCAAGAGAAGCTTAACAGGTCTGCAGCTAATTTTTTAATAGAAATAACCCCAAGCATCGTTAAATTAACACAATTTATCATGAATAAGAACCCTAAGCATCGGCCATGTCCTGCTCCAACTATAAGCTGCTACCACAAATATTTTTCACTGATTTTCCCTACAAACTTCTTCTTCCTCGGGCTGTGGTTGATCTTAATGTTAAATAGCTTTCATACTTCTCTAGTGTCTTATTTTTGTGTGTGTGACCACCACTATGCATGACCCGTCAAGTCCAACAAGTTTTTATGTTAGATAATTCACAGCTAATTTAGGTCGAACATTGGTGTATGATCGAATTTTACCTTGCATCTCAGTTCTTCTATTTTTCTTTATTACAAGTCTAATCAGCTAATTTCTTGCAGTGCTCGCTTACTATTGGCTAGATGTAGCCCGTGTCATTAATTTTAGAGAAAAGACAAAAGATATCTGGTTTAGTAGTCTCTGCTTTATTTATTCCCTTTCCCACTCAGCCAAGGGGCGTTTGGGTGGCTAATAACCTGATAGGAATGGTGTATAAGGACCTGTATGGGGATTGAGATAATCGTAATTCTTGGCCATTCTGAAGTGTCTAACGTTGGAGTTCATTTCTTTCATTTTTGGATTTGATGTTTCTGCTTAGTCAGGGATGAAATTTTGGGGATACTCTTTCTGGTTAGGGTTTTATAGGGGAGTTGCTGAGGGAAGGAGAAAAATGCTTGAGGGTTTAAGGGTTTTAACTTGTACGAGATGCTAGAATGCGAGATAGACATGTTGTGTATCGTGGGGTCAAGGTTAAGATGATCAGGGAATAAGATTAAGTGTCACCTGGATAGATCCTGGCCCATTATGGGTGCGAGGGGAAACTCCTCGTGTATTTGGTGATTGGCCATGAGCAATCTCTAGAGGTTCCTAGAGAAATGAATTATCCTGTTAGCTAATTTTCTAATACACACACCTCAAGTAGCAAATCAAAATAAATTAACATGAGAATTGTGGACATTCACATGTTATAAGCTTACACAATCATGTATAGCTTGTAAACATTTCATGTATAAGCAATTCATTAAAATGAAACATTGTTTCTGTTTGATAATACAAATCTGGGTAGAGAAATTAGTTTGGCTTTGATTTCTACCAGTCGTTTTGACTGACACTACTATTCAAATTCTAGACTTTTTGAACGGATACATGTAATCTAGCAGCAGAGTCTTAATTCACGAAGTTTTACCTGTAGTGTAGAGTCCTAATAGATAATGGCTTGTGGGAAATTCAAGTACTTCGGCTGCGGCCGGCATCTCTACTTAAATCTATTTTTTTTTTAAAGAAAAGTCAGTCTGTACTAGTACCCATCACGCTGTAGCTTAGCTTTCCTCCCACGCAGACTATAGCTAGGAAATGTTGGCATTGACGCTGTTGAGTACCTCCTTATCTCTGAACTCAGTTGTGGGCTGGGCCTATTATATATGAATTATAGTTAAGAGCTCAAATAATTTAGAAACAGTAGCCTCTCTATCAGAAATATAGCCACTTTTTTTGTTTAAATCCACTAATTGACTAAAGTGTATTTTATCAGTTAGTGAATTGACCTAAGGTCTTCCCATTGAATTATTGGTATTCCATATCCACTGTTGATGGCATTTGCTTTCTCAAGTATTCCATATCCACTATTGGTATTCCCATTGAATTATTGGTATTCCATATCCACTATTGGTAATCGCATTTGCTTTCTCAAGTATTCTTATTCCATTGGAGTCCAAAAATATCAAAACAAATGGCCAAAAGTAATTAAGTTTTGTATTTGTAGTTTAGTTACAGATTCTTAATCTGTCTAGTCTTTTCATTGAATTAGTGGTATTTCAAAAAATTATCTCTCTGGCATAGATTATAAACTGGTTTATCTTGTGGAAACTTCAACCAGTTGTGGCTGTGGCCATCATCTTTTCTCAAATCTATTTCAGTTGAGCTTGGCTTAAGGAATATTTCCATTGACTTATCAGTCTGAAACATGTGGTTGTCAATGGACACTCAATAAGTTAATTTTATCCTTCCTATTTTTCTGTTCTGTAAGTATATAACACTCTCCCATAACATAAGTTTTGATCAGAAAAAAATATATGCAAAGATGCCTTCATTATTACCTGTCATCAGCCGGCGGGTCTTTTTGTATATACCGCTAGTAGTGTCGTTCTGTGCATTAGAAGAACAAGTTACAAGGTCCGCACAGGCAGCACCGGCACCAGCAAAATGGGTAATGTCTAATAGTAATGCATCCGGTCCTCCAGACTTATCTATTAGTCTTCCGTTCATTGTGGAACCTAATATCGACAAATATAAGATATCTAAACGAGGTTGTAATAGTAAATGTGGGAATGTACTGATAGTCTGATACCATACCCATTCGGAATGGATGCTATCAATTGTTACCGCGATCCCAGTTTTAAGATCACGTGTAATGATTCTCACATTCCTTCTGTTGCTTCACTGCATATAGGGGACGGTCAGTACCTTGTTTTGCATCTCACGCTAGATTATGTTCGTATCATTATGCCTGTACCCGTCACTTGTGACAGTAATCATATTAATCATACTTGGTCGTCAGGGCCCTTTCTTTATGGATCACCCTTCACTGTTTCCTATACTCATAATAAGTTAACAGTCTTAGGTTGCGACGTTTACGGTGACATCAGACCAATCATTCCAGTTACTGACGAACCAACACATAGTGGGTGTGCATCCCTGTGTGAGAACCTCAACGGGTCACAAGAATGCAACACCTGAATTCCGAAAGGACTACAGCAATACTACATACAAACAGTACAACTCAACCCTGGCAATGATCGTACTAACAATCCATGCATCCGTGCTTTTTTGGTCGACCACAACTTTTCTGGGGTTCGTAATTCAAGAACATCTACGGACGACTTCTTTGTACCTGTGATCTTGGACTGGACAATAAGGGACCTCCCTTCATGTGAAGAAGCTAAGCAGAACAGCAGCTCATATGCTTGTGGCGCAAATACTATTTGCCTTGACTCTCAAAATGGTCGAGGTTACAGCTGCCATTGTGAAAAAGGCTATGAAGGAAATCCTTATCTTGGATGTAAAGGTACATATACACATACACCAATCATCTAACAATTTTTGATGATTTTCCATTTCAAAATGAGTGGTATCTTTTCATTTCTCAGATGTTGATGAATGCAAAGATTCTCACAACTGCAAAGATGCAACATGCTTTAATACGCCAGGGGCCTATTACTGTATCTGTCCAGCAGGTAGAAAACCCGAAACCATTAGTGAAGGAAGATTGGGATGCACGCCTGACAAACGAAACCCCATTTCATCATTCTTCTTGTATCGGCAGGTATATAAGGTTATTCTTTATTAAGTGAATTCTATCCCTAGTTGGTAGAAATAACAAGATTTACTGCAAGGTACTTGACCCATTGTTTGACCTGATGTACAGGTATTGGGGTAAGCATATTGATTACTTGGGACAAGTTATAGTTTGTACACTAGACTTGTCACGAGAAAGAAAATGAAAATGAAGCAGAGGCAATTTGAGAGGAATGATGGATTGTTGTTAAAGCAAAAAATCACTGCGAATGATGGTAGAGTAGAAAAGACTGAAGAATTTGAGTAGACGACAGATGATACATATGCTGTAATCACTTCAAATTTCGCTTGTAAAGATGCAGAATGATGCATATATTAAAACCAGGGAAATGCGTCACTTATTACTGATCAAACTGATAGTATTCACTAATGGTAAGTAGCCTTGAATTGTCGAAGCACAAGAAGTTTTAAGGAATTACATAATTGCGGCAAGACTATATACAAAACTCTAATTTCACATCCAACTCCTTTCCAAAATAGACCAGTCTTCTAGAGATGATAAAAGATAGCTTCAATGCGTCTATCTCTTAATGCAGAGTTATAAGAAGTTAAGCACTTGATGATTAATATTCTGGTACCTTTTTTTTTGTTAATTTATAGTAATAACTTGTTCAATCATGCTACATGTGTGCTTTTACCACTCAACGAGCACAACAGCAGAACCTCATTTGATGAAGTCTAATCACAATACATTTAGTAATTACACACTTGAAGTACGCCAAAAGAAGAAAAAAAAGTGGTTCTACAGTATGCATAAAGCTGGACTATGACACTCACTCACCTGTTAGTGTTAGTTGGAACTAAATTTAGTTCAGAGTGATTTGTCTGTGCATTTTTCATATTCAACAATGGTAAAAGATAGGTTTTGGAATCAAAACTTTTTTGTATTTTTCTCATACCTATGCTATTGCATGAATCTACGTTGTTCCATGTAACACTCTAGCATTCGGCTAACAAATGGATAGTGGAGTGCTAAGTGCTAGATTCTTTTCAATCATGGCAACTCAAGCCACTTTTCTAACCAAATTGCACACCTACACGCACAAGTATAGTTGAAGAAGTTTATTGGAGAGTGGCGCCTTAAGTGGATTAGGGAGAGATGACTGATACCCTAGCTATGCCATTTAAAAGAAAACATAGATAGAGAGACCTAGTTTGTGCTTTAAAACACAATCTCAGCTTAAGGTTGTCACAAAAAATTTAGAGCTTTTTGATAAAGTACCCCTACATTTCACTTTACATTAAAAAAGTGCCCCCATTTTTTAGAAATTTGTTAAAAGTACCATTACCTTTTATTCAAAAAACGGTAAATGGGAGTTAGGAGACGTTAATGCTTAGGTGGCAATGTCAAAAAGTCTAAGAAGTCCTTCCTACTGAATAGAGTTGAATCTACTTGAATCACCGAGTTGAAACACCGATTCGAGTAAGTCAATAGGAAACATGTGGCATCCATCTAACCATCAACAAACAGAAAAATCAACGGCCTACCATAAGATCTAATTTACCAACGGTCTTATTCCCAATTCCATCTTCTTCAACTTGTATATATACAGATGATCTTCCATATGTTTCTACAACTCAAAAAAATTGACAATTATTTTGAAAACTCAAAAACAGTGATGGGTGGAGGTGCAAAAGACACTCTAGGTAGTAGTAGCAACAACAACAACAACAACAAGAAGATGAAAATGAAAAAGAAAAAAAGAACATCAATGATTGTGCTATGTGTGAACAAGGTAATCATGAGACAAAAGCGTGTCCTTGGATATATTCCAGGTGCAAGCATGTTCCATGTAATGGCGTAAGAGCATTTCTTCAATCTGGAACAACTGAAAACTATGGAAAATGTTCTTCAAGTGCACAATACCTACCTGCAATTACTTTGAATGGTTTGAAGATGCTTCTCACCATTGTAAAGCCAAGTTGGTGTTGTTACCATCAGTTAAAAGCTGCAATGCTTGTGGAGAAGATGATCAATGCTTTGAAAGTTGTCCACTGCACAATCAACTTTGCATCTCTTCAACCTGCAATCCCAGAATGTGCATGAAGATATGCAACAATCAACACAACAAGGCTTACCTTATCTACCAAAAATGTGATGCTTTTAGATGGGCTTCAGATGCTATCTTTATTGCCGCAAAAGAGACAGTTAGAGAAACAACACAAAAAATGGATGATTTAGTTATAAAATTAGGAAAAGGTCTTAACATGTAAACATGCTTCATATCATATGTAATACCTGGTTTAAAAGAAATAAAAGTACTAGTTTCATACATAAAGATGTTCCAAAATAACATAGATGTTCAAATAAAGATGAAATTTTAATATTAAAAAGACACAACCCTAACTACTGCAAACCACATAAATCCAATGCCATTCACTTCTTTGTGTGACTCATGTTCTGCTTCTTTGGAGCTTTAGCAGGAGCTTTAGATGGTTGATATTTTTTATCTTTAGAAGAAGATGCAACTGATGTTTTTCCAACACTAGATGGTTGAGATGATTGCTTCTTCTTAGACTTAGAAGTAGATGCAGCAGGTTTTTCAAATAGTGTGAAGGTAGCACCATCTATTTGAGTTCTTTGCCTCTTAGCTTTCGGATTTTTTCCAACATCACCACCTTGACATGTACTTTTGTTATGACTAGTTGAACCACATAATGAACATGAATATGCCTTTGTAGGTGCATTAGGCTCATCTTATGCTCTCCTCCTCTTAACTTTAGGCATTCCTGAGTCTTGATAGCAGGTTCCAGATAAATGTATTCATGTTCTTCCAACTAAATAATGATAATAAGTTAGAAAATTAAAATGGTATCCTAAAGAGATAGTTGAGAAGGTGCAAATAACTAGAACAAAATGACTGCAAATACCTCAGTCCAATCTTTTTGAGCAGAAAATGGAAACACTACTGGAGCATATGTAGCCATGTATGCAGCAACTGTATAATAAAGAGAGCAGCACCTGCCAATAAAAAACAAAAATGCAGTTTTTATTGGTGCATACATACATAGTAAAGTTGAGAGACAACAAAAAAAACAATATTACTACGTACTTACTTAATACAATCTGGTCTGAATGGCTTCAAACAACATGTTGACAAACAAATCCTCTGAGTTTCCATTGTAGACAACTGCATTTCTTTTCCTCCAAGTTGATAATAAAAACTGCCTTCTACATTCATTTGTAACTTCATACAATTTACCACTAACACATGGGTCAACTTACACATTTTACCAATCAGTTTCATAGCAGTATGAACCAATCCAGTAGGATTCAATTTTGCACTTTCCTTTCTCCTCTTGTGAAACAAACTCATAACCAACTGACTATAAGGAATTCGTAGTCTATAGACTGGTTTGTCCCTAAGATTCTTTACCACCGAATTAAATGACTCACTAAAGTTGTTATTTAGGTGTTCACACTTACTAGTGTCATCAAAAAAGTATCTAGACCATGACTCACTAAAGTTGTTATTTAGGTGTTCACACTTACTAGTGTCATCAAAAAAGGATCTAGACCATGACTCAACACCAGCCTCTTCAAGGTACACCTCAATAACATGATTTTCCTTATTCATATCTTCCATATGTTTCTGCATACAATATACACAAACCATAAACATATTAGAATATAATAACACATATACAACCCATAAACATATCAAATTAAAAGTAATATGAGATGTTACGTAGAACTATTTCTTCTTGTAGCATTTGGCTGCATTCCATAGTAAGCTATACAACGTTTGTCCCTTAAAGTGTTTCTTGAAATTGTTATACAAGTGCCTGAAACAAAAAAAAAACTTATAAGTAAATTGCAAACTCTAAGAAAATTTATGTTCAAAGCAAATAAACAGTTGAGAAGCTCACCTCCAACAATATCTATGATTTGAGTCTGGGAACACAGCGGGAACAGCTTCAAGTAGCCCTTTTCCTATCTGAAACGAATGTCAATGGCTTTTAATGGATTAAGAGTAATGGCTTCAAGTCAGTGAGGAATACAGTCCAATTCTCAATTGTTTCAGCAGGAAAAACATAAATTCCTAGTGTGGTTAATCCATTTTGACCATCTAACCCTGTTGTAACCATCAACACACCACCACACTTACCATTTAGATGACAAACATCTAACCCAATAGATGATCTACACCCTTCTTGCCATCCTCTGGAACCCCTAGTCAGGGTATTCCCGTGGAACGAGAACGTGCCCCTCCCCGACACCTCTGGGTTCAAAGGAATCATGATACTAACAGTATTATTGGAGGTAAGGATTCTGCAGCTAAGAATAGAGGACAACTTCAAAATATTTTCAATTTTGGATGTTATATATCGCAAGTAGAGCCAAAAAAACATTGATTAATCTCTTAGTGATCCTTTCTGGGTAAATGCAATGCATGAAGAGTTAAATCAATTCCAAAGACAAGATGTATGGGAAATCGTACCTTGTCCCTCAAATGTTAATATTGTTGGTACCAAATGGATATTCCAGAAAAAGTCAGATGAATTTTGCACAGTTGTCAGAAACAAAGCAAGACTTGTCGCTTAGGGATTCTCACAGATTGAATATATCGATTTTGATGAGATCTTTGCTCCTGTAACACGCCTTGAGTCCATTAAACTACTTGTAGCTCATGCTTGTTTTCTCAAGATTAAGATATTTCAAATGGATGTAAAATCCGCATTCTTAAATGGATGTCTAAAGGAAGAGGTTTATGTTGCTCAACCTAGAGAATTTGAAAATTCGGAATTCCAGATCATGTCTTAGGAAAGGTTTTTCGCAAGGTGGTGCTGACAAAACATTGTTCACTAAATGGAGTGGGAAAGATGTACTTGTTGCTTAAGTATATGTAGATGATACCATCTATGATGAACCTCTGAGAAACTTGAAGATTTTCAAGTCAATCTTGGAAGGGAATTTGAGATGAGCAATCATGGTCAATTAAAATTCTTTTTAGTATTACAGATTCAACAACACAAGGATGGAATTTACTAAATCTCAAGAAAAATATGCCAGGGGTCTTGTAAAAAGGTTTGGTCTTGAGAAGTCAACTCCAAAACTTACTCCGATGCCCACTACTGGTAAGCTACATAGAGATGAGAAAGGTGTCAGTGTAGATCGGAAAATTTATCGATCTATCATTGGAAGTCTTTTATATCTTAAAGCTACAAGAACTTATCTTTCTTTTAGTGTAGGTTGATGTGCTAGATTTCAGTCTAATCTAAAGGAATCACATCTTGCAGCTGCAAAAAGGATCATGCGATATATTCAACACACTATCGGTTATGGTTTATCATACACTTTTTATATTAATACTAATCTTACTGCTTATTCAGATGCTGATTGGGCAAGTTGTGTGGAAGACAGAAAGAGTATATCTGGGGGATTCTACTACATAGGGTTAAATCTTGTGGCTTAGCATAGTAAGAAACAAAACTCATAACCCCTGTCAACATGTGAAGAAGAATACATTTCTGCAGGTTCGTGTTGTACTCAACTCCTATGGATGAAACAAATGCTTGCTGATTATGGAATTGACACTGGCATAATGAAGATCTTTTGTGATAACTCAAGTGCGATTCGCATTACTGAGAATCTCGTTGAGCACTCAATAACTAAGCACATCGACATCATGTATCATTTAATTAGATATCTTTATGAAAATAGTACTATTAACATGGAGTTTGTGCCTTCCGAACAACAATTGGCTGATATTCACACCAAACCTCTAGATACTATTACGTTTCAACACTTACTAGTCTATTGGTGTTATTTTGGTTCATTATAATTCTAGTTTTTTTTTACTTTCCCATGGTTCCATCTTTATTTCTTGGATGAAAAAAAACTTGAAGTTCCAGTGTTATGTTGTTTCAATTCCACATTTGTTTCTAGTAGTTGTATTTTATTTCTGTTTTCTAGATACAAATTCATGTTTCATGTAATTTTTTAATGTCCAAAGAAATTCTTTTTTTCTTGTAAAAGTAAGGTCGCTCTTGTTGTTTTTTCGGGAATGCCATTTTATGGGGGATAGTTCTTAATTGTACTTGTGCTTAATTGCCAAATCTTTGTGGGGAGTGCGGCTTTGGAATATTGTAGGAGTTATCTTGTATCTTTATTAACTCCTTGGTGAATACACTACGTTCCGACTATGTGAAATCGTCGAAACAAAGTTGATATGTTCTATTTTAGTCATGAAGTATCTCTATGAGAATTTTATTATAATCCCATAGTTTTCGTACCTTTTCCAATTTACATTGACAAAAAAGGGAAAAATTATTTTGTAGTTCACACTACATACATATGGTTTACGGATCATTATGTAAGGGGGTGTGGTTTTCATTGTGAGATGAAGTATTGAATAAGGGGAAGTGATACATATCACCATAATATTATTGTCAAAGTTGTGATGCAATTGGACTTTTATGCTGTGTAATAATACTATGACATGGTATAACAATATTTGAGAACAAGTGAACAACTGTTTTAGTATTGTTATAGCTATGTATTTTCAACAACAAAGATACTGAATCGAACACATTCAGATTCACTGGAGTACTTGGAGAGGCGAAGAATTCAAAGAATGTTGAAGAGCCAAGGAAATAAAGCATGATAGATGATAAGCTACAAATTTTTATTTATTTTGTAATTCATATATATTGATAGTTTTGTCACTAAAATTGACAAAGAGGGAAATTGTTGGAGCACTGCTCGGTCGAAATCGCAAGCATTGATATCTCAAGCTTGTTTGTCAAGTTTAGTTGATCAAAACTATAATCTTGATTTCTAGTATACCTATAGGAGTTTCGGACTAGGATAGATTGTGTAGTTGAGCTTTGGACTTCATGGCGCGTACAACTGAAGAAAAAAATCTACTGGAGAACTCAGATGAACTTCATCAACAAAAGGTATGTGGAGACTAAAACTTATCAATCATGAAAGCGGGGGTCTAACAACCTCACCCAATATTTCGCTTAGCAATCTGTATAGACTAACTTCAATATACTTTCAAGAGAATCAACTGGACAGTTAGACTCAATCTTAAGAAACATATATCAAAGAGTTAATATCTCTATCTCTCAATTCAATCTGCAATCAACAAATAGAAATCTGCGAGCCCGATTGAATATAAGAGATATAACTTGAACGGTACCAAAGACCAATGTTCAAGGATCAATCAATTTCAATCAACAACCAAAGGTTGGATTTACCAATTGATCGATTCAACGCACAACATGTGATATTTCAATTATATAACATAATATAATGCGGAAAAGAAATAACACAGACACCATAAGTTTTGTTAACGAGGAAAACCGCAATTATAGAAAAACCCCAGAACATAGTCCAGATTTGAACACCACACTGTATATTAATCCGCTATAAAATCTAGCCTACTACAAAAGAACTTCAGTCTGGATTGTAGTTTACCCCCAATCAATATCACACTGATTCAAGGTAGAGTTGCGTTCCTTACGCCTCTGATCCCAGCAGGATACTACGCATTTGATTCCCCTTAGATGATCTCACCCACAACTAAGAGTTACTACGACACAAAGTCTAAGACTTGATAGACAAATATGTCTCACAGAAAAGTCTATAGGAATAGATAAATCTGTCTCCCACATAAATACCTACGAGTTTTTGTTCCGTATTTTGATAAATCAAGGTGAACATGAACCAATCGATAACCCGGACTTATATTCCCGAAGAACAACCTAGAGTTATTAATCACCTCGCAATAATATTAATCGATTAAAGAAACAAGATATTGCGGAATCACAAACGATGAGACAGAGATGTTTGTGACTTATTTTCCATCTTGCCTACCGGAGATATAAATCTCAAGCCAATCTTACGATTGTGAAAAAGCGGGGGTCTAACAACCACACCCAATATTTCGTTTGGCAATCTGAATAGACAAACTCCAATATACTTTCAAGAGACTCAACTAGACAGTTAGACTCAATCTATAAAAAGTATATCAAAGAGTTTTATATCTCTATCTCTTGATTCAATACGAAATCATCAAATAGGGATTTGCGAGCCCTATTGAATATAAGAGAATTAACCTGAAAGGTACCGAAGACCAATGTTCAAGTGTCAATCAATTCACTCAACAACCCTAAGGCCGGATACAAGAACTGATTGATTTAACGTACAACCTGTGATATTTCTATTAAACACACACTGATTATAAGCTGTTACACCAATTTCCTACTATCTATTCGAACTAGATGTAATACCTTCTTCAGCACTTGTAGAACTGCTAGCAGAATATCGATTCTCTTTAGAAATTCTTCACACAAATCTTCTAGCAGAACCCGAGGCTCTCTTTAGAAGATATCACAACACGATTGAATCGATTCGATATTTTGTTTGCACAAAACACCGGTTTGATTTCCCTTTAGATATGAATCAAGGTTTTGGAAATCTTGTGTTTATTTTGATAAAAACAATTACTAGGTAAAAGTAATATCAAAACAAACTTGTAGATTAGGGATTATTATACTCTTCAAAAATAGGAAGAGAAACCTAATAACTCTACAACAAGAACAACTAGAATAAACCTAGAGATATCTTATTTAAAACTTCTCAAGGATTTTACGAGATGCCTCAATAGAAGTTTTTCTTTTTAGTCTCCGATTTCGACTAACAAGTGTTGGTATACGATCGGAAACTGAAATCTATCAAAACCTAGGGTTTATGATCAACAACTCTTGAATGGTTCTATATCAGAAGAGAAAACCTTAGAATAGACAAGAGGTGAAAAACCTAGATTACAAGTTGTATAATCAATCACGAAGATTTAATTAAACTTGGCTTTGTGATCCCCAATACAAAGACTTTATCTCACTCTTGTTCACGAAGAACATAAGACATGGAAACAACCTGCAAAGCTTACACCTATTTTCCAAAAGGGATGAAAAACATGTAATCTCACGAACTCTTTGATTATAATGAACAATAGCTTGGAAGATAAGGAAAGCTGTTTTCCTTTTTCAAGACTCTCCTAAATATGAGAGTCTTTCCTAAGTTACAAATATTATGCATAAATAATTAATTAGCAAACATTTATTTATGTGAATAAATCACATTCTAACTTAGGCAGGAATTAAAAGTTATCACAAACACTTTAATATGGTAATCAAATATGTTTGGATTAATAGCCATCTTGTTTAGACAAGGAAACATCACCAACTTGACCAAAAATAGCTTTTAGTCACGTAATTTGGCCCAAGTCCATGAGCTATTACAAATAGCCTATGGATTGTTTCCTACTAACGAACTTTAATAAATCACTCATAACTTCATCGTTATAACTCGGAATTGGGTGATTATTGGATCGTTGGATTCGTAAGCTCATTCACTATAACATAAGATTCTTTATAATGATAAAGGTTATTGTCTCCAAGGTCATGAATCAAATAACCTCAAGTATATATACAAACATGTACATTTACCGTCATCGGAATTGTTCCACAGAGTGACATATATCTTGATAGATTAGAAAGGTAGAATTGAACAAGAATCCAAATGAAATCAATCACATACCTTTGTTGATGAAGTCCTTGTTGATGTCTTCTTGTAGTCTTCAATCTTCAATCTTCATCCTTTAAGGATAGCTTCGATTCAACTTCTTAGACCTAATCTAGTCCGAAACTATCTTTAGTATGCTAAATCAAGAATGCATTTTGGCAACTAAAATTGACAAATAACTTGACATACCAACGCTAGTGGATTCAACTGAGCAGTGCTCTAACAATTTTAGTGACAAAACCATTTTACATATGGCTTGTACTTGTTAAAAGTAAAAACGACAATCTTGATTTCCTTGGTTTTTCAACTCTGCATGTGTTCATCTTGTACTCGTTGAAAATCCATCATAGTATTAGTATTATTACACAGCACCAAAGTTTCATTGTATCACAACTTTGACAATAATACTACGGTGATATGTATCATTCTCCCTTAGTCAATACTCCATCTCACATGGAAACCACTCCCCCTTACATAATGATCCGGAAACCATATGTATTTCTAGTGTGAACTAATATTAATTCTCCTCCTTTTTTGTCAATAAAACTGGCAAAGGTACAAGAAGGGGTCCTAATGAAATTTCCGAAAAAGACATTTCATGACTAAAAGAAAAATACATACCAACTAATTTAGATGCAATCATAAAGCCGAAGTTAAATTCATTCATCAAGGAGTTTATTAAGATACAAGTTAACCCCTACATGTTCCACAACCGCTTCTCCACTCAAAATATAGCAATTAAGCACAAGTTCATTTAAAAACTCTCCCCCATAAGATGTCATTCCCGAAAGAACAACAAGAGTGACCTTACTCCAGAGATAAGGATTTATATATTGGATTTTAGAGAACCCACAAGGAGACGCGAACTAAGAACCAATTATTGAAAGTCTCTCATGAGATCAAGTTACTGAACAATAGAACTATCTCATGGTAATAATACACAATATGTAATCACGAAGATCAAATATTGTGATCATCTTTTTAAGATACAAACTTGTATGAACAAGAATTGATATGCTTAGAAGGAAGAATAATATTTTCCATAAGGATTTACACCAAGAATGGTTACCATAAGAGTATGAAAAAAGATTCTTTGACAATAAAAACCAATATCCATGGCTTAGATAATTGCTTCTAACCTGTTATATTTAAGAATTCCAATCACAAATCAAGTTAGGTAATTAAGACTCATACATGAGGTATCCAACCATATTCATCTTAACCATAACTAGTTCAAATGACTCAAATGAACTAGTTAGAGAGTTATTCAATTGCAAGGAAATCTTATGTAACTACACAAGACACAATTGAAGCAAAAACGATTTTGATTCACTCGAATCGATTCATGAAATTTATAGCCACGGTTTGGAAACTTGCATTCCTTAGTTTATATAAAAATAAGTTCACGAATCTTTTTTTTTATATATAACCTACTCAAGTTCGCAGACTAGGTTCGCGAACTTAAGTTACCGGGCAGAGTTTACAAACTCCAGCAGAAATTCTCGGGTATGAGAACTTCGCCGGTTCGCTGACTGGGTTCGTGGACTAAGTTCGCGGACTTAGCTTCACGCAAATATTTTTTCAACTCCAGCATAAATTCTCGGGTTTGAGAACTTCGGCATTTCGCGGACTGAGTTCGTGGACTTGGCTCACGCCATTCTTCCGGTTCTCTTGATCGAAAAAGTTCGCAAACTTTGGTTCAAGGAATAAGACTTATACATAAATGTGTTTCCACAATAATTCTTATGTCCACCATTGGTTATGTAATCTAAACTCTCATTTCAATCATTGAAACATTCTTAGAGGACGTTATATAGTTGTTACATCATTTCTCGTCAAAGCAATTTTCAAGATGATTGAAACATAACATGACTTTCGTCACTAGGTAAAGATGAGCTTGGTTAAAGCGAAAGCATACAAACACATGTTTCGAGGAATATGTAAGCGAGATACAATCAGCTCGAAACAATAGATTGTTCCACATATTCAGAAATTTCCCAACATGATATGTGCACCCCAATTCTTTTGCAATCCTCACCGCATTTACTAGGGCTTCTTGGTGAGGATGCACTTCCAACACAATTAGGTTGTGTTGAGGTGAACAAAATCTTGCTCACCACAGGTAGTTAAAATAAGATCAAACAATGGAATCTAGGAATTTAACAACTTCCTTGAAATTTTCAATAAATGTTCCATACCTTTTTAAGATGTTATCCCTTGTCGGACTCTTTTCTGGGAGATCCTTCTTAATAGTACTCGTTGCTTTATTAGTCTTATTTAGTACCCATTTCTGAGAAGCTTTTGGAGCAACGTATTTCTTTTTCTACCCAATATAATTATGAAACTTCTTGGCGGGAATACTGAAAGAACTGATATTATGAGACTCAATTTTTCTCCAGTTTGGAACATCAGATCTTGTCATCTTAACAAAATAAGATCTGGTTTTATCTCGTTTAAAAAATCTGCAATTCCTTTGCAAGTGACCTGGTTTTCCACAATAAAAACAATGTTTAGTATAATGGAAAAAGATATGTTTAGTGTTACCTGAATGTTTATGTGCTTGCTTTGGAGCTTGACAAAATTTCTTTTTTTCTTCAACGGTAGTTTGTAGAGATACTTTACTTTTGTCAATCGTGGAAGGTTTTGATTGAGAAGAAACTTTAACTTTGACAAATTTTAGCTCTTTGCAAATACTAGGAGCGTATATTCCTTCATAGCCCAATCCTCGTATATCACGATGAATTCTACATGCTCCCAGTATCGAGGTTAATTTATCTGAGCTGCTATTTCTAGACAAACTCTCTTTTAAGCTCGAGTTTTCTTCTTCCAAACTTTTGACCTTCTCAAGCGCAATAACTAGATCATTCTTGGATGATTCACATTGAACTTTGAGATCTTCTCGTTCTGAATCAAATAACAAGTTCATCTCAATGTTTTCCAAGTTATCTAGCTTTGCTTGAAGAATAATTTCCCGATCACGACCTTCGGAAATTTTTCTTTAAGCTTTCGTATTTCGTTGAGATAATCTCTTGCACCACTAGAATCAAGTTGGTCTTGCAAGTCTTTATTTCGACTACGAAGTCTGTCATATTTAACTTTCTCACTGAAAATAGTGTTTTCAGCTTCCGAGAGTCTTTTATGACTTTCTTTAAGAAGGTTATTAGCAACTGGATCCACATGGAACACTTCTTCGTCAGAATCAGTATCCGCAAGAATTTTTCCAGAAGCTAATGCAACCTCGCCAGCAAAATCTTGGGGATTATAAAATTTAGTTCCATCATCAAGAGTAGGCAAATTTGCTGCATATGCCTATTGTCTACGGCTCCAGCTAGGACAGACTGAAGACAAGTGCCCGAAACCACGACAGTTATAGCATTGTACATCATCATTAGGATATGTTACACTTTTAGAAAAACTCTTTTTCCTGTCTCTCAAGAATTTTCTAAATTGTCGTGGAGCAACATCCTTAGTATCTGGCGAACCATATTTATCCTTAGAGGATTCTGAATTGTTTGCAGCTTTAAGAGAAATCACCTCTTTTCTTGCGTGTTCATTATCAAGGATCTTTAACTTTCCAGCAAGAGTATTTCTGGAGAGTGTAGAAATATCGTTTCCTTCTTCAATGTCATTTTTCTAAGACTCATATCTTGATGGTAGAGATCTGAGAATTTTGCACACAATATCTTCCTCCGGAATAGTTCTTCCTAACGCAAATGAGGAGTTAACTATTTGAGAAAGTATTTGGTTAAACTCATCAAAGGTTTCATCATCATAAATGCGAAGGTTTTCCCAGTCAGAAGCTAGATTTTGAAGCCTTGCTTTTTTCTCTCCGGCATTCCCTTCGAATACGGTTTCTAAGATATCCCAATCATCTTTAGACTTATTACACGTAGTAACGTGGTGCTGAAGATCTGGGGTAATGGCGTGGATGATCGCATTTAATCCTTCAGAATTTTGCTTTGCAACAAAAATCTCAAGATCATTATAATCACCAATATTCTTTTCAACAGTTACACCGTCTACTGTAACTGATGGAGGATCATAGCCATTAACAATACGAACCCATGATTGAAAATCTCGCGCTTGAATGAAAGAACGCATGGAAATTTTCTACCATAAATAGTTCGTTCCATCGAAGACTGGCGGTACGTTTATAGAGATAGAACCTCTGTCCATAGAATCAGATTCCTACAAACAGAGACTTATGAGGTCTTAGCGTGTTTGCCTGCTCTGATACCAATTGAAAAGGCGGGGGTCTATCAACCACACCCAATATTTCGTTTGGCAATCTGAATAGAAAAACTCCAATATACTTTCAAGAGAATCAACTAGACAGTTAGACTCAATCTATAAAAAGTATATCAAAGAGTTTTATATCTCTATCTCTTGATTCAATCCGCAATCAGCAAATAGGGATTTGCGAGCCCGATTGAATATAAGAGGATTAACCTGAATGGTACCAAAGACCAATGTTCAAGTGTCAGTCAATTCACTCAACAACCCTAAGGCCGGATACAAGAACTGATTGATCTTAACGTACAACCTGTGATATTTCTATTATATAAATAAAATATAATACGGAAAAGAAATAACACAGACACCTGAATTTTGTTAACCAGGAAACCGCAAATGCATAAAAACCCCGGGACCTAGTCCAGAATAAACACACACTGATTATAAGCTGTTATACCAATTTTCTACTACCTATTCAGACTAGATGTAATACCTTATTCGTCACTTGTAGAACTCCTAGAAGAATACCGATTCTCTTTAGAAATTCTTCACACAAATCTTCTAGAAGAACCCAATGCTCTCTTTAGAATATACCACAACACGATTGATACGATTCGATATTTTGTTTGCACAAAACACCGGTTTGATTTCCCTTTAGATATGAATCAAGGTTTTGTAAGTCTTGTGTTTATTTTCATAAAAACAATTACTAGGTAAAAGTAATATCAAAACAAACTTGTAGATTAGAGATTATTATACTCTTCAAAAATAGGAAGAGAAACCTAATAACTCTACAACAAGAACAACTAGAATAAATCTAGAGATATCTTGTTTAAAACTTCTCAAGGATTTTACGAGATTCCTTAATAGAAGTTTTTCTTTCTAGTCTGCGATTTCGACTAACAAGTGTTGGTATACGATCGGAAACTGAAAATCTATCAAAACCTAGGGTTTATGATCAACAACTCTTGAATTGTTTTATATCATAAGAGAAAACCTTAGAATAGACAAGAGGTGAAAAACCTAGATTACAAGTTGTGTAATCAATCACGAAGATTTAATTCAACTTGGCTTTGTGATCCCCAATAAAAATACTTTATCTCACTCTTGTTCACGAAGAACAGAAGACATGGAAACAACCTGCAAAGCTTACGCCTATTTTCCATAAGGGATGAAAAACATGTAAACTCACGAACTCTGTATTTATAATGAACAATAGCTTGGAAGCTAAGCAAATCTATTTTACTTTTTCAAGACTCTCCTAAATGTGGGAGTCTTTCATAAGTTACAAATATTATGCATAAATAATTAATTAGCAACTATTTATTTATGTGAATAAATCATATTCTAACTTAGGAAGGAATTAAAAGTTATCACACACACTTTATTATGGTAATCAAATATGTTTGGATTAATAGCCATCTTTCTTAGACAAGGAAACATCACCAACTTGACCAAAAATAGCTTTTAGTCACGTAATTGGGCCCAAGTTCATGAACTATTACAAACAGCCCATGGATTGTTTCCTACTAACGAACTTTAATAAATCACTCATAACTTCATCGTTATAACTTGGAATTGGGTGATTCTTGGCTCATTGGATTCGTAAGCTCATTCACTATAACATAAGATTCTTTATAAGGATAAAGGTCATTGTCTCCAAGGTCATAAATCAAATAACCTCAAGTATATATACAAACATGTACATTTTCCATCATCAGAATTGTTCCATAGAGTGAGCATATATCTTGATAGATTAGAAAGGTAGAATTGAACAAGAATCCAAATGAAATCAATCACATACCTTTGTTGATGAAGTACTTGTTGATGTCTTCTTGTAGTCTTCAATCTTCAACCTTCATCCTTTAAGGATAGCTTCGATTCAACTTCTTAGACCTAATCTAGTCCGAAACTATCTTTAGTATGCTAAATCAAGAATGCATTTTGACAACTAAAATTGACAACTAACTTGACATACCAACGCCAGTGGGTTCAACCGAGCAGTGCAAGATTAGATCACGCAACTACAGAGAAAATAGTTGGGTCTGGCTTCATAATCCCAATGAAGTCTTCAAGTCGTTAACCTACAGGGTTTCATGAAAAACCTAAGGTTAAAGGAGAATCGACTCTAGTCGCAACCAGTAACACACATGAGGTATGGGGATTAGGTTTCCCAGTTGCTAGAGTTATCCTTTATATAGAATTCATATCAGGGTTTCCAACCAATGTTAGCTTAGTAACAAAGCATTCAATATTCACCATTAGGTAAAATACTGATTAGATTCAAGATAATATCTTTCAACTGTTAGATCAAACTTAGCTTGTTATACACAAATGAAATGTAACTTCATTTAGGGTTGAGTAACCGTACCTAAACGTGTACACTTAGTTGGTTCAATAATAGTTCAACAATGGTTATCCATATGAGCACTTTCATATCAACCTTATTCATCTTCACCTCAACTAGTTCAAATGACTCAAATGAACTAGTTAGAGAGTTGTTAAATTGCTTAGATCTTATAGATATATAGAAGTCACAATCGAAACAAAATCGGTTTTGATTCACTTGATCGATTCATGAATATTATAGTCATGGTTTGCAAAGATTGCATTCCTTATTATATAAATGTTTTAGTTCATGAATATACCGATTTTATAAAGTATCCTACTTAAGAATGGGAACGAGTATGCGTACTTAAGTAACCGGATTTGAGTTTGTTTCACTTCCAAACTCCAGCAGAAATTCACGGACGTGAACTTTTTTCCAGTATGCGTATACTTACCCGGATTTCCAACAACTGCCAGTATGCTTACGGGTACGCATAATTTGGTTTCCCGGTTTTGGACTTTTACACAAATGTAAGAACACACTATGTTTATATCTAAAGATGGTTACATGTTCTTGAAAAGGCGAGGGTACCCAAATATACCTCAAGATAAAACTTTTCCTACCTATAAGTCATTTCTCCGAAAGTGATTGTCTATGGACTGAGAACACACTATGCTTATATCTAAAGATGGTTACATGTTCTTGAAAAGGCGAGGGTACCCAAATATACCTCAAGCTAAAAAATTTCTACCTATAAGTCCTTTCTCCGAAAGTGATTGTCTATGGACTGAGTCGAGACAATACAAATAATATGAATTTATTAAATTTATTAACAACTAATCGGTTCACACTTCGTGTGATTGTCTATGGATACGAGATCGAAACAATACAACAATGAAGTATGTTTACTTGATACAAATGTTCGGACTTAACCAAACATAATAGGATTGCTTATCAAGTAAATAGGAATTAACGTTTGTGTAATTTACTTTAATTATAATAAAACAATTATTATGGGGAAAATAAAAGTAAATGACACAACAAGATTTTGTTAACGAGGAAACCGCAAATGCAGAAAAACCCCGGGACCTTGTCCAGAATTGGACTCTCAGGATTAAGCCGCTACACAAAATTACACCTGACTTCGTATAGTTGAGACCAAGTAACTAACCCTATAGTTCATCTAGTTCCGTCTAAATTCCCACGCCTCCAACTTATAAATAAGTCACGTACTTGAAACAATTCCTTTGGTTCGTATTCCAAACAGTAAAGGAACAACAAATCTGTTTGGTATCAACTCTATTCAACCAAGTGATATGAGTCAGAAAAAGGATTTTCCGTTTATCTTAACATAAACTCCTTCGTCGGGTCCTTAGATCTATCCTATGTTCAATTACCGAAGTAATCGTTTAAGAGTAAGCCAACAACACCTTTAATCCGAAGAACTGTGTTGATGCCGATCTACTCAATTAATCAATCCAATCTACCACAAGGATAAACCGATTACAAGTATTGTGCACAAAAAAGATTATAAAACCAAAGTCAGATCTTCAATATCTTCTTTGTCTTCAAATCTTCTTAAATCTTCAACAAAAACCTGCACACAATCACTTGAATCTCTTGTGATAAATCACGCACAGAACGGAGTCTGTTAACAATGGATTATCACAAGATCGTATTTAGAACTAACAACAGGGTAAAGATCCTTGTCGAACCTCTGAACTAGTGTGAGTGAATCTTATATCAAAAGATAAGATTCTCAAGAATAAACAAACTAGGTGCAATCAGATTTCAACTACCGTTAGTCAATCAAATCAATCGAAAACAAAAGATAAACCGTAATTATCTAGTTTCCCACCAACGGTACACGCTAGATCTTCTCAATCCCAAAGAAGACTTTAAACTGAGGCCGTAAGAGATTTCGCCTAATTAGGTTACTCTCCTCTCCGAATAGGCGGCTACACCAGTAACAACAACAAAAGAAGAAGTTTGTTGTTACGAAGGATTAGTTTTCTAGAAAGGAAAACTTCAAGTATTTATAGACAAGGAAGCTTGGACACAAAGGAATTTCCAAACCCGAAAATGTTCTCAAGATATTCACTAAAGCACAGATTCAGTTTTCATAATTCCTGGAAATGCTCTGTCCAAAAATAATGATCGAAATCTCTTGGAAAATCTAATTAGTAAATGCACATTACTAATTCTGGAATTTTCCTACCAAATAAAATTAATAACCTTAATTAAAAGATTCTTAACTTACTTATGTTTCGATCCTGGGATTATCTTCCCTTAGCCGTTAAAAAATATCTTTGAAAAATTAAATAAATAAACATTCACAGCACGTGTTCAAAGTTTGTCGACATCTTTACTTTGTAAGTTCTCTTTCACACTTACAACCTTGAAACCGATTTGCCACACTTCCAAACAAGTTTAGAATTGGTTCATCTGACTTTAAAGAACTATGTGATTGATCAAACCAACATTCAAATCATGGGTTTAACGGTTCTACCAAAACAAGTTTCGGTTCTACCTCCATGTGAGTATTGTGCATAGTCACACTAGCTTTCCAAAATTTGGTTGACTAGGTACTAGGATCGGTTCCCCACATATATATGGTATCTAACTTATATGTGTTGCACATGTCCATAGGATCGGTTCCCCTTTGCCTAAAAAAGTGTTGCACATGTCCATAGGATTGGTTCCCCTTTCTTATATAAACCTTGTTGCACCCCATACAAGGATCAGTTCTCCTTGTGATGTACTGCACCTTTTACTAGGATCGGCTCCCCTCTCCCATATTTGGTCAGACACACAAACCCGATCATACCACAGGTGATTACTTAAGATCGGTTTTACTAATAAAAGTTATACCGATACATATATAAGTCAGGCATTTGTGAATAGTTTTGTGAGCGGTTATACTCAATCACACATATTGGTTGTTCATAAGATATGCAATGAATAACAAAACCAATAACACCTGGAAATTTCCTTTTTGGTCCACAAACAAGTTTATGAACTTACTTCCTTAGAACACATGTAAACATTGTTCCCTAGGATGAAATCCTCACATCATACCTAATCACAATAGCATTCAAATGATTATGGAGATGTCTTATCTACTAATTTTAATGGTTAAGAAATAAACCTTGTATTGTATTCCTTAATACTATGTCTATCTAGAGTTCAAACATGCTTCGCAGTTATGTTTTCAATATGCACGACTTGAAAGATACGTTAGAGAATAAAACAGTTCAAGTCAAATATCACTAACCTCAAGTGGAATGATGATTTTTGTTGTTGTAGCTCATTACTTCTTCACATCTTCAAGACTTCATAATACTTGTAATGTCTCATATCCTAATACTTTCAAGCTAACCTATACGAAGTTGACTCTAGTACATAATTAAGCGACTCTTAACATGAGTTTTGATTCACTAAAATATGACAACCAAACTTGACATACCAACGCTTGGTGGGTTAAACCGAGAAATGCTCTAAAAATCCCCCCCTTTGTCAATTTTAGTGACAAAACTCTTACATCATATGGATAAACAAATTACAAGAATGCATTACACGTCTGCTTGATTCCCGATTCAACAGCACAGTAAAAATGCTTACATTCAATCCTTGAAAATGCCGTTGTTGACATTATAATAACAAATCTTTTACTCCCCATAAGGAAGATAGGTAGATATTCAATCCGCACGTCTTTGTTATCCACTTCATATGACATGTTACTCCCCCTTAGTCTGTGCTTTCACTCTTTCGTTAGATAAACGTTCAAGCACCAATGTTCTTTTCCCTAGCGATACCAATAAATATAAAATTAATGCCCGTATCACCAGTTTAATCCATATATTTCTCCTCCTTTTTGGCACAAAAATGACAAAGAAACGAAAAAAATAAAGGACAACACGAAAAGAATCTTACAAATCTCAGAATAGACTTACAAACCTGTAGAGTTAGGCACGAGGGTTCCACACATCATGTTCTGATAACCAATATCAAAACCGAAATTATAAGTAGTTATATTTTGATATGTTACCAAGGAAACAATTGTTCGAAACAATTTTTCCAATTTAGTTTAGAAAATCAAAAAACAACTAAGCACCTTAGTCTCTTTGCTAAACCGATTGTTCAAAAACAACCGCTTAATTCGATAAGACCAAAATAAAGATAAACTCTATTTTTCTCATCAGGTTTTAATTATCCATAAACTTAGACCTTTCAATTTTAAACAAGACAAGTACTAGGTTAGTTAACTATCATTTCTTGTTAAGGCATTTGATTAGACTTGAATAACCGAAACCTCACTTCAATAAGTCTAACTAAGATCACAATTAACTTAGTTTCTCTTATCCGGAATCGAATTGGACTAAACAACTCATCCCGTACACAATTTATTTCGTTAAGCCATAAATACTTCATAGAAACCAAAATAAATCAACTTTCATAATTATTCACCTCAACCAGAAGCAATTGAAACAAAATAGACATTAAAAGCACCGCAATTGCGCCGAAATTTTGTAAGCCTAAACAATTGATACCATACAAAATCAAGATAACAATAGTTTTTCTTAACAGGAATCAATTGAATCACACACAACATCAATTATACCGAAATTTTGTAAGCCTCAACAATTGATACCACACAATAAAGCAAGATAACAATAGTTTTTCTTAACCGGAACCAATTGAATCACAAATCCACACACACATCATGGAATAAACATCAATTGTACCGAAATTTTGTTAATCAAAAGCAACAAATATATATAATATAAACTTAGGCTTTTCTTAAATAGGAAAACAATTAAATAACAAGATTGTTACCTCAAATTTGGCATCCACTTCTCCAATATGATTGCATCTTCGTCCAGGGAGAATTGATATTGAAATATCATCACGTTGTCATCCTTATGTATAAACAAAAGAATAACAACAATCCTCAACCTTTACCAGAGAAAAGTTGAAAACCGGCTTTAACAATTGCAAGCAAAAGTTGAAAACCGTCGAAATACATATGATTTTATGCTAAACCAAAATCGATTCAACATATTGTGACTTTTTCACATATTGTTTATACCAGAACCCCTCATGATCCTTTGATAAAACCTACCAACATGCGCTCGAACTTAATCCTGCTAAATCAAAAAGTCACCCAAACCATAAGGGTTCACAATATATGAGATCGAATATCCGAAATCAAACATCCCATAAACATACATAGCAATAAGATAAAAGCATTCAAGCACGGGCTATGTAAACCAAAAACTATCACAAGAAAAATTACCAATCAAATAATTTTATTCGTAATAGTTTTATTCATAATAGACCAATATAATCAATGAAAGAAATCAAAAATTGATGTCTATTTTTCTTCTCTCTTAATTTGTGAAGATTGCATTCAAAAACTGGATTCAAATTCCTCTGAGCACTTCCCCTTTCAGTAGATATGTTCATCTCCAGCAGTTGAGAATGAAGATTAGCTAGTACTTCTTGAAAAAACGGGGGTCTAACAACACCACCAAACATTTCGCTTAGCAATCTGTATGGACTAACTCCGAAATACTTTCTTAGAGAATCAACTAGACAGTCAGACTCAATCTAGGTAAAAGTATCTCAAGGAGTTAATATCTCTCTCTTGTTCGAGCTAATAGAAATCAGCGAGTCTTTAATCAAACACAAGGAATAACTTGGATGGTACCAAAAACCAATATCCAAGGATCAATCAATGACAATCAACAACCAAAGATTGGATTACTCTAATTGATGATCTAAACGCACAAATTGTTTAATTTCAATTATAAAGATAAAACAATATAATGGGTAGATTGAAATAACACATACACCAGAAATTTTGTTAACGAGGAAACCGCAAATGCACAAAAACCCCGGGACCTAGTCCAGATTGAAAACACACTATATTAAGCCGCTACATACACTAGCCTACTCCAAGCTAACTTCGGACTGGACTGTAGTTGAACCCCAATCAGTCTCCCTCTGATCCAAGGTACAGTTGTAATCCCTAGCCTCTGATCCCAGCAGGATACTGCGCACTTGATTCCCTTAGCTGATCTCACCCATAACTAAGAGTTGCTACGACCCAAAATCGTAGGCTTTGACAATAAACAAATCTGCCTCACACAGACAAGTTTATCAAAGGATGAATCTGTCTCCCACAGAAAAACCCTAAAGTTTTTGTTCCGTCTTTTGATAATAATCAAGGTGAACATGAACCAATTGATAATCTGGTCTTAAATTCCCGAATAACGGCCAGATAAATCAATCACCTCACAACAATCTTAATTGTATGGTAGCGAAATAAGATGTTTCGGTATCAAAAACAATGAGACGAAGATGTTTGTGATTAATTTTTATATATTGCCTATCGGAGATATCAATCTCAAGCCAATCAATCTGATTGTACTCGTACGATAGAAGATGCAAGATCAGATCACACAACTACGATAAAAGTAGTATCGGTCTGGCTTCACAATCCCAATAAAGTTTTTAAGTCGTTAACCTGGTTTTAGAAGAAGAAAACCAAAGGTTGAAGGAGAACCGACTCTAGCACGCAAACTAGTATCACACGTAAGGTGTGGGGATTAGTTTTTTAGAGTTGCTAGATGTCCCCTTATATAGTCTTTAAAATTAGGGTTTCGCCTTAGTCACAAAGCAAACAATATCCACCGTTAGATGAAAACTTGATTTAGATTCAAGATAATATTTCTCAACTGTTAGATCGAAAAATTAGCTTGTTATACACACTTGACAATGCACGCTTCTAGGTTTGTTAACCGTACCCAAACGTATGCACTTGTTGGTTCAATAACAGTTAACCAAATGGTTAGCCATATGAGCATTTCATATCAACCATGTTCTTCTTCACCACAACTAGTTCAAATGACTTCAAATGAACTAGTTAGAGTTTTTCAATTGCAAGGAAATCTTATGTACTACACAAGAGACAATTGAAGCAAAAATGATTTAATTCACTCGAATCGGTTCATGAACTTCATAGCCACGGTTTGCAAATTGCATTATTTAGTCTTTATAATTTTAAGTTCAGAAATCATCTTCAGATATATAACCTTCTTAAGTTCGGAGACTAGGTTCGCGTACTTAAGCAACCAGACAGAGTTTACAAACTCCAGCAGAAAATCTCGGCAAACACCTTCCGCCGGTTCGCGGACTGGTACTCACGCAACTAGTTTGTCAACTTCAGCAGAATTTCTCGGGATGAGAAGTTCGTCAGTTCGCGGACTGAGTTCGCGGACTTGGCAACAAGCCATTCTTCCGGTTTCTCTTGATCAACAAAGTTCGCAAACTTTGGTTCAAGGAATAGGACTTATACATAAATGTGTTTCCACAACAATGCTTA
Organism: Papaver somniferum; assembly: GCF_003573695.1. NCBI lineage: Eukaryota > Viridiplantae > Streptophyta > Magnoliopsida > Ranunculales > Papaveraceae > Papaver > Papaver somniferum. Next base: position 29,595,997 of record NC_039365.1, read on the forward strand.
TGTCCACCATTGGTTATGCAATCTAAACTCTCATTCCAATCATTGAAACATTCTTAGAGGACGTTATATAGTTGTTAAACCATTTCTCGTCAAAGCAATTTTCAAGATGATTTAAACATATCATGACTTTCGTCACATGGTAAAGATAAACTTGATCGAAGGGAAAAGCTTTCCAACATATATTTCCAAATGTGTATAATCCAAGTCTATATATATAGCATACTACTTCTTGTCTCAAAGAGTAGGAGATAGAGTAGATACACTTTTGAGTGACAGATAAGTTCAAGTCTTCACATACCTTTTTTCCGAGAAGTTCCACCGGTTCCTTGAGTAGTTCTTCTTCTTGTATGATGAATCGCCATGAAGTCCTTGAGCTAAACTACACTTTCTATCCTAGTCCGAGACTTATAGTTTTGATCACTAACATTGACAAACATGCTTGAGATAACAACGCATGCAAGTTCGACCGAACAATGCTCTAACAATCTCCCCCTTAGTCAATTTTAGTGACAAAACTATCAATACATATGGAATACAAAAAAGATAAAGAAACTTTAGTAGCTCCTATTCCACATGTATAATCTTCAACATTCCTCGAAATCTTCGTCACTTCAAAGTACTCCAATGATCCCAAAGGTTGTAAGTTTAGCATCACCGTTGTTGAAGATCCGTAGCTATAACAATGAGAAAGCATCGGTCTCGATCATTGTTATACAGTGTCATAGTATTATTACACAGTGTGAAAGTCCAATTGTATCACAACTTCAACAATAATACTATGGTGATATGTATCACTCCCCCTTAGTCAATACTCCATCTCACATGGAAACCACTCCCCCTTACATAATGATCCGAAAACCATATGTATTTGTAGTGTGAACTACATATTAATTCTCCCCCATTTTTGTCAATAAAATTGGCAAAGGTACAAGAACGGGATCATAATGAAATTTCCGTAAGAGACATTTCATGACTAAAAGAAAAAATTACATACCATCTAATTTGGATGCAATCATATAGCCGAAGCTAATAGCATTCATCAAGGAGTTTAAAGATACAAGATAACCCCTCTAAAATTCCACAGCCGCACACCCCTCAAGATATGACCATTAAGCACAAGTTCAAAATAACTCTCCCCCATTTGATGTCATTCCCAAGGGAACAACAAGAGCGACCTTAATTTCAAAAGAAACGAAGGATTTTTTATTTGACACCAAAACCATAAGAATGATTTTTATATCCAAATAACTCAATCAAATTAATCACAAGTAAACCCATGATTAATTTAATCAGAACACGCAATCAAATTAAACACAAAAGTGATCAACTTAATTGATTATGCTCGACATAAGAGAACTTACGGAGCATACGACTAACATAACCATTAGAAAATGAATAGGATAGTCGTTCATATACTCAACATAAGAGGAATCTTATGAAGTATGAAAATACTCAACTAGATTAATTACAAGAGAACCCATAATTAATATAATTGGAATACACAACCAAACTAATTACAAAAGTAATCAAATTTAATTGTCATTTGTTTTGCTCGACATACAAAGACTTATGGAGCAATAACTAAATAACCAAACAAGATGATTAATTTAGTTCAAAAATGCTCAACATAAAGTACCTTATGGAAAACCAACAAAGCTAATCAAAAATTAATCAACTTGGTTGTATCGTTCTCAACATAAGACACATTACGGAGCCTCACAATACTACATAAAATATGGATCAGTAAAGATCAATATTGTGGAATACACAAGGTTTCATTCTATCTTCCATCACTATTTGCATAACGATATTTAATAGACATAATCCTTGAACACAAAAGATTTTAACATATCTTCCATCAAAGAATTGACAATATAGGCTTAACTTTTGTATATTTCAAAAGTATATTCATCCTTAAATCAATAAGAATACCGATCATGAACGACTTTACTTTTGACAAAATATGGGACAACATAGTTCACGGACGTAAACACCAACATCCCATAACAAATTGAAATATAACACATAAAGATTAAATAATGCAAACCATCATCCTCCAAATATTTTTAGAATTTAATACCAATAAACCTAAAAAAGAACAAGAAGTTGAAAATAATAGCTATGTGTAGTCACAATCATTGTTATTCCAAGCACTAGTTATTCTTCCAACTAAATCAAAAAGAAGACATACTATGCAACAATAAAACAAGCTAAAGGAAAACAGACTCCAGTGTTAATCCGAACACGAACTAAGATCATATAGACGGTTCTGGATCCTCATGAGTCTTAAAGTTTTCAAGCATGTGAACGACATCATCCTCTGCACTTTTGGAGTGAAAATCCTTGTTGGGAAGTTCCTTAACACGGGTCTTCATGAGAACAAGGTCAGAGTTAAACTTTTTCAACTATGTTCTTACCACATCAATACACTTCATTGTACCATCAAATTGTTGTTTTGCATTCTCAAAGTTCTTTAGGAAGTCAAGAAATACATCTGACGAAATCTCTTCAACCTCCTCTATATCCGAATAAGAAACAGGAGATTGAGGAAAAGATCCTTCAACTTCAACAAAGGTTCTCTTCTCTTTATCGAATTCAAAATATACCGCATTATCAACAAAGTCTTCAGGTAAATCCCAAGAGAAGGAAGAATAATCCATTGATAATAGGAATCCTAGAGTGAGAAATTCAACTCAATAGGATGGGTATATAACTAAGATTCGAGAGACTTAGGGTTCACAAGCTTGGTCCATGAGAGATCACAAAACCATTTGTGTACCCGTAAGAGGATGGTTCACAAAGCCCGCATGAGAAAGTTCAAAAACATGTTTGAAAGCAAGGCCAAAAACAAGAGAGAAGGGAAAAACAAATAAATACTCATGTAAAAGTGTTTGACTAATTATCTATCTAAGAACAATAAGAGATTAGCTAAATAATCAGTGACATTTTACAAGAAGTATACCTAAACAGTTCTCACTTAGTTAGGATTTCACAAGTGAGATCTCAACCTTGTGATTATTTAACACAAGTACGAGCCATTGGCTCATGATGTGATTTCAAATTGAGTTGTAGTAATAAGTTCGTTGAGACTTGTGAAAGCAAAAGATTTTAGACTTATAAAACTTAAAAATAGAAAACTTATTGCAAAATTGATTTCAAGATATTAAAAGTAACCAAGACACTAGATTCCACTATTACACATGAATGAACGATACCAAATATGTTTCAAAACTCTAACTATCCTTTAAGTCCTTTATTTCTTAATTCACACATAATCAAACATATTCCCAAATATTAATTGTATTCTCTAAGAATAGACTATCAATCAATTAAACAAAGTATAATCTATCAAATTGAATCATAAGTAATTAAGAAAATTATGTGAACATTTAGAACTCCGCAAAAGCGGTGATTGAATGAATTATAAATTGTAAATTAGAGAAAATAAAATTGTTACAAATCATTCATGTATAGATAGCTTCATCCATTGCCTTGGTTGCGCGAGAATTAGCTCATCATCATGGAAACACGCTCAAAATTCATTTTTATTTCTCAAAGGGTGTTTACAAAGATGAAATGGGAGAAACAATGATAAAACAATGATTTTCTTTTCTCTCCCAAAAACTCTCTCCAAATGTACTCTCTAGCTCTCTATTTATACACACAAATACACATCACTCAAATATATTCTTCCATAACTCCAAAATCTTCTTCTTTTTAATTAAAAATATCTTCAGAATTTTTCCTTCTCTTTATTCTATATATTTCTTTACTAAACCCATATCTTCTTTAATTCACAGAATAAAATCCAAGATAAAATCTTCTAATGATATCTTTCTTGTTTAATACAAGATAACTTCCTTTTTCTTCAAAACTTCATGTTTGTTAGGCAAGAAGATATTCTTATCTTAAAGATAATAAATCCTTTACCGTTGAAACCAAATTTCCCGCCAATTTTTTCTTTTCAAATCAAGGAAGAAGATTGAGCCCCCTTAACCAGTAATGGGGTGCGATTAGCAGTTGTTTCCCTGGGTGCGCCTTATCAATTAGGTTCCCCTTGTCCAAAACTGAGAGTCCGAATAACATGTATCCTCCGGGGGTCCAAATAGCACTTTTTGAGCAACTTTTTCCACACAAGTGTATTTTTCCAAAAAAAACTACACAAACATAAAAACACCATAATAAGTACAAAATCAAGCACTAGCAATAGAGACACTGAGGACAATTCAGACACAAAAATGTGTCTATCAAATACCCCCAAATTTATTATTTTCTAGTCCTCGAGCAAATCTAATATAAAATGTATATACTTAGCACGTGCAGCAAGCCGTTAAACCGCTAGGTGGCCCTAGCGGCGGAGTGTTGTCTCCGGAGGGTTTACTAGAGGTGTACCCACAAAAACTTTACTCCAGAGCCTAGCTATCTACGCTAAACCTTGGAAGGCATTAAAGAATCTCCTTGGTTGGCATACAATCATTGACTATAGGAGAAAGTACCCTGATGCGAAATTCCAATTGATGTACACGAGTTTGCACTCAGCATACTAAAATTCATATATAAGTGATAGACCTCTACTCAGATAGTTTCTAGACATCATAACCGGAGTCAACCAATCATATGGAAAGATTAATAAGATGGATAAAGAGAAAATAGATGGTAAAAGTGAACGGTGTTTCCCATATCTGTCTGAAGGCCTCTGCCAAGATGAATCTATCTTAATGGACTGAGATACCGGTCTGACTAATATCAACATAACTGGCATATACAAGGGGACCAGTGGTCGATAAACCTAACTCTAGGTCAACACAACTGACATATACAAGGGCACCAGTCGTCGACTTTATTGAATTTATTCCGGTTGGTCTGATGGTCTGGTCTCAAACTTCTTCTTTTTTTTCTTTTTTTTTTTTAAAAAGAAATTTTTTAATTTTTTTTTTTTAGGTATCTCAATCACCCTATGTCACCCTATCAATGGTAACAACTTGAGTCGTGTGCCCCACTAAATCACTTAAGAAATAAAAACAGAAGGGATTAGGATTCACCGAGTTATGGCGAAACTACCATGTTTTTTTTTAATTCTAACACCTGATCTCTGTGCTTTTATGAATAGACTCTTTAGATGTTTCCATCTAATCAGATTGGTTCCTCAACTCCTACAACCAAGATGTTCCCATCCACTTAGATTGGTTAGTTCCAACCTTAATAAGCATAAATTTCTAGGCTCTGGAGTTTATTTATTGCAACTAAAAGCTAACAAAAAGTTTCTTCCCCACCCCCAAACTTAAATCTAACATTGTCCTCAATGTTTCTAATGAAAGAGCAATACCAAAAAGTAAGGTAACACGAGGAATCAGTAAAGACAGAAGTCGGAAAGATAGTACCTGGGTGAAGAGAGAAATCAAAAACTAATATACAACATACAATCTCCTTGATGGTCAATCAAGGGTAAACAGGGTCCTCCAGAAGGACCTCCTCAACATCACCTGTAAGAAAGAGATCTAAAAAGGGTTTCAATCTCTGACCGTTAACCTTCGAAGAACTACTACCATCTGGTGTCTCGAGAACGCAACTTCTCAGGGAAAAGATGCAAGCAGGTATCATACAGAAGAACTTTTTGACCTGGAGAAAATGACTTTCTTAAAATATTCTTATGATGCACAAGTTTCAGTTTGTTCTTATACTCCTTCGCACTATCGTAAGCATCTATACGAATCTCTTCCAACTCATTGAGCTGGAGTTTCCTATGGGCTCCTGCCTTGTCAAGTGAAAAATTTAGCTGCTCAACAACCCAATAAGCTCTATGTTCTAACTCAACAGGTAAATGACATGCCTTTCCATACACAAGCCGATAATGCGACATCCCAATGGGGGTCTTAAACGCAGTACGGTAAGCCTATAAGGCACCAGTAAGCCTAGACGACCAGTCTTTCCGATTAGGATTAAATGTTTTCTCTAATATACGCTTTATCTCCCTTTTGGAAACCTCTACCTGACCACTAGTCTGTGGATGATATGGGGTAGCTACCTTATGTGTAATACCATATTTCTTCATCAAAAGCCTAAAAGGTCGATTACAAAAGTGCGACCCTCCATCACTAATTATAGCTCGTGGTGTACCAAAACGTGTAAGTATATTATTTTTCAAGAACTCAATCACAACCCTATAGTCATTGGTTTTACACGCAACCGCCTCAACCCACTTAGAGACATAGTCTACAGCGACAAGGATGTATAAGTTACCAAAAGAATTAGGAAACGGACCCATAAAGTCAATACCCCACACATCAAAGACCTCAACAACTAAACTAGGGTTCAAGGGCATCATTTTCCTATGGAAAATGGTTCCTAATTTTTGGAAACGTTCACAAGTAACACAGTAACTGTGGGAGTCTTTAAAAAACGAAGGCCAATAGAATCCATACTGCGATATTTTAGCAGCAGTCTTCTTAGCACTAAAGTGAACCCCACAAGCATGATCATGACAAAAGGAAATAATACTGGACTGGTCATTCTCAGGTATACATCTCCTAATAATCTGGTTTGGACAATACTTAAACAAATAAGGATCATCCCAAAAGAAGTGCTTCACCTCGGATAAAAACCTAGAACGATCTTGTTTACCCCAATGTTGGGGCATTCGACCAGTAACAAGATAATTCACTATATTCGCATACTAAGGTGCTTGGGTAACAAAGAACAGTTGTTCATCAGGAAAACTATCCCTAACAGGAGGAGAATCATTAAGGGTATCCACAACAAGCCTAGACAAGTGGTCTGCTACTACATTTTCTGTACCTTTTTTTATCTCTGATGTCTAAGGAAAATTTCTGCAACAATAGGATCCATCTAATCAATCAAGGTTTAGTATCCTTCTTGGAAAGAAGATACTTCAAAGCAGCATGATCAGTAAAGATTATGACCTTAGAACCTAAGAGGTAGGATCTAAACTTGTCTAAGGCAAACAAAATAGCTAATAGTTCCTTCTCCGTAGTGGTACGGTTCAACTGGGAATCATTCAAAGTTTTGCTAGCATAGTAAATCACATGAAGTAACTTATTTTCTCGCTGACCTAGCACAACAAAAATAGCATAATCTGAAGCATCACACATGATCTCAAAGGGTAGGTTCCAGTTGGGTGCCTGGACTACGGGGGCGGTAGTGAGTAAATTCTTAAGCTTCTCAAAAGCCTCTAAACAAGCGTCATCAAATACAAACTTAACGTCTTTTGCAAGCAAATTGCAAAGAGGTCTAGAAATTAAGCTAAAATCCTTAATGAATCGACGATAAAAACCTGCATTCCCTAAGAATGACCTAATATCTCTTACGGTTTTTTGGACCTGTAAAGTTTTAATGAGGTCAACTTTGGCTCTACCTACCTCTATACCCTTCGAAGATACGATATGCCCTGGAACAATTCCTGAACGAACCATGAAGTGACATTTCTCCCAACTAAGCACTAATTATTTTCCTTACACCTAGTCAAAACTAATGACAAATGATGCAAGCACTCATCGAAAGACGAACCAAACACTGAAAAATCATCCATAAAGACCTGTAAGAACCGTTCTACCATGTCAAAAATATGCTCAGCATACAATGCTGAAAGGTCGCAGGAGCATTACATAGCCCGAAAGGCATGCGTCTATACGCATAGGTACCAAAGGGACAGGTAAAAGTGGTTTTATCTTGGTCTCCTGGGGAAATAACAACCTGATTATAACTGCAGTATCCATCTAAAAAGAAATAATGGCTACGTCCATATAATCTCTCTAGAATTTGGTCGATAAAGGGAAGGGGAAAGTGGTCCTTCCTAGTGACCTTGTTCAGTTTCATATAGTCAATACAGACACACCAACTCGTAGTCACCCGGGTTGGTATTAACTCATTGTTATCATTCTGGACTACAGTAATACCGGATTTCTTGGTAACAACCTGAACGGGGATGACCCACTTATTGTCTGAAATGGGGTAGATAATGCCTGCATCTAACAGCTTAAGAACTTCGGTTCGAACTACTTCTTTCATATTAGGGTTCAGTCGACGTTGCATCTCCCTAAAATGTTTGGTGTCACTCTCTAAATAGATATGATGCATACAATCAGTAGGACTTATACCCTTAATGTCTGCTATGGTCCACCATAAAGCTTCCTTGTTATTCTGAAGGACAGTCACTAGCCTACTTTCCTGATCACTATCCAAGTCGGATGCTATAATCGCAGGTAAAGTTTCACATGGGCCTAAAAACATATACTTCAGGGAATCTGGTAATGGTTTAAGGTCCAACTTAGGAGGCTTTTCTAAAGAAGGATCTAGGGTAGACTCAGAAACGGGTAGAGGTTCGAACTTAGATTTCCAGCCATTAGTAGTGTCTATCAAAGGGGTTGAATCTAACAAAGCATTCACCTCTTTAATCACATCGTCATCATCAAAATCAATTCCAAAGTGAGCCAGGCATATCTCTAATGGATCTTCTAAAAAAGTGTTTGGTAATGACTCCTCGACTAATGTTCCTATCATGTTCACCTCTTCTATGTTCGAGTCATCTAGTTCAGTGGGTAGATTACTAATATTAAAAATGTTCATCTCAATAGTCATATTACCAAAAGACAAATTCATAATACCATTTCGACAGTTAATGATCGCGTTGGATGTAGCTAAAAACAGGCGACCTAAAATCACTGGTATTTGGTTCTCTGGGTCAGGGACAGGTTGGGTATCTAGGATAACAAAATCCACTGGATAAATAAACTTGTCGACCTCAATAAGAACGTCCTCAATCACACCACGAGGAATTTTAACGGACCTATCAGCTAACTGAAGTGTCATCTGGGTAGGTTTCATCTCACCAAGTCCTAGCTTAAGGTACACATTGTATGGCAGTAAGTTCATACTGGCTCCTAAGTCAAGCAAAGCTTTCTCGACACGGTGTTTACCTATTGTGAAAGAAATAGTAGAGGACCCTGGGTCTTTATACTTAGGATTAGTGGTATTCTGAATAATAGAACTCACATGACTAGCTAGGAAGGCTTTCTTCTGGACACTAAGTTTTCGATTTCGCGGACACATATCCTTAAGAAACTTGGCATAAGCGGGAATCTGCTTAATCATATCTAACAATGGGAGGTTGATAGTAACCTGCTTAAAAACCTCCAATATATCATTAAAGTTGGACTCCCTCTTAGTTGGAACTAGCAGCTGGGGGAACGGGGCTCTGGGAACAAAGCCTGGCTCAGCAGGACCCTCATTGGTCTCTTTGGAGACTCTATCAGTCTCCTCATTTTCTGGCTCAGAAGGGTGAACTACAGCATGTTCATTATCAGGCATTATAGAATTCACATGATTGTACGATTTCTCTCCTTTAGGGTTAGGATCAGTTTGACTAGGGAATCTTCCATCTTCTCTTTCACTAAGAAACTTAGCTATTTGGCCGACTTGAAGTTCTAAGTTAGCAAGAGACTGGGAATTATTCTTAAAATTCTGCCTGGTTTCTTCTTGAAAACCACAGTGGTTCTTTGATAACATCTCATGGTTCTTTGGTAACATAGTAAGGGTTCTTCTAAGGTGGAGATCTTTTTCTCATTATGAAACTGGGGTTGACCTGAAGAGTTCTTAGCATAACCAAAACCTGGGGGAGGCTGAGAATTACTAGACTGTCCTTGATTCTGACCCTTAGACCAAGAAAAATTAGGATGGTTTCTCCAACCAGGATTGTAAGTCTCTGAGTATGGGTCAAACTTCCGACGGTTCTAAAACCTAGCATTGTTATAGAAAGCATGGGCTTGCTCTTCACTAACCTGACCTTCCCAAAACGAGTTATTGGGTTCTACTCCACAATTAGACACTTGAGAGGCTCTAAACCCATCATCAGGTTCAACAAGAGACCTATGTTTAGGATGATTCAATTCCAAAGCCTCTAACCTTCTATACAAAGCAGCAAACTTAGCATCAGACCCGAAGCTTGTATCTACCATATTGGTGCTACTTCTATTGACCAAGAGTCTTTTGGGAGGTTCAACACAAGACTCCCACTATTGGGATTTTTCAGCGACAACTTCTAAGAAGGTGAAAGCATCATCAGCACTTTTACTAGTGAATCACCAGCGGACATAGACTCAACCATGGCTTTGGTTGAATAGTCTAAACCATCATAAATAATCTCTAAGAGTTTCATCTTATCAAATACATGGTGAGGACACTGGGATAGGAGATCATTGAATCTCTCTAAGAACCTATAAAGAGACTCTCCCTCTTGTTGCACACTAACACTAATTTTCTGCCTAACAGACGCAGTTTTATGCTTAGGGTAGAATTTCATATAGAAAGCAGCAATAAGTTCCTGCCATGTTTCAATGGATTCAGATGGTAGGTTGTTCAGCCAGGTCTTGGCTTTATCTCTCAAGGAAAAGGGAAACATCTTAAGTTTCAAGACTTCATCAGTAAGGTCTTTTATTCTAATTGTCCCACAAATTTCCTCAAAGTCCCTAATATGAAAATAAGGGTTCTCATCATCTTTTCCTAAGAATATAAGGATCATCTGCAGAATACTAGGTTTTATCTCGAAATTAGCCGTAGTGGCTGGCAATTTAATGCACGAAGCTCGGGTGGACCTAGTTGGGAACATGTAATCTTTCAAAGTTTCCATTGCTGGCACAGCTGAAGTACGAGGGGTATTTTCCTCACGAAGAGACAGATTCTCAAAACTGAAGTTTCCAAAAACAGGGCTCTCAAAAGAAGAGTCTTCGAGCTCCCCGCCTTCACAAGAAGAACTACTAGGTTTATCACTAATCAAACGACCTAGAGTGTTTCTTTTCCAAGCCCGCTCTTTAATAACCTTGGGCATACACTAGAAAAACAAAAGAAAAAGAAAGAAATCTTAAAAGGAAGGGAAGTTCTTTGCAAACACAAACGAGGCTGACTCCACCAAAGCAAACCTAAAGATTTCTAGCAAACAAAAAGCATGATGGCTCCACTTAGATTGTTTCTAGACCAGCTTCTAATCCTTCGAAAGGGAATTCGTTACAATAAGCAAACCCCTATGGAATCAATCCGAGTTTAAGTAAGTTGAATCGAGACGAGGGAAGATCAATGGATCTTTGATACCCAAGGACTCACCGGCGTTACAAGGAGGCGTATTCAACTCACAGAAACCATCATGAACTTTGAAGCATGCTTAAAAGAGTAACCAATATTTTTCAAATGACTTTCCTATTAAGCTCGTTACCCTATAGGTCTCGTTCTAGTCAAATTTTAGGCTTAGGCTCGCGTTTGGTTTCGTTTTCCTAAGGCGGGCAAGAATGGAACGGTGATGAAATCCGAACCCTTATCTTGTATGGCCAGTCCTTTCCCTTTATTAGGAAATTAAAGCAGCCGTTTTAAAATCCTCAGCATATATGCAAACGAAGGAATACAGTAACTCGCTGACAGGAGATTCACGAGTGTTTCGACAAACTTACCTCCCGTACCATACGGGGGATGAACCGCTGAAGTCGACTCGGGCCACGACTCCTATGTCATGTACGAACCCGAGGGGCCGAGGCGGTATCATAATCGCCGTCCTTCTTTACAAACAGTTGATATTTAAACTACCCTTCTGTAGGGTTTAAAAAAATAAAGTCCCAAAGTCCAAAAATAAAGTACAAAAGAAAAAGATAATCTAAAAGAAACAAATAAAAAAAATAAAAAATTGTCTCTCTCTCTCTTTTTTAATTAATTTTTATTTTCCTTTTCTTTCGCTCTTTTCGCTTTGCCTTTACTCCAAATCTTTAAGTATTCACCAAAAGCTTTGGCAAATTTTTCTTTCGCTCCAAATTCCAAAATCTGTAAGGAAAAGACAAAAACCCAAAAACATAAAGAAGAAAAAAAAAATAAAAACCTAGAAAAAAAAAAATAAAAACCTAGAAAAAAAATCTAAAAACTCTAGCCTAAAGACAAGTCCGTGTCGGCGGCGCCAAAAACTGATATGTTTTTCAAATATGTTGTAGTAATAAGTTCGTTGATACTTGTGAAAGCAAAAGATTTTAGACTTATAGAACTTAAAAATAGAAAAATTATTGCAAAATTGATTTCAAGATATTAAAAGTAACCAAGACACTACATTCCACTATTACATATGAATGAACGATACCAAATATGTTTCAAAACTCTAACTATATCCTTTAAGTCCTTTATTTCTTAATTCACACATAATCAAACATATTCCCAAATATTAATTGTATTCCCTAAGAATAGACTATCAATCAATTAAACAAAGTATAATCTATCAAATTGGATCACAAGTAATTAAGAAAATTATGTGAACATTTAGAACTCCACAAAAGCGGTGATTGAATGAATTATAAATTGTAAATTAGAGAAAATAAAATTGTTACCAATCATTCATGCATAGATAGCTTCAGCCATTTCCTTGGTTGTGCGAGAATTAGCTCATCATCATGGAAACACGCTCAAAATTCATTTTTATTGCTCAAAGGGTGTTTACAAAGATGAAATGGGAGAAACAATGATAAAACAATGATTTTTTTTTATCTCCCAAAAACTCTCTCCAAATGTGCTCTCTAGCTCTCTATTTATACACACAAATACACATCACTCAAATATATTCTTCCATAACTCCAAAATCTTCTTCTTTTTAATTAAAAATATCTTCAGAATTTTTCCTTCTCTTTATTCTATATATTTCTTTACTAAACCCATATATTCTTTAATTCGCAGAATAAAATCCAAGATAAAATCTTCTAAGGATATCTGTCTTGTTTAATACAAGATAACTTCCTTTTTCTTCAAAACTTCATGTTTGTAAGGCAAGAAGATATTCTTATCTTAAAGATAATAAATCCTTTACCATTGAAACCAAATTTCCCGCCAATTTTTTCTTTTCAAATCAAGGAAGAAGATGGAGGCCCCTTAACCAGTAATGGGGTGCGATTAGCAGTTGGTTCCCTGGGGTGCGCCTTATCAGTTAGGTGCCCCTTGTCCAAAACTGAGAGTCCGAATAACATGTGTCCTCCGGGGGTCCAAATAGCACTTTTTGAGCAACTTTTTCCACACAAGTGTATTCCTCCATAAACACCTACACAAACATAAAAACACCATAATAAGTACAAAATCAAGCACTAGCAATAGAGACACTGAGGACAATTCAGACACAAAAATGTGTCTATCAGCTTATTAAATGAACATTGCTCTTGGTTATCCTTTTCCTTACGAACTGTTGGAGGAAAACCATTAAGATGTGAATGGAAATCATAAAATTCATCCTTACAGAAATATGACTCAGAGAGTTGATTCTTACCTGAAGGAAGTCGGATTTTTCCTGATACCTTGTTCACATCAAATGTATTATTAACTCCCCTTTTGACGATAGAAGGAATCTGACCTTTTCTCAGATTATTAAGACATTTGTTCTGTGTCATACCACTAAGGAACTTATTGAATTGATTTTCCTAGAGTTTATCATTTGTCTGACCGGTCCTTTTGAATCACAAAAGGGATATACCTCCTGAACGTTAGAAAACACTGTCTTCCATGAAGGTTTCCTCCTTTCATGTGATGTGCACCATTTTTGACAAGAGGGTATAGGCACATCCTTATCGCAAGAAGAGGATACTGATTTTTCTTCTGGATCTTCCTCGGTCACAGTAGTTGTTATAGTATTTTTTAAGGGATAAATAAGGGATTCGTTTCTCGGACTTGTAAAGATTTAAAAATAAAGATATATACAGAAAATATGTCACAAGATCAAGAGGAACCAGGACTCAGGATTCTAATGTGTTTCATATTCAAGTGGATCAGAAATTAATCCTAGGCGATTGTAGCTCAAAATAAAACAAATATTAACTCTATCTTTGCCAAATTAGATTCCATAAAATATTACTTGTATATTATAAGCATGGCACATCAAGAATCCCTAGGACTAAGCATGTTCCATCAAAAAAAATCACAAGTAATTAATTGAAATCATAAATCAATTAAAATCGGTGCAAAAAGTGAATTAAGAATTATTTAAATAACCACATGGCTGAAAAACAGCTTCCTCCATCATCCCAGTATTGGGGTTTAGCTACTCATAATAATCATGTTCTCAAAATACATACTTGATGCTCAAAATATGATTAAAAGAGTGATAAATATAAAACAGTGAAACTACGACCCACAAAAGGCGTCCAGAAATCAACGATAGAAGACGACTGCTGTAAAACAACGATACTTAGCTGCTGATGTTAACGCTGCGGAAAATAAGACTGCTCTGTGCAGTCTGTTCTTCGTGTTCTTCAAGGTCCTCTAATGGCAGCAGCAACAGCAGGTGGGAATTGCTGTTAATCCTTCTTCATCGCTCCTCTGCATCCCAAACCTTCCCCAAACTCTTGATCCCCTTCTTAGCAACCAGGGAAACCTATTTATACTCAACAGGGCGAATAAATCATGCGCAATAACTCCAAAAATCCTGTCATCACTCGGCAGTGAAGAAAATATTCTCGAGTATTTTATTTCGATTTTCTTCCCTTGCACGTGTCTGTAGATGTCGACACTATCCCAACATGGTCGTGTAGTATCCTGAGAGAATATCTACCAAAACCTAGTGTTATCTTCTCCCATATCTTTCCTTTTATCATACGTAACTGCCAAAACAGAACCCATATTCCCGTCTCTCTGTTTAGCTCAGTCCGGTTATTCTATCCCAAGTTCATCGATCAAAACAGACGTACCAGGCATGTTAACTCCATTCAAGACTAACCCAATCGTTTCCAGCTATTGAATCTCGTTAAAACAGCCCAAGAATTCAAGTCAAAAATCTGTTCGCTGTGTGCAATTTATCCCGCCAATTTGCATGATTTGAATTTTGAAGATGGTTGCCCCCTATCCTCTGATGGGGTGCCAATAGCAATTGGGGCTGAAATAAAATTATTGGGGTGGAAACATCCAAAACTTGGGTGCCTTTAGTAATTTTCTGGGACTTTTTCCGCATTTTTTTCGGGGTTCCTCTGGTTCACTGTCTACAGAGGTCCAAATGCCACATTTTTAGTCACTTTCGCCGCAAAACCTTATTTTTTCCAAAAACACCTACAAATAAACAAAATACCATAATAAGTACAAAAATGGGTACTAACAATATGTACAATTGGGCTATATTAGACACATAAATGCGTCTATCAGATACCCCCAAACTTATTATTTGCTAGTCCTCGAGCAAATTTATTCTAGAAAGTAAAAACATTTGAACCCCTAGGTGGCCCTAGTGGCGGAGTGTTGTCTCCGGAGGGTTTACCAGAGGTGTACCCACAAAACCTTTACTCCAGACCCTAACTATCTACGCAAAATCTTGGAAAGCACTAAAGAACCTCCTTGGTTGGCATACTTATTAATTATAGGAGGAAGTACCCTGATGCGAAATTCCAATTACTGTGCACGAGTTTTCACTCAAGTATACTAAAATTCATATAAGTGACAGAGCTCTACTAAGATAGTTTCACGATGGACATCATACTCGGAGTCAGGCTAATCACATGAAAAGATTAAGAAGATAGAAAAAGAAAAATGTAGATGGTTGAAAAGTGAACGGTGTTTCCCATATCTGTCTGAAGGCCTCTGCCAAGATGAACCTAACCTAAATGACTGAGATACCGGTCTGACTAATATTAACACACTGGCATATACAAGGGAACCAGTGGTCAATAACTTAAATCTAGATCAACAAACTGGCAAATACAAGGGAACCAGCAGTTGACTACACATAATAATAACCATATTTTTTTTAACTTAACGGCATGAATAGATCTTTTTGATCCAAGCGCATGCTTCTTGTCAGCAGATTACACGATAGCTCCCACGGGTCCTGCATTCCACGCTTGCTTAGGCGACGGAAACAGGGAGAACACACGCATATTTCTATCCAAGTGTTAATACTTATTCTGATTGGTCTAACTGGTCCGGTCTTCCTTTTTTTTTTTTTTGTAAAGGTAACTCAGTCACTCTATTTCACCCTAGCAAAGGTAATAACTTGAATCGTGTGCCCCACCAAATCACTTGAAATAAAAGAAAACTAAAAATAGAAAGTGAAAAGGACTCGACGAGATATGGCGAAACTATCATGTTAATTCTAACACCTGAGCTTTGTGCTTTTATGAATAGACTCTATAGATGTTTCCATCTAGTCAGATTGGTTCCTCAACTCCTAAAACAAAAATGTTTCCATCCACTTAGATTGGTTAGTGCTATCCTTAATAGGCGTAAATTTCTAGGCTTTGGAGTTTATTTATTGCAACTAAAAAGTTTCTCCCATACCCCCAAACTTAAAATTAACATTGTCCTCAATGTTCTAAAGATGAAATTAAAAGCATGCACAAGGAGAGACAGTTATTATTTGAAGCAAAAGAGTGAAGGAAGGATATTACCGGGTTGCATGAGATCGGGTTACCTCCCAAGAAGTGCTAAGTTTAAAGTCTTCAGCCAGACTTAGAAAAAGTTTAGTCAACTCGAACCGTATAACAGTAATCGGAATAATTGTGGGTCTTTAAAACCAAAAAGAGCTGACAAAAGGAAACTGCAGTGAACCAAGAAAATGGACAAGAAAAGCATGCCCTTACCTAGTTTCCTGAAAACTATCGCTAATTGCGGTTCAGGTTCAGGTTCTATGAAAGGGTCTAAATAAAATATTTTCATTGGCTGCGTTTCTTCATAGGTTGGATCCAAATTATTAGGTCCTAGAGTCTGGAAAAACTCAAATAAGAACTTGGAATCACAAAGTAATAACCTAAATAATTGCGGATCCTCTAAGTCAATCAGATATGACTTACATAATTGACCACAGTGAGAATAGTGGTCATTCTTAAGCAAATGTGTCGATTCTAATTTCCTAAGGCATTTAGGTTTAGTCTCACAACTTAATATTCGACACATTTGGAATATAAACTTTCCCACAGTTTGAAGAAAACTATTTGGTGGGAAAACAAAGTCAATCTGGGGATCATAGCCTGGGCAAACCACATCAACCAGAGGATGGGTTTCAACGACTGAACTTCTTCCTGGACATCATTAGGTTCGGGAAAACGAGTATGAAGGTAATCTTGTAAAATTGTCGAGGCAGAGATATCAAGTCCTAAGTGAAAGGACTTTCTGAGAGTTAAAGGTAAGGCACTATGAAGGTGATAATCACCCCCAAACTTAGAGTTTTTAGTGTCTCTAGATAGACTAGTTACAATCTCCCAAATTTCTGGATCATTAGATATTTGAAAATGGTCAATTGATTCTTCTAATTTATTATCAGGTAGTGCATCTTTACTCATCTCTACGGGTATATCTTCTTCATCTAATACTATTGTTTCTAAGTCGCTAGACTCTAAAACAACACTTTCGGAATAAACACGTTCCTCTAAACCACTATCGGCTTCGTAATCAAAAGGAAAAACTACATCTTCTAAAACGGTGGTATCCCTAATCAAATCCTCGTCCTTTTGAATAGGTGAATAATCATAAAAATTATTTGGATTTGAACTAGAAATAATATAATCATTATAAAGATCAATTGGATTAATAGATTCCTGATCACTATGCCTACATATTTCAGATTCTTCATTACTATTATTCTCATCATCATAATAGTACAAAGATGATTGAACCTTATCTAAATAAGTAGTGTCTTCTAGCCTCGTCCTCTAAATTAGGCAAATATTCACTATTGATATCAAGGGTAGAATTAGAAACCCTATTTTGGAAATTTAGATTATTTCGAGCAACATTAGCCAACTGTTCATTTTCTGCCTCAAGACGTGCCTGAATTTCACTGAGCATAACACTTATACGTTCACCACTCTCGTTTATCATCTCAGAATATCGTGTACACTCTTCTTTTGAACTATTCATTGCAACTAAACGTTTATACGTCCTTTCAATCCTTTGTTGGGTCTCTTCTAGAGATGGAACAGGTTCAGAAATATCATAATCATGACTAGTTTCCAAAAACGAGTAACCAGTACTACAGTGTTCCTGATTTTCTTGCTCGTAAGACCAATTCGCGTGTGGATAGTAATTGGGCTCACCATGGTATGAACCATAACCTTGAAAAGGTTGGCGTTCCCAACTACTATTCCCACCATGGTCATAAAACTGATGATGTCCATATTCAAATTCAGGTCGATACTCATTGTATTGGCTTCTATCATACCAGTTCGACATTCTTAATTGCAAGGGAATTCTACACAACCACAAACAAGGCCGACTCGACTCCACCAAAACAAACCTAAAGATTTCTAGCAAACAAAAAGCGTGATGGCTCCACTTAGATTGTTTGTAGACCAGCTTCTATCTTTCGAAAGGGAATTCGTTGCAATTTGAGCAAACCCCTCTGGAATCAATCCGAGTCAAAGTAAGTTGAATTGAGGCGAGGGAAGCTCAGTGGAGCTTTGATACCCAAGGCCTCACCGCTATCACAAGGCGGTGCATTCACGCATTCAACTCACAGAAACCATCATGAACTTTGGAGTGTGCTTAAAGAGCAACCAATATTTTTCGAACGAGTTTCCTACTAAGCTCGTTACCCTATCGGTCTCGTTCTATTCCAAATTTTAAGCTTGAGTTCGCGTTAGGTTTTGTTTTCCTAAGGCGGGCAAGAAGGGAGCGGTGATGAAATTCGAACCCTTATCTTGTATTGGCCAGGCCTTGCCCTTTACTAGGAATTTAAAAAAAGTCCAAATTTGTCCTCAATCAATGAATCACCTTAAGGAATACAGTAACTCGCTTACAGGAGATTCGCGAGTGTTTCGATGGACTTACCTCCCGTACCAGACGGGGGATGAACCGTTGAAGTCGACTCGGGCCACGACTCCTATGTCATGTACGAACCCAAGGGGCCGAGACGATATAGTAATCGTCGTCCTTCCCTGCACACAGTTTATATAATTTTTTTTTATTTTTTTTTAATAATAATACCCTTCCGTAGGGTTAAAAAAATAAAGTCCAATTGTTTAAAGCCCAAAGTCCAAAATAAATATAAAAAAAAATTACAGTTTTCCTCACACACTCTAAAAAAATTAAAAATTAAATCCTAAAATTGTCCTTTTTTTCTTCTCTTTTCGCTTTTCGATTTAAGCTTTTTCCTCTCCAAGTCCTTAGTGCTCCACTTCGAACCTGTAAATCAAAGAAAAAAAGACAAAGTAAAAAGGAACAAATAATAAAAAAAATAAACCTAAAAAAAATAAAAATAAATCTATATACAAGTCCGCGTCGGCGGCGCTATTTTGTTATAGTATTTTTTAAGGGATAAATAAGGGATTCGTTTCTCGGACTTGTAAAGATTTAAAAATAAAGATATATACAGAAAATATATCAGAAGATCAAGAGGAACCAGGACTCAGGATTCCAATGTGTTTCATATTCAAGTGGCTCATAAATTAATCCTAGGCGATTATAGCTCAAAATAAAACAAATATTAACTCTATCTTTGCCAAATTAGATTCCATAAAATATTACTTGTATATTATAAGCATGGCACATCAAGAATCCCTAGGACTAAGCATGTTCCATCAAACAAAATCACAAGTAATTAATTGAAATCATAAATCAATTAAAATCGGTGCAAAAAGTGAATTAAGAATTATTTAAATAACCACATGGCTGAAAAACAGCTTCCTCCATCATCCCAGTATTGGGGTTTAGCTACTCATAATAATCATGTTCTCAAAATACATACTTGATGCTCAAAATATGATTAAAAGAGTGATAAATATAAAACAGTGAAACTACGACCCACAAAAGGCGTCCAGATATCAACGATAGAAGACGACTGCTGTAAAACAACGATACTTAGCTGCTGCTGTTAACGCTGCGGAAAATAAGACTGCTTTGTGCAGTCTGTTCTTCGTGTTCTTCAATGTCCTCTAATGGCAGCAGCAGCAGCAGGTGGGTATTGCTGTTAATCCTTCTTCATCGCTCCTCTGCGTCCCAAACCTTCCCCAAACTCTTGATCCCCTTCTTAGCAACCAGGGAAACCTATTTATACTCAACAGGGCGAATAAATCATGCGCAATAACTCCAAAAATCCTGTCATCACTCGGCAGTGAAGAAAATATTCCCGAGTATTTTATTTCGATTTTCTTCCCTTGCACGCGTCTGTAGATGTCGACACTATCCCAACATGGTCGTGTAGTATCCTGAGAGAATATCTACCAAAACCTAGTGTTATCTTCTCCCATATCTTTCCTTTTATCATACGTAACTGCCAAAACAGAACCCATATTCCCGTCTCTCTGTTTAGCTCAGTCCGGCTATTCTAGCCCAAGTTCATCGATCAAAACAGACGTACCAGGCCTGTTAACTCCATTCAAGACTAACCCAATCGTTTCCAGCTATTGAATCTCGTTAAAACAGCCCAAGAATTCAAATCAAAAATCTGTTCGTTGTGTGCAATTTTTCCCGCCAATTTGCATGATTTGAATTTTGAAGATGGTTGCCCCTATCCTCTAATGGGGTTCCAATAGCAATTGGGGCTGAAATAAAATTATTGGGGTGGAAACATCCAAAACTTGGGTGCTTTTAGTAATTTTTCTAGGACTTTTTCCGCATTTTTTCGGGGTTCCTCCGGTTCACTGTCTACAGAGGTCCAAATGCCACATTTTTAGTCACTTTCGCCGCAGAACCTTATTTTTTCCAAAAACACCTACAAATAAACAAAATACCATAATAAGTATAAAAATAGGTACTAACAATATATACAATTGGGTTATATTAGACACATAAATGCGTCTATCAGTAGCAATTGATGACAAAGGTCTAGAGAACTTTCTGATACATCCTTGAATTGAGAGCTTGTTCAAGCGATGTTTAATTTCCAAGATATCCCTTTCAAGACTTGCCTTAAGAAGAGATAAAGGCAAAACTTCAGAGTTTTTGGAATTTTAGTCTCTTATTTTCCCAAGAAGAATTTTGACATGTTGTTTCAATCTATCATCTTGAATTTTAGCATAATTTAACATTATGTCACATTCTTTAGTTGTTTCCCGTTCATTTAGAGAGATATATTCTTTTGAAGGGTAATTGGAATAACACATGTCGTAGCCTGTCTGTCTTGTTTGAACACAAGGTTCGTCTATATTTGAGATTGAAGAATCTTTCTCTTTAATAGAAATAGACAAGACAAAAATTTTATTTCTGGTGACGCGTTTATCAGAGATTGTACTCTTGTCCATAGAGTCGGATCGCTAAAAACACAGACTTGTAAGGTCTTGAACGTGTTTTCCTGCTCTGATACCAATTGAAAAAGCGGGGGTCTAACAACACCACCCAATATTTCTCTTAGCAATCTGTATGTACTAACTCCGAAATACTTTCTTAGAGAATCAACTAGACAGTCAGACTCAATCTAGGTAAAAGTATCTCAAGGAGTTAATATCTCTGTCTCTTGTTTTGATTTACTCGAGCTAATAGAAATCAACGAGTCTTCAATCAAACACAAGGAATAACTTGGATGGTACCAAAGACCAATATCCAAGGATCAATCAATGACAATCAACAACCAAAGGTTGGATTGCTCTAATTGATGATCTAAACGCACAACCTGTATTATTTCAATTATAAAGATAAAACAATATAATGGGGAGATTGAAATAACACATACACCAGAAATTTTGTTAACGAGGAAACCGCAAATGCAGAAAAACCCCGGGACCTAGTACAGATTGAAAACACACTGTATTAAGCCGCTACAGACACTAGCCTACTCCAAGCTAACTTTGGAATGGACTGTAGTTGAACCCCAATCAGTCTCCCTCTGATCCAAGGTACTGTTGTACTCCCTACTCCTCTGATCCCAGCAGGATATTGCGCACTTGATTCCCTTAGCTGATCTCACCCACAACTAAGAGTTGCTACGACCCAAAATCGCAGGGTTTGACAATAAAAAAATTGTCTCATACAGACAAGTCTATCAAAGGATCAATCTGTCTCCCATAAAAAAAAACCTAAAGTTTTTGTTCCGTCTTTTTATAATAATCAAGGTGAATAGGAACCAATTGATAATCCGGTTTTATATTCCCGAAGAACAGCCTAGATAAATAAATCACCTCACACCAATCTTAATCGTATGGTAGCGAAACAAGATGTTACGGAATCAAAAACAATGAAACGAAGATGTTTCTGATTACTTTTTATATCTTGCCTGTCGGAGATATCAATCTCAATCCAACAAATTTGATTGTACTCGTACGATAGAAGATGCAAGATCAGATCACACAACTACGATAAAAGTAGTATCGGTCTGGCTTCACAATCCCAATGAAGTTTTTAAGTCGTTAACCTGGTTTTAGAAGAAGAAAACCAAAGGTTAAAGGAGAACCGACTATAGCACGCAAACTAGTATCACGGTAAGGTGTGAGGATTAGTTTTTCATAGTTGTTAGATGTTCCCTTATATAGTCTTTCAAATCAGGGTTTCGCCTTGGTCACAATTCAAACAATATCCACCATTAGATGAAAACCTGATTTAGATTCAAGATAATATTTCTCAACCGTTAGATCGAAAACTTAGCTTGTTATACACACTTGACAATGCACGCTTCTAGGTTTGTTAACCGTACCCAAACGTATGCACTTGTTGGTTCAACAACAGTTAACCAAATGGTTAGCCATATGAGCATTTCATATCAACCATGTTCTTCTTCATCATAACTAGTTCAAATGACTTCAAATGAACTAGTTAGAGTTGTTCAATTGCAAGGAAATCTTATGTACTACACAAGACACAATTGAACCAAAGATGGTTTGATTCACTCGAATCGGTTCATGAACTTTATAGCCACGGTTTGCAAATTGCATTCCTTAGTCTTTATAAGTTTAAGTTCAGAAATCATCTTCAGATATATAACCTTCTTAAGTTCGCAGACTAGGTTCGCGGAATTAAGAAACCGGATAGAGTTTACAAACTCCAGCAGAAAATCTCGGCAAAGACCTTCCGCCGGTTCGAGGACTGGTACTCATGCAACTAGTTTTTCAACTCCAGCAGAATTTCTCAGGATGAGAAGTTCGGCAGTTCGCGGACTTGGCAACAAGCCATTCTTCCTATTTCTCTTGATTAACAAAGTTCACAAACTTTGGTTCAAGGAATAGGACTTATACATAAATGTGTTTCCACAACAATGATTATGTCCACCATTGGTTATGTAATCTAAACTCTCATTCCAATCATTGAAACATTCTTATAGGACGTTATATAGTTGTTACACCATTTCTCGTCAAAGAAATTTTCAAGATGATTGAAACATATCATGACTTTCGTCACATGGTAAAGATAAAGTTGATCGAAGCGAAAAGCTTACCAACACATATTTCGAGATATAGATAGGCTAGGTATACTCGGCTCAAAATTCCAAATGTGTATAATCCAAATCTATATATATAGCATACGACTTCTTGTCTCAAAAAGTAAGAGATATAGTAGATAGACTTTTGAGTGACTGATAAGTTCAAGTCTTCACATACCTTTTTTTCGAGAAGTTTCACTGGTTCCTTGAGTAGTTCTTCTTCTTGTATGATGAATCGCCATGAAGTCCTTGAGCTCAACTACGCTTTCTATCCTAGTCCGAGACTTAGCTATAATAGACTAGAAATTAGGACTTATAGTTTTGATCACTAACATTGACAAACATGCTTGAGATAGCAACACATGCGAGTTCGACCGAGCAATTCTATAACACTTATTTTAAATCCTTTATCATCAGTTCATGATATCTAATACAACCTTTAACATAGTGAATCTGTTTTCTTAGAGAGACTTGAGAGTTATCATGAAGAGGAACATCATGAGTTTCAGTCACAACTAATGCACAACGTGCTAATTCATCTAGATATGATTCTTCTTTACCTATTTCTCCATTGAAATATGATAGTCTTCTTTCGGACAGGAAGAAGATTTATAAGATGGGAGAAAATCAAGGAATATAAAAATATTTGGTTTAAGGAAACCGAAACTATTTTTTCCCAAAAATAATTCAATATTTTTCACTAAAGGAACAAACATGAATAACTTGCCCAGATTTATGCTTCCTCACAGTCATAATTTTTGGGCAACAAGTGAGGATGCAAATCTCAACACAATCAGTGTGTGTTGAGGTGAGAGATATTCTCACCATTCTTAGTAAAAACATCCTTAAGATGATTTATCAACACAGTGGACTGTGTTTCCTTCTTTTCTTTCTCTCTCTTATAATTGCGAGAGTTTCCAATCACTTTTTGAAAACCAAAGAATTTACCAGTCTTCCTTATCCCTTTTCGAAGGTCTTAGATAAGTTTGATTTCGCAAAGGATTGTAGCGAGATTATTTTCTTCACATGAAGAACTTGTTGTGTCATTAGAATAACTGGTTTCCGATTCTCTTGGTATTTCACCCAAGTTTTTTGCTTCAGATTCTACCATACAGGATTTATCTGAAATGGACTTCAAAAGGTTTTCAAGATCTAGTCTTAACCTTTCACTTTTCTTAATTCCCAACTCAAGTTTTTCTAGAAATTGATTAGACTCACCGGAAACATCACAATTAGAGTTGGCAAGAAGCGCATTGCAATTAGATATTTCTTCATTGCACTTTCTAGTTCTTATGCTGGGACAGTGTTTTGCCATATGTATGAATGCGCACTTGAAGCATTGAACTTCATCATTACCTTTTTTATGGCAAACTGATAATGTATCAGGAACACGTTTATCAAGAGATAAAATGTTCTTAATCTGTTGCGTTAGAAGCACAATAGTTGAGTCAAGCTCCTTTTCAACGGGTGCCTTAACCTTTTGGAAACATTTCTCAGTTTGATTCTTCAGCATAATTTCTCTATCTAAGATCTTTAACTTTCCTACAAGAGAGCTTCGAGAAAGTGTAGAAACATCACTGCCTTCTATTATAGCATGTTTCTTAGACTCGTATCTGGATGGTAACGATCTGAGAATTTTGCATATTATTTCTTTTTCAGGTATTGCCTTTTCAAAGAAAAAAAATGCATTAACAATCTCACAAAGTTTAGAGTTAAACTCATCGAAGGTGTCGTTATCATCCATATTGAGATGTTCCCATTCAGATGAAAGGGAAAGAAGTCTAGCTTCTTTTTCAGATTCATCTCCCTCAAATACGGCCTCAAGAATATCCCATGCTTCTTCATAAGTTCTACAAGCCAGCACATGATGTAGAATATCATCACTAATTGCAAATCCTTTCTTCAAGAGTATAGAACGCTAGACGTTTGAACTCAGACTCCGAATAGTCTATCGGGCGTTGGTATCCGTTTTTGATTAATAGCCATGTATTAAAATCTCGGGATTGAAGAAAGGCCTTCATAGCCAATTTCCATAGTGGATAATTAGTCCCATTAAATCTTGGTGGAACGTTAACCGAATCACTCATTAGATTCATTCTTATAGGTTGGATCACACCAAACACATATTGTTAGATATTTTCTTGTTTGCCTGCTCTGATACCAATTGAAAATGCAAGGGTACCCAAATATACCTCAAGCTAAAACTTTTCCTACCAATAAGTCCTTTCTCCGAAAGTGATTGTCTATGGATTGAGTCGAGACAATACAACTATAACACTTCGTGTGATTGTCTATGGATACGAGATCGAGACAATATGACAACGAAGTATGTTTACTTGATACAAAGGTTCGGACTTAACCAAACACAATAGGATTGCTTATCAAGTGAATAGGAATTAACGTTTGTGTAATTTACTTTAATTATAATAAAATAATTATAAGGCGGAAAATAAAAGTAAATGACACAACAAGATTTTGTTAACGAGGAAACCGCAAATGCAGAAAAACCCCAGGACCTTGTCCAGAATTGAATACTCTCGGGATTAAGCCGCTACACAAAATCACACCTAACTTCGTATAGTTGATACCAAGTAACTAACCCTATAGTTCACCTAGTTCCGTCTGTATTCCCACGCCTCCAACTTATAAGTAAGTCACGTACTTGGAAGAATTCCTTTGGTTCGTATTCCAAACAGTAAAGGAACAACAAATATGTTTGGTATCAACTCTATTCAACCAAGTGATATGAGTCAGACAAAGGCTCTTCCATTTATCTTAACATAAACTCCTTCGCCAGGTCCTTAGATCTATCTTATGTTCAATTACCGAAGTAATCGTTTAAGATTAATCCAACAACACCTTTAATCCGAAGAACTGTGTTGATGCCGATATACTCAATTAATCAATCCAATCTACCACAAGGATAAACCGATTATTAATTGGATCCTCTTTTACCGAAACAAG
The DNA here is from genome assembly GCF_003573695.1 of Papaver somniferum. Lineage (NCBI taxonomy): Eukaryota > Viridiplantae > Streptophyta > Magnoliopsida > Ranunculales > Papaveraceae > Papaver > Papaver somniferum. Next base: position 29,622,248 of record NC_039365.1, read on the forward strand.
TATTGTGGACACCAAAGATTATAAAACCCAAGTCAGATCTTCATTATCTTCTTTGTCTTCAAATCTTCTTAAATCTTCAATAAAAACCTGCACACAATCACTTGAATCTCTTGTGATAAATCACGCACAGAATGGAATCTGTTAACAATGGATTATCACAAGATCGTCTTTAGAACTAACAAAAGTCTAAAGATCCCTGTCGAAACTCTGAACTAGTTTGAGTGAATCTTATATCAGAAGAGAAGATTCTCAAGAATAAACAAACTAGGTGAAATCATATTTCCAGCACCGTTAGTCAATCAAATCAATCGAAAACAAAAGATAAACCGCAATTATCTTGTTTCCCACCAACGGTACACGCTAGAGCTTATCAATCCCAAAGAAGACTTTAAACTGAGCGGCCGTAAGAGATTTCGCCTAATTAGGTTACTCTCCTCTCCGAATAGGCGGCTACACTAGTAACAACAACAAAATAGGAAGTTTGTTGTTACGAAGGATTAGTTTGCTAGAAAGGAAAACTTCAAGTATTTATAGACAAGGGAGTTTGGACACAAAGGAATTTTCAAAACCTAAAATGTTCTCAAGATATTCATTAAAACACAGATTCGGTTTTCATAATTCCTGGAAATGCTCTGTCCAAAAATAATGATCAAAATCTCTCGGAAAATCTAATTAGTAAATGCACATTACTAATTCTGGAATTTCCCTACCAAATAAAATTAATAACCTTAATTAAAAGATTCTTAACTTACTTATGTTTCGATCCTGGGATTTTCTTCCCTTAGCCGTTAAGGAATATCTTTGAACAATTAAATAAATAAACATTCACAGCACGTGTTCAAAGTTTGTCGACATCTTTACTTTGTAAGTTCTCTTTCACACTTACAACCTTGAAACCAATTTTCCACACTTCCAAACAAGTATACAATTGGTTCATCTGACTTTCAAGAACTATGTGATTGATCAAACCAACATTCAATCACATTCATGGTTTTAACGGTTCTACCAAAACAAGTTTCGGTTCTACCTCCATGTGAGTACTGTGCATAGTCACACTAACTTTCCAAAATTCGGTTGACTAGGTACTAGGATAGGTTCCCCACATATATATGATATCTAACTTATATATGTTGCACATGTCCATAGGATCGGTTCCCTTTTTCCTAAAAACGTGTTGCACATGTCCATAGGATCGGTTCACCTTTCTGTTATAAAACTTGTTGCACCCCATACAAGTATCGGTTCCCCTTGTGATGTATTGCACCTCTTACTAGGATCGGTTCCCCTCTCCCATATTTGGTCAGACACACAAACCCGATCATACCACAAGTGATTACTTAAGATCGGTTTTACTAATAAATGTTATACCACCAATACATAAGTCAGGCCTTTGTGAATAGTTCTAGCAAGAACACAAACAAGTTGTGAGCGGTTATATTCAATCACACATATTGGTTGTTCATAAGATATTCAACGAATAACAAAACCAATAACACCTGGAAATTTCCTTTTCGGTCCACAAGCAAGTTTATGAACTTACTTCCTTAGAACACATGTAAACACTGTTCCCTAGGATGAAATCCTCACCTCATACCCATACATAATCACAATAGCATTCAAATGATTATGGAGATGTCTTATCTACAAAGTTTAATGGTTAAGCAATAAACCTCGTATTGTATTCCTTAATACTATGTCTATCTAGAATTCAAACATGCTTCCCAGTTATGTTTTCAATATGCACGACTTGAAAGATACGTTAGGGAATGAAACAGTTCAAGTCAAATATCACTAACCTCAAGTGAAAGGATGATTGTTGTTGTTGTAGCTCCTTGCTTCTTCACATCTTCAAGACTTCGAAATACTTGTAATGTCTCATATCCTAATACTTTCAAGCTAACATATACGAAGTTGACTCTAGTACATAATCAAGCGACTCTTAACATGAGTTTTGATTCACTAACATATGAGGTTCAACCGAGCAATGCTCTAAAAGTTCTAAACTTTAATTTCAATCATAGAAACTTTCTTAGAGGATGTTATATAGTTGTTGAAAAGACGAGGGTACCCAAATATACCTCAATCTAAAACTTTTCCACTTTTAAGTCCTTTCTCCGAAAGTGATTGTCTATGGACTGAGTCGAGACAATACAACTAATCGGTTCACACTTCGTGTGATCGTCTATGGATACAAGATCGAGACAATACAACAACGAAGTATGTTTACTTGATAATAGGTTCAGACTTAACCAAACTCTATAGGATTGTCTATCAAGTAAAATAGGAATTAACGTTTGTGTAATTTACTTTAAATTATAATAAACACAATTATAATTGCGGAAAATAAAATTAAATGACACAATAAGATTTTGTTAACGAGGAAACCGCAAATGCAGAATAACCACGGGACCTAGTCCAGAATTGAATACTCTCATAGTTAATCCGCTATAAAAAATTAGACCAGCTTCGTATAGTTGAGACCAAGCAACTAAACCTATAGTTCAATTAGTTTCCTCAGTATCCCTGCGCCTCCAACTTGAAATAAGTGACGCACTTGGAACAATTCATTTGGTTCATATTCCAAACAGTAAAGGAACACCAAATCTATTCGCTAACAACTCTATTCAAACTAAGTGATATGAGTCTGACAAAGGCTCTTCCGTTTTAACCAATAAACTCCGTTGTCGGGTCCTTATATCAATCTCTTAAAAAATTACCAAAGTAATTTTTTATACTATGCAATCAATACTACTAATCACAAAGAAGTGTATTAATGCCGATCTACTCAACTAACCAATCCAATCTATCACAAGGATAAACCGATTATAGTTGGATCCCTTTCCAGACGAAACAAGTATTGTGCACACCAAAGATTATGAACCCAAAAGTCTTCTTTGTCTTCAAATCTTCTTAGATCTTCAATCAGCACCTGCACACAATAAACTTGCATCTCTTGTGATCAATCACGTACATAACGGAGTCTGTTAACGTTGGATTATCACAATACATCTTTAGATCTACAAACATTCTAAAGATCCTCGTCGAAACTTCGATATAGTTTGAGTGAATCTTATATCAGAAGAGAAGATTCTCAAGCATAAACAAATTAGGTGCAGTCAAAGTTCAACAACCGTTAGTCAATCAAATCAATCGATAACTAAAATAAACTGCAATTATCTAGTTTCCCACCAATGGTACTAATAGAGCTTCCCAATCCCATAGAAGTCTTTAAACCGAGCGGTCGTAAGAGATTTCGCCTAATTAGGTTACTTTCCTCTCCGAATAGGCGGCTCCACTAGTAACAACACAACTAGGTAGTTTTGATGGCTCCGAGGATTAGTTTGCTAGGAATGCAAACTTAAATATTTATAGACAAGGAAGTTTGGACACCAAGGAATTCCCAAAACCGAATATTCTCACAGATATGCAATAAACACAAATTCGGTTTACATAATTCCTGGAAATGCATTGTCCAAATGTTGACCGAAATCTCAGTAGAAAATCTACAATTAGTAAACGCACATTACTAATTATTATTTTCTAAAGATATGGATTTAATTTCTGGAGATTAAATATCATATAAAAACTAAGCAACCTTTATTAAAAGATTCTTAATTTATTTCTATCTGGGATTCTCCTTTAGCTATTAAGGAATACCTTTGAACAATCAAAGATAAGAGTTACTTCACATGTTCAAAGTATGTCGACATCTTTACTTTGTAAGTCCTTTTTCATACTTACAATCTTGGAACTGATTTTCCACACTTCCAAACAAGTTTACAATTGGTTCATCTGACTTAAAAGAACTATGTGATTGATTATCCTATCAAATCACCAATCATGAATTTAACGGTTCTACCAAAACAATTTCGGTTCTACCTCCATGTGAGTCATGTGCATAGTCACGCTAGTTACCAGAACTCGGTTGACTAGGTACTAGGATCGGTTCCCCACATACTAATGGTAACTACCTGTATTTGGTGCACATGTCCATAGGATCGGTTCCCCTATCACTAAAAACTTGTTGCACATGTTCATAGGATCGGTTCACCCCATCACTAAAAACTTGTTGCACCTCTTACAAGGATCGATTCCCCTCTTGTAAACTTGTTGCACCTCTTACTAGGATCAGTTCCCCAATAACTAGATAAAAGTTGCGCCATTTACAAAGTATCGATCATACCATCTTGAGTGATTACTTAAGATAGGTTTCACTAATAAAAGTCATACCAATACATAAGTCAGGCCTTGTGAATGGTTTTACCAAGAACATAAACAATTTTATGAGCGGTTATACTAATCACACATATTGGTAATTCAAAATAGATTTGCAATGAATAACAATACCAATAAGCCTAGCGATTTCCCTTTCGATTCACAAAACAAGTTAAAGAACTTACTTCCTTTAAATGAATATAAAACATTGTTTTCTAGGATGAAATCTTCACTCATACCCATACATAATCACAATAGCATTCATACGATTATGTCAATGTCTTATATATAAAGTTCAATGGTTAAGAAATAAACCTCGTATTGTATTCCTTAATACTATGTCTAACTAGAGTATCATACACAACTTCGCAGTTACATTTTCAATATGCACGACTTGAAAGATACGTCAGGGAATGAAACAGTTCAAGTCAAATATTACTAACCTCAAGAGGAAGGATGATGTCGTCGTTGTAGCTCCTTACTTCTTCACATTCTTCAAGTCTTCACGTAATACTTGTAAGTCTCATATCCTAACACTTTCAAGCTAACCTATATGAAGTTGACTTTAGGATATAATCAAGCGACTCTTTAAATGAGTTTTGGTTCACTAAAATATGACAACCAAACTTGACATACCAACGCTTGGTGGGTTCAACCGAGCTATGCTCTAACAGTTGTTATTCACAAACTATTCTTCATCAAAGCGATTTTCAAGTTATTGAAATAATCAACATGACTCTCGTCACGAGTAAAGATGAACTTGGCTAAAGCGAAAGCTTACCAACACATATTTCGATAAATAGATAAGCGAGATAAATTCGTCTCGAAATAAAAAATGTGTATAACCGAAGTCTACATAGCAATATGAATTTTGTCTCAAAATAGGAGATAGAATAGATAGAATTTTGAGTGATAGATAAGTTCAAGTCTCGTCATACCTTTTTTCGATGAAGTTCCACAAGTTCCTTGAGTAGTTCTTTGTCTTCATATGATGAACGCCGTGGAGCCTAAAGCTCAACTACACTTTACTATCCTAGCTCGAAACTTAGCTATAAGTAGACTAGAAATAAAGACTTATAGTTTTGGCAAATAAACTTTACAAACAAGCTTGAGATAGCAACGCTTGCGAGTTCAACCGAGTAATGCTCTAACAATCTCCCCTTTGTCAATTTTAGTGACAAAACTATCAATAAATATGGAATACAAAATAAATAAACTTTGTAGCTTCTCGTCCACATGCTTGATCTCCTTGGTTCTTCAATATTACTCGAAATCTTTGTCACTTCCAAGTATTCCCATGATTCCATAGATGTTCAATTCAGCATCATAGTTGTTGAAGATCCGTCGCCATAACAATGAGAAAACAATAGCTCTCAAACATTATTATACAGTGTCATAGTATTATTACACATCATCAAAGTTCAATTGTATCACAACTTCGACAACAATACTATGGTGATATGTATCACTCCCCTTAGTCAATACTTCATCTCACATGAAAACCACTCCCCCTTACATAATGATCCGAAAACCATATGTATTTGTAGTGTGAACTACACATTAATTCTCCCCCTTTTTGTCAATAAAATTGGCAAAGGTACGAAACTAGTGGGATCCTAATGAAATTTCAATAGATATACTTCATGACCAAAAGAAAAGCACATATAAACTTTTTAGACGCAATCATATAGTCGAAACTACATGCATTCATCAAGGAGTTTATAAAGATACAAGATAACCCCTATAATATTCCAACAAGAGCGACCTTACTTTCACAAGAAAAGAAGGATTTATTTGGACATTAACAAATCACATAAGAATATGAATTTGTATCCAAAAATCTCAATTAAATTATAACCACAAGAGAACCCATGATTAATTTAATCGGAATACTCAACCAGATCAACCACAAAAGAATTCATGATTAACCTAATTGGAAATGCTCACATAAGAAAACTTACGGAGCCGCACAGTATTCATATAAAAAAAATATGGATCAGGGAAGATCAATACTGCGGAATAAACAAAGATCCATTCTATTTTTTATCACTATTTGCACAATGACATATAATAGACTTAATCTTTGTAAACAAAATTTCATCTGATCTTCCATCAATATTTGCATAATGACATAATATGCTTAACTTTTGTTTGTCAAAAGTTCATTCAATGTTTTATCAATACTCGCACAACGACATATGAAAGACTTCACTTTTGACACGTATGGACAATCATAATTCACAGACGCAAACACACATAGCCCATAACAAATTGAAATATAAAACCATAAAGATTAATACTGAAAAATCATCTTCCAAATAAACTTTAGAATTTAAATAAATAAATCTAAAAACATTGCAAGATGAAAATCGTTGGAAATAGCTATATGTACTCACAATAATGGCTATTCCAAACCCTAGTTGTCCTTCTTAAGAACACAAGAATAAAATTCTCATAAGAAGTTTCCTAGAAAAAAAAAAGAGAAAAACAAAAACCGATCACAAGCTAAATCAAAGTTCACGTTCGGAAGCTTCACGGATTTCGAGACCTTTGAGATTGTGATTAATAACATCGACTGCTTCTTCGAAGAAGATATCCTCATTGAGAAGTTATTTAACATGTGTCTTTATGAGAACAAGGTCGGAATTAACCTTTTTCAACTCAGTTCTTAACACATCAAGATTCTTCATAGTATCAACAAGTTGTAGTTTTGCTTCCTTAAAGTATTTAAGAAAATCATGAATCACTTTAGCAGAAACCATATCCTAAATTATCAATTTTAGGTTGTCACCCATCTTTTCATTTTTTTTTCCCTTCACTTGATATCCACATCAAGAACAACATTATCTCCCTTTTCTTGAGCTCTTCTTGGACGATTTTTGTTAAGAAGTCTGTTATGCTTTCGAGCATTCGAGGAACTCACTGAACTGACTTTCCTGGTAGAATACACGGGGTAAGTACTGAAACCAATTGGCTTAGACATACGAATGTCAGTTACACTTTTGAGTATTAAATCTAAGGTGTGTTGAAGTTGAAGAAAGGAATTGTTATTCAACCCAGAGTTTTTCTTGAGCTTAACACGCCCTTTTGAATCACAAAAGAAACACACTTTCTGATCACAAGAGTGATTAGAGAGGACCTACTTAACATTATCGTTTGGATATTTCTTCCTTCCATGTGATGTGGAACTTCCTTGCACATCTTCACAGATAGGAAGGGATTCTGATTTCACTTCTGGAACTAGAGTTCTTTCAGTTGAGACAGAAGCAGATGGTATAGCAGACTTTTTGGAACATCCTTGAATGGAGAGTTTACTCAAGAGATGTTCAATTTCCAAAGCATCATTTTTAAGTTTCACCTCAAGTAAGATACGAGATGAAAGAACTTCAACGCTTTCCTTGCAAGAAGCTTTCTCTTTAGAGCTACAGTCTCTCACTATACCGAGAAGAACATTGACATTGTTTTTCAACCTTTTCAACCGATTGAATCTATCATCTTGGATTCTAACAAGATTTAGAACCAGTTTACTTTCTTCAGTTGTTTCCCTTTCATTAACTAAGTCATACTCATTTGAATGGTAATCGGCATAATACATGTCAGTGTCAGTCTGTTTCATTAGAACACTAGGTTCGTCTATATTTTGTTGGAAATTTGACACTAAAACAGGGTGAAGAAAAGAATGTTGTATTAGGGTTCAATGATCTAATGAAAGATTCTTTTCGACAATTATTCGACCCTTTCCCAATTGAATTGGTGATTACAAACAGGTTAATGAATATCGTCGTCAGGATACTTGAAGCCCCACAACAGTGTTGGATTCAAAGCTTGTACGACCTTGATCCAACCAAGAACACACTGGTTTTGTTTCTGATGATGCTTGTAAGAAATAAAACAGAGAGAGTTGAGATATATGTTGAATGAAAAACAATTATCCTATTTAAAGAGGAAATCACACCCTTTGGAGATGACTCTTCATCTCTACAGGCATCTTTTCAGAGTAAACAGGCGCGTCTCTTCCTTCAATGCGTCCATTAGTGAAACGAGATTTATGTTAAATTTTTCTAACTGACAATAGAAACCCTAGAACAGAACATTTCCAATGAGACGCTGTCTCGCACTCTGTAGGGGGCCCCTTGCCCCCTAGACTCCCAGCGACCTGAACGGGCAGGTCGAAACCCGGGAACAGCCTAAATGCCTACAATTCAAAGGGTTTGTTGAAAATATACAACATATTTGATATTGACAAATCATTCTCTTTAATAGACATTATAGAAACAGAACTTTTTTTCCTGGTGACGCGTTTATCAGAGATAGACTTTCTGTCCATAGAGTCAGATCGCTATAAACACAGACTTATGATGTCTTTAAACGTGTTTTCCTTCTCTGATACCAATTGAAAAAGCGGGGGTCTAACAACCTCTCCCAATATTTCGCTTAGCAATCTATATGGACTAACTCCAATATACTTTCAAGAGAATCAACTACACAGTTAGACTCAATCTTAAGAAATGTATATCAAAGAGTTAATATCTCTATCTCTCAGTTTAATCAGCAAATAGAAATCTACGAGCCCGATTGAATATAAGAGATATAACTTGAACGGTACCAAAGACCAATGTTCAAGGATCGATCAATTTCAATCAACAACCAAAGGTTGGATTTACCAATTGATCGATTCAATGCACAACCTGTGATATTTCAATTATATAACAAAATATAATGCGGAAAAGAAATAACACAGATACCAGAAGTTTTTTGTTAACGAGGAAACCACAAGTGCATAAAAACCCGGGATCTAGTCCAGAATTGAAAACTACACTGTATTAAGCCGCTATATACTCTAGCCTACTACAAACTAACTTCGATCCCAATCAATCTCATACTGATTCAAGGTACAGTTGCGTTCCTTACGTCTCTGATCCCAGCAGGAAACTACGCACATGATTCCCTTAGTTGATCTCACCCACAACTAAGAGTTGTTACGACCCAAAGTGGAAGACTTGATAAACAAATTTGTCTCACACAGAAAAGTTTATATGAATAGATAAATCTGTCTCCCACAGAAATACCTACGAGTTTTTGTTCCGTCTTTTGATAAATCAAGTTGAACAGGAACCAATCGATAACCCTGACTTATATTCTCGAAGAACAACCAAGAATTATCAATCACCTCACAATAATCTTAATTGATTAACGAAAAAAGATATTGCAGAATCACAAACGATGAGACGAAGAAGTTTTGTGACTTCTTTTTTATCTTGCCTATCGGAGACATAAATCTCAAGACAATCTCACGATTGTACTTAATCACGATAGAAACAACAAGATCAGATCACGCAACTGCAGAGAAAATAGTTGGGTCTGGCTTCACAATCCCAATGAAGTCTTCAAGTCGTTAACCTATAGAGTTTCGTGAAAAACCTAAGGTTAAAGGAGAATCGACTCTAGTCGCAACTAGTAACACACATGAGTTGTGGGGATTAGGTTTCCCAGTTGCTAGAGTTCTCCTTTATATAGATTTTAAATCAGTGTTTGCAATCAATGTTAGCTTAGTAACAAAGCATTCAATATTCACCGTTAGATGAAAACCTGATTAGATTCAAGCTAATATCTTTCAACCGTTAGATCGAACTTAGCTTTTTATACACAAATGGAATGTAACTTAATTTAGGGTTGAGTAACCATACCTAAACGTGTACACCTAGTTGGTTCAACAATAATTAACCAAAGGTCAGCCATATGAGCACTTTCATATCAACCTTATTCATCTTCACCACAACTAGTTCAAATGAACTAGTTAGAGAGTTGTTCAAATGCTTAGATCTTATAGAAGTATACAAGACACAATCGAAGAAAAATCGGTTTTGATTCACTTGAATCGATTCATGAACATTATAGCCATGGTTTGCAAAGATTGCATTCCTTATTATATAAATGTTTTAGTTCATGAACAGACCGATTTTAGAAAGTAACCTGCTTAAGTATACGAACGGGTATGCGTACTTAAGTAACCGTATTTGAGTTTTTTTCACTTCCACACTCCAGCAGAAATTCACGAACGTGAACTTTCCGCCAGTATGCGTACATGTATGCATACTTACCCGAATTTCCAACAACCCCCAGTACGCATACGAGTACGCATACTTTGGGATCCCGGTTTTGTACTTTTAAACAAATGTGAGAACAAAATATGCTTATATTCAAAGATGGTTACATGTTCTAAACTCTCATTTCAATCATTGAAACTTTCCTAGAGGATGTTATATAGTTGTTATTCACAAACTATTTTTCATCAAAGCGATTTTCAAGTTATTGAAATAATCAACATGACTTTCATCACGAGTAAAGATGAACTTGGATAAAGTAAAAGCTTACCAACACATATTTCGAGAAATAGATAAGCGAGATAAACTCTGCTCGAAATAGCAAATGTGTATAATCGAAGTCTATATAGCAATACGACTTGTGTCTCAAAATCGGAGATAGAATAGATAGACAAGTCTCCACATACCTTTTGTCGATAAAGTTCCACAAGTTCCTTGAGTAGTTCTTCGTCTTCATATGATGAACCCCGTGGAGTCTAGAGCTCAACTATACTTTACAATCCTAGTCCAAGACTTAGCTATAAGTAGACTAGAAATAAAGACTTATAGTTTTGGCAACTAAACTTGACAAATTAACAAGCTTGAGATAGAAACGCTTGCGAGTTCGACCGAGCAGTGCTTTAACAAATCACTCAGAAGTCTATTCTATTCTATTTTATCTCCTATTGATACAAAGTCATATAACTATATATACTTTCGTATTATACACATTTGATATTTCGAGCTGAGTATAACTCGCTTCTGTATTTCTCGAAATATGTATTGGTAGCTTTTTGCTTCAGCTATGTTCATCATTATTCTTGACGAGTTTAGTTGGAAACAATTTATTTGTTGGAAACTAAATAAGAAGTCAAAATATGATCATGTGGAAATTTCCTTGAAATATCTTACATGATTTGTGTGAGACAGTCATTTGATGTCGACTTGGAAATTTTCATATTGATCATTCGATCACTTGAAAATTGCTTATAAGCTAATGGTTTGTGTGAGACATCCATTGTCATCTTCTAAGAATGTTTCAATGATTGAAATGGGAGTTTAGAGCTAAAAACCATGTCTGGATACATTACAGTATGCAGTACCTAGTATGCGAACTGTTTTGGTATGATTTAGGTCTGGAAACTAAGTTTGCATACCCGTACGCAAACTGTATTAACTGTGGAAGTCCAGGAACCAAGTTTGTATACCCGTTTGCGAATGGTTCTACCTGATTTAGGTCCGGAACGACAGTTTTCATACCCGTTTGCAAACTTTTGGTCAAGACCAAGTACGGAACTTAAGTATGCATACCCGTTTGCAAACTTAAGTGTTTCAAGTTCAAAAATCGGTCAAATATGTTCTCATACTCATGAAAAATACAATTATATATTAATAAATGCAATCTTTTGAAAATTGTGGCTTAAATGTTCATGAATTTATTCTTTTGAATCAATCCGATTTTGCTTCAATTTGTTCATATATTTTTCTATAAGATAGTGAACAATTGAACAACTCTATGAGGAATACAATTAGATTCATTTGGTTATCATTAATGATTGATTGATCATCATAATTTAAATATATATATGTGTTATATGAATGTGGTTAAGACAAAAGTGTTCATATGGCTAACTTTGGTTAACTATTATTAAGCCAACTCAATATACACGTTTAGGTACGGTTACCCATATCTAACTGAAAGTATATTTCATTCGTGTGTGACAAGCTAAAACCATCTAACGGTGGAGAGATATTTCTTTGGTTTCAAGCTAACTTAGCTTGTATCTTAAATCAGATTTTCATCTAAAGGTGAATATGGAATGCTTTGTTTCTAATCTAACTTAGCAAACTCTAATTTGAAAGGTCATATAAAGGAGAACTCTAGCTACTAGGAAACCTAATACCCACACCTCATATATGATACTAGTTGTGGCTAGAGTCGATTCTCCTTTAACCTAGGTTTTTCCTAAAACTATTATAGATGAACGACTTGAAGACTTCATTGAGATTCTGAAGCCAGATCCAACTATTTTCTCTGTAGTTGCCTATTCTGATCTTACTTTTTATATCTTATTGAGTAGTATCTTCTTTAAGATTTGCTCGAGATTTATCTCCGATATGTAAGATATAAAAAGTAATCACAAAGATCTTCGTCTCATTCTTTGTGATTCCACAATAACTTATTTTATTACCCTATAGTTAAGTTATTGTGAGGTGATTGATATTTCAAGGCAGTTCTTCGGGAATATAAGTCTGGATTATTAATTGGTTCATGTGCACCTTAATTTATCATAATATGGAAAAAACTTCATAGGTATTTCTGTGGGAGACAGATTTATCTATCGGAATAGACTTTATTGTGGAAGATAGATTGATTTATAAGTCTTCGACTTTGGGTCGTAGCAACTCTTGGTTGTGGGTGATATCAACTAAGGTAATTGTTAGAGCATTGCTCGGTCGAACTGGCAAGCGCCGCTATCTCAAGCTTGTTTGTCAAGTCTAGTTGATCAAAACTATAATATTGATTTCTAGTCCACCTATAGGAGTTTCGGACTAGGATAAATTGCATAGTTGATCTTTAGACTTCACGCGCTTACAACTGAAGACGAAGATCTACTGAAGAACTCAGAGGAACTTCATAAACAAAAGATATGTGGAAACTAAAACTTATCTATCACTCAGAAGTCTATTTTATTATTTCCTATCTCCTATTGAGACAAAAGTCGTATACGATATAGTCTTTCCTATCATGCACATTTGATATTTCGAGCTGAGTTTAACTCGCTTATTTATTTCTCGAAATATGTATTGGTAACTTTTGTCTTAGATATGTTCATCATTATTCTTGACATTATGTCAAAAGATGATCATGTGGAAATTGCCTTGAAACATCTTACGTGATTTTTCTGAGACAGTCATTTAATGTGGATTCGGAAAGTTTCGAATTGATCATTGGATCACTTGGGAATTGCTTATTAGCTAATGGTGTGTGTGAGACATCCTTTGTCGTCTTCTAAGAATGTTTCAATGATTGAAATGGGAGTTAAGAGCTAAAACCCATGTCTGGATACATTATAGTACGCGTACTAAGTATGCGAACTGTTTTGATAGAATTCAGGACCGGAAACTAAGTTTGCATACCCGTTCGCAAACTATTTCAACTGTTTAAGTCAGGGTACTTAAGTTTGCATCCCGTTCCAAAACTGATTTAACTGTTGAAGTCCGGTAAACAAGTTTGCGTACCCGTCTGCATACGGTTTCACCTTAGTTTGGTCCAGAACCAAAGTTTGCGTACCCGTTTGCAAACTGTTGGTTCATGATCAATGTCCGGAACTTAAGTATGCATAGATATTTGCAAACTTAAGTGGTTGAAGTTTTAAAATCGGAAAAGTTTGTTTTCATACTCATGAATAAATACATTTACATAATAAGGAATGCAATCTTTGCAAACCCTGGCTTAAATGTTCATGAACTGATTCTTTCAAATCAATCCGATTTTGCTTCCATTGGATCGTACATACTTCTATTGATTGTTAACAATTGAACAACTCTATGAAGAACACAATTAGGTTCTTTGATTATCATTCATGATTGATTGATCATCATAGTTGATCTAGATATGCAAGATGATGTGGATTAGACAAAAGTGTTCTTATGGCTAACTTTGGTTAACTATTATTGAGCCAACCCAATGTACATTCTTAGGTACGGTTACCCATATCTAAATGAAGTATGTTTCATTTGTGTGTGAAAAGTTAAGTCCATCTAACGGTGGAGATATATTGATTTGGTTTCAACCAAAACTTAGCTTGCATATTAAATCAGGATCTCATCTAACGATGAATAATGAATGTTTTGTTTCTAAGATAACTAAGAAAACTCTGATTTGAAAGGCTATATAAAGGAGAACTCTAGCAACTGGGAAACCTAATCCCCACACCTCCTGTGTGATACAAGTTGCGACTAGAGTCAATTCTCCTTTAACCTAGGTTTTTCCTAAAACCATTATAGGCTAACAACTTGAAGACTTCATTGGGATTCTGAAACCAGATCCAATTATTTTCTCTATAGTTGCGTATTCTGATCTTACTTATCTATTGTATTGAGTACTACCTTCTCTAAGCTTTGCTCGAGATTTATATCTGATACGCAAGATATAAAAACTAATCGCAAAGATCTTCGTCTCATTCTTTGTGATTCCACAATAACTTGTTCTACTAACATATAGTTAAGTTATTGTGTGGTGATTGATGTTTCTAGGTTGTTCTTCGGGAATATAAGATCGGATTATCAATTGGTTCCTGTGCACCTTGATTTATCATAAGACGGAACAAAACTTCATAGGTATTTCTATGGGAGACATATTTATCTATCAGAATAGACTTTTCTGTGGAGACAGATTGGTTTATAAGTCTTCGACTTTGGGTCGTGACAACTCTTGGTTGTGGATAAGATCATCTAAGGGAATCAAGTGCGTAGAGTCCTCCTGGGATTCAGAGGTGTAAGGAACGTGACTGTACCTGGATCAGTGTGAGATTGGTTAGGGCTCAAATACATTCCAGTATGAAGTTAATCTTGTAGGATGCTAGTGTCTGTAACGGCTTAACACAGTGTGGTGTTCAATCTGGACTAGGTCCCCACGGTTTTTCTGCATTTGCAGTTTCCTCATTAACAAAATTTCTGGTGTCTGTGTTATTTTTTTTCCGTATTATATTTTATATAATTGAAATATCACAGGTTGTGCGCAGTTCAACCAATTGATAAATCCGACCTTTCTTGTTGGATAGGAATTGATTGACGCTTATATATTGGTCTTTGGTTTTTCATATCGATCCGGCTCACAGATTTCTATCTGTTCGATTGCAGATTGATTTGAGAAATTGAGATATAACTTTTGGATATTTTTCCGTGATTGAGTCTGAATGTCTAGTTGATTATGTTGGAATTGTATTGGAGTTGTCCATACAGATTGTCGAACGAAATATCGGGTGTGGTTGTTAGACCCCCTTTTTTCAGGAATCAAGTGTGTAGAGTCCTGCTGGGATTGAACGGCGTAAGGAACGCGACTATACCTTGATCAGTGTTAGATTGGTTAGGAATAAACTACATTCCAGTCCGAAGTTAATCTTGTAGTAGGATAATGTTTGTAGCGGCTTAATACAATGTGGTGTTCAATCTGGGCTAGATCCCGTGGTTTTTCTGCTTTTGCGGTTTCCGTGTTAACAAAATTTCTGGTGTTTGTGTTTTTTCTTTTCCGCATTATATTTGTTTATATAGTTGAAATATCACAGGTTGTGCGTAGTTCAATCAATTGGTAAATCCGACCTTGTTTGTTGGGTAGTAATTGATTGACACTTGAACATTGGTTTTGATACCGTTCAAGTTATTTCTCTTATCAACCAGGCTCACAGATTCCTGTCTATTCTATTACAGATTGTGTTGAGAAATTGAGATACAACTCTTGGATATATTTTCTCAATTGAGTCTGACTGTCTAGTTGATTCTCACGGAATTATATTGGAGTTAGTCCATATAGATTGTCGAACGAAATATTGGGTGTGGTTGTTAGACCCTCGCTTTTCAATAAGGAGAGTTTTAAAATCCTAGAAGGAATAGGGAGGTCTCAATGGAAGCCTTTGAAGTTGTTGATTGATCAAATTGTGATACGTATCTCTAGTGTATACAGAATTATTTTTTTGAAAGATAGCGTTATCGATAGTTAAGTCCTTTCCTAAATATGATAAGATCATTCTTATTCGGAACATGAGAAGATTTCAGAAATGGCTAAAAATTAGGGGCACTCCAAAGAGATTTTGGAGTTATAATTTTTTCAAATACAACTTGTGTATCAAGTCACTAATATTAGAGATTCATATATATAACTTCGCATGTTATGTTTTTAATCCTCGCCAAAGTATTTTTTTTCCCTCCCTTACCACTACACTTGTACCTTCCTCCTACCTGATGTGGCGACACTGTTGAACTTACTACTTCTCTTCTCCATTAGACTCAGTCTTAACTCAATCTTCATATGCTTGATTCCAAGTTGCACAACACGATAACCTTCAAATATTCAAAAATAAATATCATTATTGAAGCATTTGAATAACAAAAATCTTTGCTCCCCCTAAAGGAAAGCTACGTATATATTCAATCCAAACGTATTTGTTATTCACTTTGGTAGTATGTAACACTACACAACATGATGATATGGTTTTCCCCTTAATTAATGCTTTACTCTTTTCGTTTAAAAATATATACTTTCCAGCATATATATCCTTTCTCAGAGATTATGAGTCACTGTATACTCCATATATCTCTCCCATTTTGTCAGAAAAATGACAAAGAAACGAAGAAATACAAGTATTTCGAAAGGACCCGCAAGTTCAGAAAAACTGGATACAACCAATAAGAGTTAAATAAGAGGGTTAACATACTACTTTTGGTAAGCAACTCTAAAACCGAAACTACCAAAGTAACTAATTTGATTTTAGTCTCTTATCAAGTGAAGACTTTTGCATTATTGCTTAGGTATACATATTTCCTTTTCGTCCATATTTTTGGGTGCTCGTTCATGCATTTCCTAATTACACTCGCACCATTTTCTCGGGGCTTACTCGGTGGTGTCCCGTATGCCCGAAAAGTAAATATCTATTGCTAATCCATGGAATTCAGCTGAGAAAAGCCATGAATTGCAGTAATGAGATATTATGACAAAAATAGATTATTTTCTAGGAATTCAATTGATGAATATTGCACTATAATTAATTAATGGATGGATCTATACTATCAAGAGATCTGTCTAGGAGAATTACATTTATTCGAGCGTCGAGGTATACGATAGTAAAAGTACCATACTCGTTCTGAATGTTTATTATGCATAGTTAGGGAATATTTGCGACATTCTGAAGATGTTATTGCTCTATACTAGTGGTAAATATATCTAGGAGCCGTCTAATCATTCTCGATTTTATACAGAGATAAATACTGGAAGCTCAGTATAAATGATGAAATATGCATAATATTGAAAGTTGAGCTGAGAGGCTTTAATGATTGCATATTTATGCATGCTTTGAGAGGCTACATTGAGTCAGAGATTATCGTGATATTAGCTTTCATGTCTAAATTATAAAACATGAATTTCACATATTCGTTTGAAGCTAGGTCAAAATATGCAAAATTATGATTTTATCCTTCGTTAAAAATCCACCATCAACACATATATATAATCCATGAAGATTATGTATTGCGAGTCATCTTCCAAAGTAAACTCTAACTAACTAAACTTTAAACATAAAAGATGATATTATATGGAATAGCTAATATCACACATAAAAACTACTCCAGGAGCTTGTGTCCCTCCTTAAATAATAAGAATAAATTCCTACAAGGAGTTAACTAGTAAAAATAAAGATGAAGAGATAAAGATATGTTACATTGGAGATGTAAGGGTGTAATCTTCAAACTCTCTGTATGCTTCAAGTCCTTCCCCAATCAGAGTCATCCTGGAATCAATTTTCTCGACCTGTCTTCAATTCTTTTTGAGGAAGATTGCATATTTTCACTTAATGATTGAAATTTGTTAAGCATGGTACATCTTAAGAGTAAACTCTTTCAGTTGATAGATTCACAAGTCATTGCAAGGCATGGAAAAACCTTTGTCTTGACTGGAGTCACTATCAGAAGATTCAAATAGAAATTTCTTAGTGGGGAGTAACATAGTCCAGATACTATCTTCTTTGTTCGAAGTTAGACTAGAAGAACAAGACATGAATGAAAGATTTTCTGTGCAAAATATTCTGAGAAAAATAAGAGGAAACTTTTCCCTTTTTGTAACCTTCTTAAGTTCACAAATTCCTTTTCAGACAAGTTACGAAACCGAGGTGCCTCATATTGAAAGAAAAAGACATGCACATTTTCTATTGTTAACCTTACCCTAGCTGGAGTTTGAAAATTCAAAACTTGTATAATTAATTGTCTTGAGTAAAAATCTACAAATAGACCTTTTATGGTAAACGAAATATCAAATGGGAGAGTTTGTTTAGACAATTCTACCCACTTAAGGTTGTAGTTCTCACCCAGGGAAAGTTGAGAATAAGATTATTAAAAAGAAGAAATTCCTCTCACTGTGTGGTGGGGTAGGAGGTTTCTTAAGAATGGAGAAGTTCTTTAAGAACTTCTTATTCAATTTGAGTTTTTATATATGAACCGAAGGATCAAGAATGAGATCTGAGAATTTACCTAAGGACTTTAAGAGTCTCTTCTTGTTTCGCAACTTATTCGTTAGCACTTTGATAAAACTATTAAGATCAAGTATAATATTTTTAATCTCCTTTGAAAGAACTTTCACTTTCAATTTCTGATTATTTTCATCTTCCAAGATTGTGAAGTGTGAGAACCATGAAATATCCGCTTTCTGTTTTAAAACCATATTGATAATCTGCATGATTTCATCATTTACAGAAGGAACACTTAGACAGAGATTTCATGTCCTTACATATAAAGTAGTATTCCTCATGGAAGAAGATGAAGGAATTAGATCAGTAAATGTGTTTAGAGGACGCGTAATAATCGTCCTTTTTAGATTTTTATCGATATAGATTCTTCTTCTTATGAACTTTGAGATCATGAATAAGTTCATTAGTCCTTATTTGTTCTTTTTTATTTTATTTTATCGAGCTCATGTTCCATGCCCTCAACCTTTTTAAAGATAAGTTCCTTTTCCAGTTGAAAGTTAATCTTTGTTGAGTGAATTTCTTAAATCAAAAGAATGATTTGTTCATCTGGAGTAGGAAGGTTATCTTACAGGGAACAATCAGAACTGAATTGTTAGAATTAGGAACATAATCATCAGCAGAATACATAAGAAGGTTAGCCTTAAATGAAAGGTCATGTTTTAGAAAATAGTCTAGAGTGTACATAAAGGCTTTGTCTTTCTTACAGTACTCCTTGTTATGGCAAATATAGATGTGGTGTCCATGACCAAGACACTTGTGAAGAGTATCATTACGAATTTGAACTTTACTGTCCATACCCCTTTTTGTTTGAGAAGAATTTTTAAGAGATTTTTTTTTTCTGTCTAAGAGTTTTCTCAATCTGTTGTGAAACAGTGACAGAGTATAATTTAAAATATTCACATCTTCTTTGAAAATTAGTTTAGGAAGAAGTATATAGTCATCATTAATATAATAACATCATTACTAGATCTGAGATGATCAATTTTTTTACTATGTTTGAAATCAAAAATCTTTACCTTTCCAACAATGCTGCTTATGGAAAGTGTTGCAAGATTGCTTCCTCAGTGATGACATGTTTCTTAGATTTGTATTGAGCCGGCAAATATCTAAGAATTTTCATCACAATATCCTTTTCAGTAATAGTCCTTCCTAATGCATAAAAAACGTTCACTATTTCCGAAAACTTGTGATTAAATTCCTCAAGCGAATCTTCGTTAGCCATATGAAGGTTTTCCAAGTTTGAAGTTAGGTTCTGAAGCCCGGATTCTTTATTCACGATGTTCCCTTCTAATATATACCAATCTTGCTTCTATGTACTGCACATAGACACATGATGTTTAAGATCTTGGCATATGGTATGAATAATAACGGTTATACCATCAGAGTTGTGTTTAGCATCACTGATATCCTCATCATTATATGTAGTTTTTTTTTAAAAAAAACTTCTGATGCATCTTTTCCAACTATTGGAGGATTGTATCCACTTACAACAATAACCTATGTTTTGAAATCATGCGCTTGTAAGAAGGAACACATAGATATTTTGCACCATAAGTACTATTTGTGTCATCGAAGGCTGATGGTATGTTAATCGAGATTGCACTCTTGTCCATAACTCAGATCGCCACAAACACAGACTTATAAGATCTAAGAGTGTTTTCCTGCTTTATTACCATGTTTATATCTCTTTTTATTCTCAATCAGAAATTATAGACAATGAAGTCCATGAACCTGATTGTTAAGAAGAATACTTGGACGATCTCAAAAATCAATATCCAATACCAATCCAGTTGTATCCAGTATATTCAGATCTGAATTCTGTCAAGTATGAAGCTTGTTATCTATCTTTCAAGATAATAAATCTACAAGAAACAAGTTTCGTAATCGATCTTAATTATATGGACGTATTTACTAGAATTGAAAATGTACTACTTGTGTAAAACATATTATAAAGATAAACAATATAATGCGGAAAAGAGAAAACACAAGATACCAGAAGTTTTGTTAACTAGGAAACCACAATAGCATAAAAACTTGGGGACCTCGTCCAGATTTGAACACCAAACTGTATTAAGCCGCTACATACACTATCCTAATATAAGACTTCATACTGGAATGTAGTTGAGACTGAACCCACCCTCCAAGCGATTCATCTACAATTACGCTCCTTACGTCTCTTGAACCTCGCAAGGCTCTACACAATTGATTCCCTTAGATGACGTCCTTTATAGCCTAAGAGTTTCTTCATCCTAAGTAAAAAATTTGATACCAATCTGCCTCTAACAGATAAGCCTATTTGATTTGCCTTTAGATCAAAGATAAAGGTTTCGAAACAAAATTTCCATAGACAAAGCTAATAAACCCCACAATCTCGAACACTTATACTCAGTTAGATGAGAATCTTGTATCCTTAACCACCTCTCAAAAGCAATCGTGAACTAATCAATTAAGAATAGTTTTCAGATATCTATCTTTAGGAATCACAAAGTCGGAGACGAAGAGAACTTTGTGATTTCTATTTATCTTGCCTAAAAGAGATTACGAGAACCTCGATAACAGAAAACCAAGATCATGATACACAAACTATTAAGGTAAATATAGTCGGACCTGGGTTCACGAATCCCCAAGTGAATTCTTTAACTCGTGGACCTAATTATATTTCTCAGAGGAAACCTAGGTCAATATAGGAAGACTCTAGCTATCAACTAGGAAACAAAGTGTCACAGATTGATTTTCCCAGTTGAAAGAGCATGTTTATTTATAGATGTTCAAGACTAAGGGTTGCTTAGAATTCAAGCTAAGATAACTTGATCAAGCAAACACTTTCTCTATTTTGATGAAACTCTAATTAGGGTTTCAAGTAAGCATGTGAGAACTTATTCTTGAGCTTACATAGAAGAATATACTCAGTGGCCCGGTTACGGAACCGTGTGCAATGACCATTCTAGAAAATATGCGTTATGAACTATTAAGCAATTTGATGTTCGGTTAAATACTTGAGATTTTTATCATGATTGACATACACAAGTGTTTTAGTGATCAATGATATCTTAGAGGTGTTTATGAGAGTCATAGAAGTGCTAAACATATTTAAAAAATAAGTCTTTGAGCATTTGTCGAAGTTTTATTGGGACCTTTCATAAAACGGTTCTTGAACCGTATAGGCAGTTCACGAGTCAGGGCGCTATAGTTCGTGAATTGAGTTCACCAAGTGTTATGTGGCTCGTGAACTCAGATGACAACGGTTCATGAACTAGTTCGCTAACTGTTAGACTCTTCACCGATTTCATATCACCATGGTTCGTTAACCGGGTTGGTGAATTGTCTTATTCTAAACTTGAGATTTGAAAACTGGTTCACCGGCCTTCCTGTATTCCAGAAACTCAAATATCTAGGTTTCAAGATATGATTCTCCAACCTACCCTGAGTCGAAATAACAGAAGTTTTGAATTTCTCTCTTTGATGTTTGAAACATTCCCAAGTGATAAAATCATTGCTTTGGCAATTTTCAAATGATCCACAAAATTAATTCTTGAACAATAAGTTGTTTTGAACTAATATTTTTAAGGACCTTTGAACATCCAATGCTTGAATCATATTTCGAGATGTTTAACAAGACAAGCTTGACTCGAAATTTCTCCTTTGTAATAAATCTACTGAAGTCGTATGACATAATTTCATAAAGGTAGAATGGTAAAGCTTGTGACTAAATAGAATGGTTCAGTCTTCACATACCTTGTTGATGAAGTTCTCCAAATGTCTCCATCGATCTTCAGTCTTGAAGGGTGATATCTGATACTAACTTAACACCTAGTTTGAGACTTGACTCATTGCGCAAGTGATTAAAAAATCAGGATAACATTGTTACAGCGTAATAGTTTGTTGCATTTTCTCTCTTCATGGGATTTCTATGTAAATATTGTACGTACACTTTTTCTCTTTAATATATCCTTTTATTTCGAAAACAAATATAAAAAATTATATGTCAAAAACAAATATAAAAGATTATATGATTTGAGACTATCAGGTGTGGACAATAGTTATCCAAAATTATTTATTACCTATCATAGTTATACAATTTTTTTGAAAATCCCATCAACTTGATACTTTCATTTGTTTTTTTAAGCATTTTTCATTTATTGTTAGGTGATTACTAGCAGAGCGCCTACCATAAGAAACAGTTTTCTTACACTTGGGTGGGCCTAGCCTTCTCTAGCTTAGCAGAGATGGTTTTGGGTCCCACTTATATGACTGGGCGTTTTTTCTTTTATTTTATTTTATTTTGTTTTTCGACGGTTTGTCCATCGCTTTTTATTTATCCGTTTCCTTAACATAGTGAGGCTTTAGAGATACACTGCTCTATTAGCAGGCAAACATCTTTACTGAAGCTAAAGGAGGTCAAGGCTGAAATAAGAAATTTCCAATTGACTTCATCAAAGGCGTTAGACATGTCAATTTTCAACCCTAGTCCACCTGTTCTTTCCTTCTGTTTTTAAAAGAATGAATAATTTCGTGAGCTATTATAATATTGTCATATATTTGTCTGGAAGAGAGAAAAGCTGATTGAAAAGGAGATATTATATTTTCCAAAAAGAGTTTAATTATATTATCTATAGTTTTGGCAATTACTTTATTAATAGTGTTGCATAGCCCTATTGGCCTGAATTGTCTGGGATTTTTGGATTGCTTTACTTTGGGAATTAGGAAAATACGAGTCATATTGAGTTCAGGATGCATTTTCTTATTTAAGAAGAAGTTTTGTACGGTTTTAGTTACCTGAGTTCCTACTGTATCATAGTTGTGTAGGAAGAAGCTTACTGGAAATCCATCAGGTCCTGGGGCTTTGTTAGGTTTCATGTTTTTAAAAACCAAGAGTATTTTCTCCATAGTATGTGGTGTCAAAATACTTGAGTTGTCCTGAGAGGAAAGAACTGTTATAATATCCTTAAAAAGTTGGTCATCTGAATGATTATCTAGGGATGTTTCCTTGAAAAGGTTTTGAAAATAATCTATTTCTCTCCTCTTAAATGGATCTCCTGGCGAGGGTTTTAACCCCACTAGAGGCCTTCGTCAAGGAGACTCTTTATCCCCATACTTATTCATTATATGTATGGAAATATTTTCTAGACTTCTTCTTCAACAAGAGAACAAGAAAATCTTACATGGAGTCAAAATAACCCCAAATAGTGAACCAATTTCATACCTCTTTTTTGCAGATGATTGCCTTCTCTTTGTGAAGGATGATTTTGTAGAATACAAAAATTTACTAGACACCATAGCAACCTTTAGCAAAGCTTCTGGTCAACTTATAACTTCGAAAAATCAAGAGTCTTCTTTGGTAGGAAAGTAGCACCAAAACACCAGAGAATGATGTCCAAACTTCTAAAGATAAAACATATAAGTCTCAAAGACCCATACCTAGGAGCTCCTTTATTCATGGAGAGATCCAAAATAAAAACCTATGCTCCTATTTTAGAAAGAATGGAACATAAATCAGAAGCATGGAAAGGATTAGTGCTTTCACAACCAAGTAGATCAGTTCTAGCTAGTATCCCAACCTATCAAGTGAGCTGCTTTATCCTTCCAAAAAAAGATTACAAATAAAATAAACGCAATACAAAGAGATTTTTGATGGGGAAAGGAAACGGGGAGAAAAGGTTTTTATCCCAAGGCCTGGCCAAGTCTATGCAAACCCATTTAACAAGGAGGGCCAGGCTTCAAGGATGCACATAAATTTAATCTTGCAATGCATGTTAAAGTAGCTTGGAGGTTAGTTAAAGAAACGGATGAGATATGGTCTAAAACTATGGGATCTAGATACTTTATAAACTCTCACCCCCTTAGAGCTAGAACAAGAGGCTCCTTGACTTGGAACTATATAAGTCAAGGACTAGAACTAATCTTTAAATACAGTTTTTGGGAAGTTGGTGATGGTAACGAGATTAATGTTTGGACACATAAATAAATACCTATTTTAACGGCAACCCTAGAAACTTTTCGCAATACACAAAACACCCATATCACTTTAGTCTCAGATTTGATCGATCAGGAAACTAACTCATGGAATATTGACATACTAACTTCTAGCTTCCCTGAAGATATAGTTTCTAAGGTTAGGATCATCCACCTCTTTAAGGATAAAAATCACATGCTTAAGAAAGACCAATTGAGATGGACCTTAACCAAATTAGGTGACTACATAATAAAATATTTGTATGACAAATTGAATGAAACTGGTACTGATGTAGTCAGTTTAAATCTGCCTGAATCTTTCTGGATAGCTTTGTGAAAACTAGATACATATCAGAGGATAAAACTTTTTATATGGAAATGTCTTCAAATGCCTTATCAACTAATTCTAAATTGTTTGGAAAAGTAACAGATGTTAACCCTTAGTGTACAATGTGTGGAACTATAGAACACATGTTATTACATTGCCCCTATGCCAAAGAAGTTTGGAACTCGGACCCAAATCCCACTTTGTAGGAATTGGATCACCAAACCAGAAAAAGATTTCCCTTTAGAAGTAATGCTCACCAAAATATGGTTCATTTGGAAAGAAGATGTAATAGGGTTTCTGAAAACAAAACTACTTCAGCTAGGAATTTAGCAATGTAAATTCAAGGTCATATAGATTTCTGGGCTAAGAGAAGTAGTTCCCATAAACAACGTAAAAAACAGAAGCAGAAAAGGAAAACTCCTTCTTGGCAGGCCCCTCTTAAGAACACTCTTAATATTAATGTAAATGCGTCCTGGATTTAAGACAGTTTACCCTCAAGTTATGCCATAATCTTGAGAGATGATGCAGGTAACTCAGGAGGAGGAGCAGTAGGACAAGCAACAACCACGGATCCACAAGAAACGAAGGCTTTAGGCGTGTTGCAGGCAGCTATTTGGGCGCAGGAGAAAGGCCTTTAGCATTGAAGGAGACTGTGAAAGTATCTTCAAATGTTTACAAGGAAACATTTCTAACATTTCTTGGCGTTCAAAAACTTACCTAGACAAAGCAGACAGATTAACTAAATTATGCAACAATTTTTTGGGTCTTTATTTTGTCCCAAGGTCAAGATATATAGTAGTAGACATTCTAGCAAAATTTGCAAAACCTTTACTTTCAAATATATGTTGAGATAATACCCCCTCTTGTATTCATCATCAACTTTCAGTAGATAAATCTAATATCCAACAATCCTCATGTAGATCGATATTAGATGGCTCTACTCCTTTTTGTAATTCATGCTTCCCGGAGGTCTTAGACTTTTTATGAAATGCCTTATTCAAAAAAACAAAAAGAAAAAAAAAATAGTGAGGTTTTTGTTTTACCCCACTTATCAATCCTGGTCTCGGGGTTGCACAGCATTTACTTTGTAGTGCTAGGCTGAATATCATGGAAAAATGATTCTGAATTCCGTACGTATCTAAACAACTTGGTACAGGATTCTAAGACAGGGTTGAAGAATATTAGTAGACCGGAATTTGGAATTTGGTCTCACCAATTTGCTAGGAGCTAGAGTATATCTTATCAATTGAACTACTACTTTTTTTGATTTTGTATATTAGATAATCTCACAATTTCATCTAAGCAAAAAGTAAAACTCTTTTGGATTCCATTGATCAAACCTTCTTTTTGCAATCACATCTATCTATCTTTTATCCCACCTTAGTCCCAATTAGTGACCCATACAATACTATAAAGATCACATTAATGCAGTTCCTTTTTCCCTTTTTCTTTTGGTTATTTTTTAGGAAATGCATACAAATTGCCAACTAAACATTCAAACTAAATAATGCACATTTCATTCTATATTAAATAGTTCTACGCCTGCCGGAAAAAGTTCACGGGATATAAAAATTCACACGAATATCCCGTGAACTTTTTTCACGCAAATGGCTTAATCTCACACGATAATAATATTAGGGTGCACGAGACAAATAATAAATACACTTTGGAAGGTAAAATGATCCGTTTTGGAGTCTGTTTCAGATACTAGTCGGTCGTACAAAACCTCATTCATATTATTTTAACGTCTCAAAAAGAGGTACTATCACTTTTTCGTTTTACTAACTTTTTTCTAGAAATGGAAAGAGTTTATGAGATACAGCCAAGAAGATAAATTCGTTGTCACCATGCACTTATAAGCATTTCATCCTAATTACTCTATCATCAGTTACTAGATTAAACTTAACAGCATTCTTTCACAATACATGCTTTCATCCTCCTGTGATCACATTAAAAGCACTAGGTAACTAAGTAGCTAACAGTCTAAAAGAAAGAACTATATAAATATAGAGAGACTGAAAATTAACCCATCTACCTACTTCGCACATCAAAGATGTCTGCAACTCCACTAGAAGAAAATCCAAAAGAGAAAATCTCTACTCAAGATCAAGAAAAGGCAACACCTTCATCATCTCCATATGTCCTGCTACGATGTCCAACGAATCTCAAAAGAACCATCCTTACAGAGCTACAAAAACAAAGAGGTATATGTATTCCTTTAGTGGCCATGAATTTAACATGGTTTTTGAAAATAGCTGTAACAACGGCGTTTCTAGGCCGACTCGGTGAACTCCAACTAGCTGGTGGAGTTCTTGGTTTAACGTTCGCTAATGTTACTGGGTTCTCCGTTTTGAATGGATTATGTGGAGCCATGGAACCTATTTGTGGTCAAGCATTTGGAGCTAAAAACTATAAGCTTCTTCACAAAACCCTTCTGATGACTACCTTTCTTCTCTTACTCGCAACACTTCCTATTTCTTTTTTATGGATTCATGTTGATAACATCTTAATTCACTTTGGCCAACAAAGAGATATATCAATTGTAGCTAAAGATTATCTTCTGTTTCTTCTACCTGACTTGTTTGTTACTTCATTTCTTTGTCCCCTTAGAACCTACTTGAATTCTCAAGGTATAACAATTCCTAACATGGTAACATCTGCTCTAGCCTTAGCTCTTCATGTTCCTCTCAACATCTTCTTATCGAGATCAAAGGGTCTTCAAGGAGTTGCAATGGCTGTTTCGTTAACCGATCTTTTCATTGTGATTTTTCTGGTTGTATATGTTTTCCTGACAGAAAAAAGAAATGGAGAGAGATGGAAAGGAGGAGGTTGGTTGGATCAGAGAATCCATGATTGGGTAAGATTGGTAAAGCTCTCTGGATCATGCTGTCTAACAACTTGTCTTGAATGGTGGTGCCTTGAGATCTTAGTCCTACTAACTGGACGATTACCTGATGCTAAACGATCCGTTTCAGTGTTAGCAGTAGTGTTAAATTTCGATTATCTACTATACTCGGTCATGTTATCACTAGCCACTTGTGCATCGACGCGGGTGTCTAATGAACTCGGAGCAAACCAGGCTCAGATTGCTTATGAATCAGCTTATGTATCTTTGGGTGTTGGTGTCTTTTCTGGTTTCGTTGGTGGTTCTGTAATGGTAGCTGCCAGAGGAATTTGGGGTCCTATATTTACCCCTAATAAAGGAGTTGTAGCAGGTGTGAAAAGAATTATGCCACTTATGGCTGTGGTGGAGCTAGTTAATTTTCCAGTGGCAGTTATCGCAGGTATCGTGCGAGGAACTGCTAAACCTTGGTTAAGTATGTATGCGAATCTTGGAGGGTTTTACTTGATGACTTTGCCTCTAGGTGTAATCTTGGCTTTCAAAGCTGGGATGAACTTAAGTGGTTTACTGTTGGGATTTTTAGTTGGGATGATTTCTTGTTTGTTGCTGTTGCTAGTTTTTGTTGCGAGGATTGACTGGGTCAAGGAAGCTGATAAAGCACATAAACTTGCTGCTGTCATCGAAGAAGAGATTTCTACTGCAGATTGGAGCTAGGACTCTTGTAAAAATATGCATACCGTCTGTAATCCGTAAGTGTGAGAAATCACTAATTTTTATTTGATGAACAATATTCTGTTTCATATGAAGCCATAACAATAACAGCATAGTGTGAAGACAAATAATTTCCCCTCTTTCTGTTCATTGTTAATAGATCCCGACAAACCTAAAAGTTGGCTGTTCTTAAGTCGACTGAACGATCATGAAACCGAAATCTGAAATCCTGACAACACTTATTGTAACAGAAAGGAATTTTGTTTTGGGAAGTAGGATTTTCATGACTGTTAACTTTGAACTTCTATAAGAAAATCACGTGACGTGAATATAACTTCTAACATACAACATTGAACTCTGAATAGATGCTCTCAACCTATAGAGACAAATCCATCAACACTTGGGGCGCAATCAAAAACATTCTTCTTACTCTTCATACACTAACCTATACTGCATATGGTGATTGCAAATGATAAACAAGAAGAAGAAATACAAGATTGAAAGAAATCACAAAGAAACAGAAAAGATATCATACAACCTCAAACCGAAGCGGCTTTCGCTAACCTCAACAGGACTGAAGCAAAACTGGACCCACTGAAGAACTGAGCATGTCACCCAGCGCCGCTTGAACTTCACCTGACCCATGTTCACAACTTATCAAGCTTGAAAATAGTGGGAAGAAATTAGTCAAATTCTTCTTGAACAAGTCTTCTCTAAATCCACATATAGCTTGGAGAGTAGCAACAACAAGAGGTGCCCTTGCCGCTAACTCTCTTCTTTTTGCTGAACCAAGTGGGATTGACCAGCGGGGTTTTTTATTATCTGAAGTGGACAGCCCAGATTGCTGATGTGGCTGTGCTGTGTCAAGGTAAACTTGCAATACTTCTCTACAGAGATCAATAAGGTAGGTCTCAACTTCAATGTCCTCTTCACTGTCTGGCCTATCTCTTGCAACGTTTTGTAACAATGTGAGACATATTTGGTAGGACTCATTTTCTAGACGTAGTAAAGGAGGATCCTGCATTAGAGTCATGGGACCCAGTTCTTGTAATTTTGATCGAAGATCACTGTCGATGTTTATCTTGTGAGCATGAGATGCGATGGAGTGTAAAGCTTCATACAGAATAACTGTATTCTGTGCTGAAAGTTGAGTCCTATACATGTTGTAGATCTCCATCATGGCCTGCAAGATAGTAGAATAAAGGTCAGACTAAACATACATGCATAAAGCCAGAGCTAATGAGTAGTTCAATATTGCGCTACAAGAGAAATCAAAGCTCCTTGAAAGCTACATAAAGCTACACACACAACTGTAAGTATCGGCGAGGGTGAACTAGAAATTATTTAGTCACTTTTTCGATAACTAGTCAACATGGGGATCTAATGAGAGTGGAGATCTAACTATTCTTAAGACGACTCTTTACTTGTGTACATAACATCCAAAGTATTCTTCAGAGCACTAAGTATTTTCAATTTCAGATATTTTCAATCATTTATCGAACTCTTTAACTCAGTGCCACTTAACATCGACGAACAAGAAAAAACTAACCACCTATACTCCAACTTCACAGTTAGGAGGAAAAAGTAGATGCCTCTCTATCAAAGTAGAGAACATGAACTTAAGAGTATAGCCATAGATAAATGAAAAATATAAAACTGCACTACCTGAATCAACAGAAGCTGAACAGCAGCACGACACTTGGCATCATTAACTGATTGATAAATCCTGCGAGATCTCATATTCTCTAGATCATCATCAGCTGCAGTAGAATCAGCTGTTTCACCGTTCGCTAAAGTGGTTGAAGAATCCTTGCTGATTCTAGCCACATTGTCCCCATCAAGGAGGACATAAGAGAAATCAGGAAGCGTGGCATTTGCCGCTTCTTTTAAAGATGAAACCACATCTAACCACTTATCTTCAGAAAATAGATCTCCTGAATTGCTCATTAGACGAACAAACGCAGCAATTCCAATGCCGGCAAGGCTCTGATGTGGACGCTTGACAAAACTTATTAATAGCTGCAGCACTTTACTTAACAACGGATTAACGGTACCATAAAATTTGACGAAGAGATCGATAACTAGTTGCAGGGACAGTGTGCATGTCTCATAAAGCCATGCATCTTGATCTAGCTCACTTGTATCAATTTCAAGTCCATCCCCTGGTAAGGGTCCACCAGAAGGATCAATAGCGTGCCGTACATAATCAAAAATGGGAAAAAGAACTGAATCAAAAACTCTTTCCCACAAAGGCAACGTGAAATGATGCCCATGGTTGCGCAAAGTATCAAACAGCACTTGCAGAGCGCTTTTCCGGACCTCAGGTCTCGTGTCAAAGCTAAGTTCCGACAACCCTGCCAAAAGGAAACAAAGAAAACTCAATCACCATGTTTCCAATGATATGCTTCCATATGCAAAGAGAATGTATGAATGTCCCGAATGTACAACTATAACTGTTAGGCCACAAAGTTGACCGGGATCCCCAATATCAAGCACAGCGGAAAAAATGATTTTATCGAGGAAAATACACCAAAAGGACCAGATTGAAGGTGGTCTAGATACAGTCTAAAGCTGTGTTCCGTACTCTATTTTTTTTTTCTTTTTCTTATGAGCATATATATGTCTGTAACTGTCAGAAACGGAGTAAACTACAAAATACTATGACAGGAATCCAAGACAAATTTTCGATACAGCATAACCCAGCCAATATCTGCACGTTGTATGCCTAACAATCACAACAGAAAACACTTGTTCAAATGCATGTCTCTTACCAGCCAACAAGGGAAACCAAAAATATACGTGATCAGGGAACTCTGCACTATGTTGTTTTCCGTCTTTCCCAGGAGATGCTGCAGTGATTTTTCCTAAACCCTCCTTGTCCTTACTCCTAGAGGAACCAAGATCTCCTTCCGCGAGTTTTGCCGCACAGAAGCGTAGAAATGAAATTGCATTGAGGCTAATATCTTTATCAAATCTACTATTAGTGAAAGCGATTAAACAATTCACGCAGTCTGTAAATGTGGTTGTTTCTGTTTCAGTTATATACGGGAAGTAGTCACGAACAATCTTCTCAATGATCTCAAAAGCGAGTAACACAATGTTTTTGTGGTTGTCAGATGCTGCAGTGGTGAACACCTGAAAATTTCGGAGTGAACAAGGTCACAAATACTCGTTAATTTTCCTTTAACGTTAAAAGGGTTGCGAGTGACAAACACTAAAAGAAAAATATAATCATGAAGTAGTAAAAAATGTTTTCTTTTATGGTACGCAAACGGCAAACTCTTACCAAGGAAAGAACAACAATGATACACACATGAACAAAACAAAAAAAGGGAGCTGAATCAATACCATGAACATGCTTTTCCATCCCGATTTTACATTGTTGACACGAGACAAAACCATTTGAGAGACACATCTGATGATTAATTCTCTGATTTCAACAGCACTGCTCTTACGCATGACAACAACGAACGGCTTCATGAACTCATTTTGGAAGTTATAATTAGCCAATTCTTCTCTGTCTAAGAACTTCATAGCAAGTTGACGCAATGAATCCATTGCAAAAATAGCAATTGAGAGGTTCTCTGAGCAGCCAATGGTTACAAAAAAATCTGATAGTACAAGCCAGATGCTTGACCACACAAGTCTGATGCGGTTCATGTTGTAGTGGCTGCAAGAGAAGAAAGGATAGAAAAAAATTCACATTACATAAAGCTGGCAGCAGTATAATCTAGATGCATTTGATGATGTATGTCAGACAGGAAACAGAGCAGAAAAGGGGATGCTTCTTACGCAATTTCAACAATTTTGGTAAGGCTGAAAACTCGTGGATCAGAAGTAGACCGCAATTCATCCATGGACACCTTACAGAGAGCTTTGACAAAATCAATTATTCCCTCACTGTTTAGCCTCTGGCTCCGAGCAAATATGCGATTCATTTCGGAGCTTTCTACTTGTTCCAACATGTTTAAGTTAGAAACTAAATTACTCATCTGTTCAGATGTAACTGATCCAGAAGAGTGGCCACCAACACCAGCACTATCGTATGATCCCCTTCTTGCAGCTGCAGCTGCATGCTGAATCTTTCCAGGCCCTTTCTTTTTCAATACTGGAAGCATTGTGGACTTGGACTGCTTTGATTTTTCTTGATCATTTTGAGGAACTGCAAAGAAAGTTGCGTCTGGAGGAGCACCCTCTCCTAAAAGATGCAAATGTTCAAAACGGGATACACAAGTCAAAATATGCTCCCAGGCTTCTTGTAAGTAATTTCCATCTTCCTCTGCGATGGTAACAATTGCCTGTGGATTGCAACAATAGTGAGCTCACATCTATTGCACTGAAAGCACTTCATAGTTATTGAAAGACTATACAATTCAAATATTTATCTATTTGCACGACTGGCACAACTGAACTCGAAAAGAGAAAATCAGAAACAGTGTAACTCGATAAAGCTTGACAAGCATAATGTTAGCCTAAAAAGTAGTTAACGAACATGACATACCAAGCACATACCTTGATTGCATCTATATTTTTCTGCTTGATATCTGCAGGTGAGTGGAGACAAGTGAATTTTGCAAGTGATGTAATGAAAACATCTCTATGAGTCTTCATGGACATCACAGCAGTAACATGTATTGCATAGCGGAAACCTTCAAGACACTTAGCTATCACTATTTCATCATCACTTTGATCAAGTGGAACACTAAAGGCGGCCAACATAGGAGCCCAGCAGACCTCGATCATGAATCTCAAAATCACCACATCAGTTGCTGCATAATAAATTGACCTACAGATTGCCAAAGGAATCCAATCAAGAAAATACCTTAAACAAGTTGCAAACTTCTGCTGATAATATTGCAGAACGGAGGCAGGCTTGGAAGAAGTGACGAAAGAAAAAAAAATTGTCGAACAACTTAAGAAGAGATGTTCTACCAGCAAGTATCAATTGAGAATCAATTTTTCCTGCACTCAGATTTGACCTATTCATGTATCCATAATTCAGTGAACTTACTCAGATTTGCGAGCTTTTTCTTTGAATTGCTCTTGCATATGCCTGATAAGATCATCACTAGTCTCCAAATGCTCTTGGCCTCGCTTACGGATAACAATATTCAAAATACTATCCAAGCCTAATATGCTGTTCGAGTTCACAGACTGCCTCTGCTGAGGAGCCAAATCATCTTCTTTCATCTTAATCTCGTTTCTCGAAATGCGATCATATAAGGATCTCAAGTACTCTTCAGGTACATCCTTCCCATCATCTATGCCGCGGTTATTCCTTATAAAATCATCAGCTGACATCTGCATCATAAATTCACAGATTAAGTGCTCATATTTATATGTTCTTTAAAGCAATTAGTTTGTGGAGAAAAAATACCTTTTTCTTAACCATGGGATTATGTGCGTCAGTGTTGAGCAATATCACCGAGTAAGCAAGAACATATGCAGTATCTGCACTGGTAAAAGCATTCGGATTACATTTCCAGAAGCGCTCAGCAAATTTTTCCATGATGCGATCTATTTTCTGTGCTTCACCAGGCAACCTAAATCCTTGTAGAAAGACCCTGATTGCCTCGTCAAAATCCATTCCTTGAAATTCAAAGGAATCAACGTATGCATGCATCACTTTTAGAGGTATGTCTTCTCTCTCTCCTATGTAATCACCAATCAAAGTCTTGTTCAAACCAGATGCACTTTTGAGGAAAGCAGCTATCTCCTCTGGGGACTCGCCTACTTTCTTAGCATTGATAAGGAAGTCAATACCCTTTTTAGGTTTTCGATTAAAAAGAGAAATACCTTCCTGCCAGAGACTTACATTAGGTCAAACAGAAACATAACGAGAAGCACAAAAATGCACAAGAATAGAACCAGAGATATTGTATGTGGAAAGAGCATATGAATACCAACCTGAAGCTCTAGTTTGTATGCCCGACGCTGCTCAATAGATGAAACATCAGAGACCTCACTGGAGGTTTCAGACTGAGAATCTGATCCTTCAGCAAGCTCACTACCATTACCATTTGCCAGAGAATGAATTCCAGATTCAGGACCGTTCTCTAGTGTCTCTAACTTCTTGGAAAAATGAGCATCAGGGATGCGCAACTGTTTGTTCATCCAATCACCCATTGATCTCAAAATTGCCACTAAGCACTTCATCGCCTCAAGTTTCATGGTGGCTTCCTGTGGTGGCAATAAGCTAGTGGAAGAACCAGCAGGTACACCTTGAGCCGTTTTCAGAAGTCCATTAACCATCCTATAAGGGACAGCGAGATGAGGAAACATGCTAGTCAGTATAATAGTAAGACAAGAATGGTCAAAGTTCCTGGGGGTTAAAACTAAACTGGCAATGAAAAATAAGTACCACTAGATTGCTTACGCTTGAAATGGTAAGAAAAAGGAAACAATACCTCTCGAATATATTTGATGAATGAACATCACAATCGTAGTTAATAAATATATCCACTAAGATCTGTGAATCAACACAAAGCTTCTCCAGAAACTTCAGCACAATCATCTTCTGTGGAAAGTTAGGCTGAGCAACATTTTCCAAAACTCTAAGAACAATCATAGGAAAAAATACACCAATTTCTGCTTTCAGTCCAGCTCTAAATCTCGAGACCAAACTAATGAAAATGGAGCAAGAAAGCTGGAAAACAATCATTAGAGTGGACGCGCTGTTCTTCAGCAATGATAGACATAAATACTGCTTAATAGCTCCTAGGAACCTGTCCATAACAACCAAAATTCATCAGAACTTGTATCATAATCCAAGTATCCAACTAATTCATCAACAAAGTTCATAATCGAAGTTACTCGCTTGATTGATAATTTCAAAGGTAAACCTTCAAACTGGAACAGCCTGTGAAGGACAAACATACATATAGTGTGTACATATATATTTACACACAATAAGACTGGACATAAGTTCCTTAAGTGACTTAAGGTGCGATGATCATAGAGTATAAAATAAAATGTATCTCCAGAATACAGTTTCAGAATATCTTTGATGTCTGGTGTGTTTTTCTTTTGTTTGTTTGTTTTGACAAATAGAAACCTATATTGGACAGGAACTGGCAATAAAATGTACAATTTTATAGACTTATTACAAGATTGTTTCATATGCTATCTTGTCTCTTGGATTTATTCTTGAAGTAAAATAATGCTAGAGTTAAGATTTGATTGATCAATGGCTGAAGAATATCTTAAGGTTTCAGTACACACATCGAAATTTAATAAGTTAACAGACTTTATATGTAATTGATGGAAGGGCGACAACTATGTATGAAAAGGATGAATTCTTCGAGCAGAGGCCTTGCACCCTTCTAGATACCAGTATAATGTTGTAATTTTTTTCTATTCTTAAGAAAACCTTCTAAATTCAGGGTGACACAACTAGAACAATGGTGTTATGAAAGAAACAGTACAGCCTCGTTTAAAAGACATGGTTGTAACAGTCATATTATATCCATAATTGCAAAACTAGAGATAAGTTCTTAGTATTCAACAAGATAACAAAATCTCTTCCTCATGAAAACAGTTGTGAATAAGGGCGTGTTGCTATTGTTTGTTTTATATTACCATTCAATCTTCTTCATTTTTTAGAACTATAATGACTGATGAAACACGAACTCCAGTCAATAATTCGTAATGTATTCAATAAATACATCGACTTTTGACTCAGTAGACAACAGTGCTCCTAACAGGACCTCGTCATTTGTTTGATGACTGGGGCCTTTTAGGATTTAACAACCTTGTGAGATATTTAACTGCTAAGCTAGTTAGAACTCTGAATGGAACCTAAAGAAAGGAGAAAAATAGCAGGATTCAGAGACTTTTTACATGTCAGATTCAAACTATGGCTTTTAGTTAATCAAATCATAACAGCTTATTACAGTAGAAATTGCAATCTATAGCGGGACTAAGATTTAGCTATATGCTTAACAAGACTGAACAAAATACACAGAAAGAGAAGGAAGAAGTAGTAAAACTTGTCAATATCAATCCACCAATAAGATTTGCCAGCATACATTAAACAAGACTAAGTTAGGAATCTCTACTTCCATGTGCAACTTGTATATGACATTAATGTTTTGTGTTTTTATTTATCATTACGCGGATGACTATAAGTTCATAGTCATTATAAAAAGAAAAGTAAAAAATAAGCAATACATTTTGCAGGGATAGAGAAATTCTACTCATGTAATCATTATCTATTTTCTACTGTATGTCTTGTCATGTATGGGTGAACCTAAAAGTCTAAGACATTATGCTGGACATGGTTAGTGAAAACCTAAAGCTCAATCAACAAAGAAGCATCAAATGCAGCATTAACACAGGGAGTCTGGAAAAGTAAGAAATACCTGTCACTAGTTCTAAAGATAGCTCCAGCATTCTCTAACAAAATCTTCAGCAATTCCAAAGCAACAATTTTGCCACGCATCAATTGTGGATCAGCCAAGGCCTCTTTAGGAGGTGTTTTCATGGATAGTTTACAAAGAGCTCTAAACACTAAAAACGCATCCCTTCTCAACTTATTACCAATCTGTATTTCCAAATCATCGTCTTTATCCACTTCTCCATCTGCTAACTCTCCTTTTCTCCCTTCTAAAGCAGTCTTATACATACTAATTTCCCAATACTTAGCATCCAACATATCTTTATCAGTTGAATCCAACAAATCCGCAGGATTCGTGGTCTCAACAGTGGTAGTTTCAAAAGCACCATCATGTCCACCTACTCCTGAATTCTTCCCAGGTGCTACCGGATTCAAGACAACATCAATATCTTGCATAATCTTAGTAATAAAACCTTGTACAAACTGAGTCATACTTCCATCCACATCAGATTTCTCAGACGGTGTCATCAACTCAGCCACAACAATCGGCTGAACCGGTACAGTAGAAGAATCAGCTTCCATTCTTCTAAACACAATAACTAACATCTGAATCAAAGACGCTTTTGCCGTAGTCTGATTCACAACATTTTTACTTCCCAAATAAATATCATAACAAGTTCTCACAATCAACAACAAACAATCACCATGGATCCGTAACGAAATCGAAGTAACAGCAGACAACAACGTTCTCAATACCATTAATTCAACAGCTTCATCACCTAAATCATGACATTTACATACAGCTTCCATCAACTTTGATAAAAGTATTGAATCTGGACCACCACTTGGACCAGCTTCACCACGAATATAACCATGAGCTATTAACTTCTGTATCGCATCTAATGCCGGATCAGCAATTTTCAAAAACCCCGATCCACAAGCAGTAATCAATGGACTAAGAATCGATTCAGATTCAGATAATGTAAATTCAATTGGTCCTCCATCATGTAACGGACCAGGTATATTAGCTGTATTCAGTTCAGATTCAGTAGGAGAATGAGGTGTTGATGGAGATTTAACCTCATTCGCTGCTGCTGATGATGATGATAATCGATCGATTACAGATTTACATTCGTGAGCCAGTTTAGAGTGTTTTCTCCATGAAGCATTTTTAATAATCTTTTCTAGTGCTGGAGTTAGTACCAGACTTAAACGGGAATCGGCTTCCGAAGAAGCCATTCCCTAACTGAGATTTTCTTTTACAGATCTTAAAAAAAAAAATGAACGAAAATGTAAAAGGAAAATTTGATGGAACCAAAGTTTTTCCAGGGTTTTAGAGGGGAAGGGGATGAAGTTTGTTTAAGCTTACTTACCTGATTTGAGTAATTGAGTTCAGATCAGTGATGTTTTCATGGCTGTGAATATATTTTTTGATTCTTCTTCTTCTTCCAAGTAGGGAAATAGTGTTACACAGAGAGAAACAAAAACAAAAAAAGAAAGAAAGAAAGAAAGAAAAGATTGTGTTTGTTCAGTGTGAAAAAATTTCAGACTAGATTTACATTTGTCATAAATGACTAAAATACCCTTGAGGGAATTTTAATGGAAATTAACGGAGTAAATGACGAAATGCGGAGGGACATCGCTGTCGTGCGGAGCATTTCACTAGCCGGCACGGGTGTTTATTTTGGCCGGTCGGCGTTAAATGTGGCACCTGCAAATTTCAAGGTTCATTTTAATACTGTTTCTGGAAAGATATCTGTACTACAAGTAGCACAAAGTAACGGTAAGTTGCAACTTTAGACGGGTAAATGACATTTAATGATGGTCATAAATTTCGCACTAATTTGGCGTCATACTGATGCAAAGATTTTTGGTGCACTTATGGAAAGAATTAGCTATGGATTGATTAAGAAAGTGTACTGGTAACTGGTAAGTGGGAGGGCTAATTTGGGGACCGTGGGTTAAGGTCTCGGTGGAAGAGAAGTGGTTGACTGCGTGATTTTTTGTTGATAATGTATTACTCTCCCAGTCCCAGACTCCCAGCATCTCCGATCAATCCGATTGGATTACTAATAGTTTTCTAAGCAAAGTTTCCATCACAAGTGAAGTGATAAACCAATATTAGTGGACAGACAGACACGTATTTTGCACGTGCATTCCTCCATTTCCATCTTAAAAGTGTAATTTGTTCCGTAAATTCTTGATATACCCAGCCATACTTCAAAAAGAACAAAAAAAAAAAACTAGCCATTTCCGAAACAATGTATGCATGATTTATAGAAGGGATACCACTATTAGTCGGGTGATACTGATTTAATGATTCGCCAATTAGGATCTGTTTGTTTTATATGAGGTGGTATCACTTCCGCCTAATTATTATAAATCGTCGATACATGCCCCGTAAAGGAAATGGGCAAGGAAACTTTATATACATATATGTCCTATTGTAACGGTCTATCCACCCCAAAATGAGTGTCGTTAATAGGGGGAAACGGGTCTGAGTTGAGGAGAGGGAAAAAGTAAGAAGAAATTTAAATATAAATCTTCTCAATTAATAGAATTGACCAAGTGATTTGTTTGTTTGTTTTTTTTGTCATACAACTGGGGTTAAAGGGACTCTTTAAGGGATTTGTTCATGTTAATCATGTTTTTAATCTAAACTTATTTAGACCACTCGATCCTTCTATATTATTATCGGATAACGAGTATTATTATAAAAAAATTAGTTGGAAACCTGATAAGTTAAGCTCCAAGAACGTACCACCACACTATATTATTATTAGTTTAGTATTATCCTTACATTGAACTCCCATCTTTTATTCCTCTCAAAGACTCTACGATCAACAACTATTCGAAAAACAAGAATGATATGGAAAAGTTCAGTTGAAGGTTGGAATGTGATCGATCTTATTCCTTGATACCAAAAGCCACGACAAGTACAAATATCGAAGTTGACAAACTATCTCTGAAATTGAGTTTCCTCAGTTCTCAAAATTTCAGAGTCGAATGCAGAAAAAACCCCGGGACCTAGTCTAGATTGAACACCAAATTGTATTAAGCCGCTACAGACACTAGCCTACTACCAATTAACTTCGGAATGGAATGTAGTTGAGCCTTAAAAGGTATCCCACCGATTAAGACACAGTCGCGCTCCTTACGCCTCTTGAATCCCAGCAGGACTCCGCGCAATTGATTTCCTTAGCTGACGTCACACCAACTAAGAGTTGCTTCAACTCAATTGAAGACTTTAAACCAAATCTGCCTCCCACAGATTAAGCCTATATATGATTTTCATTACGATCAAAAAGATTTCGATCTGGGTGGTTTGGAAATCGATAGCAATAGACAAAGTCTTGGTAACCTCACATATACAATTAGATTATTATTCACCTCACAAGTATAAAACTTGTGCAATCAACAAAGTTTGAGACGAAGAGAACTTTGATGATTTCTATCTATCTTAATCGAGTGAGCAGCTCAACAATCAATCACGATCAGGATACTCGAGTTGTCAAGGAAAGATAACTAGACCTGGCTTCACAAATCCCTATGAAGTCTTTGTAGTTGCTAAACCCTAAAAGGGTTAGGAAGAGGACGACTCTAGTTACAACTAGGACACACCAAAAAGTAATGTCGGGATTCAAAGATCCCAGTTTCTTGAAGTTCCCCTTTTATAGACATTCAAAGCATAAGTTGCTTTAGGTTTAAGCTAAGATAGCTTTGGAACGAAGCAAACAATATTCACCGATATATGAATCTTTAAATCTGATTTACATAAACAAGATATACACACTCTTGTTAGGTGAAACTGTAACCGAACCGTGTATAAAAACCATGTTCAAGGTGGTTATCAGTTTCTAGCCGATTTGAACTTAAAAGCTTAACACTCATTTTCATGAACACTTAAGACATTAATCTTGAGTCGCAATCATGTGATCAAATAAGTCTAATGTTTTTAGAGAATTGATCAAATGTTAATTATTTCGCAGAAATAATTTAATTGCCTTGAAAATAATCGACATGGTTAGTAAATGCATTAAGTACAAATACCAGAGCCGCTCGTGACTCAGGTCAGTCAGAGTACGTGTACCGGTTTGTAAACATTTAATCAAACCAAGTTCCGGAATCCACAAAACTATTTAGGTATGCGTACCAATATGGATACCTTAAGACTACGACCGAATCTGGAGTCCATGGAACTATTTTGGTTTGCGTACCGGTTTGGATATACAACCGAGGTCAGGAACACAAAACTATTTTGGTATGTGTACCGGTTTAGATACTAACCCGGTTCCGTGACCACAGTTCCTAAATGGTTTGCATACGAGTATGCATACCGATCCGGTTCACAAGTTAAACAAATTTTCTCATGATGTGCATAAGGATATGTGTACCAAAAATATGCAAGTCGATATATATATAACTACTTTGCTATGCGTACGAGTACATGTAAAACGGGTTCAGACTTATAACAGTTTTCCCAGTTTATAAGACTGATAACACTGTCTTGTATCTGAATCTATAGTAGTTCTATATTTCTATCTAAATCGATTCGAAACATTCCCGAATAACATCAGTGACACATATCACTGTTCCAGGCTATTTTCGAACGATGAAACTTGAATCATGGGTTTGATTCCGAATAATAAATTGTCATTAACCGAAATTCATCAAGTATGAACTAATGTTCATTAATCTTAGTCATTATATTTCGAGAACTAGTTATCAATATAAACTTGACTCGAAATTCTTGTTTATGCATAATAGTCTAATTAGTTATGCGACATCGTCTCAATTATAGAAAAGTGAATATAACTTGAGAAATAGGTGGTTCAGTCTTCACTTACCTTTTGTTGATGAAGTTCTCCAAAAGCTTCGGTTGATCTTCGCCTTCAAACGGTAGAATGCAGTGATGACTGCCGTGATCCTCTGTTTCTCAAATACATTTTTATCCTAGTCCGAGACTTAATTCATTGTAGACTATAAATCAAGATATAGTTTTGACAACTAAATTTGACAATAAAATTGAGATAGCAACACTTATGAGTTCGACCGAGCAATGCTCTAACAAGAACATCCTTAATCATCAAAGCTTATAATTTCACCTAAGGAGTTAGAAATGGACTTAGGTACTGATTTTCTTATTCATTTAGTTGTTGCATCTCTTCCTCGTTCCTTTGAAACTTTCAAAGTGAACTACAATGTGCAAGAAAATAAGTGGATTGTAAATGAGTTGATTGTTCATTGGGTGATGGATGATGACGGACAAAAGCAAGGAAAGGTTGAGTCTGTAAATTTAGCCTATCGTGGAACACATAAGAAAACTTTCAAGAAAAAGGGTTTTAAGGAAACCTTTAAGAAGAAGAGTGGATCTGAACTAGTTGTTACTGACAATAAAAGGGTATTTGACCAAGTTCCTAACTCTATTGGTCAGTCTAAGGGAGACAATCCAAAACCATCGAAGGAGATTGAGTGTTTTTTCTGTCAAAAGAAAGGGCATATGAATAAGAGCTTTTATAAGTACAAGGAATGGTTAAATAAGAAAGAAGGTAGTAATCTAGACTTTGTTAGTTTTGAAACAAATTTATTAGATACTCCTAGTAATACTTGGTGGGTGGACTTGGTTCATCTGTGTATATTTCGAATTTTTTACAGGGGTTCATAAGCCAGCGGAAACCAAGGGTTGAGGAGAAACTGTTTCTTGCGAATAAGGATCCAACTAAAGTTAAAGGAGTTGGGATTTTTAGGCTATTTAGATGGAGGTTTCGTGTTAGATTTGGTAGACACCATCTATGTTTCTAGTATTAGTCGCAATTTAATTTCTGTTTCAAGATTGGATGAATCTGGTTGTGTTTTATGCTTAAAGGTGGTAAACTCTCACTTAGATTTAATACGCAAAATGTTGGATCTGGTGTTTTAATTAATGGGTTATATAAATTATCCTTGGATATTTATTATGCTTCATTGTTATTATGCATGTCAGTAGATTCCTTTGCTACTTCTTCTGTTGGAATTAAAAGATCTATTCTTAAAGAAAAATCGTCGATGTTGTGGCACAAAAGACTAGGACATATATCTAAAGTACGCTTAAAGAAGCTAGTCACAGATGGAATACTGGAATCATTAGATTTCAGTGATTTTAATACTTACATAGACTGCATTAAAGGAAACTGATGAAAACTAGAAAATTAAGCACCATTCGTAGTTCTAATCTTTTGGAAATAATCCATACAGACATATGTGGACCTTTTCCTACTCCTTCTCGTGGCGGTCAGCATTATTTCATTTCTTTCA
This sequence comes from Papaver somniferum, assembly GCF_003573695.1. Lineage (NCBI taxonomy): Eukaryota > Viridiplantae > Streptophyta > Magnoliopsida > Ranunculales > Papaveraceae > Papaver > Papaver somniferum. The sequence continues at coordinate 29,665,245 of NC_039365.1, forward strand.
TTGATGATTTTCAAGGTACGCATATGTGTACCTTGTTCATCACAAGTCTGAGGCTTTAGATATGTTTAAGATTTATCATTTGGAAGTTGAAAAACAATTGAACAAGAAAATTAAAATTGTTCGTTCTGATCGAGGGGGAGAGTATTATGGTAGAGAATATCAAAACGGTGTAAATCATGGAAATTTTGTTAAATATATTAAAGAACATGGCATAGTTCCACAATACACAACTCCAGGTACTTCCGAGCAGAACGGTGTATCCGAAAGACGCAACCGTACCTATCAAAATAGGGCTAGGAGTGTGATATGTCATTTTGATTTACCATAAAATCTATGGGGAGAGGCCTTGAAAACAGCTGTCTACTTGCTCAATCGGGCTCCCGGTAAAGTGATACCAAAATCCCCAAATGAGCTTTGGACAGGGAGAAAACCAAGTTTGAATCATATGCATGTATGGGATTGTCCGGCAGAAGCAAGACTCTATAATCCTGACATAAAGAAGCTAGATCCCAGAACATTAACTTGTTGTTTTATAGGATACCCGAAAAGATCTAAAGGATTTCGCTTTTACTGCCCAACTAGATCTACCCAAATTATAGAGACGAATAATGTTAGGTTTCTGTAATTTGATGGTGGAAGTTTAGATCATCGAGAAGTGGTGTTTGAAGAATTTATGGATGATCTACCACCATTTGTGATACTAAATGTCTTTTCCAAATTCAAATGTTTTATATATCACAACCACAATTATGGTTGAACCAACTCCTCCTCTAAACATTGATGTTACTGCAACTATAAATCCTCAAGTAGTTGAGCCCCTAGTATCCATCCAAGAAAATATCCATCCTTCTGAACCTACAGAGATAAGAAGATCAAGTAGGAAAAGGAAATCAAATATTCCCAACATTTATCAGAATTACCTTACAAAAGGTAACATTCAAGAAACAAATAATCCAGTAAACTACTCTGAAGCAATGAGTAGTGATAATTCCAAAGAATGGATTGTATCTACGAAAGAGGAGATGAAATCAATGGATTTAAAATGTAGTTTGGGAGCATGTCACGACCAGAAGGCATTAACGTCATTGAACTTCAAGACAAAAAGAGATTCTAAATGGAATGTGGAAACAGATAAGGCACGAATAGTCGCGAAGGGATGCAATCAAAAATCTGGGATTGATTATACAGATACTTTCTCTCATGTCTCAAAGAAGGATTCTCTTATAATTGTGTTGGAATTAGTAGCACATTTTGACATGGCACTCCATCAAATGGATGTCAAAACGACATTCTTAAATGGGTACCTGCAAGAAGATATCTACATGGAGCAACCTGGTGGTTTTAAGCTAAAGGGAAAAGAACAACTAGTCTGTAAGTTGAAGAAGGCCAATTATGGCCTGAAACAAGCCTCACGACAATGGTACTTGAAGTTTGATCAATCCATTATTGGTTTTGGTTTTAAGGAAACTCTCATGGACAGATGTATATACTATAAGATCAGTGGGAGACGCTTCATCTTTTTAGTGTTATACGTAGATGATATATTATTATCTTGCAATGATATCCATCTTTTACTTGATAATAAACGTTTTTTATCTAAGACTTTTGATATGAAGGATATAGGAGACACATCATATGTTTTGGGAATTAAAATTCAAAGAGACTGGAACACTTGGCTTATCACAAAGTGCTTACATTGATAAGGTTCTCAAGAGATTTAATATGCAGAGTTGTACACCAGGAGATGCACCAGCTGTAAAAGCATATGTTTTCAGCAAGAATCAGTGCCCGAAAAATGAATTTGAGCAAAGGAAGGTGAAGGCTCTTGAGTATGCATCATTTTTAGGGTGTTTGATGTATTTGATGATATGTTATAGACCCGATATTAGTTATATAGTCGGAATGCTTGGTAGATATCAACAAAATCTGGGTATTGCTCATTGGAGAGCCATGAAGAAAGTACCGAGATACCTACAGAGAATAAAAGACTATGCTTATCGAGGGACATTTTTTTTTAAATTAGTGTTTTTTCGGATGCAAAATTTGCTGGATATCGCAATAATTTGAAATCTACTTCGGGGTACATCTTTATACTTGCTGGAGGTTCTATATCTCCGAGAAGTGTTATGTACAGTCATTACAAACATGCTCCACTATGGAAGCAGTATACAAAGATTTTTCCGAGGCTATCCAACATGATATTTGGTTAAAGAATTTTATTACCAAATTATTTGTTGTGGATTCTATAAACCAGCCAATCAAAATCTCTTGCGATAATCAAGCTGTCGTACGCTATGTGAAGAACGATAATATGTCTAGCGGCAACAAGTATATCATGGTCAAGTTTTTATATGTTAGAGAAAATTTCAAGATAAGACTAATTGTAGTATCCCATCTTTCGACTCATTACATGATTGTTGATCCCTTAACCAAAGGACTTCCACCTCTGTATTTTCAAGGAGCATGTATCTCGTATGGGAAAACAAGAATCTTTTGATGTTGTTCATTAGTGAGAGTTAGATTCCAAGTTCCCTGTTTGATTTTCAGTAAATTATTTGATTACTTTTGTTCATTTTAGTACTAAAGTTCATATAAAGTTGTTTAAAGTGGGAGTTAGATTTCATTCCTTTGTTTCCAGTACTTTAAACTTAAGAAGTAGCCTTTATTTTGGCTTCAGTAACCTTCTCTGGTAGTTTTATACGGAAACTAATAAAGTTTTTTTTTTGTTCAGAAAATTATATTGAAGTTCATATACATTATCTGACATGTTGCAGTTTAATCAAGTAAGATGAATCTTGTTTTATTAAGCTACTTCTCTTGATACATCATATGCATATGTTATGAGTATGAACATACTGTACAGTAGCTTAAGAAAGCTTCACATAAGCTTTAACTGCTTGAGATTAATATGGGGAGGCACCATCATTAATGAGCTTTTGTCCTGAATAGTTGGTAACGTTTTGTTACGTGCGGAAGCAGTAAAGTATTAGGATGACATGAACATTTTGTTGCATGAAGCATGGACTAATGTGAATGACGCATAAAGGATTGCAATAACTATTGTGTCAAATATTCACAACACCTCAATTATCACTTTGAGTATAAACATGGCCTGAATTTTCTGTAATGCTAAACCTGAGACCATGTACTGACATTGCATCTTATAGAATGCATTATGCCTTCATGATCCAGCTTAGTTGTGCTGTTATATTTAGGTGAAGGTTATTATAGTGTTATTTGTGTTCCTGTGATGTCTTCTTAAAGATTAAGTGTTTTGTACTGACCAAGTGGTAGAATTAATGTAAGGTTTATTTTTGTTACTATGCCAACAAAAATCCCATATGTGGTCAATACTAAACACAGTCTTTATAAAACTCTGGGTTTGTTGCGTAGGATATTCGTATCATGAAGAATAAAGATAACTACTTGAAGCGAACTCTTAGTTTCGAACTTGTCGGTGAATCCCATATGGGGTCAATACTAAACACAGTCTTTATAAAAACTCTGGGTTTGTCGCGTATGATATTCGTATCATAAAGAATAAAGATAACTACTTGAAGCGAATTCTTAGTTTCGAACTTGTCGGTGAATCCAAAGTGATTGTTGTCTATCTCTGATTTCTCGTAATGGGTAAAGATTATAAATTATTATTAAAAAGGTGAGTCCTTCCTCTCATCTAGCTTGCTACGAAATATCCCATATGTGGCAGATTTGAGAGAGAAGAGAAGACTCCATTCTCAATTACGACCATTGGTTCTTATTCTTCTGCCGCAAGTTATATTGAGCACTGTTTAAGTATATAACAAACTCAATCTTTGGTTTAAATTACGATTCTAATCTTTGGCAAGATCTGTTTGTTTCTATTAACTTGAAGCATGTGTATGGAACTGAATTTTCCTACATGTTATTCACACATAACAAAAATCAATTTCCAAAAATGCAACAATTTGATAATTTTTGAACTAGAAAACAAAAAAAATGGTGAATATTTAAATTCACTTTCTGCCATTGCTTCGAAATAATGGTGCTTCAATAGGTTTTAGAATTTCGAGGATGACTAGAGCACCCACCAATTCAGTCTCCGTCTCTAAATTCACAGTTACTTATGTTGTTCCCTATCAGTAGCTTGTTGCAGCTGTTAAATGGTCCCACATCGCCTAGGACAACCTAAATTGTGTGCTTAATAAGCCTCGGCTAATCCTGTTCTTGTAAATCGGTTTTCAAGGTTAGCTAGACCCGTGGATTCCTAACTGCAGCGAGGCGAGGCTTCACTAAGAATAATTTTGCTCTTACTCTACTGGATCATATGTGCCGTCAAAAAAGAAACACACTTATCCACAATTGGTTCGTTGCGCTTTGCTCTTACTGTACCTGATAACGAAACACGCTTATGATCATATGTATGTGCCGTCAAAAACGGAACACACAGTTGATTCGTTGCGCTAGATGTATACTGGGCTTGGGTTTGTAGTTACTCTAAAGTCCGCTTAAATTGTCGATGTATACTGGGCCTGGGTTTGTAGTCACTCTAAAGTCCGCTTAAACTTCTCAAACAGTGCTTGGGAACGGGTACATATGGGATCGGTCTCCACAGATTTATCACCCGAAACTGTCAAGTTTGAAAACTAGTTTCAAGGTCCCCACAGCATTTCAGCAAGAATCAGTTTATCACCAGCTGTAAAAGCATATGTTTTCAGCAAGAATCAGTGCCCGAAAAATGAATTTGAGCAAAGGAAGGTGAAGGCTCTTGAGTATGCATCATTTGTAGGGTGTTTGATGTATTTGATGATATGTTATAGACCCGATATTAGTTATATAGTCGGAATGCTTGGTAGATATCAACAAAATCTGGGTATTGCTCATTGGAGAGCCATGAAGAAAGTACCGAGATACCTACAGAGAATAAAAGACTATGCTTATCGAGGGACATTTTTTTTTAAATTAGTGTTTTTTCGGATGCAAAATTTGCTGGATATCGCAATAGTTTGAAATCTACTTCGGGGTACATCTTTATACTTGCTGGAGGTTCTATGTCTCCGAGAAGTGTTATGTACAGTCATTACAAACATGCTCCACTATGGAAGCAGTATACAAAGCTTTTTCCGAGGCTATCCAACATGATATTTGGTTAAAGAATTTTATTACCAAATTATTTGTTGTGGATTCTATAAACCAGCCAATCAAAATCTCTTGCGATAATCAAGCTGTCGTACGCTATGTGAAGAACGATAATATGTCTAGCGGCAACAAGTATATCATGGTCAAGTTTTTATATGTTAGAGAAAATTTCAAGATAAGACTAATTGTAGTATCCCATCTTTCGACTCATTACATGATTGTTGATCCCTTAACCAAAGGACTTCCACCTCTGTATTTTCAAGGAGCATGTATCTCGTACGGGAATACAAGAATCTTTTGATGTTGTTCATTAGTGAGAGTTAGATTCCCAGTTCCCTGTTTGATTTTCAGTAAATTATTTGATTACTTTTGTTCATTTTAGTACTAAAGTTCATATAAAGTTGTTTAAAGTGGGAGTTAGATTTCATTCCTTTGTTTCCAGTACTTTAAACTTAAGAAGTAGCCTTTATTTTGGTTTCAGTAACCTTCTCTGGTAGTTTTATACGGAAACTAATAAAGTTTTTTTTTTTGTTCAGAAAATTATATTGAAGTTCATATACATTATCTGACATGTTGCAGTTTAATCAAGTAAGATGAATCTTGTTTTATTAAGCTACTTCTCTTGATACATCATATGCATATGTTATGAGTATGAACATACTGTACAGTAGCTTAAGAAAGCTTCACATAAGCTTTAACTGCTTGAGATTAATATGGGGAGGCACCATCATTAATGAGCTTTTGTCCTGAATAGTTGGTAACGTTTTGTTACGTGCGGAAGCAGTAAAGTATTAGAATGACATGAACATTTTGTTGCATGAAGCATGGACTAATGTGAATGACGCATAAAGGATTGCAATAACTATTGTGTCAAATATTCACAACACCTCAATTATCACTTTGAGTATAAACATGGCCTGAATTTTCTGTAATGCTAAACCTGAGACCATGTACTGACATTGCATCTTATAGAATGCATTATGCCTTCATGATCCAGCTTAGTTGTGCTGTTATATTTAGGTGAAGGTTATTATAGTGTTATTTGTGTTCCTGTGATGTCTTCTTAAAGATTAAGTGTTTTGTACTGACCAAGTGGGAGAATTAATGTAAGGTTTATTTTTGTTACTATGCCAACAAAAATCCCATATGGGGTCAATACTAAACACAGTCTTTATAAAACTCTGGGTTTGTTGCGTAGGATATTCGTATCATGAAGAATAAAGATAATTACTTGAAGCGAACTCTTAGTTTCGAACTTGTCGGTGAATCCCATATGGGGTCAATACTAAACACAGTCTTTATAAAAACTCTGGGTTTGTCGCGTAGGATATTCGTATCATAAAGAATAAAGATAACTACTTGAAGCGAATTCTTAGTTTCGAACTTGTCGATGAATCCAAAGTGATTGTTGTCTATCTCTGATTTCTCGTAATGGGTAAAGATTATAAATTATTATTAAAAAGGTGAGTCCTTCCTCTCATCTAGCTTGCTACGAAATATCCCATATGTGGCAGATTTGAGAGAGAAGAGAAGGCTCCATTATCAATTACGACCATTGGTTCTTATTCTTCTGCCGCAAGTTATATTGAGCACTGTTTAAGTATATAACAAACTCAATCTTTGGTTTAAATTACGATTCTAATCTTTGGCAAGATCTGTTTGTTTCTATTAACTTGAAGCATGTGTATGGAACTGAATTTTCCTACATGTTATTCACACATAACAAAAATCAATTTCCAAAAATGCAACAATTTGATAATTTTTGAACTAGAAAACAAAAAAAATGGTGAATATTTAAATTCACTTTCTGCCATTGCTTCGAAATAATGGTGCTTCAATAGGTTTTAGAATTTCGAGGATGACTAGAGCACCCACCAATTCAGTCTCCGTCTCTAAATTCACAGTTACTTATGTTGTTCCCTATCAGTAGCTTGTTGCAGCTGTTAAATGGTCCCACATCGCCTAGGACAACCTAAATTGTGTGCTTAATAAGCCTCGGCTAATCCTGTTCTTGTAAATCGGTTTTCAAGGTTAGCTAGACCCGTGGATTCCTAACTGCAGCGAGGCGAGGCTTCACTAAGAATAATTTTGCTCTTACTCTACTGGATCATATGTGCCGTCAAAAAAGAAACACACTTATCCACAATTGGTTCGTTGCGCTTTGCTCTTACTGTACCTGATAACGAAACACGCTTATGATCATATGTATGTGCCGTCAAAAACGGAACACACAGTTGATTCGTTGCGCTAGATGTATACTGGGCCTGGGTTTGTAGTTACTCTAAAGTCCGCTTAAATTGTCGATGTATACTGGGCCTGGGTTTGTAGTCACTCTAAAGTCCGCTTAAACTTCTCAAACAGTGCTTGGGAACGGGTACATATGGGATCGGTCTCCACAGATTTATCACCCGAAACTGTCAAGTTTGAAAACTAGTTTCAAGGTCCCCACAGCATTTCACCCCCCCCCCCCCCTTGTTTGATCGGCAAAAGTAATGGTATTCGAAAAGATGACCATTCAAAACGATTCTTAGAAACCGAGGAAGGAAAAAAGAAACCCACCCTCAAAATCCCAATATCCATCGGCCTTCTAATATTCTATATAATCGAGAACAATGAAATATAGTCGAAAAACACGTTACATGCAGCTTTGGTCGATGTAGCTCGATCAATGGCGCCGTATAACTGCCGTCCCACTACGACAATATTGTGACGGCCCAGCGAAGGCAATTTCTTTTTTTATTTTTAGGCATAAAAGCAAATTTAGTAATGTAAAGTACATACAAGGTCAATTAAGGCAACCAAATTTTATTTATGCAAATAGTGCGTTACATCATTTGGAGCTTTGGGGGTAAAAATGTTGGTTTTTAGGCACCGGTAGACTATTATTCGGTTATGAATGAAAAAAGAGTAAAAATCCAATTGTTTACGCTTCCGCTACCGTTAATTGACTGGACTGATGGAAAATCTTCCGTCATACAACTTAAGAGGTCAGTCATCCATATATTAGGAGATATACTCACGTTATAATGATGAAAGGCGTCTCATATAATGGTGAAAAAAAACTTGCACCATTTGTATTATGATATTTTTCTAAGTTCTCAGTGAACGGAGTGCTAATGTTTCTCGTCGTATTAGCGATTGCAAAATTATGTTTTTTTCGCAGTGCTAAGATTCTAGAGGAAACTGAAAGAGAAGTTGGGATTGGAAAATTTACCCTCCTGGGATTCTCAATACACAAACTCAACACTTAGAGATTGAGAGTGGAGTTCTCTGTAGTATGTCAATCGGTGGTCTAGATTTAAAGGTGATAATTTAGAAAATGTCATTTATTTCAGCAAGATCGCTCCAGATGCTCCTTCTCCACTCGTAGCATATCAATTGTCTCCTTTCATAAAATTATGTGACTCCAACACCAAAAACAACACCTAAAGTTTATCATAGAGTTGGTATATTTTTGAAGAGCTTGTATGTCAGAACTGAATCTCAACATGAGATCAGTGAGAATAAAATGCCTAGAACGCCCAATTACAGGAGCTAGCCGACTGTAATTTCTTTTCTAAAAACTCCTAATTGGCTAGTTTTGGGCTCAACCGATCGTTAAAATTGGAAAATCTGCTAGGTTGGGCCTAGCCGATTGCAATTGCATTTTTTTTGAGAACCCCTTATCGTCAAGGTTAGGACTGGCAATGGATAACCGATATCCGATATCCATTTCCGAAATCCGACATCCTATAGGATTTAATCCGACATATCGGATATCGGATATCGGAATCCGATATTCTATCGGATATTTCCTCTTAACGATATCGATATCAGAATAGGCTGTTTCCGTTAGGTTAATATCCGATATCCGATAGTTTAGGGGTGTACTTGTAATTTCCTACCCCTAGGTATATGTGTCGCATGTCGGGAGAGAATAACCCATTTCATTCATTCTACCAAAAGTCCGTTTTTTCTCATTCTCTAACAGTGATTCACTGGTTCGTAATTTGATCGAGAGAGGGGGACTGAGCGATCGATTTGATCGTGATTTGGTCGAGAATATTGATGATTAGAGACTCTCAATCAAGAAGTAAGTCATTGTTTGTGTTTTCTATTATTGTTTCGAAGTTTAGTTTTTTTTTTCCCCAAATCGATTGCGTATTTAATTGTTTTTGTTGTCTATTATTGTTGCGAATAGCGGATTGTAGGTGGGTTTGATGTATATTTTGAATTATAAAATTGTATGATGTTTAATTTTGATTTTAGAGAGTTAGGGTTTGTGATGTTCTTCCCTAAATTAGAAATTAGGGTTTATAAGAAGAACTTAGAAGGGAAATAACTGTTTGAGTTTCTATTGGATTTATATGAATTTGAAATTCTTTGTTGTATGGTATCAAAAAGTCAAAGTATTTGAGAACTAATTTTGTTGATTGTTAACAAGTTACAGCAAAATGTAAATATCTAACAATACACTTTTTTTGGATTTCTAAATATTTGATGCTAACCAAATATTTTGGAACCCACGTAGCTATCTTTTTTAACCTTATTTCTGGCATATATATACACAAGCAGAAACCTGTTTCTCCCTACAATTGTAAAGTTCTGCGCTTCGTTTGCCTTATCCTTTTTGAACTAAGTTTCTTAGCTTTTCACCTGATCACAATTATTTTGTCTTTACTTCCTTTGTTCCTTCAGCAATAGCTAGTTGCCACAGGAAATAGTTTGAAGAAGCAAGATTGATCCAAGGGTTAAAGCTTTTGTATCGTCTGGAGGATCATCTTCTTGGCACATATCAAGTAGGTTTTCTATCTGTTAGTTTTCTATCTGTTAAAGCAAGTTAATGCCTAATCGATTGTTTCGAATTTGAATCTTCATTTTAGTTTAATTTTGTCATTTCTATGTTAATATGTCAACTGATTTCAAGAAAGAATATATTGTTTCGTTTGTTTCGTTTTGTTTCGTTTAAACCCTGTTGCTAGTATAAACCATGTTTGCTTCTCTTTTGTTTCGTTTGTGAATGCAGATATGGAAGTCATCGACTGAAGTTGATGCAATGATGCAACATATAACCAGGCATCCAAGGAAGATCATCACTAGCAAGTTGTTTGACATTATTGTTAAGTCTATGTACAAGAAGACATGGTTTTTTCTCTTTTGTTGTTGACTGTTGTGTACTTTAGTTTGCAGACTGTTTGGTTGGGTGTTTGTAGTTTTTTTCTTCATGTGTGATGTGACTGAGACACTGGAGTAGTGTTTGTGTGGGTTTTTCTGTCTTTCAGTTAAGCTAAACACTTGAAAATTCCGTTAAATTTCAGATTTTGCTTCTGTCCAACAAAACCGGATATTAACGGATAAAAATCCGATATCCGATAGGTTAACCTTAACCTTATCGAATTGGATTTTTGATATCCGTCGGATGTTATCGGATATCGGATATCCGATAACCCTTAACCTTATCGGTATGACCAATATCCGGCGGATATTTATCCATTGCCAGCCCTAGTCAAGGTTATAAGAAATGATAAACCGGTTAGGTCCTACCTCCGTTATTCATTCATTTTTGTAAGACAAAATTTGTGCTAGCATTTGACAGACACGATGAGCTGAGCTAAATTCCAAGTCTTGTCACTATACAGTCCGTCATTGGCTCATTGGGTCCTTTCCGGATGGTCTACCAAATTGCAAACGGCAATACACTCCAACTTTGCTTAATCCTCTTCTTGCTCTTTTGATTAGTCCACTCCCAAAGACTGCCTTTCCGCATAATGAAACCCACTCAACTCCAGAACTATGGAGAAAGTAACTCCACAATATTAATAATTCAGAACAACGAAGGAATAGATGAGTGGAAACTTCAAATAATGAAATAATTGATGCGTGGAAAATTCAAACTACCTAATACTTGGAATCATTATTTTGATTTTGAAAATACATGCAACGACTGTAATGGTTTGTATTTGCATGTAGAAAATTTGTGAACGTGTATCCTGTAGAGCTCCTATACTTAATCAACTATATGGATATAAACATTTAATTTAGAATCTGTGTATGACTGAACTCTTTTGGAAAACCACTTTGCAATAGAAATATTGTCAAGGTTTATTAATATCAGAAGTTTAAGATGTCCATAAAATCCATAAATGTAGGACTATTTTCAACCAACATGTCCTCTTCTCTTTGAAGGCACAGACAGTACTAGTCTATTATGGGCATTATATACTACATTAGCTTTGCTCACACCACTCTGGCGCTCCTCTTCCACCTCATTTGAGAGTTGATATTTAATTCATATAGAATATGCATCCAAAAGTCCTACTAAATGTTTGTGGCAATGAATTTATGAAGGTGCTAATGCTTTTGGCTAGCTAGCATAAAAGCTACACCAGCCAGAAAGTTTTCCTCTGGGTTCAGTTCTGGCTTTTCAGTAATAACCTTCCGGATCTTACAAAAGAGTTGGAATTCATGTCTGTGGATATGCCCTGGACACCAGGGTTCTTTTTTTTTTTTTTTTTCTTCTGAAGCATATGACACCATTCCTTGTGTAGGGATTGTTATTTCCATGTATAAGATACCAATCTATCCCCATCAGTTTTTCTTTTTGGTTCTTGTTATTATTAGTCTTCTTACAAGTCTTGATTTGCACCAAGAAAGCCACCACATGGTAGTCTCTTTTGGAGGGTGATTGATTGCTTGACTTTTGAACTTTACGAATTACAAGCCTTTTTTTCTCAAGGTCTTGCTTACCTAAGAGCAACTGCAGTGGACGACTAAACCCAAATTTGGTGTCGAGTGGGCTGGCGTAGTGGGACGGACCATCGATCAAAATTTGATCAAAGAGTAAAACTCGGACCAAATTTGGTCGGCGATTAAGACCAAATCCAAATATAATCGGGCGTTTATATAATGTCCGCCTACCCGACGGGCGTTGGTATAATGTCCGCCTGTAGCCGCGCGTTCGTAAAGTTAACGCCTGATGCAGGGCGTTGGTATAATGTCCGCCTGGATGGGGCGTTGGTATAATGTCCGCCTGAATGGGACGTTGGTATAATCAACGCCTGGTATGGGGCGTTGGTATAATGTCCGCCTGGATGGGGCGTACGTAAAGTTAACGCCGGACACCCAGGCGTTGATATAGTCATGATCCCAAATTTGAAAAGTTTTGAAAACTTTACTTGGGGCGTTGTCTTTATCAACGCCCCATTTTTTTTTTTTTTTTGAACCCGGGCGAACGTATAATCTCCGTCCCACACACCAGGCGTTGCTATAATTCACGCCCCATACAGGCGTTATCTTTATCAACGCCCCATACCAGGCGTTATCTTTATCAACGCCCCATGCCAGGCGTAATCTTTATCTATGCTGGACGATGAAGCGGACTTTATATCAACGCGCGACCAAATTTACTCGTCACCCGCTACGCCACAGGACGGACTAAACCCAAATTTGATCTTTTTTTTTAGTCTTTGGTCTTTAGTTATGCTCGCACCACTGTGGACGCTCTAACATCTTATCAAGTTATACTATTGTCTCTCGCTAGTTTTTAGCCATTCAAATTGTGTGGAGGAAAATTGAGCTGTCATGAATTATTGTACTAGTACAATAATGAATTATTGAGCTGGAATTAGTGAGTAGCAGCAGTAGATATGAATCCCCAATAGGTTGGATATATACACTGGAGACTGGGTTCCAGACAGTAGAGAAATCAAAACCTAATGATCCATATCTACCTTAGCCAGCAAAATAAAATGCAAATCCATATCCTAGCTCAAATCATGTTTCAACAACGACTGCTGGTGATCCAACTCTCCTGCTGGTTAACGTTAGTATCATTCATTGCTGCATTTGGAGAGACAAAGCGAGGAGATTGCCAATCCAAGTGCGGTGATGTTAGTATTCCTTACCCGTTCGGTATAACTGCCGGAGGTGAGGATGATCATGATACTCGAGGAGCAGAAGGGTGCTCCATTCATGGAGTTGGGTATGGCTATAACGTTAACTGTAATACTTCTTATAACCCTCCAAGGCCCTTTATTGGCACAAGTAATAATCTTGAAATATTGGGTATATCAGAAACCGAAATTCACTTAAAAACCCTTCCAGATATCTTATGTTACAATACGTCTGGTGATCTGGTGTTGAATGTATCGAGTGACTACATGGATTTGTTCGATACCTCGTTTACATTCTCAGCCATAAAGAACAGATTATTCTCTCTTGGGTGTGGAGGTTTAGGGGTTACCTTTGGTTACAAGCGGCCTGATCAGATTAAGCCCACTTCCTCCTCGTGTATTTCATGGTGTGACAGTTTGGAAGACGTGAATGAAGAAGCTTGTGACGGTGGTGGGTGCTGCCAGGTTAGCATCGCCAAGGGAATAAAACAAATTGAGGCTGATTTGATATGGGCAATTAATACTTCTGACACAGACTTATTTTCCTTCAACCCTTGCAGTTACACTTTTGTAGCTGATCATGAACGGTTCACGTTCTCTGCATCGAGTCTTATGTCTGCACCGGACAGAGATATTCCTATCGCTGTTGATTGGGCAATAGGGAATATGACATGTGAAGAATCACAAAAAGATCCGACCACTTTCGCATGCCAAAAAAACACTTACTGTAACAATTCAGACAACAATCCCGGGTATCGCTGCACTTGCCTTGAAGGTTACAGGGGAAACCCTTATCTTAGTCCTGGATGCACAGGTATGTGAGTATCTCTCTAGATGAATAAATAATGGATCATAATACGAAAAATCTTTATTTTGTACATGCCTTCCTAATATAGTTGGAGTTCCATCATCGTAGTTGTGCCATTAATTCATGGGGATTTTAATAAAGTGTCACACTTTCAATTTCATGTTTAAAAAAGTGTCACCGTTTTTTTCAGAATTTATTTAGTGCCACACATTTGACCTTTTTCATCAAGTTTTTTTCCAAGTAAAAGTTTACATCCGTTAGTGCATAGGTGGCAGTAGTTCAGCTTAGAAAAAGACATTTACACCCTTGAAACATCTCACTACAGTTCATGTCTTCTTTGGGTCATTTCATCGAACAAATAGACCGCGTTGTGCTCATCCAGCAGCAACAACATCATTTGATTCATTTGCACTTCACAACAGATTCTAGTGTCAAAAGCAAAAACAAAGTGCATTTCCATTCACATAGATTTCTACAAGTACAAAGAAGCAATCACACTAACATAAAAAACGACGCGCCTAAACTTACATTTTCCTTATTATGTACTTAAAATCACCACTGAGCAGATTTCAGAACAAAAAAAGAAAACACAAAACTCAAAACATAGCTAGGATACTTGGCAGTATCATCAGTTTCGGTTCCATACCTCCAGGTCCTCCACCAAAACTACCTCCACCACTAAGAATGCCTCCGTCTGTTCCAAAACTCTCTTCTTCATCTCTTTCATAACCACGCTCATCAGTTCCTAATCTATTAGTTACTTCTGCTGAATCAGTTACTTTATCCATATTCAGCTGCTGCTCATCTACTTGCAAATTCAGCTGTAACTCACTTCCCTTAGCAACAATCACTAGCACCATCTCATCTTGTATGATTCACCATTGCGACTGCATCTTCTCCAATCTCTAATTCAACTCAATCCTATAGCAACAATATTCATATCTGTTTATCTTTCTCTGCAACCATCACCTTCAGCTCAGCTCAACACATCAGCTCTCCACATTAACATAGCCTCAACATCTATTCCTTTCAACTCAGACATCCTAAGATTATCAAGGTCAACAATATCATCCATTTAATTCTTCAATTCAAAATTAATACAATAATTACCTAAACTCTATAACTCATCACAGTAACAGAAATTCAATTCAATTGATTGAAGAAAATTACCTCAGACCCAAACTCTAACCTCTTACAATTAACCAATCTTCACTGCTAGCTCGGTTCGGCTTCAACCAACACCAAATAGCCATCCCAAATCCTTCCCTGAGTTCTTCTCATGAAACCCTATATTTTCACTGCAAACAAAGATTCAATCAATAAATCCTTCTCCCTTCCTCGTAACAGTAAAAACCCATTATCAATTGATCGATTTTGTGGTCAATTTCTCACAAACCCAAAATTCTCTTCAGTCAAAATAGAACCCTCACCAATTCATAACTCCACAATTCCATCTCCTTCATCATTCATGCAGTTCAGTAACTAATTCCCTTTATTCAAATCCAGAAACCTTAACTAAGTCTTTGATTTACTTTTCTCCTGAGTTTGAAATGAAACCATTAGTGAGAAAATCAAACCCTACTTTCAATTTCAAACTCAGAAGAAAAATAATGAAAGGAAAATTTTAATCTCAATTTCAAATCCTGATGGAAACCCATTAGTCAGATATGATTAGAAAACAAAAAACCCATTAATCCGACCAAAATCAAAGCCTAATTTCAATTTTAACACAATCTGCAGACCCTAATAGGTTCGATCTACAGCAGCAACTCCATCCTCTTCATCCCGTGCTCAAACAATCACAACAGCATCACCGACAATCAACTCTTAACGTTTCTCTTAAGTTTCTGATATCATAATCACAAAATCTTCTCACGGAAACACGAGAAGAGAAGAACAGGGGAAAGAGGAAGAATAAAGAACTAACGGGGAAAGATGGTGAACCCGTGACTAGTATAATAGGGTTTTCAAGGGTAAATATGTAAATCGCGACAGATTATTTTGACCGAGTCAGCGGAAAAGACCAAGTGTGTGGGTCTTGACGGAAAAACTAACAGTTGTGGCATTTAATAAACTCTGAAAAAAACAGTGGCATTTTCTTGAATCAGGATTTGCAAGTGTGGCAGTTTGTTAAAAATCCCTTAATTGATTCAAATCTATATTGTTTGCAATTCTATAAAAGAGCTAACGTATGGACGACTGTGCATGGGTGCTACGTTGCAGAGGTGAATGAATGTGAGGATCACAACAACAATCCCTGTGCAGGGATATGCATCAATACGAACGGAAGCTTCAGTTGTGCATGTCCAAAGGGCAGTCATGGAGATGGGACGAAAAATGGGACACGCTGCACCAGAGATACTGAACAATTTCCACTGATAACGGTTACTCTTGGTACATGATCTCCTCTATTTGGTGCATCGTTCTGTCTTATATCTGAAACACGAATTAATTCATATCGTAAATGCTTGCAGGTATCGGTTTGGGGTTCTTATTTATAATAATCGCAAGTTCTTGGATACACTTGATCTATAAGAAAAGAAAATCACTCAAACAGAGAGAACAATACTTTCGGCAAAACGGTGGTTCGCTACTAAAACGGCAATTGATTTTAAATGAAGGTGGCGTAGAAACTTCAAAAATCTTTACAGCGAAAGAGCTTAAATCAGCAACCAGCAATTATGATGAGAGTCTAGTTCTTGGTAGAGGAGGCTTTGGAACTGTTTACAAGGGAACCTTATCTGATGGTCGTGTAGTCGCCATTAAGAAGTCCAAAGTGGTTGACCATACTCAAAATGAACAATTTATAAATGAGGTTGTTATTTTAACTCAGGTAAACCATCGGAACGTGGTAAAGCTCTTGGGGTGTTGTCTAGAAGTCGAAGCTCCCTTGTTGGTTTATGAATACGTTCCTAATGGTACTCTCTTCCAACACCTCCATTCCGGACGTGAAGTGCCTTCTATTTCCTGGGAAAGCCGTTTGAAAATAGCAGTAGAAACTGCCAGTGCGCTTACTTATTTACACTCAGCAGCTTCTATACCGATAATTCATAGAGATGTTAAATCCGCTAACATACTATTAGATGAAAACTACATCGCAAAAGTTGCAGACTTTGGAGCATCAAGATTGATTCCTTTGGACCAAACAGAATTAGCCACGGTAGTACAAGGGACCAGAGGATACATGGATCCAGAGTACTTCAATACAAGCCAACTGACAGAAAAGAGTGATGTCTATAGCTTTGGCGTGGTTCTTCTTGAACTCTTGACAGGAAAACAACCCCTTTTTGAAGAGAGGCCTGGAGAACTAAGAAATCTTGCTGCATACTTTCTTTCTTCAATGGGAGAGCACAGACTGTTCCAATTTCTTGAGGCTCGAGTCGTGAAAGAGGCGACAAAAGAACAAGTTGTTGCTGTGGCCGATCTTGCCAAGAGATGCCTTAACTGGATGGGTGATAGAAGGCCAACAATGAAACAAGTAACATCAGAGCTAGAGAGTTTGAGAGGGGCTGAGAATGGTGCATGGACTTGTCAACCAAATCATGAAACAAGACTAGTCTCACCGACTGAACCAAAAGACCTTTATACGGCTCAACTTCTCCACTCCTCATTTAGTGTTGATTCTGGGCAATATAGTTTGGGTGCAGGTATAACACAGCCTCGATGAATATCCCTAGATGATTGTGTAATGTTGGTTATCGCGTAATGTGCTGTTCTTAAGAGTTGTACTCTATTTGGTATTTGTTGTTTTTGGCTTTGGTTGTAATCTCTTGCCTTACTTGTGGCAAGTCTTCTAATATACTAGTATTATTTGGTCGATCAAAAAAATATTTGATGTTGCTTCGTCCGAGAGAATGAGATCTTGTGATACGTGACAAAATGTTTTTCCTAAAATTGGTATAACGCATATGTATAAACCTTTACACATTCGATGTTTATTAGTGCTGAAAGCAGAAATATATTCAAAATCTCTGGCTTGAACTCCTCGTCCAAACACCAGTCGCTGGAAGTAAAAACTAAGAAGGAAAATTTCACTTATATCTAAGAAAACAAATTGGATAAAATGAGTTTCAGTCTAGTGGGACATTTAACTACTTGATTTAGTCTGAAAGAACTGTAGACCGGTCCTAATGTGCATAGAATCTGGTCAAAGTCTAACCCGCTCTTGTTTTGCAAAGTCAAACCCCAGTCAACTCGACCAATTTTAAGCCAGTAAAGAACTAGGTCCATGTCATGTCTATTTTACTAGGGCAAAATGTGACAGTTGGCAATGCTCGGAGCCTCAGCGCTTGACAAATATGCATTCGTGCTTTATTTTACTATGTCAATGCTCTAATTTTCTAGTAGTAGATTACTATCTTCTCTTTCTCTTTAGCGGTCTATTTATTCTGATTCTGATCTGCAGCTGGTAAGAGAAATCTTCTTATGGGTTTTGGTTTGTTTAGATTGTTTAGTTTACTTGTTAGTCATGTGAGTATTTTTATTTTATTTTTGGCACAATTTTCATAACAAATTAATAATCGCATCTTTCATTTGGTTATGAGATATAGTGGTATCACTAAGATGATGGTTAAGTCTCACTGACTAATATTTGAACAGGTGGGTGGAAGGAATAATGGGTGGTGCTCGTCATGTAGTTTATAAGGGACCAAGTATAGTAAAAGAAGTGATGTATGGAGTTAGTCTTGGACTAATTGCTGGTGGTTTATGGAAGATGCATCATTGGAACAATCAGAAGAGAACTAGGGAGTTTTACGATCTGCTCGAAAAAGGCGAAATTAGTGTCGTTGTTGACGAGGATGGAGGAGAATAATCAGTGTATATATCTGTAAGATAAACCAGGTGATCCTGTACTTCTTCAAGTTATGAAGCCAATCTTTAGTAATAGCTTGGACAGCTTCTTTCGGGCATCATTTTGTAGTTTCAAAACTCACAATTGGGAGATTGATTTTTTGTAGTTTCAAAACTCACAATTGGGAGATGGCGTTTTGGTGATGTATTTTTTTATTTTTATTTTTGAATTTTCCGTTTTTTTTCTTCGTTTTCTTTGCTACTTCTAGTAGGCATCTGGTAAACCTGGTCAGGTTGGGGTCCACTATGACCATTTGGGGAGCCAACCTAGACCATTTGGGGAGCCAACCTAGAGAAAAAAATATGATAAAATAATAAATTACCCTTCAGAAGAAGAAACCTTAATCATTTTAAGATAAATATAGAATTATAATCATTCAATTAACAAAACCAAAAATCATTAATTAAAATTTCTTGTAACTAATCTAACTTTGGTACCGTTGGGCGTAGCTATATACTCGTAGTCTAATCTGATGATATAGACTAACTATATACTATCAGAACTATATATGAGTAGCTATACTAATTAACTACTTTTCTGTAGCTTTACTTTACAAAGGGAATACGAAGAGTCATATGCATATACTACTACTAATTAAGTGAAGAGTCATATGCATATACTACTACTAATTAAGTATATAGTTGTTGGGGAGAAAAAAAGGCACTTCATTTCTATCTTAAAGTTGTTACTGTACAATAAACTGAACAGCCCCTTTTATTGGGGTAAAAGCATGAAGAACTAGAATCTTGATAAAACACGTACATAAGCCGGTGTCATTGATATGTTTGGACACCTGTCTTTATGGTGAGTCAGCCACATCAATAGACATATCACATAACACTCCTCCTTGGATGACCACCATTCTATATATGTTGTCTCATTAATACTTTGCCAGAAAAATCTAATCGGGACAAAAACTTGAACGATGGAAGCTTGCTTACGTAACACTCCCCCTTGGGCCACCATTTCTAAGAACGTTGCCTCATTAAAACCTTACCGGTAAAATCCAGTGGGACAAAACCCGGACGAAGGAAAAAGAGTACAACAAAAATCTTAGAACGGTGTTGGACACACGTATGCTGCCTCGTTAAAACCTTGACAAGGAAAACCCAGTGGGACAAAAACCTTGGCGAAGGAAAAAGAGTACAGCGCGTTATAGTGGCGCATTCCGATTCCATATACCAACTTCCGAAAAACTTTAGTCGGCAGAGACTTGGTGAATAGATCAGCATAATTCTCACAAGATTGTATCTTCTGGATATCAATCTCCTTATTTTTCTGAAGGTGGTGAGAATAAAATAACTTCGGCGAAATGTGCTTTACTCTATCACCCTTGATGTAGCCTTCTTTCATTTGTGCTATGCACGCCGAGTTGTCTTCACAAATTGTCGTTGGCACAGTAGTTATGGAAGTCAGACCGCAAGAGATTCTGATGTGTTCGATTAATGACCGCAACCATACACATTCTCTACTTGTTTCATGGAGAGCAATTATCTCGGAGTGATTCGAGGAAGTCGTTGGGATGCTCTTCTTACAGGAACGCCATGAAATTGCAGTACCGCCAACGGGAAAAACGTACCCTTTCTGAGAGATTCCTTTGTGCGGATCTGATAGATATCCAGCATCCGTATATCCTGTTATCTGTGGATAGTCTAAAGAATCTTTCGAGTAGAATAAACCCATGTCAGTAGTACCACGAAGGTAACAGAAAATCTGTTTTACCCTATCCAATGTCTTTTTGTTGGCGCAGAACTATACCTGGCTAATAAATTTACTGCAAAAGAAATATCGGGCCTGATACATTGAGCTAAATATAATAAAGCCCCAATTGCACTTAGGTATGGTACTTCCGGACCAAGAAGTGCTTCATCCTCCTCTTTAGGACGAAATGGATCTCTTTGGGGATCAAGGGATCTTACAACCATTGGGGTGCTAAGCGGATATGTTTCGTTCATTTTAAAACGTTTCAAGATTTTCTCTGTGTAAGTGGATTGATGAACAAGAATTCCGCTTTCATAATGCTCAAGTTGTAGGCCAAGACAAAATTTTGTTTTACCGAGATCTTTCATCTCGAACTCCTTCTTTAAGCATTCAATTGCTTTGGAGAGTTCACCAGGAGTTCCGATTAAATTGATGTCATCTACATATACAGCTATTATTGCAATTCCAGATTCTGTCTTTTTAATAAATACACATGGGCAAATAGGATTGTTTACATATCCCTCTTTTATTAGGTATTCACTGAGGCGATTATACCACATTCGCCCGGATTGTTTCAATCCATATAGAGCTCTATTTAATTTTAGTGAATACATATGACGTGGTTTCCCTTCAGGTAATTTGAATCCTTCCGGAAGTTTCATATAAATATCTGTATCTAGCTTTCCATATAGATACGCAGTGACCACGTCCATTAGATGCATGTCAAACCTTCCATAGACTGCCAGACTAATTAAATATTGAAAGGTAATTGCATCCATAACAGGGGAGTATGTCTCTTCATAGTCAATCCCAGGTTTTTGTAGGAAACCCTTTGCCACTAGTCGTGCTTTATAGCGAACGACTTCATTTCTCTCATTACGCTTTCTTACAAACACCCATTTGTAATCTACAGGATTCACATTTTCTGGTGTCTGTATTGGGCGCCCAAAAACGTTGCGTTTAGAGAGAGATTCCAATTCATCTTGGATTTCCACTTTCCATTTAGGCCAGTCGTCTCTTTGTCGACATTCTTCTATAGAGTGTGGTTCAATATCATCATTATCTGTGGCGATTTCAGTAGCTACTGAGAATGAAAATATATCGTCGACAATTATTGTATTACGATCCCACACTTCTCTGTCGCATGCATAATTTATGGAAATTTCCTCATTCACAGGTACCTGTGTCTCAGCGGAGACTTTATTATCTTCAGGAGGTTCATCAGACAAAGTGGATCGTTCTTTGATTGTCTCTTCAGGAGCACTATCTGTAGCCTCTTCAGGAGCACTACCTTTGATTGAGACAGATTGGCTCTTCCTCTTTCGAGGGACAGAATCTTTTGAACCAATTGGTCGTCCACGCTTCAGGCGTGGCTTTGATGACTCGTTTGCCGCTGGGCTCCCAATTTGTCCCGTCGGTACATCAATCCGAGCTGGAGCATTTCTAGCAGGCACATAGGATTTTTTAATTCGACCAGTATCAATAAATGCATCAGGAATTTGGTTTGTAATATTTTGCAGATGTATAATCTTTTGCACCTCAATTTCAGATTGATTAGTGCAAGGGTCAAGATGAGACAGACTTGGTGTGTACCAAGATATTTCACGCCGTTCTTTTGACGGCTTATTATCTCCCCCTAACGGCGGGAAAAGTGTCTCATCAAAATGACAATCTGCAAATCTGGATGTAAAGACATCACCTGTTAAAGGTTCTAAATACCTTATAATAGACGGTGAATCAAAACCAACATAAATACCAAGGCGACGTTGTTGACCGAATTTAGTGCGTTGTGGTGGTGCAATAGGCACATAAACAGCACAACCAAAGACACGTAAGTGCGAAATATCTGGTTGCTTCCCCAAGACAAGTTGTAGAGGGGAGTATTGATGGCTAGCAGTTGGTCGAAGTCGGACTAAAGCCGCTGCGTGCAAAATAGCATGTCCCCATGCAGAAACTGGTAATTTAGTCCTCATAAGCATGGGTCGAGCAACCAACTGAAGATGCTTTATAAAAGACTCAGCTAATCCATTCTGAGTGTGCACATGTGCTACAGAATGCTCGACATCAATACCAACTGAAAGGCAATAAGCATCAAAAGCCTTAGATGTAAATTCACTAGCGCCATCAAGCCGAATGGACTTAATAGGAAAGTCTGGAGAATGGGCTCGCAACCGAATAATTTGGGCAAGCAGTCTGGCAAATGCAACATTACGTGTTGATAATAAGCAGACATAAGACCATCTAGCAGATGCGTCTATCAATACCATAAAGTATTGAAATGGTCCACAGTGTGGGTGGATAGGCCCACAAATGTCACCATGTATCCTCTATAGGAATGTTGGTGACTCAATAATAACTTTGGTTAAGGATGGTTTTATAACCAGTTTTCCTAGGGAACAAGCAACACAATTCATATCCTTACTTAACAAAAGCTTCTGGTTTTGTAACGGATGCCCATGAGCATTTTGTATTATTCTACTCATCATGATAGAACCTGGGTGTCCAAACCGGTCATGCCAAAGCTTGAATAATTCAGGGTCATTAAACTTCTGGTTAATGACAATATGAGATTCGACTATTCGAATTCTCATAAGATATTACCCAGAAGAGATGGCCTTAAGCCTCTCCACAACGTGCTTCTGGCACGAGGCAGATGAAGTAATATATATGTACTCCATATTATGCTCATCCGTTGTTTCAAGGTGGTAACCATTACGCCGAATATATTTAAAATTCAACAGATTCCTTTGGGATCTGGTAGAATATAAGGCGTCTTCAATAATTAATTTTGTACCTCCTGGTAGAATGATACACGCTCTTCCGGAGCCGTTTATCATATTACTCGAACCCGAAATGGTATTCACATTACCTTTAAACCTCTTCAAGGTTATAAAATATTTATGGGTTCGAAAAATTGTGTTTGTTGTTCCACTGTTAACCAAACAAACATCTCCATCGTCCATTTTGGATAGATTACTTCTGGAATCCATATCCTTCAACACAAATAGACGAGAGAAAATTAAACAACAATACTACCAAAATGTCCACTTATATTACACCAAAAAAATGTGGTATACATCACCAAAAAAGGACACACCCAAAATTACAACAAGAGAAAAAAAAATACAGAAAACACAAGGAAATATACTACAGGGCATAAGGAAGAAACAATTCTACAGCTCATCAAAAGAAAACTGACTAGGCTCGCCACTTTCAAGGTCGACGAGATAATCAGATACATCCAAGTGGGTATCACTGGTACTGGGGGCACTGGCTTCAATTAAATTTGTTTCTATGTCTTCGGCAGGTCGCTTCAGGGACGCCTGATAGAGCCTAACAAAATGTTCTGGCGTACGACAGGTACGCTGCCAGTGATCAGTTAAGCCACACCGATATCAAACACTTTTCTGAGGAGGTTGACTAGAAGAACCCCTTCCCTTTTCTTGCTTCGGTTCCTTTGGTTCCGCAATTTTTAGCGGCCGTTGGTACGGCTGGTAACGGACACCCTTTCCTCGTTCATTTTTGTGGCCCCCACGTTGGTTTCCTTTACCATTTCCATATTTTCCTTTGTTACCATGATTATTTCCTCGTCTAAAATGTGTAGCAGCGTGTGCTTCAGGCACCGATGCGGAACCAACATGACGAGCTTCATGGTTTCTTAACAAAAGCTCATTATTCTGCTCTGCAATCAACAAACAGGAAATTAGCTCGGAATATTCTGTAAATTTACGCTCTCAATATTGCTGCTGCAGGAGCACATTCGAGGCATGAAAAGTTGTAAATGTTTTCTCTAACATTTGTTCGTCAGTGACATTTTCCCCGCACAATTTTAATGTCGAGGTAATTTTAAATAGAGCAGAATTATAAGCTGCCACTGATCGAAAATCTTGCAGCCGCAAGTTCAACCAATCATTCTGAGCTTTTGGAAGTATGACCAACTTCAGGTGGTCAAACCGTTTTTTCATGTAGTTCCATAAAGTAAATGGATCTTTAACTGTCAAATATTCCCTTTTTAAATCATCATGGAAATGATGGTGAAGGAAAATTAGAGCCGTAGCGCGGTCCTGGTTGGACGCGTTGTTTCCTTCCGTAATAGCATGCCCGGGGCCTTTAGCTTCCAAATGAAGCTCGGCATCAAGTGCCCAAGAAATATAATTATTTCCTGAGATGTCAAGACCTGCGAATTTGAGTTTCGTTAGATTTTCCATTTAAGAAAAGTATTCAAAGGAACAACAACTACCTATACTCCCGGTATTTTAGTTGTTGAACAGTAGCAGCTTGGCCGTCGAGCGTCGGGAGCGATTCGTGCTGATAACGTCTTGTAACTAATCTAACTTTGGTACCGTTGTACATAGCTATATACGTAGTCTAATCTGATGATATAGACTAACTATATACTACCAGAACTATATATAAGTAGCTATACTAATTAACTACTTTTCTGTAGCTTTACTTTACAAAGGGAATACGAAGAGTCATATGCATATACTACTAATTAAGTATATAGTTATTGGGGAGAAAAAAAGGCACTTCATTTCTATCTTAAAGTTGTTACTGTGCAACAAACTGAACAACCCCTTTTATAGGGGTAAAAGCATGAAGAACTAGAATCTTGATAAAACACGTACATAAGCCGGTGTCATTGATATGTTTGGACACCTGTCTTTATGGTGAGTCAGCCACATCAATTGACATATCACATAACAAAATTCAATTTTTTCAATTTCTATCCGTATCAAAAGCGAAAACCTAATCAATTACACAAAAAACATTTGAATTCTA
The DNA here is from genome assembly GCF_003573695.1 of Papaver somniferum. Lineage (NCBI taxonomy): Eukaryota > Viridiplantae > Streptophyta > Magnoliopsida > Ranunculales > Papaveraceae > Papaver > Papaver somniferum. The sequence continues at coordinate 29,690,377 of NC_039365.1, forward strand.
ATATTTCCTCGGGTTTTGGAAACTTTGTTGAAAACAAATAATTATTAAATCTCTTTAATCCATCCCTTTTAAGAGGAAGTCAAGGATTTATGCACACTTGATTATAGTTGATGTACAGACAGTTTTTAGTGTACACCTATATAAACCGATTATGGGTTTACATAATGAACATCAACCACAATCGGTTTACTCTAGTGCACACATAAACCTGTTCTGGACCCAAATTTGGGTTTATAGAGAAATCGTCAAGAATCGGGGTGCCTTACATATAAACCGATTATAGAAAGGTAGCTATTTCCCATTATTTAAAATGGGTATTCGTGCGTCTATATAATCCTATTAATATTATTAACGATTCTTTTTTTTTTCTTTTTTTTTTTTGAAATTATTGTCGTCGGTCGCTTGTGTATATAAAGAGGATAGCCTATGTTCTATCATACACATCCTTATTCAAGGATATCTTTTTCCATTGTTCATTTTTTCATTTGAAGATGTCAAACCCATCGTCATCAACTACTAACTCATTCAAAGACATACTTGGGGAACGAATTACTCCATTATTAATAGAAGCAATCCAATTGAAAGCATAATTAATAGAAGCAAACGAACTACCACATCATCGTCGAGTGCTGCTATGAAAGAAGAAGACGTACTCAAGGCAAATAAACAAGGACAACACTAATTCCAACTAAGGGAAAGATTGCAGGATGTCGAGGAAAAGTCCGAATGGGTTAAAAATTATTACATAGTCAAGGATCTTCCCGAAGAACATCAACAGAAGAGTATATTTTGGATTCAAGTTTCATTAGGTCCTTTTGTTCGAAAGATGGACGGTAAGTACAAAAAACCACGCTACCAATATGATCCGTCCCACGTTTGTTCAAGGACGATTCACGTTAAGAAATTTTTCTCCAAGTACAACGAGTTTCTCGCTAGGCACAGAGGCGACAGATTTGCGTCACATGATGCTTATGCACACTACGGGAAAAATATACATCTACAACTGGAGTTTTACAACTCTTTGCTAAACATCGTAGAAAGTCCTATGTTTTAGAACTGGTTTCAAAGGAAGAGTTGTCGTATATCATCACTACCAACCCTTGGGAACAAGCGGTTGCGCTAAGAAAACAAACGACAACTCCTTAAGCAAAAGAGTTGTGACGACATTTAGCTATAACAACTTTGTTCCATAAAGGTAGTGACTTATCCTATCACAATTCTCACAAGTGTTGTTGAAGAACACAAAAATATGATAATGAAAAATATTGTTAGAGGGGAGATTCGAACATAAACCTACTATCAACCATCCTTACAATTCATAAGTTTTTGTTTTTTGTGTTTTTTTAATAAAAAGGCATAACAACATTTATAAGAGTTATTGAAGTAAAAATATAGAATGTTGGAAAATGAGGTTGAGGGGATTTGATCCCCAACCTCCTGCATGGAAGTCTACACCACTAACCATACCTACACTATCACAAGTTCTGTCAAGTTTATGGTTCTTTAATATACTAACTTTATGACAACCCTTTATAAGAGTTGTAAAACAAAATATAATGTTCAAAAATAATGCTCAGGTCACTGAGCCGCAAACAGTGTGAAGCCTTCTCTGTAATCAATCACATACATTATACAATAACAATGCACTTCTATAAAAATTTTGTAATGGAATGTTACATTTTATTCGCTTCTGCAAATTTTTATGCACTTCTGCTAATTTTTTTCACTTCTGCCAAATTTTACGACAAAAATTTTCGAGCCAGGTTCAGTATCGAAGTCTACTATGTGTCAGTCCAAGTCATCAACCAGCTTTCCAGATTCAAAATATTGGTCTCACTTCTGCTAAATTTTATTCATTTCTGTTAAAAAAAAATCTTACTTCTGTTAAATTTTTCTCACTTCTGCTAAAAAAATTTGTCATCACTATTCACAACCTTTATAAGAGTTGTCGTAGAGGTATAAACACTTCTGCTAAATTCTATTCACTTCTGCAAAAAATTTCTCACTTCTGTTAAAAAATATTTTGGTCTCAGATCTGCTAAAATTTTCTCACTTCTACTAAAAACTATTTCTATAACAACCCCTACTAAATTCTAGAAATTTAGGCGTTTCGAGATTCGGCAGAAGTATCCAAAAGAGGGTTTGTTTAAGGTTTTATAGAATATTCTGATGGAATCTTACATGTAAATGGATGGATTTATCGTTGTTACACAGTTTCCAGCTTATAATGGTCCACTCAAGGGCAGGTTCAATCTCGGAATCAGGTTATGCATACAGTATGCCAATATAGGGTTTTTAAAGTTTCGGGGAATATTCTGATGGAATCTTACATGTAAATGGATGGATTCATCGTTCTTACCAAGTTTTCGGGTTATAGTGGTCCACTCACAACCAGGTTTCTACCTTGGAGCCATGATATGCATACAATATGCCAGAGTAGGGTTTGTTTAAATTTTTGGGGAATATTCCGAAGGAATCTTACTTGTAACTGGATGGATTCATCGTTCTTAGCAAGTTTCCGACTTATAGTAGTCCACTCCCAGCCAGGATTCGATCTCAGATCCAGGTTATGCATACAATATGCCAAAATAGGGTTTGCTTAAAGTTTCGGGGAATATTCCGGAGGACCTGTCAATGGATGGATTCATCGTTCTTACCAAGTTTTCGGCTTATAGTGGTCCACTCACGGCCAGGTTTCGAACTCGGAGCCAGGGTATGCATACAATATGCCAGTTTGTTTGTCGTTATACCGAATTTAAAGTTCGAATCGACACTAAGCTTCATATTTATCGATTTCGATGATGTATCATGCCAAGATTTAATTCAGAACACTCCTGAAGCTTCATGATTCATAGTTTGTTGGTCGTTATACCGAATTTTAAATTCGAATCGACATTGAGCTTCATATTTATCAATTTCGATGATGTATCATGCTAAGTTTGAAGTCAGAACCCTCCAAGAGCTTCTTGGTTCATATTTTCTATGTCGTTATACCATTTTTGAAGTTCGAATCGATACGGAGCTTCATATTTATCGATTTGGATGATGTATCATGCCAAGATTTAAATCAGAACCCTCCCAAAGCTTCATGATTCATAGTTTGTTGGTCTTTATACCGAATTTGAAGTTCGAATCGACACTGAGCTTCATATTTATCGATCTCGATGATGTATCATACGAAGTTTGAAGTCAGAACCCTCCTGAAGCTTCATAATTCATAGTTTGTTTGTCGTTATACCGCATTTGAATTTCGAATCGACACTAAGCTTCATATTTATCGATTTCGATGATGTATCATGTCATGTTTGAAGTCAGAACCCTCCAAGATCTTCATAATTCATAGTTTCTATGTCGTTATACCATATTTGAAGTTCGAATTGACACTGAGCTTCATATTTATCGATTTCGATGATGTATCATGCCAAGATTTAATTCAGAACCCTCCCGAAGCTTCATGATTCATAGTTTGTTTTTCCTTATACCGAATTTGAAGTTCGAATCGACACTGAGCTTCATATTTATCGATTTCTATGATGTATCATGCTAAGTTTGAAGTCAGAACCCTCCCGGAGCTTCTTGGTTCATAGTTTCTATACCGTTATACCATATTTGAAGTTCGAATCGTCTCTGAGCTTCATATTTATCGATTTCAATGATGTATCATGCCAAGATTTAATTCAGAACCCTCCCAAAGCTTCATGATTCATAGTTTTTTTGTCGTCATATCGAATTTGAAGTTCGAATCGACACTGAGCTTCATATTTATCGGTTTCGATGATGTATCATGCTAAGTTTGAAGTCAGAACCTTCCCGTAACTTCTTGGTTCATAGTTTCCATGGTGTTATACCATATTTTAAGTTCGAATTGTCCCCGAGCTTCAAATTTATCGATTTCGATGATGTATCATGCCAAGTTTGAAGTCAGAACCCTCCCGAAGCTTCATGATTCATAGTTTGTTTGTCGTTATACTGAATTTGAAGTTCGAATCGACACTGAGCTTCATATTTATCGATTTCGATGATGTATCTATTATGGTTGATGAAGGAGGTACAAGGGATAATGAATGATCTAAGTGCCAAAGTACAACTACAGTCACACTGGACTGAGTCTCTCTCTTAATTATTCAATTTCTTGAGTTCAGTACAAGCCCTATGTAAGAGCATCAACGTCTCGACTGACTGCACATGGAAAACACACTGTCACACGATTCAAATTAACTGACTGCTAAATAAAATTCGCTAACCTGACAATCAAAGCTAATCATTACATAAATAACAACTAACTGCATCCCAAAATAGATAAGGGCATCCATCTTCACAGGTACATGACAATACCCCGATCTTCAAAACATCCCTGTCCTCAAGGATGAAACTTAGGAAAATGGGATTTCACATTTGTCGTATCCTCCCATGTGGCATCTGCTGCAGTTGAGTGAGACCATTGGATTAACATTTGAGGAATGGCAGTACGTCCTCTGGTGATTTCTCTGGTGCCCAGCAATGCTACAGGTTTGAGAATGATTTCACCATCACCGTCAGTCTGAGGGAGAGTTGGAGCAGTAATAACAGCTGAGCCAATGCGCTTATTCAACTGTGAGACTTGAAACACGAGGTGAATCTGAGAAGAAGGAGGTAGTTGCAGTTTGTAAGCTACCTGGCCAACTTTGGCAATGACAGAGAATGGGACAAAATATCTTGCTGAAAGTTTGAAATTCCTGCGCAGAGCAATGGAAGATTGTGGATAAGGTTGGAGCTTCAAAAAGACCAAATCTCCCACCTCAAACTGTTTATCTGTTCTCTTTTTATCAGCAAAAACTTTCATCCTTTCATGGGATTTGTGTAGAGAATCCTTTAAGAGTTCCAACATGGTATCCCTTTGAGCTAAGTAATCTTCAACAGCAACCACATAAGTAAGAGCTTCATTGGGAAAGGCAAGATGTGGAAGGGAGTAGCTGTACAATGCCTTGAATGGTGTCATGTTTATGCTGGTGTGGTGATTTGTATTGTACCAGAATTCAGCCAAGGGCAGCCATTTGAACAATTGCTTGGGCTGGTGGCCTGTCATGCATCTGAGATAATTCTCCAAGCATGCATTCACTCTTTTAGTCTGGCCATATGATTGAGGATGATATGCAGAACTCATTTGTAAGATGGTGCGCGTTGCTTTGAACAATTCTTGCCAGAAGTTACTGGTAAAAATCTTGTCTATATCTGACACAATGGAAGTTGGCAGACCATGTAATTTTAAAATATGAGTAAGGAACTCATGAGCCACAGTGGAAGATGTAAAAGGATGTGTCAAGCCAATAAAATGGTTATATTTTGTAAGTCTATCAACCACAACAAGGATAACATCATTTTTACTTGAAATTGGTAATCCCTCTATGGAATCCGTTGTGATATGCTGCCAAGATTGTGAAGGAATTGGTAGAAGTTGTAGTAAACCAGCAGGAAAGATGTGTTCACCTTTATTTCTTTGGCAAACATCACACTGACTAACCAACAATAACATCTCCTTCTTGAGACCCTTCCAATAAAAATGTCTCTTGGCCCTGATATAACTACCTTGCATTCCTGAATGTCCCCCTACTGCATAAGAGTGAATTTATTTTAAGATGGTATATATGAGATTGTTAGTGGTACCCACATCGATTCTACCTTGATATCTCAAAATGCCATCTTCATAAGTATAGTGATGAATAGAGGAAGGAGCCACTAATAGCTGAGGGATGATGGTTGTGGCCCATTCATCATTGTCATAACTCTGAATAACTTCTTGAACCCATGTAGGTGTAGATACAGACATGGTCGTGCATTGAGAATGAGTAGGAAGCCTTGAGAGTGCATCTGCAACTTTGTTCTCCATGCCTTTCTTGTAGTGAATTGTATAATTAAACTCCAACAACTTCATAAGCCATCTTTGTTGTAAAAATGTGTTGATCTTCTGGTCCATGAAGTATTTGATGCTTTGCTGATCAGTGTTAATTACGAAATGGTGGCCAAAAAGATAGTGTCTCCATTTGGTAACTGCCATGAACAATGCAAGAAGTTCTTTTTCATAAGTAGAAAGGCCTAATGATTTAGGCCCAAGAGGTTGGCTGTAGAAGCTAATAACCCTGCCTTCTTGCATTAGAACAGCTCCTACACCTACAAAACAAGCATCTGTTTCTAGAACAAATGGTTTAGAAAAACCAGGGAGCACCAAAACTGGAGTAGTACACATAGCTTGTTTAAGTTTTTGAAAGGATTCATCTGCACTTGGAGACCATTAGAAGGCATACTTTTTCAAGAGATCAGTAAGTGGCTTACTAATAAGGACATAATGCTTGACAAACTTCCTATAATAGCCAGGAAAACCCAGAAAACCCCTTAACTCTTTAAGACAAGTTGGTACAGGCCATTTCTTCATACAATCAATTTTTTCTGGGTCAGCATCTACTCCATCTACTGTTATAATGTGACCCAAGTATCCCAAGGATGACTGAGCAAAGCAACACTTGGAGAATTTAGCATAAAGTTGGTGACGTCTTAGTAAGCCAAGAACTAAAGAAAGATGTTGTACATGCTCTTCAAGTGATTGGCTGTAGATAAGTATGTCATCAAAGAAAACCAATACAAATTTTCTTAATTAAGGACCAAAAACTGAATTCATAAGAGATTGAAATGTTGCTGGTGCATTAGTGAGCCCAAATGGCATCACTTTGAACTCAAAATGACCATGGTGTGTCTTGAATGCAGTTTTTTGAATGTCATCTGAAAATAATCTGATTTGATGATACACATATCTCAAATCTAACTATGTGAAAAACTTAGAACCATATAATTCATCTAAAAGTTCAACAATGACAGGTATAGGGTACTTATATTTGATTGTGAGATCATTGAGCTTCCTGTAATCCACACACAACTTCCAAGAATTGTCTTTCTTCTTCACCAAGAGAATATGAGAAGCAAAAGGGCTGTGACTGTCTTGAATGATACCAGCATTGAGCATTTCTTCCACCAAGGATTCAACCACCTCTTTATGAATGTGAGGGCATTTGTATGGTCTTAGATTGACTAGCTGGGCACCAGATTTGAGGGGTATTTTATGATCTAGTGATCCCTGAGGGGGTAACTGTGTTGGTTCAGCAAATACATCAGAGAACTGATCTAATACATCTTGTACTGGTGTGGGAATGGGTGTACTAGGTAGTTCAGCTGAAATGGCAAAAAATTGGCCCACAAAAGTTGGTGTATTGTTGTTAATGAACTTTTGAACAACTTGACCACTAGCCATCATAAAGGAGAGTTTATTAGAGATACCAGTTAGGGTGATATTGGTGCCCAAGTGAGTAAAGGAAATAGTTAATTTGGAAAAGTTAAACATTACATCACCTGTAGTTTTGACCCAATCAGCTCCCAAAACAATGTCACAACCTCCCAAAGCGAGGACATGAAAGTCAACTTTGAATTTATAGTCCTGCATCTGCCACTCCATTTGTTGACAAACCCCAGAACTTGCAACTTTTTCACCATTGGCCACTGTGACTAGTAAATGAGAAGTTGGTATAACATTGCAGAACAACTTCTTAGCAAGAGTAGCATCTATAAAACTATGAGTGTTGCCTGTGTCCGCAAGAATCACAGCTTGTTTTTTGATATCCCCCAAAATTCTAATTGTCTCAGTACTATGAAGCCCATTGAGAGAATGGAGAGAGATTTCCATGTTTGTTTCCACCACAGGATTAGGTTCTTCTTGCACACTGATTGGAGAGTTGGTATCTTGAGGTGTATCTTCCTCAGCAAAAACCATATAAAGCTGCTGGCTCTTACATTTGTGTCCATAGACATATTTATCATCACAATTGTAACATAAGTTTTTTAGCTCGCCGTTGAGCCAATTGGTCTTGGGTTAGGCGTTTAATGGGTGGTATGCAAGTTGATTTTTGGATATTTGTGGGTATTGATGTGAAAACCACCGGAGTTATGGTAGGTTTGAAAGTAGACGGTTTACTAAAATAAGAAAAAATAGTTGGTTGTTTATTGATCAGGGATTTTGATGGTGAGATGAGGGATTGTTTTTGAAGTCCGTCTAAAAAGAAAGCTTGGGATAAGGAAATGGGGTTATGCATACGAAGTTAATTTCTAATCTCGAGTTTCAGGCCACTAATGAAACTCAGTATGAAATATCCTCATCTAAAGAAGGGTTTTCTGCAATCATTAATGCCTTGAGTTGTTCAAAGGTTTGAAAATAGGATTATTTGGTTTTTGGTACTCAGTTTTTCGCCTAAATCTGGGTTTGGTCCAACATTTGTCCAGCCTTTGCGTTTGGTCTAAAGACCAACGTTGACTGTAGTTGACCAAGTTAAGTGTAATTTTAAGTATTTAATTTAATAAAACTAGTAATGTAATTTTGTTGTATCTATGACATTGATTCAAGTTCACGTGGACGACTAAGATTCTTTTTACTCTTTCATTATCTTTCTTCTCCTCAGAAAACCGACGACTACCCATTTTCTTCCCGCAAATCGTGTTCTTCCCCCATTCAATCTCTTCAAATATTGTGATTAGTAGAAAATAAAAATCTGAACAAACCCATTGAAGAAACAGTCCATCAAAGTGAAAAGCATAATCACCTTGGTGGGTTCAACATCAGATTAGTTGAATCTGATACAAATATTAATTGAATTTCTGGATCTGAATCAAATTAGGGAAAAAACGGTTCTCTGCCATTGATAATGATGGTGAAGGCCGTTGATTGAGTCCTTTCTTGTTTATATTAATTCAACTCAAAAATATTCATACAATAAACCAATAAATTTTGCATAAAAACCTCATCCAATTTAATTGCTCCATCTTTAATCCCATTAATCTCTGCGAAGCCCATTTTTCTTGTTTATATTAATGGCTCATCTTTAATCCCATTAATCTCTGCAAAGTCCCTTTTTCTTTCTCACCCAATTTCATCACTAACCCATCAAATTTATCCAACACAACTTGTACGGCATCAAGAGCAGCTTCAGCTTCTCTCATTATATCTCTTCTCTAACATATGCAAATTTCAGATTTAATTCATCAATCTCTTTATTCTGATAGAAACTTGGTTCTCCACTAAACTTCCTCTCATTGTTTGTGAAATGGGTTTCAGGAATTGAACTGAATCGAGGTATATAAGTGTAAAATTTTGAAATCGGTGATGAATTTGGGTTAGAAATGTATGAATTTGAGAGTAATGAAGAAATGGGTTTTGGTTTTTTGGAAAATGGGGTTCTTAAAAGTGATTTACAAAGATAGAGTTTTGGAATTTGATTCATTTTTCTTTTCAGAAAAGAAGGGGAACTGAGAGAGACGAATTCTGTTCTAGAACTCATCAATGGGGGTTTTTGTTACGCAGTTGGAGGCAGAAGAAGAAGAAGAGTGGAGTTAGGTCAGTGGGATATTTAATCATGACCATCTGATTATTGGTTTTAGTACGACCGTTGGATTTGTAAACTCAGTTTTATTTATTTATTCTATAAAATTGATTATTTATTCTACAAAATTAATTAAAATTTTGGTCAATGACAGTCAGTTATGGTCAATGTTGGTCTTTAGACTGAACGCAAAGGCTGAACAAATGTTAGACCAAACCCAGTTTTAGGTCAAAATATAAGTACAAAAACCAAATAACCCTTCAACAGTAGTGATTTGTGTTAATTTATTGAAACATCCCACATAGTTATCATTAGCTAAATCTTCAAATCGACGATAGAAATGGTTAGAAAATTCAGACCAGGGGACAGATTTTTTACCGGAGCAATAGTCGAAAAACCAAGAATTAACACGACCATCCATATACATGGAGGAAAATTCAGTTTCTTGAGAATCATCCATGGGGTGCATCTGAAAGAATCTGTCGCATTTCCTCAGCCAGCTTCTAGGATTCTCGCCATCAAATCTGGGAAAGTCAAGCTTAGCTGGTTTAAGAGCATTTGCAGGAGTACCCTTAATGATTCCTTTATGAGAGTGACTAGACTGTGGAGAGTGTTGTTCACCAGCTTCAGATCTGGGTTAGTTTTGTAGAATCTTTAAAGTGTCTTCTGAGAGTTGTACGAGACGATTCATTAATATTTGACGTGCTTTAGCATCATCTTCACGTTTTGCTTCAACTTTAGTTTGGATCTAGTGAGATTTATCATCAGACGTGACAACTCCTTTGTTATGTGGTCAACATCTTTGATCGATGGACCGTCGGTCATTTCAGAGTACGAAGATCTACTGGGTGATACCACTTTTATGGTTGATGAAGGATGTACAACGGATAATGAATGCTCTAAGTGCCAAAGTACAACTACAGTCACACTGGACTGAGTCTCTCTTAACTATTCAATTTCTTGAGTTAAGTACAAGGAGGAAGCGAGTATAAATACTACACAAACCCTAACTAAGAGCATCAACGGCTTGACTGACTGCACGTGGACAACACATTGTCACACGATTCAAATTAACTTACTGCTAAAGAAATTTGTTAACCTGACAATTAAATCTAATCATTACACAAATAACAACTAACTGCATCCCAAAATAGATAAAGGCAGTCATCTTCACGGGTACATGACAGTATCATGCTAAGTTTGAAGTCGGAACCCTCCCGGAACTTCTTGGTTCATAGTTTCTATGTCGTTATACCATATTTTAAGTTCGAATCGACTCTGAGCTTCATATTTATCGATTTTGATGATATATCATGCTACGTTTGAAGTGTGAACTGAAGCTACTTCATGACCTGTATGACTAGTCGAAATTACTTAATGACCTATGTTACTAGTTGAAATTCAAACCGGAAGCAAAAAGAGAAAGCACAAAAATACAAAGAGAAAGCACAAAGAAAACAAAAAGAAAACACAAAGATCTTCATATTTATCGATTTCAACAGTGTATCCTGCTAAGCCGAGTCTTGCAGTGTGAACTGAAGATACTTCATGATCTGTATGACTAGTCGAAATTACTTCATGACCTATGTGACTAGTCGAAATTTAACCCGGAAGCACATAGAGAGAGCACGAAGAAAACACAAAGAAAACACACTTTCCTTAATCCGTATGACAGTCTTAAATCAAATCTCTACCGTCCAAAGATATCCCTAATCCGTATGACCATCCTTTAAATCCAATCTCTACCGTTGAAATATAGGTGTATAGAAGATTAAAAGAAAATTTCTCACACTTTCTTCACTTTCTCTCTTATCTTCATCTCTAACCAAACTTCCTCCTCCCCCAGGAAAAAACCCCAATACAAAAAAACTCTCTCTCTCTAACCAAACTTCCTCCTCCACCTTCATCCATTACTTTCGTTCTTCACTTACCACCGTACACCCCTTCTCTATATACGAAAAGTAAGCAGTAGATCAGTTTCGTCCTTATTCTCTTCTTCTTTCGTCCTTGTTTCGTTCTTCTTGTCTGCTCTTCTTCTGTTGAAAATTGAGAGGTTAAATTAAATTGTGAGGATGTACAAAAAGAAGAAGGAGTTGGTGTTTCTGCTAATTATGAAGAAGAAGAAGATTGAGTTGCTGTTTTGAATCGAGAACTAGGGTTTTCTCAGTGAATCATTTAATTGAGTTAGAAATTGAGAAATTAAATACGGGTTTGGTGAACATAGTACGATGAGGAAGAATTAGTGATTGATGTGTGAGTTTTAATGAAGATTAGAGAAGCTAGGGTTTATGTTCTTTCCCAAAATAGATATTAGGGTTTTTGGACTTAATTGAATCAAGTGACTGAAATTGAAATTGAGGTTTTAAGGGAAGGATTAGAGATGGGAATGTTTGATTTAAAAAATTAGAGGTCGTGGTGGTGGTAGAGGCATAGGAGGTAGAGCGTTCGATCATCAGTTACTGGCGAAGGTATATTAGCCTTTCTAACTACCTCAATGTCCAGTTGACAACCCAATAGAAATGCTTATTTATCCGTCTCTTTTCTACCCCCTTCTGGAACAGTTGAAGGATTTACTTGCGAAGAAACCATCTTTGTCAAAGCTAACTGGAATCTCTGAGTCACGACTTGACTGCTTCGCAGTGCATCTTCACGAATATCTTCTTGGATCATTGACTGGCGCAAAAACAAGCATGTCCGAAGAAACGATCTCTTTATTAGGTTCTGCATTTGACGAGTTATCTGAATTTCATTCCAGCACCCTAGTCTCATCCTTATCTTCAAAGCCTTTCTGTTCCCAGCAGAACAACAGTGATGTGGCTGCTGCAAATTCACTTAATCAGGGAACAAATCGCTTAGCAAAGGAGGAGGTCGTGGTGGTGGTGGAATGAAAGGTGGTAGTAAAGTGATTGAGTATAGAGTCTGGAATCCTTTTAGATAAAAGCTTGTTGCTGCTGTACTTGGTGGTGTTGACAATATTTGGATTGTAAGTATTATTTGTGTATAATGTTTGGGATTTCACTTTGTGTTTTTACTTTTTTTTTTCTTTGTCATTGTTTTAACATAATGGTGTTTGATTTACAATTTCAGGAACCTGGAGCTAGAGTTTTGTATCTTGGGGATGCTTCTGGCACTACTGACCTGGTGTTGGTTGGAATGGTTGATGTTATTTTCTCAGATGTTTCTCCACAAAGGCTGCCGAGGTTATAACTACCATAGTTCAGAACAATCCTAAGAGTCAGCAACTTGTAATAGAAGCCAATGGTCTAGAACCTCTGCTTGCTAATCTCACCTCAGACCCAGATGTTACCGCTCAAACTAAAGATCTTGGTGCAATATCATGTAAGTAATATATACTGTATATTCTGTCATCTTATTGGGTTTGGATAGCTTTGTTATCTATACTGAGGTTGGTTGATATTAACTGGCGTCAATTGAAAGACTTCTGACCTCTTATGTGTTCTGCTATGGATATCTTTTAGCCTTGATTTGACACAACAAGCCTGGAGTTGCTGCATTCAGGCTAGAAAATGGTTATGGAGCATTGAGGGATGCATTGAGTTCAGACAATGTTAGGTTTCAAAGGTAATTTTCTCCAACACTTGATTAATTTCATTTCTTTTTGTTGCTTGCACATTGGAAAATCCTGTTTTAACATTTATATGATAATTAAGATTAAACTGTTAGTTAACCATTTAAGAGTGTGAAGGTTAAACTGTAAATTGACCCTTTATCAGAATGTTGAAATCCAGGAAAGCTCTCAGCTTAGTTGAGTACCTGGTACAAGAGAACAGTTCAGATTGCACTGTGATAATGGAACTAGGATTTCTTCGTACTATGATGCATCTTGTCTCCATTGAAGATATAGATGTACGAGAAGCGACACTCAGGGGTCTTCTTGAGCTTGATAGAGATGAGCAATCTAGGACCAGCAGGTTATTGTGAGTGGAAAGCTTAGGGAAGCTCATGCAAAGTCAATGAAGTTCAAGGATGGATACATGATTTATTCTGGTCAGCTAATTAACGAGTACATTGATTCAGCCGTTAGACATGTCCTTCTTAGACAGGTCAGTTTCTACACCATTTATTGTTACCAACTTAAATTGTATCTTTCGTTAGTATATTAATTGTTGTTTGGTTTACAGCTGAGTGTCGAGGCGAAATGAGGAAATTATATTTGTTAATGGGTAATTTGCCCTGAATAAATCTCTTCCTGTTTTATTTGTTGTTATTTTCCTTCATTTTGTTTTGTTTCACTTTGTTTGTTAGTATTTGAGGGAATGAGGTAATGATTAGGTAATTTCCCTATTGGTTTGATCGTCGAAATGATGGCATAAAGGTATTAGCTCTAGCTGATCATTCTCTCCGTACTTTCTTTATGTTGTCTTTCATTTGAACATAACAATTGGTTTGTTTTGTTTGTTCTAGTTGAACGATCTGTTCCTTTGACTTTCAAGGGAAAATGAAGGAAATTTGTATGTGAATGGGTAATTTGCGTCTGAATGTTTCATTGATGTTAACACCTTGGAGATCTGATGCCCTGAAATCTCTTCTTCGTTTATTTGTCATTGTTTTCTTATACTTTTGTTTGTTTCATTTTTGTTTAGAGTTAGACAGTGGAGAGTATGAGGTGATGATTAGGTAATTTCCCTATTGGTTTGATTGTCGAAACGGTGACATAAATGTATTACGTCTATCTGATCATTTTCTCCTGTCCTACTAAAGACCGCCTATTTTTCTATTTTACTTTTTTTGTTGTGTGCCGAATTATATTTTCTTTGTTTCTGGAAATTCCGTTCATCTTCTAACTTAAAGTTCATTTGTTGTTTGTTTTGTTGAGCAGGGTGTTATTGGTATCAAGGTCAAGAACATGTTGGCTTGGGATCCTAGAGGAAAGAATGGTCCAACGACTCCATTGCCTGATGTTGTTACCATCCATCAACCTAAGGTTGAAGAAGACTTTGTCAAGCCTTCAATGATGGATCCTACCGAAATCGAAATGGCAGTTCCCCCACAAATGATAGTAGATTGAATGGGATGCGGTTTCAGATTCACTATGATCTGGCGTACATTGTGTGTGTGATTACTGCTCATGTGGATGATGCTTATGTCTACATGCCAACTTCAGAGTTCAAGTATGTTAGTAATGCTGTCGGATGTTTTATTACATGGCCCAAGGATCGATTAGTATTCTCATAGACATCTTCATAATCATTTTGGAGTGTGTTTAGGAAACTTAACTTTTGTATCATTGCCATTTTTTTGAATGTGTGTGTTTAACACTAGTAGCTTAACTTGAATGAATGTAAGTGTGTTGTGCTGGCAGGTTAATGTGAATGTCAAATACTTTCAGCAATCCAGTTTCAGCTATAATTTTTTTTGTTCAAAATAGTTTTATGCACACAACTTCTAATAAAAGTTATAGTTACACATTCATCTACTGAAAACAGAAGTTGTTACTTCAAATATTACAACCTTTAAGGGTATTGTAAAAGCAAATTTTGCAACATAAGTAGGAGTTGTTCAGAAAAGTTCTACAACTCTAGAAGGTGTAGAAACAATATTATTCACAATACTAATAAATGTTGTCTTCCACTTTGAAAAAGCGAGGGAACTAACAGCACCACCCAATATTTCGCTTAGCAATCTGTATGGACAAACTCGAATATACTTTTAAGAGAATCAACAAGACTCAATCAATTAAAAGTTTATTAACGAGTTTATATATCTCTCTTGATTTTATTTACTCAAGCAGGAACTGCGAGTTCTAATCAAATACAAGGAATAATTTGGATGGTACCAAAGACCAATATCCAAGGATCAATCAATGACAATCAACAACCAAAGGTTGGATTATTCTAATTGATGATCTAAATGCACAACCTGTATTATTTCAATTATAAAGATAAAACAATATAATGCGGAAATTGAAATAACACAAACACCAGAAATTTTGTTAACGAGGAAACCGCAAATGCAGAAAAATCCCGGGACCTAGTCCAGATTGAACACACACACTGTATTAAGCCGCTACAGACACTAGCCTACTCCAAGCTAACTTCGGACTGGACTGTAGTTGAACCCCAATCAGTCTCCCACTGATCCAAGGTACAGTTGTACTCCCTACGCCTCTGATACCAGCAGGATACTGCGCACTTGATTCCCTTAGCTGATCTCACCCACAACTAAGAGTTGCTACGACCCAAAGTCGAAGACTTAACAATAAACAAATCTGTCTCACACAGACAAGTCTATCAAAGGATCAATCTGTCTTCCACAGATAAAACCTAAAAGGTTTTGTTCCGTCTTTTGATAATAATCAAGGTGAATAGGAACCAATTGATAATCCTGTTTTATATTACCGAAGAACAGCCTAGAGTTATCAATCACCTCACAACAATCTTAATCGCATGTTAGCGAAACAAGATGTTGCAGAATCACAAACAATGAAACAAAGATGTTTGTGATTACTTTTTATATCTTGCCTATTGGAGATATCAATCTCAAGCCAATCAATCTGATTGTACTCGTACGATAGAAGATGCAAGATCAGATCACACAACTACGTTAAAAGTAATATCGGTCTGGCTTCACAATCCCAATGAAGTCTTTAAGTCGTTAACCTAGTTTTAGAAGAAGGAAACCAAAGGTTAAAGGAGAACCGACTCTAGTATGCAAACTAATATCACGCGTGAGGTGTGGGGATTAGTTTATACTAGAGTACCCCTTATATAGTCTTTCAAATCAGGGTTTGCAATTAAGTTACCTTGGTAACAAAGCAATCAATATCCACCGTTAGATGAAAACCTGATTTAGATTCAAGCTAATATTTCTCAACCGTTAGATCGAAAACTTAGCTTGTTACACACACTTGACAATGCACGCTTCTAGGTTTGTTAACCGTACCCAAACGTATGCACTTGTTGGTTCAACATTAGTTAACCAAAAGGTTAGCCATATGAGCATTCCATATCAACCACGTTCTTCTTCACCATAACTAGTTCAAATGACTTCAAATGAACTAGTTAGAGAGTTGCTCAATTGCAAGGAAATCTCATGTAATACACAAGACACAATTGAAGCAAAGATGATTTGATTCACTTGAATCGGTTCATGAAATTTTATAGCCACGATTTGCAAACTGCATTCCTTAGTCTTTCTAAGTTTAAGTTCAGAAATCATCTTCATATATATAACCTTCTCAAGTTCGCAGACTAGGTTCGCGGACTTAAGTTACCGGGCAGAGTTTACAAACTCCAGCAGAAATTCTCGGGTATGAGAACTTCGCCAGTTCGCGGGCTGGGTTCATGGAATGAGTTCGCGGACTTAGCTTCACGCAAGTAGTTTGTCAACTCCAGCAGAAATTCTCGGGTTTGAGAACTTCGGAAGTTCGCGGACTTGGCTCACGCCATTCTTCCGGTTCTCTTGATCAACAAAGTTCGCAAACTTTGGTTCAAGGAATAGGACTTATTCACATATGTGTTTCCACATCAATATTTATGTCCATCATTGGTTATGTAATCTAAACTCTCATTCCAACCATTGAAACATTCTTAGAGGACGTTATATAGTTGTTCCACCATTTCTCGTCAAAGCAATTTTCAAAGTGATTGAAACATATCATGACTTTCGTCACTAGGTAAAGATAAACATGGTCAAAGCGAAACGCTTACCAACACATATTTCGAGATATAGATAGGCGAGGTATACTCGGCTCGAAATACCAAATGTGTATAATCTAAGTCTATATATAGCATACGACTTTTTGTCTCAAGAAGTAGGAGATAAAGTAGATAGACTTTTGAGTGACAGATAAGTTCAAGTCTTCACATACCTTTTTGTCGAGAAGTTCCGCCGGTTCCTTGGGTAGTTCTTCTTCTTGTATGATGAATTGCCATGAAGTCCTTGATCTCAACTACACTTTCTATCCTAGTCCGAGACTTATAGTTTTGATTACTAACATTGACAAACATGCTTGAGATAGCAACGCATGCGAGTTCGACCGAGCAATGCTCTAACACACTTTTCAACTACGCAAACGAGATATTGTGAAATAGTATCTTTACAATATAACTATGTGTTTCCTGAGATATTTCGACAGCTCATACAAGTGTCGTGTAAATCTTATTCATAAGTGTTGATACATACATTTCCACGATACACAACCTATATTGTTAGAGGTAGTCCTACAACACAAGCAAGATTTGTGTTAGGCTTTCAAAAAAAATCGAAAGAGAATCACAACTTTGGAAAAATATTGTCGAAACAGGAATCACATCACCCTTTACAACTCATAGCCAAACATTATATAAAAGCTTGGACTTTCTACACCCCCCCCCCCCCCCACACACACACACAATATATGAAATGGAGTTATCATATGGGTACTCCAACTCTAACCTGGAGATGTGAATGTTGATTTTCCCCGTAGTGACCAAGTGGAGAGGAGAGAAGTTTTATTATTTCGAAGCCGCGTTGATAGTTGAATCTCGCACTAAGAAATAGAGAAATTTCTTTTTATGTTATTACAAGATCAATGTGGTAGTCTAGTACCGTGTTAGTTTATTGTCGTAATGTACTAAGTTCGAATTTTAAGAGTTTATGCAAAGTGGAAATGGACCATAATCGGTCCATGCTTGACCAAATGTAGTCCGATTGAAACAATAAAATTTGTCTATTTTCATGTAACGTATTTCATAAATAATCAGATTACATATTAGTGCACACAGCCCGATTCCGAACGAATTCCCAGACAGGTTTTATTCAGAATTGGTCTATAGAGTCACCAACATAAACCGATTCCTGATTTAATTCAGAATCAGTTCTTATCGCATTTAAGAAAAACTGATTCGAAAAAAGTCGTAGCATACTAGTTTCAGAATCGAACTTCAATGACATACAAGTAGACGATTATATAACAACTTTTACGAATTAAACATAACCAAAAAATACAAATCACTTTCATTCATTAAGCTTGGTTCAATTTGCAACACATAATACACGAAAGCGACAAAATATAAGCATTTGATAGTTCATGTTCTTAACAAAAGGAAAATACTTATTCCAACACTTGGGCACCCTTCATTTGATCCGGGTCGACCAAATCTTCCCACCGCTTCATGTTGGGCTCGTATTTTTTCATTCATTCCTTGGTGACCTTTGAGTCATCATAAAACCTACACAACGGTGGTAATGGACAATCTTCACGTAGTCTAAGACAGATATAATGAATGTTGTTATGGTTTAATAAAACAATTCTTCGATCCTTAAGCGATTTATCCCAAATTGTGTATTTTAGTGCGTATGTAAAATATGTTCCCTGACCAAATAGATGAACAACACAACTCCACGTTTCCGCCAAGAGATGACCACATGCAGGCATGCTCATCCGATACTCTTGTGTAATTGGTCCATTCCCCTTTGTCCCTTTGTACTCTAGCAACCATTTTATTAAATTTTACTTCTTTGCCTTTTTTTGTTCATTCCTTCATCATCTAAATGTAAAATTCCCTGTCCTCTTGTAAGCGTAAGGCCATCATCTTTCTAAAATATTGGCATTGGGTTAAATTCTCATCGTCCGCCAAACTTATGATGCCTATTTGTTCCGATGCAATGCGATAACCAAAATTCCATCCGCATCCATGTCGTCGGTAGACAACCCATAGGGCTTAATGATTTCAGGAATTTTCGAATAATACTCCTTGAATATGGTGTAACACATTTGATAGGGTCTACCTCGTTCATCCCTAGGTGTGCTTCTATCACCAAGAGAGGCCCTTAGAGTCACTATAGAACCCATTTTTCTTGCTTATCCTTTCCGTGAACGTATCCTTGATACTCGTGTTGTACTTGCTTGACTCTCTTGATAAGGAACGATGGGATCGTTTGGATCCTCGTGTATTGTAGGCGCTTTACTTTCTTGAGAAGGATCGATTGGATCCTCATGTTGCCAAGGAGAGACTGGATCATTTGAAAGGAATATATCTGCGATACTTATCCCGCTTTCTCCTTCTTTGGTCGACCCATTTTCCTCTTAGCCGGTGCCTCTTCATGCTCAATTTGTGAAGGAACGATTGGATTATTTATCTTGGATTGTGCGCTACTTGTTCCACTTTCCCCCTTCTTTGGTCGACCCCTTTTCTTTGTAACTGACACCTCTTCGTATTTAGCGTCTTCATACTCACGTTGAGAAACGTTTCTTTTGTCACTCATTAAGAGGTTTCTTTGGGTACTCATTGAAACCTTGTACTATTTTCTTTCTTTCTTCCTATCCATGTTGGTAGGTGGTCTACCCGTCGGAGGTAGCACCGTTGGTTCTCCAACCGGTACCATATGAGGTTAGCGGCGAGTTTCAAGTCGTAAATAAAAACTTTTCATGCCAAACCATCATTCTTTGCGGATTTATCGATGATTTCTCCTCCAATATCCGTATCCACAAAGGATTCGAGTGATTCTTTGGTTGGGGGTGGTTTGAAAGTTAGTTGCTTCCAAAACGGATCAATGTTATCAAACGGAATTCCTTGTTCATACCTCACAATCATGTGATGACACGGAAATCCCAAGGCCGTCATCGTCCTACATGAACATAAAATGCTCCTCTCCCCATCTCATTATCCAAATAATATTTTAATCATAGAAATGATTGCCCAAGGAGACACCATATAGTTTAAACGTCTAATCAGCCAATGGTAATCCTTGTAGCTTGTGATAATTTTTATCCTACACTCTTCCATTTGTGTTGTTATCTTGACGATATCAACCTTGGTGGATTCATGGATGACTTCTTTTACCGTAACCACACTGTTTTGGCTCGCTCGGAGAAAGCTCTTCAAACATCCATGAGATCCTTCCGCCATACTTTTCTCCTCATTCTGGTAATGCATATTTCGTTAGGTGTAAGCATAGACAGATTTTTTCTTGTACATATTCAACAATTCCTTCAAGCAATAAACCACACATTTCTCGTATTCCATCTTCCATAGCCCAATAAAACTCTCCAAATAAGATTTGAACTCTGCCACGGACATTGAGTGTACCACTAAATACCAATGATGTTGAAAAGCCTTCCATAGTAACCCATTCACTTCATACCTTGTTTTTCTTTTCTTCTTCTCCTCCTCTTGTTGTTCCGGAGTTAGTTTTTGAAGACGTTCATCTTCTGCCTTTTCACGAGCGGTACATTTTTTGTGGATTTGGCTTTTGGATATGACCCCTACAATTATTTCAAATATTGTATTTTACGTGCCATATGCAAAGAAAATTCTTAACGTCCGGGAAAACTAACCCTATGACGTTCATTAGTGCTTGGTCCTTACCCGTTACTATGATCCTTGGAGTTTGGTCACCACAGTATATCTCCTTCAAGGTATTTAACATCCAAGTAAAACTCGCATCATTCTTCCGATCCATAAACCCCCATCCCACCGTGAAAATTTGCTTGTCGGAAGTGTGGCAACCAATGTTTAACAACATCATGTTGTATTTGTTAATCTTGTACGTACAATCTATTAACAAAACTTGATAGAAGCATTGGTACAACTTGATCATCTCCAGATGCGCCAAGAAAATACGAGTCACTTTGCCTTCCAAGACCTGCTTCCTCATTGTGTGTCCGTGTTGATCATCTAACCACTAAGCTTGTTTCATAACCGCTCTACCATCTCATTCCCTCCTACTAAAGGCTTCTCTTGCCGCGTAAATTTTCCTCAAAGTGGACAAGTTATTCTTATCATCCTCCTTAATCTTCATAAGGATGTCACTTGGTTTACATGCTTTCATCGACCTTACCGTTTCAAATTGATGTGGTTTCAACCCACAAACGGCAGCACGTTTAATAAGAGATTCCGAATCATCATGATTATGACAACCATTCATAGCTTTATAGAGCTTATATACCTTACCATTGGGTCTATTAACTATAATCTTAAACGAGCCTCCAAACTTATTTGTTTTAGTAATTTATTCCCTTGTCGTCTTCTTCGCGTACGGTCTGTCCTTTTCCAAGTGACTTTCTTGCATTCCACCTCTCTCACAAACAAGTTCCAAACGATCACGACTTGAACGACGGCCTAAAACTATTGCGCATTTGATTTCCATGCCCTTTACTATAAACCATTGCTTTGCATCGTTCCTATGTTTCCATGCCAAATCGGTGAAATAGTGGGCAGAGGTATCAGGGACCAGCAGAGATACGGGTTTGGCTGATCTTAGTAGAACACCGTAAAAATCTACAACATGTATCGAAAAGTTAAGATATCAGAATCGGCTTATGTATAACAGTCGAGACAACTGATTGTCAAGAATTGGTTTACATGTGCAATTATGAAATCCGATTAAGGACTTGACGATTTCAGAGAATTTTTTTTCAAAGTTCACAATCGGTTCACGTTGCGTAACATGTAATCTTATTTATTTCCTAATTTTTTATGTAACATTTCTTCTGAATAATCGGATTACATATAAACGTAAATAACCCGATTATGATATTTGTGTATTTTACGTGAATATCCAAGTAGAGGAATCGACATATATAGATCACCAACAAAAACTGATTTCGTCACGTACCTATCGCACCAAAAGTGTACTACAATCGGTTTATATGGTTGTTGTTCTCAATTTGGGTATTTTACCCATAATCGGTTTATGTAGTGTTATTGAATAAACCGATTATGGGTAAATTTTTTGAATTTTTTTCCCTTTTTGGATGATGGTGACATGCAAATACATGTTTGTAGATTATTACAACTCATATCTGCCTATTGGAAGCATTATCACCTTCTTGTTCCCGGCGATATTGTTCTTGTGCTTGAATAATATCCTCAAGCATGCTTTGGTTGACATGCTCTTCTTCATTCAACAAATAATCCAAATCGGTAGGATCGAAATCAAGATTATCTGATGCACCCACTTCTTCATCACTACTAGAGTTTTCATTGTCACTATAAAGTTTCATTTTTGCTAAGAAAATCACAAACCCTAGTTTTTTATTTTTTTCCTCTACTTCTTCTTTCCCCCCCAAAACTTAGAAGAGGAAATGAATTTCTACTTTAATCCAAACACTATAAAAAAACTCAAACACTAATTAGTCTAACTAATACTAACTTAATTAATCATCACTAATGGATAAGGGCATATTAACCATTAACATAAATATATGGATAAGGGGTTTCTAGAGATTACTTCTTAATGATCCTTTTTGTCTTTTAGTACTAGGCCTCGAATACTCACAATAAGCATCAAACTAGCCAGATTTTATAAATTCTTCTTATCTTAATATATATCTCTTTCGATAAAAAAAGAAAAAGAAAAAAAAAGACAATTAGATCCAAACATTTTAGTTTCAAGGTTTATCTACAAAGGAGTAATGTCTAGTAAGTTGTTGATAATTTAGTTTCCAAGAAGAAATTTGTAGTTAAGGTGAAATTGACGAATAAGATCAAAATGAGTCTTAAAAGAATATGGGTATTGGGATTCTTTTACTGCATTGATATTCATAACGATATGGAAATAAGTGATTATTAAGGTGGTAAATATATCTTTAATTGACTAAGGTGGTTTGGTAAATATATCTTTTCCCAAACTCAATTGCATGCTCAAAATGAAATTTTTTATGAGCCAAATGAACACCCCAACGAAGAAAATGAAGATTAGAAAGATGAAAATACTTGTGGTATAATTGTTAATGAGTTTTGGTTGCTTGAATTCACTAGTGAAAATCCTATTTTTAAAAGCCAGATCGGCTAAGTCGATAGAAATTTAGGTAGGTAAACTGCAGCTAGCCGAACTACATGAAGAATACCATGTCGATTTTTCACATTTTCTATAAGACAGGATTACATTCGGCTAGGTAGAAAATTTATTTTCCAACCGCTTTTTTTTAGTAGCCGAACTAAACTGAAGAATATCGTGTCGATTTTGTATTTTTGTAAGTCAAGATTATCTATTTTTTTTGTAAGACATGATTATTTTCGGCTTTCATTATCTATAAGACAGGATTACATTCGGCTAGGTTGAAAATGTATTTTTCTGATCGATATTTTTAGTAGCCGAACTAAACTGAAGAATACCGTGCCGGTTTCTAATTTTCTGTAAGACAGGGATTACTTTTGTCTACGTTGGAAAATATATTTTCTGACCGATTTTAACGGTCAAATATTTAGCGCCTAAGCCTGTAAGGTAGGATTACATGCACTTAGGTTAAAAATCTAATTTCTAACTGATTCTAATAGTCAAATATTTAGCGCTCAAAAAATACTCGTAGAATCGTCTAAGAATCGATTTTCCTTTTATAAAACACAAGAATGCTCGGTTAGGTATATTTCAAATTCTGTAGCCGATTTTTTAAGTTGCAACTTTGGATGAAAAAAACCGAATGGAGTTTTGCCAGAAAGTGTCATGTCGACTTAGCAGAACATTGTTCCAAGTACAGTTACATTTATAACCTATTATGTTTTGAACCTTTCGACCTAGTTAAATTTAGAAAGTTGCAACCATGGATGTACAAATCATAATGAAAATGAAATTCTGTTAGGAAGTTCCATTTCGCCTTAACCAAACATAGTTCTAATTGCATTTATGTTTGTATAATAATCTACTAGGTTCAAAACCTTTCGACTTAGGTGAATTTTGAATTTTTTCTTTTTATTTTTCTTCAAATAACATCGTGAAGGAGAATATTCGCCCGGTACAATACAGTATAATATACATTAATATCCAAATAATCCGGGAACATGTGATTTTTAAGATGGTGAATATACTTTTATTCTGACTCAATCTGAAGCTCAAAATGAAGATTGTTATAATCCAAATGAAAAACACCTAACTAAGCAAATGAAAAATACTCGGATATACTTGTTAATGAGTTTTTGTTGCTTGAATTCGTGAAAATATGGTGAAATCCCATCTTTCAAAAGCCATATCGGCTAGGTCGATAGATGTTCATATAGGTAAACTCAAGAACGACGAAGTTGGTCTTGGTAAACTAAGGAACACTTTGATGATTTTTTATTTTCTGTGGGACAAAATAACATTCAGCTAGGTTAAAAAATTATTTTCATAACCGAATTTAGTAGTCAAAATTTAGCGCCTAAAAATACTCTTAGAATATAAATAAAATTAATGTCAATTTATGGAAACTTCATGAGTCGTACCGAGTTTTAGTTGGCAACCGAGCATGCACCAACCCATTTTAACTCTGAATATATATTTCTACCTAGACGATGTTTTATTTTCTTAGTAAAACATAACAATGTTTGTCTAGGTATATATAATATTTCCTACTCAATTTCCTAAGTTGCAATTTTGGAGGCAAAAACCAGAGTGAAGTTATGCTAGGAAGTGCGATGTTGACTTAGCCGAACACTAATTGTTATAATTCCACTTATGTTTGTAATGGGTTAGGTTATTAACCGTTCGACTTAGCCGGATTTAGAAGTTGCAACTGTGGAGCTGAAAATGCAGGGGTCTAACAAGCACACCCAAAAATTCGTTTGGAAATCTGAAAGGACTTACTCCAATATACTTTCTAGAGAATCAACTAGACAGTCAGACTCAATCTAGAGAAAAGCATATCAAAGAGTTTAATATCTCTAACTTTTAATTCACCGCAATCAGGAAATAGAAATCTACGAGCCCGATTGAATACAAGAGGAGTAAACTTGAACGGTACAAAAGACCAATGTTCAAGGTTCAATCAATCTCAATCAACAACCAAAGGTTGGATTTCCTAATTGATCGATACAACGCATAACCTGTGATATTTCAATTATATAACAAAATATAATGCGGAAAAGAAATAAGACAGACACTAGAATTTTGTTAACGAAGAAACCGTAAATGCAGAAAAACCTCGGGACCTAGTCCAGTTTGAACACCACACGGTATTAAGCCGCTACAGACACTATCCTACTGCCAATGAACTTCAGATCGGACTGTAGTTGAACCCTAATCAATCTCACACTGATTCAAGGTACAGTTTCGCTCCTTATGTCTCTGATCCCAACGGGATACTACGAACTTGATTCGCTTAGTTGATCTCACCCACAACTAAGAGTTGCTACGACCCAAAGTCGAAGACTTGATAAACAAATCTGTCTCACACAGAAAAGTCTATGTGATTGAATAAATCTGTCTCCCACAAAAATACCCAAGAGTTTTTGTTCCGTCTTTTGATAAATCAAGGTGAACAGGAACCAATTGATAAACCGGACTCATATTCCCGAAGAACAACCTAGTATTATCAATCACCTCGCAATAATCTACATCGTACAATGTCGAAACTAGATATAGTGGAATCACAAACGATGAGACGAAGATGTATAGCCACGGTTTGCAAAGATTGCATTCCTTATGATTTAAATGTTTAAGTTCATGAACTGACCGATTTGATAAAGTAACCAGCTTAAGTATGTGTACGGGTATGCGTACTTAAGCAATTGGATTTAAGTTTGTTTTAGTTTCCAAACTCAGCAGAAATTTTCGTTTGAAAACTTCAGCCAGTATGCGTACGGGTACGCATAATTAAGGTGACAAGTTAAGAGTTTTTCAAACCAAACTCAGCAGAAACTTTTGGTTGGAAAACTTCTGCCAGTCTGCGTATGGGTATGCATACTTAACCTGTCTCCTTCATCAATTTCGTATACACACATATGCATACACTTGGCTCCCGGTTTATGGATTTATACATTAATGCGCGAACTCACTGTATATGCTTATATCCAAAGATGGTTACATAATAAACTCTTCATTTAAATCATTGAAACTTTCTTAGGGGACGTTATATAGTTGTTGTTCACAAACTGTTTTTCGTCAAAGCAATTTTCAAGTTATTGAAATTATCATAATGAAATATTCCAAGGCAACACCAAATGATTGTATCACACAAACCATGTAAGATGTAACTCTGCAATTTTCATATGATCTTATTCGGACTTTTGTCACGAATGTAAGATGAATTCGGCCAAAGCGAAAGCTTGCTAACACATATTCGGTGAAATATATAAGCAAGATAAACTCAGCTCGAAATCTCAAATGTGTATAATAGAAAACTATATCGTAACACGACTTATGTCTCAATATATGAGATAGAGTAGAAATAGACTTTCCAAGTGATAGATAAGTTTAAATCTCCACATACCTTTTGTCGATGAAGTTCCACAAACTCCCCTTAGTAGTTCTTCGTCTTCAAGAGATGAACGCATTGAAATCTAAATCTCAACTACACAAGATATGTCCTAGTCCGAGACATCTAAATAGGCTAGAAATCAAGACTCATAGTTTTGATCACTAACATTGACAAACATGCTTGAGATAGCAACGCATGCGAGTTCGACCGAGTAATGCTCTAACAATCTCCCCTTTTGTCAATTTTAGTGACAAAACTATCAATACATATGGATTACAAAATAAATAAAGACTTTGTAGCTTCTCATCCAAATGCTTGATCTCCTTGGCATCTTCAACATGACTCGAAATCTTCGTCACTTCCAAGTACTCCATGAATCTAAAGGTTTTAAGTTTAGTCTCATAGTTGTTGAGGATCCTTAGCTATAACAATGAGAAAACAAATGCTCTCGATCATTGTTATACGGTGTCATAATATTATTACACAACATCAAAGTTCAATTACATCAAAACTTTGACATTAATACTACAATGATATGTATTACTCCCCCTTAGTCAATACATCATCTCAATATGAAAACCTAGGGCTGCACAAGACCCGCCCACGATACCCAAACCCACCCGTACCCGCTAAGTCCGTGGGTTTTTAATCCATACCCGCCCGTTGTGGGTGCGGGGTTGGTTATGAAAAAAAAAACCCGCTGTCTGTGGGTGCGAGGTTGGTTTAAGCTAATACCCGCCCATACCCGCCCAAAAAACCCGCAGATTATATACCATTAGATAAAACTAATCCTAGTTGTCCATTATGAAACCCTAATACTAGTAGATAGGATAACTGATAACCCTCATTCACTTTCTACACTCTTCTCTCTGTTCGGCCTCTCCTCTTCTTCCTCCTCAGTTCTTCTTCTTCACCTACGAACGACAATTACCAGAAATCTTCACCAGAAATCGACAACAACAACTTCGAATCTTCACCAGAAATCGACAACAATCGGAAAATCAACAGATTCAACACTTAATATTCATCTGTGAACTTCCTAGATATGAATATTTTGGGGGTTTTGGTTTTTTTTTCTCACTTGGTCAAGGAGAATAGAAGTTACTCTAAATACTTGAATATAAAGCGGGTTTAAACCCGTTTAAACCCATACCCGCCCAACCCGTAGCGGGCGGATAACAAAATCCGCCCGCTGTTTGTGGGTGCGGGGTTGGTTATGAAAAAAAAAACCACAGTATGTGGGTGCGAGGTTGGTTTTAGCTTATACCCGCCCATACCCGCCCATGTGCAGCCTATGAAAACCACTCCCCCTTACATAATGATCCGTAAACCATATGTATTTGCAGTATGAAACTACACATTAATTCTCCCCCTTTTTTTCAATAAAAATTGGCAAAGGTACGAAAACTAGTGGGATCCTCATGAAATTCCATAGAGATTCTACATGACCAAAAGAGAATAACATATCAACAAATTTAGATGCAATCATAAAGACGCAGCTAAATGCATTCATCAAGGAGTTTATAAAGATACAAGATAACCTCTCTAATATTCCACAACCACACTCCCCATAAAGATATGGCGATTAAGCACAAGTTCAAAAAAAACTCTCCCCCATAAAATGTCATTCCCGAGAGAAAAACAAAGGCTACCTTGCTTTTACAAGAAAATAAGGATTTCTTTGGACATAACCAAATCACATGAATTTGTATCCAAAGGATCAATAAAATTAACCACACAATATGATCAATTCAATTGCACATGCCCGACATAAGAGAACTTACGGAGCAACACAGTAAAAACACAAAGATGTGGATCCGGGAAGATCAATACTGCGAAATGAACAAGAATTCACTCTATTTTCCATACAATGACATAAAACAGATAATTCTTGTAAACAAAATTTCATTATTTCTTCCATCAATATTTGCATAATGACATATAAGGCATAACTTCTGTATTGTCAAAAGTTCATCAATCTTTTATTAATACTTTCATATCGACATATAATAGAGATAATTTTTGAAAAAGTATGGGACAGTAAAGGTTTACAGACATAAACAACATATCCCATAACAATTTGCAATTTATAAAATCATAAAGATTAAAATTGCAAACATCATCTTTCAAATAACTTAGACTTTAAATAAATAAATCTAAA
This sequence comes from Papaver somniferum, assembly GCF_003573695.1. Taxonomy (NCBI): domain Eukaryota; kingdom Viridiplantae; phylum Streptophyta; class Magnoliopsida; order Ranunculales; family Papaveraceae; genus Papaver; species Papaver somniferum. Next base: position 29,719,052 of record NC_039365.1, read on the forward strand.
AACTTGAAGATGAAAACGTTTGGAACTAGCTATGTGTAATCAAAATAATGGCTATTCCAAACCCTAGTAATCCTTCTAAACAAAAACAAGAATAAAAATTCTCAAAAGAAGTTTCCTAGACATTGAGACCTCTGAAAAATTCTTTATCATCCCCGAACTCCTTGTCGTCAACAACCATGGGAACATATGGTTCGTGAAGATAGAAGTCAATTCCAACAAACCTTCTATGCTGATGATGTCGAACCAGGGCCTTCTGAATTTCAAGAGTTCTCATAACAATATCCCTTGTTTGCTGAATCTCCTTTCTTGTATCCTTCAACTCTTCAAGAACACCAGAAAACTTCAGAGAATTTGAAGGAACAGCTCTTGGCTTCCTCACATTTCTTCTTTTTCTTTTCAAAGTTGGAGGTAACGGAGATTTCTTTTTTTCCTTCATGATTGATGGATTAACAATCATATTAACATCTTTTCCATCAGAAGACATGATGCTTGGAGTATCCATAAGAGTACGGATTTGTGAGAGGAATTCACAATGTAAACTCAACAAGCAGTCTTAGGATAGAAATTGTTTCAGAGTAGGAAAAGGAATGTAGAGTTACGCATTTAAACAGGTCCGTGCACGCACAACTCTTAACCCTAGAAAGAGTAGAACCATGTCTATCAAGACGTTTAGACCATACATTCTTTTCTAATGGCCTTATCTTATCTTTGGAAACTAACTTCTTCGAAGAAGACAAAATCTTACATACCTCGGCAGTTTTTTGAGCGAGTATAAGCTTATTTGCTAGTCGATTTGCTCTTCGTTGAAGTTTTTTGACATATCTCATCTTGTGTTTGTACTTGAAACACTTTGAAAGTTCATAACCTTTGAGAGAACAATAAGAGCGTGTCAACGCATATGATGATTCAGACGCCCGGGGATGTGCAAGCTGATAGGCACATGGTAGAACTTGAAAATCATATAGAGAGTTTCCAACAGAAAGGTCAATTATTTCTTCCAGATTGGTTGTCTTCTTTTGAAAGAATATCAAGATTGGTGTATGTATTGCTATAATTATCAAAATAAATATTTTCACAAAGAAGTGCAACACTTGATTTTTCGTCTTCATTGGAATCATATTGATCAGACATTTCATCAAGGATTACATCCATACCTTTATTCCCAGTGTATTTTTTACGGTTTGCACACTCATTTGAAAAATGACTAAAACCCTTAAACTTAAAGCACTGAGGAATATCGTCGTCAACATTCCTGTTTTTAGGAGAAACGCGATTGTGAGGTTTAACTGATGACCTAGGTTTGTCCCTGGAAAAACGTTCAATAGAAGATCTTTAAACTGTCTTGTGATCAAAGAGACTGACTTATCAAGATCTTCATCTGATGAATCATCCTCAGAAAGATCATCCTCAGAGACATACACACTTTTACTTTTATTAAGTAATTTAGTGTTCTTTTGTGCTTTAAAGGCAACATCCTTACCGATTTTGGATGTATGCTCATGATCAAAGATCTTAAGCTTTCCAACCAGAGTCTTTATGGAAAGAGCATAAAGGTTATTTCCTTCAACAATGGAATGCTTCTTATAATCGTATCTAGATGGCAGCGATCTGAGAATTTTCATCACAATGTCCTTTTCAGGAATAGTCTTACCCAATGCAAAATATGCATTAACAATTTCATACACTTTGTGATTAAAATCATCAAATGAATCTTCATCTTCCATATGAAGGTTTTCCCAATAGGAATTAAGGTTTTGAAGCCTAACATCCTTTTCACTGGTATTACCTTCAAATACGGTTTCTAAGATATCCCAAGCATCTTTAGACTAGTGCACGTTGTCACATGGTGTTGAAGATCTGGGGTAATAGCATGTATGATGGCATTCAAACGGTCGGAGTTTTTCTTTGCAGCAAGAATCTCAGCAACGTCATATGTACCAATATTCTTTGGAACGGTCGCATTTTCGATTGCAACAACGGGAGCATCATAGCCATAAACCACATATACCCATGATTGAAAATCACGCGCTTGAAGAAAGGAACGCATAACAATTTTCCACCACAAGTTATTTGAGCCATCGAAGACTGGTGGTATGTTTATAGAGATAACACTTTTGTTCATCCTCAAATCACTTACAAACATAGACTTATAAGGTCCTTAACATGTTTGCCTGCTCTGATACTAACTGAAAATGCGGGGGTCTAACAACCACACCCAACAATTCGTTTGGCAATCTGAGAGGACTTACTCCAATATACTTTCTAGAGAATCAACTAGATAGTCAGACCCAATCTAGAGAAAAGTGAATCAAAGAGTTTAATATCTCTAACCCTTAATTCAATCCGCAATCAGCAAATAAAAATCTACGAGCCCGATTAAAAATAAGAGGAGTAAACTTGATCGGTATCAAAGACCAATGTTCAAGGATCAATCAATTTCAATCAACAACCAAAGGTTGGATTTCCTAATTGATCGATACAACTCACAAACTGTGATATTTCAATTACACAACAAAATATAATGCGGAAAAGAAATAAGACAGGCACCAGAATTTTGTTAACGAGGAAACCGCAAATGCAGAAAAGCCCTGGGACCTAGTCCAGTTTGAACACCACACTGTATTAAGCCGCTACAGACACTAGCCTACTACTAATGAACTTCAGACTGGACTGTAGTTGAACCCTAATCAATTTCACACTGATTCAAGGTAAAGTTGCGCTCCTTACGTCTCTGATCCCAGCAGAATACTACACACTTGATTCCCTTAGTTGATCTCACCCACAACCAAGAGTTGCTACGACCCAAAGTCGAAGACTTGATAAACAAATCTGTCTCACACAGAAAAGTATATGGGATTGAATAAATTTGTCTCCCACAGAATTACCCAAGAGTTTTTGTTATGTCTTTTGATAAATCAAGGTGAACATATACCAATTGATAAACCAGACTTATATTCCCGAAGAACAGCCTAGTATTATCAATCACCTCACAATAATCTAAACTGTATGATGGCGAAACTAGATATTGTGGAATTACAAACGATGAGACGAAGATGTTTGTGATCACGTTTTATCTTACCTATCGGAGAAATTAATCTCGAGCAAATCTTAGAGAAGATAGTACTCAAACGATATAATCAGGGAAGATCAGAACACGCAACTACAAGAGAAATAGTTGGGCCTGGCTTCACAATCCCAATGAAGTCTTTCAAGTCGTTAACCAACAAGGTTTAGGAAAACCTAAGGTTAAAGGATAATCGACTCTATCTTATGCAACTAGTAACACACACAAGTGTGGGGATTAGGTTTCCCAGTTGCTAGAGTTCTCCTTTATATAGTTTTCAAATCAGGGTTTGCAATCCAAGTTACCTTGGTAACAAAGCATTCAATATTCAACGTTAGATGAAAAACCTGATTAACCAAGCTAATATCTTTCAACCGTATCGAACTTATCATGTTACACACAAATGAAATGTACCCTCATTTAGGTTTATGTAACGGTGCCCAAACGTGTACACTCATGTTGGCTCAACAATGGTCAACCGAAGTTAGCCATATGATAACTCTCATATCAACTATATTCATCTTATCCATAACTAGTTCAAATGACTCAAATGAAACTAGTTAAAGAGTTTTTCAATTGCTCTATTCTCATAGAAGTATAGAAGAACACAATCGAAACAAAATCGATTTGATTCACTTGAATCAATCATGAACATTATAGCCACGGTTTGCAAAGATTGAATTTCTTACGATTTAAATGTTTAAGTTCATGAATTGACCGATTTGATAAAGTAACCAGCTTAAATATGCGTACGGGTGTGCGTACTTAAGCAATCAGATTTGAGTTTTTTTTAGTTTCCAAACTCAGCAAAAAAATTCGGTTTGAAAACTTCCGCCAGTATGTGTACGGGTACGCATACTTAAGGTGACTAGTTAAGAATTTGTCAAAACCAAACTCAGCAGAAATATTCGGTTGGAAAACTTCCGCCAGTATGCGTACAGGCACGCATACTGTTAGAGTATTGCTCGGACGAACTTGCATGCATTGCTATCTCAAGCATGTTTTTCAATGTTAGTGATCAAAACTATAAGTCTTGATTTCTAGTCTATTATAGCTAAGTCTCGGACTATGATAGAAAATGTAGTTGAGCTCAAGGACTTCATGGAGATTCATCATACAAGTAGAAGAACTACTCAAGGAACCGGTGGAAATTCTCGACAAAAAGGTATGTGAAGAGTTGAACTTATCTATCACTCAAAAGTCTATCTACTCTATCTCCTATTCTTTGAGACAAGAAGTCGTATGATATACATATAGACTTGGATTATACACATTTGGTATTTCGAGCCGAGTATACCTCGCCTATCTATATCTCGAAATATGTGTTGGTAAGCTTTTCGCTTCGATCAAGTTTATCTTTACCATGTGACGAAAGTTATGATATGTTTCAATCATCTTGAAAATTGCTTTGACGAGAAATGTTTTAACAACTATATAAAATCCTCTAAGAATGTTTCAATGATTGAAATGAGAGTTTAGATTACATAACCAATGGTGGACATAAGCATTGTTGTGGAGACACATTTATGTATAAGTCGTATTCCTTGAACCAAAGTTTGCGAACTTTGTTGATCAAGAGAACCGGAAGAATGGCGTGAGCCAAGTCCGCGAACTCAGTCCGCGAACTGCCGAAGTTCTCAAACCCGAGAATTTCTGCTGGAGTTGACAAACTACTTGCGTGAAGCTAAGTCCGCGAACTCAGTCCGTGAACCCAGTCTGCGAACCGACGAAGTTCTCATACCCGAAAATTTCTGCTGGAGTTTGTAAACTCTGCCCCGTAACTTAAGTCCGCGAACCTAGTATGCAAACTTGAGAAGGTTATATATCTGAAGATGATTTTTGAACTTAAACTTAAAAAGACTAAGGAATGCAGTTTACAAACGGTGGATATAAAATTTCATGAACCGATTCAAGTGAATCAAATTATCTTTGCTTCAATTGTGTCTTGTGTAATACATAAGATTTCCTTGCAATTGAAAAACTCTCTAACTAGTTCATTTGAGTCACTTGAACTAGTTATGGTGAAGAAGAATATGGTTGGTATGAAATGCTCATATGGCTAACCTTTTGGTTAACTATTGTTGAACCAACAATGTACACGTTTGGGCACGGTTAACAAACCTAGAAGCACACATTTCATTTGTGTATAAAAAGCTATGTTTTCGATCTAATGGTTGAGAAATATTAGCTTGAATCTAAATTAGGTTTTCATCAAATGGTGGATATTGTTTGCTTTGTGACCAAGGCAAAACCCTGATTTGAAAGACTATATAAGGGGACATCTAGCAACTCTGCAAAACTAATCCCCACACCTCACGTGTGATACTAGTTTGCGTGCTAGAGTCGTTTCTTCTTTAACCTTTGGTTTTCTTCTTCTAAAACCAGGTTAACGACATAAAGACTTCATTGGGATTGTGAAACCAGACCGATACTACTTTTACCGTAGTTGTGTGATCTGATCTTGCATCTTCTATCGTACGAGTACAATCAGATTGATTGGCTTGAGATTAATATCTCCGATAGGTAAGATATAAAAAGTAGTTACAAGCATCTTCGTCTCATTGTTTGTGATTTCGCAACATCTTGTTTCGCTTCCATACGATTAAGATTGTTGTGAGGTGATTGATTTATCAAGGTTGTTCTTCGGGAATATAAGACCGGATTATCAATTGGTTCCTGTTCACCTTGATTATTATCAAAAGACGGAACAAAAACTTTAGGGTTTTTCTGTAGGAGACAGATTGATCCTTTGATAGACTTGTCTGTGTGAGACATATTTGTTTATTGTTAAATCCTGCGATTTTGGGTCGTGGCAACTCTTAGTTGTGAGTGGGATAAGCTAAGGGAATCAAGTGCGTAGTATCTTGTTGATATTAGAGGCGTAGGGAGTACAACTGTACCTTGTATCAGTGGGAGAATGATTGGGGTTCAACTACAGTCCAGTCCGAAGTTAGCTTGGAGTAGGCTAGTCTCTGTAGCGGCTTAATACAGTGTGTGTTCAATCTGGACTAGGTTCCGGGATTTTTCTGCATTTGCGGTTTCCTCGTTAACAAAATTTCTGGTGTCTGTGTTATTTTAGTTTCCGCATTATATTGTTTTATCTTTATAATTGAAATAATACAGGTTGTGCGTTAGATCATCAATTAAAGTAATCCAACCTTTGGTTGTTGATTGTCATTGATTGATCCTTGGATATTGGTCAGCAAAAAAATTCGGTTTGAAAACTTCCGCCAGTATGTGTACGGGTACGCATACTTAAGGTGACTAGTTAAGAATTTGTCAAAACCAAACTCAGCATAAATATTCGATTGGAAAACTTCCGCCAGCATGCGTACAGGTAGCATACCATTAGAGTATTGCTCGGTCGAACTTGCATGCATTGCTATCTCAAGCATGTTTTTCAATGTTAGTGATCAAAACTATAAGTCTTGATTTCTAGTCTATTATAGCTAAGTCTCGGACTATGATAGAAAATGTAGTTGAGCTCAAGGACTTCATGGCGATTCATCATACAAGTAGAAGAACTACTCAAGGAACCGGTGTAAATTCTCGACAAAAAGGTATGTGAAGAGTTGAACTTATCTATCACTCAAAAGTCTATCTACTCTATGTCCTACTCTTTGAGACAAGAAGTCGTATGATATACATATAGACTTGGATTATACACATTTGGTATTTCAAGCCGAGTATACCTCGCATATCTATATCTCGAAATATGTGTTGGTAAGCTTTTCGCTTCGATCAAGTTTATCTTTACCATGTGACGAAAGTTATGATATGTTTCAATCATCTTGAAAATTGCTTTGACGAGAAATGGTGTAAAAACTATATAACATCCTCTAAGAATATTTCAATGGTTGAAATGAGAGTTTAAATTACATAACCAATGGTGGACATAAGCATTATTGTGGAAACACATTTATGTATAAGTCCTATTCCTTGAACCAAAGTTTGCGAACTTTGTTGATCAAGAGAACCGGAAGAATGGTGTGAGCCAAGTCCGCGAACTGCCGAAGTTCTCAAAACCGAGAATTTCTGCTGGAGTTGACAAACTACTTGCGTGAAGCTAAGTCCACGAACTCAGGCCGCGAACCAGCGAAGTTCTCATACCCGAGAATTTCTGCTGGAGTTTGTAAACTCTGCCCGGTAACTGAAGTCCGCGAACCTAGTCTGCGAACTTGAGAAGGTTATATATATCTGAAGATGATATCTGAACTTAAACTTAAAAAGACTAAGGAATACAGTTTGAAAACCGTGGCTATAAAATTTCATGAACCGATTCAAGTGAATCAAATCATCTTTGCTTTAATTGTGTCTTGTGTAGTACATAACATTTCCTTGCAATTGAACGAATTTCTAACTAGTTCATTTGAAGTTATTTGAACTAGTTGTGGTGAAGAAGAACATGGATGATATGAAATACTCATATGGCTAACCATTTGGTTAACTATTTTTGATCCAACAAGTGCATACGTTCGGGTACGGTTAACAAAGAAGCGTGCATTATCAAGTGTGTGTAACAAGCTAAGTTTTCGATCTAACGGTTGAGAAATATTAGCTTGAATCTAAATCAAGTTTTCATCTAACGGTGAATATTGAATGCTTTGTTACTAAGATAGCATTGATTGCAAACCCTGATTTGAAAGACTATATAAAGGAGACATATAGTATTGTGCAAAACTAATCCCCACGCCTTACGTATGAGACTAGTTTGCGTGCTAGAGTCGATTCTCCTTTAACCTTTTGTTTTCTTCTTCTAAAACCAGGTTAACGACTTAAAGACTTCATTGGGATTGTGAAGCCATACCGATACTACTTTTATCTTTGTTGTGTGATCTAATCTTGCATATTCTATCGTACGAGTACAGTCCGATTGATTGGCTTGAGATTGATATCTCATATAGGCAAGATATGAAAAGTAATCACAAACATCTTCGGCTCATTGTTTGTGATTCCGCAATATCTTGTTTCGCTACCATACGATTAAGATTGTTGTGAGGTGATTGATAATTCTAGGTTGTTCTTCGGGAATATAAGACCGGATTATCAATTGGTTCCTGTTCACCTTGATTATTATCAAAAGACGGAACAAAACCTTTAGGGTTTATCTGTGGGAGACAGATTGATCCTTTGATAGACTTGTCTGTGTGAGACAGATTTGTTTGTTGTCAAAGCCTGCGATTTTGGATCGTAGCAACTCTTAATTGTGGGTGAGATCATCTAAGGGAATAAAGTGCGCAGTATCCTTCTGGGATAAGAGGCGTAGGGAGTACAATTGTACCTTGGATCAGTGGGAGACTGATTGGGGTTCTACTACATTCCTGTCCGAAGTTATCTTGGAGTAGGCTAATGTCTCTAGCGGCTTAATACAGTGTGTGTTCAATCTAGACTAGGTCTCGGGGTTTTTTTGCATTTGCGGTTTCCTCGTTAACAAAAATTCTGGTGTCTGTGTTATTTCAACTTTCGCATTATATTGTTTTATCTTTATAATTGAAATAATACAGGTTGTGCGTTAGATCATCAATTAGAGTAATCCAACCTTTGGTTGTGGATTGTCATTGATTGATCCTTGGATATTGGTCTTTGGTACCCTCCAAGTTATTCCTTGCATTTGATTAGAACTCGCAGTTCCTGCTTGAGTAAATCAAATCAAGAAGAGAGATATAAACTTGTTGATATACTTTTAATTGATCGAGTCTTGTTGATTCTCTTAAAATGATATTCAAGTTTGTCCATACATATTGCTAAGCGAAATATTAGGTGTTGTTGTTAGACCCCCGCTTTTTTCAATTGGTATCAGAGCAGGCAAACACGTTTAAGACCTTACAAGTCTGTGTTTGTAGCGATCTGACTCTATGGACAGAGGTGCTATCTCTATTAACGTAACACCAATCTTCGATGGCTCTAATTACAAATGGTGGAAAATTGTTATGCGAGCTTTTCTTCAAGCACGTGATTTTTAATCATGGGTATATGTTTTTAATGGCTATGATGCTCCTGTTGAGGCAGTTGGAGATGTAAATGTTCCCAAGAATATTGTTGAATACAGTCCTGCCGAGATACTTGCTGCAAACCAAAATTCCGACGGTTTGAAAGCCATCATACATGCCATTACCCCAAATCTTCAGCACCATGTGTCTAATTGCACTAGGTATAAAGATGCTTGGGATATCTTAGAAACCGTATTTGAAGGTAACTCCAGTGAAAAGAAGCTAGGCTTCAAAACCTTAATTCCGATTGGGAGAACCTTCGTATGGCATATGAAGATACATTTGATGAGTTTAATCACAGAGTGTCTGAAATTGTTAATGCATCTTTTGTATTGGGTAAGACTATTCCTGAAAAGGACATTGTGATGAAAATTCTCAGATCGCTGCCATCTAGATACGAGTCTAAGAAGCATGCCATCGTTGAGGGAAATAACCTTGATAATCTTTCCAGAAATACATTGGTTGGAAATCTAAAGATCTTTGATCATGAGCATATATCCAAAATCGGAAAGGATATTGCCTTTAAAGCATAAAAGAACACTAAATTACTTGATAAAAGTGAAAGTGTATATGTCTATGAGGATGATCAGTCTGAGGGTGATTTTTTGGATGAAGATCTTGACAAATCAGTCTCCTTAATCACAAGACAGTTTAGGGATCTTCTATTGAAGAGAAGTAAACGGTTTTCAAGAGACAAACCTAGGTCATCAGATAAACCTCACAATCGCGTTCCTCTTAAAAATAGGGATGCTAACGAGGCTGATGATGAGGATATACCACAGTGCTTTAAGTGTAAAGGTTTTGGTCATTTTGCAAACGAGTGCCCAAATCGTAGAAAATATACTGGGAAGAAAGGTCTTGCTGTAACACTTGATGAGATGTCCGAGATCTATGATTCTGATGAAGATAGGAAATCAAGTGTTGGTTTCTACGTGAAAACATTGATTTTGATAATTGTAGCAATACATATATCAACCTTGATGGTTTCAGTGAAGAAGAGAATTCAATCAAGATGGAAGAATCAATTGACCCATCTTTTGGAAACTCTGTTTTTAATGTTTCAGGATCTACTATGTGTCTGGATGTTTTCACACCACAGATGCCTGAATACTATCCAAGTTGACGTGCTCGTTCTGTCCTCAGAAGGGTCATGAACTATCAAGATGTTACAAGTACAAACATCAAGTGAGGCACGCCAACAAACTTCAACGAAGAGCAAAACGATTGGCAACGAAGCTTAAACTTGCTCAGAAGACTGCTGAGGTATGTAGGATTTTATCTTCGTCTAAGAAGTTGGTTTCCAAAGACAACATAAGACCATTAGAGAAGAAGGTATAGTCAAATCGATTTGATAGATAGAATTCAGAGGATTCCTCCCAAGAGGAAAATAGTGGACAAATTATTGTTCACCACATCACAAATTAATTGTGTTGTTTGGTAAATCTTGTCTCATGTGCCTGATCAAAAGAGATAAGATTGTGTACCGCTCAGGCTTTAGAAAAAGTTTTTTTTTCTTAGGTTTGTTTTTCCTGTCTATCAAATAAAGTAAAGGATTATTAATCGACAATTCTACTCTTTATAGGGTTTAGAATTGGGCGTACACAAACCTTTTTAAAGGTTGCGAACCCTACATTCCTTTTTCCTCTCTGATATCCTTTATATCTTATGACTGCTTGATGAGATTGTGAATTCCACTCACAAAAACCAGTTGTTTATAACTATTCTCTAAGAATCATGTCTTTGGATGGAAAAAATGTCAATATGTTTGTTAAGCCATCAATCAAGGAAAAAGATAAATCTCCAGTAACTCCTTCCTTGAAAAGAAATAGGGGGAATACAAGAAAGCCAAAGTTTGTACCTTCTAACTCTCAGAAGTTTTCCGATGTTCTTGATGAGTTGAAGGAAATAAGAAAGGAGATTAGTGAATTAAAGGCTTGTGTTTTAAGATCTTTGGAAATTCAGAAGGCCCTGGTTCGACATCATCAACCAAGACGGTTTTTTGGTATTGACTCCTTCCTCCACGAACCTTATATTCCAATGGTTGTTGAAGACAAGGAGTTCGGGAATGATAAGGAATTTGTCAAAGACATTGTTTCCTAGTATTTCTTCTTTTTGGTTTAGTTAGAAGAATAAATAGTGCTTTGAATAGCAATGACTGTGACTACACATAGCTATTATTTTTCATCTTCTTATTTTTTTTAAGGTTTATTGGTATTAAATTCTAAAAATATTTGGAGGATGATGTTTTGCAGTATTTAATCTTTATGATTTGTTATATTTCAATGTGTTATGGGATATTGGTGTTTACGTCCGTGAACTATGTTTGTCCCATACTTTATCAAAAGTAAAGTCGTTCGTGATCAGTATTCACGTATTGATAAAAGAATGAATGGACTTTTGACAAATACAAAAGTTAAGCCTATATTGTCAAATATTTTGATGGAAGATAGGTTAAAATCTTTTGTTTTCAAGGATTATGTCTATTAATTGTCGTTATGCAAATAGTGATTGAAGATAGAATGAATCCTTGTGTATTCCGCAGTATTGATCATTCCTGATCCATACTTTTATATATTATTGTGAGGCTCCGTAATGTATCTTATGTTGAGCACTATACAACCAAGTTCATTTATTAGCTTAGTTGGTGTTCCGTGAGATATGTTATGTCGAGCATATTGAACTAAATTAATCATCTTGTTTGGTTATTTAGTTATTGCTCCGTAAGTTTTCTTATGTCGAGCAAAACAAATGACAATTAAATTGATTACTTTTATGATTAGTTTGGTTGTGTATTCCAGTTAGATTAATTATGGGTTCTCTTGTAATTAATCTAGTTGAGTATTTTCGTGTCTCCATAAGTTCTCTTATGTTGAGCACAATGATGAGTCCTAAAAAGTACATATTTCTATATCTTTTTGTTGGCATTTAACTCATCTTTTGTGCATTAATTCTACATTTTATCCCATATTCTGTATTTTCTTTGTTTTCAAGAATAAATATTTTTCTTACTTAATTTTGCATTTTTAGGTAATAAATAAAGTCTGGATGACTTGCGGAGCGGAAAAGAGCTGAAGAGTAGTGAAAAGCCGGAAGAAATTACGCAAGGAAGCCGCAAAGAATGGTGCGCACAAGACCAAAAAGCTAGGAATGGGCTCAAGAAGGAAGAATTGTTCTTAAAGAAGATATGGGCTTGGCATACCCAAGGCCCAAAACCCTTACCCAAACCCATTTTCTATATCCATACCCGCTTCCATTCTCAGCCGTTAGATTGGATCCATCTCATCATCCAATGGTCGCTTCTTCATCGTGCATCAAAATCTGAAGTCCCTGCAAAACACCATAGTGCCTAAATTCCAAGCCTTCAGATTAGATCACATTTAGATCCTACGGTCGCTTCTTTGCCTGTGCATCAAATCTCGATACTTCCGCTTAACACTACAACACCTAACTCCATCTGGTGTCGTTAATTTTGTTGTATTGTATAATCCAACGGTCTCTGCAGGATCCACTTCATCTCACCGTCAGATTGATCTTTCATCTCCACATCCCACGGTCGAGATTCGCCAAACATCAAAAATCCTTATCCTCGCTCAACACCCTAGCACCTAAGTTTATATCCCACAAAACAAACACGCCCTAGCCATCGAACCCACCTTCTTCTTCTCCCTTCTTCCCTCTGCAGAGAACAGCTCTGCCATCACCATCACCTTCTGCCATCGCCATCATCCCTACCAGCCATTACAACCACCCTACATCAAATACAACCAAAACCCATCCTTCCCCCATCATCCTATGCTACCTATTTCACTGATTTCACACTCCCTCTCTCTGTTAGGGTTTTGAAATCGATGAACTAGGTTGATAGGCAGAGGAAGCTCGAGCTGGAGTGTAGCAGCATGGAAGACATGAAGAGGAGCAGGAAGAAGAGCAGCAAGAGTATGGGTAAGAATTGTCATGTCAATTTCTTTAATTTCAAAAACCCTAATTCACTGTTTTGGGAATTTGGGGGAAAGTGTAACCCTAATTCGAATTGTATAAATAGGAGCTGTGAGGGTGCTGTTGAGGTTATGCCTGGATTAGCCAGTGTGTCCAGAACCAAGTTCTGTTAATGATCATTTTTGTGCTGTTAATGTTGTGTTCATGTTTAAATGTAATATCCTGTTGTGTTCTGTGTGTGATGTTTGTTCTTGTGATGTTTTGTATCCATCTGTCATGTTATGTTTGTGTTAATTAGCATGTTTATAATGTCTCTTCACATGTTCCTGTAATTTCCTGTTTAAATCTCAGAGAAGCCAACTGAACTATGATGGTTAGCTATTAGGATGGTTTTTGTTGAACTCAAGATAGCTTAGGCTAGTTAGATTCCTAAAAGCCCAACTGATTTGTGATTAGTGGTGCTGTAAGAAGACCACTAATGCTAGGGGTCAGTGGTGGCTCTAAGGAGTTAATCAGCTACATTAGTTAGTAAGCCACTGCCTAGTTAGTCTGTGATTGGTTGTGCCTTAAACAGACAGCCAATACTAGGGGTTAGCTAAGGCTGTAAGGTTAGTTAACTAGACATATGACAAAAACTTAACCTAGGTGAACTAGCTAGGTGAAGGGAATTCTCATCCATCTCCTTACACTTCCCATCCACAATTTCTTTTCCATGTTTTGTTTTGATTAAATTGTTCTTAGTTTTTCTTTGTTTCTTTGCCTCTTAACTTCACTGCCTTTGGCTCACTGCCACTGAATTTTTCTTTGGTTCTTTAGTTCACTGTCTGTCATTAGCTCAGCTATCTAGGAAACTTCAATACACCCCAAGTCCCTGTGGAATGATCCCTTGCTTACTTTCTATACTAAAACTTGGCCTTGTATACTTGCAAGAGTTTTTGTGTGTTTTCCAACCACACCAAGTTTTTGGCGCCGCTGCCGGGGACTTGGCGTTGTGTTTTCGAAGCATTCTTATTTGCTGTTCTCCTTGCATTTAGTTCATCTAGCCTCACTTGCATATTCATCTTGCATATTCTCTGCACTGCATATCTTGCATCATGCATTGCATTCTTGCATCTTAGATTAACTTGCTGTTTTAGTAGCTGCTGTGTAGTGCAGCTGAAAGAAACTGATCTTTGCTGAGTCCAGGTACCTGCTGTGAAGCCCAAATAGAGCTGAGCTGCTTCTCCTGCTGCTTCTCCTGATCCTGCTGCTGCTCCTGATCCTGCTGCTGCTATTGCTGATGTGCTCCTGTTGCTATTCCCTGCTGCTGCTGCCTGCTGAAGCTGATGTAAGAAAAGCCCAATTGGGCTGTAAGCTGCAGAAGGAGAAGAAATTGAACCAAGCCCAACTGGGCTGTAAGCTGCAGAAGGAGAAGAAATTGAACCAAGCCCAACTGGGCCTTGAGTGTTGAAGCCAAAGCTTAGGATGATCCAAAGCCCAACTGGGCTTTTGCAACCAAACTGAGCAGCTGGGCTGTGCTTAAGCAAGTAAGCCTAAACCCATTAAGAGAACCCAACCTGTGGGCTTCCATTTTTAATTTGTGGGCTTGTAATAATTTTTTCCATTTTTTTTGTTGGGCTTGTAATTTAAGTTAACTTTTGGGTTTGTATTTGAGCATTAACTGTGGGATTGTCCCTATCAAAATTTTGGGTTTCAAAAACCCAACAAACAACCTAAACAAGGTTAACTGAACCTACCAACTCAGCTGGGCTTCATTAGTTTCTAGGCTTGCTGAAGTCGTTAGTGGGCCGTGTACCCAAACTCTAGGCCAAAAGTTGGGCTCTGTTTCACAACAGTTCCCCAAACCCATTGCCTCACCAAAGCACAACCAAAACAGTGGGCTTATCCCCATAAAAACCAAATGTTTCCCATCAAAAACCAAATGTTTTTCATTCCCATAAAAACCAAATTTTTCCCAAAAATCCAAACCCATTAAAAACCAAATTTTGGGCTTTGTAACATAGTTACTTAGCTTTTGAGCCCAATCATGTCTAGATCTTGGTCTACAGTTGGGGAATACAACAAATTCCTTAGAGAACTTGCGTATGGACAAACTTCACGTTATGAACCTCCCATAGACCATGATGTCAATAGTTATAGGAATTATTATGGACATTTTCAAAGTCCCGAGCTTCAATACATGAACCCTACTGACTATTCGCACATGCATCGTTTGCCACAACGTGAAAATGAACATTTTGCTAGTGCCTCACTCACACAATCATCTCTTGTGGATCAATTAGAAGCTCGAATCGCAGCTTTAGAAATGCAATCACATGAGGAATCTGTCACATCTAATTTTCTTAGGCAACCTGAAATCTATGCATGTCCTGCATGTGGTAGTTTAGACCACCCTGTTGAGAATTGTCATATTTTGCATAATTTTAGGCAATCTAGAGAAAATCCAAGGTATGAAATGCCCATAAATTGTGAGAATGGTAGTCATTGGGACCATAATCAATCCTTTGAGGGTTGCGATCAATCTTTTATAAACCCTAATGACCATGCACACATGTACCAATCACCACAATTTGAACATGAAGAATTTTGTACTCCCATGAATTTAGACTCCACCACAGAAGCTTTCAGACTCAGTGAGCAAAACTTCGATAGATCTACATCACGAATTCAGGCATATTTAGATCAGATTTTGCTTCACCTACAAAAGGAGGAAATTCATGAGGAAATGTATGTTGTCCCTAATGAAGTGTCTAGTCCCATTCATGTAAATGATGTTGAATATGAACCTAATTTAGAGGAACATGAATCGACTAACGACACCACCACTTTTAATGAGGACCAATATGCATGCTACCATGATGATGATTATGATGATTATGATGATGTTAGAAGAACATGAAAATATTGTGGAACCTGTTGGTTCAATAACATATGGCTTCTCGCCCTCGACCTTCATGAATGTTGTTTTTTCTAATACTCATTGTAATTCATATGATTTTGATATTGACATGGGATTCGTACAATTATTCTGTGAAGATGAGCATGACATAGGAATAGTTGAATCTTCTGTAGACACTAATATGCATGAAATATATTTGATGTGTCTGATTCTCTACCTAGGTCACATTGTGATATTTCTCCTGATTTGCCGATGCATGAGAATGAATCTGTTGATGATGTTGATGATTCTGAGTGTGAACTTGCTAATTTGATTGATGATTGTGAGCATGATGTGACATGTGTAGATGATTTAGGAGATTTTGATTTGATTAATAATGATGAGCCTATTCTCCTACATGAGTCACAATCTGTTGGCCTTCCACCCAACCTAGATTTGGTTTGTACCAATATTGCAAAACCAATTTTTCTGAGAATGCCCAACCTAGGTTTGGAACTGTGTGCTTCCCAAGTCCTCTTGGACTATTTTGCTTCTAAGTATAATATCTTTGAGGAACCACAGTTGGAAATTGCTTGTTTGTCCGTCCCTAGCACAGTTCATTTCGAGCTAGACCTTTTGCATGATGAACCCCCGAAACTGCGCGATTTTGTTTTCAAAATTATATCTTCTGTAAAATCCAGGTTTGGGGGTAGCTCATTTTGTTTCACAGCTTCACTTACATGCCTACCATATTATTATTGTGTGAAGCTGTTGAAACCTTTACACTTTGTCTTTTGGGTTGATCCTCAACTCTTTAGATTGTTAGTGTATGGTGAATTTTTGTATATAATCCAGTAGCTAAAATTTCTTAAAAACCTTTTTGTTCCTTTTGTATATATTTTGCTAATCCAATATGATCTCGGCTGAAATATGTTGGATTTTTGCCTTGAATAACGGAGTTTTAATTCTGCTTTCGCCGAAATCGGGTATTCTCTCTCCTTTTACTCTACTCAGCATGTCCCTTTCCATATGTTGCATTTTAATTCTTTCCATATTTTGAAACATTGAGGACAATGTTTAGTTTAGGTTTGGGGGTATAGAGTAGATACCATGATAATTTGCCATAATTGAAAACGAACTCCTTCTTTTGAAAAAAAAAAATTGAAAAATTCAAAAAAATTAAAAAATAAAAAATCATAAAAATGGAGCTCATTTACCTTGAAATGTTGACTCTTGTGCAAATATGTATTTTTATTAGGAGTCTTAGTCTAGATATTTAGGCACCCTGATTCTAGCACAATTCACATAGTGATAAGAAATTTGCACGCGCACGATCTACCAATACATGTATGGCCTCGATCTTCAAGGTGTTTGATAGGAAGTTACGATTGCCAATCACTTTAGAATACTGAACGAAACTTGACTAGCTTGTTCTTTGGTTGGTTGGGATAGAAGGTGGAGGTTACATTAAGAAAGACAACCATCGAATTTAACTGGGTGCATCAAAAAGGGCTACCTCTTGCAAAGTGTCATGTAATTTTTGTTTCCTTTTGTATATGTATCAAAAGTGTTTCCTTCAAAAAAAAAAAAAAAAAAAAAAAAAATATCAGAAAAATACAAAAAAATCAAGTACTTATCAATTCCATCATCTCTTGTTCCAAAAATAAAAAGAGAATAGTCAATGTAAATAAGAGTCATGTAAAGAGTCATCTTTTGTTGTTTCATTGTAATAAGCAAGGAGGGTGTATGCCATTGATGTACAACGCGAGTAATTGTGAAATACCTCCAACTCATTCACAATTCTCGTAAAGTCCGGACAGCTAGCTAGATTTCGACCTCAGTTCTTAGCCTGAGAAACTATCTCTTGGTGATTAGTAGTCATAACTTCAGATCTTTCTTTACACATGTGTAGATACACTTTACACTCTTATCACATGTCTTTTTTTGTTATCAGTGCTAGGATTGTGCCTTTGATAGCTAGATTGACATCTCCATTTTGCTGTGAGCTTCTACTGTCTTGCACATGTCACATTTCATGGAATCTGAGCTTATATTTTGTCCTAGAACTTTTTAGGTACGTTCTAAGCAAACCTTCACGAGACTCCAACTCGTCCACTAGGGACACTTAGTGGTTTAAAAGGCTTAGTGCATACGCTAAATGCATTCGAGAGACCAGCGACAGTGGTATAGGTAGGATTTCCTTAGTTTTGTTTTACTTGAGGACAAGTAAAATTCAGGTTTGGGGGTATTTGATGAGTCCTAAAAAGTACATATTTCTATATCTTTTTGTTGGCATTTAACTCATCTTTTGTGCATTAATTCTACATTTTATCCCATATTCTGTATTTTCTTTGTTTTCAAGAATAAATATTTTTCTTACTTAATTTTGCATTTTTAGGTAATAAATAAAGTCTGGATGACTTGCGGAGCGGAAAAGAGCTGAAGAGTAGTGAAAAGCCGGAAGAAATTACGCAAGGAAGCCGCAAAGAATGGTGCGCACAAGACCAAAAAGCTAGGAATGGGCTCAAGAAGGAAGAATTGTTCTTAAATAAGATATGGGCTTGGCATACCCAAGGCCCAAAACCCTTACCCAAACCCATTTTCTATATCCATACCCGCCTCCATTCTCAGCCGTTAGATTGGATCCATCTCATCATCCAATGGTCGCTTCTTCATCGTGCATCAAAATCTGAAGTCCCTGCAAAACACCATAGTGCCTAAATTCCAAGCCTTCAGATTAGATCACATTTAGATCCTACGGTCGCTTCTTTGCCTGTGCATCAAATCTCGATACTTCCGCTTAACACTACAACACCTAACTCCATCTGGTGTCGTTAATTTTGTTGTATTGTATAATCCAACGGTCTCTGCAGGATCCACTTCATCTCACCGTCAGATTGATCTTTCATCTCCACATCCCACGGTCGAGATTCGCCAAACATCAAAAATCCTTATCCTCGCTCAACACCCTAGCACCTAAGTTTATATCCCACAAAACAAACACGCCCTAGCCATCGAACCCACCTTCTTCTTCTCCCTTCTTCCCTCTGCAGAGAACAGCTCTGCCATCACCATCACCTTCTGCCATCGCCATCATCCCTACCAGCCATTACAACCACCCTACATCAAATACAACCAAAACCCATCCTTCCCCCATCATCCTATGCTACCTATTTCACTGATTTCACACTCCCTCTCTCTGTTAGGGTTTTGAAATCGATGAACTAGGTTGATAGGCAGAGGAAGCTCGAGCTGGAGTGTAGCAGCATGGAAGACATGAAGAGGAGCAGGAAGAAGAGCAGCAGGAGTATGGGTAAGAATTGTCATGTCAATTTCTTTAATTTCAAAAACCCTAATTCACTGTTTTGGGAATTTGGGGGAAAGTGTAACCCTAATTCGAATTGTATAAATAGGAGCTGTGAGGGTGCTGTTGAGGTTATGCCTGGATTAGCCAGTGTGTCCAGAACCAAGTTCTGTTAATGATCATTTTTGTGCTGTTAATGTTGTGTTCATGTTTAAATGTAATATCCTGTTGTGTTCTGTGTGTGATGTTTGTTCTTGTGATGTTTTGTATCCATCTGTCATGTTATGTTTGTGTTAATTAGCATGTTTATAATGTCTCTTCACATGTTCCTGTAATTTCCTGTTTAAATCTCAGAGAAGCCAACTGAACTATGATGGTTAGCTATTAGGATGGTTTTTGTTGAACTCAAGATAGCTTAGGCTAGTTAGATTCCTAAAAGCCCAACTGATTTGTGATTAGTGGTGCTGTAAGAAGACCACTAATGCTAGGGGTCAGTGGTGGCTCTAAGGAGTTAATCAGCTACATTAGTTAGTAAGCCACTGCCTAGTTAGTCTGTGATTGGTTGTGCCTTAAACAGACAGCCAATACTAGGGGTTAGCTAAGGCTGTAAGGTTAGTTAACTAGACATATGACAAAAACTTAACCTAGGTGAACTAGCTAGGTGAAGGGAATTCTCATCCATCTCCTTACACTTCCCATCCACAATTTCTTTTCCATGTTTTGTTTTGATTAAATTGTTCTTAGTTTTTCTTTGTTTCTTTGCCTCTTAACTTCACTGCCTTTGGCTCACTGCCACTGAATTTTTCTTTGGTTCTTTAGTTCACTGTCTGTCATTAGCTCAGCTATCTAGGAAACTTCAATACACCCCAAGTCCCTGTGGAATGATCCCTTGCTTACTTTCTATACTAAAACTTGGCCTTGTATACTTGCAAGAGTTTTTGTGTGTTTTCCAACCACACCACACAATCAATTGAATTGATCACTTCTTGTGTTTAATTTGATTGCATATTCCGATTAAATTAATCATGGGTTTACTTGTGATTATTTTGATTGAGTTATTGGATAAAGAAAATAATTCTTATGGTTTTTGGTGTCCAATAAAAATCCTTCTTTTCTTTCGAAATTAAGGTCGCTCTTGTTGTTCTTTCGGGAATGACATCAAATGGGGGAGAGTTCTTTTGAACTTGTGCTTAATAGTCATATTTTGAGGGGTGTGTGGATGTGGAATTTTAGAGGGGTTATCTTGTATCTTTAAACTCCTTGATGAATGCATTTAGCTTCGGCTTTATGATTGCATCTAAATTAGTTGGTATGTATTTTTTCCTTTTGTCATGAAATGTCTCTCTCGGAAATTTCATTATGATCCCGTTCTTGTACCTTTGCCAATTTTATTGACAAAAAGGGGGAGAATTAATATGTAGTTCATACTACAAATACATATGGTTTTCGGATCATTGTATAAGGGGGAGTGGTTTCTATGTGAGATGGAGTATTGACTAAGGAGGAGTGATACATATCACCATAGTATTATTGTTGAAGTTGTGATACAATTGAACTTTGACACTGTGTAATAATACTATGACACTGTATAACAATGATCGGAACTATGTTTTCTCATTGTTATAGATACGTATCTTCAACATCGGTGATGCTAAACTTACAACCTTTGGGATCATTGGAGTACTTGGAAGTGACAAAGATTTCGAGGAATGTTGAAGATTAGACATGTGGAATAGGAGCTACTAAAGTTTCTTTATCTTTTTGGTATTCCATATGCATTGATAGTTTTGTCACTAAAATTAACAAAGGGGGAGATTGTTAGAGCATTGCTCAGTCGAACTCGCATGCGTTGCTATCTCAAGTATGTTTTTCAATGTTAGTGATCAAAACTATAAGTCTAGATTTCTAGTCTATTATAGCTAAGTCTCGGACTAGGATAGAAAATGTAGTTGAGCTCAAGGACTTCATGGCGATTCATCATACAAGTAGAAGAACTACTCAAGGAACCGGTGGAACTTCTCGAAAAAAAGGTATGTGAAGACTTGAACTTGTCTATCACTCAAAAGTCTATATACTCTATCTCATACTCTTTGAGACAAGAATTCGTATGCTATATATATAGACTTGGATTATATACATTTGGTATTTCGAGCGGAGTATACCTCGCCTATCTATATATCGAAATATGTGTTGGTAATATTTTCGCTTCGATCAAGTTTATCTTTACCATGTGACGAGAGTTATGATATGTTTCAATCATCTTGAAAATTGCTTTGACGAGAAATGGTGTAAAAACTATATAACATCCTCTAAGAATATTTCAATGATTGAAATGAGAGTTTAGATTACATAACCAATGGTGGACATAAGCATTATTGTGGAAACACATTTATGTATAAGTCCTATTCCTTGAACCAAAGTTTGCGAACTTTGTTGATCAAGAGAACCGGAAGAATGGCGTGAGCCAAGTCCGCGAAATGCCGAAGTTCTCAAACCCGAGAATTTTTGCTGGAGTTGACAAACTACTTGCGTGAAGCTAAGTCCGCAAACTCAGTCCGCGAACCAGCGAAGTTCTCATACCCGAGAATTTCTGCAGGAGTTTGTAAACTCTGCCCGGTAACTTAAGTCCGCGAACCTAGTCTGCGAACTTGAGAAGGTTATATATATCTGAAGATGATATCTGAACTTAAACTTAAAAAGACTAAGGAATGTAGTTAGAAAACCGTGGCTATAAAAGTTCATGAACCGATTCAAGTGAATCAAATCATCTTTGCTTTAATTGTGTCTTGTGTAGTACATAACATTTCCTTGCAATTGAACAAATCTCTAACTAGTTCATTTGAAGTCATTTGAACTGGTTGTGGTGAAGAAGAACGTGGTCGATATGAAATGCTCATATGGATAACCATTTGGTTAACTATTGTAGAACCAACAAGTGCATACGTTTGGGTACGGTTAACAAACCTAGAAGTGTGCATTATCAAGTGTGTTTAACAAGATAACTTTCGATCTAACGGTTGAGAAATATTAACTTGAATCTAAATCAGGTTTTCATATAACGGTGAATATTGAATGCTTTGTTACTAAGATAACATTGATTGCAAACCCTGATTTGAAAGACTATATAAAGGAGACATCTACTATTGTAAAAAACTAATCCCCACACCTTACGTGTGATACTAGTTTGCGTGCTAGAGTTGATTCTCCTTTAACCTTTGGTTTTCTTCTTCTAAAACCAGGTTAACGACTTAAAGACTTCATTGGGATTGTGAAGCCAGACCGATACTACTTTTATCGTAGTTATGTGATCTGATATTTCATCTTCTATCGTACGAGTACAATCATATTGATTGGCTTGAGATTGATATCTCCGATAGGCAAGATATAAAAACTAATCACAAACATCTTCATCTCATTGTTTGTGATTCCGCAACATCTTGTTTCGCTAGCATATGATTAAGATTGTTGTGAGGTGATTGATAATTTTATGTTGTTCTTCGGGATTATAAGACCGGATTATCAATTGGTTCATGTTCACCTTGATTATTATCAAAAGACGGAACAAAACCTTTAGGGTTTATCTGTGGGAGACAGATTGATCCTTTGATAGACTTTTCTGTGTGAGACGGATTTGTTTACTGTCAAAGCCTGCGATTTTGGGTCGTAGAAACTCTTAGTTGTGGGTGAGATCATCTAAGGGAATCAAGTGCGCAGTATCCTGCTGGGATCAGAGGCGTAGGGAGTTCAATTGTACCTTAGATCAGTGGGAGACTGATTGGGGTTTAACTAGAGTCCAGTCCGAAGTTATGTTGGAGTAGGCTAGTGTCTGTAGCGGCTTAATACAGTGTGTGTTCAATCTGGACTAGGTCCCGAGGTTTTTCTACATTTCCGGTTTTCTCGTTAACAAAATTTCTGGTGTCTAGGTTATTTTAATTTCCGCATTATATTGTTTTATCTTTATAATTGAAATAATACAGGTTGTGTGTTAGATCATCAATTAGAGTAATCCAACCTTTGGTTTTTGATTGTCATTGATTGATCCTTGGATATTGGTCTTTGGTACCATCCAAGTTATTCCTTGTATTTGATTAGTACTCGCAGTTTCTGTTTGAGGAAATCAAATCAAGAGAGAGAGATATAAACTCGTTGATGTACTTTTAATTGATTGAGTCTTGTTGATTCTCTTAAAAGTATATTCGAGTTTGTCCATACATATTTCTAAGAGAAATACTGGGTGGTGTTATATCCAAAGATGGTTACATAATCAACTCTTCATTTCAATCATCGAAACTTTATTATAGGACGTTATATAGTTGTTGTTCACAAACTATTTTTTGTCAAAGCAATTTTCAAATTATTGAAATTATCATAATGAAACATTCCAAGGCAACACCAAATGATTGTATCACACAAACCATGTAAGATGTAACGCGGAAATTTTTATATGATCTTATTCGGACTTTCGTCACGAATGTAAGATGAATTCGGCCGAAGTGAAAGCTTTCCAACACATATTCTGAGAAATATATAAGCGAGATAAACTCAGCTCGAAATCTCAAATGTGTATTAATAGAAAACTATATCGTAACACGACTTATGTCTTAATATAGGAGATAGAGTAGAAATAGACTTTCCAAGTGATAGATAAGTTTAAGTGTCCACATACCTTTTGTCGATGAAGTTCCACAAGCTCCCCTTAATAGTTCTTCGTCTTTAGGAGATGAACGCCGTGAAGTCTAAAGCTCAACTACACAATCTATATCCTATTCCGAGACATCTAAATAGGCTAGAAATCAAGACTCATAGTTTTGATCACTAACATTGACAAACATGCTTAAGATAGCAACGCATGCGAGTTCGACCGAGCAATGCTCTAACAGAGGCAAAAACCGGAGTGAAGTTCTGGTAAACAGTATTATGTCGACTTATTCGAACATTGTTCTAATTGCACTAATGTTTGTAATTGGCTAGGTTTAAAACCTTTCGACCTATGCGAATTTGGAAGTTTAATTTTCTTCAGCTACTATTCTTGAAGGCGGATCTTCCCCTCGCAAAGTGAATATAATTTATGTTGATATTCGTAATGATCTGGAGACAAGTTACTTTTAAGATGGTGAATAAGTTTTTACCCAAACTCAATCTCTAGTTCAAAATGAAAAATTTATGAGCCAAATGTACTCGATATACTTATTAATGCATATTTGTTGCTTGAGTTCGTGAAAATTCTATCTTTTAAAGGCCATATTGGCTAGGTCACAGAAGTTCGAACTGGTAAACTCAAGAATAGTTGGCCGAACCTAGTGTTAATTGAGTTTCTGAACGAAGTTCGACTAGGTAAACTGAAGAGTTCTTTGTCGATTGTTCATTTTTATGTGGAATATAATTACATTCAGCTAGGTTAAAAATCTATTTTTCTGACCGATTTTAATAGTCAAAATTTAGCGCTAGAAAAATGCTCTAAGAATCGTCTAGGAATATATATTTTTACATGGCCGATGTTTTTTTGTTTTTTTTTTTGTTTTCGATAAAGCATAACAATGTTCGATTATGTATATATAATAATTCCTTGTCGATTTTCTTAGTTTCTGTTTCAGAGGCAAAAACCAGAGTGAAGTTCTCTAGGAAGTATTATATCGATTACTTAGCCGAATATTATGATAATTACACTTATGTTTGTAATCGGGTAGGTTTAGAACCTTTGGACCAGTGAGAATTGGGGTGTTTTTTTCTTCTTCTTTTGCTTTAACTAACATTGTGATATTTTCACAGACCTGAATTTGTACCAATTGGTAATCCTATATCTTTTGAACGGTTATGTAAATTTTTTTCATGTCACTTTGAAAATGACTTGGTAGGTTAATAATTTATGTGTATTCAATGTTTTAAAGTTTATTAACAAGTTTTCTAACTTTATATTTTGCCTCCATGTAGCCCTGGAAAAAATGAAAGAAGTGAAGAGTTAGGTTATGGAACATGGAAAACGAAAGATGTGTACATTATCTTCTAATGGACAAACCAAAAAACCCGCTTTAAATTAATATTCCAAAGAAACGATAAGTTCGTAATTTATATGATGATGAGTTTTGTATATCATGGAAAACCATAAGGAAGAATAAAACCATCACAAATAAGACCAATTTCTCTTTCAAGATTGTTTCTAATCTCAACAAAGAAAAGAAATGAGATTTGAGTAAAATTGTGGAAGGTCGCCATAATCACTTTTCTCGGAATGATCTTGGAGGATATACTACCATTGCAAATATTTTACAAAAAAAAACTAAACGAAATATATAAAATGGGGAAACGATGTATTGGATCAATAATATGTTTAGAAAAATAAAGACAAATAACCCCGAAAATTACTCCACTATGTCTTCCCTTTACAATGTAAAAGAAACCTTGAAAAGGAATGAACGGAAATATAAGGATGTTAATAACATATGATGCTTTTGAAAATGAAGCATAATTACGCGGTCTAAATGCAATTACGGCCGGATGGAGAAAGAATTTTATCTATTTATTATAATGGATTGCATATATAAGACGAACAAATATGAGATGCCATTTCTGAACGTTTTGAGCATACGTCGACCAATTATCTATGTAGTTTGGTGTTTTTTTTCTTGGTTAAAGAGAAGGAACCAACTTATATAAATTATCCTAGCCGAACATTCCTCTGCAAATACAAAAATAACCTTATTTTTTCACGATCCAATTGTTTAATTTGTTCTTCAACTTGGTGTTGAACTTGTTCTTGATTTGATTTGGTTGGTTTGTAGGTGCTCCAAATTGGAGATTCAATACCAACGACGTTTAAAACGAGTTAATTATAAAAGAGTGATTAATCGAAGATGATTATTTTTGGTTTTGAATCAGTGGTTAAGCAACAACACTAAACATTTAAGGAAGTGGAAGAAAAAAAAAATAATATTTGAAATAAAAATGTTGGTTAGGTTTAGTTGTTTTATTTAGTTATTAAATTAGAACTAAGTTATTAATTTAGGGGCAATTGGAGATTCGATACCATTCGAGTGAAGTCGACGCTCATATTTCAAACATCTTAAACATGTTTTGTGGAACATGTGTCCGCAAAAAGGTATCATGCAGAACCGTGTTCCATCCCTGAAGAAATTCCTCCTCCTAAACTTTTTCCCACGTACAACACATATTGTTTAGCACTTAAGTCCCTGAAATTCCCAGTTGGTTTATCCTAGGGGTATAATTTTCTCAACTAATAGAATATCACGAATTTTACTAAAGTTCTCACTATATATTAGCCGTATTTTTCTTTTTTGAAAAAATAAACAACATATACAAACAAAATAAAATACTATAACTAATAATATTATTAAAACTGGTTAGGATTGGGTGTCTCAACATCCAAAAAAAATATAAACCTTGGATTATTTATCTTTCAGAAAATCCATTACGAAATAAAAAATTAACTAGAATAACATATTTTTTGTAGCAAAAATAAAAACAAGAATGTTTAATGTTACGTATATGCAATGCTAATATATATTGCCTATAAAAATTAAAGATTCAAAGATCCAAAGATCCAAAGAAATTCAGTAATGGCACCGCAGGAAGAAGAATCAGTAATTGAAACTCTAAAACCATCAACAACGATTATCGATCAAATTTCGATCACATTTAAATGGAAATAGTTGGAAACAGTAAATTCGTCAGTATAATCTCAACGGTAATTCTTATGCTTCCTTTATTCTATTTTGATGTATATATTATTCTTCGGAACTGCTACTTGTGACAAATTCATAACCCACCATACCTGAGTCCCCTCTTGAAGCTCTATCGTACCACATTAGAATTTTAGGAGTGTAAAAAAAGAACTTTCTATGATTCTTATTGACTGGATTTTCCTGCACTTCAAACCCAAAGCATTCAACACCTAATGATCAAACTGGAAGTCAGAAATGATGTTTTTCAATCTGGTTTTACCTTCCTTAACAAAGTAAAGGATTCCATTTTTCGCCACTCCACATTAAAAATCCCACCAAAATGAGAAATTATATTTCTGGTGAACCATAATTCTCTTGGACTTCTCTTAAATATATCTCATCCATTTATTAACCATAACACATTTAAAATAAATGCTTTAGCTAATCAAATAAACCTTTGTGAATACCAATATTCTGCAGGGCACGTGTCACGATATCAGTGTTCGTATACAAGATATCTGTGTAGCCTTCGCTAGACAGAGGAATCCAAGTGATAGAGTATACCTCCGTAGATCTATTTTATCTCGCCCCAAGAAATGACGTCTTGACAGCTAAGATGAAAGAAGTAAAAGCCTAGTATATGAGGAGGCAGCTGGCGAAGGGACAGAGGTAGATGACATATCTAATCAGCATTAAATGCACAAATCTCTTATCTACACGCATAATCCAAGCACGTGAAGAGAGATGATGTGGCGGAACCTGAATGGCAAAGGCCAGCGGTGAGCGAAGGTACAGTCTGTATTAAGGATGGGAAGTTCCCCAAGGAACGTGGGTCAGCTGAGGTGGCATAATTCGACTGGAGAAAGCACGCGGAGAACGAAGGTACCATTTGTACGGAAGGTATATCAGGGAACGATGGATCCAAAGACAGCACAGATATACCTGGAGTAGTTAGGGAATATAAATACCAAGCCTCACCAACAAACTAAGGGCATTCAACATCTAGGAGAGAAGATCTAGTCTTAAGCTTATACCTCTTTAATGTTTAGAACTTAAGTATTTACTTCAAATTTATTTCTCTCTATTACTTTGGGAAGCATTTAAGATCTTTGTAACCACCATAACTTAATACGAAACAATCACTCATTACTCCGTGGACGTGTACGAAAGTCGAACCATGTAATATGTTGTGTCTCATGATAACTTAGTACCTTTTACATTATATTTGTGTTCGTCGTTATTATTGTGATCTTGAATATATTTTATTACTTAGCATTATCAGTTCAACAGAGACATCAATACTACTTAGTATCCGATTCTCTGAGTTGTATACATTACGTAGACTATGGAAAAACGAGTAGTCACAACCTTTATAATAATTCCACATATCGCACAAGATTATAAATTATTATATATATATAAATCCCAAAATAATAAGATAATCATTCAACCAACAAGAAAATAATATGTTAAATTTTTATACTTAATACACGTAAAAATATTTGACCCAATTATTTTTGAAGAATAATCAATATCCCCAATCAATTCTACTGTCATGATAGAGAAAAGAAAAATCATCTTAGAGATTTTTTTGTTTATGGATTCTAGGAGAACGATCTTAGGAAAAGAATCAAAACCTTAGTTAATTCCATTTCGGTTGATGTTGTTGTGGAATTTTTTAAGGGAATAATGAGAATATGCACCCGATCAGCTTTAATGTAATCATGAATTGAGAGAAAAACATCATTTTAGAGAAAATTAAGAATTAGGGTTTACTTTGTTTTGGGGGAAAAGTAAAAAGTAAGATTTATAATTGATCAGTTTATGAGAATACTAAAAGAGCAATTACAACTAGCTTGAAGTATCATTGAAAAAAGTTAATGTTTATTTTGATTTTGAATAAAAAAACTTAATTGTTGGTAAAAAACTAAAACTTGTTTGGTTTTTCACTTTGACGTATACTTTCTGGGTTATGGTTAATAAATATGTGAGATATATTTAAGAGAAGCCTTTTTATCAAAGTAAAAAGTGCAACTAAAAACCATACCTCTTTTAAAGCTTTATTTTTATGCTTTGGAAAAACCAAAGCTTCAGAGGACAAAGATTTACTATATAGACCGTAACATGAGAGTCTTCCTTTTAGCGATGAAGATGCAATTGGTAGTTTGGTATTGGGTCAACATAATGGTAATAATTGTATAAATTTGAATCTACCATATATATACGGTATCCACTATCTAGGCAGGTAGATCATTAAAAACAATTAGTGAATGTAGAGAGAATATTTGTATGAAGTATGCCTAGCTGAATTGACCGTGGTAAAAATGTTCTTGTGAAAAATGAAGGAGGAACATATCCCACATGACTTTTTGTATATGAAAACATTTTACTAAAGCTTAAATATACCCCTCAAGGGATTTTTTGCCAATTTTTTTTTTTTTTGAAAAATGAGGTGCATTTAAATCAGCTTCACAATTTTTGATATTTTGCATATAATTCGCAAGGATCTGGAATTTCTTGCGAATACATTCCTGGTGGTAAAAATCTATCTTAGATATTGATCCTGGAGTGGGAAAGAAAAGTCAAGTTATTGCACCACTGCAGAATGACAACGAAGTCAATCTCGAACTAGAATTAGAGTATGGTAGTTGAGTATCAGAAATCACAGAGTACCATCTAAAGATTGAAGACTGGAAAATAACGACGCTATCTGCAAGAACTTCATCAACAAAGGTATGTAAAAACTGGTTATCCTATTTACTCATTAATTCTACCATTATATCTTCTAAGACAATATCGTATGACTTTACTATATAATAAACTATAAAGAAGAAGTTTCGAGTAGTTCAAGCTTGTACTTGAAAAGCTCGAAACATCAGCTCAAGCATTGGATGTTCATAGGACTTATCGCTTTTGAGGTAGAAAATAATTTGTATTGTTCAAAATCCTATGCCTGCGAAATAAAATCCTCTAAAAGCATCAAATTTTGGTTTTGTTGACGAACATAAATTTTGGTTCGCGAACTGTGCATAAAACTTATGCTAGTGAACTCCAGGGTGCACAAGTTTTCACAAACTGGTTTTTTAATTTTCAAATTATACAATCTCAAGGTTTTCCAGGATACTTTAGATTTTTGTTTTTGTATTTACGAACTGAAATTTTAGTTCGCATGGTATGCACTTTTGGGTATGTTCCCGGAAAATCCAAACTTATTTAGTTCACGAACCAAGTTTTTAACTACGAGAACTGGTCAGGTTTTAGGTTTCACTGAGTTCCAGTATTGCATGATGGTTCACGGACCTTACCTGATTATTCATGAGCTAACTTTTATGCATGTTTATCTAATCAAAATTATGTGGGTACACATTCTTCTTTATATTACAGGTAAAACTTCTCACATGCTTCCAACGTTTCTTGCTTGAAATCAATTTATATTGATAGGCTAAAGCTTTCTTGGGATCAAAGTAATTCATAAACATGGAAACTACATCACAAACTTGCTTTGATCATAAGGAATAATTGCTTAAACTTTATTCAATCTAGTATGTTTCATCATTAAAACTAGAGGACTATCTACAACTAAGAAAACCAATCACAACCCATTATGCCTTAGTTGTTGTTAGACTCGTCGTTCAAATACCTAAGTTTCTTCGAGAAACGAAATTAGGTTAAGACTTCGTAGTCTTCAATGAGGGAATGGTGAAGCCTAGACGAACTATCTTGTCTGTTCTAAAGGTTCGTCTCTTATGTTATAATGGCATTCAAGATCTACTGATTGAGGAATAATATTAATAAAAACTACAAAGAGTTCTTTGTTTTTGACTTTGTAGTTCCGAAAGACTGAATTCTAAACTTGATTTAGATTAATCTCGTGAGGTATAATCAATTAGGTGTCTCTATAAATGAAGATAAAAAGTTATCCTAGTTTTTGAGGTTTGCTTGATATATTTTTACCTAAACATCCCTCACAGAAAATAAATTTCCATTACCATGATTGAAACAAATCTGTAAGAAACCATATATGATTCATGTTAGAGGCAGATTAGCTCAAGTCTTCACTTCGGCTAAAGAAACTTCTAGGCTCGTAAGGACGTCATCTAGGGTAATCAAATGTGCAGGATCTTGCGAGATCCAAGAGACATAAAGAGAACGATTGAAGCTGAATTAGTTAGAATAATATTTATTCGGTCTCAAGTACCTTCAAGTCCGAAGTATGAAAATATGTTAGTGTTTTTAGTATCTTAATACAATGTGGTGTTCAAACTGAACGATGTCCCAGGGTTTTACTGCTAGTTTGCAGGTTTCCTCGTTAATAAAATTTCTGGTGTCTTGTGCCATTTCTTTTCGGTATTATCTTATTATTTTATCTTAGGATCTGTAAAAAATAAGGATGCAATACTAAAATAAAATAGACCAGCGAATTTGTTGTCTATTGAGTTGTGACAAGGTATTACTCCTTGAAAAAGCGGGGGTCTAACAACCACACCCAATATTTCGCTTAGCAATCTGTATGGACAAACTCCATTATACTTTCTAGAGAATCAACTAGACAGTCAGACTCAATCTAGACAAAAAGTATATCAAAGAGTTTATATCTCAATCTCTTGATTTTATCTATACTCAAGCAAATAGAAATCTGCGAGTCTTTATCAAAGAGAGATAACTTGGATGGTACTAAAGACCAATATCCAAGTGCCAATCAATTTAAATCAACAACCAAAAGGTAGGATATTCTAATTGATTGAACAACGCACAAACTGTATTATTTCAATTATATAAACAAATATAATGCGGAAAATAAATAACACAGATACCAGAATTTTGTTAACGAGGAAACTGCAAATGCAGAAAAACCCCGGGACCTAGTCCAGATTGAACACACACTGTATTAAGCCGCTACAGACACTAGCCTACTCCAAACTAACTTCGGTCTGGACTGTAGTTAAACCCCGACCAATCTCACACTGATCCAAAGTACAGTTATGCTCCTACGTCTCTGATCCCAGCAGGATGCTACATACTTGATTCCCTTAGCTGATCTCACCCACAACTAAGAGTTGCTACGACCCAAAGTCGAATACTTTAATAAACAAATCTGTATCAAACAAAAAAGTGTATGATAATAGATAAATCCGTCTCCCACGAATATACCTATGAGTTTTGCTCCGTATTTTGATAAATCAAGGTGAACGGGAACTAATTGATAAACCAGTCTTATATTCCCGAAGAACAACCTAGTATTATCAATCAACTCACAATAGTCTTAATCGACGCAGCGAAAAAAGATATTGTTGAATCACAAACGATGAGACGAAGATGTTTGTGGTTACTTTTTATCTTGCCTATCGGAGGTAGAAATCTCAAGCCAATTATTACAATTGTACTCGTACGATAGAAACAACAAGATCAGATCACACAACTACAAGAAAAGTAGTATCGGTCTGGTTTCATAATCCCAATGAAGTTTTTAAGTCGTTAACCTGGTTTAGACGAAGAAACCAAAGGTTAAAGGAGAATCGACTCTATCTTAGTACAACTAGTACCACACAGAATGTTTGGGTATTAGGTTTCCCAGTTGCTAGAGTTCTCCCTTATATAGTCTTTCAAATCAGGGTTTGCAATCAATGTTAGCTTAGTAAAAAAGCATTCAATATGCACCATTAGATGAAAACCTGATTATATTCAAGCTAATATTTATCAAACGTTAGATCGAAAACATAGCTTGTTATATACAAATGAAATGCACGTTCCTGGGCTTGTGTAACCGTACCCAAACTTGTGCATTAGTTGGTTCAACAATAGTTAACCAAATGGTTAGCCATATGATCACTTTCATATCAACCATGTTCTTCTTCACCATAACTAGTTCAAATGACTCAAATGAACTAGTTAGAGAGTTGTTCAATTGCAAGGAAATCTTCTGTACTACACAAGACACAATTGAATCAAATACGATTTGATTCACATGAATCGGTTCATGAACTCTATAGCCACGGTTTGCAATTGCATTCCTTAGTTTATAAAGATAAGTTCACTAAACATCATTTTTAGACATAACCTACTCAAGTTCGCGGACTTAAGTTCCCTGATGGAGTTCACAAATTCCAGCAGAAATTCTCGGGTTTGAGAACTTTGCCAGTTCACGGACTGGGTTCGCGGACTTAGCTCACGCACTACTCCGGTTCACTTGATCAACAAAGTTCGCAAACTTCGGTTAAAGCAATAAGGAATTATATATATATGTGTTTCCACAACAATGCTCATATCCTCCAAATGGTTATATAGTCTAAACTCTCATTTCAATCATTGAAACATTCTCAGAGGACGTTATATAGTTGTTATTCACAAACCATTTCTCGTCAGAGCAATTTTCAAAGTGATTGAACCATAACATGACTTTCGTCACTAGGTAAAGATGAACTTGGATAAAGCGAAAGCTTTACTAACACATATTTCGAGAAATAGATAGGCGAGGTAAACTCAGCTCGAAATACCAAACGTGTATAATCTAAGTCTATATAGCAAAACGACTTTTGTCTCAAGATAGGAGATAAATAGACTTTTGAGTGATAGATAAGTTCAAGTCTCCACATACCTTTTAGTCGATGAAGATCCACCAGTTCCTTGAGTAGTCCTTCGTCTTGTATGATGATTGCCATGGAGTTCTTGAGCTCAACTACACTTTCTATACTAGTCCGAGAACTTAGATATAGTAGACTAGAAATCAAGACTTATAGTTTTGATCACTAACATTGACAAACATTCTTGAAATAGCAACGCATGCGAGTTCGACCGAGCAATGCTCTAACAATCTCCCCCTTTGTCAATTTTAGTGACAAAACTATCAATACATATGTAATACAAAAAAATATATAAATAAACTTTTGTAGCTCCTATTCCACATGCCTAATCTTCAACATTACTTGAAATATTCATCACTTCCACGTACTCCAATGATTTCAAAGGTTGTAAGTTTAGCATCACCGTTGTAAATCCGTAGCTATAACAACGAGAAAACAAGAGTTCTCAATCATTGTTATACAGTGTCATAGTATCATTGCACAACGTCAAAGTTCAATTTTATCACAACTTTAAAAACAATACTATGGTGATATGTCACTCCCTCTTAGTCAATACTCCATCTCACATGGAAACCACTCCCCCTAACATAATGATCCGAAAATCATATGTATTTGTAGTGTGAACTACATATTAATTCTACCCCTTTTTGTCAATAAAATTGGCAAAGGTACAAGAACGGGATCCTAATGAAATTTCCGAAAGAGACATTTCATGACCAAAAGAAAGCATATATCATCTTATTTAGATGCAATAATAAAGCCGAAGATAAATGCATTCATCAAGGAGTTTATTAAGGTACAAGATAACCCCTAAAATATTCCACAGCCGCACTCCCCACAAAGATTTGGCAATTAAGCACAAGTTCAAAAGAACTCTCCCCCCATATTATGTCATTCCCGAAAGAACAACAAGAGCGCCCTTAATTTCAAAAAGAAAAGAAGGATTTCTTTGGATATAACAAATTACATACAAGTATGAATTTGAATCCAAAAAACTCAATTAAATTGATCCTAAGAGAACCCATGATTTACTTAATTGGAAATGCTCAACACAAGTAAACTTACGGAGACTTAAAAACAGTCAATTAGATTAATCACAAGAAAACCCATAATTAATCTAATTGAAATACACAACTAAACTAATCACAAAAGTAATCAATATAATCGGTCATACTCGACATAAGAGAATCTATGGAGCAATGACTAAGCTAATCATGAAAATAATCAACCCAGTCAAAAACGCTCAAACATAAGAAAACTTACGGAGTCATAACTAAATAACCAAACAAGATGATTAATTTAGTTCAAAATGCTCTACATAAAGTATCTCACGGAACGACAATAAAGCTAATCATAAAAATAATCAACTTGGTTGTTTAGTGCTCAACATAAGACACATTACGGAGCCTCACAGTAATACATAAAATATGGATCAGGGAAGATCAATTACTGCGGAATACACAAGGATTCATTCTATTTTTCCATCACCATTTGCACAATGACATCCAATAGACATAATCCTTGAAAACAAAATATTTTAACCTATCTTTCATCAAAAATTGACATAATAGGCTTAACTTTTGTATTTGTAAAAATTCAATTCATTCTTTCATCAATACATACATATCAACTCACGAACGACTTTACTTTTGACAAAGTATGGGACAATCAAGTTCACGGACGTAAACACACATATCCCATAACAATATTGCAATATATAAAATCATAAAGATTAATACTGCAAAAATCATCTTCCAAACGAATTTAGAATTTAAACCAATAAATCTAAAAACATGAAGATGAAAAAGTTGGACATAGCTATGTGTAATCACAATAATGGCTATTCCAAAATCTAGTTATTCTTCTAAGTAAAACAAGAAAAATAGAAGATTTACTAGGCAATAAGACCTTTAAAGAATTCTTTATCATCCCTGAACTCCTTGTCGTCAACCGCCATTGGAACATAAGGTTCATTAAGATACGAGTTTATATCAATAAACCTTCTTGGATGATGTTGTCGAACCAGGGCCTTCTGAATCTCATGAGTCTTATACACAAAAGCCTTTATTTGTTGAATCTCCTTACGCATCTCCTTTAATCCATCAAGAACATCAGAAAACTTCTGAGAATTTGAAGGAACGGCTCTTGTCTTCCCCACATTCCATCTTTTCCTTTTCAATATTGGAGATAATGGAGATTTTTCTTTTTCCTTCGTGATTGATGGCTTAACAATCTTAACATCTTTTCCATCAGAAGACATCATGCTTGCAGTATCCATAAACGTATGGGTTTGTGAGAGGAAATCATAATTTGCTCAACAAGTAGTCTTGAGATAAAAAGAGGTTTCAGAGAAGGAAAAAGGAATGTAGGGTTTTTAAAACCTTTAAACAGGTTCGTATATGACCAACTCTCAACCCTATGAAGAGTAGAATTGTCGATAATACCTTTCCTTTTGTTTGATAGACAAAAAGAAGGAAAAATTAAGAAGAGAAAAAAAAACTTTTCCTAAAGCCTGAGAGGTACAAAATCATTGTCTCTTTTGATCAGGCACATAGACAAGATTTCAAAACACAACACAATCAAGTTGCATTATGTTGAACAACAATTTATCCACCATTTTCCTCTTGAGAGGAATCTACAAACCTCTGTCTATCAAAACGATTCGACCACACTTTCTTCTCTAATGGTCTTGGTTTATCCTTGGAAACTAACTTCTTAGACGAAGATAAAATCCTACATACCTCAGCGGTCTTCTGAGCAAGTTTAAGCTTTCTTTCTAAATGATTTGCTCTTCGTTGAAGTTTGTTGACGTGCCTTCGTTGGTGTTTGTACTTGTAACACCTTGATAGTTCATGACCCTTTAACGAACAATAATAACACGTCAAACTAGGATAAAAATCAGGCTTTTGAGATGTGCAAGCAGCTAGGCACATGGTGGAACCTGAAACATTACAACAGAGTTTCCAAAGGATGGGTCAACTTTATCTTCCAGAATAGTTGGATTATCTTCTGAAAGAATATCAATATTGATGTATGTATTGCTACAATAATCAAAATCAATATTTTCACCAAGAAGTGAAACACTTGATTTCTCGTCTTCATTAGAATCATAGTTGTCACACATTTCATCAAGAGTTGCAGTAAGACCTTTGTTCCCAGTGTATTTTCTATGATTTGGGCACTCGTTTACAAAATGACCAAATCCCTTACACTTAAAGCACTGAGGCATATCCTCGTCATCAATTTCATCAGTATCCCTATTTTTAGGAGGAAAACGATTATGAGGTTTGACTGATGCCTTAGGATTATCTCTGGAGAACCGTTTACTTCTCTTCAGTAGAAGATCCCTAAAGTGTCTTGTGATCATCGAGACTGATTTGTCAAGATCTTCAGCTGATGAATCTATCTCAGAGTGATCATCTTCAGAGATATACACTTTTTTACTTTTATCGAGTAATTTAGTGTCCTTTAGTGCTTTGAACGCAACATCCTTAGATTTGGATGAATGTTCGTGATCAAAGATCTTAAGCTTCCCAACCAGTGTATTTCTGGAGAGATTATCCAGGTTATTTCATTCAACGATGGCATGCTTCTTAGAATCGTATCTAGATGGCAGCGATCTGAGAATTTTCATCACAATGTCCTTTTCAGGAATAGTCTTACCCAATGCAAAAGATGCATTAAAAATTTCAGACAATTTGTGATTAAACTCATCTAATGTTTCTTCATCTACCATACGAAGGTTTTCCCAATCGGAATTAAGGTTTTGAAGCCTAGCTTCCTTTTTACTGGTATTTCCTTCAAATACGATTTCTAAGATATCCCAAGCTTCTTTAGACTTAGTGCAATTTGACACATGGTATTGAATATTTGGGGTAATTGCATGTATAATGGCATTCAAACCGTCGGAGTTTTGCTTTGCAGCATTTATCTCGGCAGGGGTGTATTCACCAATGTCCTTGGGAGCGTTTAGATCTCCAACTGCCACAACGGGAGCATTATATCCATTAACTACATATACCCATGATTGAAAATCACGTGCTTGAAGAAAAACTCGCATAATAATTTCCCACCATAATTAATTAGATCCATCGAAGACTGGTGGTACGTTTATTGAGATAACACCTCTGTCCATAGAGTCAGATCGCTACAAACACAGACTTGTAAGGTCTTAAACGTGTTTTCCTTCTCTGATACCAATTAAAAAAGCGGGGGTCTAACAACCACACCCAATATTTCTCTTAGCAATCTATATGGACAAAATCCAGTATACTTTCTAGAGAATCAACTAGACAGTCAGACTCAATCTAGACAAAAAGTATATGAGAGAGTTTATATCTCGATCTCTCGATTTGATCTATACTCAAGCAAAATAGAAATCTGAGAGTCTTTATCAAAGAAAGATAACTTGGATGGTACCAAAGACCAATATCCAAGTGTCAATCAATTTAAATCAACAACCAAAAGGTCGGATATTTTAATTGATTGAACAACGCACAACCTGTATTATTTCAATTATATAAACAAATATAATGCGGAAAAGAAATAACACAAACACCAGAATTTTGTTAACGAGGAAACCGAAAATGCGGAAAAACCCTGGGACCTAGTCCAGATTGAACATACACTATATTAAGCCGCTACAGAGACTAGCCTACTCCAAACTAACTTCGGTATGGACAGTAGTTGAACCCCAACCAATCTCACATTGATCCAAGATACATCTATGCTCCTACGTCTATGATCCCAACAGGATACTACGTACTTGATTCCCTTAGTTGATCTCACCCACAACTAAGATTTGCTAGGACCCAAAGTTGAAGACTTGAATAAACAAATTTGTATCACACAGAAATGTCTATGATAATAGATAAATCCGTCTCCCACGAATATACCTATAAGTTTTTTTTCCGTCTTTTGATAAATCAAGGTGAACAGGAACTAATTGATAAACCGGTCTTATGTTCCCGAGGAACAACCTAGTATTATCAATCACCTCACAATAGTCTTAATCGACGCAGCGAAAAAATATATTATGGAATCACAAACGATGAGACGAAGATGTTTGTGATTACTTTTTATCTTGCCTATCGGAGATAGAAATCTCAAGCCAATTATTACAATTGTACTCGTACGATAGAAACAGCAAGATCAGATCACACAACTACGATAAAGTAGTATCGTTCTGGCTTCACAATCCCAATGAAGTCTTTAAATCGTTAACCTGGTTTAGAAGAAGAAACCAAAGGTTAATGGAGAATCGACTCTATCTTAGCACAACTAGTATCACACAGAATGTGTGGGGATTAGGTTTCCCAGTTGCTAGAGTTTTCCCTTATATAGTCTTTCAAATCAGGGTTTGCAATCACTACGCCATTTTTAGTGTTTAGTAACAGGATGCTTCAGTTGCAAAGAGGGGTTGCAACAGTTTGAATATGTTAGGAAAGTCGATGTTGCAATTTTTCGCAACGGCTCATAAGCAATTGCGAATTAGACGTTAGTTTGTCTCAACAGTTTGAAACAGTTGCGAAATTAGATGGTCGCAACATCTTTAAACATTTGCGAAACTGGAATTTCGCAACAACTCATCACAGTTGCGAATTTTTTGCAACATCAAAAAAATAGTGGTCTTGACTGGTCAAACCCTGGTTTTGACCTGGTCCAATCAAGTCAAAATCAGGTTTTGGACCGGTCAAAACCACTATTTATTTACTTTCTAATCAGGTTTTAGTTCTTCAGTTCCCCTGTTCATTTGGAAATCATTCCACAACAACAATTTCAGCAGAATTACAGTGAAATTCTTCAGCTCTTACGCAAAAACATTCAAAGCATATACCCATAAGTTTTTAAGAGACATAACTTTGGCAATACATAGTCGTTTCATACATTGAATTATAAACACCAACCATCATTGAACTTAGGCAACTTATGAAATCATAAACTAAAGACTTATTATGTATACCTCTGAAAAGAACTACTTAGGCAATACATATAGATTTCTTAAGTTCCAATATGTAGCTAGAAATATTTCTTAAGTTCCAATGACATACAAATTCTGTGCGTAGTATCAAATTCCTAAGTTTCAGAACATAGAAATTCTGCAATTGCAGTTGTAATGTGAAGTGTAATAGCATATATAGTAGATACAATCTTAAAGGCACAACACTGGAGACAAGCTCAACATTAGTTACCTACATGCTCAAACAAGTATAGCTTTTTGTTGCTTCATAACCAGCCT
This sequence comes from Papaver somniferum, assembly GCF_003573695.1. Lineage (NCBI taxonomy): Eukaryota > Viridiplantae > Streptophyta > Magnoliopsida > Ranunculales > Papaveraceae > Papaver > Papaver somniferum. The sequence goes on from NC_039365.1 coordinate 29,758,722, forward strand.
TGTAAATAGTCGTACTTACTTCTCATATCTGCGACCTGCAAAACCCATGTACACCATCAGAGTAGCCATAGTCAAACAGAATTGTAACAGTAATACAGGGAAACAAATAACAATTTTCATTGACACTTAAACTAAAAAAGGTTAGCTAAAGAGATTAGTGGTAAAGAAATTTTTTTCCCACTTAATTTCTAAGTGATTTCAGAACTCGAGGACTACTGTTTTTCTTCCATGTATCTAAGTTTAATAGATACGAAAAAGTTAACTAAAACGAAAGCTAGCGCAAATTATTTGTTTGCCTGTTTCAGAGTAGTTTCAGAAACGCACATACCTATTTAGCCAAACCAATTGCTTTTAGGATGATAAGGTTCCTTCATTAGTTGTATCGCACTCTTCTTCAGCTTCATTACTGTTGACAAGAATAGCGACATTTGTAGAATCAACATCGACATCAACAACCTCTTCTTCTTGGGTTCCATGCTCTTCATATTCTTCTTCGTTATCTTCTACCTACTGAGACAAAAAGTGAAACAAATCAACATCCAGTTCCTATCACGGAAGATAAGAACAATAAAAGGGAGCATTTTACATAGAAACAAAGAAAGTGCCTGGATGGATTAATACCGTTTGAGAATTTTGCATGTGATAAGTCTTGCGGATGCACCTGGAAGCCTTTTCCAACTTCTATCTAGTTCACTAACCTGTTCATCAAATAGATTTCGACTTCTCAAATAAGAATAGCAACAGTCCAATATCAAACGAGCGAGGAAACTTCATTTAAAGAAAAAATTCACTACTACTTACCAGAGTCTCCGCAAACTCTTCAACTTTGCCCAAAGATTCCATTCTCATGAAGTCAGCACCAAGCAAGGTGATAAAAACAGTAACTGAAGCAAGCAAATGCCACTTCTATCGGTTAGACAAACTTCACAAAAACCTATAATAAACATATGGATTCATGATATACACTCAGACAACTAAATACCATTGGATTCAGAAGCAATTTCTGGGTAAAATCCATTTAAAGCTCGGAATCAGAAGCAAATACCATTGGATTCAGGACCATGCTCATGCATGTAGGGAAGAGAATTAATCAAATAATGTTAAGTAAAACTAAAAACTGCATTTGTACAAACACAAGTATGCGATTAGTACTAATTTCTACAGTTACTAATTGTTTATGATATTTATTTCCTTATGTCTCTCATGGAACAGCCAGATGAAATGAGAAAGAAAGCAAGATCGGGGTATTGAGCATCTGCACTTTTAATTCTGCCTTGTAATCTGTGGGGTATTGAGCATCTGCGCTTTTAATCTCTGCCTTGTAGTCTCTGGAGTTTGACAGGATTTTCTGATTTATCGCCTGGTCAAAAGCAACATAAGTCAGCCATTGTGAATCACAGCAATAAAACAGCAGAAACAGGAAGTGAAAAGCATCAGCACTAATTAATACATGTATAAACTACAAATAAATCAAAACTTTGATTTCCCTTCGAGCACTAGTAAACAACCAATAAACTGTCCCAAATAATCCTCCCTATTACATGATGTTTCTTTCTTATTGGCAAAGCAATGATATTATATTTGATTCCAAGCTAATTCACTAAGGAGACAGCAACACATGCAATTAAACAAGGCTTCAAAATCCACCAATCCCAAAACACTCAATCTAATGTTAAGTCACTATTCCGTGACAATTTAAATCATATGTCCTCTTGAAAAAGATAATAATGACTGGCGTGTATGTTCCTCGTACATGCATTTTAACCAACAATTGAGCTTAGAACACTTACATTCATAGTTGACACTGTTGACATAACACCATTTGGCCCTGGTTGACTTAAAACACTGGCTACCTGATAGAACCTGTAAACCAGCTCCGGAGATTTGTGAAGGATGTGATAGTACTGCTCGACAAAAGCATTCCCAACCACTTGAGCACTTGGAACAACCACCACAGGAGTTTCTGTTGCCATCTCTGCATCAAATCCAAATATAACCATTAGTAAAATATAGTAGCTTAAATATCCACAGAATTATGAGCACATCACAAAGCCATTCCCCAAAATGTAGCTTAAACTAACTAGCAAAAGACCAGAATCTACGAACTATTGTTTAATATAATTATGTCAATTAGCTAAAAGACCTTTTAATTGTCTAGTGACAAATGGACTGTTGTATGCATTTTGCATGCATCCCCATGAAAATCTTAAGGCAAATCACAGTATCCTATGCATAGTTTAGGCCAATACTTAACATATCTAAGTGTAAGCAACAAACGTACGGTTTGAGGGAATTTTACCTGACATGCTCAATGTGCCCAAGCTCATGCTGGTAGTCAATCTCTGTGTATTCTAACTGCTCAAACTTAGCCCGCTTATCAGCTGCATACAAATATCCTAGCAACTGTGTCTATAACCTATATAAAATGAAACGGAAATGAAGCAGAATGGTTACTGAAATTCCCAGGGTTATCACGAATCTTGTCAAAAGAAACTACAAAAAAGATTATTGCGAATTAAGACTAAGCGTAAAATTATATAATAACACAAGAAATTGAAACAGGACAGAAAAAGTGTATGTATAAGGAATGAAAGTGACGGGAAACCTTGGAGAATATATTACGAAAAAAGTGAATTGGTCGACTGGTAGGCTCAAAAACCTACAATAAAATACTGCAAGTGCACAGCGTCTAACTAGTAGACAATGTCAAGTACAGGTCGTTCCCACAGGGAGTGTGAAATACCACTACTGGCTAATATCAAAAGTCACTAATCAACAATGTAATGTTTTTGAGAGTTTTCAGAAATTCGGACAAAAAGATAGCAAAATAATAAAAATGTAACCAAATATGTGAAAGTGTTAGGTTTCCGGGAATCCATTGTAGGTAAGTTATCTGTACACAATCACAAAAGTCTCTAATTTACTCATGTAAAATAGCAAACCTAGCTAATAGTACACGAAAGATATTTCACTAAGAATCGTCGACAAGAATTATCATTTTCAAAACGACAGTTTGTTCTCACCTCAATGTAGAATTCTTAAGCACTAGATATACATGGCATAAATAGTCAAATGAAATTCATAATTCAATTATTCCAGAGGTTCAATGAGTTCTTATATTAATCTAACAATGAACTATACATGGCATAGAACATGAAAAATACAGCTAGAAGGTAAAACATTGAAAGAGAATCACAAACATTATCATTAAAGTTCAATTGGTCGAAACTTTATTCAAGAACACAAAATAAATCACCTACAAATTCATCCTTTCACCCTAACATGGATTAGCTAGACATGGTTTTCTCAAAAATCATAAATTAATATAAATAAATCAAACTCTAGCTAATGAAAACGAAGAATCGAAAACAAAACTTCAAAACCCTTCTCTAGACTCTAGTTGCGGCACTGTGGCTGGGTGCCTCCCCTCTCAAATATTCGACATCCTTCTTATACACCTTCCCTTTCTTTTTATTTCATTAAACAAAGTATCGAAATAAATTATTCTATGAAATACTTGCACACAAGTTGATGTCGTCATCAGTATATTTCCCCAAATAGTATTGCCACCTCGTTCTTCCAATGAAATAATAAACTCTCCTTATTTCCAAAATCTCTCAAATGAAGAAAGACTTATTTTATTTCCAAAATAATCTCACGCGTAAATATTCCTCAATTAATTCTTCACATGGCAAATAAATTATCTTTCCCGGTGGAATATATTTGTAATAAAGTAAGAAAGATAAAATACTTCTCATTTTCATTTTGTAGGTGCCAACCCCATTTTGATTTCAATTCCTTTGTTGCGTTTGTGCCTCGCCTATGAAACAATTTTATGCTGCTGATATATATGGAGATACCAGGCCAGCTACATTTTTTCATTTTTTTCATTGTGGTTGTTGATATATGGAAATACCAGGCCAACCTCATTTCATAATTGTGGTTGCTGATACATGGAAATACCAGGCCAACCCGGCTGCTGATACATGGAAATACCATGCCAGCATAATAAGTGCTGCTGATATATAGAAATACCAAGCCAGCATAATTGATCATTGTGGTTGCTAATACATGGAAATACCAGGCCAACCACATTTCATCATTGTGGTTTCTGATATATGGAAGTACCAGGCCAACCACATTTTTCCATTTTCGTCGCAAACACCATTAAGTCTCACATATTGCTGTTAATTCGCTGGATGATCGAATTCACTTGTAATTTATACAAAAGCAATAAAATAGTATTAGTAACTAAAATATTGTATCATAGCTAATATAAATAATTGAGTCATCCAAAGTAGAAATTAAGATGGGAAATACAAAATTAAACAATAAAAATAAGAGATTGAGTAGAGGGAACAAATCTGATGGGTTGACTCCCATGAAGCAAAATGTATTTGTTTCCCTACTTTCCAAGAGCATGTAGTCTCAAACAAGGTGAGGTTGGTACCCCAAAGTAGACATCCAATCATATATATAGAGTCTAAAAAGTTGAGGATCATCCCAACTAATCCGGTCAGCTGAAGATATGTCCCTGTGAACACTATAAACCTCCAAAACGGTATGTAAATCCATTCTCAATCGAAAACTGTAAGTGATATTCAAATAATGCATATATGGGATAAGTAAATCATTCCCATACGCAACAAATTCAGATTGTTTGACAGTTTTTATTGGCGGAACACGCTCTAAATCAGGTTCTAAATCAGCTGAAATAATTTTCGCGGAACAAGAGCTCAATGGAGCAATAATATCACGACTCATAGACCCATTATCATATAAAACGGTTTCATTATTAATATCATCAAGACGAAAAAATTCAGAACTTAATGGCCTAAGGGTCAAGGTCGGATCTTTCTCGACTGATGGAACTAGTCGAGACTCGGACAAAACTAGAGGTTCTAATTTGGGGTTCCATTTATTAGTGTCTAGCAACGGTGCGGAGTCTAACAAGGCATTGACTTCACAAATAACACTATCATCATCAAAAGCAAACCCAAAATGAGCTAAGCAAACCTCTAATGGATCTTCCAAGTGGCTCTTGCAAAATCCTGCCGAAACTTGCTTTTCGCCCGCAACACTTCGGACTAAGGTACCTAAAAAAAAAATCAAGCAAACTGCATAAAAAGACTAAAAGAAATTTAAAAGAAAAATAAAAATAAATTATGTACAAAAACTAAAAATAAACTATATACAATTATATCAACAAAAGAGTATTTTGCAACCACTCCACGGCAGATGCGCCAATAAAATACTGCAAGTGCACAGCGTCTAACTAGTAGACAGTGGCAAGTACAGGTCGTTCCCACAGGGAGTGTGAAATACCACTACTGGCTAATATCAAAAGTCACTAATCAAAAATGTAATGTTTTTGAGAATTTTCAGAAATTCGGAGAAAAAAATAGCAAAATAATAAAAATGTAACCAAATATGTGAAAGTGTTAAGGTTCCTGGAATCCATTGTAGGTAAGTTATTTGTACTCAATCACAAAAGTCTCTAATTTACTCATGTAAAATAGCAAACCTAGCTAATAGTACACGGAAGATATTTCATTAAGAATCATCGACAAGAATTATCATTTTCAAAATGGTAGTTTGTTCTCACCTCAATGTAGAATTCTTAAGCACTAGATATACATGGCATAAATAGTCAAATGAAATTCATAATTCAATTATTCCAGAGGTTCAATGAGTTCTTCTATTAATCTAACTATAAACTATACATGGCATAGAACATGAAAAATATAGCTAGAAGGTAAAACATTGAAAGAGAATCACAAACATTATCATTAAAGTTCAATTGGTCGAAACTTTATTCAAGAACACAAAATAAATCACCTAAAAATTCATCCTTTCACCCTAACATGGATTAGCTAGACATGGTTTTCTCAAAAACCATAAATTAATGTAAATAAATCAAACTCTAGCTAATGAAAAACGAAGAATCGAAAACAAAACTTCAAAACCCTTATCTCGAAACTTTATTCAAGAACACAAAATAAATCACCTACAAATTCATCCTTTTACCCTAACATGGATTAGCTAGACATGGTTTTCTCAAAAACCATAAATTAATATAAATAAATCAAACTCTAGTTAATGAAAAACGAAGAATCGAAAACAAAACTTCAAAACCCTTCTCTAGACTCTAGTTGCGGCACTGTGGTCGGGTACCTCCCCTCTAAAATATTCAACATCCTTCTTATACACCTTACCTTTCTTTTATTTCACTAAACAAAGTATCAAAATAAATTATTCTATGAAATACTTGCACACAAGTTGATGTCGTCATCAGTGTATTTCCCCAAATAGTATTGCCACCTCGTTTTCCAATGAAATAATAAACTCTCCTTATTTTTAAAATCTCTCAAATGAAGAAAGACTTATTTTATTTCCAAAATAATCTCACGTGTAAATATTCCTTAATTAATTCTTCACATGGCAAATAAATTATCTTTCCCGGTGGAATATATTTGTAATAAAGTAAGAAAGATAAAATACTTCTCATTTTCAGTTTGTATGTGCCAACCCCATTAGGATTTCAATTCCTTTGTTGCGTTTGTGCCTCGCCTATGAAACAATTTTATGCTGCTGATATATATGGAGATACCAGGCCAGCTACGTCATTTTTTTCATTGTGGTTGCTGATATATGGAAATACCAGGCCAACCTCATTTCATCATTGTGGTTGATGATATATGGACATACCAGGCCAACCCCATTTCATATTTGTGGTTGCTGATACATGGAAATACCAGGCCAACCCGGCTGCTGATACATGGAAATACCAGGCCAGCATAATAAGTGTTGCTGATATATAGAAATACCAGACCAGCATAATTGATCATTGTGGTTGCTAATACATGGAAATACTAGGCCAACCACATTTCATCATTGTGGTTTCTGATATATGGAAGTACCAGGCCAATCACATTTTTCCATTTTCGTCGCAAACACCATTAAGTCTCACATTTTGTTGTTTATTCGCTGGATGATCGAATTCACTTGTACTTTCTACAAAAGCACTAAAATAGTATTAGTAACTAAAATAATGTATCATAGCTAATATAAATATGGGTATAAAATGTAGCATATACATGCTTATCATCGACTCATTGCTTCATGAGTGAACTGATCATCCAGAACATCATAAGAAGCAAGCCTAAGGCTTGTCAATTAACTATTGGTTTACAGCAGCATCATACATCTGATTTGTCTCAGCTCGTCCCTAGAACCCCAAATAACATTAATCTCTTCTCTGAAACAACATTGATACTTAGTAAGCAATTCCTTTTCAATTCAAACAAAATAAACCAAATTCTGAAAGTATGAAACAACTTGAAACTTTTATAGCAGTAAACAGTGAAAAAACAAACAACTACATCGAAACCCTTTGTAAGATTTAAGGTTAATCATAACACTCGCATTAACAGCACCAAGCACCACAATAACATCACCTGCCACTATCAGCACCACCACTCCACCAAGCACCATAAGTAGTTCAGTAAATCTTCTAAAATCTACATAGATGGCCTTCCTCAAAGTGATTTGAAACAACAATCACCACAAACCCCAAACTAAAAGACTATTTAAAGTACTAAAATTGAACATTATAAAAACCTAAATGTAACATAAGTTGTTTCTCCATCTTACCTTCTTCTCCATCTGTCAATCCATATTCATCGGAACATTTGCAAATATATTCAGAAATCAAATTTTATGGACAACAAAAACCCTAATTAAAAATTAATCAACAGAACTTTGAACATACAACAAATTATTCTAGGGTTTAGAAAGTAAAATCTTCCAAACGAAATCAAGTAATAAAAATTGTAAATCTAGTGTTCTAAACAGTTTGCTTGTCACAGTAATTTTGAGACCGAGGGGTATGTGAGAATAGATCAAGGCTTTTGATTTCACAAAATTAACAACTGACTTACTGAGATTCAGATCTAAAAATTATTTGCTAGATTCGTCTTGTTCTGTAGCAGAAACATCGAAATAAGTAAATCTAAGGTTTGGGTTAAGTTTTAGTTCTCAATCTGTTGAACCCTGATGATTGATGATTATTGAATCTCAAAATTGTGTGTAATGATCGATGATTGTTGAACCTCAAAACGAAGAAGAAGTTGAACCCTAAGAGAAGAGAACGAGAGAGATAAAAGAATGAAGAAAGATAAATTTCTTTTGGATATTAAATCTAAACCTAAGTCAGTTTTAAAGTTGACTTAGCATCTGAATGGGATGAAACCGAGTCAGTGAAAGTGTAGTCATCCACACTCACGAGTCGCACGCATACAACTCTAATTTGTTGCGAATTGTAACAGAATGAAACAGTTGCGAGTTTTGTAACGAACATAAACTGTTGCAAATTTTTCGCAACTGAAAATTCGCAACAGTGACAAAGCTGTTGCGAAATCTTGTTACTAATCAAGGAAAATGGTGTAGTGAATCAATGTTAGCTTAGTAACAAAGCATTCAATTTTCACCGTTAGATGAAAACCTGATTAGATTCAAGCTAATATTTATCAACCGTTAAATCGAAAACATAGCTTGTTACACACAAATGAAATTCACGTTCCTGGGCTTGTGTAACCGTACCCAAACTTGTACATTAGTTGGTTCAACAATAGTTAACCAAATGGTTTTCCATGTGATCACTTTCATATCAACCATGTTCTTCTTTACCATAACTAGTTCAAATGACTCAAATGAACTAGTTAGAGAGTTGTTCAATTGCAAGGAAATCTTATGTACTACACAAGACACAATTGAAGCAAAAACGATTTGATTCACATGAATCGGTTCATGAACTCTATAGCCATGGTTTGTAATTGCATTCCTTAGTTTATAAAGATAAGTTCACTAAACATCGTTTTTAGGCATAACCTACTCAAGTTCGCGGACTTGGTTGGCAGACTTAAGTTCCCGAATGGAGTTCACAAATTCCAGCAGAAATTCTCGGGTTTGAGAACTTCGCCAGTTCGCGGACTTAGCTCACGCACTACTCCGGTTCACTTGATCAACAAAGTTCGCAAACTTCGGTTCAAGCAATAAGGACTTATACATATATGTGTTTCCACAACAATGCTCATATCCTCCAAATGGTTATATAGTCTAAACTCTCATTTCAATCATTGAAACATTCTCAGAGGACGTTATATAGTTGTTATTCACAAACTATTTCTCGTCAGAGCAATTTTCAAAGTGATTGAAACATAACATGACTTTCGTCACTAGGTAAAGATGAACTTGGCTAAAGCGAAAGCTTTACCAACACATATTTTGAGAAATAGATAGGCGAGGTAAACTCGTCTCGAAATACCAAATGTGTATAATCTAAGTCTATATAGCAAAACGACTTTTGTCTCAACATAGGAGATAAATAGACTTTTGAGTGATAGATAAGTTCAAGTATCCACATACCTTTTAGTCGATGAAGACCCACCAGTTCCTTGAGTAGTCCTTCGTCTTGTATGATGATTTCCATGGAGTTTTTGAGCTCAACTATACTTTCTATACTAGTCCGAGACCTTAGCTATAGTAGACTAGAAATCAAGACTTATAGTTTAGATCACTAAAATTGACAAACATTCTTGAGATAGAAACGCATGCGAGTTCGACCGAGCAATGCTCTAACACTCCTAACTTAGTTTGTATGTAGTAAGATAATACAATAGACCAGCGGATTTTCTATTTGTTGGCTATTTGAGTTGTGAAAATCTATTGCTTTTGATTTTACTTGTAATTAGATTGTAGAGAATATGATGAATATTCCTCCAAACTCCATCCCTTAAGGGAAATTCATATGGGAATTGGTTTATCCCAAAATTCAATCAGCTACATGGATAGGCAAAGGTGGTTTCCCCTATGGGAAAAATTAATAGGCGACAGAAAAAGAAGAACAGTCGAACCAAGCACACGAGAGTTAATTTGGGCCGCTGGTGTTGGGTGGTCATCCTCGGGCGATTAGATTCGACTCACCAACGGGTAAATTCTCAACGGCTACAACTTCTAAACACTATAAATACCTCCATTTTCACTCACACCACTCTACTATTTTTCTCTTCAAAATCTTCTACAATTTGGTAAAAATTACTGAACATGAAGGTTGTCATACACACTTTAAGGGGAAAAATAAATCTAAAAGATGAAAGATGTCTGCCATAAATGTCAATTATACTCAAAATCGTTATGCTGAGTTCGGTTCACCGAATATAGTTGTTGGTCCAGATTTAGTTCCATATCATGTGTCGGGGCATCAAGACTGGTTGAAATATTATAGAATGAGAGACGGAAACAAAGACTTCAATCATGTTTATCTAGATTTACCCTCTCCAGTCTGACAAATAGTGCATATATCCCAAGCGTCGGTTTTATTATATATGTAAATCACAAAAAACACAACAACGTTATTACAAAAATATTGGTAGAAAAGTGTTGGCCTACGACGCAAACATTCCATTTCCTAGGCTTTGAAATTAGTAAGTTTATTAAACTAAAATTAATATTTAAACAATTATTGATGAACCAAAACAATTATTTAAACAATATCATTCTTGTCATAAGAATTACCCCATTGTTTTTGGCATTAAATGTACGAGAAGATCATAAAGATTTAAAAGGAGGTGGAATACATTGTTCAGCATTGAAGTCTTTTCTAATGTCCAAGCCAGGCTCAACTAATGAAATTGAATATGATGAACTCAAAAGAGTTTTTGTATTAAGGTTATTGGGTCAAATTTTCTTTCCTAACTCAACCAATGTTTCTCATGTTTTTTCGCTTGAAGAGTTACAAGATCTCCATGGTGCACCATATCGTGATTGGGGGTCTGCAAGTTTAGCAAAAATGTATCACGGCCTCAATGCAACATCGATAATTGAAACCAACTTTACTGATTTTTGGGGCATCATAGAGGTAAAATTTAAATTATGTTTTAAAATAGAGTATTTTTATGAACAAATAAAATATGGTTAAGATACTAAATTATGAACTTATTTACAGTATTTGAGGTATATATATACCTACTCTTGAGTTAGTAAATTAGTTCTTAAAGACAACACCCGGGAGTTCCAATAATAGACATATACTACAAGAGCAACTGGAAAAAGGACATTGCTGATGATGGAATGTTTTATTCTTTTGTTCAAAGATATCAGCAAATGACACAGAGCGCCCAAAATGTTGTTGTTCATCTTTACATTCATTCTACTGAGTTTGGAGATACTAAGATACAAGTTTTCTTGATATTCACTCTGAATAGTTTTTTTTTTTCACCCCCGAATTGCACCTGAATGGTACCTAAGAATTGCGAAGCCTGCAGTTGGTGTTTACAACATGCACATTCGGGGGCTTGATTTACCGGCTTTAGGTTGTATATGTCGTGATAAGTTAAACTGATCGTCTATGGATATCAACCTATAAATACACCACAATCTTATAAATATCAACGTATGGAAAAAGTCGAGAAAATACAAAAATTATGGTATGCACTTTGTGTGATCGTCTATGGATACGATATTGAGAAAATACAACAAGAAAGTGTTCACTTGATAATATGTATAGTATAAAACGGAAACACTATAGGATCAATATCAAGTGACTTGGATTAAAGTATGTGTGTAATTTACTTAATTATAATAACAGTTATAATGTGGAAATAAAATAAATAACACAACAAGATTTTGTTAACGAGGAAAACCCTATGACCTAGTCCAGTTATGAGTACTCTCAGATTCAAGCCGCTTTACACAATCTAATACCAACTTCATATATTTGAGTCCAAGTAGACTATCCCTAGCTACTTAGTTTCCTCGGTATCCCTGCGCCTTCGACTTCTAGGGTCACGCACGTGGATCACCAATCCTTTTAATTGAATTCCAAACGGTAAAGGATAAAGCTATTTGGTAACCACTCTATTCAATATTGGTAATAAGATGTTTGAGTCGTTGACAAAGGCTTTTCCGTTTAAACTAATGAATTCCTTTGTCTGGTTAGATCAACCTAAACTTTGATTACCGAAATAACCAAATCTTAGATTTGCAATCAATCAATATAGATCTTAAAGAGAAACTATAAGGTGATTCCGATCTCATGCAACTATCCAATCAAGTCTATCAAAGATAAACACGATTTTAGTTGGATTCCAGCTGATCAAGGTTTGTGCACACAATTTACAAGATACGAAAACTAATAAGAAAAACTTCGTCGTCTTCAGATCTTCGTTTGTCTTCAATAATAACCTGCACAACACAACTTGAATCCTCTTGTGATCAATCACACACATAACGGAGTCTGTTAACAATGTATTATCAAAACATGTCTTTAGATCCGAAGATGGTTCTAAAGATCCCGTCAATACTTTGATCTAGTTTGACTGAGCCTTATATCAGAAGATAAGGTTCTCAAGAATAAACAAACTAGGTGCAATTAATCAAAGTTTCAACAATCATTAGTCAATCAAATCAATAACCGAAAACTAAAATAACAATGCAACCATATAGTTTCCCACCAACGGTACTCATAGAACTTCTTGATCCCACAAAAGTCTTTAAACGAGCGGTCGTAAGAGATTTCGCCTAATTAGAGTACTTTCCTCTCCGGATAGATGGTTCAACCATAAATAGCAAAAATGAAGTTTGCCTAGCTCTTAGGATAGTTTGCAAGAAATGCAAACTCAAGTATTTATAGACCAAGGTTGTTTGGACAACAAGGAAATTCCAAAACCGAAAATATTTTCAAGATATTCACATTAAAGTACCTAATTTCGGTTTTCCTATTTCCAATTAATTACCAAACCATACTTCCGAAAACTCCCTAAGAAAACTTCTATTATTAGTCTAGCATATTAACTAATAATATTTTCCAGAGGATATGCTTTAATTGTTGGTAATTAAAACATATATTGTGAAAATCATAATTAAATGTTTTTCAATTTTTCGGTATGGTATCACCTTGAGTATCAAGGAATATTTTTGAACAATTAATGATAAGAGTTATATACATGTTTAAATAATGTCGAAATCTAGAAGTTTCTCAACAAACCCTAATTCCAAGCTTCACACAGAACATAAAGAGATATGTGAATACTGGCCTCGGTTTTGCTCATTCGTATCAGTTCTACCATGACTCACAATGTAAGTTGTGATCGGTTATACCATGTTTCCCAAACTATGTTGTGATCGGTTACACCTTACTTCCCAGAGGTAGTTTGTGATTGGTTACACCTTTCTTTCCGAGTTAGCTTGTGATCGGTTACTTCTCGGTTCCCAAAGTAACTTGTGACCGAGTTCAACCAACTTCCAAAATTATCTTGTGATCTGTTACACCTAGCTTCCAAAAGGTAGCTTGTGACCGATTACAACTAACTTCCCGATGTAGCTTGTGACCGGTTACACCATGCTTCACAAAGTAGCTTTTGAACGATTACAACATGCTACACAGTATAGGCTATGACCGGTTATACCTCAAATCTCAATAAGTTAAGATAGATTCTACATTGTCATCTTGTATTTGGTCATTCAAAAGATATTCAATAAAGAACCTGACAAATCATGGTTTCCTTTCGATTGTGAAACAAGTTCATATATTTACTTCCTTTAAGCAAATGCTATAAAACATTGTTTCCTAGGGTGTATTCATACATATATCTTACACATAATCAAGTAACTAAATACAAAGATTATGTTGATGTCGTATTTATGAAGTTCCAAAAGATAAGCGTTCATACTTCATAATTCAATAAGTTGACATTTTGATCATAATGATATGACCAAGTCTAAGCAATAGATTAATACATATATATATATATATATGCATCTTCGCATGTTATGTTTTCAATATAATCCGACTTGAAAGGCATTTATCGAATTTTAGATAATGGTAAATAGGATTGTCGTTCACTCGGACTTGATGAGATTGATTTTAGGCTTAAATAAAATAAAATGCTAGAAATAAATAAAATATATACATAATATGGTCACAGGATGAAGAGATGACCAGGACTCAGGATTCCACCAAACTCCAATTTCATGTAGTTCAAATATCAATTCTAAATAGCTCATAAAATAAAGTTTCATTGACTCAAATTCGTTGCCTAGTGTAGATTTCAAAAGTAATGGATGTAAATCTAGAGCATGGGATATCAACATATTTAAGCTAAACATGACTCATCAATTGAAATCGCAAGCATTCAATGATAATCATAATTCAATTAAATACTAGTGCAAATAGTCATATAAAGAATTGATAGAATTACCACATTCGTGAAATTTGGCTTCCTCCATCGTCCCAGTTATGGGGTTTAACTTCTCATGTTGGAAACACGCTCAAAAGAATTTTTCATTGCTCAAAAGTTCTTACAAGAGGTGAAAATATAATGAAACAGAAAATTGCAACGGAAATAAAGGATAAGTGCAGCAATCACTGTTGTAAGTCGTTGAAAAACTTTTCCAATTGAAGGGAAAATACGACAGTGCTTTTACGTCCGTCTTGGATAGTACAATGCTCTTCGTGTTTTCTTCTTCATGCAGCAGAAGAGAAAAGTCTTTCTAAGATGAGTTTCTTCCCTTAACTCTCCATCCCCCTTCTCTGCTTCCCAGTACCCTATATATACTTGACAGGACCAAGGATACTTCTCATAAATCCAAAAGATCTCTCCATAGATCGACATTAAATAAAATTATCTCGGGAATTTTTTTTCCTTTCTTGCCTCATCCATGTATTTGCAGCCGTCCAACCTTCCTTATTTATCTCAGTCATGCTCCAAATTACAGCTAAACTTCTCCAAACACAAACACATTCAGTACATGTCTCAAACTCGTTGTAACTCAAATAGAACCCGTGAAAACTCGTGTCCTCTGTTTGCCTCAATCCAACGATGCAGCCCAAGTTTGTCGAAAGAAACAACTATACCAACCCTGTTTTATAGAAACAGGATGGTTCCAATCCAAATCCGAGATTTAATTACTCTCAAAACTCCCCATAATCCTTCACAGAACTCTTGGGATTTTGTGACTTCCCTGTTTTCTTTGGATCCGAGTATTCAACCCAACTGAATCGAATCCAATACCCATATAACTCATGTCCTGTCAAAAAGAATAACCCAAAGAGTTTCAGTGATTGAATCTCCATAAAACACGTCCAATTCTCAAAGCCTAATTTCTGCAGATGAAAGCCAATTTTTCCCGCCAAAATCGATTTTGTAATTGGGAAGATGAAGGGTGCCCATTATACTGTTGTTGGGGTGCCGATAGTAATTTGGTCCCCCTTAGTAATTTGGCCGAGTGCCAATATCAACTCCTCCGGGTGCCTTTAACACTTTTCTAGGGTTCCTTGAGTAATTTTCTCTGGAGTGCAAAACATCATTTTTCTAGCAACATTCTCCACAAGAGCTTATTTCCTTGAAAAGACTTAAAACAAGATTATTAGTGATAAAATGAGTCATAGCTAATGTAGTTATGGGTGAAAATGTATCGTACTTACGTGCTCATCAGATACGTTAGGAATGGAACAAGATCAAGTCAGTAGTACTAACCTTAAGTGGAAGATGATGCCCTCGTTGTAGTCGTTACTTTTCACATTCTTTAGGTCTTAGGAGTAATACTTATACATCTCTACATTCCAAGACTTTCTAGTCTAACCTAAACGAAGTTGACTCTAGTTTTTAATCAAGAAACTCTAGATGAGTTTTGATATTAAAATATGACAACCAAACTTGACCTACCAATGTTAGGTGGGTTTAACCGAGCTATGCTCTAACGTATACATTCCTAGCTATCTGTCTCAAGAAAAGCAATGTTTTATGGCTTATCCCACCACAGATGGAAGTTTTTCATCATCTTCTTCAAATATGCCCGAAATACATTGGGAGTTTCCAAGTATAACTTCACATGACGAGCCAACCACGATTTTCGACAGATATGGAACGTACATATCCTTATTACAATGTGGACTCTAATGAAGATCAACTGCAGATCTTAATAATTTGTATTGGGTAAATCAACAAATTGCGGCTTCGCATTTGCAGACGGTTTGGAAATGGAAGGCGGATACCATGTTTGGATTAAGTCCATCTCTAACTCCTGATGTTCGTGAAAATTCTACTGGTACTTCTAGGAGAAATTATCATGGCATCAGAATGTGGGAGATACAGAAGTTCCAAAAACTGAACTGCAAATTGTTCCTATTTACCAACCTCAAGTATTTCAACTAGATCTGAGACGCTTTTCTGCATCATTTCGGACCTGAAACCAAATTGAAGGTATTATCCCGCTGCACCACAAGAAACCTCTTCTATGTTTCTAGCAGAAACTACTTATGGTTTGCAACTACCCACTTGTGATTTTCAACAGTACGAAGATATATGTCAATTCAAAAAGATCGATATTTGAATATACTGATCTCGATTAACTAACAAGGTTCGAGACATCGATATTCGAGGTGTGTCGAATATTAATTTTATAATGATGTGAGTGTTAGAGCATTGCTCGATAGAACTCACATACGTTGTTATCTCAAGCATGTTTGTCAATGTTAGTGATCAAAACTACAAGTCTTGATTTCTAGCCTATTTGTAGATGTATCGGACTAGAACATAGATAGTGTAGTTGAGCTTAAATATCTCGACGTTCATCTCTTGAAGACGAAGAACTACTAAGGGAAGCTTGTGTAACTTCTTCGACAAAAGGTACGTGGAGACTTGAACTTATCTATCACTTGGAAAGTCTATTTCTACTATCTCCTATATCGAGACATAAGTCGTGTTACGATATAGTTTTCTCTAAATATGTGTTGGTAAGCTTTAGCTTCGACCAAGTTCATCTTATATCATGAGAAAATTGCCGAGTAACATCTTACATGATTTGTGTGATACAATCATTTGGTGTAAGACTTGGAAGGTTTCAATAATAATTATTTCAATATCTTGAAAATTGCTTTGATGCTAATAGTGTGTGAAAACGGCTATTGACATTATAGAAGAATGTTTCAATGATTGAAATAAAGAGTTGATGATGTAACCATCTTTGTATATAAGCATATATAGTGTGTTTGCACATTAGTGTATAAGTCCATAAACCGGAGGCCAAGAGTATGCATATCTGTGTATACGAAATTGGTGAAGGAGACAGGTTAAGTATGCGTACCCGTACACATACTGGCGGAAGTTCTCGAACCGAGAATTTATGCTGAGTTTGGTTTTGGCAAAACTCTTAACTAGTCCCCTTAAGTATACGTACACTTACGCATACTGGCGGAAGTTTTTGAACCGAAAATTTCTGTTGAGTTTGGGAATTTTACAAACTCAAAAAAGCAGTTGCTTAACTACGCATACCCGTACGCATACTTAAGCTGGTTACTTTGTCAAATCGGTCAACTCCATGAACTTAAACATTTAAATCATAAGGAATGCGATCTTTGCAAACCGTGGCTATAATGTTCATGATTGATTCAAGTGAATCAAACCAATTTGATTTCAATTGTGTTTTCTGAACTATTGAACAACTCTTAACCAGTTTCATTTAGGTCATTTGAACTAGTTATGGTTAAGATGAATAAGGTTGATATGAGAGTAATCATATGGATAGCCTAGATTAACTATTTGTGAACCAACATGGTATACACGTTTAGGTATGTTACATAAACCTAAATGAGGGTACATTTCATTTGTGTGTAACAAGCTAAGTTCGATCTAACGGTTGAAATATATTAGCTTGGTTAAATCAAGTTTTTCATCTAACGGTGAATATTGAATACTTTGTTACCAAGGTAACTTGGATGCAAACCCTGATTTGAAAACTATATAAAGGAGAACTCTAGCAACTGGGAAACCTAATCCCCACAATTCCTATGTGTTACTAGTTGCATAACTAGAGTCGATTCTCCTTTAACCTTAGGTTTCTTCTCGACACCCTGTAGGTTAACGACTTGAAGACTTCATTGGGATTGTGAATCCAGACCCAACTATTATCTTTGTAGTTGCGTGATCTGATCTTGTTATTTCTATCGTGTTCAGTGCAATTGGAATAATTGGCTCGAGATTTTATATTTCCGATAGGCAAGATAAAAAATTAACCACAAATAAACTTAGTCTCATAGTTTGTGATTCCACAATAACTTGTTTCACTAGTCGATTAAGTTTATTGTGAGATGATTGATAATACTGAGCTCTTCTTCGGGAATATAAGTCTGGTTCACCTTCATTTATCAAAAGACGGAACAAAAATTCTTGGGTATTTCTGTGGGAGACAGATTTATTTAATCCTTTAGACTTTTCTGTGTGAGACAGATTTGTCTATCAAGTCTTCGACTTTTGGTCGTAGCAACTCTTAGTTGTGGGTGAGATCATCTAAGGGAATCAAGTGTGTAGTATCCTGCTGGGATCATAGACGTAAGGAGCACAACTGTACCTTGAATCGGTGTGAGATTGATTAGGGTTCAACTACAGTCCAGTCCGAAGTTAATTGGTAGTAGGCTAGTGTCTGTAGCGGCTTAATACAGTGTGGTGTTCAATCTGGACTAGGTCCCGGGGTTTTTCTGCATTTGCGCTTTACTCGTTAACAAAATTATGGTGTCTGTGTTATTTCTTTTCCGCATTATATTTTTTTATATAATTGAAATATCAAAGGTTGTGCGTTAAGATCAATCAATTATAATATCCAACCTTTGGTTGTTGATTTACATTGATTGACACTTGAACATTGGTCTTTGGTACCGTTCAAGTAACTCCTCTTATATTCAATCAGGCTCGCATATTTCTATTTGCTGATTGCGGATTGAATTAAGAGTTAGAGATATTAAACTCTTAGATATACTTTATTCTAGATTTAGTTTGACTGTCTAGTTGATTCTCTAGAAAGTGTATTGGAGTAAGTCCTCTCAGATTGCCAAACGAATTGTTAGGTGTGGTTGTTAGACCCCCGCATTTTCAATTGGTATCAGAGAAAGAAAACACTGTAAACCTAATAAGTTTGTGTTTGGTTGATCCTTAAAAATTTGCCCTATGGGAAATTTCTTTGAAAAACTTGCTCTTGGTATCTGTAACGCACGCCAGAACTCCTTAACGTTTGTTCAAAAATTATTATGGATAGAACATCCGTTTTCTCATAATAATCCCGTCTCATCTAAGACCTTGGAAAACTTAGATGATGAAAAACAATCTAAAGGAAAAATGAAAAAGAATGAAAGGTTGAGAAAACGTTCTTTAAACTCAAAGATATGGAATCTCACTAGATTAACTCTTAATCTTTTTGAGGAATACTATCGTGATGGATCAATTGATAAAGATCTATTTAGAGCTTTTAAAAGTATACTTAGCTTCTTAGAAAAACTTAATTCCATTAAGTCTAAGAATCAGTCCGATAAAAGTTCGGTACATGGAAAATCATGCAATCATGGTGTACGAACTAAACTTGCTGCCAACTCAAGCAGATCCAATAAAACAGACTCTCATGTTGTTGGCACAATTTCAAGACATCGGAAAAACCTTCTGTCTGGTCAAATGAAAAGGAAGTTAGAAATCCCTAGTAACCCTGATTATCATCATTACTATGATTATATCACTGGGACTGCTCACAAATATCAACCAGGAATTGTGCATGAAAATCTCTCTGCATATAGTGCTCCTTGGTAACAAGTCTGGCTCTACCCCATTTGTATATATTTCTTGAGATGGGGAAAGTGTGGTTTGATTTGTGTACAATTGGGTTAAAAGTTGTTATTCTGTCCTTCTAGGATTTTTGAATAAAATTTCTACTGCATCCGTCTTGGGTTTTCACGGGATGCACTTCTTTGATGTGTGAACATCAAAGAAAATCCCACATTCCTTTTGTGGGTCGCGGTTCGTAAACGGGTTCAAGCCCATTAGTGGGTATATAAAGAAGAAAGTACGCGTACCTTCCTCTCCTTCCCATCTATCCGCATACGTGAACTTTCTAGGGTTCATGAATTTTCTCCATTAAAATCCTAGGAGGAAATTAAGACAAATGAGTGTTCAAAGTTCATTCCAAGTAAGTGATTTCCTCTTGTTCTCCTTTCCAGTTTCTAGATAACATAATAAATTTCAAAGTTTCCAAAAGGATTTCAAAAAAATTGGGTTCTTCATCTTCTAGCATGAATCCTCCTATAGATCAAGATTCTCTTAGGATTAAATTTGTCAATGATTCTTGTACTAGAGTTTTTGAAAGAATTTCATTTAATGGATTTATTCTAGAAAATAAATTGGATTATTTTAGTGGTTACAAAGAGGATATAATTTTTTTTGAAAAGTTTAAGCTTGGAAACATCTTTAATGGTCTTGGTGAAGGATTTGATAATCTTACTAGAATCTTCTATGCCAACATTTATGATGTTGATCTTGAAGACATGGAATTCAATACCATGGTCAATAGAGAAAGGATTCATGTCAATAGAGAATTAATCTCGAGGATTACCGAAATTCCTTTGGGTAATGTTCTTCTTCCTAGACTAAGTGATGTAAGACCATCATATGAAACCATCTCTTTTGGTCTTTGTGGTAGAAGTATTGAGTGGAATGAAGGGAAATTTCCTACTAATCATCTTAGCTTTCCCTTGATGTCTTTTGGAAAACTTGGTATGTCAAACCTTTGTCCCTCCACGATTGAGAATTCTCGTTGGAGTCGTGAGTTCGCGGAATCGGTCTATTTCTTTGTGACGGAAACTAAAGGCCTTGACATTTGTGGATTTATTATTTATCAAATGTTGGCTATGACATCTTCCAACAAGAAGTTAGGGTACCCATTCTTGATTGAGCAAATTTGTCGCAATCTCTCCATCGAGCCTATTGGGAACTCCATTGGAACTCCCAAGCTTGTTCGGCCGTGTACATTCAATCGGATGAAGGAGAATGCTTGCAAGAGACAAAAGTGTGACACAATTGATGGATCGAGTGATTCTTCTTTGAAGATTCTTCTCCAAATTTACAAGGGTGTTCGTAAATTGAATACCAAAGTTAATTGTGTACAAGAAAAATTACTTGTGATTGCTACCAAGTTTCCCGAAATCAAGGAGGACATGGACAAGGTTCGCGCTACTTTCATGGTCTCCGAGGATGAAGATGATGAGTAGTTTGTCTTGCTTCTTAATGTTGACTTTAATTTCTAGTAAATCTTCTTTTTATGTTTTTAGAATAATAACTAGGTTTTGGAATAGCCATTATTGTGAGTACACATAGCTATGTCCAATGATTTTCATCTTCATTATTTTTAGATTTATTTATTTAAATTCTAAAGTATTTTTTGGAAGATGATTTTTGCAATTTTAATCTTTATGATTTTATATATTGCAAATTGTTATGGGATATGTTGTTTACGTCCGTGAACCTGTAACTGTCCCATACTTGTTCAAAAGTTATCTCTATTATGTAGATATGAATGTATTGATGGAAGATAGAATGAAATTTTGACATTACAAAAGTTAAAGCCTTTTATGTCATGGTTTGGTAAAAGAAAGGTTAAAACTTTTGCTTACAAGGATTAAGTCTATTATATTTCATAGCGCGAATAGTGATGCAAAGTAGAATGAATCCTTGTCTATTCCGCAGTATTTGGTCGATCTCTGATCCACAATCTTTGTGCATATACTGTTTTGTTCCATAAGGTTTCTGAAAAAGCGGGGGTCTAACAACCACACCCAATATTTCTCTTAGCAATCTATATGGACAAACTCCAATATACTTTCTAGAGAATCAACTAGACAGTCAGACTCAATCTAGATAAAAAGTATATCAAAGAGCTTATATCTCAATCTCTCGATTTGATATATACTCTAGAAAATACAAATTTGCGAGTCTTTATCAAATACTAGAGAGATAACTTGGATGGTACCAAAGACCAATATCCAAGAGTCAATCAATTTAAATCAACAACCAAAAGGTCGGATATTCTAATTGATTGAACAACGCAAAACCTGTGATATTTCAATTATATAACAAAATATAATGCGGAAAAGAAATAACACAGACACCAGAATTTTGTTAACGAGGAAACCGCAAATGCAGAAAAACCCCGGGACCTCTTCCAGATTGAACACACACTGTATTAAGCCGCTACAGACACTAGCCTACTCCAAACTAACTTCGGTCTGGACTGTAGTTGAACCCCAACCAATCTCACACTGATCCGATGTACAGTTATGCTCCTACGTCTCTGATCCCAACAGGATAATACGTACTTGATTCTCTTAGATGATCTCACCCACAACTAAGAGTAGCTACGACCCAAAGTCGATGACTTTAACAAACAAATATGTATCGCACAGAAAAGTCTAAGGTAATAGATAAATCCGTATCCCACGAATATACCTAAGAGTTTTGTTTCGTCTTTTGATAAATCAAGGTGAACAGGAACCAATTGATAATCCGTACTTATATTCCCGAAGAACAGCCTAGTATTGTCAATCACCTCACAATAGTCTTAATCAACGCAACGAAAAAAGATATTGTGGAATCACAAACGATGAGACGAAGATGTTTGTGATTAGTTTTTATCTTGCCTATCGGAGATAGAAATCTCAAGCCAATTATTACAATTGTACTCGTACGATAGAAACAACAAGATCAGATCACACAACTACGCTAAAGTAGTATCGGTCTGGCTTCACAATCCCAATGAAGTCTTTAAGTTGTTAACCTGGTTTAGAAGAAGAAACCAAAGGTTAAAGGAGAATCGACCTAGCTTCACACAACTAGTATCACACAGAATGTGTGGGGATTAGGTTTCCCAGTTGCTAGAGTTATCCCTTATATAGTCTTTCAAATCAGGGTTTGCAATCAATGTTAGCTTGGTGACAAAGCATTATGAAAAAGCGGGGGTCTAACAACACCACCCAATATTTCTCTTAGCAATCTGTATGGACTAACTCCGAAATACTTTCTAGAGAATCAACTAGACAGTCAAACTCAATCTAGGTAAAAGTATCTTAAGGAGTTTATATCACTCTATTGTTTTGATTTACTCGAGATAATAGCAATCAGCGAGTCTTTAATCAAACACAAGGAATAACTTGGATGGTACCAAAGACCAATATCCAAGGATCAATCAATGACAATCAACAACCAATGGTTGGATTACTCTAATTGATGATCTAACACACAAACTGTATTATTTCAATTATAAAGATAAAACAATATAATGCGGAAACTAAAATAACACAGACACCAGAAATTTTGTTAACGAGGAAACCGCAAATGCATAAAAATACCGGAATCTAGTCCAGATTGAACACACACTGTTTTAAGCCGCTACAGACACTAGCCTACTCCAAGCTAACTTCGGACTGGACTGTAGTTGAACCCCAATCAGTCTCCCACTGATCCAAGGTACAGTTGTACTCCCTACGCCTCTAATATCAACAAGATACTGCGCACTTGATTCCCTTAGCTTATCCCACTCACAACTAAGAGTTGCCACGACCCAAAATCGCAGGCTTTAACAATAAACAAATATGTCTCACACAGACAAGTCTATCAAAGGATCAATATGTCTCCCATAGAAAAACCCTAAAGTTTTTGTTCCGTCTTTTGATAATAATCAAGGTGAACAGGAACCAATTGATAATCCGGTCTTATATTCCCGAAGAACAACCTAGATAAATCAATTACCTCACAACAATCTTAATCGTATGGAAGCGAAACAAGATGTTGCGGAATCACAAACAATGAGACGAAGATGCTTGTAACTACTTTTTATATCTTACCTATCGGAGATATTAATCTCAAGTCAATCAATCTGATTGTACTCGTACGATAGAAGATGCAAGATCAGATCACACAACTACGATAAAAGTAGTATCGGTCTGGCTTCACAATCCCAATGAAGTCTTTAAGTCGTTAACCTGGTTTTAGAAGAAGAAAACCAAAGGTTAAAGAAGAAACGACTCTAGCACGCAAACTAGTATCACACGTGAGGTGTGGGGATTAGTTTTGCAGAGTTGCTAGATTTCCCCTTATATAGTCTTTCAAATCAGGGTTTTGCCTTAGTCATA
Organism: Papaver somniferum; assembly: GCF_003573695.1. NCBI lineage: Eukaryota > Viridiplantae > Streptophyta > Magnoliopsida > Ranunculales > Papaveraceae > Papaver > Papaver somniferum. The sequence continues at coordinate 29,782,723 of NC_039365.1, forward strand.
ATGCAAAAAATATCCACCATTTGATGAAAACCTAATTTAGATTCAAGCTAATATTTCTCAACCATTAGATCGAAAACATAGCTTGTTATACACAAATGAAATGTGTGCTTCTAGGTTTGTTAACCGTACACAAACGTGTACATTGTTGGTTCAACAATAGTTAACCAAAAGGTTAGCCATATGAGCATTTCATACCAACCATATTCTTCTTCACCATAACTAGTTCAAGTGGACTCAAATGAACTAGTTAGAGAGTTTTTCAATTGCAAGGAAATCTTATGTACTACACAAGACACAATTGAAGCAAAGATGATTTGATTCACTTGAATCGGTTCGTGAACTTTATAGACACGGTTTGAAATTTGCATTCCTTAATCTTTATAAGTTTAAGTTCAGAAATTATCTTCAGATATATAACCTTCTTAAGTTCGCACACTAGGTTCGCGGACTTAAGCAATCGGGTGGAGTTTACAAACTCCAGCAGAAAATCTCAGCAAATACTTTCCGCCGGTTCGTGGACTGGGTTCGCGGACTGGTACTCACGTAACAAGTTTGTCAACTCCAGCAGAATTTCTCAGGATGTGAAGTTCGGCAGTTCACCGACTGAGTTCGCGGACTTGGCAACAAGCCATTCTTTCGGTTTCTCTTGATCAACAAAGTTCGCAAACTTTGGTTCAAGGAATAGGACTTATGCACATATGTGTTTCCAGAACAATACTTATGTCCATCATTTGTTATGTAATCTAAACTCTCATTCCAACCATTGAAACATTCTTAGAGGACGTTATATAGTTGTTACACCATTTATCGTGAAATCAATTTTCAAAGTGATTGAAACATATCATGACTTTCGTCACTAGGTAAAGATAAACATGGTCGAAGCGAAACGCTTACCAACACATATTTCGAGATATAGATAGCGAGATCTACTCAGCTCGAAATACCAAATGTGTATAATCTAAGTCTATATATAACATACGACTTTTTCTCTCAAGAAGTAGGAGATAGAGTAGATAGATTTTTGAGTGACATATAAGTTCAAGTCTTCACATACCTTTTTGTCGAGAAGTTCCACCGGTTCCTTGAGTAGTTTTTCTTCTTGTATGATGAATCACCATGAAGTCCTTGAGCTCAACTACACTTTCTATCCTAGTCCGAGACTTAGCTATAGTAGACTATAAATCAAGACTTATAGTTTTGATCGCTAACATTGACAAACATTATTGAGATAGCAACGGATGCGAGTTCGACCGAGCAATGCTCTAACAATCTCTCAATTTGACAATTTTAGTAACAAAACTATCAATACATATGGAATACAAAAAAGATAAAGAAACTTTAGTAGCTCCTATTCCACATGTCTAATCTTCAACATTCCTCGAAATCTTCGTCACTTCCAATTACTCCAATGATCCCAAAGGTTGTAAGTTTAGCATCACCGTTGTTGAAGATCCGTATTTATAACAATGAGAAAGCATCGGTCTCGATCATTGTTATACAGTGTCATAATATTATTACACAGTGTCAAAGTCCAATTGTATCACAACTTCAACAATAATACTATGGTGATATGTATCACTCCCCCTTAGTCAATACTCCATCTCACATGGAAACCACTCCCTCTTACACAATGATCCGAAAACCATATGTATTTGTAGTGTGAACTACATATTAATTCTCCCGCCTTTTGTCAATAAAATTATCAAAGGTACAAGAACAGGATCATAATGAAATTTCCGTAAGAGCCATTTCATGAATAAAAGAAAAAAATACATACCATCTAATTTAGATGCAATCATATTGACGAAGCTAATAGCATTCATCAAGGAGTTTAAAAGATACAAGATAACCTCTTTTAAAATTCCACAGCCGCACACCCCTCAAGATATGACCATTAAGTATAAGTTAAAAATAACTCTCCCCCATTTGATGTCATTCCCAAGGGAACAACAAGAGCGACCTTAATTTTTAAAGAAAATAAGGATTTTTATTGGACACTAAAAACCATGAGAATGATTTTCTATATCCAAAATCTCAATCAAATTAATCACAAGTAAACTCATGATTAATTTAATCGGAATACGCAATCAAATTAAACACAAAAATAATCAACTTAATTGATTATGCTCGACATAAGAGACTTACGGAGCATATGACTAACATACCCATCAAAAAAATGAATCGTATAGTATACTCAACATAAGAGGAAATTTACGGAGTATGAAAATACTCAACTAGATTAATTACAAGAGAACCCATAATTAATCTAATTGGAATACACAATCAAACTAATTACAAAAGTAATCAATTCAATTTTTGCTCGACATAAAAAGACTTATGGAGCAATAACTATATAACCAAAAAAGATGATTAATTTAGTTCAAGAATGCTCAACATAAAGTACCTTATGGAACAACCAACAAAGCTAATCAAAAAATAATCAACTTGGTTGTATCGTGCTCAACATAAGACACATTACGGAGCCTCACAGTATTACATAAAATATGGATCAATGAAGATCAATACTGTGGAATACACAAGGATTCATTCTATCTTCCACCACTATTTGCATAACGATTTTTAATAGACATAATCCTTGAACACAAAAACCTATCTGCCATAAAAGAATTGACAATATAGGCTTAACTTTTGTATATGTCAAAAGTCTATTCATCCTTAAATCAATGAATACCAATCATGAACGACTTTATTTTTGAAAAAATATGGGACAACATAGTTCACGGACGTAAACACCAATATCCCATAACAAATTGCAATATAACAAATCATAAAGATTAAATACTGCAAACCATCATCCTCCAAATATTTTTAGAATTTAATATCAATAAACCTAAAAAAAAAACAAGAAGATGAAAACTATAATAGCTATGTGTAGTCACAATCATTGTTATTCAAGCACTAGTTATTCTTCCAACTAAACCAAAGAAGACATACTAGGCAACATAAATAAAACTCAGTTTTTTAATAACCAAAGAAACTAAGCCTTGTCAGCAACTAGAGATCGAACATGGATGAGTTCATCAGTTGCCTTCTTTAGTTTATCTTTCAGAAAAACAAGATTTCTTGTTGCAATCCCGAGATGTTCTCGTACTTCTTCAAAGCCTTGAAGAATATTTCCTACCAGTTGTGAAGACATCTGAACCGGTAGGTTGTTTTCATGATCAACTGCATGAAAGCATGTTATGGAGACATCAATCAACTCACTGGTTTTGCCCTGCTCGACTTCAACAATCTTGTTACTTCTATCCATTGTGCACAAAATAAAAATCAATAGAATCTTCTGACCTTATGAAACCTAATATTTATAAGGTATTCCAAAAAAAACCTAGGAACCGTGTGGGTCCGGTACGTGTGATTGCGGTCAAAACACATGTGCCACCAAGGAAAAAGGAGAAGCAAAGAAGACCAAAAGAGTTTTGTCAAGCGGCAGACACTTAGTGAAGAGATAAAGAAAACTCTAGAGAAACTTTAAGCAACAACTTAATACACTCCTGCTAGCTTTCTAAAGATGAGCATCTTGAGAACAAAGAGCATCCTTCTTTGTTAAAAGAAGGATGCAACCTTATGCAGTCATGGTGTACTAAGATGAGCATCTTGCTCATCAATATTCACTTCTTCTTTTCCTTTATCAAGGATATTTAGAGAGACATTACTTGTCATAGATGAAGAAGTTTTATCAAGAAAAAGGTTAGAATTACATGAATCAACTGTTTTCCATGTTTTCTTGATGCTCCGTTTGAGTCTGTTTACACTGATTTTTGGATCTGAGACTCGATTGTTGATATGTAAGAAGTCTGGAGCGGAAGTCTTGGATTTGCAGCTTTCTTTAGGGAGAGATGGGGAACTCAACTTTTCTTTCTTTCTCCTGTGCCTTTTTCTTCTTGCAGGGTAAGTCACCATTTTGCCACTCTTCCTTCTTCCATTGTAGTCATTTTTTGTTTTGAACATATAATTATCACAGTACATTCCTTGAGTGTTTAGAATGCCTTTTCCAACAATGTATGAAACCGGTTTAATGATTTCTTTAGACATCCAAGTAAGAATGTTATGAAGATTTTCATTCCTCAACCGATAATGACATCTTCGCTCAGAATGTCCTTTATTCCCGCAGTAATAGCAGTTAAAGGAATTATTTTTAACCGTTCTCTTTTAAGCAGATTTAGAAGGAGCATAATTCTTGTTTTTGGGACCATTGCAAGCTGCTAAAGGTTTTTCACATGGAGAATCATCACTAGCTTTAACAAAGTTGATATTAATATTTTTTGGAACGTCTATTCCTTTACAGCCCAGACCACGTGTATCACGGTGTTCTTTACATGCTCCAAGCATAGTAGATGATTTTTTAGAGCTAGAATTGAGTCTACTCAGACTCTCTTCCAGTGATTTTACTTTGTTAAGAGAAGCTGCAAGCTCAGTCTCCAAGGATTTTTCTTTGGCGAGAAGACTGCGCTCTTTTTCGCTAAAACGCTTTTGTTGAGAGTCATATCTTGCTTCAGTTTCTGCAAGTTTTTCTTTTAACACGAAGAGATTTCGAAAAAGATTATCACATTCAGATTTTTTTGTGCGTACATCTTCTTCACGATCTTTAACGACAGATTGTAAGAGTTTATATCCACCATCATATCCTTTAAAGAGTTTTCTCAACTTTCTGTTTTCTTGACAAAGAGGACCCATGTATTTACTCAAGCAGGTTGTTTACTTCTTTTCTTTCAAGGCACGATCAAACATCTTGATATATTGAGAAACTTCCTCATCAATACTTTGTCCTTCTTCTGAATCACTATGATCTGAAAGATCATCCAACTGTTCCTCAAGAGATTTTTTCCGGTCGAAAGCAGATTCGGACGATGGACAAGTCTTTGAGTTTTTCTCAGAAGTTTCAACCCTTTGAGACTCACGTGCGTAGCTCTGAACTGGTGTTGCGTTATCAGAGATGTACTTATCGTCCATAGAGTCAGATCGCTACAAACACAGACTTGTAAGGTCTTAAACGTGGTTGCCTGCTTTGATACCAATTGAAAAGGCGGGGGTCTAACAACACCACCCAATATTTCACTTAACAATTTGTATGGAATAACTCTGAAATACTTTCTAGAGAATCAAATAGACAGACAGACTCAATCTAGGTAAAAGTAACTCAAGGAGTTAATATCTCTCTCTTGTTTTGATTTACTCGAGCTAATAGAAATCAGCAAGTCTTTAATCAAACACAAGGAATAACTTGGATGGTACCAAAGACCAATATCCAAGGATCAATCAATGACGATCAACAACCAAAGGTTGGATTACTCTAATTGATGATCTAACGCACAACCTCTATTATTTCAATTATAAATATAAAACAATATAATGCGGAAACTGAAATAACACAGACACCAGAAATTTTGTTAACGAGGAAACCGCAAATGCAGAAAAACCCGAGACCTAGTCCAGATTGAACACATACTGTATTAAGCCGCTACAGACACTAGCCTACTCCAAGTTGACTTCGGACTGGACTGTAGCTGAACCCCAATCAGTCTCCCGCTGATCCAAGGTACAATTGTACTCCCTACGCCTCTGATCCTAGCAGGATACTGCGCACTTGATTCCCTTAGATGATCTCACCCACAACTAAGAGTTGCTACAACCCAAAATCGCAGGCTTTAACAATAAACAAATTTGTCTCACACAGACAAGTCTATCAAAGGATCAATCTGTCTCTCACAGAAAAACCCTAAAGTTTTTGTTTCGTCTTTTGATAATAATCAAGGTGAACAGGAACCAATTGATAATCCGGTCTTATATTCCCGAAGAACATCCTAGATAAATCAATCACCTCACAACAATCTTAATCGTATGGTAGCGAAACAAGATGTTGCAGAATCACAAACAATGAGACGAAGATGTTTGTGGCTACTTCTTATATCTTTCCTATCGGAGATATTAATCTCAAGCCAATCAATCTGATTGTACTCGTAAGATAGAAGATGCAAGATCAGATCACACAACTACGATAAAAGTAGTATCGGTCTGGCTTCACAATCCCAATGAAGTCTTTAAGTCGTTAACCTGTTTTTAGAAGAAGAAAACCAAAGGTTAAAGGAGAAACGACTCTAGCACGCAAACTAGTATCACACGTGAGCTGTGGGGATTAGTATTGCAGAGTTGCTAGATGTCCCCTTATATAGTATTTCAAATCAGGGTTTCGCCTTGGTCACAAAGCAAACAATATCCACCGTTAGATGAAAACCTGATTTAGATTCAAGCTAATATTTCTCAATCGTTAGATCGAAAACTTAGCTTTTTATACAAAAATGAAATGTACGCTTCTAGGTTTGTTAACCGTACCCAAACATGTACATTGTTGGTTCAACAATAGTTAACCAAAAGGTTAGCATATGAGCATTTCATACGAACCATATTCTTCTTCACCATAACTAGTTCAAGTGACTCAAATGAACTAGTTAGAGAGTTTTTCAATTGCAAGGAAATCTTATGTACTACACAAGACACAATTGAAGCAAAGATGATTTGATTCACTTGAATCGGTTCATGAACTTTATAGCCACGGTTTGCAATTTGAATTCCTTAGTCTTTATAAGTTTAAGTTCAGAAATCATCTTCAGATATATAACCTTCTTAAGTTCGCACACTAGGTTCGCGGACTTAAGCAACCAGGCAGAGTTTACAAACTCTAGCATAATTTCTCGGGATGTGAAGTTCGGCAGTTCGCGGACTTGGCAACAAGTCATCCTTCCAGTTTCTCTTGATCAACAAAGTTCGCAAACTTTGGTTCAAGGAATAGGACTTATGCACATATGTGTTTCCACAACAATACTTATGTCCATCATTGGTTTTGTAATCTAAACTCTCTTTCCAACCATTGAAACATTCTTAGAGGACGTTATATAGTTGTTACACCATTTCTCGTCAAAGCAATTTTCAAAGTGATTGAAACATATCATGACTTTCGTCACTAGGTAAAGATAAACATGGTCGAAGCGAAATGCTTACCAACACATATTTCGAGATATAGATAGGCGAGGTATACTCCGCTCGAAATACCAAATGTGTATAATCTAAGTCTATATATAGCATACGACTTTTTGTCTCAAGAAGTAGGAGATAGAGTAGATAGACTTTTGAGTGACAGATAAGTTCAAGTCTTCATATACCTTTTTGTCGAGAAGTTCCACCGGTTCCTTGAGTAGTTCTTCTTCTTGTATGATAAATCGCCATGAAGTGCTTGAGATCAACTACACTTTCTATCCTAGTCCGAGACTTAGCTATAGTAGACTAGAAATCAAGACTTATAGTTTTGATCACTAACATTGACAAACATGCTTGAGATAGAAACGCATCGAGTTCGACCGAGCAATGCTCTAACACATTCAATATTCACCGTTAGATGAAAACCTGATTGGATTTAAGCTAATATTTATCAACCGTTAGATCAAAAACATAGCTTGTTATACACAAATGAAATGCACGTTTCTAGGATTGTGTAACCGTACCTAAACTTGTACATTAGTTGGTTCAACAATAGTTAACCAAATGGTTACCATATGATCACTTTCATATCAACCATATTCTTCTTCACCATAACTAGTTCAAATGACTCAAATGAACTAGTTAGAGATTTGTTCAATTGCAAGGAAATATTATGTACTACACAAGACACAATTGAAGCAAAAACGATTTGATTCACTTGAATCGGTTCATGAACTATATAGCCACGGTTTGCAATTGCATTCCTTAGTTAATATGAATAAGTTCACAAACATCGTTTTTAGATATAACATATTCAAGTTCGCGGACTGGGTTCGCGGACTTAAGTTCCCGGGTGGAGTTTACAAACTCCAGCAGAAATTCTCGGGTTTGAGAACTTTGCCAGTTCGCGGACTTATCTCACGCACTATTCCGGTTCACTTGATCAACAAAGTTCGCAAACTTCGATTTAAGGAATAAGGACTTATACGTATATGTGTTTCCACAACAATGCTTATATCCTCCAATGGTTATATAATCTAAACTCTCATTTCAATCATTGAAACATTCTCAGAGGACGTTATATAGTTGTTATTCACAAACCATTTTTCGTCAGAGCAATTTTCAAAGTGATTGAAACATAACATGACTTTCGTCACTAGGTAAAGATGAACTTAGCTAAAACGAAAGCTTACCAACACATATTTCGAGAAATAGATAGGCGAGATAAACTCGGCTCGAAATACCAAATGTTTATAATCTAAGTCTATATAGCAAAACGACTTTTGTCTCAAGATAGGAGATATATATAATTTTGAGTGATAAATAAGTTCAAGTCTCCACATACCTTTTAGTCGATGAAGATCCACCGGTTCCTTGAGTAGTCCTTCGTCTTGTATGATGATCGCCTGGAGTTCTTGAGCTCAACTATACTTTCTATCCTAGTTCGAGACCTTAGACTAGAAATCAAGACTTATAGTTTTGGTCACTAACATTGACAAACATGCTTGAGATAGCAACACATGCGAGTTCGACCGAGAAATGCTCTAACAGTTTTTTATGTTGAGCACAATCGACTGAGTTGTTCATTTCTATGATTAACTTAGTTGTTGCTCCATAAGGTTCCCTATGTCAAACATGATCAACTAAATTAATCATTCTCTTTTGGTTATTTTAGTTGTGCTCCGTAAGTTCGCCTATGTCCAGCATGACCAATTAAATTGATCGCTTGTTGTGGTTAATTTTGTTGTGTATTCTAATTGAATTAATCATGGGCTTTCTTGTGATTAATTTGGTTGAATTTTTTGATTGAACTAACTATGGGTTTTCTAGTGGTTATTTCAATTGAATTTTTTGGATACAAATTCATGTTTTCATGTGATTTGGTTGTCCAAAGAGATCCTTCTTTTCTTGTGAAAGTAAGGCCGCCTTTGTTGTTCCTTCGAGGATGACATTTTATGGGGGAGAGTTCTTTTGAACTTGTGCTTAATTGTCAAATCTTTGTGGAGAGTGCGGTTGTGGAATTTTTAGGGGTTATCTTGTATCTTCATTAACTCCTTGATGAATGCATTTAGCTTCGGCTTTATGATTGCATCTAAATATGTTGGTATGTTAACACACCTTTTTTTCATGATGTATCTCCGTGGAAAATTTATTAGGATCCCACTAATTTCGTAGCCAATTTTTTTGACAGAAAGAGGGAGAATTAATGTGTATTTCATACTACAAATACATATGGTTTACGGATCATTATGTAAGGGGGAGTGGTTTTCATTTTGAGATATGTATTGACTAAGGGGGAGTGATGCATATCACCATAGTGTTATTGTCAAAGTTGTGATACAATTGAACTTTGATGTTGTATAATAATACTATGACACTGTATAACAATGATTGAGAGCATTTTGTTTTCTCATTGTTATAGCTACGAATATTCAACAACTGTGATGCTGAACTTACAACCTTTAGGATCATGGAGTACTTGGAAGTGACGAAGATTTCGAGTCGCGTTGAAGATGCCAAGGAGATCAAGCATGTGGACAAGAAGCTACATTTTCTTTTATCTTTTTTCTAATCCATGTGTATTGATAGTTTTTTCAGTAAAATTGACAAAGGGAGAGATTGTTAGAGCATTGCTCGGTCGAACTCGCATGCATTGCTATCTCAAGCATGTTTGTCAATGTTAGTGATCAAAACTATAAGTGTTGATTTCTATCCTATTTGTAGATGTCTCGGACTAGGACATAGATAGTGTAGTTGAGCTTAAATCTCTCGACGTTCATCTCTTGAAGACGAATAACTACTAAGGGGAGCTTGTGCAACTTCTTCGACAAAAGGTATGTGGAGAATTGAACTTATCTATCACTTGGAAAGTCTATTTCTACTATCTCCTATATTGAGACATAATTCGTGTTACGATATAGTTTTCTCTATACACATTTGAGATTTCGAGCTGAGTATATCTCGCTTACATATTTCTCGAAATATATGTTGGTAAGATTTCGCTTCGACCAATTTCATCTATATCATGAGAAAATTGCCGAGTAACATCTTACATGGTTTATGTGATACAATCATTTGGTGTGAGACTTGGAAGGTTTCAATAATGATTATTTCAATATCTTGAAAATTGCTTTGATGCTAATAATGTGTGAAAACGGCTATTGACATTATAGAAAAATGTTTCAATGATTGAAATAAAGAGTTGATGATGTAACCATCTTCGGATATACGCATATATAGTGTGTTCGTACATTAGTGTATAAGTCCATAAACTGGAAGCCATGAGTATGCATATGTGTGTATAAGAAACTGGTGAAGGAGACAGGTTAAGCATGCGTATCCGTACGCATACCGGCGGAAGTTCTCAAACCGAGAATTTCTGCTGAGTTTGGTTTTGGCAAAACTCTTAACTAGTCACCTTAAATATGCTTACCCGTACGCATACTGGCAGAAGTTTTTGAACCGGGAATTTCTGCTGAGTTTGGGAACTTTACAAACTCAAAAAATCGGTTGCTTAAGTACGCATACTTAAGCTGGTTACTTTGTCAAATCGGTCAAGTCCATGAACTTAAACATTTAAATCATAAGGAATGCAATCTTTGCAAATCGTGGCTATAATGTTCATGATTGATTCAAGTGAATCAAACCGATTTGATTTCAATTGTGTTTTCTAAACAATTGAACAACTCTGAACTAGTTTCATTTGAGTCATTTGAACTAGTTATGGTTAAGATGAATAAGGTTGATATGAGAGTAATCATATGGCTAACCTCGGTTAACTATTTTTGAACCAACATGGTGTACACGTTTAGGTACGGTTACATAAACCTAAATGAAGGTACATTTCATTTGTGTGTAACAAGCTAAGTTTGATTTAACGGTTGAAAGATATTAACTTGGTTGAATCATGTTTTTCATCTAACGGTGAATATTGAATGCTTTGTTACCAAGGTAACTTGGATTGCAAACACTGATTTGAAAACTATATAAAGGAGAACTCTAGCAACTGGGAAACATAATCCCCACACCTTCTGTGTGTTACTAGTTGCATAACTAGAGTCGATTCTCCTTTAACCTTAGGTTTCTTCTCGAGATCCTGTAGGTTAATAACTTGAAGACTTCATTGGGATTGTGAAGCCAGACACAACTATTATCTTTGTAGTTGTGTGATCTGATCCTGTTGTTTCTATCGTGTTGAATGCAATTGGAATAACTGGCTCGAGATTTTATATCTCCGATAGGCAAGATAGAAAAGTAATCACAAAAAAACTTCATCTCATCGTTTGTGATTCCACAATAACTTGTTTCGCTAGTCGATTAAGTTTATTGTGAGGTGATTGATAATACTGAGCTGTTCTTCGGGAATATAAGTCTGGTTTATCAATTGTTTTCAGTTCACCTTGATTTTCAAAAGACGGAACAAAAAATCTTGGGTATTTCTGTGGGAGACAGATTTATTCAATCCTATAGACTTTTCTGTGTGAGACAGATTTGTCTATCAAGTCTTCGACTTTGGGTCGTAGCAACTTTTAGTTGTGAGATCAGCTAATGGAATTAAATGCGTAATATCCTGCTGGGATCAGAGACGTAAGGAGCGCAATTGTACCTTGAATCAGTTTGAGATTGATTAGGGTTCAACTACAGTCCAGTCCGAAGTTAATTGGTAGTAGGCTAGTGTCTGTAGCGGCTTAATACAGTATGGTGTTCAATCTGGACTAGGTCCCGGGGTTTTTCTGAATTTGCGGTTTCCTCGTTAACAAAATTCTTGTGTCTGTGTTATTTCTTTTCCGCATTATATTTTGTTATATAATTGAAATATCACAGGTTGTGCGTTAAGATCAATCAACTAATTACAACAGAAAATTCTTGGGATATTGAGAAATTAGATGACTATTTCACTCCGGCCGTTAGAGAAAAAATCCTTGATGTCTCGCCTCAAAGCGGAGATAAAGATAAGATAAAGTGAAGGCATCATTCTTCAGGAGATTTTTCGGTAAAAAATATTTATAATTTTCTTATAAATCAGGATCAAGAAAATGACATCACGGATAACTTTCCTTGGAATAAATTATGTCAAATTAAAACAACTCCAGGAATTAAGTTATTTATTTGGAAATTAGTGCAAAAAGCTTTACCAACCTCAAGTAGACTAGCAGCACATATGACCGATATCTCTCCAGGCTGTCAGATGTATAACTCTCAAGTGCAAGAAAATGAACAACAACTTTTTAGATTCTGCACATTTGCAAGAGCAATCTGGTTTGGTTTATCTCTAAGGGATATTAATAATCCATCTCCCATAGACTCAATAAGTAACTGGGTCAGCAACTGGATATAGGATCCGAATTATGCTCAAGCAATAGGAAAAATTGCTATCGCTTTATGGTTTATTTGGAAACACAAGTGTTTAGTCATCTTCGAAAAAAAGGATCCAAACCAAACAATGTTGATAGAACAAATAAATAAATAAATTCATATTCTCAGCTAATCCAATTATTTCCCCGAGAAATTCTATTGCTAAAAAAGAAGTTCTATACCCACTCCATAGTGGGCATTCTTAAACACGAATTGGATAATTTTTATAGATACGATTTTCAAGAAAGGATTCGCATTTATCTTATTTTCTTAACACGAATTGGATAATTTTTATAGATACGATTTTCAAAAAAGGATTCGCATTTATCTTATTTTCTTTTGACCAACATGAATTTATGCATATCGGATAAAGCAATGACACCATCCCATGCAGAAACAAAGGCAATGTTAAAAGCTATTTCTTAGTTAAGAGATAATATCTTATCTAATGTTTCAATTGTCACAGATTGTGAAAGCATTGCAGACTTCATTAACAAAAAGTGCAAGGAAATTTCTTAGGAAGCAAACACTATTAAAGAAGTAGGAGACGATTTTGGATACACTTCCGCAAGCAAAAATGAAATACATTAGAAAGTAGAATCAAGAGTCCTCTACATTTATCTACATTTATCTTTGCACATTTTGGAAAAATTAGTAACTATAGATACTAATGTTTTTTTTTTGATAAAAATGTCATTGTAAATTTCTTGCACCTCATTACTTAATTAATTCTCATCAAAAATAAATAAATAATGAAATTATCCTAATAAATTTCTTTTTGTCCGACTAGAAAAATATTTCTGACGTCTTATTGATTGAATCTCAGTCAGCCACACAAACAATGTGATCAACTTTAATCCGTAGTTTTCTACTCCAAAACATAAAGACTGCACAGTCAGCAAAAGGGTGGTGGTACAAACGCAAAGAAAGAAAAACAAATCAACTGAAAGTCCAAAACCAGGAAATTACAAATCAGTACAAGCCCTGAAGCCCACTAAAGGATTTTACGCTATTAACACTTGGAATTGGAACAAACGAATCGCGCTCAGTACCGGACAGAATGCGAACCTTTCCTCTTTGCTCCTTTATAGCTCTTCTAAGAGCTCTAGCTTGTGGAGAATCAGGATCATCTCTCATTGCAGATTCTTTCCAAATCCTACTAGCCCTCAACAAAGCTTCCTCAGCGGTATCACGTTGTTCTTCCGAAAAAGTTTTGTCACCTTCCCTGGTATACAAACTTTCACTTGCACCACCATCAGTAGCTTGTGTAACTGGTTTTCTACTATCAGACGCCTCTACTTTTGACAAAGGGGAAGGCTTATGATGTTTGTAGTACTCTTTGTTGTCTTCCATGCTATCTTCATCATCTGGCCATGGGGATCCATCCATACCACCAACACAAGTCACTTCATCTAGAGATGGAGGTAATGGTGATGATTTTCCTCCTCCGGTTTGCATTTGCTGCGAATTCGAGCTGTTACTATAATGCCTTTTTTGTTGTTTTAATGGGTCCAACGGTTGATTGACTCCTGAACTTTCCAACCTCGCACTTCCTTTTCCTGGCTTGATTGCATCAGCTGGATCAACTTTCAAGTCCGATAGGTCATTTCTCGCAGGCCCCAGTTGCTGGTTTTCTTTTGCAGCTTCATATTTTGCAGCCTCATCCGCGTCATCTCCCTGTTGTCACAAGAAAAATATAGTGTCAACACTCATCTGGCGCTTAGATTTTTGCTGGCAAGTTAAAACAGTAGAAATTAAGAAGAGGGTGGAACTAGAACCGTGGGATCTTCGGAATGAACGGCAGTATCAGCTGTTTGATGAGTTGAAGTAGAATAACAATTTGGTCCAACCCATGATGAAATTATAACTCGATTCTGTTGCAATAGAGGATCAAAGGAGACCCATTTTGAAATGGGTGCCGATTTCAGTGATGCAACTATTCTTGATTGCATTTTTCTTTCACGTTAGCTAGAAATTGTTGAAGTTGCCACCGACTTTAGATAAGAAAATTGCCAAGTTCTCAATCAGTAATCATGCTGTATGCTCAAGTGATCAACGCTAAACAATGAGGAATTCGGAATACTATAGACTGGTAAGAATGTACGTGGCAGCAAATGGTGTTTCTCACACCTTCTAGTGACTCCATTACGTGTCTGCCACTGAGTTTCCAGAATTAAAAAATGTCACTTCAGGACTAATCTAGAAACCAACAGCAGTGAACTAACAACACTAAGAAACCTCTGGAAACAAAATCCAACCCAAGCCCAAGTTGAGTATCATCAGCATATATATAACAGCTCGGTCGTACAAACTTTTCTGACGTGGAACAGCCTTGGTTTTGTTACTTTCTGCCTGCAGCTAAACCCGTTCTCTTTAACTGAAGTCATATGAACTGATGAACTGCAGCAATGCACCCCAAGTGGCCAAGTTGTATACGCGGCCGTGTTTCGATGCTTTTACACACGAAAATCAGCTAAGAAAGCAACTCGAGGACCGGAAAAACGATACAGCTTGCGCATGCATAATGGATAGGCGCGCAAAATTGATATTTTGAAACTTGTTTCAAGGTCTCGACAGCAATCCCACCCCCCTGTAAACATTCAAAATGCTTAGAAGTTTGAGGTAGAAAAATAGGGTTCACTTCTAACTTCCCAATGTCGGCCTTCTAATATATTTTCATATAATCAAGAACAATTACAAGAATACAAAAGATACAATAAGATTTACTTCCAAATACAAATATCTCCAGGTACATGTGAACGTACACATAGTTTTAATCGATGAAGCTCGATCAATGGCGCCGGCCACGTATAATCGTTGTCCTTGTCGCACTATTTCCCAATTTTTTGACGGCTTGCATAAATTGATTCTCATTCAACTGTTAACGATGTAATCAACTTATCCGTCCATAATTTTATTCATTCATTTATCAAAATTTTGCATCATTAATAAAATAAAAGAGGTATGCAGTATGCTCAATGGGCTTTCCATATATTCAGCAAGAAGAGAAAAAAATAATCAATTCAAATCAGATAACTTGTATTTCTTAAGGCATGTGCTGTGATTAGTAAGTTTATGGAGTGTTGTTATCAAAATTTATTTATTTATCAAAAAAGAAATCTGATTTTCTTTTGGTTTGATTCAAAGATGAAAGTTTTACTCATTGGATTCCAGAGACAAAGTGATACAAACAAAAAAAAAAAAATTAATTCAAGAAGCAATATATCTGAAGTGACAAGAATTATGAGTCCAAGTAACTAGAAACGACTAACATCTGAAGGAATTATTATTAAATTAAGAGGTTAATCATCATCATATTAAACACAAGCTGTCAATATGTATAAACCTAATTATTAACAATTCAGATTTATGTTACCCTTTACAAATACCAAATGTATGGCACATGCATGCACAGATCAGATGCGATTTGCTTAAATCTGTCAAAATATTTCTGTCTCCCTTCCCTTTTTTTATTTGTTAGACAAAATTATTTACTAATCTCTTTCTGTTTGCTTCTATTTTACTTTGTAGTAGAGAAAGAAATCTGAACCCTCGATGAACAAAGTGTTGGAATGAGTCTCAAATTAGAAATCCTACAATTTGCTCATATGAGCATTGCAGTTTTCAACCAAATACAATTGTTTTAGATCTTCATTCCTTAATATGTATCTTGGACATTAATATGGTACAAGCAATTGTGATATACGCAAAAATTATTGTGGAATATTTTACTGTGGTTGTCTGCATGGTTTTCAATACAGTAAAAATTCTCCGGAGATAGAAAATACGATACTACTTCATTACATGCAAATGAGTTAAATGATTGAGAGCCACCAATCCTATAGTAATTCACTAACCAAATAAATACTAGCTAATATAAAAAAAAATCATCAAAAAAATAAATTTGATTATGGAATTGTAAACTTTTTATTAATTTATTATCAGTATATACAATAATCTTTGATTATTAACTCCAAAAGAAAAAGAAAACCCCATATTCAATCTCAACCAAATCAGCTCAAATCTAATTACTAAAACCAAATACAAGAACTCAATTGATCAAGATGATTCATCACTATAACAAGAAAAAAAATTGTCTATAATGTAAGAAAAAAACTCAATTTATAATTGCTCTCAACAAGAACTTTTCTGATAATTATTCAAGAAACCATTATTGTTGACATTGTTTGCACACTGCTGAAACAAAGCTTTAGCATTCATCTCCCTTTCGAATCTCCAAATGTAATTTAATCCCACAAGAAGTTCAGTAATCGCAGCTTCGGCCTTGGTTTGATTCGCGAAAAATAATGTTTGTAAAAGAAGAACATTATTCTTATGAATCAAGTTTTGTTGTTCGAAACTCCTTTCACTTTGCCATTTGATCATATTATGAGCTAATGGTGATAACCAACTTAATATTCTTCCTAACGCATCTCTCCATTCCGTTGCAAGACTTGGATCACTTGCTGAAAATCCAACTCCTTTCAATCTATCCCTTAATGAAACCCTTATACTTGTTGGTAACATCCCATATAAATCATCTCTTGCATCAATACCGACTAACTGAGGTGATCTAATCATTTTCTCTATGACTATAATCAAATTTGAATAGTGTAAAGCTAATGCTGCAGCTCCTAGTGTACTCGGTGGAGCTTTCAACAGTTTCGAATTCGCTTCGAAAAATCCTAGCTTCATCTCTTCATCTTTCTCATCATCGACAGCAACATCTACTTCACCGGCGAAAGTAGGACTAGAGGGATAAACGGTAGCCGATACGGATGAACTTCGTGGTAAGGATGAATCGTTGTTCATAGACGGATGAACCCCTTGAGTACCGATACCGAAAACAAGTTTGATTCTTGCTAAACAAGTGAAAGTTGATCTTGCTAGTATACTAGTAATAGAATCAAAAGTTTTGTTCCATAATGAACTCTCTTTGAGATGTTTAACTTCTTGTTTTAACCAAAAGAGTTTTTGTTGAATATCACTAATTTTCTTCTCTTTGATCAAACTTTCATGATCACTACATTGTAACACTTTTTTAAATACATGTTCAATCTCTGTAAGTTCATCCATTTCTCTATACAAACTTGCAGTTGACGAAATATACCGATCAATCTTCTTCTGTTTCGCTTCCATTTCTTTCGAACTTAACACCCAAGAATGAGGATCTCGTCCCGTATTCGCAAATTCATCGAATAAGTTATCGAAATTCCGAAGACTCGTATCATCACATCTTTTACCAAGCGTAGACACTGCCTTAGATATAACTCTCAAGCTCTCTACAACTTCAGCACAAGCTAAACCAAGAAGAAACGCTTCATCATTCGAGACGATTTTGCGAACGCCTTCGATAGAAATAGAATCATGTCGAAGCCGATATATGTTCTTATCAGAAAGAGATTGCCAGAGTTGAAGAAGTTTAGACATTAAGCTTGCAATTTCAAATGCTAAAACACCAATATGATGAGATTTCTTCCTTGCCAACATCATCGTCATCATCTTATTGTTTCCGCCATTTGTCGGCGATGTGTTCGTTTTAGCTGCATCTATACGGTTTGACAGTTTGGCTTTCACCTTAATTAACCATGTTTGTGCCATGCTAACGCGACAAGTTTATGAAGGTAGGAGAATCAAACTCGCAGAAGAATGAGGTGATGGGATTGAGAATTGAGAATTCTCTTCTCTGCTAGATATGGGATGGAATGAGAGACGGGTATATAGAAAGGAGTGGGTGAGAGCAGTGGGGAATTAGGGGGGAGACAAAGTGAGAAAATAATTGAAGTGTGAAGATGAGTTGCAGAGAGGGAGAGATAAGGATAAAAGGAAAGAGTTTGAAGAGTAAGCTGTTGGGGGGGATCGTGGGATGTTGAAAGCTTTTCGTTTTAAGTCCAATAAGAAATGAATGAATGAGTGAAAGAGAGAGTTTTTCTTTTTTTCTTTTTTGGAGGGGTTGTCTTCTTTGTAGTATAAATATAAATAAAATAAGAGATGCATTGGATTGGAATTTGTACGTTCTGATGAGGTACCTCTGATGTCTATTTGGTTTGTTATATCCAACTATCAATTGTGCTTTGTACTTCCCCCTGGGAATTATACTTTGTTGTATGGTTTGTAGATAACTCCTTGCGTAGAGAATTTATTGAAATTTCACCCTTTTGGCAAGAAAACAGATTGTGTTTTTAACTGACAGTTGAAATTTGAATCAGTGAAAAGATTACTGGTAACGAAATGCAATAAAATTTAATTAGAAAGGAGTTCATATCGAGAAAACCTTTCGCCGAAAATAAGTTTTGTAATGTAACTCTCTAGATATACCGAAACAACTTTGTTCTGGCGTTACTGAGAAAAAAAGTATAACTGTCATATTTTAAAAACAAAATAAGGTAAACTATATCAGCAAATTTTTATAAAGAAATGTCTAGATACACCTTCAAAATCAATTTTCGAATTTTGAAATTAAGAAGAAATAAGTTTATTTGACAACACAGTTTTCAATGGTTTCTAGAAGCAAATGAGTTGATAAAAACCTTCCATCTCTGATCTTTGGGATTGAAATCTACTTTTGGGGAAGCAGAATCACTTGTACTTTCGGAATCAAACAAGCTCTTACTAATCAAAGAGTAATCGTATCAAATGCAAAGTTCATCAGGGAGGTGAAAAGGCTAGTTTTCCAAATTCCCAAGGGCTTGAAATGTAATAAGGTAATTAAAAAGGGGTGAGACACTATTTAACTCCTTTGTCCAATTGTTCAAAAACTTGTCTACTTTATTATGTCTGGTCAGCACGTGTGCTAGACCACAAAGAACGCCGTAGAACCAACGCACGTGTGCTTCCATACATCTCAATATCTCATCAATTTCCCAAGATATATCGCCCGCTAATTTTGACTCTCTTTTTTACTCAATCACCATTTTTACTGTCACGAGATAATTATAATGGTCTCAATCTCAAATAACGCGTGACAAAAATACATTAATTAGGGAAATTCATTCCGCTTAGTTGGGACCAGTAAGCATGCTATAGTAGGTGGGTCTAAAATGAATCTTAATCAACCATGCCTAACTATGTGATCAATGCACTATGAATGCTTGCTTGGTCCTGACCCTAACTCGTCAACTTCAGCAGAAACTCACTCTTAAAGAGCTGAAGGAGAGGCTAGATGACCTACAAGAGCAATCGCCATCCAAAAAGACCGCACAATCTAAACCTTTAAGTTTGGAAAATGAAACGAAAATTCTACTGATGAACCTTATTTGCCCTACTCAATATGGACGCGCATTATGCACCGATTAGTCACTGAAAGATATCGGAAGCTTTATAGGAGAGGCTTGACTCTATACTAGAGTGGAATCGTAACCCTGAGGGCAAGATTTAACTTTTATCACGTACTGCATGCATCCATTGACCCGCACCCTAAACCCTTTGAGAGGTATCAATTCCCTAGTGGTTGACCATGTGCTCACTGCTCACCATTATATCAAACTAGAGTTTGACCTGCAGTGTATTATTTATGGAAAGGTAATGCAATGCAGTGTATTTGGTGGTTTAGGGGGAGACCAATTTCTCATGGTTAATGACTTAATGGGAACAATCAAACAACTGGAACAAAGTGTGTTGAAGATCTGCATCATTTCGAAGATA
The DNA here is from genome assembly GCF_003573695.1 of Papaver somniferum. NCBI lineage: Eukaryota > Viridiplantae > Streptophyta > Magnoliopsida > Ranunculales > Papaveraceae > Papaver > Papaver somniferum. Next base: position 29,802,715 of record NC_039365.1, read on the forward strand.
ACATTTCTTCTCATTATAGTATGATCTTTTTAGGTTTCAAGCGTGATTTTTGTTTAGTATTGAATGAACAGTTTACGAGATACTCGTTGACTGGTCTCATTACAAACAGCAATTATCTTAAATTCCTATACAATCTCGGTTAAAGTTTTCACGAAAAGATTGGGCTCTTTTGCTTCACTTTTTATACTAGTTGTAGTTTTTACTAGTAATAATAATAATCATGAAACCCATTTCGTCACTTTAATTTAGTCAATGAAAATCAACGTCGTTTATGCCCCGGGGACACCGGGATATGCAGAGAATGGAGTGGAAAATAAAACTTGGAGACACTGAAGGTTTCGAAACACAAGTAGAAGGAAGAAGAGGTTAGTCTTCGAGGATATCAAAAATATGTGCAAATTGCAAAGCTTGCTCGATTTCTTGCGAAATATATTTTTTAAGTAAAGTTGATTGCCCACACTAGTCAATGCTACAAAAATCCACAATTTTTTGTGATATATCTTGCGTATATCCATTACGGGATACTACCATTTGTCTTGGAGATAAAATTAATACAAGTATTAGTATATATGTTCTGTAAGTTTAAGGAATAGATTTTTGTTTATGATGACGTGCATTTGCATGGGCACAATGATTTTGCAAGATTGGCATGTCTGGACTTTGGAATCACTTTTGAAGCTGATTCTAATGGTCTACAACAAGGTTGACAATTTAGCTTGGTTGAATATATTACATTTACCTTACAGTGGGTTGACAACTTAATTAAGAGGCAAAAAAGAAAAGAAAGAAACAAGAAAAGACCGAGAGCATGCACACTCAACCAGGTGACGACAACTCAAGATATCTAGGATACTATGGTCTCACTTTGGTGGTTCAAAGAGCATGACAGTATCTATAACCATTGTATTTGGACCTAAATACTGACTGTGTTATTCGATTATGATACTTGTGTTAGAACAGAGCTTCTCGCATAAAAGATATGCAGTGTCGCTCCCTTCATCTAAGAATTGGTTTAATTGTTATAACTGTATTCTTCAAAACAGATTTAACTTTTAGAAAACATATATACTCTCTCCACCCCAAATAAGATGAGCTAGTTGTAGTTTGCACAATTTTTAAGACAAGGAGAAAAGGAGAGTATATTTATTTTGTATAATTATAGCCTTATGGATAACAAAAATAATAGATGAACCGAAGTATTACACTTCGCTATACACCATGCTCTAATAACAACGGGCCCCTGCTAAACTCCAGGGGTGGTGGGACCACCATCTCTATTACAGCTCGGTACAAAATGTTGTGCAAAATTTCAGTCGATCTAGCACTGCTATATAGATAATAACTAGTAAAACTTAGAAATGATTTATTTTTTAAACTATACCACGGTTTTTGGTAAACTTTATACCATTGAAAAATATTCTAAAACACCTACGCAACGAATATAAACATGACTATCAAATTACATATATTTCTTATGGTAACAATAATCAATTAAAATGGTAGTTTTAGAAATACCCCATTGATTAGTGAATAACTCACCTATTTTGGGATAAAATTTAAAACCAACTAGCTCGTATACTTTGGGACCAAGGGAGTATATCTTTTCGAGATGCAAACTGAAGCCTTCATATTTATTGTGAACCATCTGTCGTTCCAGGCAATCTGCATTATATTATGAGTGGTTCAAATTTTTGGTGTCAAGACACATTTGGGGTACAAAATAGATTTTGATCCACACGGTAAATTTTGGGTGGCAGCAGGAGATTTTGGCACAATGCAGATTTTGGGTCACTAGACAGTTTCCCATTATCATAGTTAATTTTTAAGTAAACTAATTGATCACCCGTGCGATGCACGGGTCTGTTTCTTTCTTACGTAACAATTGATGTGAAAGGTTATTGTATGACCTTTGAGAAGGTATCATTGGTAACTCAGCACATAAAGAACACAAATTATCCAAAATACCACTCCATAATAACAAATCAGGTTGAAAAAATTGAAACATCTTGGAACCTAAACCATCCACTAAAAGGGAACAAACATAAAAGAAAACTTCAATTAAGCTGTAGTTCCTAAAAATTCACCAAAACAATTAATAAACTGTAGTTCCTAGGAAAAAACGACCTAAGGTACGTGATAATTAAGGAATAAAGGAAAAATCTAAATGAGTACCCCAAAAGCGCCAAATTTAATCCAAATCACCTTAATCTTCTATTCACTATTCTCATTCCTCCATGTCAATGCTTCGAGAATAATACGGTCTGGAATTGGCACGAATGTATTGGCGCATAATGATTCTGGTATATCTATCTGGTAAATCATTCTTTTGGATGATAGTAATTTTTGATATTGATGGTCCATTAGTTGTATTTGAAATCCCAATATACAATGGATTTTCATTCTCATTGAAATCTCCTGATCTCAAATAGAATCCTACATTGTATAAGCCATGTACCGAACACACGTCCATGTGCATCGTGAAGACAATTTTAACTGGAAATTGATATTTAGTAAGTGGTATTGCATCCCTTGATTTCATCACATGGCACCCTATTAGTACTTCCTCTCTGATTTCGTCTCCAATCAGTACTTCTGCAAAAATGTATTCTAAGTGATGCTTAGACCATGATGGAATATTAATTATTGATCAAAAGTTAATTGCAAACCTTGCAAGCATGGAAATTTTAGTATAACTGCAAAACCAGAACCCAAACATTTACTAAAAGGAAAACAATAATAAAACCGGAAGTTGGAATCGATGAGTCTGTGACTCCAAAAAAATCTACCTAAATGTAGTTCCTAAGAAATCAAGCAATTGTACTCCAAAGAAAAAATAAAAGGAAAACTCTAAATAAATACCCCTAAGGAACCAAATCTGAATCCAAATCACTTTAACCTTCTGTTCACGATTCTCATTCAGTGCTTGGAGAAAAATATGGTTTATAGATCTGGAATTGTCAGGAATATGTTGGCGGACAATAATTTTTGTACATCCATCTGGTGAATCGTTCTTTTCATGATAGTAATATTTTATTTTGATTGTCCCTTAGTTGTATCTAAAATGCCAATGTATGTCGGATAGTCATTCTCATCGAAAAATGTTGATTTCAAGTAGAATCCCGCATTGTGTAAGATATGTGCCCTGCTTCTTTCCATGTGCATTATAAAGGAAATTTTCACCGAAATAATTGGAACGGTGTGTCCCTTGATTTCATCATATGTCGCCCTATCACTACTTCCTCCCCCACTGCAGCTCCGGTTAGCACTTTTGCAACGATTTCATGCAAAATAGACCATTACTTCATGGAAAAAAAAATCTCTCCTTTAAATATTTGTTTTCCATATTTTAAGATTTTCTATAATACAATATTTCTTCAAATATGACCATTACTTCTAAGATGCACCTAAAATTTATTTATGGATACATTTATTCCTAGATGTTTACCTTTTACAATAGAAATATTTTTGTACAAAAATATTGAGCATTTCCTCCATAGCTAAGAATAGGATTTTTTTTATTTTTTTTTCTTATGGTTTAATAATAAAAAAATAAGAACATTGGAAAGGAATGAATGGTTTGTATTTTTGTACAAAAAATATTGAGCATCTCCTGCCGAGCTAAAAATAGATATTATTTCAATATTATTATTTTTTTAAAGGAATAATAAAATGATTTTGATTACTAAAAATATTCCAAAGGATAACTCTTGCTACCATAATTAAATTAAATATAAGAATAAGAATATCAATTTATATTAATGGAATTTCTAGGCTTAATTGAATTCTATATAAAGCAGACGGACAAAGGAAAACTTTTATAGAGATACACTGAGCCTATAGTTGTCAACCGGGCAAGTTAGGGTCAACCCGGCCCTAGCTTGACAATCCATGGACGGGTTAGGGTCATCCCTAGCCCTAGTACTGTTCATGTACAAGCCCAAAACCCCAACCCTAGCCCTAGATGGGTTGGCTCTGACGGGTTGCGGGTTGGCTGGTAAATTTGACTTTATTATTTTGTGCTAAAAATATGAATATGGTAAACAATCACAAGTCTAAATACTAAAAAGTGCATATTGAAAACAGATTACAGATTCCACAATACAACTAAAACATGATTGAAATGAACCAAACCAAAGTTGTGGAGTGGAATACATAGACATAGTTACATACATATATAAAACCAAAAAAAAAATACAAACTTCCACTTTTACTGCCTACCAGTTTACCACAGTATCACCTACTAAAAGTCTAAAACACTTCATCACTAGTGAAGAGGAGACCACAATAACAACCAATTCCTGCACAAAAAGTATCATATAATTCATATTCATTAATAAGGAATTAAGGATATAGGTCCAGGATTGTGATTCATATAAGAATCCTCAAAGTGACAGTAACTATTATCTATGTTTGTCCTTTTATATACAAAAGTGGACAAACTGAAGTACTGAACTGAAGCTACCGTCTACTGAACTGACTTTGAAATATTGAATCACAACCTAAACCCTCATATGCAGTCACATATACAATATATATCGTTAGTGTCTCCCTTCATATTTATACAAAAAATAGGAGACAGTGATATCATATGGAAGTCCAAAATATTTCGTAAATCAGTGCCCAAAAAATGTTCTTTTTCCATGTATCTTTGTAATTGTGTGTCTAGATTCTAGAAGTGTATCACTTCAAGATGCTCCAGTATGAATCTGTAATTTCCATCAAAAAGTATATCAAACAAAAGGATGTGTTAATGTAAATAAATAGAATTTTCATAATTACCCGCTTTATATCGCTGAAGTACGGATACTAATTAGACGCATAAGAACTTACTGCCTCATTGTTGTTTGCTAGCTCAAATGCCAATACATCCTCACTAATATCATTATCTTTCACTTCCTCAACATCAGTTGATGCAGCTCCTACATATAATTGAAAATAAGTAATTATCAATCTCATATATATTGTTAAATAGACTTACAACTAATTTTAAATATTACTCAAGAAACTTAGCCTCTTACCGATTCCATATATCCAATCACGAGTTGTTATCAATGCCTCGGCACTTTCAGGTGATAAGGAGCTGCGATATCTGTCAAGTACCCTTCCCCCAAGGCTAAATGCAGATTCCGAAGAAACAGTTGAAATAGGAATTGATAAAATATCGGTTTCCATTCTTGTAAGATTAGGGTATCGTAGTTCTTGGCTTCTCCAATACTTCAAGATGTCAAAATCAGTTGACATTGATCCTGATGACTCACTTAGATATTGTTCTAGTTATGACTTGTCAGATTGTTGACCACCATTTTTTTTTTGCCGCGGCAAATTCCTGCATCAAAAAACTTCAACAATTAACTACCAGTTCTATATGGACAGTTATAGAAATGTTCAAGCAGTTAAAACTTAAAGAAATATCACCTGCATAAAAGCACTTCCATTGCGTCCATAATTCCCACCATTTACAGTTACCGAATTCTGAGTTTCATTGGTTGTCGAACCTCTTAAAGTTGACGCCGTATGATACTCTTTATAGAGTGCCGCCATCCTTTTTCTAATAATATCAACTTCCTTCTTCGTTTCACGCTCAACAGGATACACCTTTTCTAAAGTAAACTCTACAAATTCAAACTTCAATCGAGGGTCTAAAACAACTGCCATTGCCAATATTGGACTCAATTTTTTCCAATACTTGGAAAAATTTTCTTGCATTTTCTTCGCCATGTTTCTGATGAACTCAATGTCATTAGTTGTCTCTTGATCTAATAATACTTTAATCTGACAAACCCTATCAAAATAAAAATTAGAAGTAGGATACTTGTTTCCAGAGAATAGAGTCGTGAGGTCATAAAAAACCTTGAGAAACTTCGTGACCACTTTGATTTGCTCCCATTCTTCCCCATTAGGAGACTCTGCATAGTCAGGGTCCACCAACCTCAAATGAGTGAAGACTTTTTCATACGAAATACAACTTTGCAACATAAGATAAGTAGAATTCCATCTTGTCTTAACATCTTGTCGAACACCCATCTTTACTGACATTCCTAAATCGCTGACAGTATCCAAGAAATTTTGTTTTCTTCTTTGTGAACCTTTAAGGTACTTCACTGCTAACCTTATCTTGATTACTGCTGGATCAATCTTTGTCAGTCCATCTCTTACAATAAGATTTATTATGTTAGCACAACACCTTATATGAAAGTTTCTTTTCCCAGTATCCGACATAACATTCCTTGCAATGAATCGACTCTTCATTATCTTAACACATGAAGTATTTGATGCAGAGTTATCCAAAGTGATGCTGGTTACTTTTCCTTCAATTCCCCAATCATTTAACATCAGAAATAACTTATTTGAAAGTGCTTGACCAGTATGGGGTGGTGGCAGTGGAGAAAAATTTAAAAGAAACTTCTGCAATACCCAATCTTGATCAACAAAGTGTACTGTTAAACTTATGTATCCAGTGGTGTTGACGGAGGTCCACATGTCTGATGTTAGACATATTTTACCTGGAGCACATTGTAATTTCTTGCGAATAACTTCTTTTTGGAACTTATGCATTTTAAGAATATCAGACCTTGTAGTATTCCTTGATATGGTTTCAACATCGACATTCAGATAACTACATAACTCCCTAAATTCAGTCCATTCTACACAATTAAAGGGGAGATTTTTACCAATAATTAGTCTTGCAACTAAATCCCGAAACTTTGATTGATCTATTTTGCGTGCACGAGTAGCCAGTTCTCCATTATTTGTAGATAACAAAAGTTGCCCCACATCTTGCATCTTCAGTCTAGGGCACTTCTTTAAATGCCTTGACATAGTTGATGTTCCTCCTTTCTGACTGTCATAAGCATATTCCTGCCCACAATGCTTGCACGTAGCCTTTTCTTTACCATCTTTGTCTCGTGACCAATCAAAATCATTCCATACTTTTGATGTAAATTTCCTTTTCTTTGAAGCATGCTCTTGAATTGTCATCGACTCTACTACTGTGATATCCTCTTCACTCATGACATCGTCATGGTATTCTTCAACTGACATTTTAGGAAGCTACATAAAGAATTCAAAAATCAAAATTAGTAAGCCTTGAGCTACATCACAGGGGACTAGAGCTGTCAATAATGAAAATCCCAACAAGTACACATCCCAAACTGGCAAAGGCAAAGCCAACAAAAGTATGCTTTTTTACACTTTCATGTAAGCCAAAATAAAACATGTGCTTTCTGATTCTGACATGCTGCATATGGAGTTCATTTCCATTTTCAGAATCAGTAAACCTTTGTAATTCAAATAAATATTCACAAGCATAACGTAAGCAAGCTATGCATTATTAATTTATTATAGATTGACATTAAGAGATAGATTGACATTAAGAGACATGAGTTAACAATAAATGATAAAAATTCGTGAAAAGGGGATTGGGGTTCTAAGAATCATTTCCACAAACACCTAACAATACTTAAAGACAAGTTATGCATTAAAAACTTAGAACTACTCACCTAGATTAGGAAAGTAGAAGTAAAATCATCGGCCAATTTTTCCTATTTTTCTTCAACGGTAGTCTAAAGGTAAAGCCCTAACCCCTGAAAATCAAACAGATAGTTAGAAAATTAAAAAAAAAAGATCATTAAAGTTAAACTTAAAGATCAAAATCTAATCTATAACTTAGAAGTGAAAAAACAACCTAAAGGATAAAACTTGGTTAGTTGATTACGAATAAAGCCCTAACCCCTGAAAATCAAACAGATAGTTAGAAAATTAAAAAAAAAAGATCATTATAGTTAAACTTAAAGATAAAAATCTAATCTAGAACTCAGAATAGAAAAAACAACCCTATTTAGTTTTAAGTTAGACACTTTACCTGATTACGAATACCTCCAGAGTCCAGTGACTCCAGTCCAGACTCCAACTAAAATACATGCAGGGAGAGAAAAAGAGACGAATACCTCCAGTCCAGACTCCATATCTAAAAATTGAAGAGAAGTTTTCTGATTTCTCTTTCTTTAGAAAACTTAGATAAGAATAAGAAGAAGTACCCGGTTACCTGGGTAGCAGGTGAAATACTATCGATACCTCCGATAACAGGTTATTATCATAATTTAACGGGTTGGCTGGTAACCTGCGGGGTAGACCTAGCCCGACTTGTTTTCTATTAGGGTCAGATATAACAGACCTAGCCCGGCCCGTTTAGGAAACAAGCCCAGCGAAGCCGGGTTGAAACAAGCCGGGCTAGGGTCAACCCGCGGGCCGGGTTACTAATTGATAGCTCTAACTGAGCCCTCCAAAACGATGCTATTTTGGAGAATAATGTTAGTGAAATCTAAATATATCTAGAATTTATAAATTTTGTTTTTGTACAAAATATTGAGCATCTCATACCGAGCTAAAAACAGATATTATTTCGATATTATTATTATTTTTTAAAAGGAATAATAATATTTTATTTTTATGGTGAAATGAATGTATTATACTTTTCTACTAATATTTTTGGTTCATTTGTTTTCGAAATTTTACTTGATATGGTTGATTGTTTATTACGATTTTCTATTAACAATTTTGTATTTCAATTATTGTGCAGGATTAATAATCAATATGTTTGCGGAAGAGGAAGTTTGGTTCGATCTGCTGTAAGCATTCACAACTCCATGAATTTTGATTTTATACATTTTATCGAAGTTTTAATTAATTTCATTGTAGTCATAATCAACATTAATTTAATTTTCAGAAGCTTGGAAGTATAATATTTTGGTTTCTTTTAGCTATAAAAAGTGTAATTGGACAGTGTACACTGGACCTTTTTTTATTGTTTTTCTTATGATTGATTTTTAAATTTGTTTTTCTTACGATCGATTTAAGTTTTTGATGGAATCATGATGAAAAAAGAAAATTTTGATGTGATTATATCAATGAAGTTCTAATAATTAGAATTAAATATCTCCACAAAGATTTTTTAATGTATTTTTGGCAACATCATAAAATTCTACTCCCTTTGTTTCAAGAAAACTGTCCTCTATTCCATTTTGTTCTGTTTCAAAGTTATGTCCAGCTTCTGTTTATAGTCATATTTTTCCAATGAACTCTCTAATATACCCTTAAGTTTTTCTATTTATAAAATCTTTTTTAATGAGACCCAATCTAAAATTTTAATGAAATTTGTGTAATTAAGGAAACAAATATATCCTTCATTCCTTTTTGTATTTCCTATTTACAATCCCATAACAATTTTTGGTAGTTGTTATTACTAACAGTTTTACTGAAATAAATTAGGCAAGTAATTAAGGGTAGGCATGTAAACTACTAGGGTCTCCTTAATATCTTGACAAAGTCAAAACGGACTGTCTTTTTGAAACGTAGGAAGTATAAGTTTTAAAAATATATCGTGTTAATATTATTACTAAGTTTAAAATATGATGGGGCCAGAATCAACCAGAAGATCCGATTAACCACAACGCTCGAAAAAACTTTGTTTTTATATAAAGAATGAATGGAGAAAATTTTGGACCATGGACCAAATATGTTATCACAAGCGGACAAAAATTATGACAAGGTAGATTTTGGATCGTGAATTAGGTTACGGGAAAGATTTTACATCATAAACGCATGTTATGAGCAAGGTAGTTAATATCTGTTGTACAGGCCGATATTATAGGTTTTTATTGGATACAGGAAAATACCTATACGATATTGAAAATATCGGCGATACAAAGACAGAATGATATTATCGGTTGTATAGGTCGTTACAGACCGATATATCGGTTTTACTTGTACACCGATAATATCGGCTTCGTAAATAAATTTTTCATCAACATGCATGTAGCCTTTACAGACAAGTACGATGTCAATTGGAGAAGGTAAGATGCCCTAATATATTTATAATATAAAATCAATGGCTATATATGGTAGAATATGATATGGAAACCATATTTCGATTGCAAGGCAAAGAAATATAAAAGAAAAATATGAAGGATAATAAAAAAAGATTTACCGGCATAATGGGACAACAATCATAACATTGGCTAATAAACCACCTTGTATTTTAGAAATTTGAGATATGTATATGATTTTTATTATTTTTTATTATGATTTTATAATTATTTGAAATTCTATATTAAATGATGTATCACCGATAAAAACCGATATTACTTTTTGTATAGGTGTATCGGACCCGGTCGATACGAGACCGATAAACGATATTAACTACATTGGTTATGAGTTACGGCAAATCGTTGGCAACATACGAAATGTAAGGTGACATTGTAGATTTCAGTTCACTAGACAATTTGGGACCGTAGGGGAAAATTTATATCTATAACGGATATTCTGGTGCATGTACAATAATTTATGTCCAAAAATAAAAACTTTTCAGACATAAATAATGACGTGAATTTTGGGCCACGAGAAAATTTTTGGACCGTACGGAAACATTTTGGGTTGGGATGCAGATTTCCGTGTCACGAGAGATATATTTTATAATACAGTAGAAGCTTTATGTTGCACCCGTATTTTTGCATGATGTATATTTTAGGATGTGCCATTGAATAAAATGAAAATTCATGTCAAGCTTGTGTTGTGCACTCAGAGCATGTTGGCCAAGAACTGAAATTATACAACTATAGTGCATCATGCAAGTGGGATGTTGGGCAAGAGCTAAGACGCATCACTATGGTACATTTTCATAAGTTGGACATTGATTAATAACTAAAATTTATGAATTTCCAAGGTGAGCATTGGAGAACTGAAAATGCATCACGATGATACATCACTCGGTCGAGTATTATGGGTTTTAATCCAAAAATATTCATTTGTAAGAATTTGAATGAGAGATACATAAGGAAGGGATGTTGATTTGAAGGTGCATCAAGAGGAAATGCATCTTTAATCCATAAGCTTATACGATAACTTATATATGATGTGAAAGCATCATTGTGTCGTGTTTTTTATTCAGTAATGCTTCGTGATTGTAGGCATCTTTAATCCATAAGCTTAGACGATAACTTATATATGATGTGAAGCATCATTGTGTCGTGTTTTTTATTCAGTAATGCTTCGTGATTGTAGGCATCATTATTGTTGTGTTGCTAAACTGATAAGTGCATCATATTGATGCAATCTGATGGGTAAGGTGAGTGTTGCACCAAATTGCATGACCCTGACAAGAGTATACATGATTTCGAGCTAAGTGGTGCATCAGTTCCGAAATTCCCTTGGCCTATACATATTAGGCTTTACTTGTCCTTTGAACTTGCAACACGAGTTGGTTTTAGTTGCTAGTTCCTTGATTGATGAATTACGGTGTGTGCTTAATAATTCGAGCTATGAAGGAGGGTACATAGGCAGCAACGCGTTGCAGCATTTGTGCTCCTTATTTCTCATTCCATCGAATTATGAGATGATTGCGACACACTTGATACGGTAGTTGTAGTCCATTCACTAGATACTTATATTTCCTATCAAGTTAATTATTTGATATTGGCTTGCACCAACTGTGGATCGTGCATGGAAAAGAAAGGAAACTAACTAAGGTTGCAAGTTATGGGAGCTTTTGTAAGACATGTGCATCGTAAGTACGATGCACGGGATGAATGGCATGAGCCTGGCTGATACACCCTTGATATAAGCAAGATCAGTGCATGAATCCAGCTCATTGTCGAAGGGAAGTAGGAAAGATGAAATTAGGTCTATGATGGCCTATGTGCAAGTCCAAGACAACGTTGTATTCCTGGAAAGCGATTGTGAAGGCTTGATGCTTACAAAATACATCAGTATTAACCTTTATGGTTTCCAGGACAAGGATAAGTTGGAACGATATGGAGCTAGTATGGAAACTATTGTTCGAGCATCATACTTGGAAAGTATATCTGGAAAGGCATATCGATGTGCATTTGCGTTGTGGCCTTAGAATTTTTATGGACCGGTCACTGCATCAAATGAGAATTGGGGAGTTTCGGCCTGCCAAGCATGCCGATAGAGGAGGAATATTTCGTTCTCTCATAGACTCATATACAGTTGGTATCATAGAAGTTCTGAGATAAGAAACTCATCAGTGTAATGTGACTACAAAGTTTTCCATGAAAGGTAAACGTAAATTTGGAATAGCAGGCTAGCTGTTGTGTGGAAAGAGTATTCATAACTACCTCGTCATTTACTTTATAAATCGTATTGGACTTAGTCGGGTACTGTGAGTTTTTCCGACCTTAATTAACGACCCGACAGATAGTCGAATACCTGGAAGACCGTGCCGGACAGTTGAAGACACTGGGACCGATCATCCTTCACCTGTCTTGGGGCGTTTTAAGGACGGTTAACTCCTACTATATTAGTGACAATACGTACCGGTGTTGGACCTCATAGTTTTACGCTAAAAAGTGTGCTTGCTACATTCAATGATCTTTGTCAAATTGTTGACTTTATCATCGTGAACTTTGAGGATTCCAGAATGTTATGGTATGGAACGTGCATTTAGGATCTCATGTTAAAAAATTCCTTGGCGTTCTTGAACATGTGGTGTGGAACATACGTCTCCGAGTTGATATTCCCAGTTTCGTTATAAACTCATTTAGGATTTCTAAGTATACGACATGAGAAATATGCTCGGAAGGTCACAATCGTTGTTTAGGACAAACTTTGGAATTCTTGTGGACTTTATGAGCGTTAAGGTATGAGACATATATTCAGAAAATCCTAATTGACGAAACTTGTTAAGGGTAATTTATATTTTGAAATTTGGGATGAAGTTCTTTAACGGGTGTAGTAATATAATACACGCATATTATGGGTGATACACACTTTAAAATGCGTCATTAAATGAGGTGAAGCTTCTTTTCAAGCTTGTGTTGCACATTCAAGCAATGTTAACCAAGAACTGAAATTTCGCCACCATAGTGCACGACGCAATTAGGATGTTGTTCAAGAGATAAAGACGCATCACTATGCGACAAAAGTTTAGGTCGCGTAGCATATTTTAAGTCCCAAAGCGCATATTATAGGTCCCGTAGGTATTTTAGGTCACGAGTCATGCTTTGGATCATGAAACATATTGGATCACAATGGCAAATGAACTTTATTGTGCACGACGAACTTAACTGCCTTAAAAAAAAAAAAAAAAAGTTACCAATCATTTTCCACAGTATTTTGGACGCTCAAGTTATGTAGAAGTCTTTTCAAGGCATAGCTATAAATGAATCGGTTAAACTAGTTATGCCGAAAGTAAAGCATGCACATGTTATTGCCTAGTGCAAGAGAATATCCAAAGATCTAGTCCATAGCTTTCTTCAACTCTAAGCATCGAATCAGTCGACTCAACTAAAGCGATTGATGGATCAATCCATAACAAGTCATAATCGGAAGTTTTGAAAAAGATAAATTCATCAACCCATAACAAGTCGTGATCAAATTTTTCGAAAACAAAAGGTATATTCAGATGAATATGGAACTAGGATTATGGGTGTTTGACCCATATAATTCTCCTAACCAACTAGGATTTGATTTCGTGGGACGAAACCTGAATGATGAAGATAGGACTTTATATGTGACTTGCGACCGAAAAATTATTGATCCACGTGCCACATTTTCGATAGGTCGGAATTTCGTCTCGCCATTAACTCGACAGTGCCAACACTTGGTAGAAGAATTGGATGGCTCTCGTTAGCAAACACTTTCTTTCTTCTACTACCCTATAATTTTCTTCCATCTAGTATTATTCCTTCCCCACAGTTACATGGACTTCCATTGATCGCGATCTTATTATAGCTAGCTAGCTTACTACATATATTATGTGCATTTTTACAAGGATTCCACTACTTATTTGGGATTCTTTGCAGTGTTATGACATGGTTTTGGGTCATAGGGTGCTGGTTTCGCAATGCAATTAAGCTTTAGTCTTTGAGAGTGAGAGTGAGATGAAGTAGTGGGAGAAGAATAATGAGAAAGGCTATAGCAATAAAAGAGCCGACCATATATCCATCTGTTTTAGTGAAGGTTGGTTTCTTCTTCACTATACGTAGAGAGTGTGGTATGGGGATGAATATTGTTTCTCTTTTTGTGGACAAAGTTGTTTGGATCAATGGTCCTACAAAACATACCGTATATGAACCCTGAAATAAAGTATATGAACCCTAAAATGAAAACTTATTGAATCGGATGATATACACGTGCAAATCATCATTTTACGTACATGGAAGACCGTATGATTTGAATTGATTCTCGCGTGTGTGTGCAACAGCGCATGCTTATACATAAAACACCACAAACCATGGTGTGTATGCGTGTGAGAGTGCCCTTGTTTGAAATTACACCTAAATTATTTATAGCTTTGATTGTCATGGGACCTAGGATGGTTGCTTGTGCTTGGTTTCATTTATCATATGCCAATATGGATCGAGATCATCAACAGTTGCACATGTCTTCTAGCCGTCTCCGTGAGCAAAAGTGTTTTTACGTCTCTGGTTGGCCGGTGATACGCAAGTGGCCAGAAAGGGGAAGTTAGGCGATGGTGCTTACACACGGCAAAATTGCAATCTAGCGATATCAATCCGTCTTCATGCATGTAGACAAATTTGGGGTCAATTGTGTCGAGCTTAGTCGCTCTCACAGATGCTTGAAAACATTCGAATATTTTCGTGGATGTTACTTGCTGAACTCATTTTTAATAAAAAAATTATACAGATTATTTCTAATTGTATGTATGTCCACAGACAATTTATAGCGTTCATTCAAAGAAAAAGTAATTATTTATCTATCACTATTTAGAGCATTTTTAATTTAGCAGTATCACAACCACTCATAGTAAAATACAGAAAACATTTTGTTAGATTTGGACGGGCTTTTCACTTAACAAACGGGATGGTGAGATCCGCCAACAAACAACCATCGGATCATGCCAATCTATATGATGATATTGATTACTATCCAACAGCCTGTAGGGTAACATAGAGCATGTTAAAACAAGTTTTATCTTTACTAAAAATTCTTTGTTCAATTCACTAACCCTACCACTCACTATGATAACATTAACCAATAAACAAATACTCGTACTAATCATATCATAATGGAAGCGTTTTGTTAAGAGATGCTTTAGGAAAAATAAAGCAAAAACAGTAGGGTTTGTTTTGGCACTATAACTTCAACTTGCACCATAATGTTATTCCAAGTAGTGGGACTAACTATTTTAGAGTTTTAATGCAAAGAGGAATCTAGTTTTAAGTCATTTAGTCTCTTCCTTTAATCATTCCATACCGAATGGAAAAACCATTGAACTAATAATCTAAACCCCAGCTCACCAGCAAAAAAATTAGTGAATTTACTTTATGTCAAATTTAAACATAATTAGATCATCTTAAAAATAGCTTTAATATGGTCCCAAAGTTTGGTTATATATGGATATATTACTGTAACCAACATACTTTTACTTTTCATCATCTTATGAGAGTAACACAAGAATCAATACCATTCACCCATTAGTGTGTAATTTGTAACCTAAGCTATGTTTATCCGCCGTTTCGCATGGACCCAAGCTTAAAGTTGGCTTTATTATCAAAAGATTTAAAGATCGTAAATTTAGTGTAAGCTTTTGCTGCTTAGAAAAGAAATCGAATTCCCTTGGGTTCAAAAAATATCAGGAAGGTTTACTTTTGAAAGATGTGATTGATAAGTCGGAGTATTTGGACGTGCAATGCCTGTAGTAATATACTAGAACATACATTTGGTAGTTAGAAAATTTAAATAAGAAAAAAGAGAAGCAATTAAGAAAATTCAGAGATATTATTCTATTTAATCACATGCAAATTCAATTATTTTGTGCTCAATAATCAACAGGAGGTCAGAATCCAACTTATTACAGATATGCAAATTTTAGAAGTCAAATCGGAAAACAAGTACATTGCAATTGTATGGAAACCAACCAATATAATTTTTAAAAGAAAAGAAAGATAGTGGTTGACTTCGATAATACAGAAACCGGAGTGCTTGCCATGGGAAAAGAGGAGGATACAGACATTACGAGTTCGGGAATGAGCTTAAAATGCAAGTTGCATATTGCACCTACCTCAACACCAATAAGTGGATGTACATACATAATACAATGCCTAAAAATGTGTCTTGGGACTTCAGTAAATTTGTCCAGTTTCTGTAAGAATACCCCAGACTTATATTGACCACAAAAGACTAATACAGAGTTTATCTTACAAACTCCTCCAGAACCTCAGTACAGTAAATGGGCCCTAGGACTTCAGTCAATTATGGGTCAAAGATTTAGGTCAAACGAAAACACATTCATTTCTTTTACTTCGGCTTTCAATCACACTTGTTTAAGGACAGTGGGAAAGAAATGATAAGTTTACACTAACGCTCTATCCACAAGGATCATCTTCACTACCCAAAAGTTCTCAAATGACCCAGCTTAAATTGAGGGGTCAGAATGTGGGAAAGCCATTTCGGGTCCCATTATACACGAGATCTGTCAGAAGCCAAGACTGTACGACCCTTGTGTCATTCTAGTGTCCACATTCTACCACAGCCCTAAATCATGTTGCATAATAATATACATCTTCATCTGTGTATAGATAATATACACAGCCTGGTACAAGTTGGAAAAAAACATGATTTATCTTTTTCTTCCAAGAGAAACAGCTTGGAGAAATCAGCAGCCCATTCCTTGTTATGTTTTTTTCATGGAACTTGAAATAATTTAGGGCAGGCTACAGAGATTAGCATATTTGAGCTACCAAACAAAAGTAGGAAACTTTTAAGAACTAAATTTCAAGATAACAAGATCTCCCCAAGATCCATCCCTGAAAAATCCAACACCTGTAAATAATTGCACTAACCACTCATGAAATAAAAACACAAGGACTTGGCAAAATTACTTCTTGAGGTTTATTAATCTGGCTCATGCCAACTATAAACCTTGACGACAATGAATGAGAATAAAAGAATCCACAGTTTACAGACCTAACAAGGCTCATTAAATGGTCTTCAAC
Source organism: Papaver somniferum (assembly GCF_003573695.1). Lineage (NCBI taxonomy): Eukaryota > Viridiplantae > Streptophyta > Magnoliopsida > Ranunculales > Papaveraceae > Papaver > Papaver somniferum. The sequence goes on from NC_039365.1 coordinate 29,819,691, forward strand.
AAATGATACACATTCCAGTTTATGAATAAGAGATATAACAGGATAGAAAAGCTTTATGCTACACTATAGTGAAACCCACCGTTAAGTTAGGAGCTCTGATCTGATCTCTTTCAACCAAATATGATAAAGCATAGAATATACTTGCATTGAAAAGCTTGGGACTTCTTACGTTCATATACAGCTTAGCTCTGACAAAGCCAAAAGTGGGTATTACAGGGGGTAAAATTTACATTCGTTACAGCTGATACTGTCAACAATCAAACCTTGCTTTCCCTCATAAGAAACTTGTTCCAAGAGATAGGTCATTCAAGTTGGTCAGGATCTGCATACGTGTAGTCCCAATCTGGTGAGCTATCTCCAATTGGTCCTCCAATGCTAGCATCTCGTAACTGAGGGGAAAACAGAATATCATACAAATACACCATCAACTGGACAATCAAATTCTAATGCAAAATACTTGAGGGGTTCTTGCGGCAGAGAAGAAAAAGATATGCCTAAGTATGAGTATCTCCCTTGTTTGAGACCCTCGATACTTAATTAAAAAGGGAGAAATGAAATCAGGAGTCATATATCTGTATTCGTAGGAGCTGCACGAAGTACTAGAAACATTTAAGTCTCTAATCGTACATTAGCTGGAACTAAATCATACAAATAACCCTAGATGCAGCATTTTTGAGGAACATAATACTGTAACCATATAGAGATCATTTGACATGATTTCCCAACAGGTTCATCTCCTGATGATTCAGCTTGTTTTAAAGGAAGGGCCAATCACTCAATTCGAATAGCAAAGAGGCTGTTGGTGCATCACAGACGAATCTGCACAACTGTTTACAACAGCTTAATCAAGAAGATCAAACTGCTAGAGCTTGAGCAAATCCAGATAATGAGGGTCTGTGAGCCAAATAAAAAGCAAACTGACAAGCAGATACTGTCTCCCACAGAACTATAATCGAAATAGTCGATTTCAAGTTTTTCATTCCTATACTAAGATAAGAACCCCCTAACCCAAAAAGATTACACTATTAGACAAAGGTATGACTATAGAGGGGATCCATGTGCAACCCTGACGATCACAATGCATATACCAGCTCTAACGGGCTTACATGGACATGCTTGTGAAATTCAGAATTTTGAATATTTGGCAGGTTTCAATTTAAACTGATATTTCAATGAGATGGTAAAACCAGTGCTTGTTCATCTTCATGTTACAGAGCGCCGAGTCAGTCTTAAGTGGGCATAAACTGATGAGTCCAAATCACACAAATTAACAATTTGTACACTAAGGTCTTCGGTTTAAATCGGAAAACTGAACATGCTAAATGGCAAAGTGTGGAAACTTACTGGCTGAGCAGCTCGCAGTCTATCATATTGTCAGGGCCAGGCTTATGGGCTCTCCCTTTTGAGTGGAACTGTCGAAAAGCTTTAGGGTTCAGGCCACCCATATGAGGAACTGCATCAACAAGCCTTCTCTGTAGGGTCTGTAGCCGGCGGAAGTTGAGCTCATCAAGGGGTGCAACACAACCTATACTTCCATCAAGGGTACCAAATAATAGGGCAAACCTTCCCGAGCCTGTAGTAGCACCAGTTCGATCAGAAGCAGGAAGCATCTGCAACCTCAAGAACTTTGTCACGTGGGCACCTATATGAAACTCAGCTCTAGATAGCAGCTTCTGCCCTTTCCAACTCTCAGACATCTTTGGTGCATAATAAAAGATCTGTAGTGGAAAACCGGTATATGAATATAGGAAAAACACATTAGTGAGTCAGACAAACACAGTAACTCCAGAAGTAATAATTGTCATTTGCTAATGGACTTGACCTATAGTGATTATCAGCTTAGGCCTGCAAGGCCCTCTTAAATCATATACCTTGTTGGAAGTTACTCACAACCATTGCATTTACTCTTCCGTATATTACAGTATTATTCTTGGATGATAAACTCACAGTCACAGGATATGTCTATATAGTTCACTAAGTTTTCATATCAAGTTTCGCAAAATCAGTAACCATCAGAAAATGTGCCCTGTCTCTAACACTAATTTCTCCTGCATGGTGAAGCCTACATCGACTCCCAATTTCTACAATTTCGTTTTTAGCTAACTTCTCTTGTTCAATGGGGAACCGATTCCCAACCTTTATCTAATATTATTCAGGGATCCAAATAAAAAAGGTGTCAATGCATGATCATACAGTATCAATACATATTACATTCTTCCAAAGAAAAGATCATAACAGAGTATCCCTGTAAAATTTCCTACCAAAACTGGGTTAAGCTTATTAATTCATGGTTACTTTAGCATGTCATTATTCTAAAAAGCTCAGATAGCGGGCACCGTCGATAATCCTATTTCTGGTCATAAATGTTTGAATTCAAAGGTCAAGAAACGGAGAAAGGTACTCTTAAACTCTTTCTGGATATCCTCATTAACGAGTTATTTCCAAAAGAAACATGAAGAAATTTCATTTCAAGTTTTGTTTAACTTCGACATCCTGATCAAATAATCAAATAAAAAACACTTAAATATGAATGAAGCTTCGCTAAAAGATCTATAAATCAGACTCTGACTTGATTAACATCTTTACTGTATGTCTGAAACACTATTCTAATAATTTACACATGAGCGTGCACATATACACACACATATAAAGTCAGTCTTCTCGGAAACTATTCTCTTTGGCAAATAAAAACTTCTAAAATTAGACATATATAGAAGTTTCGTTCCAACATAGCATTTCCCCAAGCTACGCTAACATGGGACTCGAATTGTCTTTGTAATAGGCACATTGGTACCTTTTTACATTCGCAATTCGTAACTGTAAGCTCAACATTCACTTCATGACTCACCTATTATGACTAACGAACCTTCTGTTTTCCTTTCTATTTCGAGGGATCCGATTTGACAAAATCAAGATGTATGAATCAAAGAAAAAACACAAAGCGAACAAGGCAATTTTGCTTAGACAAACATTTATTTTTGGTGCAGTCATTACTTGTAATAATATGGTAAAAGAAGCATGTGCTTACCTGGATGTTTTTCTGCTCATCTGTTACCACGAGACTTAGAGTAGATCCATCAATCAAAAACTCAGTGCTGAAACAATCGAGTGTGCCAAAATCCTTGGCTAGCAAGTTCAATTGAGCCCCTTGCTCCTTCCAGCTTAGAAAGTATATGCTTTTGTGAATATCTCCTATTAGGATAAAGTTTTTAACCTGCAAATTGCAAAGCATTTAATATGACCATCAAGGCATGCTGTCACATGAAAGTGCACAATAAATAATTATATTAAATAACGGCAAAAAATGAAAATTTAAGAATTTATTTATAAGATGAATTTCTCTATAGATTAAAAGATTAGCACTGCAGTGGCTCAAGAAAAAAGCCGAATCCTTTTGATCAAGAATGGGATATTGTCAAAGCAGCCAAGAAAAGGGCAGTTATGACTTGCAAGATACAAGGTAAGATGTGCGAAGTAATGATTAAGGTTTCGAAAAACCAAATGCACATGAAATGGACTCTAGAGGACCAGGACGAAGTAGTTGTACTACGAATAAAGTGCTTACCTATCAGTGGTCAACAATAAATATATATCAATTATCCTTTAGAACTGATGCCAGAATTACTATCTCAGAAACTCAACAGTAGGTTCAGACCAGTAGAGAAGAAACCAAACCAAACACTAAAGCCCAACGTAACCATGAACAGAAGCTACCTACGCCTAAAATGATATATAAGAGAAGTAGACTTACTATATTCAAGCTTACAACATGCAGAGGAGGGGTATCATGAAATGCAACACCATTCAACTCGGTACCAGTCCACTTGTGTAAGATGACCTTTGGACCAGACGCAAGCAATAGATGACCCTGCAGTGATGCCAAAGCAGATATAGCCCCTTTCAATTCCTTCGAGTAGACCTCCGTGACCTGGAGAAGAAGTTTAGGAATGAATTTCTAACGATAATAAACCCAAAAAAAATACATAAAGTAAGCCATGGACTAATTCAGTAGAAGTAAGTTATCCAGACCGATACCAAAATTTGAGAATTCTCAGCATTATGTCCAATAGAATACAAAAGAATTCGTCCTCTTGCAGCTACATCCTCTCCTTGCACATATGCTGTCCCGACAGCCATAAGCGTTTCATTTTCTTTTGTTGTGGTATTCTGAGATGAAAGGTGAAGTTATATATATAGTGTTACTAAAATTAGATGTGGAAAAAAAAACGAGAAAAGATATTGCTGAATAATCAAACAATATCCAGTAAGAAAAGGAGGCACATTTTGCAAAGTATAGGCAGGAAAACTTACAAATAAGGTAACCATTCGAACAGTTAGTGCATTTTCAGAATTTTGCATCGGGATTGTAGCTCTTGTTTGCCACGGACCACCAGACTTCTCTGGTTCTAAAATCCGAACCTCGAACTCTTCTATTGTGTAGCTTTTCTGAAGCTCGTCAGGGCCTATATTATCATGCTCGGTTTGATTACTGGCATCTAGATCAACCAGAGACGAAAGGACTTGATTCAATGGCTTGGCAACCTGCAACAGGAAATTAAGTTTTCAATAAACCTCAAAAAGGTGATCTAGGACTTGATTTGGTGTAACGCTACCACTTGCAGACTTTGACTTCACACATATAAGCCTTAACTTTAGTTACATTCTCTCAACTATCCTACAGCCTATGGAGAAAAAACAATTAAGATTTCTTCAAATAAGCGGATACAAATTAGGGTTCATGAGAATCTACTCACAGGAATAGAAACTATAAGCGGATACAAATTCTTCTCTGAAAAATAGGTAACTTGATGTGGAGTGCCCCTTAGAGGAATCTGATAAATGCAAACATTTATTAGTAAGAACAATGATCACTTTCAAAGGGCTAAATAAGACACGGACTGATAAAAGGAAGGAAAAAGAAAAGAAGAACTAGAAGCCACAAACCTTTTGGACAGGCCAATAGTTATCGTAGCTCAATATAGATGGCAGTTGGCAAATTTTGAGAAAACCCTAAAAGAATGATGACGGCGAAGATTTAAGTAAGAAGTTGTTCAATACATTAGAGTGTTAACGCTTCTCGCAAAGCATGAATTGCACAGGTGAAAGTCGAATTGTTATATATACCTGGGATGTGACATATATGAGACCATGATTGCAATTTACATTGTGAAGAACAGTAAATGCCACGACAGATCCGTCACAAAGCTGCATCCAGCAAATAGAATTAGGGGAAGTACTTGTTTATTTTGCTTGCCATACACTACAGTGATATTTTAACCAACCAAAATCTCCGAAGGAAGTGGAAACAGAAAAAACTTAGTTTCGGCGGGAGTAGGAGTATTTTGTGTCATATGAGAAATACAATATTGTTAAAAACATCATCTGTAAGATGGTTGGATGCCGACTGCTCTTAGCCATTTCTAATTTTTCATATTAAAAAAAAAGGAAAAAAAAGAAAAGAAAAAAGAATTGCTCACTTGTGGGTGGATTCGAAGCCGTTCCCTGCAGACCATAAACCAAGCTGGTCTTGACCCAGAAAGAAATAAACCCTGATAACCCCCAACATTCTTAAACATGGTCATCCTTTGGCTTGGGCCCGTAGAAGAGGACTCTTGCCTTGTATAAGTTTCCAGTGGAACACGAGCAAATCTCAAATTCCTCAGTCTGGATGTACTGTTACTGCTAAGGTTAACAGAACTTTCTGATGACACTGCTTCTTCAATCTTAGGCGTGTTGTCTTGCCCTTCGTACAGGTAAGCATGGTAGCAGAGCATTGTGCCATCAGTTAACATTCCAAAAAGAAATGGGCGGGTATGCTGACCCGACCACTTCTGCATGGCTAACTCCACAACCTTCATGTTCTGAGCATCTTCTTTCATCACTTTTATGTCTTCTGAGTTTTTATTTTTGTTTTTCTGGGGATCGTTAGACATCACCCCAGTAAAGGTATCAACTAGGTGGGATTTTCCAGAGATGAATTTATCCACAGAAAAAACACAGTTAAAAGTAGGAACATCAAATATTTCAAGGGTACCACTTTCGTAACAAACCACGCAATAAATATCACCCTGGTCATGCATTGCGCCATCAGTGCCATCGATGGCCTCACCCACTCCTGTTGAAAGCCAAGCATCCGTGCTTGTCTTACGGAGCCATGGCTCAGGCCCCTTATCATGGTAAAGTGTACACGCAGATATCCACTTCTTAGAGCTGTCAAATAATGAAGGCGCACTAACTGACACAGTACATGAGGATGGATCTGAACAAGAAAATAGAAAGAAAACGGCATGAAATAAGGGAAAATACCTCTTATGTAACATTACTTAAAACTGATACGCGTCCAGAATGCATGTTGCTCAATCAAAATGTTTAGGCAGTACAACGCCAGAAAGAAACTCGACGGATGCAACATTTAAATGCCAGCCATTAGATTATCTCAAAAACACAAGAGTACGTCGAATGCCTTACCCCCAACAAGAAGCTGGATACTGCCATCAGTCATTCTTAACAACACGTACGGATCAGCTATAGTAACAGACAGCACAGCTGAACTCTCAGAAGCTGGTGTTGATTCAGGAGGAGGAGTTCCTAGGCTTAACTCTTGAGTCATGTAAGATCCATCAAGAATGCGAGCTCCACGAGCATAGACCTGAATAACACGTCGCCTGATCGGAATACAGAAGTAAGTTTAGATGCTCCCCTATGGTGTAATTAATTGACACAAGACATGATGATATCTGGAGCTCAGTTTACACACGAGCACTCAAACATCAAGCAGTTCCAGCATATGATAAACATTATCACTAGCCAAAGTACACGGCATTGCTCTTGTGTCGAGAAACTCATCAAAGTGATTTACAAATATTCTAAGTAGAAATTCATTTTCATGTGCACAAGACAGCCCTTAGTCAACAAAACTATGAGCTGTGTGTTTCTCTTTAATATTGTGTCGTGCAACTTGATACCATGTACAAATATTTGTTTTTCCCTACCAATATTTCTGGCTACTGGGGAACTGTTAGAAGCAAAGTCCAATATAAAATAAAAGACAAAAATTTCAATGTAAAATAGTAACAGACAATTCCTTTATTTACTGTGACGCTGAAACAGGGTGAACGGGATCAGAGAAACATTCACCTTCCAAACAAATTCCCTGCAGCGATAGTACTTCCTTTAATATAGTAACCAACACTTTCTGTGACCTCGCCCAGGGTATCAGCTGTCTCAAGAACCTAAATTGTATGGGTACGGAAATGGTTAAAGGAAAACAAAGCAAAATAAAAGGGAACGAAAAATACAAAATCTACAAGAGTTTTAAGTTTTAACTTATAATGCTAGCAAACCAAGTTCCACAAGCTGCTAGCAAAGAACTTGGGCAAAAAAAAAATGATAATACTGCCATCACTGTTTCTTAGAAATTAATGCATCTATAAAACGCTTAGATGGCTCAACATTGGTAAGCTTTATCCATCCCGTTTTCTGAGTACTATTGCTTATTGTGTCCAACATAAAGCAACTATCACATATATATAGTCGATTCTGTGATTAGGGAAATGAGGAAGGCAATAACAAACATGCATGGCCAGAAATATTTCTTCCAGTGTAACAAAAAAATGTCAAAGAATGAAATTTTACCATTGTTTTTGACTGGAGACTTATTATCAAATATGCATGATACTCATCATCCGCGGATGATGCGTTAGAAGAATCCGCATTATGACCACGTGTACTTTTGTGGTACACTGTCCAAATCCCTTTACAACCAGGCAGCTCAACCTTTTTCCAGTATACAAAAAAAAGAAAAAAGAAACTAGTTATAGATCAGTAGAACTACATATAAATATGATGCATAATAGATTCATAACAGGACCCTCAGCCCTCAGGGCCATAAGGAGCATAGGCATGTCACCCGAATCAAGTACCAACTTAAAACCAAGTTTCACCAGAAAGTAGTAAATAAGCAGAGCGTATGTCGGATGCCATTTGATAGTAACAAAACCAGAATTTGAATGAACCGGCATTTTAGGATTTAATTAGTTTTCAACGGTTTACTCTATTGCCTCGAAGAAAAATGCTTTAGTAGAAATTGTTCAGATTCATAAACTCAACCATCATAGGGTCAGCTATTTTTCTTAGAACATCTACAGTTCCTCCAATTCAATTCATGTGGCTCAATTTTTTCAAATAAGAGATATCTATCCTTCCCGATTTCAATGGTAAGTTAATTTGAAGATTAGCAGGAAACTACACAAAAATTCCAGTGGCAAACACACTGTGTGGTGAATATGACGAATTAAACCTCAAAGAGAACTCCAGGCAAACCTCAGTAATCAGCTCAGGGCGAACTGTCTGTTGAAGGACACAAAGAGAACCATTCTTCCCATGACCAGAACAGCAAACCTGAGAAGAATTAAAAACATTAGCTAACTAATGTTATAAGGTTGCCAATAAGTTATCCTTCAAAGAATTTTAAAAAACGTCTCTAGCTGATCCAAAAGTTTATTCAATAAAGTTGCAGTTGTTTGTTCCAATGATACATCACATCAATTGATCAATTCACAATAACTGAAGTACTCTCGGTTAAGAAGAAACAATAGAAAACTGAAGCACGGTCAGAATTTAAGCTTACTCAAAACAAAACAAAACAAAACAAAACAAAACAAAACAAAACAAAACAAAACAAAACAAAAAAAATTAAGAAACCATATTAACATCTGCAGACCAACCAGTTCATAGTTGCTCTGTTTTGAAATCCCTACTGCATTTGGGTCAGCATTGATCCGCAAACCATATGCGAAATCCTTCAAAGGACCAACATTAATCAATGAATCCCTCACGGCAAATGAGAAGCTCTTCTGTGCAGATCAAAAGGCAAGACAACCCATTAGCGAAAAGTAACACAAATTTGTACAAACAGCTATCTGAACGAGATAACATTTGCTTGCTGTGCACGTATTTTCAAATTCTCAGATTGTTTAACACTAGAAGAACTAAGTGGAGACGAAATCAGATTGTTAATGCAAGTACCGCCAAAAGAGAATTTTGAGCTAATTAAAGGCAGAGAAGATGAAGAAGCTGATATGACAATTCAGACAACCTGTGGTAGTTCAGACATATTTGGAGCTGAACTAAATAACGATAGCTCCTCACCACTTGCAATATCCTGCAAGGTTTCAGAGGATGCAAGGCGCAATCGCTTTGCTGACGGAGCATCCCCTTCGATATCTCCAACCTGTCACACACAAGAGAACACATCAGTCGCCAGACCTACGTATGTCAGGAGCCACTGAAGAGTAATATGATTGATTTGAATTTCACATTACGAGCACGCACTTAAAAACTTTTGATCTTTTAGGAAAACCTAAAACAAGAGCATTACCAAAATCCGCAAAGTAATATTTATCTGGGTATAATGAGCTTTAGCAACATTACTAATTAAGTCCTTCAGGAAATTCAATTACAGAGAGCACTATGACAGTATCTTTAATTTGATAAGGTGTTGCCACACATGAGTTAGAGGAGATTCTAGAGGAACATTCAATTTGTTGTACAAGTGAAATGGTGGTGGTGGTGGTGGTGCATTTTGATAGTAGAGATATAGTTTATAATAAAAGCATCAGATATAAACGTCGCAGTTGTAGACAGAGAAACTTCAAGATAAATGGTATGCCGGGAGAAAGAGCAAAACATACATCACTAGAGTGCCAATAATACTTTGATAGTAGAGATATAGTATATGATAAAAGCTTCAGATATGAAAGTTGCAGCTGTAGACAGAGAACCTTTAGAATAAATGGTATGCTGGTAGAAAGAGCAAAATATACATCACTAGAGTGCCAAGAATACTTTCAATCAAAAGAGTTTTCCAACTAAAGTCTACAGCTCTCTAACAAAATGAAGTAGCATGAAATGCTACAGAATTCTAATGCTCACCTCTTCCTTCACATGACCAGAAGTTGAAGCGGCAGTTCCCACTCCAGACGTATATTGGACAAGCATACTATCTCCCAAACGACTACCTAGGAAAAAGAACGAGCTGCCAATTGTAGCAATACCCTGTACAATTAACAGATAAATTGGTCAGTCGGATACTATTGCTGTGGAGGAGAATAACAGGAAGTCGTTGATATGAGAAAAAAAGAAAAATTGTTCACGAGTTAAAGATGCGGCCAACCGAAGTCAAAACTGAAGCTCTAAACTTTGAAAGTTCCAGCCTTTGCACAACCCTGAACAAGGAAAATACAAACACATTTATTAACCACGGCTCTACATATATAGACAAGCAATTTTAGTATGCGAGTACAAATATTTATTTGAAAGTTGAAGGTGTTGCCAGGGGAACAGGCATGATCCTTGTGAAACAGACACCTCGTACTCAGGGCTTGTTTGGCAAATCGGTATACTTCAGTTCTTAGTGACTTTTTGGTTGAAGATAATCTGTAAACAACCCCACAGAAACATACCGTCCATCGGAAACCAACGTGAGCAATAGTAGTTCTCCTGTTTTGGTCGAAAGCATGGCCACATCGGGCAATAACCATGTCGCATTGGCTGCATCAAGCTCGACACTAAAACTTGATCGAGGCAATTCTTGACTGAAAAGAAACAGTAATAGGATCTTCCAGTTAGCAGGTTTGAGACAATCTCTTAATTTATTCGTAAAAGTGCACTCAGCAAGTTAAAGATAAGTTTAACATTGTGGGGAGATTAACCATCCGATTATTGTGGCCAAGCTAAAACAAGAATACAGCTCTTCTGTTCCCATTATAATAAATGCTAATGCTAATCATCTTAGTGTGCAAATAGCCCTTTAAGAAATGCAAACATTGAGTGGATCATAATCCTTCATAAGAAATGGAAGAAAACCTCATATCAGCAGGAACGGCGAAATGGTTCAAGGCAAGGGCACAAGACGTCAACTACAAGCAGAAAAGAAGTAAAACAATTATATACTGATCTGAAACGTACAAATGCATGTTGGTCTTGCAAACTGAAACTTCTTGCAGTCGCTAACAAAACAATCAATGACTAATCCAGCAAACCAGATAACAGCTTACTTGACTGTGATAATGTATAGCATTTGCACTAATTACAAGAACTCCACCCATTTTAGAAGGCACTGCAAGAAGTTTGTACGCATCGTGCGGAAGATTCTGCCAAAAATGGGAAACGACAAAAAAGATTGAGGTAGTAATTTTTTGTTATATGCTTCTGTTATATAATGGAGCGAAACTTAATCATGAAACTTGTCCTAAGTGTAAGAAATCAAACAAACTGAATCAGTAATGAAACCTATTTTGCCAACTTCTACCTTCTTTTAATTAAGTTGCGAAAACTGTACTCCTATACTCCCTGAATATATTTTATGGGTAGCAAGTTTTGAAATTATGATATAGCCATTAACATTAAGGTAAGCCAACTAAAGTACATAGAGAAACAAAATTTATCATGTGTTGATAGTGTGATCAATTGATAACTTATAATGTAGTGCGCATGCATGTTAATAGTAAGAATAAAGAGGATTTTGTAAGTTGTTTCGTAGATGATGAAATAGGCATCCTTTGGGCAAGGCACTTACAATAGCGGACCATATGAGGGGATGTTGCTTTGAAGTAGTATTAATACTAAGAGCACAAATCATGCATGTGTGATGCTTCCAGGAGACACGTCCTGCCCAAGTAAGCTCTCTTTCGTGAAGGATGACCATCGTTGGCTCAATATATCCTACAGTACACGAACCAGTTAAATGGGATATTACACCAATAACATGACAATGTTAAAACTAAAAAATACGACAATCACCTGTAGATGAGTATAATATAAATAACCCTAAATATGAATAAGACACGCTCAAAAAGATGCAAGAATAGTTGAACTTGCATGAAGGACATATCACTCTCAAAAACAAGTAGCACGATGGAATTATCGCAAACATAAACAACATATTCACACATTATGTTTACCCAAACTATTTAAGCTTTACTAATTACTGTTACATTTTCTTCCGTTTTTTTAGGGCTACACAACAAGGGGGCAATTAGTATTTCAGAAGAATCTCATAAAGTAATCTCCGCATGGATATAAACTATTTCCACCTGGCTAGATGACTTCACAGAACAAGGCGGCAATATATTATCTTCACTTGAGCAGCTAGGCTTAATAGCGTACTAACTGATACTGTGCAACTTCAATTGCAGTTAAGTACAGAAGTAGGAAAAACAATGATGAAAAATAAAGTCTCTTTTTAATGAAACACTTATTCGTTCTCACCATGTAGAAATACGAAATCTTTCACGTGCTTCATGTCCAACTCGCGCAAGCTTATCACATATGATGACTCTATACGAGCACACTTTGTACCTCCAGAACCGCTCACATCATCGTCTCCACCTAAACCAGAACCAGCCTAATAACCATCAAAAAAATTAGAGAAAAAATACGAGTTATATAGAGAAGAGAATTACAGCTTACACCTAGAAAGGGGAAAACTTGTACCATGAGACAGGAGAAAGTAGCTACATATTTGCTGATACTTAACAGACTGCCAGTATTTGATATACAATCAAAAGGAGTACTGATCATATGTTCCAGGCTTCCAGCAGAAACATGTTTGCTGATACTAGATTCTCTGTTTATCAGTTTACATATTTCTGCAGGAACACATGACAATTCATCCTTGCTTGAGGTTATAAAGGTAGCTCACTATTGTCAGACATATTAAGAAATCAGCTATGCAGTAAAAAACTTGCTTAAAATCTTTGATTCAGCTAATATAACACGAGACTAGTTTAAGAAAATAGAAATAATACCCAATAAAAGCAATTAAATCTATATGTGAGAGGTTATTAAACCCCAACGTAACACCAATGACCAATCCCTTGTGGGGACCCATATAATGAAGAATCAGCCTTGCATTGGGTGGGGTGTGATATACAATTAACTCAAACAGCACATCCAAAACTAACCAGTTACAACTTCCAACTCAATAAAAAGCTTTCCGAAAATCTAAATCTAAAATTTTACAAGAGAGGTAGAAAATTCTCAAGTTTTAACAGATAGTTTTCCGTTATTTGAGCCCCACGATACTGTATCAGGGTTCCCTAGGAATATCTAAAATGGGGCTCAATATTCATCTACTAACTGTATATACTTTACTATTTATTTTTATTTCAAGTGAATTTGAAAAAGAACATGGTATACGCAAATGTGTTATCAAGAGAAAGCACCTGTGCAGCTTTAAGTATAATCATCTCTAGTCCAAACGCAAGAACCCCACTGCAGCGACCCTGAGGATCCACCTTTACTAATGGACCTCTAGCAAATGATTCTCGACCTCTTCTCAAGTACTGCCACTCGGGACCCTCGAAGCAGTGCATAGAACTGTACTAAATAGAAAATCGTGCTTAACGATAACACCTATGGATTAGCTATTATGAGCAAACAATTCAGTAAGCAAGAATGACCCAATACCTAAGCTTACACAGAAAGAAATAAATTACTCTCCGAGTAATTTCGGATGTAGAAGTCTATTTGTGAGAGAAAAATTAGAGTTGCTATTTCCTGAAAATTATGAATTTGTTAAGAGGTTTTATTTCTTTAGTTACTAGTTTCAAAAGAGCTGTAGTCTACAAGTGGTGTCCAGTTGGTACATTTTGAGAAAGGGAGATTTCTGCTAGAAGGGAATTGAAAAAAGGGAGATTTCTGCTAGAAGGGAATTTAGAAAGTGAAGAAATATATTTAGAATACAACACCTGGGATAAAGTAATCTTGCAGGTAAAATTGAAAGTTTTTCTTTAATGAAACAAATATCGCATACTTACTGGTGTATTCAGTTTGTTGGTTCCAAACACAAATGGTTTTCAAATGGCATCTGGAAAGGAAAAAAACGAACATACTTTCTCCTAATTTTACATAAAAGGCAGGATCATCTCAAAAAATTGAATTCTGACCAGTAGGAGTTTCAAAATTAACTGTCTTCACAGGAAATACTCAAACCTCCAAATATTAACAGAAACTGATTCATTTAACCCCGTTATACATGTCCTCGAAAAAAAAATGGTGAAAGTCCACCTCACCTCGTCCGAAGTCCATCAATTGAATCGTCAAATTCCAACACGGAGATTTTTGCATCTGCGAATGCTAAGATTATTGAATCTCTTCTCTTGGATTTATCACCTCCCCTGGATAAAACTGCCATTGTTTCCACATTACCTTGCAGCCTAAAAACAAGCAAAAAAAGACGGTTTGCAAATTATTTACTAACTGTAAGACAGCAACTCAAAAACACAAACAGCACCATCTAATATAGTAGTAGTAATGTGCACCCGAACAGCACCATCTAATTTAGTAATAATGTCCACATTGTTCTGATTTCTACGCGTTCATTGCAGACTATCACTTACCATGAACTGTCATCATACTTTATAATTTAAAATGTTAACCTCTTATACTTAACCAGAATGACCTAAGTTGCTATTTATGTCTCGTATTCAATTCTATGGCAGCAGCATACAAAATCCTGACAGTGTCATATTTCGATTAACTATCAACTACCATACTTACTTGTAATGACAAACGAGCTCAAGCGAAGCACCAGATAATCCAGCCATGAAACCACCACGTTTCGGTTCCAACTGAGAAGAAGACTTTGTTCCTTTACTATCATCTTCTTCATGTACTCGAACAATATACACCTCGAGAATATTAGCAGAAGTTACAACTAAGTTAGGTATAGGACCGATTCCACCTTTCCGCTCTTGCACTACTGGTTCAAGATCATAACTCTGAATCAAAGGAATTTGTGGTACTGCTGAATCAAAACCAGAATGTGTGATGAATCCAGATGCACAGTTCTCGATTCCTGTTGGCCAATGCATCATCTTGAATGCCGCGTAACTCATCTTTTTAGGGTTTACTTTTTTCTAGGGTTTTGCTAGAAACTGATAATTTGAGAAGAAGAAGAGGTAGTAGTAGTGAAATAATCCGAGAAGATGAGAATTAGGGATTTAGATTTGGGGAGAATGAGGTGGAAATTTGTAAGAAGACGGGATGAAGATCGATTTGGTGTAGAGGTTTTGCTTAAACCCCTTTTCTGTGCATTGGCGGGATTAATGTGAAGGAGGACTCGAGTCAATTCGAGTTTATCAGTCTTCTTCTACTGCTGTTCCTGGCATGGCCTTAAATATCGTTGGGTTAGGCCAGGCAACAAGGTTTGCATCAATTGTTGTACACATGCGACATTGAGAGGAAAATCCCTAACAAGTGGCCTCTCCTTCTTCGGAAGAAATTAGAAGCAGAAATCAGAGGCAACACTATTTTTCTTCACAAAAAGTTAACAAGCAGAAGTTAAAGGCAACACTATTTTGCTTCATAAAAAGTTAACTTTTCGGCTTTTATAAATCATTTTGAGAAATCCGATACTAAAACTGATTTATGACTTTTCGACTTTCAAAAGTCAAAAAATAATTTCTCACGTGCCATCCAAACAGGTTAAATCTGACAGGAAAATTCATGGGATTATGGACCTCAACTTTAAATTACAATCCTTAGATATAGTCACACGTGATTACCCATATAGTCAATGTATAATTGTAGAATTATTTTGCATCTCATCGTACATATTTTGAGTCATTATGTGTCTATGCTAGGTGTTGAAGCAAAATCTCTATATGCCATTACCTCTCGTGTATTTGAATCTTCTCCTGCATAATAAATACAACAATAATAGATTGGTTTGAGAAAAAAATAAGTGCAATAGAGAATAAACCAATCAACTCCTTGTCTATTGTCTAGGTCGGTGCGTCTGCATGGGAGATTTTCAAGCGATTTCTTCTCTTATCTTGAATTTCCCTTTATTCCCCTTTGTTCGTTCCAAGTTTGTATGTAGAGTACTTATAGCATTGCATGGTCTATATCTGCTTAGGTTTTCTTAAATCCAATAGCTGATGTTTTAGTTAACCTAAATTGTTAGTCCTAGTTTTTCTTTATTGATTTGCATATTTATTAGGTCTTTTAATCTTTTAATTGCTTTTCATTATAGCTGATTTCCTACCTTTTGTTTTCATGTGTAGATCTAAAAATCTGATATAGATCATGTTTCAATCCATGAGTTTTAAAATCCCTACTTGCGTTGTTAGTGTTAGGGCAGCGTGTGTTCCAATTGGAATCTCGTAAGCGTGTTACCGTTAAAACCATGTTACATCAATTGCTCATCTTGGTTATATCGGCTGGTTTTTTCTTCTTTTGGTTTTTTCTTCTGCGGCTATTCTTATTTATTATCTTGTTATCACTATAGCCTTTACTTCATCACATCCGGTTGCTTCCATATAAATTCAAATGGTATCTTCATCTCTGAAAGATCGGCTATTAATACATGATGAAGTGGATATTTGGGAAGGTATGGATAATTGGGAAAATAGTACTACAACCAGGGTCTTTCTTGAAGATATTATGTTTGTTGGCGCAGCAGAAAGAGCGGTTAAGCGTATCTGGAAAAATGTTGGAGAATTTAAGTTTAGTTATCATGATAAAATATGTTCATCATTAAATTTGAAAACGAAATGGATAAAAAATTCCTTCTACGCAAGAAATACACCTTTTTCAATGGAAATTTGGTTCTTATGCATCATTGGGGATTGTTGCTAGAAGTCAATAAACTTAACTGAAATCTAGTAGTGGTGGGATTTGAATTAAGAAACTTACCTCAAGAATATCAAACAAAAGCTTTGGCAGACAAATTAGGAGGATTTATAAGAATTGTTCTTGATGTGGATCCTCCAAATGGAATCCCTAACAATTATAAGAGAGTTATAGCCACTACTTTAATCAGGTTTGATACTCAGTGGCGTAAAAGTATGATAGTGGAACGAAACTGTTAGAGCATTGCTCGGTCGAACTCGCAAGCGTTGCTATCTCAAGCTTGTTTGTCAAGTTTAGTTGATGAAAACTATATACTTGAATTCTAGTCTACTTATAGATATGTCTCAGATTAGGATAAAAGTGTGTAGTTGAGCTTTAGGCTTCACGGCGTTCACCAATTAAATAAGAACATCTACTGGAGAGCTTGGAGGAACTTCATCAACAAAAGGTATGTGGAGACTAAAACTTCTCTATCACTCAGAAGTTTATTCTCTTCTATCTTCTAATGAGACTAAGTCGTATAGATATATAGACTTTGATATTATACACATTTGATATTTCGAGCCGAGTCTATCTCGCTTATCTACTTCTCGAAATATGTGTTGGAAGCTTTTAGCTTTAGCTAACTTCATCGTATTCTTAACGAGTTTAGTTGGAGATAATTTATTTGTTGGAAACTAAATATTAAGTCAAAAGATGATCATGTAAAAATTACCTTGAAACATCTTATATGATTTGTGTGAGATAATCATTTGATGTCAATTTGGAAAGCTTCGTGTTAATCGATTAATCACTTGAAATTTACTTGAAGCTAGTGGTATGCGTAATATTACCATTATTATCTTCCAAGGATGTTTCGATGATTAAATGAGTGTTTTAGAACTACCATGTCTGGATATAATACAAGTTGTATACTTTGTATACTAACTGTGTAAGTCTAGTTCAGGTCTCGTGACAGTTTGCGAACTGGTTTACCTGTGAAAAGGTATGAAGCTTGTGTTCGCGTACCTTATTTGCGAACGGACTAGACAAGGCCAAGTCTGGAACTCCTGTTCGCGTACGCTGTTTGCAAACGGCTGAACAAAGCCAAAGTTCGAAACTCTTGTTCGCGTACTCAGTTTGCGAACAGAGGGGTTATGTTCTAAAATCGATAAAGTGTGATTTTCTTACTCATGAACTCAGGATTCGTTTGCGAACTTAAGTCCCTGGAACTTTAATGTATTAAGGTATGTGAAATAAATTTAAAAACCGTGACATTATTTTCATGAATTGGTCCTTGTATAAGTACTTTGTAAAATTACAAAACAAACTTATTTTGCTTCAAATGGTTCATATACATATTCCTATAAGATGATGAACATTTGAACAACTCTCTTGAAACACATTTAGGTTCATTTGATTATCTATCATGATTTATTGATCATCATATTTGATCTAGAAGTGTGAGATGAATATAGCAAAGTTATAAGTGTTAATATGGCTAACTTCGGCTAACTATTATTGAGCCAACCGAGTATACACGTTTAGGTATGGTTCTTCCATATCTAAATATAGGTATATTTCATTTATGTGTATCAAGCTAATACCATCTAACAGTGGAGATTGATTGCTTAATTTCTAAGCAGACTTAGCTTGAATCTTAAATCAGGAGTTCATCTAACGGTGAATATTGAATTATTTGCTACTAAGCTATCAGCTTTGACTGTAAGCAACACTAATTTGAAAGACTGTATAAGGGAGAACACTAGAAACTGGAAAACCTAATCCCGAAACTTCTGTGTGTCCTAGTTGCTAACTAGAGTCGATTATCCTTTAATCTAGGTTATCCCAAACCGTTATTAGATTAACGACTTGAAGACTTCATTTGGGATTCGTGAAGCCATATCCAACTATTTTCTCTGTAGTTGTGTATTCTGATCTTCACTTAGGATTCTCCTTTAACTTGCATATTTGTGTGAGACAATCATTTGATTTTAACTTGGAAAGTTTCGTATCGATTGATTAATCACTTGAAAATTACTTGAAGCTAGTGGTATGTGTAAGATTACCATTGTTGTCTTCTAAGGATGCTTCAATGATTAAATGAGAGTTTTAGAACTATTACCAATGTCTGGACATAGCACAATTTGGGTACCTTGTATGCGAACTATGAATACTAGTTCAGATACGGAACTTTTGTTTGCGAACCGATTTAACTGCGAAAGGTCCGGAACTGTGGTTTGCGAATAGTGTTTGTGAATGCCTAGACTAGGTAAGTCCGGAACTGTGGTTCGCGTGCTCTGTTTGCGAATACAGTGGTTAAGTTCTAAAATCATGAGTATGACAATTCATACTCATGAACTCAGGTTCGTTTGCGAACTCAGCTTGTGAATTAAAGTCCCTGGAAATTTAATGAAATAAGGTATGCGAACTTGATTTGCAAACCGTGGCGTTATGTTCATGAATTGGTTCTTGCATAAGTACTTTGTACAACTACAAACCGAACCGAATATGCTTCAAATTGTTCTAGGATATTTCTATGAGATAGTGAACATTTAAACAACTATCTTAAAGCACATTTAGATTCATTTGATTATCTATCATAATTTATTGGTTATCATATTTGATCTATATAATAATACTATGACACTGAATAACAATTTTTGAGAACTTTCGTTTTCATATTGTTATTGCTACGGTCTTCAACAACAATGATGGTGAGTTGAACACATTCAGAATCGATTGAGAACTTGAAGTAACGGAGAATTCAAGGAAGTTGAAGAGCCAAGGAAATCAAGCATGATGGATCAGAAGCTACAAAGTTTATTTATTTTGTAATCCATATGTATTGATAGTTCTATCACTAATATTGACAAATGGGGGGATTGTTAGAGCATTGCTCGGTCGAACTCGCAAGCGTTGCTATCTCAAGCTTGTTTGTCAAGTTTAGTTGATCGAAACTATATACTTGATTTCTAGTCTACTTACAGCTATGTCTCGGATTAGGATAAAAGTGTGTAGTTGAGCATTAGACTGCACGTCGTCCACCGATTGAAGAAGAAGATCTGCTGAAGAATTTGGAGGAACTTCATTAACAAAAGGTATTTGGAGACTAAAACTTATCTATCACTCAGAAGTATATTCTATTATATCTTTTAAAGAGACTAAGTCGTGTAGCCATATGAACTTTACATTATACACATTTGAAATTTCGAGCCGAGTTTATCTAGTTTATATATTTCTCGAGATACGTGTTGGAAGCTTTTTAGCTTTATCTAAACTTCATCATCTACTTGACGAGTTTATTTGTAAACAATTTATTTCTTGGCAACTAAATATTAAGTCAAGATGATCATGTGAAAATTATCTTAAACATCTTACATGATTTGTGTGAGCCAATCATTTGATGTTAACTTGGGTTGGGAAGTTTCGTATTGATTGATTAAGCACTTGAAAATTACTTGAAGCTAGTGGTATGTATAAGATCACCATTGTTGTCTTCTAAGGATGTTTCATAAGTGAGAGTTTTAGAACTACTACCAATGTTCATACCTTGTATGCGAACTGTACTAGTTCAGGTCTGGAACTCTTGTTTGCGAACGGGTTTAACAGTGAAAGGTCCGGAACTGTGGTTTACGAACAATGTTTGCAAACGGCTAGACTAGGTAAGTCCAGAATTGTAGTTCGCGTACTCTGTTTGCGAACACAGTGGTTAGGTTTTAAAGTCGGTAAATATGGCAATTCATACTCATGAACTCAGGTTCGTTTGCGAACTAAAGTCCCTAGAACTTTAATGAAATAAGGTATTTGAACTTTTTTTACAAACCATGGTATTATGTTCATGAATTGGTTCTTATATAAGTACTTTGTACAACTAAAAACCAACTCTGAATATGTTTCAAATTGTTCATGGATATTTCTATGAGATAGTGAACATTTGAACAACTCTCTTAAAGCACATTTAGATTCATTTGATTATCTATCATGATTGATTGATTATCATATTTAATCTAGAAGTGTTAGATTAATATGGCTAAATTATAAGTGTTCATGTGGCTAACTTCGGTTGACTATTATTGAGCCAACGGTTATACACGTTTAGGTACCGTTCATCCATAACTAAATATAAGTATATTTTATTTGTGTGTATCAAGCTAATACCATCTAACGGTAGAGATTGATTGCTTATTTTCTAAGCAGACTTAGCTTAGATCTTAAATCATGAGTTCATCCAACGGTGAATATCAATTGCTTTGTTACTAAGCTATCTTAGATTTAATTGTAAGCAACCCTGATTTTAAAGACCATATAAGGTAGCACTCTAGCATCTGGAAAAACTTATCCCGACACTCTCGTGTGTCCTAGTTTCAAACTAGAGTCGATTCTCCATTAACCTAGGGTTTTCGGTTAACGACTTGAAGACTCCATTTGGGATTCGTGAAGCCAGATCTAACTATTTTCTATTTAGTTGTGTATTCTGATCTTGCTTTTTCTATCTTATTGAGTTTAATCTTCTCTAAGATTTTCTCGAGATATATCTCCGATAGGTAAGATATAAAAAGTAACCACAACAGTTTTTCGTCCAGACTCTTGTGATTCGGCAAAAACTTCTTTTGTTTCTAGGTTATTGTGAGGTGATTAATATTTCTAGGATGCTTTTCAGGAGTACAAAACAGGATTATTAGTTGAGTTTCTTGTACACCTTGAGCTTTATCTTAATACGGAAACAACAACCAGAATAGACTTATCTGTGGAAGACCGATTTGTTTATAAGTCTTCGACTTTGGGTAGTAGCAACTCTTAGTTGTGGGTGAGATCAACTAAGGAAATCAAGTACGCAGAGTACTGCTAGGATTCACAAGGAGTAAGAAACACCACTGTACCGTAATTAATGTGAGACTTGGTTGAGGCTCAACTACATTCCAGTCTGAAGTTAACTTGTAGCAGGCTAGAGTCTGTAGCGGCTTAATACAATGTCGTGTTCAATTCTGGACTAGGTCCCAGGATTTTTCTGCATTTTCGGTTTCCTCGTTAACAAAAATTCTGGTGTCTGTGTTATTTCTTTTTCGCGTTATACTTGTTTATATAATTAAAATGTCATAGGTTGTGCGTAGTTCAATCATAGTTGATAAATCCGACCTTGTTTGTTGGATATGACTTGATTGACACTCGGACATTGGTCTTTGGTACCATCCGACTTGTTCTCATAACAATCAGTCTCACGGATATCTATCAAGTTGATTTATTGATTGTATTGAGAAATAGATAAAGCTCTTTGATATCTTTCTTGATTGAGTCTCACTTTTAAGTTGGTGCTCTCGAAATTTTATTGGAGTTTAGTCCATACAGATTGTCGAACGAAATACTGGGTGTGGTTGTTATACCCAGCGTTTTCTATTGGTATCAGCAGGCAAACACGCTAAGACCTCATAAGTTTGTGTTTGAAGCAATCTGGTTATTATGGACGAGTTTATCTCTAATAACGAACCAGTTCAGAAATTACCAGATGATTTTCAAAGCTTGGATTCACTTGAGAGAACGGTCACATCTAAGTCAATATCTAAACATTCTCTTGATATATAAACTGTTGATAACTGGGAAACACGCCTAGAAGCATAGTTGGATGAACTTTCTGACGACAGTGACTGATAAGTGCATAATTCATATGATTTTAGTGTCAATTCCGTACTTGTTTTAGCTATTATTCTTGCATATTTTCGTATTATTATCCTTGTTTTCTCTTATTTGTATCTAATAGGTGAATCATCCAAAAATGAGCTACAAAGTGCTAAAAATATTAAATAAGAGAAGTTTTCCAAGTATCCAAGTGCCCAAGTCCAAGAGAAGTTGAAGAAGTGTGACGAAAAGGAGCAAAACGCTCAAAATCAAGAAACAGGCCCAAGACCGAGATTAAATCATTTAAATTCAGGATTTCTTATCACCATCTTGAAGATAATTGAAAGAGGAAAAGAATTCAAAAAAAATGAGGTCATTCCGAGTTCGGACGAAGAAGTTGTGGGCAAAACAAGCTTTTTATCGAACATCGAAGACAAGCAAGTGTGCAAACGGGTATGCAAACGAATTTTCAGTATGCAAACGGGTATGCATACGTATTCCCATGGAATTTAACGAAATCTAAGCGTGCAAATGGGTATGCATACCATGGAAGGCCAAAACTCACGGTTATGGTCTTTATTTCGTATTTTCGGGTTGGGTTCTTGAACCAAACTAGATACTTGAAGGACAAACAATGTACACCTATATAAATAGGTATTAGGTCATGAATGAAACATCATCAAAAGATCACGAAATTGTAAGTCTTGGAGAGGAGAAACATCACACGGATCGAAAACTAGGGTTTCAAAGCGGTTCTTTAATCGTAACGATATCTCTAAACTTTTCTTATATGTATAACATGGATATTTATGCATCCATAAGTAGCTAAACACCTATTGATTGAGGATGAATTCTAAGTTGTAAACAAGATTTGAATTATTATATTAATACAAGCTCCTAACCCGGTGCATACGCACCGGCGTACCCCTCAACTTTTATTCTTATTGTACAATTTGGCTCAACTTTATGTCATATATATATTGGCAAAATTTAACTCATTTATTTTGAAGTCACCCAAATCGTTTATCATCCCACTAAATTGGAATGTTTAGTTTTGATATTTTCAGTAACTTTTGTAGGTTGGTTTGTCCATAAATAATTATCTCTTATCTATTCCTTTGTCTTATCCAAAATGTAAACAAAAGAAGTTGGATTACTTACCATTAGATTAGTCACTCATCTTCCTTCTGGCGATTGAATAAGATGTCTCTTTAGAAAAGAGCAATGGGGATAGGAGGGACCGAGCGAGTAATAGTGCTATTCATTTGTGACGGAAAATGTCATATGACAATGGCAGATATGGAGAACACATCTTAGTTTTTATCGTGTGGTAACTTTTCCCTTGGATTTGAACTACATTGGTATGTATCAGTGTTTCTTACGATATCAAATGTCCAGAAAATGAGAACAATTGTAAGAAACACTGACTTCGTCAACTACATCACCTAGAGTGTAGCGGTTAAGATTGTTATCGATCCAAATGTAGTAGTATCATGGCATCTCTTCTTGAAATTCTAGACTCTCTAGCAGCTGATGTAAATAAATTGCATTGTAAATGTCATTGATATGTCTTAAAACCGAAAAGGATCCATTTGTAACTCATCATGCTCGTCTTTTATGTCTTTGATTATTCAAATGGAAGCTAAGATCACGGCCTAAATCATAGAAAGAACAGAAAAATGAAAACTCAAAGTGTCTCTCGGTTCAGACATTGAAACCAAAACCACATCATTCGGTCGTAATTTGAAAGGCGTCGACATTTATATGGAATTTGTGCTGTTGTACATTAGAATTTGAAAGTAATTCTAACAAAACCCTAGAGGCCCTAGACCAAATACTGGATACCATTATGGTATTACAGCTAACTGGGGAGTAGTACGCATTCGTAGAAAATTAATGTTACCCTCCTCTTTGTCGTTATCCAGTGAACATATATCCGAACATGCATGCATCTTTGAATGCTGGATGAACAAATCTATCCCATTCACAGTATTAATTTCGTCAAAGCTACATGGAGAACTGCACCTAGCTTATACTATGTTGAGTAACAAATGCAGGTGGAAATTCTCTCCCAATGTGATGTGAATGATAAAGCCTTTTTCGATATTCTTTTAGACCACTTATTTTTCGTCAGTCCCATACCCATTTTGTTGGATATTCTTCGTAAGCTAAACCGTTGCATCTTCAAATATTTTTTTCCTTCATCCACTGTATGAACTCCGTATCTTCAGGATCCATTCGATTCAACACAGCTACCAAGTCTTCGTTTTTGGGTAATTTGATTTGTTGTTCACCTGGTATACGTAGCGACAATTTAAGCAATTCTTGGACTCCATCTACTTTAGGTACCTTCCTATTCGAATTTTCTATAATGAACTGTTGTATACAATTTTTAAAAGTTTCTGGCGACTTCCATATCTTTCCCTTTGCATATATATCTGAACAAATATTGCACAACCTGATTTTTGTTGCAGATTTCCACAATAATCTGTGCTTGGTATTTTCCAATTAATCAAGCTTCCATTATACGGAACCACCCATCTAATATCCAGAAACTGAGAAAACGCTTCATCAACTGTCGTCTGGCCGCAAAGTTTTATGGAAAATGCTTTGGGTAATTGCATATATGCACTGTGTGGGATTTTGATCTCCACGTAGCCCATGATCATAAATTGAACTATGGCCTCGTATCCTTTTGGCTAAACGATTTTATTGATGTTGGAAGGAGACGCTGATTTATCAGTCTGATGCAGGAACAATAAATTTGCACATGAATTAACCGTCACTTTTGAAATTCAATGGTGTAAATTGCTGAAATGAATAATTCTTGTGCGTATCCAAAATTTCGGATTTGAAGTTTTCTGGCTCTTATTGTTTCTTTCTTCATATACCATATGATAGCTCCGCAATCGGAACATATTTTGTTGGGTGGTCGATAACTTAAAATCTCATCATCATAATTTCTTATTCAAATATCAAAAAATTCATTATTTCCTACTTGGCCTCTCTGTATTATTAGAGAAATTAAAAGATAACTGGGGTGTTTTTAGAGAAAAAATGAAGTTTCTCCGTTTTTCCCAGTTATGTACGAACTTTTATATATAAGATTATAAATTTCAATTTCGTTATCACAGACCGGTTGATAAGTGTTGTGTGTTAGGGTTATGTGGTTTTACCTGAAACCATTCGATTCGTGAACAGTTTGATAAGAAAATATGCGCGCCTGTTTCCTTGTGATGTGCCCCTTCTTTTTGCTGATAATGTTATCCTCGCGGCTCTTGCCTTTGCAGCATATTTGCAATTATTTCTTATTCTTGTTTGAACTGTTACACCACCCAATTCATGTGTTATATATATTTGATGTTGATATCGTACTGTAAAATTTGTTCACAA
The DNA here is from genome assembly GCF_003573695.1 of Papaver somniferum. Lineage (NCBI taxonomy): Eukaryota > Viridiplantae > Streptophyta > Magnoliopsida > Ranunculales > Papaveraceae > Papaver > Papaver somniferum. Next base: position 29,845,317 of record NC_039365.1, read on the forward strand.
TCATTACCTTACGGGGTTGAAATCAACAATACTGTTTTGTTCTTTTGTCATTCCGCCAAAAATAGTCTCCGTTCTTTTGTTGCTTTTCTTTTTTCCTTCTAATACAGTGCTTATTTGATGCATTCAGACTGAGAATTTTTTCAATATTCAGTGGATGATTTCTCTCTTATGATTAATACAATGTAATCTATTAGAAGTTGCGCGGTTACGTTGGTTAAGTAAGGAAATATATTTTCTAGGGACGCAACTGTTGGTGGTCACCGATTGTACTGTATATTAGAAGTTCCATCTGTTGAACATTTGAGATTCGTATTTCTGGAAGGAGGAAATTCTTGATGGCCAATGGTTGTACATTTAAAATTTACCTGTTGAACAATTTAGAGTGATGAGTGACCGCTGGGAGCAGCCGAATGGGTTGTGTCCCAAACTATAGTGACTCTTGCATTAGCAAATCGGATTGTGATGCGTTTCTTGTGATAATCAATGACTCCGTCTCAAACAGGTTTTTCTCCGATGGCGACTCTTCATTTCAAATGGCGATGACATGGAAAAATACTGCTGACATGGCCTCACCAAATTCAAGAGCGATTGTGGTGTCGACATGTGGCATTTTTGGGGTCTCTTATTATAAAGAAAGATACTTTGAAGTTCTTCATATGATTATCGCTTGTTTATACTACATCGAATATTTATGATTGATTGATAGATTGTTTAGGTGGCCAACTAAATTTATTTGTTGATTTAATCTATTGCTATAGTATTGAGTTAGGAGATAAGTAATTGTCGAATAACTTATACACAAGTAGAGAACACGAGACCTTACAGAGGGATTATGTGGAGCGATTGTGGGTGTAAACAACACTAGAAAGTGGACCTTGAGCTAAGAGTCTAACTATTAGGATCAACCTATAAATTCACGAAAGATAAAGCATTCAACCAAATTACACCTTGAGTGAGCTACTACTAGGTGGTTTAAACGAATAGAATCTGGTATTAGAGAGCTTCTATACTCAGTGATAAAAGGAATTTAGGGATTAACACTGAGCTAGCTGTTATTCCACGGTTGGTGATAATCTATGATTAACGACAAGTAGGAAATTATAATAACTCATTGGCGGTTTATTGACAAAGAAGGATTTCTCGATCATATCTCTCTCTATTGATTACAATTCAATTTTATTTATTTTTTGATTATTTTATTTTGCTTGAAAATCTAAAACAACCCAACTTTTGTGACACTTTGACAACTGCAACTCACTGCTCTTCGTGGGAAAGATCCTTTCTTCCATTATATTACCAGTTAATTGTGTGGAAATAAGATTATTAATTTGATTGCACTTACGACATCCATCAGTGACTCAGATATTGATGGAGATTTTGATGAGAAAGTCTTAGAGTATGTTAAGCTATTGGATTTGTTGGAAAAGAAATAGATGACAACTTCTCATGTCACACATTTTCTGACTAATCTCTGTCGCTAAAGCAAGACATTGAGAAGAATTTATCAAGGTCTTTATATATAGAATTCCAGTAACGATTCGATCCTCAAAGATCGTAAGAATGACCTAAGTAAAAAAATTACTTGAATGTGATAATCTTCGTAGAGATTTCTTTAAGTTGGAAGAAAAAATTGCAACAACTGAAGCAAGGATTAACTCCCAGCAAACAAGTTTTGATGACAGAGAAAGCGCTTATCTCGTTCGAGAAAAACGCCTTGAGGCTGATTTAACTGCTGCTCTTGATAAAATCAAGATGTTGGAAGATGGCTTGTAAAAGTTCAATACTATTTCAAACAAATTAGCCACAATGCTAGGAGCAAGTAAAAATCATCGTGATACACGAGGATTGAGCTAAAAGGGAATAGATGCTCCAAGTATTAGCAAAGAGGTAAAATTTGTCAAGGCTGGTGATTCTTCTGAAAAAAAAAGGTTTCTACTGATGGCAAAGGTGAAATACCTTCATCGGCAGTTAAGGTTCGTAAGAGCAAAGTATATAAACCTCCAAGACCAGCACACATGAATCCGGGTAAGAACGTTTCTTATATTTGTCACCATTGCGGAGTCAAAGGTCACCTGGAAAGGAGATGTCGTTTTCGTATAAGGAATGAAAAACTTCATGATATTCTTGTTTGGGTGTCAAAAGAAGTGATTAAACCTATATCATATGTTAAGGCTAATACCCTTGACATTATGAGTTGTGAACATCCAACCTTTAGGCAAAGTAATCAGTGCTGTGATAAACCTAGATTTGTCTATAAACGTCATACGAAGTCTTTTCACAATTGTATTGTTGATCAAAAGGATAAATTTGTAAAGACGAAGACAAGATCCATGCTCCCAATTGGATAAAGACTAACTTGCAAAAGAATAGTCAGTCCAATTCTCTTCCGAGAAATCTAGAAAAGAGTAATGGGAAGAAGGTTCTGATTGTTCCTAAACACACTCAGAAGTGGATACCAAAGAAAGTCAATGATTTTTTTAGTGCGAAAAGGAATGATCTCCTAGAAAATTCCATGACAATGGAGAAGGCAGTATCCATGATGTTGGGAGTTAAAGAGTTCTTTGGAAATATGGATTTGGATATGAAAGGTTCTAAAAGCGATCTCTTTCATGATAATCCAAAAGTGAAACACAAGAATTGGTGGAAAGAAATGGAACAAGCCAATAGATGGTGAAAAATCCATCGTTACGGAAAAGTTTGTTCCAGTCACTTGTGGTGAGCAAAACATTGTTCACCTCAACACAACTTGATTGTGTTGTAAGTGCATCCTCACCAAGGAATGTACTGTTATGTATACGGTGAGGGAAGCACGAGAATTGGGGCGCACATATTGTGTTAGGTAAGATATTAAATATTTGGTAAAGCCGTAAGATTCATAATTGGATTCTTCTAAAATGTATGCCTATAAACTTAAGCAAGTTTTATGATTTTATTTGCTTGATGTCATGATCTATTTATATCAAACATCTTTGTGTTTGCAATTCGTACTCTTATTTTCGCTAAGTTTTTTGGTGAAAACCCGAGTATCGTCTTGATTGATTGACAAATTTATACCTTGAAGTTCAATACCCAATTTTTTGGAACACAAGAACTTTTATCTCTACCTTGTTGAGCCCATGCTTCAAAGAGATGATTTAGTGTCAAATAAAGACGTGATAGAGTTTGTGAAATTTCTGTCCTCGTGGTTCATATACCAGGTATGCATACCATTCTTTAAAATAAAATCCAGGGATTTTGTTTGGGAACCTATTTTGCAAACTCCTCCAGTTCACAAAATTTCCAGTTACGCCAGTTTTCAAACCCAGTTTGCGAGATGGCCTGTAGACGTCGATATTCGGTAAACTTGCTTCGGCCGTAACTTCTTCGCCCACGCTCCAAAGAGATTATTTAGTGTCAAATAAAGACGTGATAAAGTTTGTGACTTTCTGTCCTCGTGGTTCACATACCAGGTATGCAAACCATGCTTTAAAATAAAATCCAGGTATTTTTGTTTGGGAACCCATTTTGCAAACTCCTCCAGTTCACGAAATTTCCAGTTACGCCAGTTTGCAAACCCAGTTTGCGATCTGGCCTGTAGACGTAGATATTCGGTAAACTTGCTTTGGCTGTAACTTCTTCGTACAAACTTGGAATGACCTCATTCTTTTTTAATTCTCTTTGTATTTCAATTATCTTTAAGATGGTGATGAAAAATTCTTAATTTGAACGGGTTAAGTTTTGTCTTTGGCCCATCTCTTGATTTTGAGCACTTTTGCTCCGTTTCGTCACACTTCTTTCACTCCACTTTTGAGTTCAAGTTATAATGACTTGAGGATCTGGGTAAAAACTCTCAAGACATGATAATCATAATGATTTAGGGTGCATCATTCAACATTAGCTAAGAGATAATAGATTTTAGGTGAAGTACGTATGATAGACATACCAATGCGGCTAGTAATCCATGTACCTTGTGTGTCGTTCATGTGTACCAAACTTGATTTGTGTATAAGATTCTTAAATGATCAGGTTTGAAGAAACAATGCCATTATCTAGGAAACTTCTTGTGAGAATTTATTCTTGTGTTCGAGAAGGATAACTAGGGTTTGGTATAGCATATGTTGTGATTACATAAGTTATTTCCAACAATTTTTATCTTACATGTTTTTAGATTTATTTATTTAAATTCTAAGTTTTTGGAAGATGAACTTGCAGTATTTAATCTTATTGGTTTTATATATTGCAAATGTCTTATGAGATATGTTCCTTTACTTTTTGTGTTTTGTGTTATTATCTCATAAAAGCTCAAAAGTTAAGTCTATTATGTCTTTATGCATATATAGATAAAAAATAGAATGAACTTTTTGAGATATTCTGCAATACTGATCTTACCCTGATCCACTTTATGTGAAAGTACTGTATTTACTCCGTAATTTTTCTTATGTTGAGTGTTTCCGGAATTAATCATAAAGTTCCTCTTTTGATTAGTTTACTCGATGATATTTTGGACATTATCAAATCGCATCCAAAGAAATCCTTCTTTTCTTGTAAAAGTAAGGTCGCTCATGTTGTTCTTTTGGGAATGACATCAAATGGGGGAGAGTTCTTATATGAACTTGTGCTTAATTGCCATATTTTGTGGGAAGAGCGGTTGTGGAATTTGAAGGGGTTAACTTATATCTTAATAAACTCCTTGATGAATACACTAAGTTTCGACTATGTTAAATCATCGAAAAAAGTTAATATGTTTCTTTTTAGTCATGAATTATATTTTGTGAGTTCATTAAGATCCCATAGTTTTCGTACCTTTTCCAATTTATATTGACAAAAAGGGGGAGAATTATTTAGTAATTCACACTACATACATATGGTTCACGGATCATTATGTAAGGGAGAGTGGATTCCATTCTAAGATGGAAGTATTGACTAAGGGGGAGTGATACATATCATTGTAGTATTATTTCAAAGTTGTGATGCAATTGGACTTTGATTCTATATAATAATACTACGACACTGAATAACAATGTTTGAGAACTTTCATTTTCATATTGTTATTGATGCGGGTCTTCAACAACAATGATGCTGAGTTGAACACATTCAGAATCAATTGAGAACTTGAAGTAACGAAGAATTCAAGGAAGTTGAAGAGCCAAGGAAATCAAGCATGATGGATCAGAAGCTACAAAGTTTATTTATTTTGTAATCCATATGTATTGACAGTTTTGTCACTAATATTGACAAAGGGGGAGATTATTAGAGCACTGCTCGGTCGAACTCGCAAGCGTTGCTATCTCAAGCTTGTTTGTCAAGTTTATTTGATCGAAACTATATACTTGATTTCTAGTCTACTTACAGCTATGTCTCGGATTAGGATAGAAGTGTGTAGTTGAGCATTAGACTTCACGTCGTCCACTGATTGAAGAAGAAGATCTACTGAAGAATTTGGAGGAACTTCATTAACAAAAGGTATTTGGAGACTAAAACTTATCTATCACTCAGAAGTCTATTATATTTTATCTTCTAAAGAGACTAAGTCGTATAGCCATATAGACTTTATATTATACACATTTGAAATTTCGAGCCGAGTTTATCTAGTTTATATATTTCTCGAGATACGTATTGGAAGCTTTTTAAATTTATCTAAACTTCATCATCTACTTGACGAGTTTAGTTGTAAACAATTTATTTCTTGGCAACTAAATATTAAGTCAAGATGATCATGTGAAAATTACCTTAAACATCTTATATGATTTGTGTGAGACAATCATTTGATGTTAACTTGGGTTGGGAAGTTTTGTATTGATTGATTAAGCACTTGAAAATTACTTGAAGCTAGTGGTATGTATAAGATCACCATTGTTGTATTCTAAGGATGTTTCAATGATTAAATGAGAGTTTTAGAACTACTACCAATGTTTGGATATAACACAGTATGCGTACCTTGTATGCGAACTGTGAATCCTAGTTCAGGTCTGGAACTCTTGTTTGCGAACGGGTTTAACAGTGAAAGGTCCGAAACTGTGGTTTACGAACAATATTTGCAAACGGCTAGACTAGGTAAGTCCAGAACTGTGGTTCGCGTATTCTATTTGCGAACACAGTGGTTAGGTTCTAAAACCGGTAAATATGGCAATTCGTACTCATCAACTCAGGTTTGTTTGCGAACAAAAGTCCCTAGAACTTTAATGAAATAAGGTATGCGAACTTTTTTAGAAACCATGGCATTATGTTTATGAATTGGTTCTTCTATAAGTACTTTGTACAACTACAAACCAACTCTGAATATGTCTCAAACTGTTCATGCATATTTCTATGAGATAGTGAACATTTGAACATCTTAAAGCACATTTAGATTCATTTGATTATCTATGATGATTTATTGATTATCATATTTGATCTAGAAGTGTTATATTAATATCGCTAAATTATAAGTGTTCATGTGGCTAACTTCAGTTGACTGTTATTGAGCCAACGGTTATACACGTTTAGGTACCGTTTATCCATAACTAAATATGAGTATATTTCATTTTTGTCTATCAATCTAATACCATCTAACGGTGGAGATTGATTGCTTATTTTCCAAGCATACTTAGCTTGAATCTTAAATCTAGAGTTCATTTAACGGTGAGTATCAATTGCTTTGTTACTAAGCTATCTTATCTTTGATTGTAAGCAATCCTGATTTGAAGGACCATATAAGGGAGAAATCTAGCATCTTGGAAACCTAATCCCGACACTCTCGTGTGTCCTAGTTGCAAACTAGAGTCGATTCTCTATTAACCTAGGGTTTTCGGTTAACGACTTGAAGACTTCATTTGGGATTCGTGAAGCCAGATCTAACTATTTTCTCTGTAGTTGTGTATTCTAATCTTACTTTTTTTTTTTTTTTTTTTTTTTTTATCTCATTGAGTTTAATCTTATCTAAGATTTTCTCGAGATTTATCTCCGATAGGTAAGATATAAAAGATAATCACAACAGTTCTCGTCTCAGACTCTTGTGATTCCGCAATAACTTCTTATGTTAATCAGTTAGGTTATTGTGAGGTGACTAATATTTCTAGGCTTATCTTCGGGGGTATAAGACCGGATTATTAGTTGAGTTTCATGTACACCTTTATCTTAAGACGGAAACAAAAACCAGAATAGACTTATCTGTGGGAGACCAATTTGTTTATAAGTCTTCGACTTTGGGTAGTGGCAACTCTTAGTTGTAGGTGAGATCAACTAAGGGAATCAAGTACGCAGAGTACTACTGGGATTCAAGATATAATCGTTGTGAGACTTGGTTAGGGCTCAACTATATTATAGTCTGAAGTTAACTTGTAGTACGCCAGAGTCTGTAGCGACTTAATACAGTGTGATGTTCAAGTCTGGACTAGGTCCCGGGTTTTTTTGCATTTGCGATTTCCTCGTTAACAAAATTTCTGGTGTTTGTGTTATTTGTTTTCCGCATTATATTTGTTTATATAATTGAAATATCACAGGTTGTGTGTAGTTCAATCATAGTTGATAAATCCGACATTGTTTGTTGGATATGACTTGATTGACACTCGGACATTGGTTTTTGGTACCATCCGAGTTATTCTCATAACAATCAGTCTCACGGATTTCTATCTAGTTGATTTACTGAGTGTATTGAGAAAGAGATAAAGCTCTTTGATATCTTTCTTGATTGACTCTCACTTTTTAGTTGGTTCTCTCAGAATTATACTGGAGTTTAATACATACAGATTGTCGAATGAAATATTGGGTATGGTTGTTATACCCCCGCGTTTTCAATTTATCTTTTAATTCACAGTCACAAACTTCATCATGGATGATAGCTTGATTGATAGAGTGAGAAATATATAAGGTGTGGTTGATCGCGAGAGTGACAAATTTTTGAGTGAGAATGGTCCTCACCCTCCCATAGATAGTGGAATACCATAGTGTAGTAGGCGTTTTCCTAATTAGACCCAAAATTCATTATGTAAATTCATCGATGGTTCTTAAAAACATTCTCTCAATATTCTTTCTGATATTATAGAGCAAGAAGCCCCAGTTTTACCGCTGGTTCATATTTGCTCCCATGGGGCCCGATCCGAGCCGACCTTCACCCCCCTTCCCCCCTTTTCTTTATTGATTTCTATCCTAAGGTAGATTTATCTTTCCCTTCTTTTGATTTCACTAATAGGATAGGTTTCTCATTCATTTTTTATATTTATATTTATAGGGTTTTAGTTGTAGAAGTTTTTTTATTGGATTTTCATATAGTATGTAACTTTTGATGAAGTAAAATATACACAATAACATCACCAAGAGAGCTACAATAGAGGAAAAAGCAAAAAATTCTCTAAAGATACACCAGCAATAACAACAATGTCTCCAAAGACACCGGGAACAAACCGTACAAAAGAACGATTCCGATGAAGATCCAGACCAATTTCGACAGATACCATTACATGATGACTGATTAAGGTTATTCTTTCTATTGTTATTATGAAGAAAAAAACTCTCGATAAATGGTTGGATTTATAGATCTCGTTTTACCATGTCACTTGTATTCCCATGTTTTAGAAAAAAAAAACCTTGAGAAAGGTTTGATCTTTGGATCCTAACATCTTTGTTGTTTGTGGTTTGTTATATAGTTTGGAGGAGTTGATTTTAATTCAAAATAGGCCATTCGAACTTGTTATGTTAGTTAGAAATCCGTATGAAATTGATAGAATCATTCTTTGGTTTGAGCCTTATAGCTATGATGTTAAGTGTCTTGAATGTATCTGTTGCCTGCTCAAATTTCTTGTAATTTTTATAAACACCCAGGTATATATATCATGTAACCGATCTCGATCTAGAATCGAAGTATTATTAATATAGTTGAGGCATGCCTCTTTGTCGGAAAAAAAATACATTTATGGTTCCGAAAGATTTATGATATTCCACTATAGTTGGAAGATGTATCGAAATAAATGATTTTTTTGGTCATTTTATTAGTTATTCACATGTATCTTAGAGTACAAAATAACAAGAATTGTATTATAAAAATTTATTAGACAGAAAACACATGAAATTGGATGACAAAAAATTTCAACGAAAAACATTATCAAACATGTATATAGTAATAAATTTACTTGGGTTATGAGGAATTTTGAAACGAATTTAAATGGTGAAAACCGTTGATCTTTTGCATGTATGATAATCAAATTACAAAAATAATGCTACTTTTAGTATTTACAAAATGCTGCTGAAGTTGTTTATGTTTTTCTTTGATGGCAGCATCGGGGAAGTAAACCTTACCAACACTTCAAGTTGTTAGATTATAGGAAACACATCACGGCATTTATCAGGATCACCTCATCATTCCAGAAGACCATACTTATTTAAACGCAGGAGATTCCCCCGTTGGTACTTGGTCACTAGTAATCTAAACTTCTTAGCCTAGGATTCTTTTACTCCGTAATCATGCATCACCACACATCAAAGTGAGTGTTACTTAACACAGTAGTTAAGCAAATGCAATCTTCAAACACACCCATATGCTATCAAAATCTGACGATAATCATAACAACCCCTGGAAATGGCACAAAACTGATCTGATTTTTAATTGTTGTTGCAGTAATAGGATTCGAACTCTGAGACTTGTGAAGATTAAATTTAAAGGTTTAAATAAAACAATAAACAAAGGCGAGAGTTACTGGAACTATGACTCCACCAAATATTCAAATTCATGCGATTAACCTATTTATTCTAAACCATTATAGCTCATTCAATAAGAATTTTGACTCTATTTCTTTACCTAAGGTGGATTCTTAAAATATTAATTGTAAATCTTAAGCATGGCATATCAAAAGAATTAATCCTAAGCATAAACCATCAAACGAAATGACAATTAATTAAGATTTTTTTTTAATTTTAATTCAATGCAAATAGTCATATAAAGAATTAAATGAATTTATCACATGATGAATTTTGGTTTCCTCCGTCGTCCCAGAGAAAGGTTTAGCTCCACATAGTGAAAAACACGCTCAAAATCTATTTTTATAGCTCAAACGGTGTTTACAAAGAAGAAAAGGGAGGAAAATAATATAAACCAGAAGTTTGCAACGCTTAATGGTCGTTACAACTTCACTGTTACAACTGTTGCGAAGAACTATAGTTATATGGTGTCGCAGAAGAACTGCCGTTTATGGATAGGATATGTGACGGTCAAGAACGACAGTTCTTATCAGTTTATTGTTCTTCAGGTTCTTCTTCTCTGCAGCTTCCTATTCCTCTCTGTAGCCTCCCCAACTCTCGATACCCTTGTCTGCAACACCATCACCCTTTATATAGCCAGCATCACCAAGATATCTCGCTCAATCACTCCAAATTTTCTTTCATTACTCGGCAGTAAAAGAATATATCCTCGAGATATTTTCTTCTCAAATTTATCTTCTCACGCTGTCTTCTCATGTTGAAACACTCCAAACGCGCTCAGTCAACATCCCAGAAGTGGTTAAACGCACATCAACCACACGCAACCATCCAAATCACACACACATAACTCGGGTTACTATGCTTTATCCAAAATCAATGATTCGGCCCTTGTTAATCGATTCTAACAAATATACCCATCCTGTTTTGTCATAACAGGATCATACTAATCCAACTCACCGAAATAATCTCTCTCAAATCACTCCGTGTTTCAAACTAAAAACCCGAGAAATACCTATCTTCCCTGATTTTCTCAATCGAATTATCTAGCCAAATTCTTTCGAATACAATGACTATACCAATCCTGTTTAGTGTTAACAGGTCCAACAAAATTGAATCCAACGATTGAATCTTCCCCGAACAGCCCTGAAATTCATATCCAAAATCTCCCTGAAACTGCCCGTGAATATTTATTTTCCTGTTTTGCTCCAACATGATTCTTCAGCCAACTCTGATCGAATCCATTGCATATATTAACCCTGTTTAGTCTTAATAAAGTCGTCACAAGCAATTTCAGCCATTGAGTCTGCTTAAATCACTTCCAAAACACAAACCCTAATATCTGCTAGTGATGAACACTATTTCCCGCTAAAACATGAAATTCAAACGAAGAGGAAGGTCAGCCCTTATCCAATAGTTGGAGTGTGAATATCATCTGGGTGCCCCTTAGTAATTGAGTTGCCCCTTATCCAAAATTGGGGTTCGAATAGCATGTATCCTCCGGGGTACAAAAACCACTTTTCGAGCAACTTTCTCCATAAGAGCTTATTTCACAAAAACACCTACAAACAAGTTTATTAGTGGTAAAATGAGTCCCAGCTAATGTATTTATGGGTGAAAATGCGTCACACTTTCGTGCTCATCAAATTCCCCACACTTACATTTTGCTAGTCCTCGAGCAAAACAGAAAGCTGACCCGCTACACAACTAATCATAAAATAAGAGAGAGAGAAGACCCGCTACACAGCTAGTCATAATTTATTTTTATTTTTATTTTTATTTTTCATAAATATATTTTTTTTAGACCCGCTACACAGCTGGTCATAACATGCAAGAAAAAAGAAAAGACCCGCTACACAGCTGGTCATAACATGCAAGAAAAAGGAACAGACCCGCTACACAGCTGGTCATGATTTGCAAAGAATTTCCTGAAAAAATAAAGTAAAAAGTTAACCTCTCTCCCATACTTAAGCATTACATTGTCCTCAATGTAATTGAGTCATCCAACGCAAATATTAAGATGGGAAATGCAAAAAGTAAACGAAAATATAAAAATAAAAATACATCTACTGGAATGTACAAAAAGGATATCCAAAAACTAACAACCGGAAAATTTGGGGATCAACCCAAAATACAACATTTACAAATGACAGCTTCACACTTATGTTATCACGATGCAGAGACACTGAAACTATCAAAAACAGAGACTTACCTCCAAACCAAGTTTTTACAACACAAGAAAGTGTGTAAAGAACTAATATGGGGATATTATTGGGACTGGTAAATTTTCAATTGGCTCATGCACGATATCAGGAATAGGAAAGTCCTCTGGGTACTTAGATGCAAAGTAATCCAACAACACTTTAGAAGCACACAATTCTAACCCTAAATTAGGCAACTTTTGAAAGTGTAGGGGTTTAGAAACAACCTCTAAGTTGGGTGAATTATCTTGTGGGATGGATTCATCTATGAAATTAGGCAAATCATCCACACAATCATCCATAGGGTCATCTATATGTTCTGTTTGGAACAGAGAGTCACTACAAGATTCATCATCATCAGCATATAATCTTTGACATTCAAGAACTCTCAATCTTTGTTCCAAACTAGGCGGCGTGTGTTTGTAATACTTCTCATATATTGTTAAAGGTGATTCTTCACTTACCACATGTGGAGTAGAAACTCCATACTGTTGCCTACTCTTATATTCAGCAAGCATCATCTCAGATGAGGTTTCCTGATAATTTGACTTTCTACGCTTATATTCCACCAACGTCATCTTAGGTGACGTCTCCTCAGAAGAAGTCATCATCCTCAAAAAGTCCCTGAAAAGAAATACAAAAAGAAACGCATAAAAAGGAAAAAAGAAAATCTAAAATGAAATGAAAATACTGTACAAAATAAAAATAAACCTAAAAATTAATCTAAAAACGAATCCGCGTCGGCGACGCCAAAATGATCTGATTTTTAATTGTTGTTGCGATAATAGAATTCGAACTCTAAGACTTGTGAATATTAAATTTAAAGGTTTAAATAAAATAATAAACAAAGGCGAGAGTTACTGGGACTAGGATTCCACCAAATATTCAAATTCATGCGATTCACCTATTTATTCTAAACCATTATAGCTCATTCAATAAGAATTTGACTCTATTTCTTTACCTAAGGTAGATTCTTAAAATATTAATTGTAAATCTTAAGCATGGCATATCAAAAGAATTAATCTTAAGCATAAACCATCAAACCAAATGACAATTAATTAAGAATTTTTTTTTTAATTTTAATTCAATGCAAATAGTCATATAAAGAATTAAATGAATTTACCACATGATGAATTTTGGTTTCCTCCGTCGTCCCAGAGAAAGGTTTAGCTCCACATAATGAAAAACACGCTCATATATTTTTATAGCTCAAATGGTGTTTACAAAGAAAAAAAGGGAGGAAAATAATATAAACCAGAAGTTTGCAACGCTTAATGGTCGTTACAACTTCACTGTTACAACTGTTGCGAAGAACTTCCGTTTATGGATAGGATATGTGACGGTGAAGAACGATAATTCTTATCAGTTTATTGTTCTTCAGGTTCTTCTTCCCTGCAGCAGCAGAGAAATCTGCTCCGCAGCTTCCTCTTCCTCTCTGTAGCCTCACCCAACTCTCGATACCCTTCTCTGCAACACCAACACTCTTTATATAGCCAGCATCACCAAGAAATCTCGCTCAATCACTCCAAATTTTCTTCCATTATTCGGCAGTAAAAGAATATATCCTCAAGATATTTTCTTCTCAAATTTATCTTCTCACGCTGTCTTCTCATGTTGAAACACTCCAAACACGCTCAGTCAGCATCCCAGAAGTGGTTAGACGCACAACAACCACAAGCAACCATCCAAATCACACACACAGAACTCGGGTTACTCTGTTTTATCCAAAAGCAATGATTCGGCCCTTGGTAATCGATTCTAACCAATATACCCATCATGTTTTGTCGTAACAGGATCATATAAATCCAACTCACCAAAATAATCTCTCTCAAATCACTCCTTGTTTCAAACTAAAAACCCTAGAAATACCTATCTTCCCTGATTTTCTCAATAGAATTATCTAGCCAAATTCTTTCGAATACAATGACTATATCAATCATGTTTAGTGTTAACAGGTCCAACAAAATTGAATCCAGCGATTGAATCTTCCCCGAACAACCCTGAAATTCGTATCCAAAATCTGCCTGAAACTGCCCGTGAATATTTATTTTCTTGTTTTGCTCCAACATGATTCTTCAACCAACTCTGATCGAATCCCTTGCATATATCAACCCTGTTTAGTCTTAATAAAGTCGTTACAAGCAATTTCAGCCATTGAGTCTACTTAAATCACCTCCAAAACACAAACCCTAATATTTGTTACTGATGAACACTATTTCCCGCCAAAACATGAAATTCAAACGAAGAGGAGGGTCAGCCCTTATCCAACAATTGGGGTGTGAATATCATCTGGGTGCCCCTTAGTAATTGAGTTGCCCCTTATCCAAAATTGGGGTTCGAATAACATGTGTCTTCCGAGGTACAAAAACCACTTTTCGAGTAACTTTATCCATAAGAGCTTATTTCACAAAAACACCTACAAAAAAGTTTATTAGTGATAAAATAAGTCCTAGCTAATGTATTTATGGGTGAAAATGCGTCGCACTTTCGTGCTCATCAATAGCTCATCTTGCCCTTTTTTTAAATATGAAAATAACTATTTCTTCTTCCGAGGAAATTACAGAAGTGGCATCCCAATGGAGATTTCATATGTTTCCGCAACCCGACCATGAGAATATGATTATATTCATTCGCTAATTTTTTGGGTGTAATTGAGAATATGAATATACTCACTCTTTTTTTTTGGTGCAATTAAATCCTTTGGTTAACCCTAAAAAGCAAAAAAAAAATAATAATAAAAAGTATTGTACATATTTTTAGGGCGTGGGTGATCAACTTTGTAAAATAAGTTTGGTTCCCTTTCTTCTTTAATCAATTTCATAGAGAAAAAAAATCCATCAAAAGATGGTTTACAGTTTTTATTCCTCTTCTGAAATTGTAATCACCAAAATTTAGTTTTATACCAATTTGGTTACCTTTACAATAAATAATCACGTGCATATTTGAAAATCTACGACCAATTAAATTTCGTATCTTTGTCAAGTAGACAAGGATCATGTGATTTATCCATGTGGTTACTATTTTTTTTCTACAAGAAACCACCGTTAAATTTTCTATCGAGGTTTACTCATCAGAAACCTCCACATGGAGTAGTTATGCAGACAATGTTGATATTTCAAATCCTTCGAGGAGTAAGTCAAGTGTGTATTGGAATGACTGCTTGAGCTGGATCAAGTTTTATGGATCGTTGGTTTCTTTTAATATTGATCGTAAAACCTTGGAGGAACTTCTCAGACCTCTCACCGGTTGGCATGAGTCGGTTTCCGATCACAATATTAACTGCTTCGGAGTTCAGATCGGGAATTTGAGGTTCGTGGAAGTTTCCAGGAAGGGTTGCTATATGGATGTGTATGAAATGACAGTTGAATGTCCTGGTTGGACCATGAATGCAAGGTTGATCTTAAAGTACTAACAAATTTGCATACCAGTATGTCGTATGGTTACAATTTCAAGATGGTGTATCTGGACCAAGTCTTGATATTGATACATGCTGGCAGGGCTCTGTTTGTGGATTGCAAAGAGATGGTAGTCAAGACATTGTACGGTTCAAGAGAAAATTATGTTGGGAACGAAAGTCAATGGGGAAGTACACTCGAATTTCGTGAATTCGTCCCCTTGATGATCCATGTCTGAATTTTTAACAAGATATGAGTCTCTCGATGTTTTGATCTTACTTTACTATTATACTTGTTTCCCACGACATGTTAGCTTACAGCGATACAAAGTAAATACATTGCATTTTACAGCTTGTGACTAGCTAAGTACCTTAAAATTTGAGGCTTCCAACATATTTGGTAGTCGATATCTTAATAAAATGGATTTTCGCCTTTGCGATAACTAAACGACAATACTCTAATTAATCTAATTTGTCAATACATGTTTGATAAATTGTACAAACCACTTGGTGTAAAATTTTTCCATCATTTTATAAGATAAAAGAAAATTGATTAACATTTTTTTTAATATGGTCTAATCTATCTGGCCGATTCAAATACATTGACAAGGATCGTAAGATTACAAGAATCCTTAACCATTACACATGGTTTTCTCTTCTAATAAACCATTGGTTTCTATTCCTTGGGAGAAACCATCAATCAACCACAAAGTCATTTTCTTTCCAAGAATAATGATAATGTATTTTTTTTAAAAGAAAAAACATAATATCCAATTAATTTTTTTTTCCTATTGATTGTGGATGAAAATATTGTTATAACGGTATAAGCCAATTGCAAATACTAGTAACGAGGAATTGCTGCATTCTTTAGGGATATCTAGTAATTTTGATTTTTTTCTCGTGGTAATAATCTCACAAATTTGAAAGTGTTCCATTTGTAGTTGGAATACAGTAGGACACTCAAGGTCATTGGGTGCGCACTCAGCTCGTTAGCCTATATTATTAGTCCTTGTAGTGACTAAATGAATCTTGAAACATATCTCTTTTGATAAGGAAAGTGTCCATAATTTTATTTTGAATCATTATATCGTTGGCCTTTTAAGTCACGAAATTTTTGGAGATTTTTTAAGAATTTTTTGGCTGTAACCGTTAAAATCCATGGTTGATGTTCAAATTGTATATACTTTAATTTTATGATAATTTTTTGTATGACTTTTGAAGTCAGCATCTACTATCCAACCCGGTGTTCTTAAAATCCATAGATTATCAATATATGTCTTCAATTTAATCGAGAAAATCGTATATGAGATGAAAATATTTTCGTCATAATCAGGGGGAAACTATACACTAGCAAATGTTGGCATTCATTAACTACAAAGTTATATCAATTTTGCTCCCATCATGTTCAAAACTATAAAGGCTTCCATTAAATAATAGACGTGAAATTATCTCATTTAGCTTTTCCATAAGCTTATGCCGTTTGAAAAGGAAAATCCAACCACTTCTAGCAAGAACGTAGCATTTTATTACAAGCTACCAAATAATGCTTTTGAAGAAGAGGAGATTATAACTCCTGTACTAAAAAATTGTGTCGGGTCATAATAAACTAATGATTGTCGAATATTCGTTTATAATAGCTACTGAAATAAATGATTGTGATTGTGAACCCCTTTGCAGAGGAATATCGACATATGTGATTGGTTGACATACAATCCAAATTAAGTTGGATTAATCTCGGTTGATTGACTCAATTTTGTCTCTAAGACCAACAATTGTAGATTTCCAAGCCTACTAATTACAGGTTGGTGTATAGTCATAAGTGCGTTATACGAAAAAATATGTTTGTTGTAAAAACTATTTGAAGGTTGCATTTTACTCAAGCCTTGGGATTCATTCAATAAATTTTGTTCTTCATATATGAAGATTTGGCGTGGACTCATATTGCATTCACACAAGAAATATGGTCGGAGAACATATTCGACTTGTAATCCTTATAGGATTCAAGTTATATTTAGGCAGCCACCTGACTCGATTATATCAGGTTTTGCAATCCTTGTTGTGTTTTTTAAATCGGTAAAAGATCAAATCTGGATCACTTGATGCTATCAACTTTACAGGTCTCTTGAGGAGTCCTTAAAAACACAAACATCCACACTTTAGCAGCATAAGTATTACTTTCTTAAATATGCAAATATTATGTTTGCATTAAACTTGTCTATGATATAGACTAGAGTTATGATTTTAGTGCTTGTTTTCTGTGATACTCATCTACTTGAGTTAGCACCCATATTTACGTCAAAAGTTGTTATACTCTTTTCTTTCATCCTAGGTTTTGTCCCATATGGTTTTCCTGATAAGGTTTTAACGAGGCAACATCTCACTGACGTTTAATATTAAAATATCGATATTGTGCTCTTTTTCTTTCGTCCAAATTTTGTCCCATTTGATTTTACTAGCAAGGTTTTAGTGAGGCAATTTTATTGAAGAGTTGTATAATTTCGGTTATTTTGTGGATGTCCACATTTGACTAGACCAAATCAACATAATCATATCTTAGAAATTTGGATGTCCTTATCAACCACATAAGATTTAGTCACAAATACGATTTTTGTTCGCCTATTGTAACACATTCGTATGTTGGCACTTTGTTGGAGAAATTACATCAACTACTTTTACAAATCATCTCCAAGAAGCTAGCAATCTAAGACACAAGTCCTCAATGTATTTACAGAATCATGAAGACCCGAGAACACTATTATTAGAAGACTAACGCAAAATCAGACTTCATCAACTAGCAATTTTCCATGAAAGAACAACCTTCTTTCGCATTCAAGAAATTCTTTCATCAAAATTGAGAAGTCTCGGCTCGAAGATTTGCAAGACAAGATTTAACTGGAATGCTCATTAGGGAGAGTGCCATCATTAGTGGTGCATTTACTGGACTTATCGCGTGGTACTCTTTTTCTTTCGTCAAGGTTTTGTCCCACTGGGTTTCCTTGTCAAGGTTTTAACGAGGCAAAATTTGCATGTCCATCGATTTCAGGTTTTTCTTGTTTGAGTTTTCCTGGTATGTTTGTAACGACTTAGCCACAATGTTCATCAGGGGGAATGTTATAAACCAATGTTTATTTACTTAGATGTCCTTGTATCTAACATTATGGTTTATTCTATCCCTATAAATAGAGACATAAATCCCTGTAATACACACACATTAATAAGAAATCTCTCTCCTTTTCCTCTTTACCCTGTGTCTCCTATCCTATTTTCAAGTTTCACAATAATATTTATTACTATTGTAAACTAATTTTTCATGAAGATATCCTTTTTTTTATGAAAATAGATATCCTAATAGTAGACTAATTTAGATTGTGATCTTCGCATTACAGATAAATCCCTCTTTATCAAATCAAATATATAATTTGGTTGCAAGTTTACCAAGTTATTCTAGTTTCATCACTTCTCGACAATATGTTTCTCAATGGTTGATAAAGTGGCTGGTTTCTTCTAACACATTTCCTTTTTGCAATAAGTTTTTGATTAATACAATGTGGCAGCTTTGAAAAGTTAGATGCGCTTTTGTTATTGATCATTATCGCCAAGCTCCTTAAGTAACTATATGAAAGATAAAAGATTTCCGTCTTTATAGGATTCTTATGTAGCGCCAACTAATATGTCTACTAACAAGCTCACTCACTCTGCTACTGATTCTTAAAATTAGTATAACAATTATAACCATTGTTTGATAATAAATGTGGATGTATATCTTATACCCCACACGTAATGTATTGCTTTTGTATAGACAACTCCGGTAAATTCTTTTGTAACAACTAATCAAACAGTAATTAGGGTTGGAGATATAGAACTTGCTGAAACATGTACTCTTTACCAATCTCTTAACTGGATGAAGGCTCAAGCATAAATAAAATCACATTGCAAAAACTGAATGCTCGCTATAAATGGTTCTCTAGATAATAATACATAGGAAATTATATTTTCAGATTGTGTAAAATTTTGTTAAACAAGTTGTTGAACGTGCGTGTTAATTTCGTTAAAAATGTCTTTAATTGAACAACAGGTTATCCATTTTATTTAAATATGAGAAGGATCAATATGCCTCTTTAAAGGAGTATCAATACAGGAGGAAACACTTTGTTTCTCCTCAACTGAAAATTTCCCTCTTCTCACTTTTTTAGAGATGACATCATCTATATGATTTCCATCTAACATGAGTAATTCTACACAATTAAAAATAAAATAAAATGGGTTTAATATCTTTAATGACTTTCCCATTTTCCCAACTGACAAATAAGTTACTCATTGTGATTGACTTCATCACAGTTTCCGCATCAGCTATTACGTGAACCTTGCTAATCTCCAAAGCTTCCAAAATAACCATCCGGTAAGAAGTTTATGTAAATTAATTACTTGGTTTTAACGAAATTTATTTTGTCTTTGACAAAAAGATGTAAATTAATTAGTTGGTTTTAATGAAATTTATTTTTCTCTTTAACATAGAAAATATGCATCATCTAGCATCGGAACTTGGAAATTATCGAATCAAACCTATGACAAGTGCTTCGACTAGAAAATAAAATACAGTATACTTACTGCATGAGTTTTTTTTTTTTTATGGCTAGAAAAGAAGTAATTGTATTGATAAAAAGGGATTACATAGTAGAATTAAGGGATGCAGGGATATGACCCATCCATTCACCAGAGGTTCTAGACCTTCTACTAAATTTTGTTGCTTGATCAGCCAACTCTAAATGATTCCTACGTAAAAATTCAAACTTGACAAAATTAAAACTAGAAGAAATTGTTTTGCAGTCATCTAAGACTGAATTATTATACCAATACAATTGGTTATTATTGGAATTGATGGAGTCAATGATAGACTTAGCATCACTGATAAAACAGACTTTCTCCAAACTTTTAGCTTTGGCTCACCTCACTGCTTCAAACAATGTCAGGATCTCTGCTTCTTCAACATTTCTCACATTCCCTGCTTGGAGCTTACATCCCCGAAACGAACCTGCAATATCATTCCACACCAGACCAATGACAGATAAGTTAGAGTTCTTGTCAAAGGCAGCATCACTGAATATAATATGACAGTCATGTGGCAGAGAGCTTATGACATTTGAGATGTTTTTATCTTCTACAGGAACATGCCAATTTGAAACCTGGGAACTATTGTTACTCGAATACATTTCAGTGTCATTGACTAGATTAAGAGCAAGTCTGGCTGTCGTGTGATGATTAAGGTTTTTCCCCTGGAAAGTGCAAAAACATCTTTCTTTACATATACTCCAAGCGATTGAGAAAACAACTCCTGCTTTCTCCTTCTGATTATCATCAGACATCCATTTATTGACGACCCAATCATGTATATTGATATCTAAAACACAATCTTGTTCAATGATATCTTCATAGGGAGTGAGAGACCAAACATTTTTTGAAAAAACACAATGAAGAATAATGTGTTCAGGGGATTCAGTTAAACCACAGTTACACATATTACAAGATGTATCATGCCCATTAGCATATCTTGCAAGGACTGTTTTAGCTGGAAGTATGTTTTCATGACACTTCCAGGCAAAAGTCTGAACTTTAGGAAGAATAGGTAATTTCCACAGAGATTTATAAACATGGTTGCTACTCTGAGGATTATTCATATAAGCATTTTGCCCAGAAATTAGTTCATATGTTGACTTGATAGTAAACTGACCATTCTTAGTGTATGGCCAAATGATTCTATCACAACCTGATAAAGGAACCCTAATACTAAGGATGTTTCTAGCATTCTGATTTGTAAAGAAGGAATTAACTAGTTCAACATTCCAAAATTTGGTTTCTTTATCAATAAAAGCAAAAAAAAATAATATTAGGATTTGGATTTGAAACAAAATTAGGTTCAACAGCATTAGGAATCCAATTATCAGTAAAAGCAGAAACATTGTCACCATTTTTAACCTCCCAAATAGAATTGTGACTGATAACCTCAAGGCCACGATTAATACTTCTCCAAACCCATGAACAATCTACATTTTTAACAGCATGCATATGGTGACAATTTTTGAAATACTTACACTTCAAGATAATGACCCAAATGGCATCAGTTTATGAATAACCTTCCAAGCATTTTTGGTGAAAAGTGAAAGATTAACATGCTTAAGATTACAGAATCCTAGACCCCCTTGGTATTTGTGAGTACAGATTCTTGGCCAACCCCTAAGATACATACCCCCAACTTTGGACTTACCCCACCAGAAATCTCTTTGAGCAGATTCCATACTATTATTGATATTATCAGGGATAGTGAAAGCGTTCATATAATAAATAGGAGAAGACTTTAACACATTTTGAACCATCACATACCTACCTGCTTGGTTGAAATGTTTACCTTTCCATTTAGCTACTCTTTTGTCAAAATTCTCATTGAGATGATTAAAAGAATCAGACCTAGCTCTAGAAATGAAAAGAGGAATGCCTAAGTATTTTTTATTGAGATCTATCTTCTTAACTTTTAAGTCATTTATGAGAGAAACAACATGATCAGGATGAACATTACTACTGAAAAATAACCTGATTTCTGAAGGTTAATCACTTGGCCAGAGGCCAAACTAAAGTCCTTAATTAAACTCACTAAGTTTACAGCTCAGTGTGAGAGGCTTTAGCAAATATGAGGAGGTCATCTGCAAAAAGAAGATGACTGATACTCGGATCCTCCTTAATGTCTTTTGACCCATGTATGAGATGACAATTTTCTGCATGGATAAGATATCTAAAAAAGGATTCCATGACAATTATGAACAGGTATGGAGACAAGGGATCTCCTTGTCTCAGACCCCTTGTTGGTCTATAAGTTTTGCATGGAGAACCATTTAACATGATAAAAATGCCAGTGGTACTAACACATAGGTTGATTAGATTAGATCACACCAGTGTTCCGAAAAACCAAAAGCTCTAAGAATATCTCTAAGGAAAGACCACTCGACTCTGTCAAAGGCCTTCGACATATCTAATTTAAGGCCCATGACACCCCATTTGTCCCTTTTCCTTTTCCTTTTCATTGTGTGGACCATCTCATGAGCAATTATGACATTATCTTGAATATGTCTCCCAGGAACATAAGCATCCTGAAATGGGCTTATCATTTTACTCAAAAGATGTTTCATTTTATTTACAATAATCTTGGAAATGATTTTGTAAATAGAATTACACAAAGAAACTGGCCTAAACTCAGTATGACTTGAAGGATTGTTGATTTTGGGGATTAGAGAGAGAAAATTGTGGTTCATTTCTTTTAAGATGTGCTTGGAATCAAAGAAATTGTTAACTATTTTCCAAACATCATCAATTAACAGATCCATAGTCTCCTTATAAAACACAGGAGGAAAACCACCGGGCCATTGGGAAGTCCAGGGAGTCATTTAGTTAATTGTATCCTTAATTTCTTCCTCAGTGACTGGCCTAAGAAGATTGATGTTATCACCGATAGAAATACAAGGATCAATACAATTAAGAATCTCTGGATTTCTGTAAGGATTGGAAGTAGTTCCAATGGAACTGAAATAATTTATCAAAAGAGTTTCAAGGTCAGCTCTATCATTAACCCACTGCCCATTATCCAATGTGAGAGCACTTATATGATTAAAATGCTTTCTCTTATTGGCATAATTATGATAAAAACCTGTATTTATGTCAAAATATTTAAAGAACTCTTGTCTAGATTTTTGGGCATAAGAGTCTTCTTGCACTTTTTGCCAATGTTCTAGATCAAACTCTACTTGTTTAATCAATTCCACATTGTTTGGAGAATGTGGAAGATTATTAAGATCATGGAGTTGATTATTCAGAGACTAACCTTATGATCAATGTTTCCAAAATGGTTAAGATTTCGTAATTTCAGTTTATATTTCATATTTCTCAACGTATTAGTAAACTCGAAAGAGGAAGGGTTTCTGACATCTTTGAGTAAGCATTTTTAATAACTTCTCTTACATATGGATCTCTACCCTAACATTTAAAGTATCTATAGGGCTTACTACCTTGGCGAGACATAATGTTAGTCTCCAAGATAATGAGTATATGGTCACTGCCTATAATATCAATACGGTGCACATGGGTGCTGCCATAATGATGCAGCCAGTGACCATCACCCAAAGCCCTATCCAATCTAGCATAAATACAATTGTCACCAGATTGCTTGTCATTCCAGGTAAATCTATTGCCAATATAACCTAAGTCTGAAAGATCAGCACTATCCAAAATATATTGAATTTCAGGAAACTCAATAGTAGTTGGAGTAGAGAGTATAGATCTTTCACAATCACACATAATTATATTGAGGTCACCTATAATAACCCAAAAAAGATTGGCTCTAGCACCAATTTTACTGATGAATTTTCATTGTGTCATCTTTTCTTCGGGGTATACAGAAGAAAAGGAAACTGACGTGCCTAAAAATGTAGGCTTGCTTGGGTTATCAAAGATCATGACATTAATCATCTTATCAGTATTGTGAACAAAAATGAATATACATGCCTACATGAGGCGGATACACATACAGCCATCCCATGCCCCAGATCTAATTGTGGGTGTACAGATAAAATAAGCGCTGTGCCAAAATTTTCAGCCACCCTTTTGTTAGTGCAAAACGCCTCTCAGGAACTTGCTCTATATCCTCTTCCGGGTTCAGCAAAAATGAATATACATGCCTCCAATATGTTAACCTATAGGTCCTATACTTGCCCAATCTCTCATTTCAATACTTCAGCCAAAACCCATTACTTAAATCCAAATAAAAACAGATTCAAAACCCTAATTCCTGTTAAATCATCTGTTTTACCAGTTAAAAATGTATGGATTAGGAAGAACGAAATAGAAACAGTTGATGAAGAAGAAGTAAAATTGAGAGTTGAAGATGAAGAGAAAGAGGGGGAGAAAGTGAAATTAAAGTGGATTGAAATTGGAACAAATATTAGCGATGAACAAAAGCAAGCCATTTCTAAACTTCCATTTAAGATGACTAAAAGATGTAAAGCACTTATGAAACAGCTCATCTGTTTTGGTAATAATGAAGAGAGTGATTTGAATCAGTTATTGACTTCTTGGGTTAAGATTATGAAGCCCCAGAGATGTGATTGGCTTGCAGTTCTCAAGGAATTGACTAATTTGGATCATCCTTTGTTGTTTGAGGTGATTATTTCCTCTCCTTAATTTTGCTCATCAATTTGATTATTTCTTCACTAGGTCTTTTGTTTAGGGTATATGCCTATATGGTCTAGGAAGGAATTGAGGTTGTGGGGCTCAAAAATTGGTTTGTGTTGTGTTATATAAAGGTTTCTCATTACTCATCACTGCACTAAAACCCATTAACTGTCAAATTTAAAACTCCTTTAGTGAAAACTGAACGACATTTATAAACTTGATTGGAGAACAATCAAAATTGGTCTCATGGTTGTAAATGTTTTTTGTGGAATGTTGAACTTGATAGCTAGCTAGCTATATATTATATTATATGATGCAATGTTGTGGATCGTGGAACCTTTTGAACCCATTGTACTGGTCTTGAAATCTATAACCATCTTAGTTGTGTCTGCTACGGTCACAGCTAGTATTTGTATGCTATCGATGGTTTGTCACAGGTTTCAAACCCGGATAGCTTTTGAATCTTTTGACATCCATTAAGATGCTGGTTCAGTCTTTTCGCTCTCTTACCATTTCTGTCGTGCTCAGAATTTTTATCATTTGTGACAGTATGAGTACTTTAGCTTGCCCGTTTTATCTACCTTCAGTTATTCACTTTGTACTTATCAACAATCTTGTTCTCACACATACTTTGTGTTCCTTTCTGTCGTGCTCGGAAATTTGTCATTTGGTGATTATATGAGTACCTTAGCTTGCCTGTGTTATGTTATATACCTTCAGTTAATCGCCTTGTAGTTATCAGCAATCTCGTCCTTAAACATACTTTGTGTTTGTTTCTTTTTACATGACTTCAAATTTCCTGAAATTTCTTGCACGAAATACTTTGTACTCTTGGGTTATTTCTACTCTTTCTTTCCCTTTCTTCAGATTCCATATATGGTCACCTTTTTCAGTATAAGTAAGAGAAAGATAGAAGCGACAATGACAAGATATCTCCTTCTTTGAAGATGTCATACTTAACAAGCAAACCCTGAGTTTCACAAGACAATTGCTTCAAGGAACAAAACTCCCATGTGTATATGACCCAATGCTCTCTTCTGCTTTTAGTATCTCACCCTCACTGGTCCTCATCAGTTGTCATCGAGTTTCTCGATATTCATAGGATAATTGGTTAGGAAATCTTAAGCATGATTCTGTTTCCCCATCTGCATAAGATCTATATCAAACTTTTTGTTCTAATTGAAGAATCTTGGTTTTTCAGTATTTTAAAAATCTGATCAAACTTTGTGGCAAAATAGTAAAAATCTGAATATGTGTTTTTACTTTGATAAATACTGTAGAATAGATTTAAGGTGCTTTTTTGTGGGTTATCTCGTTCTGTATCCTCATGAATAGCCGTGCCCAAGTACATGCTTGTAGATTCACGAGGACTTCTGGCATACAGCGCACTGCTGAAGAACAGATGGAGAAGGTAGTGAGATTTCATCCATTGGTCTCATCCCTAGCCAGCGAGTAATATAGACACCATTGTAGAATACTAGAATAATATGGGCAGACTAAAGTGTGAGAAGTAGCACCCCGTGATATCCTGGTTTCTCCTACGCTTCATTAGTTTGATGTTATTTGTTGATTGAAGCAGTTGGTTTGAAAGTTAAAATCTTTAGTAGCAAAACTGAGTAAGCGTCAGTTCCATGTTTTGTTAGTTTACCTGGTTTGCAGTAACCATGCCCAGTTCCTTGAAAGTTGAAAGAAGTGAGACTTTGAAATCTGTAGTACTTGTTTGCAGAGTAGACCTTTGATAGAAAAGTAGATGGTTCATTCATTATACAATGCTTATCTCTTTGTTTTTCGCTCATGTATATGTATTTACAGCATTTCTGCTTCTAAGTTTTCTTGAAGCTGCTTATTTGGTTAATGGTGCTAATAGTTTCAATCATATGCTCTCAATATTATTATCAAAACTGAAATTTTTATTAATTGCTTATCAGGTGATCGAATTGGCACTTCTAGAAGAATCTTTTGAGGCCAATGTTCGAGATTACACCAAGATAATTGATGGTTATGCCAAGAAAGGTCGAATACTAGATGCTGAAACTGCTTTCCATGCTATGAAAACAAGGGGATTTGTCTGCGATCAAGTAACCCTAACAACTCTGATTAATATGTACAGCAAAAACGGCAACCTACAACGGGCTGAAGAAACATTTGAGGATATGAAGTTGTTGGGCTTGCCATTGGATAAACGAGCTTATGGATCTATGATAATGGCATATGTTAGAGCTGGAATTGCTGGCCGTGGAGAGAATTTACTGATTGAAATGGAATCTCAAGAGATATATGCGGGAAGTGAGGTTTATAAAGCGTTATTAAGAGCTTACTCTACCGTGGGTGATACTAAAGGAGCTCAAAGAGTGTTCGATTCAATCCAGTTTGCCGGAATTGCTCCTGATGAGCGGTTATGTGCCCTCCTCATGAATGCATACGCGATATCGGGTGATTGCACTGGGGTTCGCACCGTCTTCGAAAATATGAGAAGTGCTGGACTCAAGCCTAGTGATAAATGTATAGCTTTAATATTGTCGTCTTATAAAAAGGAAAACAAGCTTAATATGGCATTGGATCTCTTGATCGGCTTAGAGAAAGAAGGTATTATGGTTGGTCAAGAAGCTTCAGATGTTCTAGCCAAGTGGTTTCGTAAGTTAGGCGTGGTAGGTGAGGTGGAGCTTGTTTTGAGGGAATACACTGAACAAGAAGATAAACAGAAAACGCCTGCTTTTTAGTTTCCAAGTCCATAGTTCTGTCCTTATCACTTGTCAGTTGAGAAACATCATCAACAAACAAGATGAGATTAGCATTCATCACATCTTTGCTTGGAAGGAAATTTTGGAGTTGATGGCAAGGAATCTTCCAATTCGGCCATACGAGAATTTGCATTTTAATTAGGCTATCTAGTTGAACAAGTTTTCATGCCTCTGCAGTAGGTAATTTTTTGAGCTTGTGTCGACGTATATCTTCATTAGAGAAGATTTTGGTACAAATGAGTCGCATCGCATGTAAATATAGTTCTTTGCCAACTGGAAAACTGATGTAACTTTCATCCCATTTTAATCAGTTTATTCTGAATTTTGTCTGAAGATTCATGAAATGCGCCGTATCAGTTTATTCTGATTTTTTTCTCATTACAGGATGCAGCAGTTCTAACTTGTTAGGTGAAAATGGGTAACCTTTTGAATATATTTCAGAAACAGTTCGGAATCTGAAAACGAACAGACAGAAAGGTATTCAGTTATTCTAAATAAATAAAAAAATCAGTACATCTGAAACGTAAAAGCTTGCAAGGGTCCAAGGGAGTTGAAAATATCAGCTGATATTAGTAAAAATGAACGAATTCAGAGTCTCAGACCCGTGTAAAGAGAATGTGACCAGAAACATTTTACACTGGTTATGAAACTCGAGCAATCCGTTGAACCAAGCTCGGAACGACATGACTCCATGTGTGAAATTCATACTTAACCATGCCATGGATGAAAGAACAACCCTAAAGGAAAAACCACGTAATCAGACTTCATGTAACAATAATCTCATTAGGGTTAGTTTGTATATCAAAGAACAGTACTATTCATTAGCGTTCCAGTATGTTCATTTAGGTGGTGGCGCAGAAGGACCGGCCAACGGTGCTGAGACCCCTAATGAACCGTTTCTATGGAGGAGTTCATGCGCTAATGATTGTAGATCACCATTTCCACCAGCTGACGGAATATCGTTTAGGTTCCTGCTAATACCACCTCCAAACTGTTGAACAATATCTGTACTATGTCTGGATTGTTGTTGTTGTTGCTGCTGCTGTTGTTGCATTGTCCATGGTGGTTGCACTAGAGGGTCAAAAAGAGCAGACAAGTCGAAAGTGGCTGGCATAGTAGCTGCTGATGGCAAGTCGGATATGGAAAGTGGCGGCGGCGAGAGAAGTGATGGTGGCAGCGATGGAGATGGAAGCTCTAATGTTGCAAGGTGAGCTTGCAAGTATGTTAATTCTGCTTGTAAATTCACCACCTACATCAGTTACGAAATAACAAAATCCTAGTTAGCACACCATCAACTCAAAGTTGATGCACATTTCAATCTAGTTCAGACGTTCAGCTAGACAGCTACTAAACAAAGCTGGCAAAAACAAACTCGAGCAAAGTCCACAGATGATTATTCACCAACACAAAAAACAGCCCTTAACAATTATTTTACAGACCTTAACTACCATGCTAACTACACTGGTTAATCGATATTAATTTAGTCACTTAAGCTAGTCCTCAAATGATGTCCCCTCAAAATGAGGAAAATTAACAATTATTAATCATTCGGACCCACTCAAATCCCCAAAACTCGGATCGCGTTTGCTGTCTGTACTTAAAATATACCAAAAAGGGAAAATATTCCCTTTTCAGACAAAAGAAACGGAAATTAATAACCCGGCCCGTTTTTATCACATGAAAACCCGACTGGTTTCCGGTTTAAGAGGAACACATATCCCATACTTCAGGGGTTACAAATGTACACTTACTCCACATAACCTTCAGTGCCACGTGTAACCTAGTGAACACTACCTGCTAGAAAAACTGACGTATGAACTATCAACCATAGAAAACTCAGTAGGTCCCAGTTTGTTAACCACGTGTCACCTAGAGAAGTCTAAACTAGGGTAGTGTTAATTGTTCTGTAGAGTAGGCAATCAAAACTCATGAAATGTAACCTAAATTTAGTTCTCAGCAGATGACGTGACCATATGGGTGACGGTTACAGAAGTAGGAAAAAACTTCGGTGCAGAAGGATCATTAGCAAATTTGATACACCATTTGAAGATCAGATATACCGCAGATATTTTCTTCAGTGAAACCCTAACTCTTGACATGTATAATTGTGTTCTTCAACTATGGTCGGAATCATCTTATAACCCTAAACTTCTTCTAATTTTGGTTTACTTATGCGTTTAAAACTCGTCAACACTTAAATTTCTACATAATAATAATGATCAAACGATTCAAACCCTCTATCTTAAATCTCTTAATATGGGTTTCCACTTTCCATAATGATAATTATGTGATGATAACCTAAAAATAATTCATTAGAAATGATTGTTAATTTCTAAGTCTTAGATCTGATACAACAAGAACTACAATTCACATAGTCAAGCAAAAAATATCATTGGCAATATAGTACTATTAGCAATGACCGGGAAACGGGAATGGATCTATGTTTTAAACTAAACCAAAAGCCTGATCAGTATAGTGAAATTTTTATATGAGTGCAGTACTGATGTATTATGGGCTAATTAAAAATGTTATATAAGTATATCTGATCATGAATAAAATTAATTCCTGACATGAAGTTTTGATTAGTTTAAATAAATATATATACGTACCTGTTGTTGAAGAGCAAAGATATGAGCAACACAACCATAAACAGGATCACGAAGACGAGCTTGAGCTTCATAACAAATAGTAACAACGGCATCAAGACGACGATGAACTGGTATATGTAGTAGTAGTTTGGAAACGTTACTAGCACCAAAAACTTTATGAACAGCAGCAAAATGTGCTGCACCTTGTTCTGAATCAAAGTAAGGTGCAAATATACATCCGTTTACACATTTTCTTCTTAAAAACTTGCATGCACCACATGGTCCACCACCACTACTATTTCCACCACTTCCACAACCACTACTAGCACCTCCACCACCACCACTACTACTGCATGCATTTGCACTCATTTTTTCAAAACCCTAATACTAGTATAGCTATAGCTAGAGCAAGAGAGAGAAACCCAAGAGGCAAACGTTCTTTGTAGATGCTAGTACCGGAGAATTTAACAAGAGGCAGTTCACTTCAATTTCAACTACTATTAAAGAGATCGAGATTTGTTTATACTTTATATTGACTCTGTGGCTCTTTGGAACTGGTGAAGAGATAACCCATGAAGCAAATTGGTTTGCAGATTGAATCCTGTCTAGTACCGTTGATTTAAAGAGAGAGAGACAAAGAGAGAGGAGGGGAGGCAAGATGGTATAGAAATATGGAAAGATTTAATTTCTAGTAGCTAGCTAGGTAGGAGTAGTTGAAGTTTTGGGGTTTGTTAAAAAAATTAAAAAGAAAATGAAAATCTTCTAAATAATTGTAGGAATAATATAGGTAATAGTACTTGTGAAAGAGAAAAATCTTTAAAGCCACGCGACGAAGGCAGCAGCAGCAACCATCTTTTTTAGCTGCTTGCGTGAAGCAAACATGCGTTAAACGTAGCAAACTCTGATGGATCAATAATATCTCTCACATCACTGTGACTACTATTCAACTCATCAGATGATCTTTAAATTCCTTATTCCTTTATCTCTCGTGATGGTGATCAATTGTATGTTTTCCTTTCGCTATCTCAATCAACCTGATTTGTCGACTATATATATATATTATCTAATCAAAGTACTGTTTGATGATCTATTTTGAGGTTTCTTTTGCTTAGAGCTATCTCTTTTTTTAGAACTAACAAACGTATTCAATAATATTTATTAATAGAGAGAAATAGAGAGAGAGAATGAGAAGTAGAAAAGAACTAAGAGAGAAACTCAGAACGTGTCCAAGGTTTCTCTGTCGTTTATTTGAGCTGCGTGTTTTAAGCCAGTCTCTTGAGATAATAGAGAGACGCCAACAGACGCCAACAGACGCCTTATCTCTCTCTTCAGTTATATGACTTTTGAATTACCTAAAATGACCTATTAAATTCATAATTATCGATCACCCAAAAAACGAAGTCTATGGCCGTTGACATCCACTATGGGTAAATCATGTGTTGAATGAGTTTCAGAACTCAGGTCATAGATATATTTTATCAATCCATATTCATATTCCTCTGAAGATAAAACCGAGCTTAAATATAAATTTTATCTTGAGTTCTGCATAGGCTATACAAATTTTCTGGTTGGTTGATAATTTTGAGCGGTTGATGATGGTATATATACTTTTTATTTTTTTTTATTATTTTTTTTTATCATCAAACCATAAATATTTCATTCCAAATAGAAACGTTTACATGATGGTTTTCAAGAAGAACAAGTACATCATAATATGAAATAAATACAAAGAAGGATGCAAAGCGCAAATAAATCGCGAAGAGAAAGAGCGATTTACAACGAAGCACCTAAGTCTTGTATTTTGAGATTGGAGAAGAAATGGTATCCGGAATTATAATTCGACCATTTTGATAGATTTTCTTCTAGAAAAAGAGATGCTCCCATGATTGAGGAGTGATTTGTCCAAAAATTCTTCATATGCAACGAATAACCCGGAAAACGTTAGATCTATTTTTATGATGAAGAAGAAATTGATCTTACCCTGCCGAATCGCAGATGTACTTGTAACAAGATAACCAAACACGAACAAATCGTTAGAAAGAAACACTCTGAAAGTGTAGATAAATCGCCCCTAATAGCGAAGATAAAATCGCTCTAATAGCGAATAAATTATTGAAAAACAACAAATAAACCTTAAATCACTCAAAGAAAACGAATCTTGAACTAGATCTGAGCAAAGAAAGAAGAAGTTGATGAGTTTTTTTTTTTGGTGTGTGTGGGGGGGGGGGGGGGGGGGGGGGGGGTGTTAGAGAAGAGAGAGAAATCATTTTTGGTTGGAAGATGATATATACAGGTATGCTAAGAGCGACCACAGTGGACGAGTAAAACCATAAATCTGGTCCAGAAAGCAGACACAGTGGGATGGAGTAAAGATTAAAAACTAGAGTATAACCAAATATCAAACTATATTTGGTCTGTAACTCGGACCAAAACTATATTTGGTCGAGCGGAGGCTAAAAGTTTGCCTGGAATGGGGCGTTGGTATAATAACCGTTTGGAGTGTGACGGTGATTAAATGTGCGTGCGATGATGGAGCGAACATATAAAGTCCGCCTATTTAATACAACCCAATATATTAAACCACATCCACTTGTGGCACATGTGGTGAATCATCACCAGGCCAACATATAAAGTCCGTCTCACTTGGGCGGACGTATAATGTACGCTTGACCAAATTTTAATCATTTTCCATTATTCTCCACTACAGACTAAACCCAATTTTTTTATTTTTCTTTCGTTTTTGGTCTTTAGTTTTGGTCGCACCGTTGCATTTGCTATAATATGGCTAATATCCTTGTGTTTCCTAGTCGGGTCCCTTTCCCATTTTTACGTTGATTCTTCATCAGCCTTTCTTTTTACTATAGGTTTAAAGCAAATCTTAAGCCTTTATGATCGATCTATAAAGTCAGTAAAAAACAAACAAACAGACGTTCCAGGATATAATTCGTCGGGTATCTCCTTACGTAGGGCCAACAAGAGAAGGTGAGAAAGGGGACATAGAGCTTAGGGACAAAGGATCTAGTTGGGCTGTTTACATTAGATTTGCCAGCTACATATTCCTCCATCTCTTTCAGGCATCATCATAAGATTCATAACATTTGGAAACGTGATTCTGGTATAGAGAGGTACACTAAACACATCACACTTCCTCCATTGCAGTTTTTGTAGTGTCTACTTGGATGGTCTGTCCTGAACCAGTGGTCTCTTAATATACAGAAAATGGGCTATATAGTCAAAAGTGCACTTCTTCTGGGTCAAATGGATCGGTAGACATTTTGCATGGGTCAAATGGACAGAGGAATCTTTTAATTGAAACTGTCGGAACTACCCTTTTGTAACTGCCACGTTCTCCCTCTCTCTTCAACAAAACCACGTTCTCCCTCTCTCTTCAAGTGAAAACCATCGTCTTTCTTCATCTTCTCACAAACCAGAAGAGAAAAAAATTCTTCCACCATCTCCTCACCATAAACAGTAGCAGAAAACGATTTCATCCACCGTCTCATAACAATCATCACTACAACAAATCAGTTTCGTCAACATCACTATAAGAAATCAGTTTCATCAACAATATTTGCTCAACAACAACACCGTATTCTGCAAAACACCATCAACAATACACTACAGAATGAGAAGTTTCTAGGATTTCAATCGATCGATCAGTTCAGTGTATTTGAAGAATCATGGTTTCAATCTATCCATAGAATGTCTCCTATAACTCGTAAGATTTGAAACCCTAACTTTGATTTGTTCTTATTTTCAGAATTGCATGATTAATTTTTTGAATTGGTTGTTCTTATTTTCATTTCAGTAGGTTAATTTGTTGAATTGGTTGTTTTATTTTCATTTCAATGGATGTGTATTTTATTCAATAAAATTGGTTTGCATCTGGTTATTTGAGTTTTTTCAATTTAATGAATGAAATTAGTTGTAGTGTATGAGTCTGGTTATTTGATTTTTTTCCAATGTTATGAATGAAATTGAATGAATTTGGTTTACATGTGATGAAATTGGTTTCATCAGGTTTAAACCTTGGATGTAATTGTTTCAGCAGGATTTTACCTAGATGAAACTGGTTTTATCCAGCAGTTTTGATATGTACTGTATTTTGTTTTAGCAGTTTAAACCTTGGATGAAATTGTTTCAACAAGTTTTTACCTGGATGGAACTGGTTTCATCCAGTTTTAATATGCAGTGTATATTGTTTTAGTAGTTTAAAAATAGATGAAAACAGTTTCATCCAGGTTTAAAGATATGTCTTGTGACGAATATTAGTAACACTGGATATAACCAGTTACGTCCTATGTCGAATAGTAGTATGCAGTGTATTTTACCTAACTGAATAGTAGTATGCAGTTACGTCATATATCGAATAATAGTTACATCCAGGTTTTTACCTAGATGAAACTGGTTTCATCCAGCAGTTTTAGTATGCAGTTACGTCCTATGTCGAGTAATAGTTACATCCAGGTTTTTACCTAGATGAAACTGGTTTCATCCAGCAGTTTAAACCTTGGATGAAATTGTTTCAACAGGTTTTTACCCGGATGGAACTGGTTTCATCCAGTTTTAATATGCAGTGTATATTGTTTTAGTAGTTTAAAAATAGATGAAAACAGTTTCATCCAGGTTTAAAGATATGTCATGTGACGAATATTAGTAACACTGGATGTAACCAGTTATGTCCCATGTCCTACTTGTTATGTCCGGTGACGAATATTAGTAACACTGGATGTAACCAATCACGTCCTATGTCGAATAGTAGTAACACTGGGTGTAACCAGTTACGTCATATGTCGAATGGTAGTAAAACGTGATGTAACCAGTTGCATCCACTCTATTCAAATACTTACATCATATCTTATTGTAATATCCACCCTAATATATACTTGATTTTGCTTTGGTTGCAGTTTTTGTTGCAAAGGAAAGCAAAAGGCTATTCAGAAGTGCTTGAGCAATTCCAAGAAAAGACTGATTATTTCATTTAAGCATGCTATAAAACTGCAAAATGATGGAATACTTTATGGTTCGTTACAAGTCCTACTTTCTTAACAACAGTCTATGCTGATTATCTTACTACCACTAGGAAAAGTGTTCATTGTCCTGACGGTACTGCCGCTACAAATGAGATTCACAATTTTAGTCTTTGTTGCATTCACTTGCTGTAAAATAACGCTTACCGCTTGCATGTATATTTGTTAGTATATAATTTTGGTTTAGAGTTTAGACATACATATGTTACTGCTCTTAGCTTATGTTTTTTGGTTCAGAATGATGAAAACTAGGAAATGCGGTGCTATTTTTTGGGTGACTGAAGAAGAATGGCAAGAAGAGTTGCAGCCGTAATTGAATTTCTGTTGAGTTTATGAGGAAGGGTTTTGATCGGTTGCAGTTTCCCCAACCGGAACAAATTAAAAGAAACTAAAGGAAGGGTTTTGATGGATTTCATACGATTCAATAAGCACAAGAAAGTAGTGTTCATTGTTTCGTTCTGAAGAAGATGGCAATAACCGAGAGGTCCTCATATTTTCTT
Organism: Papaver somniferum; assembly: GCF_003573695.1. NCBI lineage: Eukaryota > Viridiplantae > Streptophyta > Magnoliopsida > Ranunculales > Papaveraceae > Papaver > Papaver somniferum. The sequence goes on from NC_039365.1 coordinate 29,880,632, forward strand.
GTCACTGGTTCTTATCTTGTTTTATTACTCATTTCCCTATCTTCTTGCCCAGGTACGATAATCTATTTTTATTTTATTATTCCAGTTTGAAGCGATTGTATTTATACAGATTGTTCTTCTTGTTTTTCCATTAACCTTTTAATTTATTAATGTTATTACTTGATCACTATACTGAATCATTCTTTGTTTTACTTTTTTGAATTTGTTATTGCATAACAACCTGGATTTGGTGTTTTAGAGGTGGCAGCCATTTCATCATGTAGTCTTGGTGAAGCTTATGTAATCACTAACGTAACTACTTATGATTCGAACTGCAACTTTTGCCCAAAGGAAATTGAACGCAAATGTAAGTTGCAGGACAGACCAGTGTTTACCATAGAGTGCAACTGGTGGGATCGTCCTGGAGTTAATAGGGAGTCCGTATGTGAGGGATGTTGCGGGAAATTTATCCCAACTCCACCACCAACCATTACACAGGAATGTCAAGCTGGGGACACAAATTTCTCTTTTCCCACACCAGCTATTGTTGGAACAATTGCCGATTTCACACTTGCAAAACAGAGATTAAGACACAAAACAAAGTGACGGCTGAGTTGCGACCAGGTCACTCTCTTTAGGACGTTTTGTGGCTCTGCCTTGAATTTTGTGCAAGCAGTTCTTTTCCGTCACAACGCTCCCAGGAAAAAACAACCGAGAAAAAATCTCTTTCGATCTCTCACGCACACAATGAGAAATCCATCACTTTTACTCTCTCTATTGTTGCTCAGTATTTTTGGTCTCTTGATTCTCAGAAAAACAATAGTGTAAAATTTTTGTATCTTCTTTCTGTTCTCAAAATTGTTTTTATAACCAGGCAGTCAATGCAGATTAATGGAGAATAAATTGGATTAATTGCTGCAATTAAAATTCCATTCGAAACAGTCAAAAAACGGGAAAATAAATCATGCCATAATTAAGTGCAGTAAAAAACGGTTTGAAAAAATCTTTTAAAAAACAACAAAAATACTTTCCAAATTCAAGAGACCTCCCAAGACCCCAATCCCCGTTCCCGGACTAATGTTATATATATACACAATCAGTAGGGGGAGGGATTCGATCCTGAGACCCAACCCTCCAGGCCCAAAATGCTTAACCACTGGGCCAAGCTCGAATTGTTGATATAAATGTATAAAAGAATTATTTTAAAACATATATCCCAACAGCTATCCACCCATGGAATTGTAGTCGTTGTCAAGATGGTTGTAAAGAAAGATGTGGGTGGTGGATTCTTACGGTTGCAAGGGAGATGTTCAAATTCATGAGTTATGATGGTGAAACTATTTATATGTGGTGTTGTAATGAACGTACTATATCAACTGCTGCTCTTCGTTCTTCGTTATTCACAGTAGGCCAGTGAATAATATTTCACTAGATGAAAAGCTAGCTGTAGCTAATGTGACGTGATATCAAATGATCTTTGCATTTAATTAGAATAAGCAGCATGTACTTTTTTTCTTTTTTTGTTTAAGCATATTATGTCGTCATTCGTGTATTTCTCATCTTCCGATGATGTGTTTGTATTTGTCGTAAAATGTTGTTGTTGATCTACAAGGGTAGACATACTAACTAGTCAATTCACGCTTCCCATTCAGAGTACGTCCGTATATGTTAGTAGTAGTATGATTAATAACAATATTTTTTAAGAACAAGGGCATAATGGATTGTTCCAATTAATAAATAAACAAAATCCTGGGTGAAATATCCAAATTAGCTAATTGAACAGTATATTTATGATTTTTTTTCTCTATATAAATAGTATCAAAAGTTAGAAATCTATTTTACCCCGAAAATATTTGTTTTGGTCCTTTTAACCAAGTTCATGCTTAATATATCGGTTGTGCATGACAAAGGTTCCAAATTTTGTTTCTCGCAAATGATATTAACATGAGATTTTAAACATGTTATGTACATTGTACACTGAGAATTTTAGATTCCGCGTTAGATCTCGTTTGCCTAAATAACAAAGGCAGCGGTCGAATCAGTAGTTTACACATCTATGTCGGTGGGATAGACGTAACGGCCAGTTTAAGAGAATGACCTCATCCCTTAACATGACTGTCCCACTCGCCGTTTTATTTTTCTAGGCAGAAAGAGAAAGGAAAAAGGAAACCTTTTTGCTTCATCTGCTCTCTGTTTCAAATCTTTATGTCAGTTTTATCTTTTCTTTTTCCTTTTTCTTTTACAATATAAAGCGAAAATAAATTTGTTGAACAGAATAAAGAGAAGAAGGGATCCTGTAGCAATTCCTTACGAGACAAAACCGGGCCGTCCGGCTCTTGTCCCAGCAGCACCACCACAATAGTACCATACCCATACTCCCCACCACCATACTGGGTCCACCCATGTGTTTTGATGATGTTTATAGACACTATGGACAATTTTTGATAGCGTATTTCGTTTCATACCAGCCACCACCTTGTAAGGAGTCTCTGCTGCTAGATTATACAATATTTTTGGTTTCATGCCACATACAGAAGTTTGTTTCGAGTGTTCAGATGGCTGGTTTGTATAGCCAACCAGAGTTTGGAAAATTTATGCATGGGGGCTTAGTGAGACTGTGAGACCATTGTGTTTCGTTTTTTGTTTGCGTTTTTTTATAAATGCATGTTATAATAAAATTATTTAGGAGGATTCACCGCTACACACTGCTAACATCACAAGTCACAACCATTCATTTGGGACCAGAAAAATGAGATCAAGCTAAATTCATTGCCCCACGAGTTCATTTAAGTCCCATGCATGTTTCAAAATGTTTCAAATTCATTGTTTCTATTCATGTGGGATATTACCATCCTAATTGAAAGAGTGATCCTTTCATTTTCCTTTAACAAGTAAGGATTAAGAAAATTGATTGAGACAGTATTCAATGATTGTTTTTTGTGTTTATTCCTTTTTATCATTCCTCAATACTAAAAGTCTATCGAAATCGTCGATGGATGTCCGAAAACTCTGGTATTCGTTCGAATTCGCATTCGAAATATCAACTATTATTCGAAAATCGTTTCGGATTCGGATATTCAGATTTTTTATCCGAAAATGTAATTAATCGGATACGAATTCGGATGTGGAGGTATTCGCATCCGAAATATCCATATCCGGAATTTATATATGAATATATATATTTTTTAAACCTATGAAAATGTAGATAGTATCTTTTTTTATTTTATTTTTCCGTTATTTCGACATCTTGTTAAATTTTAAAAATCATAAATAATACTTTTAATTCTAATTAATTTTTATTATGTAAACATCAATCTTGTGCAAAACCAAAAATATTTTATTATTATTATTTCCTATGATTTCGGATCGGATAATTATCCGATATCCGGATAGAAATTCGGATACGAATTCGAAATGAAAATTACTATATCCGTTCGGATTTTGAATTGAATTCGGATAGTATATGGTATTTTCGGATTCAGATGCGGATAGTACCCTATCCACATCCGCATGCATCCGATTACGCCCTTAGTTATTAGTTTCTTTCAAAAGTTACATAATTTGAGATGCTAAAGGCCTACAAGTTGGGCCATTTATTCAAACATTTTGCATTGGTCACATACCAGATTTTACTTGCAGAGCTATCTCGATGAATGTATCATGTTACCGTGGTATATTTTGGGTATGGAATAGGTTTTAGACGGGTCTTGTGGAGGTTCTTCCCAAATACCCTTGCGTATCAGCATGTGATTGCTGTCGTATGCGTCAAAAATAATTCACTTTCTCACTCAACTAAATTTAAATGAAGTACGTGGTAAGAAAGAGTTCGTTCCCACGTAGAGGCTTTTGTTGTTATAAAATTTCAGTTTTTAAAAAATCAAGGGGGGGTTTTGAATTTTATCTAAGAAATAAAATAAAGTAAAACAAATAAAATAGTTGGAATAATCAATAAGGAAAAGATATTGGTCAAGGAATTCATCTTCAATCTTAAACATGTGCTTCCATACATGATTAGAATTACAATTTAATGTCTTTATCATCAAAAGCCAAGAATATCAAGAGAGCAAGATATTCTATTAATTTCCTAAGTTCATCAACACACACATTTGAGCCGCGTATGTGAATTCTACCTAAAGAATAACCTAACGCCTTGCGCTAATTAAGTTCAACTCCTAGGAAATAGGCTAATCAATGCAATTGGCATACATTGCGCATGACAATTCGGACAACGGTCAAACTCTACATATGATTACAAGAGTGTATCACTACAAAACGTAATCATATCATGCTACTTGTATCTGGGGTTATCGCTCGATGAAAAACCCTAAAATAGCTATGGACAAGGATGCAAGTTCAATTAATTGGCCACTTAACTAACCAAACATCTAAGTCCTATCACAATACATCAATCATGTGATTATAAAAATAGTAGAGATATGAACGATAATCAAGAGAGAAAACTAATGCATTAATCAAACACAAGTTATAGATATAGGACTACATCCTTAACCAATAGTATAAGATTTAGATACTCATAGCTATGGAGTTCATCATAATCAATAACCAAATAAAGAAGATAAAAAATAAATACGAAAGTAAACCCTAGTTGCGGCTATCTCCAAAGCTCCAAGAATAATACGTGATCCCCAAAGTTATTGAAATTTTTTTTCTTTTGTAGCTTTTCGTAGGTCAAGCCTTCAAAATCCCATCTCCAACCACCAAGTCCATATGTGAAAATATCCATGTAGAAAATATGTCCCAAAAGTGGTAGCCGGAAAGCTGGTGAAAGTGCCGGAACTTGGCCGGTAAAGTCGTCGGGAACACATCCCAGGTGACTGGAAATCTGTAGTTGGTCGCCGGTCAAAGTAATAATCAAGGATCAGTCAACTCAGTCAAGTTAGACTGAGACAGTGGAGAGTTAGGGTGAGTCAGCTGTCCTGACTCAGCTGAGTTGGTCCTGGCCAAGGCTGTTACAATCTTGCACAATCCTTAGCTAATCGTGCAATCATTGCGCTTCATCCAGCAGCTCCAGCTCTGTAACAGCTGCAAAACTCCACCCTAACACTATTTGTATCTTCCATATCACTTAATTATCTCTTGTAGCTTCAAATCTCCACCTGTAATACCAGAACTTCAACTGCAATCCAACTAACATTCCCCAGGCATTTGCTGTAGCTTTAACTCCATCAGAACCCATTGCCATTTCGGCTCGAAGCAACAACACCATCAGTAACAGCGCCAAACCCCAAATACAGTTCATACAAATTTCAGAGCACACAACAGCACCACCAGTTTGCAGTTCATTCTGACCTGTACCACAAATTCCTTGAACATTCAGCCACCACCTGCAACATAGTTAGATGACTGCAATACACAGCTCCCTGTAACTTCACTTATTCGACATCACTGCCTTCATTTGAGTTGCAATCATCACCTGCTACGGAATTGCAGCTGCAACTCTTCCTTACAAAACATCGTAACTACCTGCAATTGTATCAGCCATCACCACTTGCTCTCGCAGCGGCAAATACCCATTCAAACTGCATCTCCACCTGCAATTTCACCACCAGTTGCAGCGTCAATCTCTGCAATATCCTCTTCTTGTAACACCAAATCAATTCATCTTCTAAACTCAATGCAGCTGAACATCATCCACAGTAACCATTCTTCAGTTCAAATTCCAATCTGAGAAACAACGAACACCAACAACTTCTCTTTAGAACTCAGATTCATCACCAGAAACTGGATCTTTGTCTTCTTTTCATGACCATCACACATAGCAGCTCATAATCACCACTACAATCAGCTTCTGCTTCTTATTGATTAGCTGAAACCCTAATTCTCTTGTTAAGTCTCTTGTTCTTCTACCTGATTCTACAGTTGAGAACCCAAAATCGATCCAAACTACAGTCTAACCAAAACCCACTGAATCAGCACCATCGTACCCTAATTTCTCCACCATTTCTTTCAATTCCTTCAAAATCCCAATTTCTTCAAGATCTGATTTCTTCACTAACAGAACCTTGGTCTCTCTAGCAATTTCCGTTGTCTTCTCTTTGTTTCTTGCATCTCAAAATCACCGGATCCACGGTAGCAGAATAATCTTCTTCATATTCTCGATTTCTCTATCTGAGTTATGGAGCCGCCGTTCCTCTATTTTAGAAAACAAATGATTGAGAAATGAAATTCTCTTCTGAATTCTAGGGTGTGGTTATGATAAGAAGTGCCATAGGCACCCAGAAAATGATACAGGCCAGTAAAGAACAACAACCCCGTATTCCTCCATTGTACTCCCAATAGTGCATGTAAATGAAACGACGCTTTCGCCTTTCGTGCTCCAAGTGAACGCTTTATTCCACCCACAACAACCGTCTTTTATTTCTCAAATCCATTTATTCTCTTCAATTTCTTTTCATCACTAAAGTTGTCATGCTTTTCAGACAATAGTTGCATCACTAAAGCCGATACGTTTTTCAGATAGATATGAAGAAATAAATGCAAATAATGAGAAATAATCCGCCTCCAACACTTTTGTCCTGTTTCCTCTTCTTTTTTTTCCAAATGACTCCAAAGTACCTAAACACTCAAAAGCAAACATAAGATACATATTTTACAAGAAAACTTAGCAAAGAAGGCATAAACAATAGATAAATATTAAGGTGTTTTAGACACCTATCAGCATGGAAAGAGCCTAGTCTCAGCGGTGATTCCCGGTAAAATCAAGGGACGGTTAATGGTTACCCGTTCTCAGCAAAAAAAACCGGATAGCCATCAACCGTTCTATCCATAACGGATATCTAGTCTGTTTTCTCCAAAAACGGTTACTCATTAACCGTTCCCTTTAGTTTGACTAGTCAAAACTAAATGAACCGGCTAACGGTTACCTGTTTTAATTTTTGTCCTAAATGCATCCAGAGAACTCGACACAGTTCATTACATTTCAAATAAATGATTTAAAGTGACTCACATGTCACTTTGTTTCTGATAGGTCATTCAGTCAATTCCCTGTTGCAGGAAACACTATTATATTGGAAAGACAAGACGATCAAATAACCTGTTGTATGAAGTGATATAAAGTCACAATTATAACCGTGAATTCAATCTCTTTAAATTCAGTTGTCCATACGCCAAACAACACACACCAAATAATAGACTTTCTTCTTCAACCAATTGCATCTCCTCTAAAAATATCGATTCTTCTTGTATTAAGATTTATATAAGTATTTCAACACAATTCATAATGCCTTTGTATACCACAGAAGAATATATTGCTATAAAAAATGCATGGGTCGCGATGTTGTTACTCTCCAGGTGGTTCGTCGCCATTTGGTCCCTGCTATATAGTTTGGAGACAGGTTTTCGATAATTATAGAGATGTATTTATAAATATTCATAGAAGAACAAAAGTAAATATAAAGAGTCGGGTTGGTGTAATAAGAAAGGAGTGAGCCAATACATACGCATCAAAAAAAAAATATTTATGAGGAGTATAATAGATCTCCTTTATTGACCCTTGAAATACTTGTAAGTGTTTATTGTTTTCGTGCATCTCTCGATCTATTAATCGGTTTCGACAATAACTTACTTACTTTTTTTTTGTTTCATTATATGATACTCTTGTGATTATTATGTACGCTAGGGATATCAGGAGAGATTTCAAGTATTATGAATGTTACGTTATCACGAATAATACATTTCTGGAACTAAGAGTGGTACAACCACCACATAATTCGCCTCAAGATGGTGATGAAGGTTAGTACGACTGCTCTGGAAGTAAAGGTTTTGTGGGTACATCTCTGACAAACCACCACCACATAAGTCGCCTCAATATGGTGATGAAAGTTAGTACGGCTGCACTGGAAGTAAAGGTTTTGTGGGTACATCTCTGACAAACCATCCCGAGACAACACTCGGCATTTAGGGACACCAACCAGTTTAAAGGCTTGCTGCACCGGCTAAGTGCAGTTGTTTTTCCCGCGACAATGAGATAGATTTAATTTCCAGTAATTATTACGCGTACTACGTTGTTAAAGTATCTGAATAAAATGAACTTATTTATGCATCTTTGCCACTTATATTTACAATGATCGATCTAAATACGACTAATCGACTCAATGTTACACTGCAATCCATTAAAAAGATTGCCATTCTAAGTTTTGTTCAACATACTGCACCCTACACACGTTTATCCAGTAATACGAAAAAATTCGTATTACAAGAAATCTCGGAACTGTGTACCCGACCCAGTGTAAAGAGAGTGTCATAATATTTGGTTAAGTAACACTAAAACTGAAAATGAGTGTCAACAGAGTGTAATCGAAAAAAGTTCAAGGAATAAATAGTGGTTAGCAATTCTTTGAAACCCAAAAACTGTTAATGAGTAGCCGTTCTTAAATAATGGACAACCATTAACCTGGTTGATGGTTGTCTGTTTTGCATTTTTTGAGAACGGCTAATGGTTGCCCATTTCGAGAGTTCTCCCATTGGGATTCCCACAGACCAGGGAAAGGGAGAGGGGGTTTAGGCCACGGTTTTTTCAGCGCTTGAAAAACTCCACAAAACCCAGTCTTTTATCACAATGCAAGACTTTGAATCACAATGCACATTTTGGGTTCATGGGTAAATTTATGTCGAAAAATTGATTATGGATCTCGAGTCTCGACGTAAAAACTCTGATCACAGTGTGAATTTTTGTTGGAGTGACTACAACCAAGATTCTGATTTTTCTCATTTCATTTTTTTGCAAATTTAAAAATAACCAAATACAAACTAAAGAACCTGGCATTTTTAGGGGCTACCTGAAAGGAATTAGGGGCGACTAATAAGACAAAAACGGGTCACACAAACCTAAAAGGAAACCACCCCTTATCTCAAATTTTTGGTAATAGAAAATATGCCCTTTAATAATCGGTAGTTAATTTATTTTTTTATTATTTTTCAAACTTTTCTTTTTTATTAACTTTTTCTTAAGATCCTAATATAATAGGTAGTTTCAACAATTTTAATTACTACCGATTATACAATAAACTCAAATAAATTCAATTTTTATTCTTTCATAATCGGTAGTTTCGTCAAGCATATATCTACCTATTACGGAAGTACCCCAAGAAACAATTTTTCCCAAAATTTCTCAGATTTCGAATTTTTCTACTTCTATAATCGGTAATTTTGACAAATAAGCTATCTACCAATTATGAAAGTTGCCCCAAAAATACATATTCCTAAACTTTGAAATTTTCAAAATTTTCTTCTTTCATAATCGCAACAAATCCCATATGGTTAAAGTAATGCTTGTTTAGATTAAGTTAATTATCTACCGATTATGAAAGAAATATATCTACCCACATTTTGAATTTATATTTTTTCCTTTTATAATCGGAAGTTTTGAAAAATTAGTTATCTACCGATTATGAAAGTCGCTCCAAAACTCAATTTTCTTAAATTTTGAGTTTTTTGAATTTTTCAACTTTCATAATCGACAGTATTGACAAATTAATTATCTACCGATTATGAAAAATATAAAATTTCGAATTTTTCCTTTCATAATAGGTAGTTTTGACAAATTAGTTATCTAACCATCAAGGGTTATCCCAGTTGGCTAGGAGCCTGACTCTCAAATAGAAGATCAGCGGATCGAGTCTCCGCTCAAATCAAGGGTTTGGATATCTCATGAAATACTGCCCCAGAAATACATTTTCCCAAAAAAAAAATTTATGTTATTTTTTTTTAAAATTTTGATTTTTTTTTTATTTTCTTAAATTTATTTTTGTACAAGATTTTTTTTTGAAGAAACATTCAAAAAAAAAAAAGTTTATGCAAAAAAAAAAAATGAAAAAAAAAATTATAAAGGAAAATAGTTTAAAGTCTAAAGGGTAGACGTAAATTGAAATAGTAAGGACCATATGTAGACACCCTATATCCTTTATTGTTTTCTTGGTAAATTTTGGGTTACTTCGAAAAATTTCATAGCAACACATTTTAGGTTAGTTTGTATTTGACGCCGATAAATCTCATATTGTTAGATAGGTTTTGGATCATATGGCATATTTTGAGTTACAATTTTTTTTTTTATAGATAACGACCTTCAAAAAGGCTAATGAGCCCCCTCAACAGTTGGTAGAAGCCAAACTAGAGGAACATACCAGTACATAGAGGAATTGTTCAGTTTTTCCCATTGAGCAAGCTCATATGCAACATAATTACAATAACGAGGTTGAAAAGAAAAAATGCAAGCTACTAAACGAGAAGATAAAAATAGATTATCCTTAAAGATAACATCCATTCTTGAGTCTCCATTGAACACGCCAGAGGAAAATTGATCAATGAGACCTTTTGCATCACTTTCGATGATAACGTGTGTGAAATTCTCCTCCTTCGCTTTCTTCAAGACTTCCCAAATAGCTCTGGCTTCAGCTTCTTTAGAAGACTTTACTTAAAAAACCAAGGAAGCAAAAAAAGAAGCTTTTCTTGCAAAGTCCCGCATCACATATCCTTCACCATTAGCTCCCGAGATGTCATCATAGGCTCCGTCAGTATTACATTTAATCCAGCCAAAAGAGGGGGGCATCCATTTGTCACACAGACTAACATAAGTAGTAGGAGAGATAGAAAAGAAAGGCTTCATAGTCAAGAGCATAGATCTAGTTAAGACAACTATGTGAGTTTCTTTGAGGTTTTTGAAAACAAGGTTATTTCTACTTTTCCAGATAGACCAAAGAACATTAACAAAGATGCATTGATCTTCATCAGGAAATTTAGACACAGGATCAGTAAGAAAAAAAACCAACCAATCAATGAAAGACTTATTCTGAAAAACCTGAGTGTTAACACAAAGAGAACTGAGAAACCAAACCCGACTAGCAAAGGGACAAAGTACTAAAGCATGCATGACAGACTCATGAGGATCAGTGCATCTGGCACAATGAACACTATGCATGGGCATTCTAGTATGTAAAATAATTCTGGCAGGTAAATCATTTCTAGAAGATTTCCTGAGAAAGACTTGGATTCCGTAGGGAACCCTAATTTTCCAAATGCGCTTCCAAAGATTGATGCGTGGGGAGGTTGTAAGACCTCTAAGTCTCATGTAGGCAGGTTTAGAGGAAAACCTACCATTTTTTGAAAGTTCCAAATCCCTCCTATCAGGAGTGCATATATAACTGGCTTAAGGGAATAGTGATAATCTTCTTAATAGAAACATCATCAAAGTGAGTATTTAGTCTATTAACATCACAAGTTCTAGTATGATTATTAATGAAGTAAGAGACTTTAACATTGGGATCAAGAGGGAGTAAGGGGTTTGGTGTAGCAGTTTCTGCATCTGGGATCCATTTGTCACACTAAGGATCAATAAATTGACCATCCCCCACAATCCAGGAGATAAAAGGTTTGATCAACTCCTTTATAGCATGCATATATTTCCAGGTCCAAGAAAACTTACTAGTGCATTTGGCATTCAAGAAATCAGTTCTAGGGAAGTACTTAGCTTTAAGAACAGTGGCTAACATACAATTATGATTTTCAATAATTCTCCAAGCATTTCTAGCAAGCATAGCCAAGTTTTTTAGCTCAACTTTCCTAAAACCCAAACCACCTTCAAATTTAGGGGAGCACAAGATATCCCTACCCAAAAGATGTAGTTTTCTATCTTTAGGGTCAAGGGTTTCTCCCCACCAAAACTTACAGAGATGAGAATCCATTTGTTTACAAAGGTGTTTAGGAATAAGCAAAGCTCCCATTTGAAAAAGGGGTATAGCTTGACCAATATGTTTGATTAGAGTAGTTCTAGCATCTTGAGACAGGAGCTTGAAGGATACCCATATGGGTTTGAATTTTAGAAGCTTGAAACACTGTAGGTGTGCCAAGATACTTTTCTCCTAAATCCCTGTTTTGAATATCCAGAATATTGGCTAGTTGGGCCTTCCTATGTTCAGAAATTTTCCTACTAAAGAGGATTCTAGATTTATCAAAGTTTATTTCTTGACCAAAGGCCAAACAGTATTTTTGGAGGTACTCTTTGATAGTATGGAAATCATTAATAGTGGCTTTAGAAAAAAGAAGGGAATCATCAGCAAACAGTAGGTGTGTCATAGCTGGAGCATCTTTACACACTTTTATGCCTTCAACCAGTCCCTTTTTTTTGAGAGGGTATCAATGCAAGATGATAGAGCCTCGGATAAAATAATATAAAGGTATGTGTATAGAGGGCCTCCCTGCATCAGACCTCTTACTGGTTTGAAAAACCAGTAGGTCTACCATTGAGGAGGATAGAGTAAGAGACAGAAGAGAAACATCGGTTAATGAGTTTTATCCAGTGATCAGACAACTCCATCTTTCTTAAAAACATTTTCAAGAAAAGACAACTCTAGCTTGTCATAAGCTTTGGACATATCAAGCTTAATGGAAGCAATGCCTTTAGTTTTGTCATTGTGGTTGACAACATATATATCCTTATTATCTAGAAGGATATTGTCAGAAATACTCCTCTTAGGTATAAAGGCACTTTGATTTTGGAAAATTATGCTATTCATAAAAGTCTTCAATCTATTGGCTAAGGTTTTGTAAAGGATTTTATAAATGAAATTACACAACCATACAGGTCTATAATGAGAAACCAGTTCAGCAAGAGGGACTTTGGGGATAAGGGCAATATTAGTATAGTTAAAAACTTTAGCGATATGCCCAGTTCTATAACAAGTTTGTGTCATCTCAATGACAGCCTCCCAAACAATATTCCAATGCTTTTGATAAAAAAGACTAGTGAAACCATCAGGTCTTGGAGCCTTTCCCCCCCCCCCATTTGGAAAACAACATTCTTGATCTCCTCAGGGGGGGAGGGGAGAGTTTAGATGAGCATTATCAGTTTCATTAAACTTGATTGGAAGGTCTTGAAAATCCTGAAAATGTTGGGGATGGGAAGAATAAATATTTTTGAAGTGATTTATAAAGGAAGTGTCAATATTATTTCTATCAGTTAGAATAGTATCAGAAGAATCCTTAATCCAGCTAATAATACTTCTCTTTCTTCTAAAGAGGGTAACTCTATGGAAATAGGGTGAGTTTTTGTCACCTTTTGATAAGCATGTAAATGCTACATTTTATACCCATATTTATATTAGCTAGGATACAATATTTTAGTTGCTAATACTATTGTAGTGCTTTTGTAGAAAGTACAAGTGAATTCGATCATCCAGCGAATAAACATCAAAATGTGAGACTTAATGGTGTTTACGACGAAAATTGCAAAATGTGGTTGGCCTGGTATTTCCATATATCAGCAATCACAATGATGAAACGTGGTTGGCCTGGTATTTTCATGTATCAGCAACCACAATGATGAAATGGGGTTGGCCTGGTATTTCCATGTATCAGCAACCACAATGATCAAATATGTTGGCCTGGTATTTCTATATATCAATGATGAGTGCCAAATAATGTATATATTTATCCCTTTTTGTTGGCATTTTAACTCATCTTTTGTGCATTAATTCTACATTTTATCCCATATTCTGTATTTTCATTGTTTTCAAGAATAAATATTTTTATTAATTAATTTTGCATTTTTAATAAATATTTTTAATTTTGCATTTTTATTAATTAATTTTGCATTTTTATTAATGCCATGCCAGCATCACTTATTATGCTGGCATGGCATTTATATATATCAGCAACACTTATTATGCTTGCCTGGTATTTCTATATATCAGCAACACTTATTATGTTGGCCTGGTATCTCCATATATATTAGCAGCATAGAATTATTTCACAGCCGAGGTCATAATGGACAAAAAAGTTTTAATTTTCTCTTCAATTAATGCATGGTGAAGCGAGTCGACGTCAACACACTAATGCGACCTAAGATTGTTCAAGAGTGACTTTATTATTGTTAGCATAAGAATGGAAGAGTATCACCTCCATGACCACGTGCAAATGAAGAAAAAAGGAAATATTAACATATCTTTTCCTTACATAAGTTCTCTTGCTATATATATATATATATATATATATAAAGAATCTGAAGGAACGTTTGAGACCAAATGACGTCATTTATGCAAATACAGTTAAGGTGGGCCCATCACATGCAAGAAAATATCATGCTTTTTAAATGAAATTAATTCATTTCCTTGGTGGTTTCATATACTATGGAAAGTGTAGATTCGCTGATACTTTACAATGTTTCGTCATATTATGACAAGCGACACAATATTATTGGGCGGATTGTATTTCATGACATGTGGCAGACTTCTATTGGGAGGTGATGTGGCGACGATGTGAATTCATCTGTGGACTATATTTATGTGTTGTTTCAAAATGAAAATGGGGGTGTCGGCCATAGTGCCGCAACTAGAGAAGGGTTTTGAAGTTTTTTTTTTTTTTTTCTATTCTTCGTTTTTATTAGCTAGAGTTTGACTTATTTATATTGATTTATGGTTTTTTGAGAAAACTATGTCTAGCTAATCCATGTTAGGGTGAACGGACGAAGTTGTAGGTGATTTATTTTATGTTCTTAAATAAAGTTTCTACCAATTGAACTTAATGATAATGTTTGTGATTCTCTTTCAATGTTTCACCTTCTAGCTATATTTTTCATGTTCTATGCCATGTATAGTCCATAGTTAGATTAGTAGAAGAAGTCATTGAACCTTTGAAATAATTGAATTATGAATTTCATTTGATTATTTATGCCATGTATATGTAGTGCTTAAGAATTCTACATTAAGGTGACAACAAACTACCATTTTGAAAATGATAATTCTTGTCAACGATTCTTAATGAAATATCTTCTGTGTACTAGTAGTTAGGTTTGCTATTTTACATGAGTAAATTAGAGATTCTAGTGATTGAATACAAATAACTTTCCTACAACGGATTCCCCAAACCTTAACACTTTCAAATCTTTGGTTACATTTTTATTATTTTTCTATCATTTTGTCCGAATTTCTGAAAACTCTCAAAAGCATCATATTTGATTACTTAGTTTTTTTGGTATTAGTTGGTAGAGTATTTCACACTCCTCGTGGGGACTACCTGTATGTGTCATTGTCTACTAGTTAGACGCTGTGTACTTGCAATATATTATTGTAGGTTTCCGAGCCTACCAAGTTTTTGGCACCGCTGCCAGGGAGTGGTTGCAAAATACTCTCTATTTGATATCATTGTATATAGTTTATTTTTATTTTAGTTTTACTTTTTGTACATAATTTATTTTTATTTTTCCTTTAGATTTTCTTTAGTTTCTTTTTACGCAGTTTGTTTGATTTTGTTTTTTTAGGTACCTTAGTGATTGAAGTGTTGCAATTGAAACCAGTAGTGGGCGGAAAGAAAGTATGCACTCGCAAAGCTTTTGCAAGAGCGAATTAGAAGATCCATTAGAGGTTTGCTTAGCTCATTTTGGGTATGATTTTGATGATGATAGTGTTATTTGTGAAGTTAATTCTTTGTTAGACTCCACATCACTGCTAGACACTAATAAATGGAAGCCCAAACTAGAACCTCTAGTTTTTTCTGATTCTCGACTAGTTCCATCAGTCGAGAATGCTCCTACCTTGACCCATAAGCCATTAAGTTCTGAATTTTTTCATCTTGATGATATTCATAATGAAACCGTTTTAGATGATAATGGGTCTAAGAGTCGTGATATTATTGCTCCATTGAGGCCTTGTTTAGCGAGTGAATTTGAAAAAATATCAGTCGTGGAAGTTATTTCCGCTGACTTAGAACCATATTTAGGGGGTACAATAAATGTTCAATTCTTTAGACAATCTTTAGTAATCATCTGCGAACCTGATTTACTTCATATTCAAGGTTCGAATTATGCTTTAAATAAGATTGAATTCAGTTTTATCTCTCTGGGTACTAATCTTTCTTACTGTAGGTTCATGTTTTCAGCTAATCAGATTAGTTGGGTTGATCCCCAACTCTTCAGGATTTATATATATAATTCGCAGCTTACCTTGGGGTACCAACCCCACATTGTTTGAGAACGTGCTACTGGCAAGTCGGGAAACAAACACATTTCGCTTCATGGGAGTCAACCCATCAGATTTGTTCCCTGCACTCTATCTTTTATTGTTAGTTCTTTAGTTTTTGCATATGTATTTTAGAATTTCCCACCTTAATTTCTATGTTGGATGACTCAATTACATTGAAGACAATGTAATGTTTAAGTGTGGGGGAGTGGCGCTTTTGTTAGGATTTTTCTTAAAAAATAAAATAAAAATAAATAAATAATTTGTTGCATAATATCTCTTCTTTTCTCGAGGACTAGCAAAATATAAGTGTGGGGGTGTTGATAAGCATATAAATGCTACATTTTATACCCATATTTATAATAGTTGGATACAATATTTTAGTTGCTAATACTATTTTGGTGCTTTTGTAGAAAGTACAAGTGAATTCGATCATCCAGCGAATAAACAACAAAATGTGAGACTTAATGGTGTTTGCGCGGAAAATTGCAAAATGTGGTTGACCTGGTATTTCCATATATCAGCAACCACAATGCTGAAATGTGGTTGGTCTGGTATTTCCATATATCAGCAATCACAATGATGAAACGTGGTTGTCCTGGTATTTCCATGTATCATCAACCACAATGATGAAATGGGGTTGGCCTGGTATTTCCATGTATCAACAACCACAATGATCAAATATGTTGTCCTGGTATTTCTATATATCAGCAACACTTATTATGCTGGCCTGATATTTCTATATATCAGCAGCACTTATTATGTTGGCCTGGTATCTCCATATATATCAGTAACATAGAATTATCTCACAGCCGAGGTCACAATGGGCAGACAAATTTTAGTTTGCTCTTCAATTAATGCATGGTGAAGCGAGTCGACGTCATCACACTAATGCCACCTAAGATTGGTCAAGTGTGACTTTATTATTGTTAGCATAAGAATGGAAGAATATCACCTCCATGACCACGTGCAAATGAAGTGCAAATGAAGAAAAAGGAAATATTAACATATCTTGTCCTTACATAAGTTCTCTTGCTATATATATATATAAAGAATCTGAAGGAACGTTTGAGACCAAATGACGTCATTTGTGCAAATACAATTAAGGTGGGCCCAACACATGCAAGAAAATATCATGCTTTTTAAATGAAATTAATTCATTTCCTTGGTGGTTTCATATACTATGGAAAGTGGAGATTCGCTGATACTTTACTATGTTTCGTCATATTATGACACGCGACACAATATTATTGGGCGGATTGTATTTCATGACATGTGGCAAACTTCTATTGGGAGGTGATGTGGGGACGACGTGAATTCATCTGTGGGCAATATTTATGTGTTGTTTCAAAATGAAAATGGGGGGGGGGGGGGAGTACCACAACTAGAGAAGGGTCTTGAAGTTTTGTTTTCTATTCTTCGTTTTTATTAGCTAGAGTTTGATTTATTTATATTGATTTATGATTTTTTGAGAAAACCATGTCTAGCTAATCCATGTTAGGGTGAACGGATGAAGTTGTAGGTGATTTATTTTATGTTCTTGAGTAAAGTTTCTACCAATTGAACTTAATGATAATGTTTGTGATTCTCTTTCAATGTTTCACCTTCTAGCTATATTTTTCATGTTCTTTGCCATGTATAGACCATAGTTAGATTAGTAGAAGAAGTCATTGAACCTTTGGAATAATTGAATTATAAATTTCATTTGACTATTTATGCCATGTATATCTAGTGCTTAAGAATTCTACATTAAGATGACAATAAACTACCATTTTGAAAATGATAATTCTTGTCAACGATTCTTAATGAAATATCTTCCATGAACTAGTAGCTAGGTTTGCTATTTTACATGAGTAAATTAGAAATTTTTGTGATTGAATACAAATAACTTTCCTACAGCAGATTCCCGAAACCTTAACACTTTCACATCTTTGGTTACATTTTTATTATTTTGCTATCATTTTGTCCGAATTTCAGAAAACTCTCAAAAGCATCATATTTGATTACTTAGTTTTTTTGGTATTAGTTGGTAGAGTATTTCACACTCCTCGTGGGAACGACCTGTACTTGCCATTGTCTACTAGTTAGACGCTGTGCACTTGCAGTATATTATTGTAGGTTTCCGAGCCTACCACCTTCCTTAAGCAAGACCTCTCTAGACTTGTCCTTCCAATAGAGTTTTTATAGATTGTATAAATACTCTAGTCTAGTTGTAAGTCTAGCTATGGAGCTAGAATTAGTAGGATTGGAAGTTTGGATTTCAACTAACTCCTCCCTGGTAGTAGATATATTGGTTTGAATATTACCAAAGGAGTATTTATTCCAATCTCTTAGACCTTTCTTAGTACTCAGAAGTTTAGCTTTAAGCTTATAGGCAGGGGAACCAATCACATTGACATACCAAGAATTAGCTATAATATCTCTACAAGTGGGATCTTCAATCCACATAGCCATAAAATGGAATGGTCTAGGCATACAAATGTCTTCAAAGTTAAAACCTATATGCATGGGACAGTGATCAGAAGAGTCTCTAGGAAGATTACTGACATAAAGTTTGGGAAATAAAACTTCAGCAGATTGATTAATAAGACATCTATCCAATCTTTAAGAATAAGATCAAGACCTTGTTGCATATTGGACCAAGTAAACCTAAGACCAGAAAAACCAGGATCATGAAAGTTAAACATTGAACAAAATTTCTAAGGTATTCAAAATCAAAATCATCAACTTATAGACCACCATTCTTATCCTCAGTACCCAAGAGAGCATTAAAATCTCCTACAAAGAAAACTATGGTGTTGGAGGTACTGGTATTGATTTTCCAAAAAGGTTTGTCTCAGATTACTATTTGGTTCACCATATATGAAATGTATGTGAAAAAGAGTGGATGATGTCTGTGTATGTGACATAAATACCCCTCAAACTGGATGAAATAATGTTCAGATGGATTTCTTTTTTCCAGGCAAGCACAAGACCAACACTCCTCCCAATACTTGGGACATTAAAAGTGCAGGGAAAACCCATATTCCTTAATCTTTTAGCAGCCAAATCCTTATTCATTTTTATCTCCGATAGAAAAATGACATCAAGGTTTATGTTTCCACAAAACAGGCTAGTTCTTTATTAGCAGTTTTCTTTCCAAATCCTCTAATGTTCCAGCAAGCCATGTTAACATTATTGACATGGAAATGATTGATAGGACTATAAGTATTAAGAAGGTTAATAATAGGAGGAAAAGGATTTGAGTTTACCTGAGTGGTGGAAGCAAAACCACCATCAAGAGTTGAGTCGCTAGAACCACCAATTTGAGAAGTCTCCTAGGTGGAACCGAGACTCAGAGGAGCATCCCCATGAAGAGAATTATTGCGGACACCATCACTGCTTGGAGTATCATTATTAGGTACATTATAGTTACCATAAGGGTCAACCAGGGAATGCATATTGAGAATACAGTTGGAGAGGTTAATGGCAGGGAGATCTCCCAATTTGGTGATAGGGGGACAAAGTTTTGTGTAATCTGGTTCAGAGTTATCAGATTGATTTGGTATAACCACAATGCTAGCTAGAGTAGAGTTACTTTCTCTAGTGTGTTTTCTCAAATAAGCTCTGGGATTGATCTTTCTCTTAAGATTTGATAGGGCATCATGCTTAGCAGCAACAAATATAACTTCTTCTCTGGTAATGGTAGGTTGTTTTGTCGGAACAACCGTCGTTTTGAACCTTCTGGATGAGTTGGTGGTCCAGATCGGACCCTGATTTGATGATTCAAGGTTAACACTAGAAGTTTCAACTGTAACATTTTGAGTAGTAACTTTTTTGAAGATAACTGGGAGACCATTATTCGAATGGGTTGAGCTTTGCTGGACCGTCCCAACATCAAAGATCTTTAAAGCAGTAGAGCGATTAACAAAATGACCCATTTGGAGATTATTAGCTAGATCTTTTTGAGACACATTATTAGAACTTTCAGCTAAGTCTTTAGCTTTTCCTATGGTGTTAACATGGTTATCAATAGTGTCATCTTGAGTCTCTGGCACTTCTTCATTAGGAGACATGACAATATCTTTGATCACAATGCTGGTAGTAGGAGAAGATTGTTGAGCCACTGATTTTTTGGGCATCATTAACCTCGAAACTGCTGTGATAACATATTTTGAGCTGGAAGCAGCTGATTCTTGTAGTAGCTTTTGTTTAGATTTCCAAGCTGGACAGTTGATGTCTTTATGATCTAAAACACGACAAGAAGTGCAGAAATACCGGGGAACTTTATAGTATCTGCACTCAATGAGAAAGGGTTGTTTTGAGTTACAAATTATTTTAGATCACATATCAAAAGATTTTGTTAGAAAATTGGGTTAAAAAAAACTAGAGGATGAAAACGCAGAGAGAATCGGTGTACCTTGACTTTAAGGATCTTCAAATTCTTTTAGACAATAATTCGACGTTTTTCAATATATTTGCGAGTACGAAAGGTTTACGAATTATGCTTTTAGGGTTCAATAAAGCCCTAACACCCTAGTTGAATTCAAAGACTGTACTTCCTTGACCAGACCAAAAACACAATGTTTTAGGATTCTGACGATGCTATTAGAAGAGAACAAAGCAGAAAGTTTTCGATGTGTTTCAAGATAAACAATCACCACTATTTATATAAGAATTCATGTTCATTGGAGATGTCTTTTTATATCTAACAAACATCTTCAAGAGGCAGCAATTGTAGTTATTGGGAAGAGATGTGTCCATTAAAATTTCAATAAATTTAAATTAGGTTGTCAAACTAAAACCAAAAATTTCTACAAAACGTTACCTCACACTTTGATAGGAGGCGCTGCCCTTAGACCCCCTTCGACCTGATCTGACAGGTTTATCATAGAAGTAAAGGGTTGTCGCCTTCTGGATAGCGGCAACAAAAATACATCCTTTTGAAAATATCGTGCAATTTCGTAGAGTAAATTTCCGATAACGGCGCATATTTTGAATTATTAATTTATTTGGGATACGGTGGCACATTTAGATGACAATTCCGTGGTCACGAGGTGATTCGGCCACTGAGCAGACTTTGGGACGCACTCAGGTTTTGTCTTTTGGTTTGCTAACCAAAGGTAGCGGTGGTGGCCTTTTAGATCACACCACAATTTTTTTGTCCCGAACGTCATAAAGCAAAGTGTGAGTCGTACGATAATGCTTAAGGTTAAGCTATAGCTAAATTTTGGATCACAGTGCATGGTTTGCATAGCCATGCGAATTCAAGCAATTTTTGGGGGCACATCACAATTTCTGAGATTTTGGTCACAAGACGTTCAATTTACTGATCTGCAACTCGTTTTGATTCGCTACCAGTGCAGTACGTTCCCTACGTCGACCTAAATTCCCATAGTTTTTTTTATTGAAACCTAAAACTTAAGTTACCCTTTCGTATAGGCTACTTCCGGCCAAATCACCCCATCAGCAAGGGCTATACAACACACAACAAGGTATCCAACCTCGAGGTTAGGTGAATACTAGGTACGTACCAACCAGAAAACTAGGGACATAATTAAAGATGGAATTGAAAATGTTTCATCCATTCGTGCGGTCAACGCTTGGGAATCACCAACAACAACACCAACAAAGAGGGAAAAAAACTGGTTTTGCTGATTTTTAGTTCATAAAAATGGGTTTTAAATTACAGGATGTCACCTTAACCATAGGCAACAAAACTGTGTTAGCTTAATTAATACGAGTTATGATTTGGGGTTTACTCTTTAATCATAAAAGGAGTCAAAAGAGAGAATGAAATACCTGTAAGTTGCAAGTAACATCAAAGCTGTATTAGTCAAAGAGTTTGAAATCGAAATCAGCAACAAACAAAACTTCCTTTTCATAAACAAAGACAAATCATTTGTTCATTCACTAATCACTGGTCAACTCAAAAACCATGTAAAAGCCACCATTGATTGTTTAGTGATAAGATAATAATCATCAAAAGTTGTGGGGATAATTCATAATTTCAACATTAATCAATATAATCGGATAACGATGCACCTCCAACAGAACTTTTAATGAGGGGTCACAGTTGTTTTTCTTTGTGCGGTCCAAGAATTATGTCTCAAATGTTCACTTGTTTAGTCAGATGGCCGATGGCTCTGAAGTATCGATCAAAAAGAAAAAACGATGACTCATTGTTGTTTGTGTGTTAGTGTTCTTGGTGGCACTTCTTTAATACACTAACACTGGAAGTAACTGTTGGTTATTTGTCGATGTCCATCAGCTGACATGTTCTTGTGCAGTTCTGCATGCGAGTTAAGAGATTTCTTACATCACGGGGACTGTTTAGTTGCGTCATTTTTCGATCATTCTTTTGCCATTTAGAGTATTTGCATGTGTATCTGCGTCTGCAATCCGTCATGGTATTAAAATGTCTGATATCCTGCTTGTATGTAGTGCCAATGTCCAACGCGCAGTGATAGTCCCTAATCAACTAACGTATAGGTGCTGCCAAGTGCCAATGACTTCCGACAAAAGTAACCGAGGGACACACTGGTTTAGGGCAGTTAGGTCATTTTGGAAAGGATCATGAAGGGTAGTAGACAACTACCAGCATCCTGGGCGTAAAACAATTGTTCAGATGGGAATAGCTCATCTTTCCCGGACCACTTCATCTAAAGCCTCATTCCTGTCCAACCGAAGTTTTTACGTTCAGGCATACCGGCCAACAAGAATTGAAGCTTTACTACGAGCACTTACGGCCGTTGCACTAACTAACTTATGGAGAAGGCAAGTTCAATACTTGCAGGAACTTGTGCCAGCGACAATCGCCTAACCCACATTTTTTGGGCTAGAGTATGATGATTCTAAGGCCTGCGCTTTTGCTGCAGCTGATGTATGTGAGCTCAAAAGAGATCATCTTTACCGAAGAACGATTTTTTGGGACCATGGTTTTTTGGGGACCATGCTTTTATTTTGGGCAAAGACATTAGAAGTAAATCTAGGTCACCCCTTATCTAGATATTTATATTAATACCTAAATTACCCTTTTGATTGATTTTGAGTAATGATTAGTTAGTGTAATGATTAAGTGAAAGATAATTAGTGAGATTAAAAATCAGATGGGTTTTTTTTTAAAAGAAGTAGAATTATTGAGAGAGTAAAGTTAGAGAAGATGAAGAAGGAAAACATGAAAAACAATGGATTTTACCAACCACAACCGGAGGAAGGGTATTTGGGTACCCAGGTATGCTTCAAACTTAGATAATGTTGGTTGAATTGCTCCAAATTTTCAAAAAACTGTAAATTTTTAGTAGATTTGGGCTTGTTCGGTTACCTTATGTGAAGAACAGGTTACCGAACTCATCTGAAAGTGTAGTTCGGTTACTTCTTCCAAACACGCAGGTTACCGAACTCGCTCTTTAATGGAGGTTTTAGTCGTTCAGTAAACAGACATGTTACCGAACTTCGTTTATAGAATTTACAGAATAATGTTCGGTTGGTTCGCAAACTTTAACCCAACAACATATCTAACCGAACTCCACATGTATGCAATTAGTGAAGAGTTCGGTTTGTCAAGATTTTTTGCGAACAAACCGAACAGAGTAGGCAAAGTTCGGTTAAATCATAACTCAACATAGTGGGAAAAATAACACAGTTCGGTTACTTTTTTTTTTTTTTGGGTAGAGCTCGGTTACTAACTAGTTTTAGAATTTTTTGCGAACCAACCGAACACAATATATTGGTTTTAAATGAGGAGTTCGGTTAAAATTATTTTTTGCGAACCAACCGAACACAATATATTGGTTTTCAATGAGGAGTTCGGTTAAAACTATTTTTTGCGAACCAACCAAACTCGGAGTTTGGTCACGAAAAAATAAATTCGTGATAACCGAAGTGTTCTTCGTGTTCTTGGTTTCAGAATGTTCGGTTACAAAACTAGTTTTTTTTTAAACTATTCCTAACCGAACATGCCACTTTAACTTCCATTTAAACCATATTTTGATGATTTCTACTCAATTTACCCAATGATTTGATGATTTCTACTCAATTTACCCTATCAAAAAACGAATTAAAAACGATTGATGGGTTTTTCAATCGAACGAGTAACGTCAAGGAAAGAGAGAAGAAGAAGAGAATATTTTTTTTTCAAAACTAAAAAATTTCGATTCCCCTCCAATTTTTGGTTTTGATTTTGGTTAATAGATTCATTTAGATTAAATGTATATGATTAGATTTACATAGTTATTAGGTTAGTTTTAATTTAAATTAAAGTAAAGTAAAGGGTAAATGTGTATTTACCTAACTTTAGGACACCCCTTATAAATATAGAGAGGTTGGCCTAATAAGACCATGGTCCCAAAAAAAAACCATGGTCCCCAAAAAATTATTCTTACCAAACTGACCTGATCACCTCAGTACTACCCAAAACAGAAGAAATCATTCTACATAGGAGTTTACACAAACACATCATAAGAAAAACTGTATGTTTCTATACTCCAACGGAATGGAGTTGGGGATCCCAGTATTAGCAAGTTGGAAAGATGAATTGCCTGCCTTTATAAACATTCCCGTTCTGTTACAAAAGTACTCAAACATGCTACAAATTTATAAACTCACAAGTGAAAAAGAATCCCGACAAGACAAACTCTGCATTGAGCAGAAATCATGATTTCTTTTTTTCGGAAATCTTCTTCTTTATGAGTTTTGAGGAAAAGAATAAATATGCCACTTGGAAGTACAGTTGTTAACTACTGCTAAGAGTAACATCCTCATTTGCCTGAAAATACCAAAATCAACGTGACCAACAAAACAAGATTAATGAACGGGTCAACATTAAGGAGAATATTTACTGCAGAAAAAGTTTTAACAACTTACAGTCTTGGCAAGCTCTTTCGCTTTCTCATCATCAAAGCCAAGGGTAGCCATTATCTTGTGACCTGCTGCTTCTTTCTCTGACCATATGCCGAGAAGCAAATGACTTGTGGTTATCTCTCCAGGTTCACCTGCATTTCATAACAAAAATGCAAAACATTATGTTTTGTTTAATATGTTTTAGTCTTGTATTGATGGCATGAAAGAATGAGCAATCGACAAGCACCCAACATAACAAGAAGTTTAACCAGGTTGCCGTTAGGTTCAAATCTATTATTTTCTTTTATCCAGCCAATTTCTACTCTCAAATACTACTTGGAGTTACCAAGATCCTGGATTCAAACTTAGTCTTCAGGTGTGTATTAGAGAAATGCGATCTATCACTAAGCATTAGGTTCACATTGACATGTTCATCACACCTAAAATTGTAAACACAGTCCATGAACTGCACATGCCTCACATGGTTTTACAAGATAGAGGATGGACCAACCATCTCTCAATGTCAGAATTCAGATTATAAAATGCTTTGCCGTTTTAGTTTCGTTCTTTTCTTCTACGTCTTTGTTTTTTTCATCTGCACACGTGTGTCTGCATGTGCTTATGTTTAGGATTTAGCTCCTTCTATCATCAAATGGTCTTTTTGTCATCATTAGACAATGCCCATTTTTTCCTAATGACACCGTAAAGATGAAAACTGAGTTAACCAGAGCACCGCGAACTGTGGTGCACATAAGGCACTCCATGAGCAAAGGAAACTCTATCCCAAAGCACCTATAACGGCATAAGTTGCCTTAAAGAGTAAGACATGGTTTCAGATGGAATGAGCATACAGTTAAGCTTATACTGTTGAAGGGTGGTGATGATGATGATGATGATGATAATTAGAACGATGCAAGTAGGGTCCTATGAGTATGGTCGGGTTCCACGGATCCAGAAAATTATTGTCTTTAAGAGCTTGATGATTCATAACTAAAGTGCAAAACAAAAACTGCAGGAAAGGAAGTTACATTGCCATGTAAGAAAATGCATAATCTGAAATTACGATAGACGGGCGTCAGAAAATGCATAATCTGAAATTACGACAGACGGGCGTCGAAATATAACGGTTATAGAAGAACCAAAAAGATAGCATAGCTACTGGTAAATACCTAAAAAGGCTCATACAAAATAATTTTTTGGCGAACACTATAAATAATTTTCTTTAAACTCTTTGAGAGGTCTTGGCACTCACAGGTTTATGTAGAACCCTCATCAAATTTTTACTGAAGGCACACAAGTAAAATTCAACTACCTCCTAATACAGGCAACAAAATCAAACTAAGTCCTGCCTAAGCAAAAATATTTTGTGCACATATTGTTTATGAATTAGAGACTTTGCAAAGCATCTAGATCCATGTACACCCAACACCGACAAGCCCATAATGGTCACCGAAGGACCAGAAAGATAACATAGCTACTGTAAACACTTCTTTAATAACTAGAAGGCTCACAAATAAGAAATTCAATCCGAAAGTTAGGCATGTTTCTTCTAATAATTAGTGCTTACCACCACTTAATCACTAACCACTATTTGGTGGTAGGCTCATAGATAATGGTGAATGATTTAATACCGTTTTCTCACCAAAACATATCTCCAGCACTCTGACATTCCGGGACCCTCACATGTTTATGGGATCTAGGCTTTATGCCTTTAGGGGGAAGAAGAACATATCTTAACATGTGTACATGGTTATTATCCCCATCCCTTATCATAAGATTTTTCAAAATGTACTATAGCAGAATATTTGCAATTTTGATAAACGGGTGTATTTTTTCACATCCTAAATTCTAACACTGGCATGTAATTATCTTGTTAGTTACTAACAGATGATTACTCCAAAGTCCAAATAAGTATTGGAACAGAATAACAGATGACCAGAAACACATGAATTATTCAACAACACAAGAAAGCTGCAGAAAGATCAGAAATACTTGCCTGATTTCAGTTTCTCATCAACAGCCCAATCTAGAGCCCTTTGAGCTTGTTCAGTTAGAGGTGGATGCTCAGGGCTGAAATAGTACATATCTGATTTTCCAAGTAATTCAATAGTTTCATCTCGCACCTTGAAAAGAGTAATACCATTTGCACGTAAAAATTTTGCTGCATTACTGGTTCCTGCAAACAACAGACACAATATACCAAAATTGGTCCAAGGCGCTTATCCACAAATATAACCATCTATATCATGTTTCTAGCTGTTTAATCTCTAACCAGTGTTTTGCTATAAAAACTAATCCATCATAAGCAACCAATATATGCTGCAGCGCAAAAACATTCGACAACTTATACAAATCCTAAGTACGTGGTTCCATTCGATTATTTGCAGCCAAGGTCTTTGTTTCTGACAATTTCAATTACCAACCTAAGAGGCTCTTTCAAAACTTTTTTCTTCTATATACACTATAACCAACTCCTCTGAGATATAAAGAACATATTTGAACCAAAACATTCTTGTTATATTCCAAGTTCCAACTGATTTACTTTTCATATCTACGCATACGAGGTAACTGATCAGGCATACAAAGATGACTAATGCCTAGATCAAAATCAGATTTTTCTTTTCAAAATTTCCATCCTATGCTACTCTAACAAACAACAAAAGCATAGTGCACAAAACACAAATCAAACGATTCATGAATTCAAATTACCTTCAACCAAGATACCCATGAGAAGAGCTTCAGTCCCAGTTTTCGGGTACTTAAGCTTCCTTGCTTCCAGTTCCCCCATTGCGAAGGATTTAATTCCTCTCGCAGACCATCTACAACCAATACCCATTATAAATACCACTTCAATAAATATAATCTCATCAAAATTACACCAAAAATAACTGAAACTATGATAAAGGAACTTACTTTGGAGTGTTCTCCACCGCCTCCCTCTCGGGTTTGCTACACGAGAAAGACATTATAAATTAGACATTCAGTTATCATCACTTCTTACATACATTTCACAGAATTCCAAATAGCACAGTAATGAGATTTTGGAGACTTACGCAGTAGGGAGACTATACAGAACAGTAACAGCTGAGCATGTTTGCTTCTTAGGAGGTACAGGCGATAAATTTGAAGACTGAATCAAAAGATTTTGCCCTAATAAAGAACAATCGGATTTAAAATTCCGAGGAAAAGATAGAAAAGAGGGAGAAAAAGATTGACCCTGTTTAGTGTAACCGGTGGGTGAAGCAGCAGTAGCTGTAGATGATATAGCGAACACAGAAATCGCTCTAGCAGCCATTTTTTACCCTAGATTTTGGGGGAACCTAGTTATACTGATTTTATTCTATTGAATTTCTGATGAGTTTAATTGATTAAATAATGAATAAGATAATTGAAGAGAAGATATTTATGGTTTGGTTTGAAGAATCTTTTCCGGGTTTGTGTTGGAATTTGATTCCTTGTGGAAATGGTGAAGTTGTGAGAGAAGCAAAGTAGTTTGGATTTTGAAGTGGATAGCTAGAAGAAGATGGTTGAAGTGAGTGAGTTCGGTTTTGGGTAGGTTAAGAATTACATAAGTTAACTGAGGGTAAATATGGAGCTAAATTGTTATTTGCACCATAAATAATGGGTATGGACTACCGAGATTCGATAAGCCCAAATTGAGGTGCCAAAAATTCTTTTAGTGAGTATACATCATTCTACATTTAGAGCAGTTCTTATGGACTCAACAAAATAAGGATTTGTTGTTTTTGATCCCATTATGGATTCAACAAACATGAAAAATGGATGTTCAAACCAACAAGTTTGTTGGTTTGTTGAGTGAGATGGAACAAGTAGCGCGTGCGCGATGGAAGACCGGGCGAGCTTGGCACAAACGCTGGCGTGTGAGCCAAAAACACTGGTGCTTATGGCAAAACCGCCAGTTGGTATTTCACATGCCGGCATCTGTATTGAAATATCCAGCGTTTGACACAAAACCGCCAACGGCTACATCTGGAGGGCTGTAAATCCTTGTCATCCAGCGGTTAAAATTTTAAGTTCTATAAATACTCTTCATTTCAACTCCAAATTCACACATTTAGTCTTCTTTACTCTTCTTCTCTGAGCTTAAAAAAATTCTTCAAGTTCAACAAATTCTTCAATTTTTGAAAATGTCTCGGCCCTTGTTAGTTTGGCGAGCTCCGTATACTAAAGAAGAAGATGAATCTATTTGCAGAAACTATGTTTTCTTATTTACTCAGCTTGCTTCAGCAAACTATCCATGGGTGAATTTCTGGCAGTTATTCACGACGGGTTCTGCAGTGCCACCCTTAATCCGAGTCGTCATGCTATATGCGAAATAGAAAATCATTTCGTATAATTAAGAAAGAAGTAAGTGAGTTTGTATCTTTAACGATGCATGCAAATCGATATAGACTGAGAGGTGAAACTGATGCTGAGATGGTAACAAGATCTTTGGCTGAATGGTGAAGATGGAAAAATGTGGCTTTTCCTTTCGAAAAATGTTGCGAAATCCTTAAGGTGTTGAACAATTTCAACCCCTTCTTTGTAGTTGTTGTTCCACCTAGTACTTCTCATCAGTGAAGCTAATGTAGTCCGCCGTAATTCAGTGAAGCTATATAAAATGCTTAATTTTAAACATATGTAATTTCATTTAATTCAGACCGTCATACTTTTAAACTAAAATGACGAATGTAGCAGAATTAAAAATTACAATCTCTCTAACGTCGCTCATTGCTAGCTCCCCCATTGTTATCTTATGGAGTCAAGAATTCTCCAAGACCTGGGATATCCCCACTTGCCGACATATTAAATAATTTTCCATAAGAGGATAAAGCTGGTTGAACAACATTAGGCGATTGGAAATCACTCGGTCCTCCAAGCATATAAGATGTTTGTTGTTGTGGTGTAACATTGTAGCAATAATTTGGGTTGTAGGGAGAGAATGATGATGAAATGCGCCTAGGATCTAGCTGAAATACTTGAGTTTGAGATACAGGCACAGTTTGTGGTGAAGTATTGTGCCATACATGTGGTGAAGAACTCTATCGTACTTGTGTTTCTCCCACCACTGTATTATGACTATCGAGCAATGATCTGTTGCTCCTGGTGGAATCGGTAAACGCCCATCATCGTTTACAGTTAGACTCAATCCAAATATTGTGTGCTCGTGCCATTCCCGACACGCACCCAAGTGTATAGCCTCCATTTTCCGACTCATCCAATACAAATCGTTCAGTTGGCTCTTCAACTCTTCGTTACTGGAAGTCACATTGTAGTAAGGATAATCACGTTCCATAGCTTACCTTGTGAAGTAATACTTGACATCTCCCAACGAATTTCAGGGTATATTTGACGAAGATGATGAAGAACTTGCACCCGTGGTGGGGTAAGTCATAAAGCATGGCTCTTTTGGAGGTGGCTGACTAGGAACGATATTTGCATCATGAGATAGGCGTGATAACCCAGGAAAATCAAATCCATAGATGTGCATGGTACTGCAGGTGACAACTCGTACCAGGTGACATACTCAACTTCACCAATATCCCTCTTTGTATTTAGTTCATACCTTTCCCAATTGGTTCTTCTCAACTGATCAAAATCTGATCCAGAGGTTTGCATCTGTTGTAACGGGTTAATTGCAATTGCATATATACCTTGTATCTGGAGTGTAAAAAACAACTCTACGGAGAGAATAATCAAGAATACATACCCCATCATTACCAGCATACTGAGGAAAATTAATGTAAGGGTGAACAACAATATTCTTGTGGCTCTGAGTCATCTGTTGAAACCTCTAAACAAAACTGGAAACCGAGACGTTGCTGCCAGTGTCCTTCGCCTAGTTGGTCGAGATGTACATGTCCAAGATTGGAAATCTATGGGTAGCGTCTTTAAGGATTGGTTTACTAACACGGAAGTATGTATACCACCAATACTGCAAGTTATTCCATAATATTAGTGTTTTGACTTAATCTATATTTGTTCATAAAAATTATTTAAATTTAAAAATAATAATGTTGATGTTTACCTCTATGATACCCCAAAAACCAGTAAAGTTAGGTTCACCCATGGACGCTTGATCCAGCCCCACAGTACATTTCTCCTAAAATTGCAGAGCCTAGTCGTAATCTGGTGCTTTGTCAAGATCTTCTAACGCTTGAAGCCAACCAATACGTGATACATAAGTTGAGTTTGGAAAGAATGTCTGACCCAGTACCCATAGGATAAACACCCTTTCGAGTTCAGGATAATCATCTACATATTATGGGTTGGGTAAGGAAAGACTTCAATCCTGAAAATTTATTCTCACTTAGAATTGTTTATGATCTTCACATATTTCCGATTCTATAAACGAGGGAAAAAATGTCTCCCATTTACTATTTGATATCCATTCGTATTGGTTGAATGGTGCCGTCTCTCCCACTCCACTTGGGATCCCACAAATGAAATACAAATCAAGAGGCGTAATTCATATTACAAGAATAATATCAACTATGATTAATTCTTTTGATTATTTAATAATTATTCAAAAAATAAATTTTAAGTTAAGTTAAACAAGCTTACCAATTTCAAAATCCATAACATGTAGCCTGTGCATCGTCGACCACCAACTTTATACCACTGTTGTTGTAATTCTGTTGTTGTGTCTTCCAGGCTTCACACTATAAAGCGAACGCCATGGATATCTGTCAATCCTTTACCGGACTCGAGGGGGTAGACCTTCATAAACAACCTTTAAGTCTGAAAATCCACCTCTCGTTCTATAATAATCCTCAGACCTCTTTTGACCCCCCGACACATGACCTTGTACTAATGATGGAGCAGCAACGACACTCGGCGAAGTAAACTTTCCTTCCCGATTTTGAGAAAAATCTACACCTGTGGAAAGCCGCAGTACCGATTCATTTATTCGATCTCTTTTCTTCTTTACAGAATTGATCTCCCTTGGGAATAAGTTTCTCATACCAGCATCTCATTCACGACTCGGTTATGTAACATTTATGGATGTTTGAAAAATTTCAGGAAAAAAAAAAAGAATTTAAGGAAGCATCTCATTCACGACTCAATTATGTAACATTCATGGATGCTTGATCAAATTTCAAAAAAAAATAAATTAAGGCAACATTAGTAAGTTAGTTTCAAAGGGTTAACGGTTGTATTGTGTGTTGAGCTAATATAGAGACAAGTTTATTCTCTTATAAGTCTTATATATATATTGTGTTTTGAGATTGTTGTGGCCCATTGTTTAAGAGTTGTTATGTATGATCATGAGCAAAAATTTGATGTGAGGTTGCTTTTGTGAAAATAAAATCTTTACTCATTTTAATAATTTATTTCATGAAGGTTGTGGAGATATTCAAACATTAGTTTATACACGCATATTTGATTCCCAAAAGCTGTACTGGCAAGAGTTTGCTAGCTCTTCTTTCATTTTTCCTTTTGAGGAAAGGAATTTCATTAGATAAAATACAGACTCCAGCAACCAGGCCTCATTAAAATGAACACTAAACTGACTCTTTTAAATCTTACTTAAGACTCCATCTAACAAAGAGAGACGTCTAACCATACTTGAGATCTAACACTAATCTGAGATGTTTTGACAAGCTTATCAGCTGCTTGGTTATAGAACCTTCTTTCAGGAAGAAATATGACAATCAAATGAAACTTTTAACTATAGCTTGACACTCCGAAATCAAGTTCTGAATATCCTCCCATTAAAATTTTAAGAAAATCCAAAGTGTTGGGTTTCAATATGTAAACGAAAAACATATGGATGAACATCCAACCATTGCAGCTGTAGAAGATATAACAAACACATAAATCGTTCTAGCAGCCATATTTTACCCTATATTTTGTGGGAACCTAATTAAGAAATTATAATGATTTTATTTTATCGAATTTCTGATAAGTTTATTAATTGATTATTTAAAGATAATTGAGGAGAGGAAATTTATGGTTTGGTTTCAAAGATTTTTCTGGTTTGTGTTGGAATTTGATTGCTTGTGGAAATGGTGAAGTTGTGAGAGAAGTAAAGTGATGAGTGCCAAATATTGTATATATTTATCCCTTTTTGTTGGCATTTTAACTCATCTTTTGTGCATTAATTCTACATTTTATCCCATATTTTGTATTTTCATTGTTTTCAAGAATAAATATTTTTATTAATTAATTTTGCATTTTTAGGTAATAAATAAAGTTCGGATGAGTCGCGGAGCAAAAAGAGCAGAAAAGTAGTGAAAAGCCGGGAGAAATCACGCAAGGAAGCCGCAAAGAATGGTGCGCACAACCTCATTTTCTTCACACAAAAGCGCCTCCGTTCTCAGCCATCAGATCAGTTCTCAGAAGCATCCGATGGTCGCTCCTTCATAGAGCATCAAAATCTGAAGTCTCTGCTAAGCACCACAGCGCTGAAATTCCAAGCCTTCAGATTAGATGGTAGTTGAATCCAACGGTCGCTCTCTTGCTGTTCATCAACGTTTGATATCTCCGCCTTACACTACAACACCTAACCCCATCTAGAGCCGTTAACTTCGTTGTATCAAAAAATCTGACGGTCGCTCTTCGCTTGCCTCCGCATCACCATCCGATCTACCTACCATCTTCACATCCCACGGCCCATCTCACGAAACATCATCTCTTGATGGACCCGCCTCACACCCTAGCGACCGAACCCATCCACCTAACCAAACACCCCCTTCTCTCCCAAACAGTCGAGCCTCTCCTCCATCACCTCCCCTCTGCAGCTCTGCAGAGACACCATGTCCGCCACCACCTTCTACACCTCTGTCACCACCTGCTCCGCCACCCACTCTCTGTCACCACGTCAAACAATGATAACCCATCATTGTTCCCATCTCCCTAGTCCATCTAATTCACTTATTCCACACATTTTCAACCGAAACCCTAAAGTGTGAAATAGGTAAATTAGGTCGAGCTAGAGTGAAATTGAAGGCATGGAGAGGTAGAGAAGGACAAATAGAAGCATGGGTCGACATCAAAATGGAGTGATTGTGTCAAATTGGGTGAGTAATCACCAACCCTAGCTACTGATATTTTGGGTGAAAATGGGTAGAACCCTAATTGTCTGTGGGTATAAATAGGTAGTGTGGGAGTGATGTAAAAACTATGCTTGGATTAGCCGGCATCCAGGACTTTCATGTCCTGTTAATTTTCAATTTCAGCTCAAACTCATTTCTGTTCATGTGTGTAAGTTTTAATTTCATTTATTTTCATATCCTGTTTAAGTTCCTGTTAATATGCTTGGATTAGCCAACATCCAGGACTTTCATGTCCTGTTAATTTCAGTTAAACTTTAGTTCAATTTCAGTTAAACATGCTTGGAATAGCCAGCATCCAGGACTTTCATGTCCTGTTAATGTTTTTAATTTCAGTTCAATTTCATTTATGTTCATGATTGTTATGTTCCTGTTGATATGCATACTTTTAATTTCCTGTTATGTTTCTGTTAATGTTTTTACTTTCATCTCCTGTTAACATGTGTCCTGTTTAGGTGTTGTTCATTGTTAGTTCAGTTAGTTATGTTCATGTTTGTTGTTGCTCACTGTTAGTTAAATGTTCCTGTCATGTTTAAGTTTGCTGTCACAATTGATGGAATGCTAGGCTAGGTATCTGTGAAGCTTTGAACTAATTGTGCAATGGAAGAAATCAGTGCTTATAGCAAGCTGATTTTCTTGCCATTCCTTGTGTATGCTTGTATGCAATGTGCTGATTGTGCAATGGAAGAAATCAGTGCTTATAGCAAGCTGATTATCTTACCATTCTATGTGTGATTGCCTGTATTTTGCCTTAGCCTAGCCTTGCTTCATTTCAGTTTCTTTATCACCCCTGCCCTTGGCTTAGGCCTTGGTTCATCTTGTTTTGTTCTTTGCTTTTGCCATGTGTTGCCCTGTTTGTGTTTCATTTTGTTTATTTTGTTAGCCATCTTCTTTATTGCATTATCTTTGCTTCACTGCCATCTTTGCTTCCACTGCCCTGCTGTTTAGTTTTTGCTTGCACTGCTCTGTGGCTTAGGTCTTTGCCACTGTGTTGTTTTCCTTTGGCTTGTTCTGCTGCAGTTGTTGTTGCTGCTTCTTTTGTGCTGCAGTCTTCTTTCTTTGCACTGCTGCAGCTGTTGCTGCCACTTTTTTCTTCTGCAGCTGCTGTTGCTGTTGCCCTCCTGCAGCTGCTGTTGCTGTTTTCCTGCACTGCTGCTGCTGCTGTTGCTGCTGCTTCCTGCAGCCAAGCTCAGATCCCATCCAACTGAGCCCAAGTTCAAATCAGTGAAGCTCAAAGGCCCAGAAATAGGTTTGAGCCAAAAAACCAAAGCCCAGTTCATTAAGGCCCCAAGCCAAATTCATTGTTAAGGCCTGGCCCAATTCACAAGTGAAACCAAAGCCCAAGTTCATTATTAAGGCCCAGTTCAATTCATTTTAAGACCAACTGAGTCCAAGGCTCAGTCCAATTCAAAGGCCCAAGGCCTAAAGCACTTCATCATTACAAACAAACCAACTAAGCCCAATAGCAATTTTAGAGCCCAATAGCAAACTAGAAGCCAAAATAGCTAAACACACAAAACACTCCCAATCTCTGTGGATCGACCCGTACTTGCACGAGCTACAACCGACGACCGTGCACTTGCGGTATTACTGTAGGCCCCCGTTTTTATTGCGCTCATTTTTATACACCCTGCCGGGGACTACCATAAAGTAGTTTGGATTTTGAAGTGGATAGCTAGAAGAGGATGATTGAAGTAAGTGAGTTCGGTTTTTGGAAGGTTAAGAATTTCATAAGTTAACTGAGGGTAAATAAGGAGCTAAATTGTTATTTGGACTGAGTATGGACTATGGACATTCGATAAGCCCAAATTGAAGTGCCAAAAAAAATTTAATAACAAAATTTCTTTTGAAAATTTTAAATCATTTTACATGAATACTTAGGATGGAGAATATATTTTCGGTAAACCTTTAAGGGAACTTCGTATATTAAGGATTACCACATATTAATCATGATTTCCAATTTAACACAAAAGTTGGATCTAATCAGTGTTTGTAATAAGTGAATCTCGGTTGGGAATCCAACTGTTAAAATCATCCTTCCCGCAAAGTCAACGCAATCCAGAAATTATTTTTTACGAGTACACTCAGCTTTCTCCAGCATCTCATTCACGACTCGCTTATTTAAGATTTATGGATACTTTAATCAAATTTCAAAAAGAATTTTAAGGCAGCATTAGTAAGTTAACTTCGAAGGATTAATGATTTTATTGGGTGTTAAGATATTATAGAGACAAGTTTATGATCCTATGAGTCTTATATATATAGTGTGTTGAGTATGTTGTGGCCCATTGTTTAAGAGATGTTATGTATGATCATAAGCATACATTTGATGTGAGGTTGCTTTTGTGAAAAAAAAATCTTCTCATGTTACAAATTTACTTCATAATATTAAAATGTTAGTTTACACATGTATATTTAATCTCCAACGACTGTATTGGTAAGAGTTTTCCAGCTCTTCTTTTCTTTTTCCCTTTTGAGGAAAGGAATTTCATTAGATAAAAGAGGGAGATACAGACTCTAGCAACAAGACCCCATTAAACACTAAACTGACTCTTTCAAATCTTATTTAAGACTCGATTTAACAGACGGGAGAGACGTCCAACCATACTTGAGATATAATACTAACCTGAGCAGTTTGGCAAGCTTATCAGTTGCCCGATTATAGAACCTTCTTTCAAACATAAATATGATAAGAAATATGACAATCAAATAAAACTCTTAATTATAGCTTGACATTCCACAATCCAGTTTCGAATATTTTCCCATTAAAATTTTAAAATATCTCCAAAATGTTGGGTTTTCAATATGTAAACCAAAAAGACATGGATGAACATCTAAGTACTGTTTCAAATCCTTACTTAAGACTCGGTCTAACAGACTGGGAGGGGGATCCAGCCACACTTGAAATCTAATATTAACCTTAGTTATTTTAACAGGCTTGTCAACTGCCTTATTATATGACCTTTTTTGAAAAAGAAATATGACAATCAAATAAAATCTTAACTGCAGCTTGACACTCCAGAATCAAGTGCTGAATATCCTCCCTTTGATGTTGAACCGTCTCCAAAGGGTTGAGTTTCAATATGTAAACAAAAAAATATGAAGGTTTGGGATTTATAAATGTTGCGAAATTCAACATGTCTCTTCTACTTAATAAAAACGCTAAATAAGAAGATGCTTGACGGGACAAGTATCTAAAGGAAAGATTTTAAAAATAAGGATCCTTCGTGAAATGGTCTTAAACAAGACACATGGATTTGGCAAAGCTTAAAAAGGGGAATTGAAATAGTAAAAAGACATTACATATGAGAAATAAGTAATCGTAATTTTGTTAAGGTTTTCTATCATAATCGGATTTCATATTATAATGCTGATCAGTTCAAGAACCAAGAAATCAAAAGAAATAAAGTCTTGAAAGCTGTGGATTTAATTGAGAAAGACACAAGAACCTGAAACGTGTCAAATATGGACCAGTACTTCAACCAAGATCAGATTACTCAAATACCCACCACCAGAGCCAATTCAAAGAAAGAAAATAAATTAAGGTGAACCCTTAATATGAATAGGAGTTTTACTACTAACTTTGTGTGCAGAAAGATCACTAAAGGAAATATAATTAGCGTGGAAAACAATCCTTCCCAACTGACAAAAAGTGTTTGGTTAAAATGATGGAACAATATTTTTCCAGTTAATGGTAATATAGGAGTTTACATAAAAGAAATGGATGGCATGACCAATGTGAAATGAAAAAAAAATTGAAACAACTGCTCAGCTCATGTTGAAGTGTCACTACGCATAAGTAATATGGTTGAGAATTTACTCTTCTCTGCACGTCTCTAGCTCAAGGCACAGTGATTACAGACCTGGAGCAAGAGATGGTTTGAATCTTCTTCAATTGAGGATTATAACCCATGTATTATAAACCTAGATGTTGTTTCTCTCTAGCATACGTGAGTCTTTGAAAATATAGCGTATCTTCCTAGACGCATAATAATTTTTCTTTATGACATTCCATGTGGAGCATGATATCACAAATAATCATTTGGGGATCGCACCGTTGAAACCTAAAAATCTTGTTTGGAAACGACTTCCATTGAATTTGATGAAACTTAACATTGATGATTTCATGAAAACGAACAATAACGTTGCTGATTTTGCTATGGCTATGTGTGAACAATAACTTTGCTGGTTTTGGAAAAATGAAATAGATTCCTAAAATGTTTAGGAAACCAAACCAAAGTAAGGAAGTATTCCTACATAAGTAAATACATTCCTTGTAGGTTAAACAAACCAAACCAAAAGCTATAAATAAAGATATTTAGCTCATCGCTAAGGACATATAGATAGTGCAGTTTTTTGAGACCGACATATCTAGAGAGGGAGGTTTGTAAGACAAGTCACCTAGATACAATTGCTAGAGGTATTATAAAAGCAAGCTTCACAAACAATTTAAGACTACCTACTGTTTAGAGAGATTGTGAGCGTAACAAATAATTTGTAATAAGTTTTCTTGTTCATAATCTAGAGAAGATAATTTTTTTCGAATCGGTTCCTTGTGTTTTCATATTTTCTACTTCCGTCTATCATTATTCTGGGTTCCGCCTCTATAATAATAGTCATCAAGGTATATAGATCTTCCATATTATTGCGAGCATAACAAAGAGACAATTTGTAATTGTTTTCTTGTTCATAATATAGAGAAGATATTTTTTGCGAAATTACGTATTTGTGTGTTATGTTTCTACTTTTCGTCTATTAATTCTGAATTCCGCCTCTAATATAATAGTTACTGGGGTATATAGATCATACGTATCAAGTTGATAACAAAGCTAGGTTAGTTTCTGAAAACGCAGGGGTATAACAACCACACCCAATATTTCGTTCGACAATCTGTATGGACTAAACTCCAATATAGTTCTGAGAGCACCAACTTAAAAGCGAGACTCAATCAAGAAATATATCAAAGAGCTTTATCTCATTCTCAATACAATCATCAAATCGAACATATAGAAATATGTGAGCCTGATTGATGTAAGAATAACTTGGACGGTACCAAAGACCAATGCCCAAGTGTCAATCAATTTCTATCCAATAAACAAGGTCGGATTTATCAACTGTGATTGAACTACACACATCCTGTGATATTTCAATTATATAAACAAATATAATGCGGAAAAGAAATAACAGAGACGCCAGAAAATTTTTTAACGAGGAAACCGCAAATGAAAAAAAAAACCCGGGGCCTAGTCCAGCATTGAACACCACACTACTGTATTAAACCGCTACAGACTCTAGCCTACTATAAGTTAACTTTGGACAGGAATGTAGTTGAGCGCTAACCAAGTCTCAAACCGATTAAGGTACAGTCGCGTTCCTTATGCCTTTTGAATCCCAGCAGACTCTGCGCACGTGATTCGCTTAGATGGTCTCACCCACAATTAAGAGTTGCTACGACCCAAAGTAAAAAACTTATAAACAAATATGTCTCGCACAGATATGTCTATTCTGGTTGTTGTTTCCATATTTAGATAAATCAAGGTGAACAGGAAACTCAACTAATAATCCGGTCTTATACTCCCGAAGAGTAGCCTAGAAATATTAGTCACCTCACAATAACCTAACTGATTAACATAAGAAGTTATTGTGGAATCACAAGAGTCTGAGATGAAGAACTGTTGTGATTACTTTTTATATCTTACCTATCGGAGATAAACCTCGAGTAAATCTTAGGGAAGATCAAACTCAATACGATAGAAAAAGTAAGATCAGAATATAAAACTACAGAGAAATAGTTGGATCTGTCTTCACGAATCCCAAATGAAGTCTTCAATTCGTTAACCTGATAATGGTTTTAGAAAACCTAGGTTAAAGAAGAATCGACTCTAGTTTGCAACTAGGACACACGGAAGTGTCGGGATTAGGTTTCCGATATACTAGAGTTCTCCCTTATATAGTCTCTCAAATCAGGGTTGCTTACAATCAATGCTAAGATGACATAGTAACAAATCAATTGATATTTACCGTTAGATAAACTCCTGATTTAAGATTCAAGCTAAGTCTGCTTAGAAACTAAACAATCAATTTCCACCGTTAGATGGTATTAGCTTGATACACACAAATG
The DNA here is from genome assembly GCF_003573695.1 of Papaver somniferum. Classification (NCBI taxonomy): domain Eukaryota; kingdom Viridiplantae; phylum Streptophyta; class Magnoliopsida; order Ranunculales; family Papaveraceae; genus Papaver; species Papaver somniferum. The sequence continues at coordinate 29,920,576 of NC_039365.1, forward strand.
AAATATACCTATATTTGGATATTGGTAAATAGTATCTAAACGTTTATAACCGTTGGCTCAATAATAGTTAACCGAAGTTAGCCATATTAACACTTATAACTTAGCCATATTCATCTAACACTTCTAGATCAAATATGATGATCAATTAACCATGATATATAATAAAATGAATCTAAATGTGTTTCAAGAGAGTTGTTCAATTGTTCACTATATCATAAAAATATACATGAACAATTGAAACATATTCGGTCTGGTTTGTAATTGTACAAAGTACTTATACAAGAACCAATTCATGAACATAATGCCACGGTTTGCAAAAAAAGTTTCGCATACCTTATATCATTAAATTTCCACGGACTTTAGTTCGCAAACTGAGTTTGCAAACGAACCTGAGTTCATGAGTATAAAAACCATACTTACCGATTTTAGAACCTAACCACTGCGTTCGCAAACAGAGTACGCGAACAACAGTTCTGGACTTTGGCCTTGTCGTGTCGTTCGCAAACAGAGTACGCGGACAACTGTTCCGTACTTATCCTTGCCTAGGCATTCGTAAAAAGAGTACGCGAATAACAACTCCGAACCTTTTCACAGGTAAACCCGTTCGCAAACATGGTTCGCAGGAAAGAGTTTCGGACCTGAACTAGAGCTTCACAGTGCATATACAAAGGATACATACTGTGTTATATCCAGGCATTGGCTAAAACTCTCATTTAATCATTGAAACATCCTTAGAAGACAACATTGGTAGTCTTACACATACCACTAGCTTCAAGTAATTTTCAAGTGATTAATCGATCAATACGAAACTTCCCAAGCTAACATCAAATGATTGTCTCACACAAATCATGTAAGATGTTCAAGGTAATTTTCACATGATCATCTTGACTTATATTTAGTTTCCAACAAATAAATTGTTTCCACCTAAACTTGTCAAGTAGATGATGAACTTAGCTAAAGCTAACAGCTTCCAACACGTATTTCGAGAAATAGATAAACAAGATAAACTCGGCTCAAAATTTTAATTGTATATACTGTAAAAGTATATATAGTTATACGAGTTAGTCTCATTAGAAGATAGAATTAAATAGACTTCTTAGTGATAGATAAATTTTAGTCTCCACATACCTTTTGTTGATGAAGTTCCTCCAAGCTCTTCAGTAGATTTTTTTCTTCAAATGGTGAACGCCGTGAAGTCTAATGCTGAACTATACACTTATATCCTTATCCGAGACATATCTATAAGTAGACTAGAAATCAAGTGTATAGTTTTGATCAACTAAACTTGAAAAACAAGCTTGAGCTAGCAACGTTTACGAGTTCGACCGAGCAGTGCTCTAACAGTTTCTTTTAGGAAAAATTATTGTGGTTTATGGTTTTATCGTGATCTCTCTACAAGCAACTTGGTGAGTTACTTAAAAAAAAAGTTATATGTTATAAAAACAAGATGACCGTGGTGTGGTTGAAGTTAGGTAAGAAACGTAAAAAGTAAAAAGTTAAAGAAATTGGGATACAGATCATTTCGTATCCTCGATCAGATTGGTGATAATATATTTCGGCCTGATTTATCACCTTATTTGGGGACTTATTCAGTAATTAATATTGAATACTTACATATTTTTGAACCACCATTACTGGATCATGATGGAGATGACAATATGATTGTACCACATGTGAAAGACTTGTGGTTTGACCAAGAAAACTACACCATCTGGCCCGACTTGAGACATATCGATTTTTTGGGTTCGAGACACATATATATGTCTTTAGTGCTTCCAATCATATAAGAGTCTCAAATAAAAAATATGAGTAGCTTTAATTCTGATTTTTCAACTACTCTTACAAGTGTCTTAAAACGTGTCTCTATAAAATTTAATAACTTTAATATATATCTAATTTATCATTTCTTTTTTATTATAATCCCATATTATTTCCCTCCAAACTCCAAACTTCCCTCCAAAATTCCCTCCCTTTCCAATTTTCTAAATCTCTCCCATTATTTTCCCTCTTAAATTTTCCCCCAACATTTTTTCCCCTCAAATTTCCCCTCCAAATCTTTGTCTCACACCAAATCATTTTGAACATGATTTACATTTATTCCCACCACTTATTTTAGTTCCCACCTTTATTTTGGGTTGTTTTGAAATTTAGGCGATATTTAATTTAATAAAAATCTGGTCCTTAAAACAATAAAGCCACTCGTCGAACTATCCCTCTCTCTCACTTGTTTTCATCGACTTCTTCTCGAACTTTACTTTTCTCGGCTCAAAAAAAAATCAGAGAAAAATGAGTGAAATCGGTTAAGAGAAACTGAGTAACAAAAACCTAAATCAACTCGAAACCAGAAACTAAACCAAAAAGCTTCAACTGATGTATGATTTGCTGACCTAAAAACTCGTATCAAAAACCCTAATTTACAAATCTCTATCTTGAAAATTCAACTGATACTCTTAGATTGAAACTCTCAGAAGAAGATTCAATTGAAGAATTAGAAACCCTAGAAATCTCTATCCTCAGGTAAGACATATAACTTTTACATAAATCGAAATTATTTTGATTGACAAACCCTAAAATTTTGATTTCTAATTTCTGTGTTTGAAATTTGCAGAAGAAGATTGAAGTAAAATCTTTGGAGATTCAGGTATTACCTCTAACCCTATTTGTTTGTTGTATTCTCTCTATAAATCGAAATTATTTTTATTGATGACCCTAAAATTTTGATTTCAAATTTTTGTGTTTGAAATTTGTAGAAGAAGATTCAAGTAAAATCTTTGAAGTTTCAGGTATTACCTCTAACCCTATTTGTTTTTTTTTTTTTCTCTCTCTCTCTCTCTATTTTGGAAGTTGTGTCTTTGATTTATGTTTTTATGAACTGATTCCATTTAAGGGTTATGTCTTTGGTTTTTCACTATTGGTCTGTGAGTTTTGAAAGTTAAAGTGTTTGATATTTAGCTTAGAGAGTAAGGTTCATGAGTATGATATAGGTGTATGATCTTTAACATTTACTTGCAGTTGTAGAAGTGTTGAGTGCACTTAGTTTTCTGCCAGTATTTTAACACGAGAGATGCTGCTTTTGTGCACAACTTCATCATGTCTTTGCCATGTTTTCTGGTGGTTTTTAATTCATGTTAGTGTAGCTGAATAGCATATTCTTAATTTGATTTTTTTTTTTGAATCTCATAGAAATTCAACTCTTTCTCAAACTTGGGTTTTTATCATATTTCAATTTAAGTTTGTAGAACAATAGATTCATATTCATCATTGTTTCTCAAGGTTAGTAAATTACAATCATAAATGTTGAATCTTTTTGTTTGTAGTTGATGTAGAGACCAGATAAACAAGTTAAACAAGTAAGGGTTTCAGTTTTTTGTGTTTTTCTTAAAATATATTAGATCTCAGATGAATTGCACATTTTTTTTTCTTTTGTTAGCTGATTCATTGTGATTTAAGCATGGTTTGTGAGTTTTGCTAGGTGTGATAATAACATATTTGATCTTTAAGAACGATTATGATTATGGTATAAGATTGTTGTTACATGTTTTGCTGGTTACTATAACATGTTTCAGTTGACAGCATTTGGTTATTCGACGATGTTTTATAGATTGATTGATGTGTTTTTTCTTATGTATACTCTGCATTAATTTTCATTTAAATTTTAGAGTGTTATCATATTTGAGTTTGTCTTGTTTTAGTAATGTATTAAAAAAGAACCTTCTGCTGCAATTTTAGTTTCTGTTGGTGTTGATGCTTGTGTGAAGATTGTTGTGTTTGGTCCTTGATTAACATACCATGTTATGTTGTTGTAGAATGGTGCAAGTAGGTGATAAGGTTTGGATGAATGAAGAAGATAGGTTTAGTGATGTTTATAGAGAAGGGGTGTCTGATTTTATCGATTTTGCATATAGTAACAGGATAAAAAGTTCACCATTATGTCCATGTCCTTGCCGTATTTGTAGAAATAAGTATTCTCTGTCTTTTGCTCTAGTCAAGTATCATTTAGAAAGACACTTAATAGACAAGTCATATGAAATTTGGTGTCTACATTGGGAGAAGTCCACCACATCATCACAAGTAGTGCTGGAACATGTAAAAGAAAATGTGGATGTTGAAAATGTAGGTGTAGACAATGTAGAGGAAGAAATTTCTGTTGAGGAACATGTAGAAGAGAAAATTAGCGATGAACAATGTTGATTAGGGGATTTTGTCGATAAGGCGTATGGAGTATTTGAAGGGTTAAATAAGGATGTGAACGAAGGTGGTGAGGAGAAAGACCTAGGTAAGAAATACCACAAGTACAAGGAGTTGGTGAAGGAAAAGATTTATCCAGGTTATAAAGGTGATGAAACAACACTTAGTGTAATTGTAGAACTACAACATATGAAAAAGATGTTTGGTTGGTCAGGAAATAGTGTTACACACCTCTTGGGACGACTGAAAAATTGGTTCCCAAAAGGCAACACCTTTCCTGCAAAATACCCAACAATGAAATCTATGCTGATAGATCTAGGAATGAAGGCTGAGTCCATTCATGCGTCTCCTAATCATTGTGTTCTGTACCGAAAAGAAAATGAGAAGGAGATGTAGGCAGTATGTTCAAGTTCTAACCTGTTGTAATGTAGGCAGTATGTTCAAGTTTAATAGTGTATAGATAATGATTTTATCTATTATTGTTCTTAGGAGATGTTGAACTGCATGAAACGCAAGGCACCTACATCATCGGCTCGTGTAGGCACTCCCAGCCCAGAGAAAGGGTCAAATTCTCACTTAGGTCATCAACATGATCAAGGCTTGGATCATGATGACAATATATCTAATGAATTTCCTTCCTTGCAAGTTCAACTGCTAGATAATAGAAGAAGGGTTGTTGCATCAGGATGTATTGTTGTCGGCGATTATGTTCATTGTAGAAAGGTGAAGCCAACAGAGAATAGGATCTATGTCGAGGGAGTTCATGATCAATCTGCTTTAATATGGGATGGTACACAAGGAGATGACTCTTACTTTTTGAAGGATCTAAAACTACCTACTTTTCTGATCTGGTCTGAGGATAGGTTGCGGTTGGTGCCAGCCAAGGTCTGCTAACATCCTAGTTTGTAATCTTTTTGTGTTCTTTTGCGTAATGATGATAGGTTCAACACAAGCATATCAACCAGTTGGCAGAGCATTTCTATATTTTTGGTTTTTTTGGTGTTCTTTTTTGTTATTTCAGATGTAGTTATGCTCTTTTGTGCATATCAAGGACAGGTTCGACACTAGCACATGGCAAATTCAACTTGTTGCATATACGAATTTGCTTGTTAGTGTCCTTTTTTGTTTATTCCAACCTTTGTAGTGTTGTCTAGCACAGTGAGGTTAGGTTTTTTTGGGGTCTGTAACTGCCATACTTACTTAATATAATTATCTTATTAATTTGGTGTTCACCAAAACCTTCTTAACTCCGCCAATGCTTGCATTGTCGGTCCCAAGCCCGGATAAAGGAGGAGGGAGAAGGATTGATTTATACTCTCAGTATCAACTACTAACCCTTGTATCCTTTTTAATTTCAGCTGGTTAGCGGACATGAAGGAGAGCTACTCATTCATGGTACCTTTCAGGTCCAATTCTATCCTATATAAATGTACAACCAGGACAGAATGATCTCCCACAAGTAAGTCGATTTTTCCACACTTACTACCCTTGTAAATGAATTCATGATCATGTGAGAGGTAGACCACATGTTTAAGGCAGGCGGGAAATAAACATCTAAGAATTTGACTTGTTTGGTAATAGAAGTTTAAATGGTAGGTATAACATTATAAGACTGAATGAGTTGGGAACCACCATTATGTTGTGCATTTTGTAACTGGGTATTGCTTTCTGTAATTGGGTGCTGCTGTAAATGCAGGAAGAAGTGTGGACATAGCAACTGGGTATTGCTTTTTGTACTTTTTCAATAAATTTTGCCATCTATTTCCATTTGTGGTCTGTGTAGGTTTTCTGATATTCTTTATGATTATGTTCAAACTGGTTTTCTTATTTGCTTGTTTGAACTGCAGTTGAGGCCAAAGAAAAAGATCAAGCAGATGCAAATCATGCAATCCTGAAAATTTTGGTGGGCGCAAAGCCGAAGAATTCGTTTTCTAGCTTCTCAATTGGTACTCTTACTTCCAAACAATTGAAATTGTGTGTTTTACTCAAAAATATCGTATTTGAATTTGTGTAATAGGTCTAGTTCTACTATCTTTTACTGTTAATCACAGATTGAATTATGTCTTTCAAGACAGATAAAATTCTTGAAATCAGCTATTTATCTGTGATGTTCTTGATAAGGATCCCTTTGATCTGATTTGGAAATTTCTTTGTTTGTAGGTGTAAAAGATAATCCTTTGAAGCAACCCAGGGCACAACAGAAAGAATATGATCAGGTATAACTATGTACTTTCTTATCTTGGAGTTAGTACAGTAATTGTTTAAGTACAATAACTGTTTTAGAAGCTTGACTGTTCTGTTACCACTTACCATTAAGCAACACATCCACATATAACTAATCCGTTTGATGTGCTTCAACCAATGAAATTTTAGATATTTGAATCTGAATCTGAATTCTGACATACCTATTTCACATCATTGGGGTATTGATTTCCTGTATATTTCCACTTTCTGAACTGAAAACTATCTTTTGACCTTATTACTTTACATATAGCACCAGGTCCCTAACAGTTTTCACTATTTCTATTGTCTCTCTTTGTAGACTGACTTGCAAATCTTCAGGAGAAGAAAAAGGCAACTTTATGTTTGGTGGTGCTAGACTAAACAAAAGTGGAAAGATCAGAACAAGAAGCTATAGTAAAGGTATATGTCTGGAAATTGTTCTCATTTGTTCTGTTTCTTTGGTATGTAAACCGACTCCTAGAGATGTTCTGTTTACATCAGGTGGCATTATAAGGAAATCAGAAGACAAAGTTGGATAAGCGTAATACAATTTGAGTGAACAAGTTGTAGGTAATTTCCTAAATTCTTGTAGAAAATGTATCCAATGCATATGCATGATGAAGTCCGGTGACATTGATTGAACAAGAAAATCTAAATATGCTCAACCTTGATCCTAAATTCTAGAGACAGACCTGTTATTCATGGTTTGTTTTGTTAAAATTAAAATTCAGATCAAAGAAATAGAATTGATTGATTGTATGGATGGATGGATTTGTATGTGATAATAGAATTTTGATCGAATAAGGTTTCATATTTGATTGGGAATGGAGTGGCTGTATATACTTGTATTCTGGTGCCGGAAATAAAATGTGCAGGCGGAGAAAATTTTAAATATATATTTTTTTTATTTAAAATATGAATTTAATTTGAGAAGAATTTAAGCGTCTCTTAAATTTTTTATGCGTCGCTTTAAATAACCAGAACAATATAATTGGTTCGCTTAATTATCCGTCGGTAAATAATTATGAGACACATATAAACGTCTCAAAACTTAATTAAGATACGTTTATAAGTGTCTCTTAATATGTCTCAAAACGTTCCCTATGCCAAAATTGAGATACTTATATGTGTCTCATAAAATCAACGCAACACATATATATGTCTCGAAACCGTTGATTTGGTATAAAACCACTCAAAGAAGAATCCATTATGGAGCGAAGAGTGACTAAGAAAAAAAAAGGAGATAAGGACACTTTTCTAATTGGAAGTCAAAGTGAAGTTCCCAGTGAGGAGAGATGGTTCAGTAGGGTGAAAAGAACTCTCAAGTTTCTTAGCCTCTAGTTCTAACTTTGACAGGAGTTCAAGTTCTTAAAAGGGGCCATGATACAAGTGTATTCCTCTTTTTAGGAACTAGTGATCCTCAAGATAGTTCGAGGATAAAATTTTAATTTCGAAAGGAATACTGAGTTTAGATAGTATTCATAGAGAAAGAAATAGATTCCTAGGAGGTTTGGGAAACCAATCCAAAGCACGAAAGTATTCCTAGATAAGGAAATAGATTCCTAACAGGTTCCGAAAAAGGAAATAGATTCCTAAGAGGTTTGGGAAATCAAATCAAAGTAAGGAAGAATTCCTAGACAAGGAAATGCATTCCTTGTTGGTTTGAGAAACCAAACCAAAAGCTATATATAAATAGAGACGTTCATCTCATAGCTAAGGACATCTAGATAGTATGACTTTTTGAGACTTATCGACATACCTAGAGAGGGAGGTTTGTGAGATAAATGATCAAGAGAGAATTTTATGAGACAATTAATAGAGGTATTGTAAAAGCAAGCTTAGCAAACAATTTAAGGTTATCCATTGTTTAGAAAGATTGCGAGCGTAACAAAGAATTTGTAATAAGTTTTCTTGTTCGTAATCTAGAGAAGATAATTTCTTCGAATCGGTTCCTGGTGTTTTTGTATTTTCAAGTTCCGTCCATTATTATTCTGAATTCCTTCTCTATAATGATAATCATCAAGGTATAGAGATCTTCCATAGTATTGTGAGCATAACAAAGACTGAAATCTAGTAGTTTTCTTGTTCATAATATAGAGAAGATATTTTCTTCAAAATTACGTTTTCATGTGTTCTATTTATATATTTCATCTATTATTATTATGAATTCCGCCTCTATAATAATAGTCACCAAGGTATAGAGACCATACGTATCAAGGAGTTAAAGATTTCTCATATTATTATTGAATGAGACAATCTGACAGTTGTGTCTAGTGTCAATTACGAGTTCGGATCTTACCCCTGAAGAACGAACCTTTTACGATGCAATAATATTTTAGGTGTAGATTAAATAAAGTGAGAGTAGGGGTATTTATGTGAGTTTGAGAGATCAAAATCATACAGAGCTCCCCTAACAAAAAAATGTTCGCTCGAGTGCCGCTTATATCATAAAGAGAGGAAACGGGGTTGATCTTAGAAAGGGAAGCAGATAAAGAATGAGAGATCACGGTGGTTACGTGTTTTTAGGAAATATCTTAGAATTGTGAATATCAAGTTCTTAGACATTGCTGTAAACTACTACTCTGAGAATTTTCTGATGTTTCCGAGAGATCACTTGGTATTTTCCATATATTTTCTGAGTAGGTGGAGTTACCTATCCATAATAGTAGTAACACACCAGTCTCCCGTAAGAAGTGGAAATCTTGTTGAAAATAGAAGAGTCAAGAAGACTCGAGAAACTCAAGAATATATAAACAAACGTGGTAAAATGTTTTCCGCATTGATGGGAAAACTAATTTCTACTTGTTCAATTATCTCTTCTTTTGCTCCACGTTTATCATGACTGAATCTCTTTCTGTTATGAGTGTGAGCCGGCATACCGCATCTGTCGTAGATCGGCATACCAAAACCCCAATGAATATCCCTCCATGTGACATGTTTAATGTCCCTTATAAATAAATAAGTAGAGTCAATGTGATGCTACTGTTGAGCTGACAAACAGAATCGTGGAGACTGCTTGGTCAAGTAATTGACAGATGAGCCTCATAGGAACTCAATTATTTCTAAACAGGTTGAATCTAGCAGAACTCAACAACTTTTGTACATCGTTGGATAAAAAGCAGGGATAAGATTTTATTCTAACTCATTTACCCTTTGCAGATCACATTAATGGTCCCTATGTGGTTGAGCATGTTGCCATTCTTGACATTTTCAACACTCAGAGTTGATTCTGCGGTACCACAAATTTGGTACATTGGTCTAGTTCATCTTTGGAGGACGCCACATATGAGGATACTTCACATGTTTAAGCTCATTTTATAGATTCCATCACAAGGATCTTTAAATGGGATAAGCCTTGTCCTGTACCCTTTATGATTGTCTATGGGCTTGAGCCCTTTTTTGTTTGGTTTTTGCTTTTCTTTATCTAGGAATTACCAATAGGTACCATTATAGTGTTCTTAGTTAGTGGCAGGTCCACCCATTAAAGCCCACTAATCAGAGGTCCATAATTAAAAGAAAACATGAAAATGGACCAAATTTTTTAAGCCCAGGTCCTGTACACGTGCGAGACCAAAGATGTGTATTTCAAAAATTCCTAAAATAACCTTCACCTAACAAATAACATTTTAAGTTTTCTATATTCTCGATCAAAAAAATTCAGATCGGTTTTCTTCTCTCCTTTCTCTTTCTTCAGCTGTTGTTGGTGCTGATGAATTTAGACGTAGGGTTTCTGAAGGTCGCCCTCTTTTTGCAGGTATGTTATCTAATCTTTTCTATAATGTTTGTTTTCTGTTATGCTTTCAACTGAATCATAAAGATTAGATCGATTTCATGATTTTGGTAACTCGATTATAATGATGTTCTCTATGTTAGTGATTTCTGTGATTTACATTGTTTATATTTCTATTTGTGAATTGCTTTTTTTGTTTTTGTTTTTATAAATCTTCTTTGTGATTGTTCGATTCTGTTGTTTCTCATAGATTCTTAAAAAAGTGAGAGATCTATGCTTTCGATTTCGTTATCTTTCTGTTTTCGCTTCAAAATCAGGCTTGTTTATACTTTCAGATCGTATTATCCAGCAGTACATATAAGGAATACTCATAAAGATCGGTCATTTTTGTTCTTTTTTTATGAATCTTGTTCATATTTATTCTGTTATTTGGTTAGATTATCATGTTTTTAATGATTTTTGCTGTCGATTTTATTATTTTTCTGTTTTCGATATGTTTGTACTTTCAGATCGTATTATCCATCAGTACATATATGGAATACTCATAGAAACTGCTCTTAGATTCTGGTTCTTTCATAGATCTCTATTTTTTTAGTTTGATCCATCAGTACATATGTGAAATACCGTATTATGTGCTTCGATTCTGTTGTTTCTCATAGATTTTTAATTATTCTTGTCATGAAGTTGATTTGTAGTTCATGAAACTGCAGTACATATATGACATACTCATTGAAACTTCTCTTAGATTTTGTTTCTTTCATAGATCTCTCACTTTTTTAGTTTGATCCATCAGTACATATGTGAAATACCGCATTATGTGCTTCGATTCTGCTGTTTCTCATAGATCCTTAATTATTCTTGTCATGCAGTTTATTTGTAGTTCATGAATCTGCAGTACATATATGGCATACTCATAGAAACTGCTCTTAGATTCTGTTTCTTTCATAGATCTCTCACTTTTTTTAGTTTGATCCATCATTACATATGTCAAATACCATATTATGTGCTTAGATTCTGCTATTTCTGATAGATCCTTAATTATTCTTGTCATGCAGTTTGATTTGTAGTTCATGAATCTGCAGTACATATATGGCATACTCATAGAAACTGCTCCTAGATTCTGTTTTTTTCATAGATCTCTCACTTGTTTTAGTATTGATCCATCAGTACATATGTGAAATACTGTGTATTAATACTGTTACATCTTTGTCACATTTACAGGATCAAAACATGTCTGATGCTGAGTGATCCAATCCAAATACTTACTCCTATGCATACATCTATTATAAGCATCATCATTTTGCCTTCCTTCTGGCAACCAGGCTATGTAATGCTGGTATTAATTGATAGTCCCGACAGTTCCTTCATAAATGCCTTTCTACATGGATCAGAGAGTGTACCAGCTCATTGTATACTGATGTCTACTTTCCGAATGATTCATATACAGGTTTGTACTCGCCATTTTCTTTGTGCTTTCTCTTTGTGTTTTCATGAATCTTCAGTACATATGTCACATACTGATAGGAAGTGCTCTTTGTTATGTTTGATTCAGTACGTATATGAAATACTGAAATAAATGATCTTTGTTACGTTTGATTCAGTACTGGAATTGGATATGAAGATGATCTGGAGATGCAGTTCAGAACTTATTGGAAGAAATGACAGATTTTGAATGATAGGAACAAGAGTTGCTATTGGTTCAGATTTGCAAGCTTGTGAAATTGGTGGTGGTCTTGATAAAGTTACAAATTGGTTGTGATGTGTGTTTGAAAGAAGGTGTGATGAAAATGGATTTGGAGGAACATAGAAGGTTGGGTTGCTGATGTAAACTGAAGATACATATGAGATAAAGGAGGAATTGTATGTGGTGATTACTGTGAACAAAATCAGTGGATGAGATGTTCGTCTCAATGGGTTTATGAAGATGGTAGTGATATGTAAACAAGAAAGAAGAACAAGTCTGTGTTGCAGCTGAATTGAAATGACAATGGTGTTGATGTAGCTGTTGCAGTTGTGGTTTAAGCTAAGAAGATTGTGATGCAGCAAGAGAGAAGATTACTGAGAAATAAAATAGTAGAAGTACTCAAATTTGTAAACAGTGTAGCAGATATGTACTCAAATTTGTAAACAGTGTAGCAGATATGTACTCAAATCTATGGTCCTTTATATGTTTTAATTAAATTTGGACCTCCAGATAAATGAAATCCTGATTTGGTAGAAGTATGTTATTTCACACGTACTTAAACAGTGGGGTATATTAGTCATTTCCATGTTTTCAAATAACTTTGGACCTTAGGATAAGAGTAAAATCCAGTTGGACCCTACTATAAATAACCTTATGGGCTTAGGACCAAACAAGAAATTTTCCTTTCTTTGTACAACGTTATTTTAAGAGAGTTGGGAAATAATTGATCTAGGTGATTAGTCTCAAGTTTCTCAGTTTGAGATTGATGTAATTATAACCGTTGACGGATTAAGTGAGAGTATTTAAGAAAAATGATCGTAAAAGTCTTGCTTAATCGAAAGTTATTTTCTTAAAAAGAAATTCCCGCTTTATTTATAGAGATAATATAAGGTAGCTTGCTATCACCAAATTCATGAAAGTTTTGTACTGATAAACACATTTTTGTGTCCGATTTGTCTCGATTCTATATATTGTTAGGGTTCGTTTTTGTACTTATTATGGTGTTTTATTTATTTGTAGGTATTTTTGGCCAATAAACATTTTTGGAAAAAATTGGCTCGAAAAGTTGTCGGAAAGCACCCGGAGGACACTTGCTATTCGGACTCTCACTTTGGATAAGGGGTAACCTAATTACTAAGGGGTATCCCATTTCCAGGTAGTTGCTAATCGCACCCCTACCTTGGATAAGGGGAAACCATCTTCAAAATTTCAAAAAACCAGGTTTTGGCGGGAAAATAGGTGCAGTGAAGAACAGTTTTGGCAATCGTGATTTGGAGGAGTTTGAGGTCGATTAAACCTATGATTTTCATAGGATAGACTCCTTATGGGTCTAGGAATCTGATATGGGTGTTTAAATCGATTAGACTGGGCTCAATCGAGGGATTTTTCTCACAACAGAAAATATGGAAAATCACGTGTGTGACCTGTTTTAGGGAATTTTAGAGAGATTAAAGTGTTGTAAACTTTCCCAAAGATTTGTATCTATCTAAGGAAGAGTTTAGAATAAAATGGAAAGCTTAGAAACGCGTAGAAATTCTAAAACAAGAAATTTCCGCAACTTGGCCGTGAAGAGAAGGAAAGAGATTTTGGAAGATTTGGGAGAGTTTTAGTCGGTATTTTTGATATAAATAGATGTCTTGGGTCATATAGAAGAGGTGTCGAGAGTTTGGGAACCTAAGGAGAGCCATAGAAGAAGAAATCAGAGCTTTACCAAACTCTGTTTCTACTGCTGCTGCTGCTGAAGAGGAAGAACGCGAAGAACATTGACGCACGGGAAACAGTCGCAGAACAGTGTCATTGTTTAACAGCTGAAGAACATTAAGCTGTGCAGGGCAGTCGTATTCTAGGGTCTTAAAATCAGCGACAAAGCAACAGTACTTACAACAGTTTTCTGTAACAGTTCCATTGTAACAACTGTTTTGCAACACCAATACACTGTTGCAAACAGTCTGTGTTATTACTTTTCACTCTTTTAATCATCTTTTGAGCAGCAAACACATATTTTGAGATCATGATTAATATGAGGAGCTAAACCCCATTGCTGAGGCGATAGAGGAAGCTATTTTTCCAACAAAAAGTGGTATACTCTATTTTATCTTTTTATTTGCAATAATTATATGATTATTTGCCTTGAACTATTATTGAATATGATTTTTATTTGAGTGATTGTGATCTATTTTGATGGAGTATGCTTAGTTTTAAGACTTTTGATGCTTCATACTTGGTATTTACAATTACTAATTTTAAAAATCTACTTGTTGCAATATTTTAGAATCAAATTAAACGAGAAAATTGCATAAATATAAGTATTGGTTTAATCACTTTGAACTTGGAAAATAGTGGAATCTTAGCCTCAGTGTTTCTTTTAGTATTGATATCATCTTTGATTGAGTTTGCTATAATTTTTAGTGAGTTTGCTATTTTAACATTAGAATTTAAGTCTAATTAATATCCTTCACAAGTCTGAGAATCGAACCACTTTTACCACTATCTACAAATCACATCAATTTTTGGCGCCGCCGACGCGGACTTGTTTTTAGGGTTTTAGATTTATTTTATTTTATTTATTTATTATTTTTGTCCTTTTTTATGTTTTTGAGTATTTATCTTGTGTCTACAGGTTCTGGATCATAAAGAAAATTGAGCCAAGGAGTTTGGTGATTTCATAAAGACTTGGAGCTAAAGAGTAAAGCAAAAAGAACAGAAAAGAAGAAAATTTTATTTTAGACAATTTTATTTTAGGGTTTGTTTATGTTATTTTTTTTAAAAAAAAAAAAAAACTGTATTAGGGTTTATTATTTTTGTAATTTTTCTTTATTTTTTTTTGGACTTTGGGACATTATTTTTTTATTACCCTACGGAAGGGTACTTTAAGTATAAACTGTTTGCAGAGAAGGAGGACAATTACGATATTGTCTCTGCACCTTGGGTTCGTACACTAGACATAGGAGTCAGTGGCCCAAGTCGAGTACAACCGATTCATCCCCCGTCTGGAACGGGAGGTAAGATTCTAAACACTCGCGAATCCCCTGTCAGCGAGTTATTGAACTCCTTCGTATGCATATATGTTGAGGATTGAATACGGACATTTATTTTTCTAGTAAAGGGAAAGGCCTGGCCATACAAGATAAGGGTTCGGATTTCATCACCGTTCTCTTCTTGCCCGCTTTAGGAAAACGTAACCTACGCGAACCTAAGCCTAAAATTTTGACTAGAACGAGACCGATAGGGTAACGAGCTTAACAGGAAAGTCATTCGAAAAATATTGGTTACTCTTTTAAGCATACTTCTAAGTTCTTGACGGTTTCTGCGCCGCCTTGTAATACCAGTGAGGCCTTGGGTATCAAAGCTCCACCGAGCTTCCCTCGCCTCTATTCAACTTACATTAACTCGGATTGATTCCAGAGGGGTTTGCTTAAATTGTAACGAATTCCCGTTCGAAGGACTAGAAGCTGGTCTAGAAACAATCTAAGTGGAGCCATCATGCTTTTTGTTTGCTAGAAATCAATAGGTTTGATTTGGTTGAGTCGGCCTTGATATGTGTTTGCTTACTCTTCCAATTTAGAAAATTCGATTGTATTCCTGAACGTAAAAGAGACGCACTAGGTAGATTTGTTAAAGAGAAACTTAGTAGTTCGAAGTGTCTCGATTACCTTAATCTAGAAAGTCCGACTTTTAAAGAGTCTGTTTTTGAACGTCCTTTGACTGAGGAAAGAATCCATGTTTCTCCGATAGCGCCAGAAATGGAAACTTTGAAAGCTTTGTTGAATCCAACTAGGACTACCCGTCCTTCGTGTATTAAGTTAGCTGAAACGGAGGCACCCTATGAAATGAAACCTGGGACCTTACAGATGCTCCCAATATTTTTAGGGAAAGAAAATGAAAACCCTTATTACCATGTTAGGGATTTTGAGGAAATTTGTAGTACTCTAAGAATTAGAGGATTAGATGATGATGCTTTGAAACTTAGGTTATTCCCATTTTCCCTGAAAGATAAGGCCAAGTCGTGGCTGTATAGTTTGAACTCCGAGTCAATTGAGACATATGAACAACTTACATCTGCCTTTTTCAATAAGTTTTTCCCTAGGCACAAAACATCGTCTATTAGGACGCAAATATGCACATTTTCACAACAAGAGGGAGAATATTTATATAGGTATTTGGAAAGGTTCAATGATTTATTATCCCAGTGTCCTCATCATGGTTTAGAAAAGGTTAGGCTAGTTCAGATCCTTTATGAGGGTTTATATTATTCCACAACGACCATGGTTGAGTCTCTATGCACTGGTGGATTTGAAAACCAAACTGTTGATGCGACGATGGAATTTTTTAATGAAATCGCCGAAAAAACCCAGCAATGGGAAAATAGTAGGGCACTCCAGAAAACAATTCTTTTAAGTAGAGGAAACATTAATAGGGTAGAAGGAGGCTATGAGTCAGATGCCAAAATTGATGCTATAGCAAAAAGGTTAGAAGCCTTAGAAGTGGGCCAGACTAGTGGTAGAGTGGAATCTTTTTGGGAAGGCCAGAATATTGAAGAGCAGGCCAATGCTCTTTATAATAACACTAGATTTGATAACCGTCAAAAGATTGACCCATATTCAGAAACCTATAATCCTGGTTGGAGAAACCATCCGAACCTTTCGTGGTCTAAGGGCCAAAGTCAAGGTCAGTTTAGTAATTCTAATGCTCCCCCAGGTTTTGGTTATACTAAGAATCCTTCAGGACTAGCTCAGTTTCATAATCAGTCAGATAAGAAAATCCTAAGTTTAGAGGAATCTCTCGCCTTATTAACTCAGCAAACTGCAAAATTCCAGTTATCCGTAGAACAGAGTCTACAAGCTAGTAACAGGATAGGGCAAGAAAATAGTCAGGATATTTCCGAGTTAAAAACCCAGGTTGGTCTGATAAGTGATTCTTTGAGAGAAAAAGGTAATTTTCCTAGTCAAACACAACCCAACCCTAGAGGAGTTCATGAATTAGGTGCAAAACCATCGAATCAATTGAATGTTGTTATAACCCTTAGAAGTGGTAGAGTTGTAGACAATAAGGTAACCATGCCCGATAGTGAACATACTGTAGGTCACCCCTCAGAATCTCACATCTCAGGACCAGTAGCTGAAGAGACTGATAAAGTTTCTGATGATGTGAATTCGGTTCCTGAAAGGTCTGATTTTAGGCCTAGAGCCCCATTTCCTCAGCTATTAGTACCAACAAAGAAGGAATCGAACTTTAATGACATAGTGGAGGTTTTTAAGCAAGTTACCGTAAACCTTCCCTTATTAGATGCAATTAGGAAAATTCTTGCTTATGCCAAGTTCCTTAAGGATATGTGTACGCAAAAGCGAAAACTTAGCGTCCATAAGAAAGCCTTTTTAGCTAGTCACATAAGTTCAATCATTCAGAACACCACAACTCCAAAGTACAAAGACCCAGGTTCTCCTACCATTGCTTGCACAATTGGTAACTTCCGGGTAGAAAAATCTTTACTTGACTTAGGAGCCAGTGTGAACTTACTGCCATTCCATGTATACTTACAGCTAGGACTTGGTGAAATGCAACCTACTCAGATGACACTCCAGTTAGCTGATAGGTATGTTAAAATCCCTCGAGGTGTTTTCGAGGATGTTCTTATTGAGGTCGAAAAGTTTATTTATCCAGTGGATTTCGTGGTCCTAGATACCCAACCTGTCCCTGACCCAGAGAACCAGATACCTGTGATTTTAGGTCGCCCATTTTTAGCTACGTCTAATGCGATCATTAGCTGTCGAAATGGTGTGATGAGTTTATCTTTTGGTAATATGACTATGGAGATGAAAATTTTTAATGTCAGCAAGCAACCTCATGTGATAGATGACACATGTGTTGAGGAGGTGAACATGATAGAAGCCTTAGTTCAGGAGTCATTACCAAACATCTTGTCTGAAGACCCATTAGAAAGTTGTCTATCCCATTTTGGTTTAGATTTTGACGACGATAGCACTATTGAACAGGTGAATGCTCTATTAGATTCTACCCCTATGTTAGACACTGATAGATGGAAAGCTAGGTTCGATCCGTTACCAGTTTCTGAGACTACCCTAATTCCTTCTTTTAGAAGAGCCCCCAAAGTTGGACCTTAAACCACTACCCGATACTCTAAAGTATGTGTTTTTAGGCCCATTTGAGACTTTACCTGTGATTGTAGCTTCCAGTTTGGATAGTGATCAGGAAAGTAGGCTAGTAAATGTACTTCAAGACAATAAGGAAGCTTTAGGGTGGACTATAACAGACATTAAGGGTATAAGTCCTACTGTGTGTATGCATCAGATTCATTTGTATGTGGTGATTACTGTGAACAAAATCAGTGGATGAGATGTTCGTCTCAATGGGTTTATGAAGATGGTAGTGATATGTAAACAAGGAAGAAGAACAAGTCTGTGTTGCAGCTGAATTGAAATGACAATGGTGTTGATGTAGCTGTTGCAGTTGTGGTTTAAGCTAAGAAGATTGTGATGCAGCAAGAGAGAAGATTACTGAGAAATAAAATAGTAGAAGTACTCAAATTTGTAAATAGTGTAGCAGATATGTACTCAAATTTGTAAACAGTGTAGCAGATATGTACTCAAATTTGTAAACAGTGTAGCAGATATGTGAAATACCGTATTATGTGCTTCGATTCTGTTGTTTCTCATAGATTTTTAATTATTCTTGTCATGAAGTTGATTTGTAGTTCATGAAACTGCAGTACATATATGACATACTCATTGAAACTTCTCTTAGATTTTGTTTCTTTCATAGATCTCTCACTTTTTTAGTTTGATCCATCAGTACATATGTGAAATACCGCATTATGTGCTTCGATTCTGCTGTTTCTCATAGATCCTTAATTATTCTTGTCATGCAGTTTATTTGTAGTTCATGAATCTGCAGTACATATATGGCATACTCATAGAAACTGCTCTTAGATTCTGTTTCTTTCATAGATCTCTCACTTTTTTTAGTTTGATCCATCATTACATATGTCAAATACCATATTATGTGCTTAGATTCTGCTATTTCTGATAGATCCTTAATTATTCTTGTCATGCAGTTTGATTTGTAGTTCATGAATCTGCAGTACATATATGGCATACTCATAGAAACTGCTCCTAGATTCTGTTTTTTTCATAGATCTCTCACTTGTTTTAGTATTGATCCATCAGTACATATGTGAAATACTGTGTATTAATACTGTTACATCTTTGTCACATTTACAGGATCAAAACATGTCTGATGCTGAGTGATCCAATCCAAATACTTACTCCTATGCATACATCTATTATAAGCATCATCATTTTGCCTTCCTTCTGGCAACCAGGCTATGTAATGCTGGTATTAATTGATAGTCCCGACAGTTCCTTCATAAATGCCTTTCTACATGGATCAGAGAGTGTACCAGCTCATTGTATACTGATGTCTACTTTCCGAATGATTCATATACAGGTTTGTACTCGCCATTTTCTTTGTGCTTTCTCTTTGTGTTTTCATGAATCTTCAGTACATATGTCACATACTGATAGGAAGTGCTCTTTGTTATGTTTGATTCAGTACGTATATGAAATACTGAAATAAGTGATCTTTGTTACGTTTGATTCAGTACTGGAATTGGATATGAAGATGATCTGGAGCTGCAGTTCAGAACTTATTGGAAGAAATGACAGATTTTGAATGATAGGAACAAGAGTTGCTATTGGTTCAGATTTGCAAGCTTGTGAAATTGGTGGTGGTCTTGATAAAGTTACAAATTGGTTGTGATGTGTGTTTGAAAGAAGGTGTGATGAAAATGGATTTGGAGGAACATAGAAGGTTGGGTTGCTGATGTAAACTGAAGATACATATGAGATAAAGGAGGAATTGTATGTGGTGATTACTGTGAACAAAATCAGTGGATGAGATGTTCGTCTCAATGGGTTTATGAAGATGGTAGTGATATGTAAACAAGGAAGAAGAACAAGTCTGTGTTGCAGCTGAATTGAAATGACAATGGTGTTGATGTAGCTGTTGCAGTTGTGGTTTAAGCTAAGAAGATTGTGATGCAGCAAGAGAGAAGATTACTGAGAAATAAAATAGTAGAAGTACTCAAATTTGTAAACAGTGTAGCAGATATGTACTCAAATTTGTAGACAGTGTAGCAGATATGTACTCAAATCTATGGTCCTTTATATGTTTTAATTAAATTTGGACCTCCAGATAAATAAAATCCTGATTTGGTAGAAGTATGTTATTTCACACGTACTTAAACAGTGGGGTATATTAGTCATTTCCATTTTTTCAAATAACTTTGGACCTTAGGATAAGAGTAAAATCCAGTTGGACCCTACTATAAATAACCTTATGGGCTTAGGACCAAACAAGAAATTTTCCTTTCTTTATACAACGTTATTTTAAGAGAGTTGGGAAATAATTGATCTAGGTGATTAGTCTCAAGTTTCTCAGTTTGAGATTGATGTAATTATAACCGTTAACGGATTAAGTGAGAGTATTTAAGAAAAATGATCGTAAAAGTCTTGCTTAATCGAAAGTTATTTTCTTAAAAAGAAATTCCCGCTTTATTTATAGAGATAATATAAGGTAGCTTGCTATCACCAAATTCATGAAAGTTTTGTACTGATAAACACATTTTTGTGTCCGATTTGTCTCGATTCTATATATTGTTAGGGTTCGTTTTTGTACTTATTATGATGTTTTATTTATTTGTAGGTATTTTTGGCCAATAAACATTTTTGGAAAAAATTGGCTCGAAAAGTTGTCGGAAAGCACCCGGAGGACACTTGCTATTCGGACTCTCACTTTGGATAAGGGGTAACCTAATTACTAAGGGGTATCCCATTTCCAGGTAGTTGCTAATCGCACCCCTACCTTGGATAAGGGGAAACCATCTTCAAAATTTCAAAAAACCAGGTTTTGGCGGGAAAATAGGTGCAGTGAAGAACAGTTTTGGCAATCGTGATTTGGAGGAGTTTGAGGTCGATTAAACCTCTGATTTTCATAGGATAGACTCCTTATGGGTCTAGGAATCTGATATGGGTGTTTAAATCGATTAGACTGGGCTCAATCGAGGGATTTTTCTCACAACAGAAAATATGGAAAGTCACGTGTGTGACCTGTTTTAGGGAATTTTAGAGAGATTAAAGTGCTGTAAACTTTTTCCAAAGATTTGTATCTATCTAAGGAAGAGTTTAGAATAAAATGGAAAGCTTAGAAACGCGTAGAAATTCTAAAACAAGAAATTGCCGCAACTTGGCCGTGAAGAGAAGGAAAGAGATTTTGGAAGATTTGGGAGAGTTTTAGTCGGTATTTTTGATATAAATAGATGTCTTGGGTCATATAGAAGAGGTGTCGAGAGTTTGGGAACCTAAGGAGAGCCATAGAAGAAGAAATCAGAGCTTTACCAAACTCTGTTTCTACTGCTGCTGCTGCTGAAGAGGAAGAACGCGAAGAACATTGACGCACGGGAAACAGTCGCAGAACAGTGTCATTGTTTAACAGCTGAAGAACATTAAGCTGTGCAGGGCAGTCGTATTCTAGGGTCTTAAAATCAGCGACAAAGCAACAGTACTTACAACAGTTTTCTGTAACAGATCCATTGTAACAGCTGTTTTGCAACACCAATACACTGTTGCAAACAGTCTGTGTTATTACTTTTCACTCTTTTAATCATCTTTTGAGCAGCAAACACATATTTTGAGATCATGATTAATATGAGGAGCTAAACCCCATTGCTGAGGCGATAGAGGAAGCTATTTTTCCAACAAAAAGTGGTATACTCTATTTTATCTTTTTATTTGCAATAATTATATGATTATTTGCCTTGAACTATTATTGAATATGATTTTTATTTGAGTGATTGTGATCTATTTTGATGGAGTATGCTTAGTTTTAAGACTTTTGATGCTTCATACTTGGTATTTACAATTACTAATTTTGAAAATCTACTTGTTGCAATATTTTAGAATCATATTAAACGAGAAAATTGCATAAATATAAGTATTGGTTTAATCACTTTGAACTTGGAAAATAGTGGAATCTTAGCCTCAATGTTTCTTTTAGTATTGATATCATCTTTGATTGAGTTTGCTATAATTTTTAGTGAGTTTTCTATTTTAATTTTAGAATTTAAGTCTAATTAATATCCTTCACAAGTCTGAGAATCGAACCATTTTTACCACTATCTACAAATCAAATCATGTACAACCTGACCTCTTGTACAACCTGACCAAATTGCAATATAAGGAGTTTTTAATGTAAAAATAAAGAAAATATATACTGTTAAAGAATTGATCTTTATACTATTTTATTCTTTCTAAACCATAATATGTTGTAGGGCCTAAGACCCATAGATGTGCTGCCCAACTAGATACCTAGGGTTTGCCTTTCCATGTATATATATGTTATTGTATCCATGTAACCCAGCTGCTGATCAATACGAAACTCTGTCTATTTCTCTATCATTTTCACCTTTATCACTAGAAAATGTTATCATGCACAAAGATGTACCGCAGAGCTAGATGGGATCGGTTGATTTTTTTCCCTACATGGATGATTTAGATCAACACAGTTATGCAACTATCGCCGTTAAGCTAATGTTGAAATCGCTGGAATCAAATCAGCTAAGTTGGATCTATTTTCTCATATACATTTTTTCTTTTCTTTTCCCTGTTTATGAATTTGACTAAATCCAATATATCTATGAAAATCCCATGATCAATCGATTGATTACATTTTATGATATATATTTGTATGTTTATGCAGTGGAATATTTATTGGTATGTTTGGCGATTGATTTTGAGGAATCTTTTGCGAAATAAGAGAAGGAAAGACGAAAAGACGGAGAATGAAAATCTCTATCCGAGGAGAAAGAAACTCTTTGGAAACTCTTTCCGGTCCATTCCAACCCGGTCCGGTCCAATCCAACCTGATCCGTTCCTGCCCCACTCGGCTCGAGTCAACCGAGCCCTACCCAGCCTGGTCCTCCCCAACCCGGTTCGAGTCAAACCGGCCTTCCCCACCCGGTCCTGTTCCAGCAGTGTCCTGTTTCTGTTTTCTGGGCTGCGTGCGACCAAGGATGCTCCGGTTCTGTGTATATAGAGTGGGAACCAATGTATGATTTATTTGAGGTATGTAACTTAACTAATGTTATGTCTGTTTTTACGTTAAATACCTGCTGGGCTTATTTATTTATTGTTTAGAACATGTTTAGTTCTGTTTTTTTTTTCTTAAGATAAGTCCATAAACAGTCAATTAAAATTATGAGCGCTGATCCCGTTCATTAATAATTTTGGTTTTACTGTTATTTTGTTCTCTAAAATATGATATCGGCTATAGTTGAATGGTATCTTTTGTTCAATTGGTTGTACCAACTCGATTCAAATATATTTATTATGGGTTTAGAAGTATTTGAACACCATTATTGCGTACTTGATATTTTCTTCCCAAAATTTGAATGTTCCGTGGAATGTTATCCACTTGCTCGACTATTAATCTGTTAGTAGTTTCAAAAGAGTAGTTTCAAAAGTTACATTCAAATAAAATCACATGTGTTCCAATTTTTGTGGAAGAAATCACAAAAGATGATATGAGTCAGAAAATTTTCATTTCTCTACTTCATCCATGATACTAACGAACAATATATGTTGAAGTATGACAACAAGAGAACCATCTTTAATAATATATTCAACCTAAAGTAAGTGGTTAACATGTATGGTGAGATTCTCTTTCCCTGTTGAGATAAAGAAATTTCTAAAATTAAGCTAAATGTAGCAAAAACGGAAAATAGAAAGAACCCCGAAGTAATAAGGGTCAGACGTACCGACTCATATAAAGCATGTGAAAAGGGACATATATATCATGAGACAAAGATCTATTTTGTCTTCGGCAGTAATAACACCAACACACAAGTATCAACCGAACATGGGATCAGCTAAAATGTAATTCTAGCTCCTATCATAAATGAAAGAGTTGGAAATGCACCTGGTCGTAGGTATTGGTATATAAAATATAATGTGTGTATTAGAGCGCAGCTCGGTTGAACCCACCAAGTGTTGGTATGTCAAGTTTGGTTGTCATATTTTAGTGAATCAAAACTCATATAAAGAGTTGCTTGATTATGTACTAGAGACAACTCCGTATATGTTAGACTCGAAAGTCTAGGATTATGATACATACAAGTATTACTCGAAGACTTGAAGAATGTGAAGAAGTAACAAGCTACAACTAGGACATCATCCTTCCTCTTGAGGTTAGTAATATTTGACTTGAACTGTTTCATTCCTAACGTATCTTTCAAGTCGTACTATATTGAAAACATAACTGCGAAGCTGTGAATGATTATACTCTAGTAGTGAGACATGATCACATGATCATAGTGTTAAGGAATTGGGATACAAAGCATAACGCTTATCTTTTGAACTTCGTATATATGGCATCAACATAATCGTATAAATGCTATTGTGATTATGTGTATGGGTAAAGGTGAAGATTTCATCTTAGGAAACAATGTTTACACTTGTTTAAAGGAAGTACATTCATGAACTTGTTTTATGAATTGAAAGGGAAATCGATAGGCTTATTGGTATTGTTATTCATTGCATATCTTTGGATTACCAATATGTGTGAGTTAGTAGAACCGATCATAACTTGTTATGTATCTTGGTATAACTAGTCACAGTGCCTGGATTATGATTTGGTATGACTTTTATTAGTGTAACCGATCCTAAGTAATCACCTAAGATGGTATGATCGATATTTGTAATTGGTGTGACCGATCTTAGTTATTAGTGTGACCGATCACAAAAGAGTTGTATAATCGATCCTTGTAATTGGCGTGACCGGTCCTAGTAATTGGTATAACTGATCACAAGTAATACGATGAGTATATGGTAACTGGTCCTGGTAATTGACGTAACCGATCCTGGTAACTGATGTAACCGGTCCCAGTAACCATGTTGATGTAGAACCGATCCTTGTTTTTGTGGAAACCGTAAACCCATGATTAGTGATTTGATATTTAATCAATCACATAGTTGTCTTGGAATACATATGAACCAATTCTAAACTTGTTTGGAAGTGTGGTATAATCGATTCCAAGATTGTAAATATGAAAGAGGATTTACAAAGAAAAGATGTCAACATACTTTGAACATGTTCAATAACTCTTATCTTTTATTGTTCAAAGATATTCCTTAATTACTCAAGGAGATCCCGGTCCGAAATAAATTAAAAATATTTTAATTAAGGTTGTTAGTTTTATATGCTTTAATTACCAGCAATTAAATGCATATTTCTAGAAAATAAAAATTGGTAATGTGCATTTATTAATTGGAGATTTTATATGAGAGATTTGGGAAATATTGGATAAAACATTTCCAGGAATTATGAAAACCGATTTTGGGCATTTATTGCATATCTTGAAAATATTCGGTTTTGGAAATTCCTTGGTGTCCAAACATCCTTGGTCTATAAATACCCAATTTGCATTTCAAGCAAACTATCCTAAGAGCTAGGAAAACTTCATATTTTTGTTGTTTCTGGTGGAGCCGTCTATCCGGAGAGGAAAGTACCCTAATTAGGCGAAATCCCTTACGACCGCTCGTTTAAAGACTTCTGTGGGATCAAGAAGCTCTACGAGTACCGTTGGTGGGAAACTAGATAATTGCAGTTTATTTTAGTTTTCGATTGATTTGATAGACTAACGGTTGTTGAACTTTGATTTCACCTAATTTGTTTATTCTTGAGAATCTCCTCTTATGATATAAGATTCACTAAAAATAGATCGAAGTGTCGACTGGATCTTTAGAACTCTTTGTAGATCTAAAGACGTCTTGAGATAATCCATTGATCACGCGAGATTCAAGTGGTGTTTTGCAGGTGTTTATTGAAGATTAAAGAAGATTTGAAGACAAAGAAGATTTCTGATTTGGTTTCTATATCTTTGGGTGTGCACAAACCTTGATCGGCTGGGATCCAACTATAATCATATGTATTCTATTGGTTAGTTGTGTAAGATCGGCATCAACTTATAGTTTCTTGTTTGATTCTATATTGATTGATTGCAAATCTAAACTCTGCTACTTCGGTAGTTGTTAGATAGATTGATCTAACCAGGCAAAGGAGTTTATTGGTTAAACGGTAGAGCCTTTGAAAATGTCTTGAGATATCTTCATCTGAAAGAATAAAGAGAGTTGTTATCAAACAGATTTGTTGTTCCTTTACCGTTTGAAATACGATCCAAAGGAATTGTTCCAGTGCGTGCACTTATTGAATGTCGGAAGCGCAGGGAAACTGAAGAAACTAAGTGAACTATAGGTTTAGTTGCTTGGTCTCAACTATACGAAGTTGGTTTAGATTTTGTATAGCGGCTTAATTATGAGAGTATTCAATTCTGGACTAGATCCCGGGGTTTTTCTGCATTTGCGGTTTCCTCGTTAACAAGATATTGTTGTGTCTTTTACTTTTCTATTTCTGCAATTATAATTGTTTATTATAATTAAAAGTAAAATACACAAACGTTAACTCCGTATTACTTGATAGTGATCTTATAGAGTTTGGTTAAGTCTGAACCTATTATCAAGTAATCACACTTTGATTGTTGTATTGTCTCGATCTCGTATCCATAGACGATCACACAAAGTGTGAATACCGATTTGTAGTATTGTCTCGACTTTGTCTATAGACAATCACTTTCGGTAAGAGGACTTATAGGTGGATAATTTAAACATTGTGGTTTATTTGGGTACCCTCGTCTTTTCAATGTGTATCATAGTAGCAACCAATTTCCACATCAACTTTAATGGAAACAAAGAACTTTTCCTGGACAATTGACTATCTTATTCAGTTGAACAGATCCAATGTCTGCACTTATGGAATGAAAACACGAGACATAAATTCTCTAAAGCACTTGAGATATATTGAGTGAAATGTAATATATATTCACTTTAAAGTAGTTGAGTTGCATCACACTTTTGTTATGTAATAAGGCTACGACATTAATTAAAACTCTCAAGACCCAAATGTCTAACTGATAGTTGTTTTTCTTCCACTAATTTAAGGAATATAAACTAGTTGTTGAAACACTACTTAAAGAAAAATTCAAGATAGAACAAAGACGTCACAAAATCTCTACATGTACCAAGAGATAATCACACCTTGTTAAATTCCACAGAAACCCATGCAAGTGGATATCATGTGGAAACTCACAGTGATGAGAATGTAATTGACTACATCTTTTGTAGTCTCTAATGTATTTGGAAGGAAACATATTTTTAGAGAAACTAATGAGTCAATCTAGTGAAATGTAAATCACTATAGTATTTGGATTTATTGAAACCATATTGACTCGGACGATGAAATGTTCGGAATTCACTCATACAGATTTTGGGCATAACCATAAAGCAACTTTGGTTGTGACATGATGATCCTTTTGAAAGAACTCATACGAACATCAATTTATTTGAGTGAACAAAACTGGGAGAAAGATTGACAGAATGCGAAATGACGACATATCTCTCAACAAGTGTTTTCTAAAGTACTAGATCCCCCCCCCCCCCCCCCCCCCCCCACACACACACACACACCCCTATTGCTTTTAAAGTAAATAAGCACATCACTCATTTTACAAAGTCTATTGTAAAAAGGATTGAAACCATCCGAAGATGAAAATGATAAACAACCTATATTACAAAATAAAACAAGGTGATCTAGAAATATATCCACGCAAAAATGCGGACCATTAAAATGACTTACGGCTCTGGTGGATGCTTTCACACTTTGGACTACTTACAGTTCCTAAGAAGTTCTGCGTTTGGAAAACTACTAGCACATATTATACATGTAAGGGATCACCACCCCTTGTAAATGCTATCTAGTGCACATCAAAAGGACTTGATGGTTATTTTATGTTTAATATGATCAATCCAGAGCATCCTATACCCAATGGTCTCGCACATACTATCATCAAATGTTCCATATGACGTCTAAGATTACGCGTACCAACATACCTTTTATTGCTTTGGAGATATGCAATATTAACGCATCTTTACTTAATTCATTTTAGAACCCAATACTAGTCAAACTTTTCTGCGTACCAGTTGGTAACTGGATATAAGTCTGATATTCATGTTCTTACGCATTTTTGGTTGCACTATATATGTGTCATTACGAGTCCACGCCGTACTATGATTGGTCACGAAAACGATTAAGTAGTTATGTTGGATATTTACTCCCAACAATTATCCGCATTTTAAAACCTTTGGCAGGAGATCTCTTACCGCTAGATTTGCGGGTTGTAATTTTAATGAGACAATCTTCCCGTTGTTAGTGGGGATAAGAAAAAGTATTTTCTAAGGGAACGACATGAATTTTCGTGGTGTGTTCCCACTGTGTCTCATATTGATTTTTGTACTCCACAAATGTAAATATGAAGTGACAAAGAATAATCGATTTCAAAAAGTGCACTGATATCGACAACATGACAAGATAACACTTACCAGCTGCAAATGTTCCTGCAAGGTTAGAAATCCTCAGTATGGGGTACACCATAGACTAAGGTGTTGCAACTACACTTGGTGGAAGCGTATTTAAGGTCGTGGCTCCACAAAGAAAGATGGAGAAACCACCAGGTTCAATCAATACTCACCTAGAAAGGAAGTAGATGAGTAAAGCACAATCTAATTTGTATTATTGATGAAATCATATCATTTGATTGTCCCTGACTATGTCCATGAATCAATACTGGAGGACACTCCGAAGTTTTAAATGATTCTAGAGAACAATAAAATCCTGACGGATTATGAGAATGTACATGAGTCAATGGAAGGATCATGCGTGCATAATGAGGATATAATCCATAAATAGTTGTTCAAGAAGTAGAGCACAATGGGATCGAACCATGATTTATTTTGATTAATTTCAAATAAATAACATATTTGGCCTACGCAATCCAGTTAGAACTTAGATCTTTGACAAATATACATGTATTTGGTGTGATAGTGCTAACCAACCAAGTGTAGAGCATGTGGTACATATGTGGTTATTTTTCACAAAGTGTAGTGAGAAGAATGAGGTCTTAAAGTATAAAGAATCATCTTGTGGCTCGAGGTTTCTCACAAACCCCTGGATCGCATACTCTTTTGAACACCATAATATTCAGTTAATTAGTTTGCTTGGTAGTTTCCAAAGAACTTTAAACATAGTATATGTGGTTATATCTCTGGAGATTTAGACTCAAAGATATTTGCAAAAGTGCATGATGGCCTTTTGCTTCCCAAGTCAAATGACTCTAAACCACAGAGTGTGTTTACATTTACACTGGAATACTCACTTATTGATTTAACAATCAGGCGGATGTGGTATACCCGTCTAAGTGACTATTTTATTGGGAAGGGATAAAAAAATAAAGTTGTGTGCCATGCGTATTAAATAAGTTCCCGATTCAGAATTATAGCTATCTATGTCGAAGGTATGGATATGATAAGTTCTCCTAATGGAATAAAAGATCTTACAAGCTATTCAAAATCTGAATTTGAGATGAAAATCCTAAGAAATTTCGATATTATCTATGTTCTGAACTAGAATACCGAGCTTGTGGTATATTACTCTACCAGTTTTCATATGTCCATTGTCAGGCAATTTAAAAAGGACATGCATCCTGTTAGCATTCCCATGATTAGTCGAGTTTCAAATGTACATAAATGACCGATTCATCTAAAGCAAGATGACGAAGTTATTTCAGGAGATGAACTTTCTTTATCTAAGTATAATAGACCCATTACTGTACTTAGCATAATGTACTCGACCAAATGTTACATCCTCAGTGAAATTGTTAGCTAGATATAGCTCAGCACCAACGCAACGTCATTGGAATAGTATAGTGAATGTAATCATGTACTTAAAAGTAACGATTGACATAAATTTGTTTTATCCCTGCAAAGACATAAAAAGGAATGATAAGGAAACTGCAATACAAAGGTTGTTGATTATGAAAGAACAATAATCTCTTCTCCAAAGAAATTAATAATGGGGAGATACGGTAGACTATTTTCTAAGTCTTTACCGATATTCAGTTCGAAAATTACATGACTAAAAGAACTGTCTGGAACAACTTTGAAAATAATCAGGGGGATATGCCGACATCAAGGGGAGGATCCAAGGATATGATGTCGACATACTTTACTTCGAAATTTAAGATGTGTTGTACTCTTTTTTCCGTTCGATCAATAATAGTTTTTCCCAAAGGGTTTTTTTACTAGTCAAGGTTTTTAGCAAGACAACACTAGAAACATCAAGTATGTTGAATATTGAAGACATAAAGATCCCGTTGATATTAATGAAAATATCTGGATCAAAGAAATGAAACGCGATAGTTTGTTAAGCAACGTAACTTCCAGAATCAACAACAGGGTCTTACAAACATTCAAGTCACCAAAGTAAAGTGTGACAAACTCCTTTTGACTGCATTAGAGTAATGAAAATTTCTGACATCAGGGGAGCATCTAATGGTGTGTTGAACTCTTTTCCTTCACTGAGGTTACTTTTTCCCACTGGGTTTTTTTACTCGACAAGGTTCTTAATGATACAACAACAAACACCGGAAAGTAATTTCCCAGCTAAAGTTATAGTCTTTCCCACTAAGATTTTATGTCTTAGGAGTTGCGTAGGAACTAGTCAACTTCAACGGAGCAAAGTAATCATCTGCGACAAATCATATTTACTTGCATCTGTCACGTTGTACTCTTTTCTTTTCGTAAAAGTTTTAATGAGGCAACGTATATGCATCCAACTATGTTTACTTAATGTTGTACTCTTTTTCTTTAGTTCAGGTTTTGTCCATCTGGGTTTTCCTGACGAAATTTTAATGAGGCAATTAACTTAGACTTGTCGGTCTTTGAAGATCGTATTGCATGTGATTAACTACATGTAAATTACTAGACAACATGTGAAGTACTACATGTGAAGAGTTATACCAAGGTTTTATCCCACTGGATTTTTCCTTGTCAAAGTTCTAATGAGGCAATTGAATTCGGGACAAGTCATCAAGAAGAGGACGACATTTGAAGCACTAAATGTGAAGCACTGCATATGAGTTCTATTGGATCGCACAAGGGGGAGTGTTGTAGGGCCTACGACCCATAGATGTGTGGCTCAACTAGATACTTAGGATTTGCCTTTCCATATATATATATATATGTTATTGTATCCATGTAACCCTGTTGCTGATCAATAAGAAACTCTGCCTCTTTCTCTGTCATTTTCGCCTTTATCACTACAAAATAATCTTTATATTAATATATCAATTATTGGTTGATTTGCAACACTAATCCTTTATTATTTGCACAAGTTCATTCTTTTGCTATCATATATTGGAGATTACCCACTGGACTCGTCACCCATTGATCCAAGATGGGCATAAACCTAAATATTAGATCATATTGGCCTTTCATGATATGTCTAAGTTTTTATTTAATTCATCATGGATGCACACACGAGTCGCACTCTAATTCTAAATTATTATTTTATTTTTACTCAACATCTTTACGAAGACAGAATGGAATAATTCAACTACAATTTCTATGAACTGTTTTAACTCATGTCCCTTGCTTAGCATGGGTAACTTGGTAAAGCATATAGATGTGACTTGATCTTTAGGTTCCGCCCCTCCCTCCAACTGAATACAACTAGGTGAACATTGCATTTGTGGTCTGTGTACGCAACTAACTCCAACTGAATACAACTAGGTGAACATTGCATTTGTGGTCTGTGTACGCAACTAGTTTGATACCGGGTAAAATAGTAACGGATTCAGAAAAAAATCGTTTGTATGCAACCACAGTCTATTTTTACACCTGCTTAATTAGGCACACAACAAGGATATATACTTCTGCTTGGGCAGGCTCTAACCTATCCAGAGTTGGCACCCTTGGGAAAGCTGGTTCTTCACTAAAACCCCACGAAGGTGATGATCATCATGCCAATACACAATTTTGTACGCGTTTATGTATAAAATTCCTAGCTACAAACAAAATCGAACATACGTCCTAGGCCAAATCATACATCTTGTAAGTTTAGAATGCCAGCAACATGCGAGATCAATAAGATGTGTTCGATAGACGCTTTCTCATCACCAGAGAGAAATAAGTCCCTTCAGTTAGGAGCCCATCAATTGTATTCACCTTACGATGAACCTCAGTCCAACTAAAACATTGATCTTTGGTGGAATTACTTTATTCCAAACGAAAGCGGAAAGCGAGTTGAAGTGTGAATACAACAAATTCATGCTGAAAAAACATACAAAATTTCAAAACCTTAGCCTAAAACGAACTCAAAGTTATCCAGAAACAATGAAATGTACTTATACTAACTGTTTAATATGGCCAACAGCAAGATCACACTATCTTCTATCTTCTCCTACTAGTCTACTACTAATTGGCCGGTGTATGCAAGTGATGATAGTGTATAATGGGCCCAATGAAGTGCATCTGCATGTGCGCTAACTCAGTCTCCACCATTGCTATCTTTTCTTTTTATCTCTCTCTGATCTCTTTGGCATGCAACGCGGTTTTTGACCCCTCTCCAAACTCTATAAATACCCATTCTCCGTTCCATTGCATTCTCATCAATTTATGTTACAAATTCTCTCCTTATTTTATTAGCAAGCTAAAAGATGGCTATTCGTAAAAGAGTTGCAAGTGTGGTTTTCTTTGTGTTATTAGGATTAAGCATCTGTTCTGCTGCCAGAAATCTCCTTAACAATCTCGAGGGAGAAGCTAGCTATGCAGCTGCTGGTCATGGCGAACTCGGTGTAGGTGTAGAGTCAGGAGGGTATGGTGGTGGTGGAGGTTCTGGTGGAGGTAGTGGATACGGAGTTGGATTAGTTGGTAATCATGGAGCAGGAGGAGGGTACGGTAGTGGTGCTGGAGAAGGAGGTGGTGCAGGTTATGGAGTTGCTGGTGGAGGCGCACATGGTGGGGGTGGAGGCAGTGGTGGAGGAGGCGGTGCCGGATATGGTGCTGGTGGAGAACATGGTGCAGGGTACGGTGCTGGAAGTGGTAGCGGTGGTGGTGCTGGTTATGGTGCTGGAGGTGAACACGGTGGTGGTGCTGGTGGTGGAGGTGGTAGTGGAGGTGGCGGCGGCTATGGTGCCGGTGGAGCTCATGGTGCTGGTTATGGAAGTGGTGGAGGAGCTGGTGGTGGTTCTGGATATGGTGCTGGAGGTGAGCATGGAGCCGGTGGTGGTGGAGGAGGTGGTAGCGGAGGTGGTGGTGGATATGGTGCTGGAGGTGAACACGGTGCAGGATACGGTGGTGGAAGTGGAGCCGGTGGAGGTGCTGGGGGTGGATACGGTGCTGGAGGAGCACATGGTGCAGGATACGGAGGAGGTGGCGGTAGTGGTGGAGGCGGTGGTGCAGGGTATGCAGCTGGAGGTGAACATGGGGCCGGGTATGGTAGCGGTGGTGGAAGTGGTGAAGGAGGTGGTCATGGTGGTGGCGGCTACTAAATTATACTCCTATTGCTGTGATGAAAATAATATCATCACCATTAAATTAATTGGTAGTAAAAGAAACGACTACTAATCATATTACCAGTTAATTAATTATGAATAGTTTGTAATATTATCAATCTATCATGTAATAAGTTTGAGCCAAAAGAGCTCATCGAATTATATACTATCAATCTATATGTTATGGGAGGAGTCCATTTTAGTGCCTTAACATTTAACAAGACAGTACCAACCAGAGGTAAGCAAGCAAATAGCTCAAGGAGCTTACAGACTGGATCTTGCTCGAGAAGCATAAAAACAAACTCAAGAAAAATGGACTAATCATTAACGGTGGCTAAATGTGGACGTGTATAAAAGAAGAAGAAAAGATCGACAGTTCTTTGTTTGCGTGCTTACAAACCTTTTTGTATAACAATGTAGGCCTGGTTTTTTGTGTTTTTGCTTTCGAGAACATTGGCAAACAAAAGTTAATTATTTTTCCATGTTTCCCTGAGCCTGAGGCGTGGTTCGTGTAAAATGGGAATAATTTCGCTCAAAACAAACGCAATTAGTTAGCACTGCTTATTCTACTTTCACCCGCGATCAAACATTTTTCCTAAAACTAAATTTTAATTCCTCTTTCTAAAAAAAAAAACATAGTTAAGAATTCCAGAAAGTGGATGTATAATTGTCTTCCATGCCTTAGCATTTCATCTTGTGGCCATGACTTCCAAGTAGTTGGATAGCAGGAGAAAGGAAGATGTTCGTAGTGAGAGAGTTTGTTGGTCAGTAGCTAACGGCTACACAAGAGATAAATGGTTTACTGGATTTATATTTTGAAATGTTTATGATGAATTTATTTGTAAATATTGGGGATCGGATTCTACAGGCCAAACTAATCGTTTCTTAGTGATAAACCTTTTCTTTGCAAATTTGATTTAAATTATAAAGTGGCCAACTTACCGAATTGATGAGATTCTTTCGTGGATGAATTCGGCACTTGATTGTAAAAGTCTGGTTTTATCGGGCATAGCTTTCACTTAAACAAAGTCACAACAAAAAAGATTACATGTAAACACTTGGCAATGCCCTCCTGCTGCTGGAATTCTAATTCTTCTGAACTGTTGGAATAAACTGAGAGTTCTCCCCTTTGCCCACAACAGGCGTTTATTTGGGATTATCTAGATTCGACGGTCATTTTTGTCGGCTCCACGGATAAACGTCTTTCCAGGAAACAAAAATGTTACCACTTGATGAAACCATCGCAGTGTGAGCTTGTTAGGTAAAAGTAAGAAAATTGAACAATAGCTCTGAAATATGGCTTCAAGTGTCAAATTACTATGCAAATAATTAGGGGTATTTTTGGATAAATTTAAAGTACATCCCACTTACTTTATTTCGATGACTCATCAAAAATGCAATCCCTGACGACCAGATCCACCGTGTGGTATCATCAATCACCAAACTATCATTATTAAATGAAATCCAAATCATCTATGAACTATTGTGCACTTCTGAATTAGAGATCCTTAACCCCAACGACAGTTCCTACAGAAAGGTCTTCCATCAGGGAATTTCCGTCCGCTCTCACCTATTTAGCTTTTGCTATACTATTGTATATATGTTTTTGAAGTCCAATCATGAAAATTTTGGTTGCGAGGAATACCTTGTTTAGGGTCTAAGAAGCAAAAGCTGATAAAGTATGTTGATGATATTTGTATACTTTAATCTTGGTTAGGGTCTAAGAAGCAAAAGCTGCTAAGGAAAAATTAGAGTTTATGTAAACTGCGTATGTTGATTTTTATTTAGAAAGCTTAGTGATGGTCGGTGTGATTCATCAAAAAAAAATCGTATATAACATCTCATGATACATATATGTGAGCTTGTTTGATCGGGAGGGAACATAATTACATGCATTTTTTCCATGAGAAATTAATTTGGGAAACCATGAATTAGTTGATGGGAAGCAGTACCTACTAAGGACATCTCCATTTGTAAAAGTGTTAAACTTATTACAGCGTTTCTTGCAACATATTTTTTTTTTTTATGCAAAAATATTATTATCACTTTTTCATGTTGGTTTAATATATTATGAAATCTTTGTGATTGTTCCGGCTTCCATTTCTATAAAAATGTTACTATCATTTTTTTTATTCTAGCCTAGTTTGTTATAGAACCTCTCCGGTGGTTATGTGTATATACGTATTGAGCTCTAAGTTCTTATGGGGAACATCCTACCAATCCCTGGAGTTGGTCGATTAGAGGATAAATGATCCCAATAAATGTACACAGGGTTCTAAAAGCTTGGTCCTCCATTAAAGTGGAAATAATGGTGTTTCTTGGATCATGCAAATTACTTTTTGAATTAGTTCATATTATTGCATCTCCAAGGAAGATGCATATCATCGTAAGTAAATTTCATTAATTTCTATACAAATGTTCAGTGAATCACCCCTAAACATTCATTTTACAGAATTGGTTAAAAAGATCAAAATCAATAATTCCTGGGTGAAAAAGATATCTAGATTTTGATACTGTTTAAATGGACAAAAATATAAAAATAGTTAGGATGTAAACAGTTTCATCCTACCCATTTCAAATATTTTTTCTTATTTTTAATTTACATCAGGATGCATCTAGTTTCATCCTCGCTATTTTTTAAGTTTAAGCCAGGATAATTCCAGTTTCATCCTTACTATTCTTTTGGTGTCCATTTCACCCAAACTAATTTTTACTCGTCCATTAGAACCATGTTTTAAAAATATTTGGACAAATGACCCATTTTCCGTAAGCATTTTAGGGCGAGTTTTTAATCATTAAATTTGTTGGATTGATATTTAAAGATAGAAATGAAATTAACTCGTTAGCCTCTTAATTTAGCGACTTACCCATTGACCTACTTCGACAACTAATGAATTTTATTTTATTTTATTTCGTTCAAATCGTACATGGATTGGTCATGGTGCGATATCTCCCACGGGCTATTTTTTATATTGTAGCTTACGTTCAATTTTGTATATCCCGGTTAGTTTGAGGCTTACTAGATTTTTCTCCCATCTGGATGAGGGGATTATGGATGTCTAAAAATGGTGAAATTACTAAATTCCCTCCAATAAAACCTAATACCGATCTTGTAATATTCGGTATTTTTATTTTATAGCTTATGTTGTGGTTTATTCGACTTAGCTAATTACCTTGCTATTGGGATGTTAATGAGTCATTTCCTTTGCCTTAGTCCAGATGAGTTGTTTGAACTTGGAAAGTTAGGTGGAAAGAAATCCAACTAATTAATTTCTAACAAGTAAATAAAATCAAGAAAAAATGAAAAGACAATTGAAAGAAATAAAGAAAATAATGAATATTGTTAATAATCACTATTAGTTTTACTAATATTAATATAAATTAGGCAGAGCTGTGATAAACAAGTCGGTTCTTAATGCAATACCATAACATATGATGGGTGCTTTCAAAATACCCGAGAGTACCATAAATAAATTAAATGGAGTACAAAGGGACTATTTGTGGGGCAAACAAGAAGGCATAAATATATGTCTAATATCATTTCCTAAACTTTATAAAAGTAAAGCTGCAGGAGGAATGGGATGTCGAGATTTGGGGTGTTTCAATGATGCACTGTTGGTTAAAGCAGCATGTAGATTATGTGCAAGCTCAAACCAGCCGTTAGAGCATTGATGTTGAACCTACCAAGCGTTGGTATGTCAAGTTTGGTTGTCATATTTTAGTATCAAAACTCAATCAGAATCGCTTGATTAAATGTACTAAAGACAATCTCGTTTAGGTTAGACTAAAAAGTATAGGAATGTTGAAACATACAAGTACAAGATAATAGGTCGGTTGAACCCACAAAGGGTTGGTATGCCAAGTTTGGTTGTCATATTTTAGTATCAAAACTCATCTAGAGTCGCTTGATTAAATACTAGAGTCAACTTCGTTTAGGTTAGACAAGAAAGTCTAAGAATGTTAAGACGTATAGGTATTACTCTGAAGACCTGAAGAATGAGAAGAAGTAACGACTGCAACAAAGACATCATCCTTCCACTTGAGGTTAGTAATATTGACTTGATCTTGTTTCCGTTCCTAACGTATCTTTCAAGTCGGATTATATTGAAAATATAACATGTGAAGCTGTATATATATAATACTCTAGTGGTTATACTTGGTCATATCATTATGATCAAAGTGTCAAGGAATTTATTGAATTAAGAAGTATAAACGCTTATCTTTTGGAACTTCGTAAATACGACATCAACATTATCTTTGTATTTAGGTACTTGATTATGTGTAAGATATATATAGGTGTGATTTCATCCTAGAAAACTATGTATTATTACATTATTTTAAGGAAGTAGATGTATGAACTTTCATAATCGAAAAGGAAATCATGATTGGTCTGGTTCTTTATTGAATATCTTTTGGATGACCAACGCAAGATGACAAGGTAGAACCGATCTTAACTTATATTTAGAATCGAGGTATAACCGGTCATAGACTATGATGTGTAGCATGTTGTAATCGGTCACAAGCTACTTTGTGAAGCATGGTGAAACCGGTCACAAGCTACATTGGTAAGTTAGTTGTAATTGGTCACAAGATACCTTTTGGAAGCAAGGTGTAACCGATCACAGGCTAATTTGGGAAGTTAGTTATAGTCGATCACAAGGTACTTTGGGAACCGAGATGTAACCTTTCACAAGCTAACTCGATAAGTAAGGTGTAACCGATCACAAGCTACCTCTGGGAAGCATGGTGTTACCGGTCACAACCTAGTTTGGGAAGCATGGTATAACCGGTCACAACTTACATTGTGAGTCATGGTAGAACCGATCCCAAGGAGCAAAACCGCGTTTCCAATATTCACATATCTCTTTATGTTTTGTGTGAAGGTTGGAATTAGGGTTTGCTGAGAAATTTCTAGATGTCGACATTATTTGAATATATACATAAATGTTATCATTAATTGTTCAAAGATATTCCTTGATACTCAACGTGATCCCGTACCGAAATATTGAAAATCATTTAATTATGATTTTCATAATATGTATTAATTACCAGCAATTAAAGCATATCCCCTGGAAAATATTATTAGTTAATGTGTTACACTAATAATAGAAGTTTTCAAAGGGAGTTTTCAAAAATATGGTTTGGTAATTAATTGGAAATAGGAAAACCGAAATTAGGTACTTTAATGAATATCTTGAGATATTTTCGGTTTTGGAATTTCCTTGTTGTCCAAACAACCTTGGTCTTTAATTTTTGAGTTTGCATTTCTTGCAAATTATCCTAAGAGCCAGGCAAACTTCATTCGTGTTGTTTTTAGTGGAGCCTTCTATCTGGAGAGGAAAGTATTAGGCGAAATCTCTTACAACCGCTCGTTTAAAGACTTTTGTGAGATCAAGAATCTCTACGAGTACCATTGGTGGAAAACTAGATAATTGCATTGTTATTTTAGTTTTCGATTATTGATTAGATTGACTAGCGATTGTTGAAACTTTGATTGCACCTAGTTTTTTTATTATTGAGAACATTCTTCTGATATACGGCTCACTCAAACTAGATCAAAATATCGACGGGATCTTTAGAACCATTTTCGGATATAAAGACATCTTGTGATAATCCATTGTTAACAGATTTCGTTCTGTGTGTGATTGATCACAAGAGGATTCAAGTTGTATTGTGCAGGTTATTATTGAAGACAAACGAAGATTTGAAGAAAAGATTTTCTTATTAATTTTCGTATATTTTGGATTAAGTGCACAAACCTTGATCGGATGAGATCCAACTAGAATCGTGTTTATCTTCGATAGACTTGATTAGATAGTTCCGTGAGATCGACATCACTTTATAGTTGCTCTTCGAACTCTATATTGTATGATTGCAAATCCAGAAATTGGTTATTTCGGCAGTCAAAGTTTAGATTGATCTAACCAGACAAAGGAGTCTATTAGTTTAAACATAAGATCCTTTGTCAACAACTCATAAATATCCTATATTACCAAAGATTGAATAGAGGGGTTACCAAACAACTGTATCCTTTACTGTCTGGGATACGATCAAAAGGATTGGTGATTCACGTACGTGACTCTAGAAGTCGAAGGCGCATGGATACTGAGGAAACTAAGTATCTAGGAGTAGTCTACTTGGTATCAACTATACTAAGTTGGTATTAGAATTTGTATAACGTCTTAATTATGAGAGTATTCAAAACTGGACTAGGTCCCGAGGTTTTTCTGCATTTGCGGTTTCCTCGTTAACAAAATCTTGTTGTGTCATTTACTTTATTTCCACATTATAATTTTTATTATGATTAAGTAAATTACACATATACGTTAATCCAAGTCACTTGATATTGATCCTATAGTGTTTAGGTTCTATATCGTTCCTATTATCAAGTGAACACTTTGTTGTTGTATTGTATCGATTTCGTATCCATAGACGATCACACAAAGTGTATACCATAGTTGTTGTATTGTCTCGACTTTGTCCATAGATGATCACGCTTGGTATCAGACTTATAGGTTGGCATTTAAAAGTGAAAAGGCGGGTGTCTAACAACACCACCCAATATTTCGCTTAGCAATCTGTATGGAAAAACTCAAATATACTTTTAAGAGAATCAACAAGACTCAATCAATTAAAAGTACATCAACGAGTTTATACCTCTCTCTATTGATTTGATTTCCTCAAACAGAAACTGCGAGTACTAATCAAATACAAGGAATAACTTGGATGGTACCAAAGACCAATATCCAAGGATCAATCGATGACATTCAACAACCAAAGGTTGGATTATTCTAATTGATGATCTAACGCACAACCTGTATTATTTCAATTATAAAGATAAAACAATATAATGCGGAAACTGAAATAACACAGACACCATAAATTTTGTCAACGAGGAAACCGCAAATGCAGAAAAACTCCGGGACCTAGTACAGATTGAACACACACTGTATTAAGCCGCTACAGACACTAGCCTACTCCAAGATAACTTCGGACTGGACTGTAGTTGAACCCAAATCAGTCTCCCACTGATCCAAGGTACAGTTGTACTCCCTACGCCTCTGATCCCAGCAGGATACTTTGCACCTGATTCCCTTAGCTGATCTCACCCACAACTAAGAGTTGCTATGACCCAAAATTGCAGGCTTTAACAATGAACAAATATATCTCCCACAGACAAGTATATCAAAGGATCAATCTGTCTCTCACAGAAAAACCCTAAAGTTTTTGTTCCGTCTTTTGATAATAATCAAGGTGAACAGGAACCAATTGATAATCCGGTCTTATATTCCCGAAGAAGAGCCTAAATTTATCAATCACCTCACAACAATCTTAATCGTATGGTAGCGAAACAAGATGTTGCAGAATCACAACCAATGAGATGAATATGTTTGTGACTACTTTTTATATCTTGCCTATCGGAGATATCAATCTCAAGCCAATCAATATGATTGTACTCGTACGATAGAAGATGCAATATCAGATCACATAACTACGATAAAAGTAGTATCAGTCTGGTTTCACAATCCCAATGAAGTGTTTAAGTCGTTAACCTGGTTTTAGAATAAGAAAACCAAAGGTTAAAGGAGAAACTACTCTAGCACGCAAACTAGTATCACACGTAAGGTGTGGGGATTAGTTTTGCACAATAGTAGATGTCTCCTTTATATAGTCTTTCAAATCAGGGTTTTGCCTTGGTAACAAAGCAATCAATATCCACCGTTAGATAAAAACCTGATTTAGAATCAAGCTAATATTTCTCAACCGTTAGATCGAAAACTTAGCTTGTTATACACACTTGACAATGCACGTTTCTAGGTTTGTTAACCGTACCCAAACGTATGCACTTGTTGGTTCAACAATAGTTAACCAATTGGTTAGCCATATGAGCATTTCATATCAACCATGTTCTTCTTCACCATAACTAGTTCAAGTGACTTCAAATGAACCAGTTAGAGAATTGTTCAATTGCAAGGAAATCTCATGTACTACACAAGACACAATTGAAGCAAAGATGATTTGATTCACTTGAATAGGTTCATGAAATTTTATAGCCACGGTTTGCAAACTGCATTCCTTAATCTTTTTAAGATTAAGTTTAGAAATCATCTTTAGATATATAACCTTCTTAAGTTCGCACACTAGGTTCGCGGACTTAAGCAACCGGGTAGAGTTTACAAACTCCAGCAGAAAATCTCGGCAAAAGACCTTCTGCCGGTTCACGGACTGGTACTCAAGAAACTAGTTTGTCAACTCCAGCAGAATTTCTCGGGATGAGAAGTTCGGCAGTTCGCGGACTTGAAAACAAGCCATTCTTCCGGTTTCTCTTGATCAACAAAGTTCGCAAACTTTGGTTCAAGGAATAGGACTTATGCACATATGTGTTTCCACAACAATACTTATGTCCATCATTGGTTATGTAATCTAAACTCTCATTCCAATCATTGAAACATTCTTAGAGGACGTTATATAGTTGTTACACTATTTCTCGTCAAAGCAATTTTCAAAGTGATTGAAACATATCATGATTTTCGTCACTAGGTAAAGATAAACATGGTCGAAGCGAAATGCTTACCAACACATATTGTTAGATATAGATAGGCGAGGTATACTCGGCTCGAAATACCAAATGTGTATAATCTAAGTCTATATATAGCATACGACTTCTTGTCTCAAAGAGTAGGAGATAGAGTAGATAGACTTTTGAGTGACAGATAAGTCCAAGTCTTCACATACCTTTTTGTCGAGAAGTTCCACCGGTTCCTTGAGTAGTTCTTCTTCTTGTATGATGAATCCCCATGAAGTCCTTGAGCTCAACTACACTTTCTATCCTAGTCCGAGACTTAGCTATAATAGACTAGAAATCAATACTTATAGTTTTGATCAATAACATTGACAAACATGCTTGAGATAGCAACGCATGCGATTTCGACTGAGGAATGCTCTAACAATCACCCCATTTGTCAATTTTAGTGACACAACTATCAATACATATGGAATACAAAAAAGATAAAGAAACTTTAGTAGCTCCTACTCCACATGTCTAATCTTCAACATTCCTCGAAATCTTCGTCACTTCCAAGTACTCCAATGATCCCAAAGGTTGTAAGTTTAGCGTCACCCTTGTTGAAGATCCGTAGATATAACAATGAGAAATCATCGGTCTCGATCATTGTTATACAGTGTTATAGTATTATTACACCATGTCAAAGTCCAATTGTATCACAACTTCAACAATAATACTATGGTGATATGTATCACTCCCCCTTAGTCAATACCCCATCTCAAATAGAAACCACTCCCCCTTACACAATGATCCGAAAACCATATGTATTTGTAGTATGAACTACATATTAATTCTCCCCCTTTTTGCCAATAAAATTGGCAAAGGTACAAGAACGGGATCATAATGAAATTTCCGAAAGAGACATTTCATGACTAAAAGAAAAAAACGTACAAGAACGGGATCATAATGAAATTTCCGAAAGAGACATTTCATGACTAAAAGAAAAAAACTACATACCAACTAATTTAGATGCAATCATAAAGCCGAAGCTAAATGCATTCATCAAGGAGTTTAAAGATATAAGATAACCCCTCTAAAATTCAACAGCCGCACACCCCTAAAGATATGACCATTAAGCACAAGTTCAAAATAACTCTCCCCCATTTGATGTCATTCCAAGGGAACAACAAGAGCGACCTTAATTTCAAAAGAAAAGAAGGATTTTTATTGGACACCAAAAACCATGAGAATGATTTTCTATATCCAAAAACTCAATCAAATTAATCACAAGTAAACCCATGATTAATTTAATCGGAATACGCAATCAAATTAAGCACAAAAAGTGATCAATTCAATTGATTATGCTCGACATAAGAGAACTTACGGAGCATACGACTAACATAACCATTAGAAAATGAATAGGATAGTCGTTCATATACTCAACATAAGAGGAATCTTACGGAGTATGAAAATACTCAACTAGATTAATTACAAGAGAACCCATAATTAACCTAATTGGAATACACAACCAAACTAATTACAAAAGTAATCAATTTAATTGTCATTTTTTTTGCTCGACATAAAAAGACTTATGGAGCAATAACTAAATAACCAAACAAGATGATTAATTTAGTTCAAGAATGCTCAACATAAAGTACCTTACGGAACAACCAACAAAGCTAATAAAAAATTAATCAACTTGGTTGTATCGTGCTCAACATAAGACACATTACGGAGCCTCACAGTAATACATAAAATATGGATCAGGGATGATCAATACTGCGGAATACACAAGGATTCATTCTATCTTCCCATCACTATTTGCATAATGATATATAGACATAATCCTTGAATACAAAAGATTTTAACCTATCTTCCATCAAATAAATTGACAATATAGGCTTAACTTTTGTATTTGTCAAAAGTTCATTCATTCTTTTATCAGTACGTGAATACCGACCACGAACGACTTTACTTTTGACAAAGTATGGGACAATCAAAGTTCACGGATGCAAACACACATATCCCATAACAAATTGCAATATCACAAAATCATAAAGATTAATACTGCAATAACATATTTTTAATATTTTTAGAAAATAAACCCAAATCTAAAAAAAAGATGAAAATAATGACTATGTGTAGTCACAATCATTGCTATTCAAAGCACTAGTTATTCTTCCAACTAAACCAAAAAAAAGACATATTAGGCAACATGAAGCTTTCCCAAGGATTCTTCAGAGAATTCGTTATCGTTGTTGAAGAAACCATTGATAATGGGATCATTCAATTCCTCCAACTCTTTGGAAATAACTGTCAACTTACTAAGTTCTCCTTTCAGTTTATGTACGGTGTTCGTTGTTAGAGACAACATCCGTTCATAGTGAATTAACTCTTCCAAAGATGAAGAGATTTGAGCTTTTAAATTGTTTCTTTTGCTGATGAACTCTTTTACCTGGTTCCTGAAGTTACCATCACTTTGATAAAAAGACAAGAACCAGTTTGAGGAAGGACT
Organism: Papaver somniferum; assembly: GCF_003573695.1. NCBI lineage: Eukaryota > Viridiplantae > Streptophyta > Magnoliopsida > Ranunculales > Papaveraceae > Papaver > Papaver somniferum. The sequence continues at coordinate 29,964,936 of NC_039365.1, forward strand.
TTTACCATTAATTGCAGCCTTCACTTTCGTCACCCTTGTGGAGGAAATTCTTGTACACCGATGTACGTTAGCTGCTACAACTGCATCCCTGCTTGCGCTTCCTCTAGTTATAGGAGCCATAAAATGGTGTTCCTTTGGGGAATAACACAATGTTTACGAACGATTAAAACCCTAGACAACAATTCTTTTGTAGTTTTAAAGAGTCATTATTTATATAGTTTTAAACAAACTTTTAAACCAAGAAAATACTACTTGAGCCAAAAAGACGCAAAACCCCATTTTCTCAAGTTAAAGATGAGGATGCGAACGTCTATGGAGTTAGATAGAGACGTTGTGAGCCAAAATCTCCCATTGTTTATCACATCATGAATTTTCAAGGTTTGTTATGTGAGCAGAAATCCTCCTTCTTTTGATTCTGGAAACACTCGTCTCATAGGGCCTATGACAATTATACATTTGAAACAGCTTGTCCTTAAGAAAACAAGGATGATCTAACAAAAGTTGAGTGGACTCAGGACATATCACAACAAGGGTTTCGTCAAACTCTAGTTCTTCAATCTGTGAATACCTGACAGTTGTGCCTAATTTATCGGATTTATTCTTAAATGCCCATTTAGAACCAATAATATTGATATTGGAAATACATGGTACAAGATCCCACACGTCTTGTCTTTGAAATTGATTTAACTCTTCATGCATTTCTTTCACCCAAAGGGGATTTTTCAGAGTTTCATCAGAATTTCCTGGTTCCACTTGTGAAAGGGAATAACCAAATTTGCACATAATTTGAAGTTGACCTTTTGTTTTGGCTGTAGAATCTCTTCCACCTTCATAGTCGATAGATGACACACACCATGGAGAATCGCCTATCATATATACTAAATAACTACATATACTGTAAAGAAACCATTTAAAGGGATATGTAGGATTTAAGGCAAAGGTACCCATACTATCAGTACTTTTCTGTTTAGAATTCCCTGATAGTTTTGTTTGTAATTTTAGAGTAACAAAAATTTGTTTAGTTTTCTTACAAGGATTACTTGCAACATTCCGACTCTCTTGAAACGACATACAAACTTGTTGAAGGTGATTGGAAGAATCACAACAACAATACGGGCCAAAACTTTGAAGTTTGTCTGAGTGGTTCCTTGTCACATCAGTTTTCACAACAACCTGTCGTTGATTACCATCTGATCTTTGACAATTATTTAGAGAGGAACTACTAGAGTTTCTCAGATTCACCAAGGGACTATTACCAGATATCAAATCCTTATGAATTTCAATTTCTGCAACAAGATCAGAGATGATCCGGATTTGTTCATCCAACCCCTTTTGAAGAGTAACCGGTTTATCAGACTTTTTTCTGCGGTTGTTTTTTAAACCTGGTGAAGCGTCAATTGAGACTGTATGGTCCATATAGTCAGATCGCTACAAACACAGACTTTTGAGGTCTTGAACGTGTTTTCCTGCTCTGATACCAATTGAAAAAGCGGGGGTCTAACAACACCACCCAATATTTCGCTTAGAAATCTGTATGGACAAACTCAAATATACTTTTAAGAGAATCAACAAGACTCAATCAATTAAAAGTACATCAACGAGTTTATATCTCTCTCTTGATTTGATTTCCTCAAACAAAAAATGTGAGTAATAATCAAATACAAGGAATAACTTTGATGGTACCAATGACCAATATCCAAGGATCAATCAATGACAATCAACAACCAAAGGTTGGATTACTCTAATTGATGATCTAACGCACAACCTGTATTATTTCAATTATAAAGATAAAACAATATAATGCGGAAACTGAAATAACACAGACATCAGAAATTTTGTTAACGAGGAAACCGCAAATGCAGAAAAACCCTGGGACCTAGTCCAGATTGAACACACACTATATTAAGCCGCTACAGACACTAGCCTACTCCAAGCTAACTTTGGACTGGACTGTAGTTGAACCCCAATCAGTCTCCCACTGATCCAAGGTAAAATTGTACTCTCTACGCCTATGATCGCAGCAGGATACTTCGCACTTGATTCCCTTAGATGATCTCACCCACAACTAAGAGTTGTTACGACCCAAAATCGCAGGATTTAACAATAAACAAATCTGTCTCCCACAGAAAGTCTATCAAAGGATCAATATGTCTCCCACAGAAAAACCTTAAATTTTTTGTTCCGTCTTTTGATAATAATCAAGGTGAACATGAACCAATTGATAATCCAGTCTTATATTCCCGAAGAACAGCCTAGAGTTATCAATCACCTCAAAACAATCTTAATCGTATGGTAGCGAAACAAGATGTTGCGGAATCACAAACAATGAGACGAAGATGTTTGTGACTACTTTTTATATCTTGCCTATCAGAGATATCAATCTCAAGACAATCAATTTGATTGTACTCGTACGATAGAAGATGCAAGATCAGATCACACAACTACGATAAAAGTAGTATCGATCTGGCTTCACAATCCCAATGAAGTATTTAAGTCGTTAACCTAGTTTTAGAATAATAAAACCAAAGGTTAAAGGAGAAACGAATCTAGCACGCAAATTAGTATCACAAGTAAGGTGTGGGGATTATTTTTGCACAATACTAGATGTCTCCTTTATATAGTCTTTCAAATCAGGGTTTTGCCTTGGTAACAAAGCAATCAATATCCACCGTTAGATAAAAACCTGATTTAGATTCAAGCTAATATTTCTCAGCCGTTAGATCGAAAACTTAGCTTGTTATACACACTTGACAATGCACGTTTCTAGGTTTGTTAACCGTAACCAAACATATGCACTTGTTGGTTCAACAATAGTTAACCAATTGGTTAGCCATATGAGCATTTCATATCAACCATGTTCTTCTTCACCATAACTAGTTCAAGTGACTTCAAATGAACCAGTTAGAGAGTTGTTCAATTGCAACGAAATCTCATGTACTATACAAGACACAATTGAAGCAAAGATGATTTGATTCACTTGAATAGGTTCATGAAATTTTATAGCCACGGTTTGCAAACTGCATTCCTTAATCTTTTTAAGATTAAGTTTAGAAATCATCTTTAGATATATAACCTTCTTAAGTTCGCACACTAGGTTCGCGGACTTAAGCAACCGGGTAGAGTTTACAAACTCCAGCAGAAAATCTCGGCAAAAGACCTTCTGCCGGTTCACGGACTGGTACTCAGGAAACTAGTTTGTCAACTCCAGCAGAATTTCTCGGGATGAGAAGTTCGGCAGTTCGCGGACTTGAAAACAAGCCATTCTTCCGGTTTCTCTTGATCAACAAAGTTCGCAAACTTTGGTTCAAGGAATAGGACTTATGCACATATGTGTTTCCACAACAATACTTATGTCCATCATTGGTTATGTAATCTAAACTCTCATTCCAATCATTGAAACATTCTTAGAGGACGTTATATAGTTGTTACACTATTTCTCGTCAAAGCAATTTTCAAAGTGATTGAAACATATCATGATTTTCGTCACTAGGTAAAGATAAACATGGTCGAAGCGAAATGCTTACCAACACATATTGTTAGATATAGATAGGCGAGGTATACTCGGCTCGAAATACCAAATGTGTATAATCTAAGTCTATATATAGCATACGACTTCTTGTCTCAAAGAGTAGGAGATAGAGTAGATAGACTTTTGAGTGACAGATAAGTTCAAGTCTTCACATACCTTTTTGTCGAGAAGTTCCACCGGTTCTTTGAGTATTTCTTCTTCTTGTATGATGAATCGCCATGAAGTCCTTGAGCTCAACTACATTTTCTATCCTAGTCCGAGACTTAGCTATAGTAGACTAGAAATCAAGACTTATAGTTTTGATCACTAACATTGACAAACATGCTTGAGATAATAACGCATGCGAGTTCGACCGAGCAATTCTCTAACAAAAAGATTGTGGTATATTTGGGTACCTTCGTCTTTTGAATAGGTATTACTCGGAAGATCTGAAGATCGTGAATACGTATCGACTACAATGAATACATCATCCTTCCACTTGAGGTTAGCGATACTGAATTTACTTGTTTCCGTTCCTATCGTTGCTTTCAAGTCGCTTAAGACGGAAAACATAACATGCGAGGTTATATTTAATACTCTAGTATTATACTTGGGATCATTTTATTATGATCAAAGTGTCAAGAAAGAATAATTGGTTACGAATTATAACGTTTATCTTTTGAATTTCGTAAATGTGGCATCAACAACTCGTTACTTGATTGTGTATTGGATGTAGGTGTGATTTCATCCTAGGAAACTATGTTTAAAGGAATTACATATACGAAACTTATATGTTCTTTGTAGAACCGATCCTAGCTATTGTTGGGAGTCATGGTAGAACCGCTCCCACGGCCAAAATCGATCCTTCATATTCACATATTACTTTACGGTTTTGTGTGAGTTTGGAATTAGGGTTTGCTAAATAGGAAAGTTCTGGATGTCGACATAATTTGGACATGAATAAAAATCTTATCTTTTATTGTCCAAAGATATTCGTTGATACTCAAGGTGATCCCAATTCGAAATATTGAGAATCTTTTAATTAAGATTTTCGATTATAGGTAGAGATGCACATGGGTTGGGTTCAGGTTTCATCTAAAACCAACTACCAACCCCTCCCGCCTAATTTTCAGTTCGGGTTTTGACCCACCCTCTACGATCCGGTTGGTTTCAGGTTTAAACTCGCATTAACACGGTTGTCAGTTGATCTCATATATTTGGGAAATGGTGTCAAGAATGAATTCCAGCGTAATGGAATGGGGAAGGTAAATGAAGCAACCATTTACTCCCCATTGGAAATAGCACTACTACAACATATTTTTACTGTGATTTGCACGAACGACAACAAACTCCAAGAATTAAGAATAAATTTATCATTTCATAATGGACAGTGGAGTACCCACAACACATCATACCGTGGAGATTATCCAACTGGAGCATTAATTATGCTGCTATTATAGTCCCCGCTTCTGTCTTTCATTTGGAGAATACTCATCAGTGTTTCTTAGCTCTTTTAGCCTGTTATACTTTTAATGTTTTCCATTAGAATTAAAACATAAGTGGAATTCATTCTCCATTGTCCATTAACTTTCTATCAACGCTCCGTATTTATAGGATTTTTCGGGTACGTTCAAGTGGGTTTTAAATCATAACCAACTACCAACCCATCTATATCGAGTTTTTATATTCATTATCAACTACCGCTACGGGCTGGTTCGGTTTAAAAACTCACGGTTTCATTGGGTACGGGCGGGTTCGGGTAAGAGCGTCGGGTCTTGTGCAGCTCTAATTATATGCTTTTGATTTTCTAGCAAATCAAAATATATGTATTGGAAAATTATATTAATTAAGTGCTAAACTAATATTAAATATTTTCTAATGAGAGATTTTGGAATTACAGGTTGGGTATTCGTTGGAATAGGAAAACTGAAATTAGGAACTTATTGCGTATCTTGAGAACATTTTCAGTTTTGGAATTTCCTTGTTGTCCAAACCACCTTGGTTTATAAATAGTTGAGTTTGCATTTCATTCGTGTTGTTTCTGGTGGAGCCGTCTATCCGGCGAGGGAAGTACCCTAATTAGGCGAAATATCTTATGACCGCTCGTGTAAAGACTTATGTGGAAGTTAAAATCTCTCCGAGTACCGTTGGTGAGAAACTAGATAATTGCATTGTTATTTTAGTTTTCCATAGTTGATTTGATTGACTAACAGTTGTTGAAACTTTGATTGCACCCAGATAAGAGTAGTTGTGAGAGGTGATGAAGAAGATGCGATCATCCACTCAACTAAGTATGTGATGTTGATCATACATGTAAGACATGCAGGTTTCAACCAATCACATGCAAGCTATGTTGCAAGTAGGCAGTGACAGGTCAAGTCTCATATGACTTGCCAGAAGAAGCACTGAAATACTAGTAATTGGCGTTCTTAAACAAATTATGTTATTAAGTTATAAAACCAATACATATAATTTATCGCTCATAATGGACGGTCTGTATCTGTCACAGATCCTTTTATATGGTTTTTTAAAGGAGCCTGGTCGGTCCTATTTGGTCGACCATTGATAGCGGTATATTTTAGCTATGGACGATTTGATTGGTCCGTCGAGGATAGGGATGACAGATAGTAGTCATGATAACTCATTGATCGACCAAAATTGAATTTAAACAGGTCAAATCAGCCAGTTAAGTTGAGCGGTTAAGATCAATATACAACTAACATGGACGATTTTATTTAACCTAATAAGGTATTAAGGCAGCTCGACTAGCCTACATTGGCTAGTCATTAGGAACGGAGCATGAAGGCTACAAGCGACCTGATTGGCTGAAAAAATAGAAGGGCAACATGTAGTCATCATGGAGCTTGATCGGTCGAGCATAGTAAGAGCCAGGATAGTTAAACCATCCGGCCAAGTTGGATGGTCGTGATCGTTTTGCGACTGACTTGGGCGGCCAAGATTTAGTTTTAAATAAATCTACGTAGCTCGACTAGCCTACTTTGGCCGGCTATTGGAAGCGGAGTATATAGGCTAAGACCGATCTGATTGTCCAAGACAATAGATGAGCGACAGATAGTCAGTATAGCCTCTGATTGACCGAGCATGGGAGGAGCTAGGCTTTCTAATTTTCCCAACCAAGTTGGGTGGTCATGATTGTTTTACGACTGACTTGGGAGGCCAAGATTTAATTTTAATAAAACTAAACAGCTTGACTAGACTACATTGGCCGACTATTAGAAGCGGAGCATATATACAGGCTATGAGTTTGATTAGTCAATTAAAAAAGGGGAGACAAGTAGTCAATATGAGACGTGATTGGTCGGCTATAGGAGGCATGGATCTTGTTGGATCGGCCGGAAAAGGATACGACCAAGCTCCTTCCGTGACTAACCTAGTCACGGAAGATTCGTTAATCCCTTAGTCAGTCACGGTTTAACTTTAATTCAATTTTTCGACCTTGGCTAAGGTTTTATATCCACCCACAAGAATCATTAATTCATAGCTTGCCTAGGATTAGTCTCGACCAATAGGAATAGAGATATCTTGCTTGGGCAAAATAATCAAATTTTGTGAGTTGACACAAAATTAGGTCAAATAATTGAAATTTGTGTATTAACACAAAATTGAATAAATTAAGTGAATTTTGCGCATTAGCACAAAATTATTACTCTTGGAAGTAGCATGGCAGCTATCTGGTCTTGTTGGCACAACCTGCGATGCTCTTGATCAGTAAGTATTAAGAGTTCAGCTGGGGAACATTGCACTAAATAAGTACTCAATTGGCTCTATGCTAGTGAGCAATTCATCTAGGAGGTTGAGTTTTCATGATAAAATATTAGAACGTCTGGGATTATGGAAACATGCACCAATACTGTTCTGATAATTTTATATATGTAGGTACTACATTACGTAGCGAATATTGTTATACATATACGTATATTTCTGAGTTCGTCCAGGCGAAGCTCATAAACATATCTATATATGTATGAGAAGAGAGGCATAAGCTCTCCCCAGATTTTGATATATTCTTTAAATTCCTTACGGAATGTGAGCATATCAAGGTCCAGCATTCCTGATGCCAGTTCAGGTAGACAGACTTTTAAAGTTTTCGCCCTAAGTTAAAAACCATCATCGACAACCCCGATTTGGCAGATAAATTTTTCCGAATGGAATATAAGTGATGATAATACCCTAAGTGAAAAGCGGGGGTCTAACAACCACACTCAATATTTTGCTTAGCAATCTGTATGGACAAACTCTAATATACATTTAAGAGAATCAACTAGACAGTCAGACTCAATCTTAACGAAAGTATATCAAAGAGCTATATCTCACTTTCTCGTACTTACTCAAGAAAATAGAAATCTGCGAGTCTAATTGAATACAAGAGAAATCACTTGAACGGTACCAAAGACCAATGTTCAAGGATCAAACAATTTTAATCAACAATCAAAAGTTGGATTTCCCAATTGACCGATTCAACGCACAACCTGTGATATTTCAATTATATAACAGAATATAATGCGGAAAAGAAATAACACAGACACCAGAAGTTTTGTTAACGAGGAAACCGCAAATGCAGAAAAACCCCGGGACTTAGTCCAGATTGAACACACACTATATTAAGTCGCTACAGACACTAGCCTACTACAAACTAACTTTGTTCTGGACTGTAGTTGAACCCCAATCAATCTCACACTGATCCAAGGTACAGTTGCGCTCTTTAGTCTCTGATCCCAGCAGGATACTACGCACTTGATTACCTTAGTTGATCTCACCCACAACTAAAAGTTGATACTGAAAAGGCGAGGGTACCCAAATATACCTCAAGCTAAAACTTTTCCTACCTAAAAGTTGATACTGAAAAGGCGAGGGTACCCAAATATACCTCAAGCTAAAACTTTTCCTACCTATAATTCCTTTCTCCGAAAGTGATTTTCTATGGATTGAGTCGAGACAATACAACTAATCGGTTCATACTTCGTGTGATCGTCTATGGATACGATATCGAGACAATATAACAACGAAGTATGTTTACTTGATACAAAGGTTCGGACATAACCAAACACAATAGGATTGCTTATCAAGTAAATAGGAATTAACGTTTGTGTAATGCGGAATATAAAAGTAAATGACACAGCAAGATTTTGTTAACGAGGAAACTGCAAATGCATAAAAACTCCGGGACCTTTTCCAGAATTGAATACTCTCAGGATTAAGCCGCTACACAAAATTACACTAACTTCGTATAGTTGAGACCAAGTAACTAACCATATAGTTCACCTAGTTCCTTCTGTATTCCTACGCCTCCAACTTATAAATAAGTCACGTACTTGAAATAATTCTTTTGGTTCGTATTCCAAACAGTAAAGGAACAACAAATCTGTTTGGTATCAACCCTATTCAACCAAGTGATATGAGTCGGACAAAGGATCTTCCGTTTATCTCAACATAAACTCCTTCGTCGGGTCCTTAGATCTATCTTGTATTTAATCACCCAAAGGTAATCGTTTAAGATTAAGCCAACAACACCTATAATCCGAAGAATCGTGTTTATGCCGATTTACTCAGTTAATCAATCCAATCTACCACAAGGATAAACCGATTATTAATTGGATCCTATTTTACCGAAACAAGTATTGTGCACACCAAATATTATAAAATCCAAGTCAGATATTCAATATCTTCTTTTTCTTCAAATCTTCTTAAATCTTAAGTAAAAACCTGCACACAATCACTTGAATCTCTTATGATCAATCACGCACAGAACGGAGTCTGTTAACAATGTATTATCACAAGATCGTCTTTATAACTAACAACATTCTAAAGATCCCTGTCGAAACTCTGAACTAGTTTGAGTGAATCTTATATCAGAAGAGAAGATTCTCAAGAATAAACAAACTAGGTGCAATCAGATTTCAACCACCGTTAGTCAATCGAAAACAAAAGATAAACCGCAATTATCTAGTTTCCCACCAACGGTACACGCTATAGCTTCTCAATCCCAAAGAAGACTTTATACTGAGCAGGAGTAAGATATTTTGCCTAATTATCTTACTCTCTTCTCCGAATAGGCGGCTACACCAGTAACAACAATAAAAGAGTAAATATGTTGTTACGAAGGATTAGTTTGCTAGAAAGGAAAATTTCGAGTATTTATAGACAAGGAAGTTTGGACACCAAGGAATTTCCAAGACCGAAAATATTCTCAAGATATTCACAAAAGCACAGATTCGGTTTTCATAATTCCTGGAAATGCTCTATCCAAATATAACGATCGAAATCTCTCGGAAAATATAATTAGTAAATTCACATTACTAATTCTGTAATTTCCCTACAAAATGAAATTAATAACCTTAATTAAAAGATTCTTAACTTGCTTATGTTTCGATCCTGGGATTCTCTTCCCTTAGCCGTTAAGGAATATCTTTGAACAATTAAAGAAATACACATTCACAACACGTGTTCAAAGTTTGTCGACATCTCTACTTTGTAAGTTCTCTTTCACACTTACAACCTTGAAACCGATTTGCCACACTTCCAAACAAGTTTATAATTGGTTCATCTAACTTTCAAGAACTATGTGATTGATAAAACCAACATTCAATCACAATCATGGGTTTACGGTTCTACCAAAACAAGTTTCGGTTCTACCTCCATGTGAGTACTGTGCATAGTCACACTAGCTTTCCAAAAATTCGGTTGCCTAGGTACTAGGATCGGTTCCCCACATATATGGTATCTAACTTATATGTGTTGCACATGTCCATAGGATCGGTTCCCCTTTGCCTAAAAACGTGTTGCACATGTCCATAGGATCGGTTCCCCTTTATGCTATAAACCTTGCTGCACCCCATACAAGGATCGGTTCCCTTTGATGTACTGCACCCCTTACAAGGATCGGTTCCCCTTTCCTTTTAATTGGTCAGACATACAAAATCTGATCATACCACAGGTGATTACTTAAGATCTATTTTACTAATAAAAGTTATACCAATACATAAGTCAGGTCTTTGTGAATAGTTCTACCAAGAACACAACAAGTTGTGAGCGGTTATACTCTATCACACATATTGGTTGTTCATAAGATATGCAATGAATAAAAAAACCAATAACACCTGAAAATTTTCTTTTCGGTCCACAAACAAGTTTATGAACTTACTTCCTTAGAACACATGTAAACATTGTTCCCTAGGATGAAATCCTCACCTCATACCCATATATAATCCGAATAGCATTCAAATGATTATGGCGATGTCTTATCTACAAAGTTTAATGGTTAAGCAATAAACCTCGTATTGTATTCCTTAATATTATGTCTATCTAGAGTTTATATATGCTTCGCAGTTATGTTTTCAATATGCACGACTTGAAAGATACGTTAGGGAATGAAAAAGTTCAAGTCAAATATCACTAACCTCAAGTGGAAGGATGATTGTTGTTGTTGTAGCTCTTTGCTTCTTCACATCTTCAAGACTTCGCAATACTTGTAATGTCTCATATCCTAATACTTTCAAGCTAACCTATACGAAGTTGACTCTAGTACATAATCAAGCGACTCTTAACATGAGTTTTGATTCACTAAAATATGACAACCAAACTTGACATACCAACGATTGGTGGGTTCAACCGAGCAATGCTCTAACAGCTACGACCCAAAGTTGAAGACGTTAATAAACAAATCTGTATCACACATAAAAGTCTATGGTAATAGATAAATCTGTTTCCCACAGAAATACCTACAATTTTTTGTTCCGTCTTTTGATAAATCAAGGTGAACATGAACCAATTGATAACCCGGACTTATATTCCCAAAGAATAGCCTAGAATTATCAATCACCTCACAATAATCTTAATCGACTGGAGAAACAAGATATTGTGGAATCACAAACAATGAGACAAATGTGTTTGTGACTACTTTTATATCTTGCCTATCGGATAAATTAATCTCAATCCAATCTTACGATTATACTCAAATACGATAGAAACAGAAAGATCAGATCACGCAACTACAGAAAAAATATTTGGGTCTGGTTCAGAATCCCAATGAAGTCTTCAAGTAGTTAACCTACAGGGTCTCGATAGAAACCTAAGGTTAAAGGAGAATCGACTCTAGCTAATACAACTAGTATCACACATAAGGTGTGGGGATTAGGTTTCCCAGTTGCTAGAGTTCTCCTTTATATAGTCTTTCAAATCAGGGTTTGTAATCAATGTTAGCTTAGTAACAAAGCATTCAATATTCACCGTTAGATGAAAACCTGATTAGATTCAATCTAATATTTTTCAACCGTTAGATCGAACTTAGCTTGTTACACACAAATGAAATTCACGTTTATTTAGGTTTGTGTAACCGTACCCAAACATGTACATTTAGTCGGTTCAACAGTAGTTAACCAAATGGTTAGCCATATGAGCACTTTAATATCAACCATATTCATCTTAACCATAACTAGTTCAAATGACTCAAGAGAACTAGTTAGAGAGTTGTTCATTTGCTTAGATAGCAAAAACGATTTGATTCACTCGAATCAATTCATGAAATTTATAGCCACGGTTTGCAAGTATGCATTCCTTAGTTTATATAATTTTAAGTTCACGAATAATAGTTTTTAGAAACTAACCCACTTAAGTAGGCATATTGGTACGCGGGCTTAAGTACCCGGAATAAGTTTGTTTTCAGTTCACAAACTGCAGCAGAAATTTACGGGATGTGAACTTCCGACAGTGCGCGTACTGGTACGCGAACTTTAGTTCCGGTTTTCCTGAGCAGCAAAGTACGCATACTTTGGTTCAAGGAATAAGGACTTACACACGTATGAGCTATCACACAATGTTTATATCCTTTCAAGGTTATATTCTAAACTCTATTTCAATCATTGAAACATTCTTAGAGGACGTTATATAGTTGTTGTTCACAAGCTATTTTTCGTCAAAGTGATTTTCAAGTAATTGAAACTAATATGACTTTCGTCACTAGTAAAGATGAACTTGGCCAAAGCGAAAGCTTGCCAACACATATTTCGAGAAATAGATAAGCGAGGTAAACTCGGCTAGAAATAACAAATGTGTATAATCATAGTCTATATAGCAATGCGACTTTTGTCTCAAAATAGGAGATAGAGTAGATAGACTTTTGAGTGATAGATAAGTTCAAGTCTCCACATACCTTTTAGTCGATGAAGTTCCACCAGTTCCTTGAGTAGTTCTTCGTCTTTGTATGATGATTGTCATGGAGTCTAGAGCTCAACTACACTTTCTATCCTGGTCCGAGACTTAGCTAATAGTAGACTAGAAATCAATACTTATAGTTTTGATCACTAACATTGATAAACATGCTTGAGATAGCAACGCATGCGGGTTCAAAAGAGTAGTGCTCCAACAATATCCCCTTTTGTCAATTTTAGTGACAAAAGTATCAATACATATAGAATACAAAATAAATAAATAAACTTTTGGAGCTTCTCTTACACATGCATGATCTCCTTGGTTCTTCAACATTACTCGAAATCTTCGTCACTTCCAAGTACTCCAATGATTCCAAAGGTTGTGAGTTTAGCATCATCGTTGTTGAAAATCCGTAGCTATAACAATGAGAAAACAAGATTTCTCAATCATTGTTACACAGTGTCGTAGTATTATTAGACACCATCAAAGTTCAATTGTATCACAAGTTTGGAAACAATACTATGGTGATACGTATCACTCCCCCTTAGTCAATACTTATCTCACATGGAAACCACTCCCCCTTACATAATGATCCGAAAACCATATGTATTTGTAGTGTGAATTACACATTAATTCTCCCTCTTTTTGTCAATAAAATTGGCAAAGGTACGAAAACTAGTGGGATCCTAATGAAATCTCCATAGAGACATTTCATGACCAAAAGAAAGCACATATCAACTTTTTAGATGCCATCATCTAGCTGAAGCTAAATGCATTCATCAAGGAGTTTATAAAGATACAAGATAACCCCTATCATATTCCACAGCCGCACTCCCCACAAAGATTTGGCAATTAAGCACAAGTTCAATTAAGAAATCTCCCCCATAAAATGTCATTCCCGAAATAACAACAAGAGCGACCTTACTTTCACAAGAAAATAAGGATTTCTTTGGACATAACAAATCACATACGAATATGAATTTGAATCCAAAATACTCAATTAAATTAACCATCTGTAGGTGTTTCGAAGAAGAAAACTTTCTTTTTCTCGCATGCACAAGAAAACCCATAATTAATTTAATCGTAAATGCTCGACATAAGAGAACTTATGGAGCCGCACAATATATACATAAAAATATGGATCAGGGAAGATCAATATTGTGGAATAGACAAGGATTCATTCTATTTTCCATCACTTTGCACAATGACATACAATATACATAATCCTCGTAAACAAAAGTTCATCCTATCTTCCATCAATATTTGCATAATGACATGCAATAGTCTTAACTTTTGTAATGTCAAAAGTTTATTCATTCTTTTATCAATACTTTCATATCGACATGTGAAAGACTAACTTTTGACAAAATATGGGACAATCATAGTTCACGGACGCAAACACACATATCCCATAACACATTGCAATATATAAAACCATAAAGATTAATACTGCAAAAATCATCTACCAAACAATTTTAGAATTTAAAAAAATAAACCTAAAAACAATGAAGATGAAAACGTTGGACATAGCTATGTGTAATCACAATAATGGCTATTCCAAACTCTAGTTTTTCTTCCTAAAAACACAAGAATAAAATTCTCATAAGAATATTTCCTAGACAAAATCAAAACAACTCTTAGAGAAAATGATTCGGAAAACACATTAAACATAGCCAGCAACCAAAGATTGAACATGGACGAGTTCATCAGTTGCTTTCTTCAGTTCATTTTTCAGTAAATCAAGATTCGTTGTTGCAATTCCAAGTTGTTCACGTACGACCTCAAAATCTTGAAGAAGATTTCCCAACAGCTGTGATGACATCTGAACTGGTAGTTTGTTTTCATGATCAACATCATGATAGCAGGTTATGAAAACAGGGTTCTCGTGAAACTAGATAGGCTTTCCCTTCTTTACATTGTCTTCCTTGTTGCATCCATCCATTGTGTACACAGAAATCAGGTGAACCTTTTGGCGTTACGGAACGTGTATGTACCAAAACTGAGCATGATACATGTGTATATTTATATATATACACATGTATATATATATATATATATATATATATATATATATATATATATATATATATATATATATATATATATATATATATATATATATATCTTAGGAAACCCTAGGGATACTCGTATACGTTCCGTGTGGGTCAGGTGTACGTGCAGTTATAGTTACAACCTTGGTACTAGACCAAAAGAATAATGGAGCTAATTTTAGAAGGGATCTTGAAAAACTCAAGAATCATTCTAAACAAGGATGACCTTCTTAGTTCAAGGGAACATAAGAGAACCGTTGAAAATCAAGGCAATCAACAAGAAATTATTCTCAAGAGTGAACGATCAAAAAAAATTACATCATGTAAAGTACTGGAGCAAGGCTCAACAGTTTAATAATCATTGTTTCGTAAATAAAAAGAAATATAACAACTACTTTCTCAAGACACACAGGTTTCTTGAGAATTATAAGCATCCTTCCATATTACAAGAAGGATGCTATATTGAGTAGTCATGTTGTATTTTGATGAGCTTTTTGCTCATCAAGCATATTGTCTTCTTCTTTCTTTCCTTCTTGAAGATTTTCGTAAAAATCACTAGGATTAGTAGAAAGAGATTTAACCAGAGAGGAACAAGGAATACCTGAACCTGCTGCTTTCCTTGCCCTTTTGATCCTCCGTTTGAGTCTGATTATGCTGATCTTGAGCTCCGAGACTCGATTATTGATATGAATGAAATCTGGAGCAGACACCTCGGGTTCACTGTCTTTTTTAGAAGGAGATAAAGAATTTGGATTTTCTTTCTCCTATGCCTTTTTCTCTTCTCAGAGTAATTTAAAAATTCAGTTGTCCACCTGACATCTTCCTTCTACAACTGTAGGCATTTTTTGTCTCAAAATCATAATCTAGAAATGACTCATCACAACATTTCTCTTGATTGTAGACACTGCCTTTTACTCCAGCGATATGAGAGATAGGTTTAATTACTTCTTTAGACAACCATGCAAGAATGTTGTGAAGTTTCTCATTCCTCAGTCGAAAACGACATCTTCGTTCAAGATGTCCTTTATTTCCGCAATAATAGCAGTTAAAGGATTTGTTCTTGACTGTTCTCATGCGAGTTAATTTGAAGGAGTAAAATCCTTGTTCCTAAGACTGTCGGCTGCTTGAGAAGTTTTTTCACATGAAGAGTTTCCATTAACATGAACAAAATTAATCTTACCAGTACTTGGGCGGATATTCCCTTATAGCCCAGACCACGTGTATCACGATGTTCTTTACATGCTCCAAGCATAGAAGATAATTTTGTAGAGCTAGAATTAAATCTTTTCAGATTTTCTTCCAGTGATTTTACCTTATTGAGAGCAGCTACGAGATCAGTCTCCAACGATTTTTGTTTGGTGAGGAGACTGAGTTTTCTGTCACTAAAACATTTTTGTTGAGAGTCATATCTTTGCTTCAGATTCCGCAAGTCTTTCTTTCAACACAAAGAGATTTTGAAGAATTTTGTCACACTCAGACCTTTTTGAGCGTAAGTCTTCGTCTCGATCTTTAACGGTAGATTGTAACAGTTTATATCCACAATCATAACCTTTAAAGAGTTTTTCATCTTTCTGTTTCCTTGCCAGAGAGGTGCCAAATATTTTCTCTAGCAAGCTGTTGACTTCTTTTCTTTCAAATCATGGTCAAACATCTTGATATATTGAGAGGCTTCCTCATCAATAATTTTTCCTTCTTCTAAATCACTCTCATCTAAAAGATCATCCAACTGTTCATCAAGATACTTTTCCCAGTTGAAGTCAGATTCAAACACATAGGAAGAAACAAGAGATTTCTTAGATGTCTCAGGATTTCGAAACATCTCAGGGAAACTCTGATCCGGTGTTGCGTTATCAGAGATAGTACTCTTGTCCATCGAGTCAGATCGTTACAAACACAGACTTATAAGGTCTTTAAACGTGTTTGCCTGCTCTAATACCAATTGAAAAAGCGGGGGTCTAACAACCACACCCAATATTTCACTTAGCAATCTGTATGGAAAAACTCCAATATACTTTTAAGAGAATCAACTAGACAATCAGACTCAATCTTCACGAAAGTATATCAAAGAGTTATATCTCACTTTCTCGATTCAATACTTACACAAGCAAATAGAAATCCGCGAGTCTAATTGATTACAAGAGAAATCACTTGAACGGTACCAAAGACCAATGTTCAAGGATTAATCAATTTCAATCAACAACCAAATGTTGGATTTCCCAATTGATCGATTCAACGCACAACCTGTGATATTTTAATTATATAACAAAATATAATGCGGAAAAGAAATAACACAGACACTAGAAGTTTTGTTAACGAGGAAACCGCAAATGCAGAAAAACCCCGGGACCTAGTCCAAATTGAACACACACTGTATTAAGCCGCTACAGACACTAGCCTATTACAAAATAACTTCGGTCTGGACTGTAGTTGAACCCCAATCAATCTCACACTGATCCAAGGTACAATTGCACTTCTTATGTCTCTGATCCCAGCAGGATACTACGCACTTGATTCCCTTAGCTGATCTCACCCACAACTAAGAGTTGCTACGACCCAAAGTCGATGACTTTAATAAACAAATCTGTATCACACAGAAAAGTCTACGGTAATAGATAAATCCGTCTCCCACAGAAATACCTACAAGTTTTTGTTCCGTCTTTTGATAAATCAAGGTGAACAGGAACCAATTGATAACCCGGACTCATATTCCCGAAGAACAACCTAGAATTATCAATCACCTCACAATATTCTTAATCGATTAGCGAAACAAGATACTGTGGAATCACAAACGATGAGACTAATGCGTTTGTGACTACTTTTATATCTTTACTATCGGAGAAATTAATCTCAAGCCAATATTATGATTGTACTTAAATACGATAGAAACAGAAAGATCAGATCATACAATTACAGAGAAAATAGCTGGGTATGGATTCACAATCCCAATGAAGTATTCAAGTCATTAACCTATAGGGTCTCGATAGAAACCTAAGGTTAAAAGAGAATCAACTCTAGCTAATACAACTAGTATCACACTGAAGGTGTGGGGATTAGGTTTCCCAGTTGCTAGAGTTCTCCTTTATATAGTCTTTCAAATCAGGGTTTGCAATCAATGTTAGCTTAGTAACAAAGAATTCAATATTCACCGTTAGATGAAAACCTGATTAGATTCAAGCTAATATCTTTCAACCGTTAGATCGAACTTAGCTTGTTACACACAAATGAAATGCACGTTTATTTATGTTTGTGTAACCGTACATGTACATTTAGTTGGTTCAAAAATAGTTAACCAAATGGTTAGCCATATGAGCACTTTCATATCAACCATATTCATCTTAACCATAACTAGTTCAAATGACTCAAGAGAATTAGCTTGAGAGTTGTTCAATTGCTTAGATCTCATAGAAGTATATAAGACACAATTGAAGCAAAAACGATTTGATTCACTGGAATTAATTCATGAACTCTATAGCCACGGTTTGCAAGTATGCATTCCTTAGTTTATATAAGTTTAAGTTCACGAATAATCGTTTTTAGAAACTAACCCTCTGAAGTACGCATACTGGTACGCGGACTTAAGTACCTGAAATAAGTTTGTTTTCAGTTCACAAACTCCAGCAGAAATTCACGGGATGTGAACTTCGGACGGTGCGCGTACTGGTACGCGGACTTCGGTTCTGGTTTTCCTGAGCAGCAAAGTACGCATACTTTGGTTCAAGGAATAAGGACTTACATACGTATGAGCTATCACACAATGTTTATATCCTTTCAAGGTTATATTCTAAACTCTATTTCAATCATTGAAACATTATTAGAGGACGTTATATAGTTGTTGTTCACAAGCTATTTTTCGTCAAAGTGATTTTCAAGTAATTGAAACTAATATGACTTTCGTCACTAGTAAAGATGAACTTGGCCAAAGAGAAAGCTTACCAACACATATTTCGAGAAATAGATAAGTGAGATAAACTCGGCTCGAAATAGCAAATGTGTATAATCATAGTCTATATAGCAATACGACTTTTGTCTCAAGATAGGAGATAGAGTAGATAGAATATTGAGTGATAGATAAGTTCAAGTCTCCACATACCTTTTAGTCGATGAAGTTCCACCAGTTCCTTGAGTAGTTCTTCGTCTTTGTATGATGATCTCCATGGAGTCTAGAGCTCAACTACGCTTTCTATCCTAGTCCGAACTTAGCTAATAGTAGACTAGAAATCAAGACTTATAGTTTTGATCACTAACATTTACAAACATGCTTGAGATAGCAACGCATGCGAGTTCCACCGAGCAGTGCTCTAACACTAAGTTTACACCGAGGCATTTTCAACACAACTAGTTTAAGAATTAGCAAAATGTTGGGAGCAATGCAAGGATGGGTGACTTCTCGGAAGTTGCTATTGGATGACCGCAACAGCTAAGTGGGGACAGTACCAGTAGAGGATCAGGTCATTATAGTCGCTACACACAGATACCGCCTGATACCGATGGGAACCAGATATAAAGTCATATAAAGTCAACACATGCTCAAATTTCTATGCGAGTTTGTATAAAATGAATTTGATTATTATTATTGGAAACAAGAGCAGATTGGAAATAGTTAAATTTTTCACAGCTTTATTAATTTTTCTAGGACTTATATTATTTCAATATGCATTAGAAATATTTGTGAATGTGAGGAACACGAGGAGGATCTTATGAGGTTCATCTAGTTCCTATGCACATCCACAATTGATATATGGGCCGGAAGAACAAAATCAAGCATCCGCTAGTTATTCAAATTTTAGAGGAGAAATTAATTTCATTTTTAATATATTATTACATAATTGTTATGAACATAGATATATATTCTTATGCCAGGTATAGGCCCGTCATGCTCCCTGGTAGCGTAGCCACCGGTTTACTCCTCACTGAGCAAATTCGATCCTCTTAAATCCATATTAAAGTTAAAATAATTACGTTTGAGCAGAGACTCGAACTGCTGACCTCCTATCTGAGAGTCAGACTCCAGATCAACTGGACCTCTTGATTACTGGAGATATAAAATCTGTTTACTGATATATCGATATAATGTTATCATTTGCGATTTGTGAGGGACTATATTGACACCCGATACGGAAAACCATGACTATAATGGAGCTAGGCCATGCCAACCCTAGGATCGATAAAGTAGTCATTGGGAAAATTTATCGGCTTCCGTCCATACAAAGCAAAAGATTATACTCAAATGAGTTAGATAATTGATCGTTTAATCTGCAGACGTGTATTCAATTTGAGAGATAAATTATTGTCTTTGCATCAACTTTGATAAACTATAAAATTACTAATATAATGATGAGCTTTAACTTTTAAGACCGTCTGCATTATTATTGGCTTACAGGGTACTAATGTCTGTTTTGCACGATAAACTTGTTTGCAACAAGTAATTTGTACTGAATGTATTCTCTCGCCATACATACTCCACTGTGTATATGTACAGTTCTCTCCATATTTTTCTTTGTTTCCTATTCTTTTCTTCTTCTCGTCGTCACCCTCACGGATATCAGACGAACCGAACGGCGCGGCCGTACCCATGTTTCCAAACTTCCATCAGTAGTCATTTAATGCACAGCAAGAGAGAGATATTTTCAAATCTCCGAAAAAGAGACTAATTGTCTCTCAATCACCCACAAATTTGAAAGACGGGTAGAGAGAGTCAAATCTGTTGGATTTAATGCATCATCACCAAGATATATCAACACTAACGTGTCGATCAGACAGATGAGGATTGGGATTCTGAGAGTATGGCAGTGGTACCAGTATCAAGTGCATGGTTTCAACATCTAAACAGTTGTGGTATGGTTTTTCGCGCTTTAATATTACCAGTCAATAGTGCGGCTTGACCATCACCATCTCCTTTCACAGGCGCATGGAACAACACACTTAGCTATACCTAGCAAGCTTAGCTATGTGTATCTCTATCTCTTTGTACGTAAAAGTGGTACGTACTGTTTTAGTTTTGGGTCAGAAAAAGGTACAATGGAAGATATGGTAGATAATGAGGAGAAGAACCCTACGTATGGCCTATGTCTACTCTACAATCTACACTAATGATTTTCATGAAAATGGGTCATATCAGTCGATGAGATCGAGATGATCTGACTTAAATTCCAAAATCTCACTCTATTTTTATGCTGAAAAACAATAGTCAAATTCTGATCAAAGACTGAGTCAAGGTTACTTAAAATGGAATTCATTTCTTGCATTAAATGTTTCACTGAAAACCTCACACTCATAGAAGCAAGAGCATATTTGCATGCGAAAACTCTACTGCAAACAAAAATTCGGAATAGTACTGGTCTTGATGATGGTATTAGTATTACTTCTTTTTTCTCTTTACGTACTTTCATGTTCAAACTTTGCATTTATACACTGTGGTTGAAATGACAAGAGAGAGTACTGGTCTTGAGTGAAAGATTTGATAGAATTCGACACACACCACGTGTGGCTTAGGGTTTGCACGTGGACATAAGCCTACTACGGCGGTTGGAAGAAGTTTGATTACACTGTGCATCTCTATCTTTGCTTCACGCAATCATGTTTGCAAGGTTGTCTAGAATAGATATATATGATTTTTTGCCGTGGCTTTAAAGTTTCTACTTAAATTTCAAACACCACCCTCCACCTCCACTCCGACTTAGTATTTTAAGTCCTCCTCTAGTAACCCACCACCAAAATTTCTTTAAATGGAGTACTAAAATACAAAACCCATCTCTCTCTTTCTTTTTCTTCTTTCTCTATATACTGTAGTCTATTAAATGGTCTAAGAAATAGAATTGTTGTCTCTTTATCTAAGAGGATATTGCTATATAAATAGAGAGAGTCAGAGGTTTCTAGGAAGAGAGGAGAAAGTATAGTAGACGATCATAATAAGATGATGATGAGTAGTGGAAGCAGTAGTAGTAGCAGCAGCAGCAGCAATGGAGGTAATGGGCCATGTGGTGCATGCAAATTTTTAAGAAGGAAATGCGTAAAGGGGTGTATTTTTGCACCATATTTTGATTCCGAACAAGGTTCAACACATTTTGCTGCAGTTCATAAGATATTTGGTGCAAGTAATGTTTCAAAGCTTTTGTTACGTTTGCCTGCTCATAAACGTGTTGATGCTGTTGTTACTATCTGTTACGAAGCTTTATCTCGAATTCGTGATCCTGTTTATGGTTGTGTTGGTCATATCTTTGCTCTTCAACAACAGGTAATCATCAACCAGACATGATTTTCTTTCAGTACTTAATCTTTCTAGATTCTTAGTTTGAGGAGAATCATATATTGATTTCATTGATGAACACACTTTGAGATCTTTGTTTGTTTCTAGCTGATACATGCATGATCCCTTATTATTTTGTTGATTGGTTTTGTTTTGTGTGTTGGAGATATTTAGTGTGTTAGGTTATAATTCAAGTCACTTATGTATAAACAAGTGATTTTGTTTTGCTTGCCGGAGCTAACAAGTAAACTTAGTTAGTATAAGTCAAAAGAAATTTAAGTTGTTTTGGATTTATTTTGTGAGTTTTGACTTGATTTTTATTTATGGTCTCGAGGTATAAACAATTCTATGTTCTCTTGAGCAGTTGAGAAGCTTTAATTGCTTGACGTAAGTTACCTAACCATGTACTAATCCAAATGTAGATGGTTTACTACATTTTAACGCGTCAACTTGTCTAGATTAGCACCATTTTGTGAAGGAACTACTAATAGATAAAACTATAATCTAGCATAAGAAATTCTTATTCTGCTAGTTCTGCCTTAATGTGGACACTAGTCCCGTTGATTAGCTAAAAAGATTACAGACTAACTTTTGAATTGGTTCCAAATGGTTCGACAAAAATGATATTGATTTGGTTCTAAATGTTAGACGAAAAATAGACAGGGTGTTTTGGAAAATAGGCGTATCCCTTTTTAGCTAAGGATGTCTGCCGATATATAACTCCAACATTGTCACCAAACCGAACTTTGGTGTTCATTGAATGTGATTAGCGCAAGTCTTATTCCATTTGTGTAGTTTCTTTTAGCTTTCGGTGAAAAAATGATTCTTTCACTTATTAGTCTTTGTTAAAGACTGTTCATTGATGATTAGTGTTGGAATAACAAAAAAAAAGTTATTTATATATGTACTATGTTAGATTAGGTTGAAATCCACTTAATTAAATGACCTCGGATTAATTAAGGCTTGTTTGTCTTAACTTTTGTGTAAACTTTATTGTCTCAAATTATTGTGGACTCGTTGATACATATCCAATGGGCTCTATGATTATTCTTCCTTTTTTAATTATCGTCTGTGAAATGTGAACCCTATAGACCATCCCCATGGGGGTGATGAAGGGTGAAAGACTAGTACTGTAGTGTAGCTTCATGACATTTGGATTTCAACCAAGGGTGATGACCTCAAAATTCTAGTTTGTTTCTGTTAATTTCATCCAAGCAATGACAACTTGTGTGAGTACATAGCTTTTCTCGCACTTGGTGGAGTGTTGGATCACTATGGAGACGATCCCATACTATAAAACCAACTAATCTCGTTTGAGAATCTCGTTTATTATTGAACAGCACCTTTTCTTTTTTTAATTGTCTGCATGGACCGCACATGAAAATTTTAGCACAATATAACAGTATTGTTGCGGATAATGTAGGTGGTGAACTTGCAGGCAGAGTTGGCATTTGTTCAAGCACACCTCTCAACACTAGAGCTCACATCTCATCAGCAGCATTCCTTGGTCTCTTCACCAACTCCATCTTCTGCACTGACAACCGTTCATGCATCATCAGACATGCTTTCATCTGAAACATCTAATATGTCAACACTGTTTACCTCTTATCAGTCACAACATCAGCAGTTGGATGGGATTCCGACAATGTTAGATACCAGGCGGTATTGCAGCCCACCAACTATTGCTGCTCAAAATCAGCAGCAACAAAACAATGTCGAAGGCGATGGAGATCTTCAAACTCTTGCAAGAGAATTTCTGTCTATATACTTCCCTGAATCAGCAAAACTTCAGACATCAAATGATTCAAATTCTTGGTAGTGCTGAATGATCTGATAAAACTAATGTAGTGATCAACTTTTGGTGCTTTTAGGCAATTTAGATCTTCCTTTATAGTTCGTTATTATTAACCCATACTATTTAACTTCTCTGTAAGATATCATCATGTTGGTTAACTTGCAACTTTTGTTTCTTGGACATCAGGAAAATCCATATATTATCTTGTTTCTCCATAAAAATGACGTCTTTCTTCCTTCAGGAAAGTGATAAAATGACGTCTATTTGATATTTATTTGGTACCATACCTATATACTGTATATGGTTTGTCCACACGTTTATTCGGATTACCAGCAAAGAGCCAGCCGAAGAGGTACATTTCTGGAGTTGAAGCCTGTGCATACATGTTTAATACGAAAGCTAGCAGGCTCTTGCTACCTTGCTTGGCATCACATTACATCCATGGATGATGGATATGGGCACAAATTACTAAGCATACAAACTACACAGTGTTTGGACCGGAAAGTTAAGTTTGCCGCATATGAAGAGGCCCAACAACTCAAATATTGAAAAATATTTGGGCCCTGGGCTACTAAGCCAACAAAATCTTAGTA
Organism: Papaver somniferum; assembly: GCF_003573695.1. Lineage (NCBI taxonomy): Eukaryota > Viridiplantae > Streptophyta > Magnoliopsida > Ranunculales > Papaveraceae > Papaver > Papaver somniferum. Next base: position 29,989,297 of record NC_039365.1, read on the forward strand.
GCCGTGTCTAATGTTATCTTTCCAAAAGACGAATGGTTTGCGCTATATGAAAATGTGGTTCACCCTTAAACCGTATAACCCCAGCCAATTTTTATGCTATGGGATGTCCCAGCAGAAAAGCCAGACAACTGCCGGTCCTACCCATGAATTGTTAATCTTATATTTTTAACCTTAAAATTGTACATGTATCCTTATGTTAAAAAAATTCCTATCACTTTCCTTTTATACCAAAACACCACTTCATTTTCATCCCCATGCATGAACAAGAAAAAACCGGTTTCAAGTCTCACTTCCTCCGAATTCAAACACAATCCGATATCAAATAACCGTTAATACAAAAAGCCAAAAAACCGGTTTCAAGTCTCACTTCCTCCGAATTCAAACACAATCGGATATCAAATAACCGTTAATACAAAAAGCCTTTAATGTCATCATGACAATCATCAACACAGTAGTGAGACATCCAAATGCAAATGATCCCCACACAGGTATTGTCGCCTCTTCTACATACCCTAATGTTATTGAACCTAAGACCCCTAATCATGGACAAGCTGATAAATATGAAGATAATCGGCCGATTATAGAACTGTTTGGTCCAAATCGTAAAAGGTATAAAAACATTATTCAAATAATATTTACCATTTTCAATAATTTTCAACTATGTGCATGTATAATTTGGGTTTTTGAAAATTATAGTTTCAAACAGATGTGGTTCGTTGATGATCAAAATGCTTAAATTCGAACTTATAGACAATATATATGGCTCAAATTAATTTTGGCAATAGCATTGAGGAACAAATTGATATTAATTTTAACTTATCTATGGGATTATGGTTGCAGTACAGTGAACATATTTATACTCGCAGATTGTACAATAATCTGAACAGTGTTTTTAGGTTGATTTTTTGAATATGATTTAGTTGGAATTGTAATTCTAAATTTGCTAGACCATCCACAATGTTTCCAAGAGATGCGTGTATGCCATAAATTTGCTCACAGTGGTCCTTAGTATAGCTAAATTATAGAATATATGCTATAGCCGAATGTCAAATTAGCATTCTCAAATAACAATTGCCAAATTTAGCAATATGACAAGGATTAGTTCTGAGAACTGGCTTAACTTTAGGCTGGTTATGACATGTTGTGCAACTAACTTTATTTAGTCTGATTTACTATTGGTTGTTGCTTTTCTGTTAGTTTAATAAATTCATCAATAAACATGGATGTTATAATGTTAAATTTAATTATTATATATTATACTATAATTTCAGAAAAAGCAAAGAGATCTTAATTGAACAAGCTGATACTCCTCTGGGTGATCGTCTGGGTAAGAATTTGTACGCATCCAACAGGTTCGGAAGAGAAAACAACATGAAGAAGAAAAAGAGACGGGCACATGTCATGGACCAAACAACAACGAAAATACATATTATGGATTCACCAGTTATGGTCCTACCAACGATAAAACTACCTGTTGTGGATAAAGCACTCATGGATAATATAGGAATGAATGGATTATGTTTTAGTATAGACCCAAATGAAAGTTTTTTGCATAGTCAAGATCAGCTTATGAGTACATTTATATGGAACTGGTATCCCGATGTCCCTAATGTACGAATACACCTGCAACCTGAGCAGCATCAACAAGAACAAGAACAACAACCACGAGAACAAGAACAAGAATCACAAGTACAATAACAACAACAACTACTACAAGATAACAACAACAACATCAAGAATAACAAGCAGAATAACAATAGCAATATTAGTAACAAAAACAACAAGAAGAAGAAGCAGAACATCTACAACAGGCAGAACAACAACAACGAATAAAAAAACAACAAGAAGAAGAGAAGTAAGAAGAAGAAAGACAAGAACAACAAGAAAAACAACAATAATAAGAAGTACAAGAAGTATTGGTGACAGAAAATCTTAAGTGTAGAAGGGAGTCCAAGTGTACCAAAAATTCTAGGCCTAATCCTAATCCTAAGAGGGTTTTTGAAGTTGGTGATGATCTACTACCAATTGAAAAGGTTGGCAAAGGATTGCCTCAAGATAGTGGTAAAGACTTGTTTTTGTATTGAAATCATATCACTGCAAGAATTTGGCATTTAGAGGTAATATTCTAATATAGTTTCCTAAATAGTCATACATTGAATCATAACATAAATGACACTCTAGATACATTAGTTAACATTCAAATATGTTGTGCAGGATCTGAAAAAGTAAAGGTAGAATTTTTTTATCTAAATTTCTCAGGCAATCCTAATTTGGAAAAATAATGATTTGGCTCCTCAAGTAAAGCACATTGTTCAGTGGTCACAGTTGTTGACAACAGCTGATTGTACTCAGACCATGCTTGAGAAAGTGGCAATATCGGCCTTTGTGGAGAGATTCAACCCGGATACCGGTACATTGGATCTACCCTTAATTAGGCGAGAAGGCCATAACTACAGATGATGCACAACATATTTTGGATCTACCTGTGACTGGTAAATCAGTGGTTGAAGGCTATAATGCCGATTTGGGTTGGAAGACACAGAAGGAGTTGATGTATAAGAGTTTGTCTCTAAAGAAAAGGTTGTTGAAAAACTATTGATTAGCACAGGTATTAAAAGGAAGTTGGAGTACTTTAAATTTTTGGATTTGAGGGAATGTTTCAAGGGATGTGCTGAAAGAGATGATACACTAACACCCGATGAAATAAACTGGTGTTTGAGGGTGAAAACAGTTTCTGCTGATTTCGGTAATTTCGAGTGTGTGGGTGAGAAACGAGTCTAAACCCTAAACAATGTACTGCAACAGAGTACTTTGATTCGAGAGATTAATCTGTACAAATCCGGCCTAAACCAAGAAATGGCCGTTCCAGACTTGCTTCGGTCACAAAGTGAAGGAGAAGGTTTGGTCTTAGGGAGGGAAGCGAAGAGAGTGTTGAGACCAGAATAGTTAATTCTGGAAGAGTAGTTGTTTGACGACTTGTATCAGAAATGGAATCGCTAGCAGATTGGGAAACTAACAAGTGATTTCTGAGTGTTGTATTCTTCTGACCAAAAACCCCCTTTGGTGGAAATAGGTGAGACCTATTTATACAAGTCGCAACAAAACGTACCCTGGTCTCGTAAGAAGTGGAAACGATTGAGTAAATGGAAGAAAGCGGTAACGGGTAACGCCTGGAATTGATGTTTCCATAATGAAGGAAACGTTTCACTATTACTTCATGTATTTACTAACCGCCTTACTCTTATGAGACTTTCTTGTAACGGGCGTAGTGTACGCCGCACGTTGTAAACCTCCAGACCAATACCTTGATGAGCATCCCTCATTTTTGTGACATATTTTGATGTATCGAGTGTTTTCGTGGAAAACGTGTAGCATGTTGCTATTGTTTCGCAAGTTAAGATTGAGAGGCTTGCCGGTTCAGTGGTGACCTTCAACGGCCGAGATTTTGCATTTGAGATGAAGATTAGCCGTTGATTGTGGTTACCTTCCGTTTGGTATCCAGTGGCGTGGCCATGGTGTTGTCATGGCTTGCGCATGATCTTGGCGTGGATGATTAGGGTTTGGTGTCGTGACCAAAGAATTGGCATAGCTAAGTGTGTGCCGTGGCCAAAGAGTTGGCAGCGTAGCCAAGAGATTTCCACAAGTCGTTTGGTGGAAAGCTTGTACGGCTGAGATTTGCATCTCAGAAGGAGGGGTGGCCGTTGATTGTTGCAACTCTCCGTTTGGCGTCCAGCACGGCTCGTGCATGCTCTTGGCCTGGCCCAAATTAGGGTTTAGCACAAATTGTGGAACTTTGGCATCGCAGACAAGAGGTTGCTACAAATCGTTTGGTTTGCTGGAAAGCTTGTACGGCTGAGATTTGTGTCTCAGAAGGAGGGGTAGCCGTTGATTGTTGCAACCCTCCGTTTGGCGGCCAGCGGCATGGAGCCATGGCCAGCACGGCTCGTCCATGCTCTTGGCGCGACCCAAATTAGGGTTTGTAACAAACCAAGGAACTTTGACGTCGCAGCCAAGAGGTTGCCACAAATCGTTTGGTTTGGTGACAAACTTGTACGACTGATATTTGCGTCTCAGAAGGAGGGGTAGCCGTTGATTGTTGCAATCCTCCGTTTGGCAGCCAGCGGCATGGCCGGCATGGCTTTGACATGGTTTAGGTGCGGCCAAGCTAGGATTTTGGCATAGTTTTAGGCGCGGCTAAAATTAGGGTTTTGACATAGTTTAGGCGCGACCAAAATTAGGGCTTGGCATTGGGCCAAAAGTCGCCACGCGTTTGGTAGCGAACTTAGACGACTAAGATTTTTATCTCAGAAGGAAGGGTGGACGTTGATTGTTGCATCCCTTCGTTTGGTAGCCAACGGCATGGAGGCATGGCCGACAAGGCTTTGGTGCGCAAGTGTGGCGGGCATGGCATGCCATTGGCACAGTGGTGCGCCTGGCATGGTTGGTATGCCTATGGCATGGAGATGTGGCTGACATGGAATTCCATTGGCACAGTGGTGCAGCTCGCATGGTTGGCATGCCTTTGGCGCGGAGATGTGGCTGGCATGGCATGCCTTTGGCGCAGAGATGTGGCTGGCATGGCATGCCATTTGCACGGTGGTGCGGCTAGCATGGTAGGCATGCCTTTGACGGGGAGATGTGGCTGGCATGGCGTGCCATTGGCAAGGTGGTGCGGATGGCATGGTTGCCATGCCTTTGGCACGGAAATGTGGCTGTAATGGCATGTCATTGGCACGGTGGTGCGGCTGGCATGGTTGGCATGCCTTTGGCACGAAGATGTGGCTGGCATGGCATGCCATTAGCACGATGTTGCGGCTGGCATGGTTGGCATGCCTTTGGCGCGGAGATGTGGCTGGCATGGCATGTCATTGGCATGGTGTTGCGGCTGGCATGGTTGTCATGGCATGCCATTGGCACAGTGGTGCGCCTGGCATGGTTGGTATGCCTATGGCGTGGAGATGTGGCTGACATGGAATGCCATTGGCACAGTGGTGCGGCTGGCATGGTTGGCATGCCTTTGGCGCGGAGATGTGGATGGCATGGCATGCCTTTGGTGCAGAGATGTGGCTGGCATGGCATGCCATTGGCACGGTGGTGCGGCTGGCATGGTAGGCATGCCTTTGGCGCGGAGATGTGGCTGGCATGGCATGCCATTGGCACGGTGGTGCGTATGGCATGGTTGGCATGCCTTTGGCGCGGAAATGTGGCTGGAATGGCATGCCATTGGCATGGTGGTGCGGCTGGCATGTTTGGCATGCCTTTGGCACGGAAATGTGGCTGGCATGGCATGCCATTGGAACGATGGTGCGGCTGGCATGGTTGGAATGCCTTTGGCGCGGAGATGTGGCTGGCATGGCATGTCATTGGCATGGTGTTGCGGCTGGCATGGTTGGCATGCCTTTGGCGCGGAGATGTGGCTGGCATGGCATGCCATTGGCACGGTGATGCGGCTGGCATGGTTGGCAATGCCTTCGGCACGGAGCTGTGGCTGGCATGGCATGCCATTGGTACGGTGGTGCGGCTAGCATGGTTGGCATTCCTTTGGCGCGGAGATGTGGCTGACATGGCATGTCATTGTCACGGTGGTGCGGCTGGCATGGTTGGCATGCCTTTGGCGCGGAGTTTCGGCTGGCATGGCATGCCATTGGCATGATGGTGAGGCTGGCATGGTTTGCATGCCCTAGGCACGGAGATGTGGCTGTCATGGCATGCCATTGGCACAGTGGTGCGGCTGGCATGCCTTTGGCACGGAGATGTGGCTGGCATGACATTCCATTGGCACGGTGGTGCGGCTGGCATGGTTGGCATGCCTTTGGCGCGGATATATGGCTATTAGAGTTTAGCGTGTCGAAACCCTAGTTTAAAATATGTGGCTAGCATGTGCGGCTGGCATGTGTAGAGATGATGCCAGTCAGTACCGAGGGCTCTGCCATGGAGCATGGCATTTTCATAAAAAAAAGGTACCCCGGTAACTTTACACAGACATGTTGAATGGTTTAATAAATGTGCTAGTGGCGAAATTATTACTCAAGTGTGACGTCACTGTTTGACTAAGATTTTACGATTTTAACCCTAAACTAAAAACCACCATCAATATTAAGTCCCCTTCTTAGCTCGGAACAGGGGCATTGTTGCGAGGTAAGCATAATATGGTGACAGACAAGGACAAAACGAAAAGGCAAGTCATGAAAAGATGGTCAGAAAGATACGTCTATCACTTTCGAGAGGTAAGGAGAATTTGTGATTCCTGTATTGGTGGATTTGGGTATATTTTGCTCGTGATGCTGCTAGCTAGGCCGTGGAGGGGTTGGCGTTGCTGGCTTGGATTGGCAAGTCGTTGGCATGGTGTGGCTTAGAACGGAGCCGCTGGCGTTGTTCAACTTGGAAGGGGAGCTGCAGGTATTGTGAGGCTTGGAATGGAGCCGCAGGCATTGTATTGTCTCGGAATGGAGCCACCAACATAGTATTGGCTTGGAACGGGACTGTTAGCGTAAACTTGGCGTGGGCGCTGGCTTGAGCTTGGCATGGCATGAGCGTTGGCATGGGCTTGGGAGATGGCTTGGTGTGGTGTGGGTGCTGGCACGACACGCGACGTTGGCTTGGCACGACGCTGGCTTGGCGTGGCGCGGATTGTTGGCACCGTGAAGCTTGTTCTTGCGGGCTCAATTTCCTTTTTCCATACATAGCTCAAATAGGAAATCCTTTCCTTATTCAAAATCCAAAAGTGTCACGCCTATAAAAGGGTTTGCTCTTTTTTTATCTCGTATCTTTGTTCTCACGTCCTTGCGCTAGCGGTAGAGTGGTAGCAATAAAGCGGGCAAGCATATTTCAGGTATGTATTGCAGCGTTTCTCTTTCAATCTTTTTTTTTGTATTGGTGCAAACCCTAGCCATAGGTGTATCTTCCATTAACTTGTAAAAATATTTCAGTGTGAACACCGCAGTAATGTTAGCCACCTCAATTATTATGCAAAACAGGCATGCACGGGCAAGTGACTGCCACCAATCCCTTTCCCACGAAAACCTAGTTTTTAGGGTTTCCTCCTTTTCCTTGGGGTGACTGTGTGCATAGTTTCCGCGGTGGGGCACGCTTTCTTGGACGGGTGCGTACTTTCCGCTTCAAGGTACGACTTTTGCAAGGGGCGTGCTTTCCGCGGCAACGTAGGGTTTGCAAGTCCTCATTTCTTCGGTTATAAGCGTTATGGCTTGCAACTTAAAACAAATTGGTCCGCGTCCAAAATGGTTCTCCGTTGTTGATACAATAGTTTTCATGCACTTTGTAGTAACTTCTCTTCGTACCCCTTTCTTTGTTGTAGTTGAAAGCGTAAGCAGCTTAAGAAGGTTTCGTTAGGATGTCACCTGAGAAAATCCCTGCCGCGGATTTGAAAAATATTGGCAGGTCTAAGCAAAACATGTATGATGAATTTTTCACAACGTCCGCCACAGTTAGGAGAAATCATCCTAAGTTTATGCTCGTCTTTTTGGCCGGTTCAGAGGGTGAAGGAGACACCCATTCGGTTCGACCAGGTTGTATAATACGATTTTTCGTTCAGAGGCAAGAGTATCCTGCTTATTCCATTGACTTCAGAATCTGTCAGAGTCCATTGCGTTCTTTCGACAAGTGGATGCAATTCATGATAAGTCAGGATTGCGTAAAAGCAAATTTGATCAAAGCGCAAATCATTGGCGTTGTCACAGCTTCTGCGACGCTTCAAATCAGGAAAGATATCCCGCGCTTAGTTTCTTTCATCTCCCGATGGTGTCCAGACACTCACACAGCCATATGCAGGTGGGGTGAAATGACTGTCTCTTTGGAAAGTGTGACTGTCTTGTTGAACCTTCCCACAACAGGGAATCTTGATATCACCTTTTATGAAGATGAAGAACAAATGCACGCTACTCTCGTTGCGAAGTCAAAAGGCTTTGTTCGTAAGGAAAACGAGACGAGGAGCCAGATCAAAAGAATAGTATGCTTCATGTCGCGGCATTCTTGGTTCTTTGGTTATACATGGATATTTTTGATGACAGCTCTGGTAAGAAGGAAATGTGACAGAGTCTCATTAAGTTTGCCATCAGATTAGTGAAAGGTGTTGTTCTCCCCATTGGCGGCTTGTTTCTCGGTTCTCTGTACACGCATTTGGATCATCTGGTTGCGGACATGCGTGCTTCAAACGGTTACATGAAAGTGGACTCGTACGTCCATGTTGCTTTTCTTCAAGTGTGGTTGTGGTAGCATTTCGAGAAGTGTGCTCCCAAACCGCTGACTTTACTTCCCGAGTCTTGGGGTGGTTCTAGGATACTTCGCTGGGTAAACATGCACCCAAGATCTGGATCGAACCTGGTTGACTTCCTTGACAACTCCTACACAATCAACTTTCGTCCATGGGCTCCGGTGCATGGCTCCATAGTTCAAATAGACACTTTTGCATCTGTTCCGAATATATCTTTGCTTTCTGAAAAGAATACGAGCATTGGGGAGGTTGTGTTCATGCGAAGTTGCACGCCTGGTTATGTACCGTCTTTCTTTCGAGGATCTTGTCAGGAAGTCTCTTACAACATTGACAGGGTGGCTCGACATATGGGATTTGACCAAGGGTTCCCTCTCTCTCGTCAGTCTGCTGTTCCAGAAAATTTGTTGCCAGCTGCTCTTGATGCTAGTGCTCTTGCGTCGGGTATAAGTCTTCCCTTCTTGCTCTCGGCACGAAATCCGACAACAACTTCCAAGTATAACATATTCTGGCAGGATGAGTTCCTTGCCATTCATGGATTCGTGAATGACATAATGAAGAATACTTGTGGTAAGCCTTCTGCTGCAACTTTAGCAAGACATCCATTGTTAAGGGATCCTTCCTCGCCCAAACGGAAATCTCCTAACACAGACACGGACAGTCCCCAAAAGAAGGAGCGAAGGTCGAAAGATCTCACCAGTGGTCTTCGATCAGATTCAACGTCCCTTGTGACTTTCAGTTCTTCCAACGTTCGGGTATGTATTATTTTTCTTGCCCACTCAGTCAGATTGCACAGTTCTTTCGTTATTGAAAATCTTTCTTTATTCCTTAACCAGGGCGTGAACGCCTTTGCCCAGCTTGCACATAGTCAGAAAATGGCGGCTCTCGCAGCAGAGGGTGGCAATGCTGAGCCTCAGAGAACGACGACTCTCACGGCAGAGGTGATAACACCGAGCCTTCTTGCGGTGAAGAAGAGCTCGAAAAGGAGGAAATCTCGGATTCTAGTGATGATGAAAATAGCTCTTCCAACAGCAGCGCTGAGTCTTCTTCTAGCCAGTCTGAAAGTGAATCAGTGAGTCTTCCACGCGTTCTTCTTCTTCTTTTCTCTCTCTTTTTTAAAAAAAAAATGTCTAAACCACGATATCGCAGGGAGAACCTGCTCCTGAAGATGTCCCCGAGGCGGAAAACCATGGAGATACAGCTTTGTCTCAAACCGTGGCACCTGCGCCTGGTGACCCGGAAATGGAGGTCGATCAAGATGAAGATGTTGTTGCGGCTCAAGTAGCGGAGAGTGCTCTAGCGACCGCTGGCGCAATTATAGTTAGGAAACCCTTCCCAGTTGTCGTTTCGGTTGCGGGCGCCGTTTTCGCTTTTCCATACTTAGTTTCTTATCCAGATCATGTGTTGATCGGTGGCTTCAGCGTTCCATCCAAATACGAGACGTTATATACCAAGATATGGGAAAGGTATTGACACATCACCACAACCAAAAAGGTTACTAGTCGGTTTGCGCTGGTCAAGCGTGTGGAGGAAGCTTTATCTTCGATTGACGACATGTGAAAAGTGATTGGCCATACTGTTTCTGAGGACGTGGTCTCAAGCTGGAAGTTCCATAGTGATGTGTGCGTGAACCACGGGTTCAACGTTCCCTGGTTTATTGAATGTTTCTCTGTTGTAGACCACGGCGGCTGAAGGTCCTTCCCCAGATGAGGTCGCACAGCAGGAGGCGGAGATCCAAAGGTTGTCCACGGAGCTGAAGATGAAACAGGCGGCTCTCGAAAGCACGAAAGAGGCTTTCTCCAAGAAGAGCAAGCCATTACTAGATGGTTTTCCTTGAATGTATTCCTGTATTCTGAACTTCTTTATTTAGGATTCTTTTTTTTTTCGAAAGGCGAACAGAGTGCCTGGTTCATGGTTCGATTTGAATTGATAGATAATCGTCTCCTATGAGGGTTTTGGATTATTCTTTTGGAATGAATTGTTTTATTTTAGAATAATATTGTTTTTGGTTATAACTATATGTGGCATAAATACCTCAGGAGAGTCATGGATTTATGAATGTTGTGTTGTCGGTAGAAAGTATGGGATGAAACATGGGGATAGCATGGCTGTCGGTTTCTACTATCTATGTGAAAATTCTAGGTAGTAGAACATGCAACTCGTCTGATGAGACTTACTTGCTTTTTAGAGTCTCCCAACAAAATAGATCTCCCGGATGTAAATCTGAGTTTTTGTGGGCGGCGGAGCCGTGACTGTGAAAAGTCCCCAATCATTCCTAATTCCCCGGTCGTTCCAGAGTCGTCTGATAACCGAGGAGGCGTCTAGTATGCTTCCATCATCTCGATATCTGGGTTGAAAAAATGGAATCGGAAATCGAGAATTGATATAGTGACCGATAGATTAATCTCTCACTGTGGTCGCCAATTGTTTGAGGGTGAAAACAGTTTTTGCTAATTTCGGTAATTTCGAGTGTGTGGGTGAGAAACGAGTCTAATCCCTAAATAATGAACTGTAAGGGAGTACTTTGATTCGAGAGATCAATCTGTACGAATCCGGCCTAAACCAAGAAATAGTTGTTTCAGACTTGCTTCGGTCACAAAGTGAAGGAGAAGGGTTGGTCTTACGGAGGGAAGCGAAGAGAGTGTTGAGACCAGAATAGTTGATTCTGGAAGAGTAGTTGTTTGACGACTTGTATCAAAAAGTGAAACGCTAGCAGATTGGGAAGCTAACAAGTGATTTCTGAGTGTTGTATTCTCCTGACCAAAAACCCCCTTTGGTGGAAATAGGTGATACCTATTTATACAAGTCGCAACAAAACGTACCCTAGTCTCGTAAGAAGTGGAAACGGTTGAGTAAATGGAAGAAAGCAGTAACGGTTAGTGCCAGGAATTAATGTTTCCATAATGAAGGAAACGTTTCACTATTACTTCCTGTATTTACTAACTGCCTCACTCCTATAACACTTTCTTGTAATGGGCGTAGTGTACGACGCACGCTGTAAACCGACAGACCAATACCCTGATGAGCATCCCCCAGTTTTGTGACATGTTTTGATGTCTCGAGTGTTTTCGTGGAAAACGTATAGCATGTTTCTATTGTTTGGAAAGTTAAGATTGAAAGGCTTGCCAGTTCGGTGGTGACCTTTGACGGCCGAGATTTTGCATCTTGAGAGGAAGGTTAGTCGTTGATTTTGCTTACCTTCCGTTTGGTAGCCAGTGGCGTGGCCATGGTGTTTTCATGGCTTGCGCATGCTCTTGGCGTGGCTGATTAGGGTTTGGTGTCGTGAACAAAGAATTGTCATAGCTAAGTGTGTGTCGTGGCCAAAGAGTTGGCAGTGTAGCCAAGAGATTTCCACAAGTCGTTTGGTGGCAAGCTTGCACGGCTGAGATTTGCATCTCAGAAGGAGGGGTGGCTGTTGATTGTTGCAACCCTCCGTTTGGCGGCCAGCGGCATGGCCAGCACAGCTCGTGCATGTTCTTGGCGCGTCCCAAATTAGGGTTTGACACAAATCGTGGAACTTTGGCATCACAGACAAGAGGTTGCCACAAATCGTTTGGTTTGGTGGCAAGCTTGTACGGCTGAGATTTGCGTCTCATAAGGAGGGGTAGCCGTTGATTGTTGTAAGCCTCCGTTTGGCATCCAGTGGCATGGAGGTATGGCCAGCACGGCTCGTGCATGCTCTTGGCGCGAACCAATTTAGAGTTTGGCACAAACCATAGAACTTTGGTGACGCAGCCAAGAGGTTTCCACAAATCGTTTGGTTTGGTGGAAAGCTTTTACGGCTGAGATTTTCGTCTCAGAAGGTGGGATAGCCGTTGATTACTGCAACCCTCCGTTTGGCAGCCAGCGGCATGGAGGCATGGCCGTTATGGCTTTGGCACGGTATAGGCGCGGCCAAGCTAGGATTTTGGCATAGTTTTAGGCGCGACCAAAATTAGGGTTTTTGCATAGTTTAGGCGCGACCAAAATTAGGGCTTGGTATTGGGCCAAAATTTGCCACATGTTTGGTGGCGAACTTGGACGGCTGAGATTTGTAGCTCAGAAGGAAGGGTGGTCGTTGATTGTTGCAACCCTTCGTTTGGAAGCCAGCGGCATGGAGGCATAGCTGGCATGGCTTTGGCATGGTTTAGGCGCGACCAAGCTTGGATTTTGGCATAGTTTTAGGCACGGCCAAAATTAGGGTTTTGGCATAGTTTAGGCGCGGCCAAAATTAGGGCTTGGCATTGGGCCAAAAGTTGCCATGCGTTTGGTGCCGAACTTGGACGGCTGAGATTTGCATCTCAGAAGGAAGGGTGAATGTTGATTGTTGCAACCCTTCGTTTGGTAGCCAGCGGCATGGAGGCATGGCCGGCATGGCTTTGGTGCAGAGGTGTGGCTGGCATGGCATGCCATTGGCACTACGGTGCGGCTGGCATGGTTGGTATGCCTTTGGAACGGAGATGTGGCTGGCATGGCATGCCATTGTTACAGTGGTTCGGTTGGCATGCCTTTGGTGCGGAGATGTGGCTGGCATGGTTGGTATGCCTTTGGCGCGGAGATGTGGCTGGCATGGCATGCCCTTGGCACGGTGGTGCAGCAGGCATGGTTGGCATGCCTTTGGTGCGGAGATGTGGCTGGCATGGCATGCCATTGGCACGTTGGTGCGGCTGGCATGGTTGGCATGCCTTTGGCGCGGAGATGCGGCTGGCATGGCATGCCATTGGCACGGTGGTGCGGCTGGCATGTCCGGCATGGCTTTGGCACGGAGATGTGACTGGCATGGCATGCCATTGGCACTACGGTGCGGCTGGCATGGTTGGTATGCCTTTGGAACGGAGATGTGGCTGGCATGGCATGCCATTGTTACAGTGGTTCGGTTGGCATGCCTTTAGTGCGGAGATGTGGCTGGAATGGTTGGTATGCCTTTGGCGCGGAGATGTGGCTGGCATGGCATGCCCTTGGCACGGTGGTGCAGCAGGCATGGTAGGCATGCCTTTTGCGCGGAGATGTGGCTGGCATGGCATGCCATTGGCACGTTGGTGCGGCTGGCATGGTTGGCATGCCTTTGGCGCGGAGATGCGGCTGGCATGGCATGCCATTGGCACGGTGGTGCGGCTGGTATGTCCGGCATGGCTTTGGCACGGAGATGTGACTGGCATGGCATGCCATTGGCACTATGGTGCGGTTGGCATGGTTGGTATGCCTTTGACACGGAGATGTGGCTTGCATGGCATGCCATTGGCACAGTGGTGCGGCTGGCATGGTTGGCATGCCTTTGGAAAGGAGATGCGGATGGCATGGTTGGCATGCCTTTGGCACGGAGATGTGGCTGGCATGGTTGGCATGCCTTTGGCGCGGAGTTGTGGCTAGCATGGTATGCCATTGGCACGGTGGTGCGGCTGGCATGGTTGGCATGCCTTTGGCACGAAGATGTGGCTGGCATGGCATGCCATTGGCACGGTGGTGCGGCTGGCATGGTTGGCATGCCTTTGGCGCAGAGATGTGGCTGGCATGGCATGTCATTGGCACGGTGGTGTGGTTGGCATGGTTGGCATGCCTTTGGCGCCGAGATATGGCTATTAGGATTTAACGTGTCGAAACCCTAGTTTAAAATATGTGGCACGCGTGATTGGCACGTTTGGCTAGCATGTGCGGCTGGCATGTGTAGAGATGATGCCAGTCATTACCGAGGGCTCTGTCGTGGAGCATGGCTTTTACATAAAAAAAATGGCACCCCGATAATTTTACGTAGACATGTTGAATGGTTTAATAAATGTGTTAGTGGCAACATTATTACTCAAGTGTGACGTCACTGTTTGACTAAAGTTTTACGATTTTAACTCTAAACTAAAAACCACCATCAACAACTGGACATCGACTTTCTTATTCAATAGAAGGGTCTGCTAATGTTTGATATTTAAGGAAGGTTTTCTTAATCAGCAACCTTTGAAGTGGAGAAAATGTAACATACCCCCAAAAAGAAAAGTTGAGTTTGGTAAGTATGTCATGTGCACATTTATTCAAACCTAAAGAAAGGAATGAGTCTAGTTAGTTATTAACCCAAATACATAGTGAAGCTTAATTATCCTAAAAGGGACGATGATTTTGGCTAGTTACTAGTCCATATACATGTTGTAGAAAAATTGTTACCATAACACTCCTCAAGATGTGTGTTTGATTTTTTTGATAGCTACTTGATGCATGATTCATTACTTTAATAGCTTAAATGCTCCAAGGTTTGTTGTAAAGCGAACGTGGGTGTGTAATTGCAAGAACAGTTCGGTGCCATAATGAGTAATTAAGAACTCTATGCAAGTTTTGTGAGGAGGACATAATTAGGGAATGTGTACCTTTTTAGTTGGAATTTCAGGTCTATTTATATACTCCTTCCGTCCCACTCTTAAGTGACCTATTTGAAATTTGCACAATTTTTAAGGCAAGCAAGTAAAATATTATTTTTAAGCATTTTTTACAATTATACCCTTATGAATAATAACTATCGAAATTTAGAAATGATTTACCTCTCAAAATACTCCACGGATGTTCGCAAACTTCATACCATTGAAAAGCATTTTAAAACACCTACGTAACGAATATAAACATGCCTATCAAATTATGCATATTTCGTATATTCTTTATAATTAACTAAAAGGATAATTCCGGAATATCTCATTGTTTAATGATATAGGTCACTTATCATTGGGACAAAATCCAAAATCAAATAGGTCACTTAGGAGTGGGACGGAGGGAGTATTTTTTATGATATACGTCCATCCTTGTAATCGTATGGATTTATCTGACAATGCTCTTGGACCAAGTATTCCCCAGGTCCATCCTTATATTAAGGATAATTAAATTTATATTATGTATCTAAATAATGAAATTATATATGAACTACTAACTATCCAAATTTATCATATACTTTTCCGATAACAAGGATTTTTCTGTGTATCTCGACTAACTCAAATTCTATGGGGACTCATTTTCATCCAATCAAGTAAGAAACCGAGTGAAGTGGCCGGGAAATATTAGGAAAACTGATTCCTCTATTTTAATTACCATGCCACATGTTTAATATTTTTGATTTTTCTTATTTATAAGAAATGATATATTTTATCGGTAAATAATTGAGTTACACTAAGTTTCTCCATGATCAAAGAGGATAGCCATAATAGTAGCCTCTCCAACCAGACTAATAACTATCTTGAATTTTTGCATCCATACCTAACATATGGGCTACTTCATTTGTTTCTCTTGGGATATAACGACACTCCCATTTATTAAATGACTTAAACAATTCTAAACAATCACTAATAATATTAGTAGTAGTCCACTGAATAAATCTTAATTTCCCGTTGGTTGCATTCACCACAATCAGGCAATCCTCTTTTAAAATGAAATTTGAAACATTATGCTACACTTCCCATTTGATTCCCTCAAATGTATCCATGGGTCCCTCCTTCTCTGGATCTTGATCTAAGCCTAGAATGCATCCTGCCCTTCTTGAATTACTAGTATCATCAACAATAATTAGTCTTGTTCCCATTTGATTTGTTTGATTTGAGAAGAAGGAAAAGAAATGATTTTTATAAAAGAAACATCCGGTCTCTTCCAATGTAACGAATTTCTAATCATGCCACGTGTTTGCCTACTAAACACCTGATTAGGCTTACTAGTAAGCCACTGCATCCTGCTTTGGTTAATCTAACTTACTATATTTCCCTATTCAACTGTATATTTTCAAATACAACTGCATATCTAAGTTTCCATATACCCCATATTGTAAATCCTGTAATACTCTTAAGGTTATCTTGAAAAAAATACCATTGACACTAGTCTGAGACCAGCTGGCTATCCATTATGTAACGGGAATTCCATTGAAGTTACCTACGGTATTATTATCCACAAAATCCGAAATTTTTCTGCCAACAATACCATTTCTAGCGGGTGCAGAACCTTTCTCGTTCGTCATTGGTGGTTTTGTAAACAACGTATCAACAATTAGCAAAATCCTTTTTGTGATTTCCAAAGACTTTGATGGATTTTCAAAGTATTACATTACTGGTTGTATATTTTAGAAAACTCCTTGTGAATATATGTTACTCGTTATATATCTGTAAAATCTCTTTCAAAGTTTGTGTTACTTGTTGTAAGCTAGAAATTTAAAGACTTTGCATGCTTGCCAATTTTTAAGACTTTGAATGATTTTTATGTGTATATTTGTTTTGGTGAAAGTCTTGCATAATATGAAAGATTTTGGAAGACTTCTAAAAAAATTTAACGTTTAATATACTATCTTTTATTTTCTTTGATATATATTTTTTTTTAATTTATGCCATAAATTAATATACCATCAAATATGTTATTACCATGCCGTACCACTCTCACGTTCTACACATGGTGATTAACTCCTTACTCCAAATTACCATTTAGACTAGAATCAATTCCTCCCTCCTTGGTGGTACTAGTATGTTAATTAAATATTTGACCCGTGAAAAATCTGATTGCATACCATAAATAAACACATGTACGTGTAGATATAAATATAATGATAATTGTATACAACAATATCAAAAAAAAATGTACTTATTTTAGATTATGATTAACACTAAATTTATACATTAAAATGTGTACTTATTTCTGATTTTAATTTGTAACTAGTGTTTTTCAAGAATTATTTTTAATTCGATAAATTTGTATATTTGTCGCGTTAGGTTGTTATACAATTCCATAGAAATTTTGTTTTCACAATTTTTTAGGACTCTACAAATCTCTTTAAGATTTGGGCCAACTCTGCAAAACTCTACAAGTATTTTCCCAACTCTGTAGAACTCTCTGAAAGTTGTTATTTTTCATGACTCTTTTTAAATCTATACAAATCTACAAAAGTAGTTATTGAGTAAACCCCCGTAAGACTCATCTCCGAATCATTGTTTTTCATCTTTTCAGGCAAGTACAGGTTTCCAACCATTAACGGGGAAAGAATATTATACTAATGGATCTGGCTCGTATTATGCTACCAAGGTTATGTGGAAGTGATAATATAAGTCTGGAATGAGTATTGAAGACACTGTCAATGTTGTTCAAGAATCTACCACATATGCATCAATCAGGGAATCGAATTGTGGCTGAAAGGTTCAAACAAATTGTATGGAGAATCTTGTTCCAAATGATACAAAGACAGATATGATTGATCAGTTGTGGAATACCCTTCAGGCAACTCTTGTGTCCAAGAATCTCGGATTAGTGCTAGAATTTGAAAAGTTATATCCCAATGATCTAAGTGATTGGTTCACTAGTTACTATATTGCGGATTCTTGGCCGAATATCTGTTGCGTTAAACCCCCCATCTGTTCCAATGACTCAACCCTCTATTCCTAGACAGAGGAAGAATATAATGATAAAGAGAGATTAGCATATCCCTTTATGGATATTCTTGTGTTGTATTTATTTGAGATAATTTCTATATGTTTTGTTCAAAATTTTATTTATTTGAGATCATTTCCATCTGTGATGTTTAAAATTATGTTTTTGCAAGAAGTTAATTGTTATCATAAGTAATTGATATCCTGTTTCATCTTCAGATCTCAATTTCTTTTGTTCCACCTTTGATGTTGTATCAATTAGTTCCGATATCCAGGCGTTTACTTACTTCTCTTTTATCACTCGCCACCCTCATGCAGTAGAGAGGCTATTAAGCGGATTATTGTTTGATTGGAACATGGTTATAGGGTTGTTGCAGATTTGGTTTACTATTTTGAACAATAACAAGGTCTGGAGCAAATGAACTTATGGAAGTAGTTCATTTGCTGGTGGTGATGTTAGTAAAATTGAACAATTTGGTGTTGGGTTTTACTCTTTTTTTTTTTTAAGTAACGAAAGCGAAAACCTTAACCACTCCCCCACACTTAAACATTACATTGTCTTCAATGTAATTGAGTCATCCAACGTAGAAATTAAGATGGGAGATTCATAAAATGCAAAAGTAAACAAATAAAAATAAAGCAAGAAAATAGATATACCTACTGGAATATACATAAAGGATCCCCATAAACTAATAACCTAAATATTTGAGGATCAACCCACAGTATAATATTTACAAATGACAGCTTCACACTTATGTTATGACAACGCCGAGACACTGAACTATCAATAACAAAGAATTACCCCCGAGCCAATTTTTTACTACACAAGGAAGTGCATAAAGAATATAATATGGGGATACTATTTGGACTGGGAAAATATTAATTGGTTCATGCACGATTTCAGGAATATGCAAGTCCTCTGGGTATTTGGATGCAAAGTAATCCAAAAAAACATTAGAAGCACAATTCTAACCCTAGATTAACAGTATTATTATCAAACCAAATTTGCAATACATATGCTTTCCAAGTAGTTTCAGATTAATCAATTGGTCAACAATCTGTATATAGGGTGAAGCATGTTGAGATGATAGTGGATGCTTACAACCTGGAATCCAAACATCCTTCCAAATGGAAAATACTTCTACCATATCCAACTTCTGAGCAGTAGTTTTCTCTAATTATATTGAGGCTTCTACCCACACTTTTTCATTTCAAGAACCCTGCTTATCATTAGCATAATGTAAAGGGTTATGATTAAGAAAATACTTACTTCTCATAGTAATGACCCATTTAGAATTGGTTTTAGTAACCATCATCCGAGCCAGCTTACTAAGCAAGGTAGTATCTATGGATTCGGTCTCCAAACCTCTTAGACCTTTAGATTGATCTTTTTGTTTTCCTAAAAAAGTACTAATTTCGTTTAAACTGGGTGAATGCCAAAATATAATAACATTTTTGTCTCCTGATCCTCCTCCACATGATCAGCATCACCCTCTTACTCCTAGGAAGCTCTAATGAGTGCTCTCCATTAAAGATATACAACAATATATATGGATGATCCATAAAACTCGTCCTTGACATAATCAACCTATTCATCAATATACTTATAGTACTAAAAGTGATCACATGGAATGTATTAGGAGCGGCAGACTTATTCAATGATTTACTTCATAGTGTGCAAACCGTGCAATTGTATTTATTATGAACATCAATAACATAAGAATAATGGTTGATGAATTGGAAAATAATAACAATGACAATTTCATGTTCATTAATTAAAGAATAGGCTCAGAAATACAAACAAATATTGAACTTCGTTAGGGATTATACAGTATGTGAATCACAAAATAATGTTGTTCTGCAGCTAGGATTCTTTTAATAAGAAAGAATCCTTCTCCACGGACAAGACTTGCTCTACTGTAGAATAAACTAGTATAATTCCCTACCATTTCGCAATGAAATATGTCTAATAGGATTGCTCTCCTATCTTAAATATGCCTTCAACGATTTAGAGATTTGATGTTAATCATTTTCTTCTTTAGAGTTTGAATTATAATTATATTTAGGCTTTGGGAATTTAAGTTTTCTTTAGGAAATTAAAAAGAAAAGAAAAACAACGTGAAACAGTAAATAGTAGAGAAATATATTTTCCTGCAATATATAAGCCATCTCATTCAGTTTCATACTTGACTAAATAAATATAATACTGAATTAGGGTTACATAAAGGACGATACAGTCTGGTTTTCTTCAAAACCAAGTACCTGTACATCCTAGTGGCCGGTTTCAATTTTGGGTACATGTTACTGTATATGTACTCGTGCCTATGCTTGTACCTGTTTTACCATTCCGGTTCCAGTCCGGTTCGGTTTTTTAAATATTATGATTATCAATTATGTATATTTGAATTCATTCCTTGTGTGTTTGAATCCATACAACATTTGTTCAATCATACAAATCAATATCGGAGATATCAATTTTTTCGTTGTTTTTCTTGCCTAAAACTTGTTGAAAATTATTTCAAACTCTAATCTAAACTCACATCACATTCTACTTATTTAATAGTTAGATTCTGTCGTAGTTGAACATAGATGAAACTTAATAGTTGTATCGTAAATTTAAGACATATGGTTGAGGTCCTGACAATGATTTTTGCGTACATTATGGTAATGTTTTTTTGTTTTTTTTGTTTTTTGGACTGTGACAAGGCTATTTTGCTTGCAGTTGATGAATATTTTAGACTAGCAGTTGATGTTGGGCTTGTGTATGAGACAATAATTCTTGTTTACATGTATTAGTGCAAACTTTTATAATTTTTGTGCGCCAGACGGATTTTGTGCTTTTGGTGAGAACAAGACTTAAATTCTTCTTGTGAGATGAGGCTTACATACCTCCATGAAGAGAAAGTTTTCCGTTGATACTATGGTAATGTTGATGCACTTACTATTTGCAAAAATTGGCGTAGTGCTTGCTCTGAGTACGATTTGTTCAAGTTGTTGTAAGATAATATTAATATATTCCAACTTGATGTTACGCTGATGTCGAGATGTCTTCTGGGCCTTTTAGATGTTATAAAATATCACTACTCGTGTAATGAGAGCTTAGTAGGTAATATCATCAGACTTAATGCATTTCTTTTGTTTTCCCAGATATCGCTTCATTGTATCTCAAACCCAACATCAAGTCAGATGAGGGGAACGTAAGTTGAACATGAAAATCGTTCCTTTTAAATCTTTGAATCATCTAATTGATGTCGATTTTATTTTACATATTTATAAAGTTTCATTTTTCCTTTTCTTTCCGTATTCGTTCTTTGTAGAAGTTTGTTTCTTAGCTCTTTTCCACCAGTTCTAACAAAGTTTCTTCGTAAATTTGATTTCTTTTATTTATTTTTCCAATTCTATCTAAGCTTTTTTCGTGATTTATTTGTTGTTGTTTCTTTTGTACTTTATTTCCGGCTTTAATAAAGCATCTTTATGAATATTGATTTATTATTTATGTCCTTTTCGCTCCATATTCACTCTTTCCAAAAATTTGTTTTATCATTCTTTTTTCCGGCCTTAACAAAGCTTCCTCATTAATTTTATTTGATTTTTCTCCCATCTAATCCTCTTCGTCAATTAATCTTTTACTTTTTTTTTCCTTTCGCTCCAACTCCAATAAAGCTTACTTACGTTAATTTATTTATTGTTTTGTCTCCTCTCGTTCCAGCCCCAATAATAAGAACGCGCAATTGGGGATAGTTAAACTAATCGGGAGTTATAAACTAGTATGCCCATTAAATAGTGTCTTCTAAGGGGTGTTTTTTGGGGACAGAAATACTAAAATATCCTTTGGTTAATTAAAAACATTATGGAAAGAAAATACTACCTTTCTCACAAAATAAAAATCTTAAATCTTAAAATAAAAACATCCCCCATTCTCATTCATATGTTCTGGCACTCCTCTAAGTGTAGGTTTTTGAAAGGAAAAAAAATTCCTTTATCATTCTTCATCGTTAACACCATCGTTCTTCATCGTTGATTCAAAAATATATTAGTCGATTACCCGAATCAATAACCATGCCTCCGTGAAAAAAACCTAATCCCAATCTGCAATCAAAATCGAAATCAATAGCTCAACAAAAACAATAAGAAAAGGATCAATCAAATTGCTCTTGAAGAAGAAAAAAAAGGATTCGGACCATCAAACTCTTGAACAAATGACTTCTATGAGAAGGCAAGTGATTATGAACTATTCTTTAAGTGTTTTAATCGATTTAAGGCAGTGGGTTTAGGTTAGAATCGCGAACCCTAACTCAAACAATTGAGTTACAATCAATCCTGACATTGAAATTAGTATGAATACAATGCCGACACTGATTTACGACATTGAATTTAGTATGAATACAATGCCAGTAGCTTGTTTCGGCATCGAATTTAATATGAATACTATGCTGGCTACAAAACTAAAATCACCTGAAACTGAGTGTTTAGTCCCGGCATTGAAATTAGGATGCATACCATTCCGGGACATGGTTACGGTATTGATTTTATTTATATATATATTCCGGCAATGCTCTTTCGGTATAGATGAATAACCTAGGAATTACCTAAGACAACCGGTATTGTCGGAATTTTCTCGACAATGATGGCTTCATGTCCCGATATACTTTATTTTTAAATTACAATGCAGTTTTATGGTCTCGGCATGGAAGGTTTTTCGTGATACAATGCCGGCACTTATGATTCAATGTCGTTATTCAACATATCTATTCCGGCATCAGATATGAATGTTAGTTGTCTTATATTTATTTCGTGTGTCTTTTGATGTAGGTCTAAAGCCAAGAAAGCTAAGAAAGAAAAAAAATAAAGATGCTGGCATTAAGAAAAGAAAGAAGAACGCTCTTGGTACTCCGGGAGCAGGCTCTACAAGAGGGAAAAATTGGGAGAGTGGTGGAGACCGTAGAAAACTCGTAATCTGTGAACGTACTGGAATAGTTGATGATGAGCACGATGAAGAGGAAGACGAGAAGGAAGCTGATGAGGTTGATCCAAGTCAATTAGCAATTAAAACGAAGTTTTAGAGGAAGACGGTGGGCCAAGTCAACAACCGACACAAGGTGAAGGTGAAGGGGAACAACCAGTAGAAGGATATCAAGAGAACAATAAAGTAGTAAAAGTAAAAGGTTCACACCTTCCTCATTATGATGACATGTTACCTGACCTTGATCGTGGTAGAATTTGGGGTGAAGCTTCGGATCCGAGAATGCTATTTGGCTACAAGGACATGTGGGCTCGTACTATCTATCAAACCTATGTAAGAATTTTTATTGTCTGCATATGTATTATTTTGTATTTGTGTAAAATCTCCTAATTGTATTGTCTTCTAATTGTAGGATCATAAGAAAGTTGTGCGTGTTTGCCGTCACCAAGCCGCGACTCATTGGGATTTGGATACGGAATGTAAAGAGGTCCAACAATTAGTAAAAGACTCTGGGCTATATCCTTTGGTTGAAAATTATGTGAAGTATGATTCCGTGACAGTCAATTACTTCGTCAAGAGGTATCATGGTGAAACTGATACCATGCACTTCCCATTTGGGGAGATGACCTTGATACCTGATGATGCTCAGAACATTCTAGTATTATGGTTTATCGGCAAATCAGTTGCAGAATGAGATAAATGTCCGGACCTAGAATGGTCGAAGTTACACGCTTTGACTAACAAGCTGTTTGGCTGGGAATAAAAAACTTCTTTGAAAAACTTTTATGTATCTAAGAATTCGAGGACAAAGACAATCAAAATGAAGATGCTTAAGGAGAGGTTTCAAAATACGGAGAAGAGACGTTTGAAGAATGGCTGGGAACCCGCACAGGTTCGTTATACAGCTATTGTGTACCTGTTATTCATCTTGGGGACTAAGATATTCCCTGACGCTAGTGGGAACAAGGTGAGTGCAAACCACCTGCAATACTTGGATCCGTTGGAAGAGGTCTGTATCTATTCTTAGGGCACCGTGGTAATGGCACATATGAGGGAGGAGATGAGAAGGGCCTCTAAGGCTGTTACCAACAAATTTGTCGGGAATTTCACTCTACTCCAGGTAATTTTGTTATTAAACTTATGTTCTTATATATTGTTCACATGTACCCTTATTATTAGAAACAAAATTACTGCTTCTTATATGTATCATTTCACATTGGCATAGGTGTGGGCTTTTGAACACTTCCCAACATTGTTCACGAACTATAAATCCTTGACGATAAAAAAAAGTTCTGAACCCGATGAGCCTAAAGCTCGGAGATACGAGTTCAAAAATACTCCGAAGACCGGTAACAATCGTCGACTGACAAATATGCGATTGGCTCTGGACGCGATGCCTACAAAATAGGTTGTGTTTGACCCTTACAAGGAGGATAGAGAAAACCGCCACTTTTTGAGGTATCATAATGTTGCAATTTACAATGGACCGTTGTTCCACCCAAAGGGATACGTTATGGCTGATCCTCGACGTGTGATACGGGAACTTGGATATAAGCAATTACGTACATAGATTGGAGACAGTCTCTCTTGAAAGGTACGTTGTTGACTATCCTCGAAACATTTCAACTTCCTTAAGGTTGAGGGTAGAGTATACGCCAAATCCAGAACCAACACATTGGAAGGATAGGGAACCACGTCGTTTGGTAGATATTAGTTAACAAAGCGGGATCTAACAACCATACCCAATATTTAGTTTCGGAAATCTATATGGACTAACTCCAATATAATTCCAAGAGAATCAACTAGACAGTCAGACTCAATCAAGGAAAATAATCCAAGAGTTATATCTCTGTTTCTCAATGTAATCAGCAAATCAAACAGATAGAAATCCGCGAGCCTGATTATTATGAGAAACAAATTGAACGGTACCAAAGACCAATGTTCAACTGTCAATCAATTTATATCAACAACCAAAGGTTGGATATCTAATTGATTGAACTACACACAACCTGTGATATTTCAATTATATAAAAAAATATAATGCGAAAAAGAAATAACACAAACACTAGAAATTTTGTTAACGAGTAAACCGCAAATGGAGAAAAACCTCGGGACAGTCCAGATTTGAAGACCACTTTGTATTAAGCAGCTACAGACTCTAGCCTACTACGAGTTAACTTCGGATTGGAATGTAGTTGAGCCCTAACCAATCTCACACTGATCAAGGTAAAGTCGCATTCCTTACGCCTCTGAATCCCAGCAGGACTGTACACACTTGGTTCCCTTAGCTGATCTCACCCACAACTAAGAGTTGCTATAACACAAAGTTGAAGACTTGGTAAACAAATCTGTCTCATACGGAAAAGTTTATTGAATAGATAAATCTGTCTCCCACAGAAATACCTAGAGTTTTGTTCCGCCTTTAGATAAATCAAGGTGAACATGAACCAATTGATACACCGGACTTATATTCCCGAAGAACGGCCTATTAATATCAATCACCTCACAATAACTTAACTGTATGGTACCGGAAAAAGATATTGTGGAATCACAAAGAATGAGACGAAGAGCTTTGTGATTACTTTTTATCTTACCTATCAGAGATTAAATCTCGAGCAAATCTTAGAGAAGATAGTATTCAATACGATGGAACAAAGTAAGATCAGAACACACAACTACAGAGAAAATAGTTGGGTCTGGCTTCAGAATCCCAATGAAGTCTTTAAGTCGTTAACCTATAATGGTTTTAGAAAAACCTAGGTTAAAGGAGAATTGACTCTAGTCGCAACTAGTATCACACAGGAGGTGTGGGGATTAGGTATCCCTGTTGTTAGAGTTCTCCCTTATATATTCTTCAAATCAGGGTTTGCAATCAATGTTACCTTGGTAACAGAGCATTCAATATTCATCGTTAGATGACAAACATGATTAGATTCAATCCAATATCTTTCAACCGTTAGATGGTCTTGGATTCTTACACACAAATGAAATATACTTTCATTTAGATATGGATAACCGTACCTAAACGTGTACACTTAGTTGGCTCAACAACAGTTAACTGCAGTTATCCATATGAACACTATCATATCAACCTTGTTCATCTTAATCACAACTAGTTCAAATGACTCAAATGAAAATAGTTATAAAGTTGTTCAATTGTTTATATTCTCGTAGAAGTATTCAAGACACAATTGAAGCAAAATCGGTTTTGATTCACTCGAATCAATTCATGAACATTATAGCCACAGTTTGAAAAGATTGCATTCCTTATTATATAAATGTATTTGTTCATGAGTATGTAAACATACTTAACTGATTTTAGAACTTAACCCACTCAACTATGCAAACGGGTATGCATACTTAAGTTCCCGGACTTGGTCTTGTTGGCCAGTATGCAAACGGGTACGCATACTTTCGTTCATGACCGAACTCAGTTGACATCGGTACTCATACGGGTATGCTACTATAGTTCCCCGAATCAGTACGCATACGGTTATGCATACTAAATTAATGGACTTGGAATACACTTGGAACGGTTAGCATACAAGTACGCATACTGTGCAATATCCAATCAATGGTTAATTGTTCTAAACTCCCATTTTAATCATCGAAACATTCTTAGAAGATGAGAAAAGTTGTCTCACATAAACTATTAGCTTCAAAGCAATTTTTAAGTGATCAAATGATCACTATGAAACATTCCGAGTCTACATCAAATGACTGTCTCACACAAACCATATAAGATGTTACCAGGCGATTTTCATATGATCATCTTTTGACTTTCGTCAAGAATAAAATATGAACTTGGTTAAAGCGAAAGCTTACCAACACATATTTCGAGAAATATGTAAGCGAGTTAAATTCAACTCGAAATATCAAATGTGTATAATTTAAAGTCTATATATCTATTCGACTTTTGTCTCAATAGGAGATATAATAAAAATAGACTTCTGAGTGATAAATGAGTTCAAGTCTCCACATACCTTTTTTTTTATGAAGTTCCACAAGCTCCCCTTAGTAGTTTTTCGTCTTCAATCGATGAACGTCGTGAAATATAAAGCTCGACTACACATTTTATCCTAATATGAGACATAGATATAAGTAGACTAGAAATCAAGAGTTATAGTTTTGACAACTAAGCTTGACAAAAAAATCTTGAGATAGCAACGCTTGCGAGTTCGATAGAGAAATGCTCTAACAATAGTAATTGAGAGATTGCGGAAAACGATGATGAAGCCCATCCCGACTACATGAGGTATTACCTGCAACGTGCACATCCTTTTGTTGTGCGCCTGGATGACGTCAAAGCTCCACCCCAGAAAAACCCTCCCGTTCCAACTCCTATAGAGGCACCACCTACGATTTCCGGACTTGAAAAGACCGTTGGATTGCTAGTAAGTATTGTTAATTTCTTAGTCATTTAATGTATACATAATCTTATAGTAGCATGTATATACTAATTATATGTTGGAAGTATGAAACTAGCGACAGAGGCTTGGCAAGTTGAGGAAGATGTTTGGTTGCAAGAACGAGAAAGGAGATGTGTTATCCCCTGAAGAACGAGAAAGGAGATGTGTTCGGGAAAAATAGGAAGGTTCCAAGAAGCAAAAGACCAAGTGATATAAGATTCGTATTTTTGTTTCTTCATTTGGATGGTGGTTGTTACGTTTTGAACAATTTGGAACTTGTTTTTGTTTGTAACTCATGATGAACACTTTAGTTATTTGGTTTTCTTTTGGTTTATGGTAGATGGATTAAGAACATTTAAGCAGAATTCAGTGATTTAGTTTATGTTGAACATGTTTAGAGCTTTAGAAAATTAAAAGTTATTTTCTAAGTTTTCTTTATATAATTCGATATGTTTTGGCGTTGTCAATTCACTACATTTCAATGCCGGCAACTGTGTCGGTATAAAGGAATTTTCTAAAACTATGTCGTTAAATAAAGACGAAAGTCACCACATTTCGTGTATAAAATTTGGACACTGTCGGCACAAAAATGTTTATTGATTCCATGTCGGTAGTCTGATTTGTTTTAAACTTGGGGAATTTTCGCAGAATATCTGCATGGTATATAAAATATATATCAATGTCGGCATACTGTGCACCTTCAGAAATTTAGGTTTTTCAGAATGTCGGCATTGGGTTGGATAAAGCCACACTGTCGGCTTTCTATGAATATACATGAGTTACGAATGCTCTTTTTACTTTATTCCTAGATAATTTATTACATTAGATTTGAAAGAACAACTTTAAATTAAAACATACTAAAAAACATGGGAATTGAGTACTTTTTGTTTTTATGATGATCTCCTATTTAGTATCCCTTTTCAACAATTACAACACCTTTGAGCCTTTCGCGAATATCTTTGAAGACATCGTCTGGAAGCTCGGTTTCAAGGATCATCTTCATTGGTTCATATTTTTTTTTCAAGGTATTATTTTCCCTTCATATAAGAGACCAATAAACTTTTTCCCAATCACTTTGAAATTCCAACCACTTTTTACGATTTTCATTGTATTCCTTGTCCGCTTTCTCTTTGTGTTGAAAGAAAGACTTGCAGAATATGAAGCAAGATATGAATCTCAACAAAAATGTTTTAATGAAAGAGAACTCAGTCTTCTCGCCAGAGAAACCTTTTTGGATACTGATCTCGCTGCTGCCCTTGATAAGGTAAAATCACTGGAAGAGAATGTGGAAAGATTCAATTCTAGCTCTACAAAATTATCTTTTATACTTGGAGCATGTAAAGAACATCGTGATACACGTGGTCTGGGCTATAAAGGAATAAACTCTCCAAGTACTAGTAAGATCAATTTTGTTCGTGCTAATGACAACTCTTCATGTGAAAAACCTTTTCCATCAGCTGACGTTCTTAGGAACAAGGATTGTGCACCTTCGAAATCAACTCGCATGAGAACAATCAAGAACAATTCCTTTAACTGCTATTATTGTGGAAATAAAGGAAACCTTGAACGGAGATGTCGTCTTCGACTGAGGAATAAAAAACTTCATAACATTCTTGCATGGATGTCTAAAGAAGTAGTTAAACCTGTCTCTCATCTTGGTGGAGTACAAGGCATTGTCTACAATCAAGAGAAATGTTGTTATAAGTCATTTCTAGATTATGATTTTGAGACAAAAAACTCCTGCAATTGTAGAAGGAAGAACGTCAGATGGACAATTGACTCTTTAAATTACTCTGAGAAGAGAAAAAGGCATATGAGAAAGAAAAAAGGTTCAAATTCCTTTACTCTCTCTGAAGAAGGCCTTGAACCCAAAGAGTCTGATCTAGACTTCATTCATATCAATAATCGAGTCTCAGAGCTCAAGAACAGCATAAACAGACTCAAACTGAGCATTAAGAAGGCAAGGAAAGCAGCAGTTTCAGGTATCCCTTGTTCTCCTCTGGTTAAATCTCTTTCGACTCATCCCAGTGATTTTTCTGAAAATCTTCATGAAGGAAAGACAAAAGAAGTCAATATTCTTGATGAGCAAAATGTTCATCAAAATACAACTTGACTGCTCAATGTAGCATCCTTCTTGTAATTGTGGAAAGATGCTCGTAATTCTCAAGAACATATTTTTTCTTGAGAAAGTAGACGTTGTTATATTATTATTTTCATTATTTTTTCCCTTTACATAATGATGATCATAAAACTGTTGAGCCTTGCTCCAGTACCTTACATGATGTAATGTTTTTGATCGTCCACTCTTGAGAATAATTCCTTGTTGATTGCCTTGGAGGACCTTTTTTTCCATTGACCAATTAGTTGTTGTTTATCAACAATTATCTTATGTTCTTTTGAACTAAGAATGTCATCAATCTGTTTAGAACGGGTCCTTGAGTTTTTCAAGACTTGTTCTAAATTTGGCTCCACTACTCTCTTGGTCGTGTACCAAGTTTGTAACCACAAGTGCACGTACACCTGACCCGCACGGAACATATACGAGTTTCCCTAGGTTTCCTATGAAACACTCATATATATATATATATATATATGTATCATACTCCTCCTTGATACATACACGTTCCGTAACTTCAAAAAAGTTCGCCTGAATTTTGTATGCACAATGGATGGATGCAATAAGGAAGACAAAGTTGGGAAGGGCAAGACTATCGAGTTTCACGAGAACCCTATTTTCATAACCTGTTATCATGTTGTTGATCATGAAAACAAACTACCAGTTCAGATGTCATCACAACTGGTAGGAAATCTTCTTCGAGATTTTGAGGTCGTACGTGAACAACTTGGAATTGCAACAACGAATCTTGAATTTCTGAAAAACAAACTGAAGAAAGCAACTGATGAGCTCGTCCATGTTCATTCTCTGGTTGCTGGCCATGTTTAATATTTTTCGAATTGTGTTCTCTATGAGTTGTTTTGATTTCTTTTGTTTAGGAAACTTCTTATGAGAAGGATAACTAGGGTTTGAAATATCCATTATTGTGAGTTCACATAGCTATGTCCAACGTTTTCATCTTGCAATGTTTTTAGATTTATTTATTTAAACTCTAAAGTTTATTTGGAAGATGATTTTGCAGTATTAATATTTATGGTTTTATATATTGTAACTTGTTATGGGATATGTGTGTTTGCATCCATGAACTATGATTGTCCCATACGTGGTCAAAAGTTAAGTGTTTCATATGTCGGTATACAAGTATTGATAAAAAAGATTGAATGAACTTTTGACAAACAAAAGATAAGCCTATTATGTCATTATGAAAATATTGATGGAAGATAAGGTGAGATTTTGTTTACAAGATTAAGTCTATTATATGTCATTGTGCAAATAATGATAAAGAATATAATGAATCTTTGTTTATTCATCAGTATTGATCTTCCCTGATCCATATTTTTTATGTATATATTGTGCGGCTCCGTAAATTTTCTTATGAGAGCATTTTCGATTAAATTAATCATAGATTCTCTTATGGTTATTTTAATTGAGATTTTTGGATACAAATTCATGTTTCATGTGATTTTTTAATGTCCAAAGAAATCCTTCTTTTCTTGTGAAAATAAGGTCGCTCTTGTTCTTTCGGGAATGACATTTTATGGGGGAGAGTTTTAATTGAACTTGTGCTTAATTTCCAAATATTTGTGGGGAGTGAGTGCAGCTGTGGAATATTTTATGGGTTATCTTGTATCTTTATAAACTCCTTGATGAATGCATTTAGTTTCGGCTATATGATTTCATCTAAAAAATTTGATATGTGCTTTCTTTTGGTCATGAAGTGTCTCTATGGAAATTTCATTAGGATCCCACTAGTTTTCGTACATTTGTCAATTTTATTGACAAAAAGGGGGAGAATTAATGTGTAGTTCACACTACAAATACATATGTTTTTCGGATCATTATGTAAGGGGGAGTGGTTTTCATGTGAGATGAAGTATTGACTAAGGGTGAGTGATACATATCACCATAGTATTATTGTCAAAGTTGTGATAAGATTGAACTTTGATGTTGTGTAACAAGCTAAGTTCGATCTAACGGTTCAAAGATATTAGCTTGAATCTAATCAGGTTTTCATCTAACGGTGAATATTGAATGCTTTGTTACCAAGTTAACTTAGATTGCGAACCCTGATTTGGAGACTATATAAAGGAGAATTCTAGCAACTGGGAAACCTAATCCCCACACCTCCTGTGTGATACTAGTTGTGTAAGCTAGAGTCGATTTTCCTTTAACCTTAGGTTTCTCTCGAGACCCTGTAGGTTAACGACCTGAAGACTTCATTGGGATTGTGAAGCCAAACCCAACTATTTTCTCTGTAGTTGTGTGATCTGATCTTGCTGTTTCTATCGTGATTGAGTGCAATCGTAAGATTGGCTTGATATTTGTATCTCTGATAGGCAGGATAGAAAAGTAGTCACAAACATCTTCGTATCATCGTTTGTGATTCCAAAATCTCTTGTTTACCTAGTCGATTAAGATTATTGTGAAGTGATTGATATTTCTAGGTTGTTCTTCGGGAATATAAGTCTGGTATATCAATTGGTTCCTGTTCACCTTGATTTATCAAAAGACGAAACAAAACTAGTAGGTACTTATGTGGGAGACAGATGTATCTATTCCTGTAGACTTTCTGTGTGAGACATATTCGTTTATTGAAGTCTTCGACTTTGGGTCGTAGCAACTCTTAGTTGCGGGTGAGATCAGCTAAGGGAATCAAGTGCATAGTATCATGCTGGGATCAGAGACGTAAGTAGCGCAACTGTACCTTGAATCAGTATGAGATTGATTGGGGTTCAACTACAGTCCAGACCGAAGTTAGTTTGTAGTAGGCTAGTGTATGTAGCGGCTTAATAAGTGTGGTGTTCAATATGGACTAGGTCCCGAGGGTTTTCTGCATTTTCGGTTTCCTCGTTAATAAAACTTCTGGTGTCTGTGTTATTTTTTTCCGCATTATATTTTGTTATACAATTGAAATATCACAGGTTGTGCGTTGAATCGATCAATTGGTAAATCCAAACTTTCGTTGTAGATTGAAATTGATTGATCCTTGAACATTGGTCTCTGGTATTGTTAAAGTTATCTCTTTTATATTCAATCGGGCTTGAAAATTATTATTTGTTTGATTGCAGATTGAATTGAGATATTGAGATATAACTCTTTGATATACTTTTGTTAAGATTGAGTCTGACTGTCTAGTTGGTTCTCTTGAAAGTATATTGGAGTTAGTCCATACAGATTGCTAAGAGAAATATTGGGTGAGGTTGTTAGACCCCGTTTTTTCAGTTGTGATATTAGGCTATCTTCTCAAATTCTTGCATAACCCTCCTACCTTCTCATTCCACCCTTCTACTAGTTGCTTGTGCGCTATAAATTGTACTCAGAGAAGAAACGTTCGTCGAATGCTTTTTCTTGAAGCCTCTGAGAATTTGTCTTGGTTTAATACATGCTTTAGTCAATCTATTCACATCCTCCATTTTCATGAGGTTTTAGCTTCGTAACTAATGAGTGGCCAATAAAGTTTTTCGGGTCCTCGTGGTTATGGCGGCCAAACCACACCGCACATTTCCATCCCTTTTCCTTGTCTCTTAAATTGAATACAAGCTTAAAGGAGATTTTATCCTTCCTCGTATGAGTCTTGTATACCCTATTAGTCTTCTTTGGATATACATAACCCTTTCTATTGTGGCTATTCTTCTCCTTGTACGACCCACTTCTCTCGCAAGCCATCTAGAACCAAAACTCAAAACCTTGGGTATTCCTCACTAGCACACACTCGTTCTTATTAGCCGTCTTTTTAGCCCACTCAATTGCTTCCTGTTTAGATGTTATTCCCTACATAAGGACAACTACGGGAGATTAGAAGGTTCATTATAAGCAATACCTAAGTAAACTTCAAAATACTAGGTGAAAAGTATTATTTGGTAACATACCGGAGGAATTTTACAGTATTCCGTCGTATCCCGACCCAGCAGTCTTGCATTTGTTGGATCAATATATGTTACAATCTAAGGATCAAATGAAAAGAAAATCCAATTAGTTCAAAAAACAAATAAAAAGACTGTGTCGGACCACGATTGCGGCATGCTCGACCACATTTTCGGCATATTCGAACTGAACCGAAAATGAAGACCAAATTTAAAACGTTTCCGGCATAATAATTTCATTGGAAATCAACGCCGGAAACTAGTGTGCCGGCATGCTCATTTACTAAGATTCAACACCGGTACACAGTGCCGATATTTAACTTTCGAAGTCAATAATTCCTGTATATATTTTTTTTTGAAGTTTCGGCATGGTAACTTTATTATTGAACCATGCCGGTAGCATATTACGTAGAATATTCTGTGGTAAGTAAAAAGTAACTTTTTTACCGGTATGGTTTGTTTGGTTGAATACAATACCGGCATGCATTTCAAAATGGAGGATATTATAGGCCGGCATGGATGTAGTATGAATACCATGCCGGTACGGGTGCTGTCCGCGTTGTATTCATACTACGTCCATTCCGGCAACGAGCTTTTTCAGCGGCAAAAATGGTGAATTCAGAGGGAAAAAATCAAATTTTCAACACACTAGCACTTGTACCTGAGTATTAGGAGTGATTGTATGTTGAACTTGTTTACTTTCTTGGGTTGGTTCTTCAAGAAACTCTCCATACTCATAAAAATCATGATCCAAGGTGTTGGTTCCACAAATAATTGCAATTGTGAATCATTATCATTTGCCGAAGATTCAAGATATACTCCTTGTTGTAGTTGAGCTAAAGATTCAACACCATTTCTCTCTTCACTATCATCCACCATTTTCACCAAAAAAAAACTTTTCTCTCCTTCACTCAAATAATAATACACACTAATCATTATCAAATAATCTTATAAATTTCTTAATTATAATTAAACACTAAACCTGATAAGTGAGGGTGGATTAGAAATTAGTTAAAATACATAAATAAGGGGTGACCCTGATTTGATATATAAATCCATTTTTTGTCATTTTCCTCTATCCTCCAATCGCGCGTTCATTAATAAAACTTTTTTATGTAAATAATTTATTATATTATATTTTCCTTTTCGCTCTTGTTCCAACAAAGTTTCCTCATATTTCTTTTTATTCAATGTTCGCTCCAGCTTCAACAAAAGTTTTTCATGCAAATTTATTTTTATTTTTATTTTTCGCCCCAGATCACGCTCCAGCAAAACTTCTTCAAAATGAGCGTTAATTTATTTTTTTTGACTCGTATGACAAGCTTTCATTTCCCCCAAGAATGAGGTTTCACTGCACTGGATCAAGGGCCTTGTTATGGTTGATAACTTATCTTGTCTCATTGCTCTTAGATAGGGTTCCACTATCCTGAAACTGGGTCCTTGTTGATTTTGAGCCAGCTTGCACTAATATTGGACCATGCAAAAATTATTGTTTAAAAGCTTTGACTACAATGCCCGAAGTTTGTGATCTATTCCAGCAACGCGAGAATTATTTTGAACGACTTTTGAGTTTAATAAGTATTGAAATTTGTGAATCAAACATTTGATGGTGAATCATGCATTTATTTGTGAATTTTTCATTTATTATAGGATAAGAAAATACAAATAATGTAAAGAAAATGAGTAATAGTTTAGGATTATCTTATTAGGCATGGATGAATCCAGTATTAAAAATATGTATCTTATAGATACCATGTCAGTTTACCATTTTTTCCATCCTTTAAAAATAATGCATGTCGGACTATCTGGAAGATAAAAGATGTAAACAATAGATGAAGTTATTTATCAGTGGTAAACTTTTTCCAAGACGTTGGAGTTCCAAATTTTTGGCTCCATTGTAACGCTCCACATTTTTCTTTCCAAGTGATTGGGTTATTTATTAGATACGGTGTTTCACCCTGTTACAGAGATTTAAACGAGGTGTCCCCGGTTGTTCGACCATTTTAAGAGACGTAGAATTTTCTCAATGTGCTTGCTTATGATTCATCAATTGGAACAATATTATCCATTAAAACTGTAAGATTTAAACTAAGATTCGCTTGAACCTTTATTTACTTGTCAATTCAACCATATATGTACAAGTTTTCGGTGTTGCAACTACAAAATGCGTTTTCCTTTAACGCCATTGCACTAGTGGTTAGCAAGGCATAATTTTTATTGCGGGGATATTTTTAAAGAACCGCTGCACTTATCGTCAAGACGTTGAAGAGTTCATATTCTATAAGGTTTACCAGACTTAGCTACCTTGGATGTCCAGAATGAAATGAATCTCGACACACTTGAACAACCTCTTTTTTTCTTTGCGCTTGAGATCTCCCTTTACCTTATAACATGGCAATAATGTAGTTATTTGGGACTTCAGCAGGCAGGTTCATATGTTGTTTTGCAGGAATCTGCATGCCATGACGTGCCACGTTATTTAGAGGGTTTTTATTTCAAGACAGCTGTTTTATGAGATTCATCTTTGATATAATTATAATTTGGTGCTTACAATGTGTGAGATGAAATTTCCCAAGAGAAGTTTCAGAACTTTTCAAACCTGAAGATAATCTTCTGTATTATTACATCCTTATCGGTGGTAACAACTTCAGAACTGTATCCTTTTGGACGAGGCTTACAGTTCTTCGATTAATCATATCCTTGTCCTTGTTGCTAAATCCATTTAGTCACACTCATTCCCTAAGATAAAAAAAAAATCATGGCCTAAATAAAAGTATTGTTTGTATATTTCACTAATCAATCATCTACGATAATATCATCTTATAAATTATTGAGTATGGATCGCCAGATCTCTCTATTATCTAGAAAATTGAGTTGTAAGGAGTTGGATCACCAACATATTAAACTGGCGAGATGGAATGATGAATATAGCGAGTTAGATTGTTGGGGGAGTGTTGAGTCTAGATTGATGGTGGGTGTATGGATGTTGAGTTATAAGGTGAGTAATGATGGATTAGGCGTAGTGATATTTTGATGATGTTTTTCGCTCATTTAGGAATATAGGCTAAGATAATGTGGAAAATTAAGTATGCCAGGTTTTACTACAACCGACATCGAGAATTAGTATTCATGTCATGTACGTGTAAACGTTGTTAATAACTGCCATCCTCATACGTGTGTGGTGCATGTATTTCTTTTTTATCTGATGTTAGAGGGTTGTGTCCGTGTTGAGATACATTGACAAGGTATATAACGCAATTGACTCCCATTTTTCGCGGACACTAAGTAACCATCAAATGGACCATGTTGAAATTCTTAATTGGTTACTACTATTAGAATTAAAAAATATTTCTGACAATGACAAAAAATAAAATAACATGATCATTTGATTTTAAGGAAGCTTATATTTGAAAGATGTGTGTCCTTTATCGCCTGATTAGACTAGGGCTTTCCGCGTTATTATATATATTTGAAGTTGATGCTCTTTAAAGTCGTAATGAATTTCTAGAGAAATTTTGGGTGGATCTGTAAGCATATCTAACGAAGAAATAAATTTTTGGATGCCAGAACTCAACATTTTTTGTTGTAATTTAATAATTCGAGATCGTTAAAATCTTTTGTTACCTCCGCATTTCTAACACTTAGACTTATTGTTTCTATTGTTGTTGTAAGACTTATTTTCTCCCCTTATTGGATGTTCAATGATGCTGTAGCACTAGTGTTACTAAAGCACTCCTCGAGATGTGTACTTTATTGATAACGAGTCTTCGTATTTGACACGTGTACTTTATTGATAACGAGTCTTCGTATTTGACACGTACTTGATGCATGATTCAGCACTTCAATGCTCCAAAATTTGTTGTAAAGTGATTTGGGGGTTGGGTACCTACAAGAACACTCTGATGCTTCAATGAGTAAGAGCTTTATCCAGATTTTATGAGAATGAAATTATTAGAGACAATTTGTACGTTTTGAGTTGGAAATTCACCAAAGTTTATGATTTTATAGGGTGTGTATACAACAATATACACGGACCAAATGTTCTCGGGATTCATCCTTGTCTTAAGGATAGTTAAATTTATATTATCTGTGTATACATAGGTAATGTAAATGTTTATGGACTAGTAGCTAACCGAATTCATCCTACTTTTTAGGTTTTGACTATATATTGAACTAATAACTGACCAGATTCATTCATTTATATTTTTTGAAGTTTGAACAGTACTCGTCCTACTTATCATATTCAATTTTTCTAGTAAATGCAATATGTCTAGTCACTTTTGGAAAGCATATCAACGAATGGGGCTACTAACATTTTGTGGACTTAAAATTAAGTCAAGGGCACGATTATTTATTTTTCCTTAATTTGGTAGGATCTATGACGTGGAGTTGTTTGTGCACCTACCCAACCCACATATAGTTAAATAAAGAAAAAGCGCATCCGAAAGTACGTGTAGAATAATACTCTTTATGTTCCAGAAAAAGCGGATCTTTCACTTTAGATCATAATAGTAAATTTCGGGTCACATTAGCAGATTGGTGGTCATGGTGTGGGCTTTAGGTTATTAAACAATTTATAACACGAGAAAACCACTTGGTGAAGTGGCAAATTTCATGTCACATAATGCAATTTTTGAAGCGTGATGCAAATTTAAGTCTAAAGTTGTTTTCTTCTTAATCTCCAATAACAAGAAATTTTTTTCCACTAAGAACTAATTTTTAATATTATAGAGGAGGATTTTATATTACGATATGTTGACTTGGAGTCACAAGGTAAATCTTGAGCCGCATGACAAATTTTTGATACCCGAAAAGATTCACATTTTAGTTTACAATGACAAACTTTAGGCCACTTCAGGACATGATACGAATTTTGCATGCAAGTTTTTATTTAATGTCCAATATTTGATGAAGTGATACTTTAGAACACAATGTTGTTTATGTGTCCCGGTGCTTATTTTAGTGAAAAGATAAATATATACCAACATACTAGATTTTATGTTACTAAATAATTAGGTAGGAAATGGTAAATTTTGGATTGCAATGTAAAATTCAATAATTAGGTCGAAGTGGTAAATTTAGATTGCAACGTAGTTTCTGCTAGTTTATTATAAGTAACGTGTACGGGTGCACACGGTATGGTTCGACTCGGTTCTTGCCGAGGCCGAGTACCTGTATCTCTCTAGTCTCGGTTCATATTTTCTGGACCGGTACCTGTACCCTGTATCTCGGTTGCGGTACTATTCGGGACCAGTACGGTATCAGGGACGATTCCGGTACTAGTCTCGGTACTTAATTTTTTCCATCCATTTTTTGTTAAAGTGAAGAAAAAAATATAACTCTTCTAGTGCTTATAATTAAGTAGCTCTATTTTATTAACATAGGAGAATTTGTGATGTGGATCACCCTTAGCAATTGTATGATGCTCCAGTATCTAAAAATATAAATAATGAATTTAAGTATCCATGATTTTTTCTGTCTTCGTTAACCAGTATGGCAAAAATACATTTGCTTTGTTTCTGTTTCTTTGGATTTATCAGGTACAACTTCTCCATTGTTTTATTGCTAGTGATAGTTCGAACTTATATTTGATTCACACATTGCCTATACCGGACTTGGAAAATGTCGTAATCCATTTTCCTTGTTCTACTTTCATAGATACTTCTCAGTGTTCACCACATGGTTTCGCAAGTCTCATCGTGCCCCAGAATGTTTTCCTTATTCTTCTTCATCAACAGCAGTAGCCCCAGAATGATTCTACCCGCTCATATTCTGCACTCTAGACTCCTTTCAGTTTTGCCGTTGTTTGCTTCATTTGTTCATCCTACTGTGAAGCAAATGATCCTGTGATGATCAGATGGTAATCGCCCCTAATCAAATAATTAAGGAATCAGAAAAATTGGAAAAGAAAAGAGGTGGTGTTCAGTGAATTGGTATTCCTTCTTAGAGAGAGGAGATGCAAAGAAGAAGGAGAGAAAAAAAAATATGAGAAACCATGTGTCCCTATCTAATTTTTCTATATATACCACATAAGATTAAGCCCCTAACTCTAACGGTTAATATTAGTCGGTACAAAAGGGACGGGACGGTACGGGACATGGATAGGACCGTGTACTTGTACCCCCTAGAGGCCGGTTCTCAATTTTTGGACCGGTACCTGTACCCCCTTCCTCGGTTCGGTACGAAAACAGGTACGGTTCCGCCGGTTCCGGTTGGGTCCGGCTCGGTTCCAGTGCACCCTTAGTCACGTGGAAGATTTTAAAAATCCTAATCAATTTAAGCACATGTTTCCAAATATGATTGAGCAACACCAATTTATTGAGTAGTCTTCTACATCACAATTCACTATGATTCGATAAAATCTTGCTCGCACGTAACTCGAGCCTTGGTATTTTTGATTTAACACCACCACAACAATAAATTGGTCGTGATGTTGCTAGATATTTGGTAAATAGAACCGTTCTCCCCTCTTTCTCCTCTTTCCAAAAACTGGACGAAAGAAAGAAAGAAAAAAATACCTTTGTTCTTCGTTGTTTTCGACTGTGACCTGTCCAGTTTTGATCTGATTTTTAAGATCTTTCGAACAAATCAAGAGTAGTCTTCCCAGTATATATAATTTCCAATAAAACAAATTACTGCCTAACAATTTTTAGGGTTTTATTTTACCTTATCAGTCTGATGGCTTATCTGTGCTATCTAAACTTCTTATATAACAATATTAACGGCGTTTTCTGGTGTTGTCGTTGCAATATTATCAAGTATGTTTTAGGATAAATACAATCAACACTGACAAAAATAAGACCGATTTCAGTCATGATGGCATTTCTTTTTCTTTTATAGAAACCTCTATGCCTCTAACATATATGATGTTGATGAGCAAAAAAAACAACAACAAAACATCGGAAGCCAAAATGGTTTAAAACCGATATCAATTTCTTCAACGAATTGTAACACTTTCATAAAATTTTCGTTTTTTTAGTCACGAGATTTTTAATTTTAATACAAATTCTTTTCCATTTTTTTTTTTTGATATCTTCTCCATTTTCTGATATAATTTCCATCAACAAAACATAATGCATCAATCAAACATGAAGATATGTTTGTTCCACATTGTGGTACCAGTCAAAATAGTTACATTTATTTACATTTGAACCCTCCTGAGCCATGACATATCTCTTTACTTTAACCTTACCTTAAATCTAGTAAAAATAAATGAAATTGAAGCATCTCTCTCCCTAAAATGTCAGAGATAAACAACAAGAAACACTTCACTAAATTCTCAAATCCTCACAAATAACAAACACATTTCAAACAATCTCCTTCTTTTCTTTCTCTCATAATGAACCCTAAAAATGATAATCCCCAAAATCTTCTTCTTCACCAACAAAACCCTAACCCTGTAATACCCGAATCAGAACAACAACAACAACACCATCAGAAACCCCTTATTCATTTCCAGAATCTTCTAGAAGAAGAGAAACAAGACTCCCCCATCCAATCAATTTCTGATATTGTTGCATTTAGAGATGAAGATGAAGAAGAAGTTGATGAATCTGGTGGTGGAAGCCCTAGCTCATCAGATATTGATGATTCTTCTTCACAACATCAAAATCAAGGGATTATTACATCATCTACAATTGTTCCATCTGAATTAAGAACAACGCCAGTTTATATTAACACAGAGCCACATATCTCTTCACAATTTTATACATTTAATCGGGATTCTTATGCATTAATGGTTCAATGCATTTTGGAGAGAAGATTAGCAACAACAGATGAGATTCAGAAAGCTACACCAAGGTCTGTGCTTAAAATATGGAGGTCTGTAAGGAAATATCGCAACGAGGATACCGCTTATCTTACGGCATGGAAACGGATACAAGATAAGTTAAATGCTCATATTGATGCTCATGGTAATCAAGTTTTGTATTTTAAGAATAATGCACAACATTATGTTTCACATGTTAATCAATGGCAAGACATTGTGATGACTTATCATAGTGATGGTGATTTGAAACATTTAGGATTAAAAGAAACTATTGATAGGATCAAACAGATATGGACTGTCGGGGCTAAGTTTTATGGAATTCCCGAGTCTTTTATTAGGGTTTTTGTTAGTTCGTGCCTTGTTTGCAATGGTCCTTCGGGTTCTAGTGGGAAAAATAAAAGATGTAGGTTCGAGTATACTGAAACATTTGAAATACAAGCGAAAGAAGTACCTCAAAGACTTCAGCAGTTAGCTGTAAAACATAAGGTTGTGCTTTGTATTAGACAAAAGTATATCAGGTATAAACCATTTATGGCTGAAGTTAAAGATTATGCATGTCATAGAGAAGGACATCCGTCTACGAAGAAATCGAAGCTTTTGAAGAGGGAACCTTATGCTTCCAAGAGATGCGGATGTGGGTTTAGAATTAGGGCAATTGCTCCGATAGAAAATTATAAAGAGAAAGATAAGACGTTTGTTTATCAGGATGAAGGAATGGCAGTTTTCAAACTTTATGTTGTTCATTCAGGGCATGAACCAGGGCCACTAGATGGAAATGCAAGGATTGTGCACAGAGTTGTTGGGCATAAAGGAGTAGAAATGTTGATGGATCAGGAAATAGTGTATGGAATGAATGAGGATATGGAAACAGTTGCATTTGGTTTGATGGGTAAGGATGATGGTGATTTGCAACTTTCTGTTATGCTTAAAGTGCAGGAGTTAAAAGCTGAGGATGCTTTGTTGGATGGGAAAGTTGGGAAATATCCTCAGGAGCTTTTGGGTCCTTTGTCTCATGAACTGTCTGATATCATTAATAGGCTTCGGAGTATCTTAAAGGATCTGTCTGGGCAAATAATGATAAAGAATATTATCAAGAACAAAGCTTTTTCTCTAGGTGGAGCATCTAAGACTCAATTATATGTCATTGTGCAAATAATGATAAAGAATATAATGAATCTTTGTTTATTCCTCAGTATTGATCTTCCCTGATCCATATTTTTTATGTATATATTGTGCGGATGTCTAGTAACATATCAACGAATTGGGCTACTAAAATTAAGTCAAGGGCACGATTATTTGTTTTTCCTTAATTTGGTAGGATCTATGACGTGGAGTTGTTTGTTCACCTACCCAACCCACATATAGTTAAATAAAGAAAAAGCGCATCAGAAAGTACGTGTAGAATAATACTCTTTCTGTTCCAGAAAAAGCGGACCTTTCACTTTAGATCATAATAGTAAATTTTGGGTCACATTAGCAGATTGGTGGTCATGGTGTGGGCTTTAGGTTATTAAAGAATTTATAACACGAGAAAACTACTTGGTGAAGTGGCAAATTTCATGTCACATAATGCAATTTTTGAAGCGTGATGCAAATTTAAGTCTAAAGTCGTTTTCTACTTAATCTCCAATAATAAGTAATTTTTTTCCACTACGAACTAATTTTTAATATTATAGAGGAGGATTTTATATTACGATATGTTGATTTGGAGTCACAAGATAAATCTTGGGCCGCATGACAAATTTTTGATACCTGAAAAGTTTCAAATTTTAGTTTACAATGACAAACTTTAGGCCAGTTCAGGACATGATACGAATTTTGCATGCAAATTTTTATTTAATGTCCAATATTTGATGAAGTGATACTTTAGAACACAATGTTGTTTATGTGTCCCGGTGCTTATTTTAGTGAAAAGATAAATCTATACCAACATACTAGATTTTAAGTTACTAAATAATTAGGTAGGAAATGGTAAATTTTGGATTGCAATGTAAAATTCATTAATTAGGTCGCAGTGGTAAATTTAGATTGCAACGTAGTTTCTTCTAGTTTATTATAAGTAACGTGTACGGGTGCACATGGTATGGTTCGACTCGGTTCTTGCCGAGGCCGAGTACCTCTCTAGTCTCGGTTCCTATTTTCTGGATCGGTACCTGTACCCTGTATCTCGGTTGCAGTACTATTCGGGACTAGTACGGTATCAGGGACGGTTCTGGTACTAGTCTCGGTACTTAATTTTTTCCATCCGTTTTTTGTTAAAGTGAAGAAAAAAATATAAGTCTTCTAGTGCTTATAATTAAGTAGCTCTATTTTATTAACATAGGAGAATTTGTGATGTGGATCACCCTTAGCAATTGTATGATGCTCCAGTATCTAAAAATATAAATAATGAATTTAAGTATCCATGATTTTTTCTG
The DNA here is from genome assembly GCF_003573695.1 of Papaver somniferum. NCBI lineage: Eukaryota > Viridiplantae > Streptophyta > Magnoliopsida > Ranunculales > Papaveraceae > Papaver > Papaver somniferum. The sequence goes on from NC_039365.1 coordinate 30,032,404, forward strand.
TCTTCGTTAACCAGTATGGCCAAAATACATTTTCTTTGTTTCTGTTTCTTTGGATTTATCAGGTACAACATCTCCATTGTTTTATTGCTAGTGATAGTTCGAACTTATATTTGATTCACACATTGCCTATATCGGACTTGGAAAATGTCGTAATCCATTTTCCTTGTTCTACTTTCATAGATACTTCTCAGTGTTCACCACATGGTTTCGCAAGTCTCATCGTGCCCCAGAATGTTTTCCTTATTCTTCTTCATCCACAGCAGTAGCCCCAGAATGATTCTACCCTCTCATATTCTGCACTCTAGACTCCTTTCAGTTTTGCCGTTGTTTGCTTCATTTGTTCATCCTACTGTGAAGCAAATGATCCTGTGATGATCAGATGGTAATCGCCCCTAATCAAATAATTAAGGAATAAGAAAAATTTGGTGTTCGGTGAATTGGTGTTCCTTCTTAGAGAGAGGAGATGCAAAGAAGAAGGAGACAAAAAAAAATATGAGAAACCATGTGTCCCTATCTAATTTTTCTATATATACCACATAAGATTAATCCCCTAAATCTAACGGTTAATATTAGTCGGTACAAAAGGGACGGGACGGTAGGGGACATGGATAGGACCGTGTACCTGTACCATCTAGAGGCCGGTTCTCAATTTTTGGACCGGTACCTGTACCCCCTTCCTCGGTTCGGTACGAAAACAGGTACGGTTCCGCCGGTTCCGGTTGGGTCCTGTCGGTCCGGCTAGGTTCCTGTGCACCCTTAGTCACGTGGAAGATTTTAAAATTCCTAATCAATTTAAGCACATGTTTCCAAATATGATTGAGCAACACCAATTTATTGAGTAGTCTTCTACATCACAATTCACAATGATTCGATAAAATCTTGCTCGCACGTAACTCGAGCCTTGGTATTTTTGATTTAACACCACCACAACAATAAATTGGTCGTGATGCTGCTAGATATTTGGTAAATAGAACCGTTCTCCCCTCTTTCTCCTCTTTCCAAAAACTGGACGAAAGAAAGAAAAAAAAAATACCTTTGTTCTTCGTTGTTTTCGATTGTGACTTGTACAGTTTTGATCTGATTTTTCAGATCTTTCGAGCAAATCAAGGGTAGTCTTCCCAGTATATATAATTTCCAATAAAACAAATTACTTCCTAACAATTTTTAGGGATTTATTTTACCTTATCAGTCTGATGGCTTATCTGTGCTATCTAAACTTCTTATATAACAATATTAACGGCGTTTTCTGGTGTTTTCGTTGTAATATTATCAAGTATGTTTTAGGAGAAATACAATCAACACTGACAAAAATAAGACCGATTTCAGTCATGATGATATCAATTTAGGCATTTCTTTTTTTTTTATAGAAACCTCTATGCCTCTAACATATATGATGTTGATGAGCAAAAAAAACAACAACAGAACATCGGAAGCCAAAATGGTTTAAAACCGATATCAATTTCTTCAACGAATTGTAACACTTTCATACAATTTTCGTTTTTTTAGTCACGAGATTTTTAATTTTAATACAAATTCTTTTCCATTTTTTTTTTGATATCTTCTCCATTTTCTGATATAATTTCCATCAACAAAACATAATGCATCAATCAAACATGAAGATATGTTTGTTCCACATTGTGGTACCAGTCAAAATAGTTACATTTGAACCCTCTTGAGCCATGACATATCTCTTTACTTTAACCTTACCTTAAATCTAGTAAAAATAAATGAAATCGAAGCATCTCTCTCCCTAAAATGTCAGAGATAAACAACAAGAAACACTTCACTAAATTCTCAAATCCTCACAAATAACAAACACATTTCAAACAATCTCCTTATTTTCTTTCTCTCAGAATGAACCCTAAAAATGATAATCCCCAAAATCTTCTTCTTCACCAACAAAACCCTAACCCTGTAATACCCGAATCAGAACAAACAACACCATCAGAAACCCCTTATTCATTTCCAGAATCTTCTAGAAGAAGAGAAACAAGACTCCCCCATCCAATCAATTTCTGATATTGTTGTATTTAGAGATGAAGATGAAGAAGAAGTTGATGAATCTGGTGGTGGAAGCCCTAGCTCATCAGATATTGATGATTCTTCTTCTTCACAACATCAAAATCAAGGGATTATTACATCATCTACAATTGTTCCATCTGAATTAAGAACAACGCCAGTTTATATTAACACAGAGCCACATATCTCTTCACAATTTTATACATTTAATCGGGATTCTTATGCATTAATGGTTCAATGCATTTTGGAGAGAAGATTAGCAACAACAGATGAGAATCAGAAAGCTACACCAAGGTCTGTGCTTAAAAGCTGGAGGTCTGTATGGAAAGATCGCAACGAGGATACCGCTTATCTTACGGCATGGAAACGGATACAAGATAAGTTAAATGCTCATATTGATGCTCATGGTAATCAAGTTTTGTATTTTAAGAATAATGCACAACAGTATGTTTCACATGTTAATCAATGGCAAGACATTGTGATGACTTATCATAGTGATGGTGATTTGAAACATTTAGGATTAAAAGAAACTATTGATAGGATCAAACAGATAAGGACTGTCGGGGCTAAGTTTTATGGAATTCCCGAGTCTTTTATTAGGGTTTGTGTTAGTTCGTGCCTTGTTTGCAATGGTCCTTCGGGTTCTACTGGGAAAAATAAAAGACGTAGGTTCGAGTATACTGAAACATTTGAATTACCAGCGAAAGAAGTACCTCAAAGACTTCAGCAGTTAGCTGTAAAACATAAGGTTGTGCTTTGTATTAGACAAAAGTATATCATGTATAAACCATTTATGGCTGAAGTTAAAGATTATGCATGTCATAAAGCAGGACAGTCGTCTACGAAGAAATCGAAGCTTTTGAAGAGGGAACCTTATGCTTCCAAGAGATGCGGATGTGGGTTTAGAATTAGGGCAATTGTTCCGATAGAAAATTATAAAGAGAAAGATAAGACGTTTGTTTATCAGGATGAAGGAATGGCAGTTTTCAAACTTTATGTTGTTCATTCAGGGCATGAACCAGGGCCCCTAGATGGAAATGCAAGGATTGTGCACAGAGTTGTTGGGCATAAAGGAGTAGAAATGTTGATGGATCAGGAAATAGTTTATGGAATGAATGAGGATATGGAAACAGTTGCATTTGGTTTGATGGGTAAGGATGATGGTGATTTGCAACTTTCTGTTATGCTTAAAGTGCAGGAGTTAAAAGCTGAGGCTGCTTTGTTGGATGGGAAAGTTGGGAAATATCCTCAGGAGCTTTTGGGTCCTTTGTCTCAGGAACTGTCTGATATCATTAATAGGCTTCAGAGTATCGGAAAGGATCTGTCTGGGAAAATAATGATAAAGAATATTATCAAGAACAAAGCTTTTTCTCCAGGTGGAGCATCTAAGACTCAATTATATGTCATTGTGCAAATAATGATAAAGAATATAATGAATCTTTGTTTATTCCTCAGTATTGATCTTCCCTGATCCATACTTTTTATGTATATATTGTGCGGATGTCTAGTAACATATCAACGAATTGAGCTACTAAAATTAAGTCAAGGGCACGATTATTTGTTTTTCCTTAATTTGGTAGGATCTATGACGTGGAGTTGTTTGTTCACCTACCCAACCCACATATAGTTAAATAAAGAAAAGCGCATCCGAAAGTACGTGTAGAATAATACTCTTTCTGTTCCAGAAAAAGCGGACCTTTCACTTTAGATCATAATAGTAAATTTTGGGTCACATTAGCAGATTGGTGGTCATGGTGTGGGCTTTAGGTTATTAAACAATTTATAACACGAGAAAACTACTTGGTGAAGTGGAAAATTTCATGTCACATAATGCAATTTTTGAAGCGTGATGCAAATTTAAGTCTAAAGTTGTTTTCTTCTTAATCTCCAATAATAAGTAATTTTTTTCCACTACGAACTAATTTTTAATATTATAGAGGAGGATTTTATATTACGATATGTTGATTTGGAGTCACAAGATAAATCTTGGGCCGCATGACAAATTTTTGATACCTGAAAAGTTTCAAATTTTAGTTTACAATGACAAACTTTAGGCCAGTTCAGGACATGATACGAATTTTGCATGCAAATTTTTATTTAATGTCCAATATTTGATGAAGTGATACTTTAGAACACAATGTTGTTTATGTGTCCCGGTGCTTATTTTAGTGAAAAGATAAATCTATACCAACATACTAGATTTTAAGTTACTAAATAATTAGGTAGGAAATGGTAAATTTTGGATTGCAATGTAAAATTCATTAATTAGGTCGCAGTGGTAAATTTAGATTGCAACGTAGTTTCTTCTAGTTTATTATAAGTAACGTGTACGGGTGCACATGGTATGGTTCGACTCGGTTCTTGCCGAGGCCGAGTACCTCTCTAGTCTCGGTTCCTATTTTCTGGATCGGTACCTGTACCCTGTATCTCGGTTGCAGTACTATTCGGGACTAGTACGGTATCAGGGACGGTTCTGGTACTAGTCTCGGTACTTAATTTTTTCCATCCGTTTTTTGTTAAAGTGAAGAAAAAAATATAAGTCTTCTAGTGCTTATAATTAAGTAGCTCTATTTTATTAACATAGGAGAATTTGTGATGTGGATCACCCTTAGCAATTGTATGATGCTCCAGTATCTAAAAATATAAATAATGAATTTAAGTATCCATGATTTTTTCTGTCTTCGTTAACCAGTATGGCCAAAATACATTTTCTTTGTTTCTGTTTCTTTGGATTTATCAGGTACAACATCTCCATTGTTTTATTGCTAGTGATAGTTCGAACTTATTTGATTCACACATTGCCTATATCGGACTTGGAAAATGTCGTAATCCATTTTCCTTGTTCTACTTTCATAGATACTTCTCAGTGTTCACCACATGGTTTCGCAAGTCTCATCGTGCCCCAGAATGTTTTCCTTATTCTTCTTCATCCACAGCAGTAGCCCCAGAATGATTCTACCCTCTCATATTCTGCACTCTAGACTCCTTTCAGTTTTGCCGTTGTTTGCTTCATTTGTTCATCCTACTGTGAAGCAAATGATCCTGTGATGATCAGATGGTAATCGCCCCTAATCAAATAATTAAGGAATAAGAAAAATTTGGTGTTCGGTGAATTGGTGTTCCTTCTTAGAGAGAGGAGATGCAAAGAAGAAGGAGACAAAAAAAAATATGAGAAACCATGTGTCCCTATCTAATTTTTCTATATATACCACATAAGATTAATCCCCTAAATCTAACGGTTAATATTAGTCGGTACAAAAGGGACGGGACGGTAGGGGACATGGATAGGACCGTGTACCTGTACCATCTAGAGGCCGGTTCTCAATTTTTGGACCGGTACCTGTACCCCCTTCCTCGGTTCGGTACGAAAACAGGTACGGTTCCGCCGGTTCCGGTTGGGTCCTGTCGGTCCGGCTAGGTTCCTGTGCACCCTTAGTCACGTGGAAGATTTTAAAATTCCTAATCAATTTAAGCACATGTTTCCAAATTGATTGAGCAACACCAATTTATTGAGTAGTCTTCTACATCACAATTCACAATGATTCGATAAAATCTTGCTCGCACGTAACTCGAGCCTTGGTATTTTTGATTTAACACACCACAACAATAAATTGGTCGTGATGCTGCTAGATATTTGGTAAATAGAACCGTTCTCCCCTCTTTCCTCTCTTTCCAAAAACTGGACGAAAGAAAGAAAAAAAAATACCTTTGTTCTTCGTTGTTTTCGATTGTGACTTGTACAGTTTTGATCTGATTTTTCAGATCTTTCGAGCAAATCAAGGGTAGTCTTCCCAGTATATATAATTTCCAATAAAACAAATTACTTCCTAACAATTTTTAGGGATTTATTTTACCTTATCAGTCTGATGGCTTATCTGTGCTATCTAAACTTCTTATATAACAATATTAACGGCGTTTTCTGGTGTTTTCGTTGTAATATTATCAAGTATGTTTTAGGAGAAATACAATCAACACTGACAAAAATAAGACCGATTTCAGTCATGATGATATCAATTTAGGCATTTCTTTTTTTTTATAGAAACCTCTATGCCTCTAACATATATGATGTTGATGAGCAAAAAAACAACAACAGAACATCGGAAGCCAAAATGGTTTAAAACCGATATCAATTTCTTCAACGAATTGTAACACTTTCATACAATTTTCGTTTTTTTAGTCACGAGATTTTTAATTTTAATACAAATTCTTTTCCATTTTTTTTTTGATATCTTCTCCATTTTCTGATATAATTTCCATCAACAAAACATAATGCATCAATCAAACATGAAGATATGTTTGTTCCACATTGTGGTACCAGTCAAAATAGTTACATTTGAACCCTCTGAGCCATGACATATCTCTTTACTTTAACCTTACCTTAAATCTAGTAAAAATAAATGAAATCGAAGCATCTCTCTCCCTAAAATGTCAGAGATAAACAACAAGAAACACTTCACTAAATTCTCAAATCCTCACAAATAACAAACACATTTCAAACAATCTCCTTATTTTTTCTCTCTCAGAATGAACCCTAAAAATGATAATCCCCAAAATCTTCTTCTTCACCAACAAAACCCTAACCCTGTAATACCCGAATCAGAACAAAACAACACCATCAGAAACCCCTTATTCATTTCCAGAATCTTCTAGAAGAAGAGAAACAAGACTCCCCCATCCAATCAATTTCTGATATTGTTGTATTTAGAGATGAAGATGAAGAAGAAGTTGATGAATCTGGTGGTGGAAGCCCTAGCTCATCAGATATTGATGATTCTTCTTCTTCACAACATCAAAATCAAGGGATTATTACATCATCTACAATTGTTCCATCTGAATTAAGAACAACGCCAGTTTTATATTAACACAGAGCCACATATCTCTTCACAATTTTATACATTTAATCGGGATTCTTATGCATTAATGGTTCAATGCATTTTGGAGAGAAGATTAGCAACAACAGATGAGAATCAGAAAGCTACACCAAGGTCCTGTGCTTAAAAGCTGGAGGGTCTGTATGGAAAGATCGCAACGAGGATACCGCTTATCTTACGGCATGGAAACGGATACAAGATAAGTTAAATGCTCATATTGATGCTCATGGTAATCAAGTTTTGTATTTTAAGAATAATGCACAACAGTATGTTTCACATGTAATCAATGGCAAGACATTGTGATGACTTATCATAGTGATGGTGATTTGAAACATTTAGGATTAAAGAAACTATTGATAGGATCAAACAGATAATGGACTGTCGGGGCTAAGTTTTATGGAATTCCCGAGTCTTTTATTAGGGTTTGTGTTAGTTCGTGCCTTGTTTGCAATGGTCCTTCGGGTTCTACTGGGAAAAATAAAAGACGTAGTTCGAGTATACTGAAACATTGAATTACCAGCGAAAGAAGTACCTCAAAGACTTCAGCAGTTAGCTGTAAAACATAAGGTTGTGCTTTGTATTAGACAAAATTATATCATGTATAAACCATTTATGGCTGAAGTTAAAGATTATGCATGTCATAAAGCAGGACAGTCGTCTACGAAGAAATCGAAGCTTTTGAAGAGGGAACCTTATGCTTCCAAGATGCGGATGTGGGTTAGAATTAGGGCAATTGTTCCGATAGAAAATTATAAAGAGAAAGATAAGACGTTTGTTTATCAGGATGAAGGAATGGCAGTTTTCAAACTTTATGTGTTCATTCAGGGCATGAACCAGGGCCCTAGATGGAAATGCAAGGATTTGCACAGAGTTGTTGGCATAAAGGAGTAGAAATGTTGATGGATCAGGAAATAGTTTATGGAATGAATGAGGATATGGAAACAGTTTGCATTTGGTTTGATGGGTAAGGATGATGGTGATTTGCAACTTTCTGTTATGCTTAAAGTGCAGGAGTTAAAAGGCTGAGGCTGCTTTGTTGGATGGGAAAGTTGGGAAATATCCTCAGGAGCTTTTTGGGTCCTTTGTCTCAGAACTGTCTGATATCATTAATAGGCTTCAGAGTTCGGAAAGGATCTGTCTGGGAAAATAATGATAAAGAATATTATCAAGAACAAAGCTTTTTTCTCCAGGTGGAGCATCTAAGACTCAATTATATGTCATTGTGCAATAATGATAAAGAATATAATGAATCTTTGTTTATTCCTCAGTATTGATCTTCCTGATCCATACTTTTATGTATATATTGTGCGGATGTCTAGTACAATCAACGAATTGAGCTACTAAAATTAAAGTCAAGGGGCACGATTATTTTTTTTCCTTAATTTGGTAGGATCTATGACGTGGAGTTGTTTTTGTTCACCTACCCAACCCACATATAGTTAAATAAAGAAAAGCGCATCCGAAAGTACGTGTAGAATAATACTCTTTCTGTTCCAGAAAAAGCGGACCTTTCACTTTAGATCATAATAGTAAATTTTGGGTCACATTAGCAGATTGGTGGTCATGGTGTGGGCTTTAGGTTATTAAACAATTTATAACACGAGAAAACTACTTGGTGAAGTGGAAAATTTCATGTCACATAATGCAATTTTTGAAGCGTGATGCAAATTTAAGTCTAAAGTTGTTTTCTTCTTAATCTCCAATAATAAGTAATTTTTTTCCACTACGAACTAATTTTTAATATTATAGAGGAGGATTTTATATTACGATATGTTGATTTGGAGTCACAAGGTAAATCTTGGGCCGCATGACAAATTTTTGATACCTGAAAAGTTTCACATTTTAGTTTACAATAACAAACTTTAGGCCAGTTCAGGACATGATACGAATTTTGCATGCAAGTTTTTATTTAATGTCCAATATTTGATGAAGTGATACTTTAGAACACAATGTTGTTTATGTGTCCCGGTGCTTATTTCAGTGAAAAGATAAATCTATACCAACATACTAGATTTTATGTTACTAAATAATTAGGTAGGAAATGGTAAATTTTGGATTGCAATGTAAAATTCAATAATTAGGTCGAAGTGGTAAATTTAGATTGCAACGTAGTTTCTGCTAGTTTATTATAAGTAACTTGTACGGGTGCACACGGTATGGTTCGACTCGGTTCTTGCCGAGGCCGAGTACCTGTACTTCTCTAGTCTCGGTTCCTATTTTCTGGATCGGTACCTGTACCCTGTATCTCGGTTGCGGTACTATTCGGGACCAGTACGGTATTAAGGACGGTTCTGGTACTAGTCTCGGTACTTAATTTTTTCCATCCATTTTTTGTTAAAGTGAAGAAAAAAATATAACTCTTCTAGTGCTTATAATTAAGTAGCTCTATTTTATTAACATAGGAGAATTTGTGATGTGGATCACCCTTAGCAATTGTATGATGCTCCAGTATCTAAAAATATAAATAATGAATTTAAGTATCCATGATTTTTTCTGTCTTCGTTAACCAGTATGGCCAAAATACATTTTCTTTGTTTCTGTTTCTTTGGATTTATCAGGTACAACTTCTCCATTGTTTTATTGCTAGTGATAGTTCGAAATATATTTGATTCACACATTGCCTATACCGGACTTGGAAAATGTCGTAATCCATTTTCCTTGTTCTACTTTCATAGATACTTCTCAGTGTTCACCACATGGTTTCGCAAGTCTCATCGTGCCCCAGAATGTTTTCCTTATTCTTATTCATCCACAGCAGTAGCCCCAGAATGATTCTACCCGCTCATATTCTGCACTCTAGACTCCTTTCAGTTTTGCCGTTGTTTGCTTCATTTGTTCATCCTACTGTGAAGCAAATGATCCTGTGATGATCAGATGGTAATCGCCCCTAATCAAATAATTAAGGAATAAGAAAAATTGGAAAATAAAAGAGGTGGTGTTCGGTGAATTGGTGTTCCTTCTTAGAGAGAGGAGATGCAAAGAAGAAGAAGAGAAAAAAAAAATGAGAAACCACGTGTCCCTATATAATTTTTCTATATATACCACATAAGATTAAGCCCCTAAATCTAACAGTTAATATTAGTCGGTACAAAAGGGACGGGACGGTACGGGACATGGATAGGACCGTGTACCTGTACCCCTAGAGGCCGGTTCTCAAATTTTGGACCGATACCTGTACCCCCTTCCTCGGTTCGGTACGAAAACAGGTAAGGTTCCGCCGGTTCCGGTTGGGTCCTGTCGGTCCGGCTCGGTTCCTGTGCACCCTTAGTCACGTGGAAGATTTTAAAAATCCTAATAATTTAAGCACATGTTTCCAAATATGAGTGAGCAACACCAATTTATTGAGTAGTCTTCTACATCACAATTCACTATGATTCGATAAAATCTTGCTCGCACGTAACTCGAGCCTTGGTATTTTTGATTTAACACCACCACAACAATAAATTGGTCGTGATGCTGCTAGATATTTGGTAAATAGAACCGTTCTCCCCTCATTCTCCTCTTTCCAAAAACTGGACGAAAGAAAGAAAGAAAAAAATACCTTTGTTCTTCGTTGTTATCGACTGTGACCTGTCCAGTTTTGATCTGATTTTTCAGATCTTTCGAACAAATCAAGAGTAGTCTTCCCAGTATATATAATTTCCAATAAAACAAATTACTGCCTAACAATTTTTAGGGTTTTATTTTACCTTATCAGTCTGATGGCTTATCTGTGCTATCTAAACTTCTTATATAACAATATTAACGGCGTTTTCTGGTGTTGTCGATGCAATATTATCAAGTATGTTTTAGGAGAAATACAATCAACACTGACAAAAATAAGACCGATTTCAGTCATGATGATATCAATTTAGGCATTTCTTTTTCTTTTATAGAAACCTCTATGCCTCTAACATATATGATGTTGATGAGCAAAAAAAACAACAACAGAACATCGGAAGCCAAAATGATTTAAAACCGATATCAATTTCTTCAACGAATTGTAACACTTTCATACAATTTTCGTTTTTTTAGTCACGAGATTTGTAATTTTAATACAAATTCTTTTCCATTTTTTCTTTTGATATCTTCTCCATTTTCTGATATAATTTCCATCAACAAAACATAATGCATCAATCAAACATGAATATATGTTTGTTCCACATTGTGGTACCAGTCAAAATAGTTACATTTATTTATATTTGAACCCTCCTAAGCCATGACATATCTCTTTACTTTAACCTTACCTTAAATCTAGTAAAAATAAATGAAATCGAAGCATCTCTCTCTTCCTAAAATGTCAGAGATAAACAACAAGAAACACTTCACTAAATTCTCAAATCCTCACAAATAACAAACACATTTCAAACAATCTCCTTCTTTTCTTTCTCTCAGAATGAACCCTAAAAATGATAATCCCCAAAATCTTCTTCTTCACCAACAAAACCCTAACCCTGTAATACCCGAATCAGAACAACAACAACACCATCAGAAACCCCTTATTCATTTCCAGAATCTTCTAGAAGAAGAGAAACAAGACTCCCCCATCCAATCAATTTCTGATATTGTTGTATTTAGAGATGAAGATGAAGAAGAAGTTGATGAATCTGGTGGTGGAAGCCCTAGCTCATCAGATATTGATGATTCTTCTTCTTCACAACATCAAAATCAAGGGATTATTACATCATCTACAATTGTTCCATCTGAATTAAGAACAACGCCAGTTTATATTAACACAGAGCCACATATCTCTTCACAATTTTATACATTTAATCGGGATTCTTATGCATTAATGGTTCAATGCATTTTGGAGAGAAGATTAGCAACAACAGATGAGATTCAGAAAGCTACACCAAGGTCTGTGCTTAAAAGCTGGAGGTCTGTATGGAAAGATCGCAACGAGGATACCGCTTATCTTACGGCATGGAAACGGATACAAGATAAGTTAAATGCTCATATTGATGCTCATGGTAATCAAGTTTTGTATTTTAAGAATAACGCACAACAGTATGTTTCACATGTTAATCAATGGCAAGACATTGTGATGACTTATCATAGTGATGGTGATTTGAAACATTTAGGATTAAAAGAAACTATTGATAGGATCAAACAGATATGGACTGTCGGGGCTAAGTTTTATGGAATTCCCGAGTCTTTTATTAGGGTTTGTGTTAGTTCGTGCCTTGTTTGCAATGGTCCTTCGGGTTCTAGTGGGAAAAATAAAAGACGTAGGTTCGAGTATACTGAAACATTTGAATTACCAGCGAAAGAAGTACCTCAAAGACTTCAGCAGTTAGCTGTAAAACATAAGGTTGTGCTTTGTATTAGACAAAAGTATATCAGGTATAAACCATTTATGGCTGAAGTTAAAGATTATGCATGTCATAGAGCAGGACAGCCGTCTACGAAGAAATCGAAGCTTTTGAAGAGGGAACCTTATGCTTCCAAGAGATGCGGATGTGGGTTTAGAATTAGGGCAATTGTTCCGATAGAAAATTATAAAGAGAAAGATAAGACGTTTGTTTATCAGGATGAAGGAATGGCGGTTTTCAAACTTTATGCTGTTCATTCAGGGCATGAACCAGGGCCACTAGATGGAAATGCAAGGATTGTGCACAGAGTTGTTGGGCATAAAGGAGTAGAAATGTTGATGGATCAGGAAATAGTGTATGGAATGAATGAGGATATGGAAACAGTTGCATTTGGTTTGATGGGTAAGGATGATGGTGATTTGCAACTTTCTGTTATGCTTAAAGTGCAGGAGTTAAAAGCTGAGGCTGCTTTGTTGGATGGGAAAGTTGGGAAATATCCTCAGGAGCTTTTGGGTCCTTTGTCTCAGGAACTGTCTGATATCATTAATAGGCTTCGGAGTATCGGAGAGGATCTGTCTGGGCCAGTTGAATTGCATATTGATAAGCAGCAGTCTGATGATGTGTTAGTGGAAGCGAGTGATCTCGCTCATTGGGGTGATCATGAACATGATCATATGTATGGGGATGGAAAGGACGCTGATTTGATTGAGGATGATGAAGATAGTTTCAGACAGCCACTTGACGATGTTGTACCATGGGATCAGATGAGAGCGGATTGTAGGAGTAGGAAGAGTTTATTGAGCGAGAATTGTAAACCCGACAAATGGTTGAAGGATACTTGTGGTGAATTTGATGAGAAGAGCATCCTAGATTGTGAGGATTCCAAGTTGATAAAGCCTTCAAGTCACGACGGTACAACAATAATGACAGATTCTGGTCTAGTTGGTATACAGGTGGACAGTTTCTATCCCGAGAGTTCAAAGTGGTACGATTCTCCCTGCAGTTTGGATCCTAGTGCAGACTGTGGGGATAATGGATTCAGACCTGGGGAGATCCTGTAAGTCATAAACCTAAACCCACTCCTAGCTTGTTTATACTGTATAAGGTGCCATATGCCCCTCTCTTAATGTTGACAGTGGGGTTGTAAATTGTATATACGGAAGCTCAGAACCTGCCACACATGCTTTTGGTGTTGTTACAATGTGGTGGTTCCGTAAATTGTGCTGTTGGCTTCCTGCACAGGTTTTCACCTTTTAACCCTTTCTTATTATATTCTGATTTTATGTCGACTCTTCCAACAATGCACATAATGATTTTTATTTTATTTTTACCTTTCTTTAATGTCCAAATGTTGGTTGTTATGCTATTTGGTTCCCTTGATTATATTAAAATTATATTTGCATCTACATGGAAAATATTCTTTATGCTGTGGAGTCTAGTCTTCCACATGCTAGTAATCACCATCCGGACATCTTATATTTGAATGGACACTCTGTGTCGCAGGACATTCATTCGTTTGCATGTACAAATAGCTATAGAGACAAATTCTTTGTTCAAGATGGGTTGATTATAGATGGTACAAGTATCAAGTAGTTGTGTGGATCTTCACAAAACTTCAGTTGCACTGCTGCATGTTTTATTCTCAAATTCAACTGGTTATCTGTGCATAGTTCACAGTTTTACATATTTTTATTTTTCTTTGCATAAATGGGAGAGGAAGTTGTGCCCTTTTATAGCTTAAGGATGAAGATGCTAACTGTTAGTTGAGTGTGGCTCAGCCTTGCACTTTCACCAATCTGTGTACAGTATCACATTCTTATTCTAAACCTCGTCCAGATAGCTATAATGTAAAAGAGCGAGAGCCATTTTTGTACATGAGTAATAAAAATCTGGAGGAACTGTTAAAAACTCATTCTGGTACCCATAATGTCCATTTGTTGGTTGTGTTTGCTATTTGTTGCTCTTAGTTATTTTAAGATTATACTTGCATCTAGGTGGGAATATTCTATATGCTGCAGTGTCTGTAGTCTTCCACGTGCTAGTTGACTCCGCGTATTTGCATACACGAGTAGCTATAGAGACATATTCGTTGTTCAAGTAGGGCAGTTTACACAAGTATTTTCTATATCTGCAAATGCAAGTAGTTGTAGAGATATCTTCACAAAGATCTCAGTTGCACCGCTGAAAATTATATGCTCAAACAGATGTTCCAGTTTGGGTGGTTATGTGTCCACTTTCACGGTTTTACATTATTTCTTTTTGCATACACAAGAGGAAAAATTGTGCTCTTGATAGCTTAAGGATGAAGATATCAACTGTTAAGCTGAGAGCGACTCAACCTTACCATGAGGTTATCTTGGATTAACCTTCACTAATTTGTCTACAGTATCCATTTTTATTCTGTACCTCATGCACGATTCTATACAGTATTAAATCTAGAGAGAGGCCCATTTTTGTGCATAAAAGTAAAAAGCTGTAGGAAGTGTTAAAGATTATAACTTTAGAATAAACACTTAAGTAACACGCCTTTCAGATCTTTAATTATTTGCCTCAAGTTTTGAAGTCAACTGCTCATTGAGAGACACTCATGCAAATTTATTTTGAGACTTTCTGTACTAACTCAGATTTTGTTCTTTGGTTTGACTCATGTATCTCTGTAGTCCATGCAGAATATATCTTATCGATTTTGTCAGAACCTCTAAGTATAGGATATCTTCCCATGCTGACATATGATGATGATCTCTTTCTTATGGCCTTAATCTATTATTCGCATAGTTTGATAAATTTGGGTTTCTTGAAGATGCAGTTGATAAGTTTTCTTCAACTCTGCAGATACTAATGCAAAAACCTTCAAGTTTATAAGCCAACTGCTATTTTACTAGATCTTCCTAGACATCTTTTTTTGTGGTTGCAACTTCTTAATCTCTATCTGTTACATGCACAAGAAAAAAGAGTGAAAATGAAAGAATAAAGGTACTCTTCATTAAGCTGTACCATTTTGAAGCCTGTATCTACAGATGGAAAGCTTGAATTTTAGTTACATGACAAGCTCATTTTCAAGTAAGAGTTGATGGACATTTGGAAAGCTATTAGCTTGGCGCAGATGAATTGGATACAATGCTTTTTCTTATTAGTAGGTTTCATACAAATTTGATGCATGTTTTTATGTTTTGCAATTACGCGGTACTATTTAGGAGGCCTATCTGCCCTCTCACATGCATTTATATAGTTAAAGTACCAAGTGCATCTCTTTTTGAAGAATCTATTGTTCAACACAAACATACTTAGGCTATACCTCATATCTGACAGGTTTTATCTTTGAGTAGATCATTTTCTTGAATACATGCATCGGTGGTTGTCTTGTTTCTTATTTCGGTAATGCATGTCAATTCTGCTTTAGGAGCATACCATGTACTGGTGTTTCCGGCTTTTCTAGACTCTTGACGCCAGCTCATATAGTCAGTGCGAGAAGCCGGTCATGAGCTGATATTGTGCTCTTGATAGCTCAAGGATGAAGATGTTAACTAGAAAGCTGAGAGCGGCTCAGCCTTACCATGAGGTTGTCTTGGGTTAAACCTTCGCTAATTTGTCTGCATTATCCATTTTTATTCTATACCCCATGCACATTTCTACATAGAGTGGTAAATCTAGAGAGAGACCCATTTTTGTACATATAAAAAGCTGTAGGAACTGTTAACTGTTAAAGATTGTAACTTTAGAATACGAACACGCCTTTCAGATCTTGAATTATTTGCCTCAAGTTTTAAAGTGAACTGCTCATTTGAGAGCGTTCGCTCGTGCAAATTTATTTTGAGATTTTCTGTACTAACTCAGATTTTGTTCTTTGGTTCTCATGTAGCTGTGCAGTCCATGCAGAATACATCTTCTTATCGGATTCGTCAGAACCTCTAAATATAAGATATCTTCCCATGTAGATATATGATGGTTTCTTTCTCATGTCCTTAAATTATTATTCATAGAGTTTGATAAATTGGAGTTGCTTGAGATGCAGTTGATAGTTCTCTTCAATAAGGTTTTAAGCCAACTGCTATTTTCCTTATCTTACTAGACATATCTTTATTGGTGGTTCCAACTTCTTAATCTCCATCTGTTTACGTGCACAAGAAAAAAAAGTGAAAATAAAAGATTAGAGATACTCAGTCGTTAAGCTGTACCATTTTGAAGCCTGCATGTACAGATTATGGAAAGCTGGAAACTTATATACATGGCAAGCTCACTCCCAAGCAAGAGTTGATGGACATTTGGAAAGCTATTAGCTTAGCACCGATGAATTGGATACAATGCTTTTTCTTATTGGTAGGTTTGATACAAGTTTGAGTTTTTATTTTTTGCAATTACATGATTAGGAGGCCTATATCTGCCCTCTCACATGCATATATATAGTCAAGTACCAAGTGCATCTCTTTCTGAAGAATCTATTGTTCAACAGACACATACTGTAGGCTATACCTCACATCTGACAGGTTTTATCTGTGACAAGTTGATCATATTCTTGGACACATGCATCGATGGTTGTCTTGTTTCTTATTTCGGTAATCCATGTCGATCTTCTGCTTTAGGAGCATACCATGTACTTGTGTTTCAGGCTTCTCTAGACTCTTGACGTCAGCTCATAATGTCAGCGTGAGAAGCAGATCTTGATGTAGTCGGGGCTGTTCTTTCATATACATATAACCTCCCTATCCACGCATCTCAGGAAAGCTTTCTTGCATTCCCATGCTGAAATAGTTTGGCCACTCTCCACCTGAGGAATGAAAAACCTTGACTAGCTTAACTAGGTTATGAAGATTTTGAGTACTTGCTAGTCGGTAATCTCAAGTAGTACAGATTCACCATTTAATAACCCAGTCTTCACCTGAACTAAGAATGACATAATAGTGACTTGCAGAAGCATAACTGCATAAAAGAACATTTTGTGAGGATTCGCCAGTTGATGGAGCCCCGTTCTGGCAGGGTTGGCAATATGTCCTTATTCCTCTGTTAGGGTATTCAGTTGAAGTTTTAAGATGGGTCACACAAATGTGAATTTACAAATGCAAGTTTGCAGGTGAGGCTCACGAATGTGAGGGCATAATCCAATGTTGTCACGGGAAGCTGATCTGATCTAAGAAACTTCATCAATACAGAATGTAACAATCATCGTAAATTTCCACAGCTGGGACTATTTATTCAATATAACCACAAACTAAAACATCTGCACACACATATGTTCACCACCTGAAAGCTTGAAGTAACTGATCCACATAACTTACATAGTTTCAGACAAGATTATCTAACAGCAGCCCCAACTCAGAACCGTGAACCTCCACCTCACAAACTAGAACCTCCGACGCAATTGAGACTCTTCTATTTACTTACAGTCACCTCGACAGATCCACCCAGCATGTTTATTTATCATCTTGACCAACGATAGATTCACCAGGAAAGTTAAAATCATTGTGTCAAATCTTATAGGTATGTCCTGTTGAGAACACGTAACAAATGAATTAGCGAGTGCCCTTTGAATTTGAAGGGCGACTGAACCACTATCAATATTCAATAGACATTAAGGGTAAAAGAGATAAGGTGTACAAATCCTTTTTGTGAAAAATACTAGAACCCCCTATTATATGGGTTCAATATATAGAAGCCCCATTAAATGGATCCTCCCCTATCAACTCCATACTTTCACTTTTTAATATTTCTAGGCCCAGAACTTTAGATTTCAGGGCTTGGTAATAAAGTTTAGGGTTTGGGAAAAATTCGTAATACTAAAAATGCCCTTTACTATATATACATAATGAAATAGGCTATAGGTTTCATTTCCAGATTTATTTTCACTTTCTCTCACTTCTCTCTCGTCTTTGCTCTGAAGAAAATTAGGGTTCTTTCATCGAACCGAAGAAAAAATTGCAGAGAGCAAGAAAACGATTCTCGCTCCATCGATAATCGCTGATGACGTTTACGTATTAACAGAAGAACGAAAGTAATCGATTTGATTCAATCTACAAGTTCGAATCAGAGGACGAACTTCAAATCTCTACAACTCCAGCACAAATTGATTTGAATATGAGTATAAAGATAAGTTTATCTTCTTTTGTGCTTCATTTGATACATTTAAGTTGTTCGATTTCGAAAACATATTTCAGAAAAGCATTTTAGGGTTTCGAAAACCTAAATCTTAAAAACAAATATTCAATTAAGTAATTTGAATCGAGATCGGAGCTCAGATCTACAATCATCTATTCACTATGAGCGTTTTAATACAAATTTTTTTTGAAGAATCTTGGACAAAAGCTTCAGATCTGTTGCTTGTCAAAATAGTCGTAACTCTCAATTTCTTGTAATGATCTAATAACTAATTTCAGATTCAATCTCAGCGAATTATCATCTTTATTACATATGGAATTCATGCTTTTCAATTTTTTTCCCTAATCAAAATCTTATTTATGTTCTTTAATGCTTATAGTTTCAATCGGAGGATCACATCTATAATTCCTGCCGTAGTAAAACAGGAATAAGGTTTTTGATTCAGATTTTTATAATATAATGATAATTAATTGAGAGAATATGATTTTCTGTTTTCAGAATCACTTCCACAGGTCCTTCAATTTTGGTGGAAGTGCTGATTCATAATGAGTACATGGATATCTGAATGCATATACGTTTTTGCAACCATGAGCAAATGCTAGAGCAGTATAGAAGCCTGCATCAGTGGAGAAAAGAATGTTGCAGAATGATGAACATCTATGAGAAGCCACTGATTCGTAAGTGACTAAATATACAGGTATGGTTTCTCTGTTTTCAATTTTTGGCTATATTACAAATTTGTTTACTTGGATGAAAGCTTAAACCAACATTAGAAATCTACAATTTGGTTCCCCTGTGAATGATTAATAATTTGTCGCAATTAATGCATAAGCACATATCTTTAAGCATTGACCTTGCTGCATTTTTAATCTTCTGAAGTGATGATTGTTGTTTGGAAATTTGAAACCGTTATTAGTAAACATTCAAGTTTTTCGCAGACTTTACTTGATGCATGAAAAAAAATTTATTCACCTATGAACTCTTAATGTCAATCTTAAACATAGAGATTGTATTATGTTACTGTTAATATCTTCATTATCTTGTTGTGAACCTTCTAATGGTTCAGGTTTATATCTTTTGTTCACCATATGCATGTGTAAATTCAATATACACATGCCATATGCATGTGTAACTTCAGACTACACATGTCGTATGCATTATGGAAATCGTAACTAGTTACTATTTCTATCTCCTTTCATACTCTCTAGTAAGCTAAATGTAGAGGTTTATAAATGCTATTGCTGAGGTTTATAATGAAATGTCATATGAAAACATAAGAAAAACATGCCCGAGGTATATAGATATGTTAATATATTCGTCCATTATTGTTGTTAAACTTTTTTTGAGTGCTTATTGACCCTTCATTTAATGCAACTTGCAGAGGCATGAGGTTAATTACAGAGGTATATTTCACATAGTTTCGTACTATCTGCAAAGAAAAAGGTTTACTATGGCTAATATAAGGGTCTTGGAGTAACATTGATGGTATGCCCTTTTGCCAGTTTTCAATATTTTTTTTGCTGCTTTGATTGGTTGGTAAACTTACATAGTTCATGTTTTTTAGGGACTTGAACATGGTCTACCAACTTGTGTATGTAGATTTGATCAAATTGTGCAGACTGTAAAAGAAGTTGCACTAGCATATACCTTATAGTATGCCTCATTTCAGCTGATTAACTGTCATTTGATCTTATTTATTAAGTAGTCTTCACTGTTTAAGAATCAATAGTAGCTCTGTGTGATGTTCATGTTTAAACGCTGCTATTGATCATTTGTTGAAAAGAAGAGGCAATAATTTGATTTAAGAATGATTATTTATTGTTTATGTTCATCAGGATGTGTACTGTGTAGCTTCTAGTTAGACAAGTTAATTAGATGTGTAATTTATAGTTACATATGTTAATTAGATGTGTAACTTTTACTTACACATACTGATTGAATATGTAACTTCTGTTTTTAGTGATTGAATTGAAATGATTTGTGGTTTGTTTTGTTGTTTTTGTTTTCATTGGATTGTTGAGATTAGTTTTTTAAGTCTTTATTGTTTAACCACCCTGTCAAGGATGCGATAGTTCATGAATTGACCTAATCTTTCTGCGTTAACTGCAGCCATGGCTTTGACACGATCCATCTGCTGGAAGATAGTTGCAAAGACGACATTGTTGATCTTATGCAGGTTATTTTTCCTTCTCTATTTTTATTTTTCTCATTCGAAGTATGCCGAAAAATTCATAGCCATTATTCGATATTTGAATATGAACTAAGAGGAAGACATTTACTCACGTTATCTGTTAACTGTACTCTATTTGCCATCCTATTTGATCATGTATATGTGTTATTTCAGGAAAGACTTAGGCGACATAACCTATATGTTAATTTTAAACCATATTAGGAAGATACATGGGTAACTGTCAATCATCCATAACTCTTTATGTCACTATATGTTAATTGCTATAGAATTATTGGAAAAGCCTGGAGCCTTATGTTGGTAGGAACCCATATTTTGATGAAATTATGTTGCTATAAACATGTGTATCTACTAGTTACACATGCTTTCTAGTATGTTTATCTGCTAGTTACACATGCTTTTAGGATATGTAATTGCTAGTTACACTTGCATTTGGATGTGTAATTGTTGTTTACACATGTATTTAGGTATGTATGTTTGCCATCCTTAGATGATTCTTCTCTTTAATTATACATTTTAAAAGGCAAAGAATATAGATTTTGTTGACTTTGGGTTTTGTGGTTCGAAATTCATGTAGTAATCGTGAATAAAAGAACGAGGCATGTTTTTTTTTCCAAAGTATGTTGTTTGAAGATGTTGATAATGTTGTGCCTTTCAAGTGCAAGGTTCAGTTTTTTACTTGATGAAGAGTTAACGGAAGTTGCTGCAAGTGATGAGGTCAGAGAGTTGCTATTGATTATAAGATTAGCAGGGAGCGCATTGGCGAAGAAGTATGTTAATTATTTGGTTATTTCTGAAAAAGAATGTGTTATGCTTCAAGGTATTTGTTTTTGCCTGCTAAACCTTTGTGCAGATTGATTTAATTGATAAACAGACGAATTATTGTAAATGAAAATTAAACTAATACCTGTATATGTAGTTTTGATGTATAATTGATGCATATGGATGTGTAACTTGTAGATACACATAGATATAGCATGTGTAATAAAAAGTTACACATGCATATGGATGTGTAACTTTTAGATACACATGCCATACACATGTGTAACTTCTGGGTACACATGTGTAACCGTTTCTTGCCATACGCATATGTGAGTCCACACATATATATACAAGTGTAACTTTGCATTATACATGTCATATGGATGTGTAACATATGCATGTGTAACTTCTGTTTACACATTCGCACTATACTTTAATAATTTTGGGCCTAGATTTAATATTTTTGGGCCTAAACTTAAATTTTATTTAATTATGGGCTTGACAATATATAAAAGGGAATGAATGTCCTTTAATAACTCGGAGCCTATATTTAAACTTCTTTTAATTAAGGGCCTCATATTATGGTTTATCCATGGGTTGGGCCTTAGCCTAATTTTCCCTTCTTTTTTATGCTCAGCCTGGATTTTCTTGGCTTCCAACTCCTTCCGCGGAATCTTTTATACAGATAGGGTCTTGTGGTCACAACAATTGGAGTCGAAGAGTACATAAAGCATCTTTAAGTTTGTGTTATGAATCAACAAGAATAATTTGAAGAACACATAACAATAACCTACTCTTCCAATGGAATGAGTCTAGATTTCAATAATTCTTTCTTCTTACCAGATACAATCAATCATTCGAGATTAAATACAACATTTGACTTCTTCCTATCTTAGCTACCCTATGGAACGTTGGATTAAATATCACTAACTAATTGTGTGACTCACAAAAGAATCCAAAGTGACCACACAAACTAGGACACGTGCACTACCAACCACCAACGGGTTTACAAGTAAAACTGGCCAATGGGTTCAATCCGAAAATAGCCCAGGTGAAAATATCTAGCTAACTAAGGAATCCCAATAGTCATATGCCTAGCAAAATTGGGTATATGACAATACCCTCCCCTTCTAAACATCCTTGTCCCCAAGGATGAAATCAGGAAATTGAGCCCTGATGTGAAAAAGATCTTCCCATGTAGCATCCTCAGGTGCAGAGTTGGACCACTGAATAAGTACTTGTTTGACTGCCCTGCCACCCTGTAGGCTTTCTCTTTGGTTCAACACAGAAATAGGAGTAACAATGAATGCACCAGAAGTGTCCACCAATGGGAGGGAGGAAGAAGGGGTGATCTGCTGACCAATCTTTTTCTTCAGTTGAGAGACATGAAATACATGATGAATTCTTGAACCAACTGGTAGCTTCAGTTTATAAGCAACAGTCCCAATCTTCTGCAATATCTCAAAGGGGCCATAGTATTTTGCTGACAGCTTGAAGTTTTGCCTGAGAGCCACAGATGATTGTATGTATGGTTGGAGTCTCAAAAATACCCAATCACCAACACTGAATGACCTGTCACATCTAGAAGTATCAGAATAAAACTTCATTCTCTCTTGAGCTCTTAGTAAATCTTCCTTTAGCAACTGTAACATATGGTTTCTTTCCTGCAAGTATTCTTGTACAGAAGCCACTGAAGTAGTAGAATGAATTGGAAAAGCAAGATATGGTGGAATATAACCATACAAAGCTTGGAATTGTGTCATTTTAAGACTGTTGTGATAATTGGTGTTGAACCACCATTCAGCCAAAGCCAGCCAATTTGCCCAAAGTTTTGGTGTATTTCCTGTCATGCACCTTAATTATTGCTCTAAACATGCATTAGTTCTCTCTATTTGACCATCAGATTGAGGATGATAGGCAGTTCTGAGGTGTAATGAGGTGCCTAAAGACTTGAACAACTCTTCCCAAAACTAGATGATGAATATTTTGTCTATATCTGAAACTATAGAGGATGGTAGGCCATGGAGTTTGAAAAAATGATGCAAGAATTCTTTAGATACAAATACAGCTGAAAAAGGGTGGCTAAGTGCAATAAAGTGGATGTATTTGGTTAATATATCCACAACTACCAAGATGACAGATTTTCTGTTTGAAAGTGGCAATCCTTCAATGAAATCCATAGAAATATGTTGCCAGGCAGCATCTGGAATGGACAATGGTTGTAAGAGTCCAGCAGGAGCAGTGTGTTCATTCTTGTTACATTGGAAGATGCCACATGTATCTACAAAGTGGAGAATATCTTGTTTCATCTTGGGCCAGAAAAAATATGCTTTGGCTCTATTATAAGTGCCTAACATGCCTGAATGACCATCAGTAAGGATTGGAGAGTTGTAGGAGACCAAACAAAAGAGTCCTTCTTAAGCATATCAGTAAGTGGCTTGCTGATGGTGCCATACCCTTTGATAAATCTTCTATAATAGACAGTTAGACCAAGAAAACATCTGAGTTGTTTTAAATTTTTTGGTTGAGGCCAATCTTGCATTGCCGCTATTTTGTCAGGATCAGCAGCAACTCCTTCAGAAGAAATAAGATGACCCAAGTATGCCAGTTGTGGTTGAGCAAAACAACATTTCTTAAAGTTGGCTGAGAGGCTGTGTTGTCTTAATAAAGAGACCACCTGAGCTCGGTGTAGAACATGATCCTCCAGGGATTTGTTGTAGATAAGAATATCATCAAAAATAACTAGAACAAACCTCCTTAGAAAAGGTTGGAACACCTTGTTCATGAGATCTTGAAATGTTTTCAGTGCATTGGTGAGACCAAATGGCATCACCTTGAACTCAAAATGCCCATGGTGTGTTCTGAAAGCAGTTTTGTATATATCTTGGATGTGCATTCTAATCTGGTGGTAACCAGATCTAAGATCTAGTTTGGTGAAGATGATAGCCCCATTAAGTTCATCCAGCAATTCCTCAATGAGTGGAATTGGAAACTTATCTTTAATGGTCATTTCATTAAGTTTCATATAGTCCACACAAAATCTCCAAGATCCATCCTTCTTTTTCACCAACAATATTGGAGCAGCAAAAGGACTGTGACTATCCTGTATGATGCCAGCATCCAACATTTCTTGAACCAACTTCTCCACAACTGCTTTTTGGATGTATTGGCATCTATAAGGTCTTTGAGCAGTGGGTAAGGAAGAAGGTTTTGAGGGGAATTTATGATCTAACTCTCTTGGTGGAGGGAGAGTAGATGGATCCTCAAAGACATCCTGATATTCTTGGAGTAAAGAAGTAATCTCTGGTGGTATAGGGGTAAGTGGAATGGTTGAAATAGAGAAAAATTGACCAGTAAGAGCAGGAGTGTTATTCTTGATGAACTTATAAAAAGATTTCATCACTGAGCAAACTGCAAGAAGAAGTACGTGAATGCCCTAGTAATGTAATGAGCTTGCAGAGGTAGTGGAAAGAAACTTTTAGTTCAGCTAGATTAAACATTACATCTCTCAATTTGGTTAACCAATCAACACCTAACACCATATCACATCCACCTAATGGAAGTATTCTAAGATCACCAGAAAATTGGTACCCCTGCATAGACCAGAGTAAATCCTTGCAAACACCCTCACTAATGGTAGTATCACCATTTGCCACTGTCACCAGCATTTTACCACTTGGAACTAATGGGATGTCAAATTTGGTGGCTAAGGATGCATCAACAAAACTATGAGTACTCATTGTGTCTATCAAGACTAAAATATCTTGCTTATGAAGTTTACCAGGTACTCTGATTCACCAACCCATTCAAGGCATTCAAAGATACTTCCATAGTGGTGTCCCCTGAAGTAGCAGGAGAAACTGCTTCTTCTTCTGAATCCTCCATAGATGGAGAAGAATTATCCTCCTCGGAAGCTTCTAACATGAAGAGTTGTTGAGTTTTACAGCGATGACCCGGCTTGTAAAAAACATCACAGTTGTAACATAAGCCTTTGTCGCGTCTTGCTTGCATCTGAGCAGGTGTAAGCCTTTTGATTGGAGGTAAAGACGGTTCAGGCTTAGTAGGAGTAAGAGGGTGTGTAATGATAGGCTTGTCAGATGAAAAAAATGGTCTAGGAATGTTGGTAAGTGGGGCTAAGGAGGGTTTATAACTAGAGGATGGATAAAAAGAGTTTGATGATGGTGTAAATGGCAGGTGAAATGATTTAGATCGTTTCACCTGAGAATCAATTGAAGCTTGTTGTAAACGAGCTAGATAAAAGGCTTCAGTGTCACAATTGGGTTTGAACATTTGTACCGGATAACGGATTTCTTCCTTCAACCCACTGATAAAACTCATAGTGAAATAACCAACAGATAAACTCGGATTCTTAGATTTCATCACAGCCTTCAACGATTCATATCTCTCAAAGTATTCTTCAACTGTGGAGGTATGAGAGAGTTTATTAAAACTACCAACATAGTTATCATGAATAACATCCTCAAAACGAAAACAAACATCATAAGAAAAATTTTCCCAATCAATAAACAATTTACCCTCCTGGTAATCCAAAAACCAAGCATCAGCCTTATCATCCATATGAATTGAAGCTGCATCTACCCGCTTAGAAAGGTCAATAGAATTCAGATAAAAAATAACGTTCACATTTATGAAGCCAAGCTCTAGGATTAGAACCATCAAATCGTGGAAAATTAATTTTAGGCTGGCGGACGTAGTTACCTAAATGAAATAACGCACCAGTAGACTGTTATGTTTCACGGTGTTGATTGCCATTGTTACCCCGAGAAGCACCTGGATCTGAAATCATGGGAATGCCAAGGTGTCTACAGATTGTAGTAAACTAAGAACCCAAAGTTTCTTCAATTGAAGTAATCTTGAGCTTGATGTCAGATACATCTTTTTCTAGAACTGGTAATCGTTCCCCATCAATTTTTTGTTGAAGGGCAACTTTCTTTACTGTAGGTGCTTTCTCACCTCCTGCCATGAATCAAACATAGGATCTACGAAGCTGAAACCAAATGTTATGAATCAATGGAATGAGTCTAGATTTCAATAATTCTTTCTTCTTACCAGATACAATCAATCATTCGAGATTAAATACAACATTTGACTTCTTCCTATCTCAGCTACCCTATGGAACGTTGGATTAAATCTCACTAACTAATCGTGTGACTCACAAAAGAATCCAAAGTGACCACACAAACTAGAACACGTGCACTACCAACCACCAACGGGTTTACAAGTAAAACTGGGCAATGGATTAAATCCGAAAATAGCCCAGCTGAAAATATCTAGCTAATTAAGGAAGCCCAATAGTCGTATGCCTAGCAAAATTGGGTATATGACAGTTTGAATAGCTGCGAGTGAGTGAATGTTTTGGCAACATATACTATTGCATAGGTGGAACTAGGAAGCAGATTTTCTTTCTGGGAATAGCGATTTTCTTGTCTTGAGTCGGGTATTGGGTATCCTGTTACCTATCAACTCTTCTACCATTTTTTGGTTTGTGTTGGTTAGGTGCGGATCCATATATTGATCAACTACCAAGTAGCTTGACTCCGGTGCTTCCTTCTGTTACTTCTGCCAGGGACTGAGTATTATTTAAGTTAAGGCGTTAGAACTCCTGATCATTCTATCTACATGCATTCTTAATATCTAATTCTTGTTGTCGAACTTATGGTGGCTGAAGTGACTTCATTTCTGTACCAAAAAGGAAAAAAAGAAGGTCTCTCACTCCTCTAAGTTATCGATCTATCTATAAATTATAAACTAGCTCTTCGACTGGCAATGTGAATGAACTAGCCCATTGTATGCAACATATTCTGCGGCTTAGCCCTATGTGGTTGAGAATGAAGACTGACGAATGTATTTGGATAAGACCTTCGGAAGTTGCTTTTCAACTGTGGAATTGGAAGAAGCAAGAAAGGAATCCGTTTTAGATCAATTACTAGCTAAATATCCTTTCTCAGTCAAAAAGCAACATCAGAACAAAATTTTTTTTTTCAAATTGTAGCTCTTGTTCTTCTTTTGTTATTTTAACAAACAAGACTCTCTCATTCCTTACCAATGAGTTATTAGCCCTCCATTTCAATTTTGATTTAGACGATTTTTTGACTCACGCCTCTTGGCTTACAATGAATGATCAATGTAAACCGTGCTCTGGATTCAAGATACCATGTCATTGTGAATCATTCAAAGAAGGGTGGACCCGAATTTTCCTTCAATTGGTGGGGAATATGCAAAATGAATATGGACACCACACACCTGAAAAAAAGTTATAGTTCAGCTCATCTTCCCAGCTGGATGGATAGTGACTAAACCTGAGGAGATCTAAGTGGTTGGTATACCAGTACCAATGATGGTATTTACAACAAATCAAGTGTTGTCACAATCGCAAGATATTCACCTTGTCACTGTGCCTCAGCCTCAATCACTGTATTCTCTTTGGGAGAAGTTTTGCGGTACCAAAAAGCGCTCGCTGATAGCGGCCAGGAGGTCCCCTAGTCATATTCGGTGGTGGTCTTTAGCCGTTTGGCGTGGTGTCCATTTATTTGGATAACTATTCAGGTATATAGTGCTACAAGGGATTTGTCACTCAATTTCTAGGGTAAGGTATATGATCAACCACGATTCCTCACGTAAATTCACGCTTTCGGTGCCTCTACACAAAATGCAGCATTATCCGTCTCTTCAGCTACTGCAAACCCCAGTTTACATTTCCAAGCTGGGCTGTGGGCATTATGACTTCCATGATCTCCTTTTATTCTTTTGGTGTTGAGTGTGTATACTGGGTGTGGGAGAAAAAGTCAGAGAATTATTCAAAAGATAATATTGATTTTGACTTACGATTATAATACCTTTTGACTTCTGCAATTATTGGGAAAAAAATAAGTTAAGGTTGACGTTTAAATAGTGGCTCACCAATCCTACGAGGAAGGGTGTAACTGAGACAGCTTCTTGTTTCCGTTTTACTATAAAATACGAATATCCTGCTTGATGCTCTCCAAAGGTCAAGGACCAAGGTCGTAGTAGTAGTATATTGTCATTGATGTTAAGCTTGGTCAAGGAGCAGTGTGAAAAAAATAAGGGTTGGCGTTTAATCAGAGGTTCACCAATCCTCGGGTGAATTGTGTAACTAGCAGTAATTTGCACTGGACAACTATTTTTTTAATCGACAAAGAATCTGTCACTAATGAATTACTAACTCGGATAATTAGTATCATCATCCAAAAACTTTACAATAATATTTTGCATATTCCAGGTTTGCAAGAAATAAAGAAAGAAAAATCTTGCATAAGTCCATGATGGCAATTGACCCAAGCTTATGTTGCGAGTCTTTTATCATCTTAATTTGAGCTCGAAGAAGAATAAAAGCTTGGTGTCCATGCAATGCAAATGGTCTTGAGCCAAGATTTCAACTAAAAGCCTTAGAAGCCTATCATATCGCAAAATAGCTTTAGTTGCATTTGTCCGGTCGCAGACGTATCAAGACTTATTCTTTGAGATTGCAGTGTTATATTGGTTTGGAAGAAAAATATTACAAAATTTCTGTAAATGGCATAATAATTAGTCTTGATTTTGACTCACAAATAAATTAGTTATTGACTTTGGTAATGATTTGTTTTATTGAGTGGTTTACCAATTCTATCAAAAAATATTGAAGAAATGAAAACAAATTTCAAATAGAATATTCTTTTTATTTACAAAACAGATAGCTGTAAATACCAGGTAAACAAAAGAAACAGATTGAATCTATTGTTGATGTCAGCTTAAATTATTAGGATTATTTTAACATTAATGATGATAGTTAATTTGCTACTAACAAATAGGAATACGCTCCGGACATCGAGGGGTTTCAATCATTGAAATTAAAACAACAGATCACCGGTCAAATTTAGGATATCATTTTCATCCAAACCACAGCAAGCAAGAATTGACTCTGATTGGATCAAAATATCAATTAGCTGGTATCTAATTTATGGATTACTGTTAACAACCGCTTTCACTTTCTCTGTTCTACTAATGACAAGACCTCAGTTTCGAGTAATAACTTTTTCATTGCCTAGTTATATAATGAACCATTTTTTGAAATTAATCAAGTGAAGAAAGTGATTGAGATAGTGAAATATTTGAGATTTAGAACCTTAAAACCCTACTTGCAAGGCAAGTTAACATGCACATGAAATCAAATCAAGTATTACGTAACAATGGGTGGTGGAAATTGCACTTTTTGTGGTCTAAGTTGGTCTCGTGTTGCATTTTTGACCATCGGATTACTTCGGATTCGGTAGTTAGTACATCCTACTGATTTCCTATGGCCAACGGTGGAGTGATGTGCAATTGAGTATGGGTGTATTCATTTACTTCTTATGTTAAAATAATAAGCCTTTTGCACCTCCCCACTAGTTAAACTGGTTTAATGATTTTACTTTCTTGTATCATAATAATATCTTTTACTATCTAAAACATAAATGGAAGCACTTATCCTTAATGAAGGAATTAGAGTTGGTGCATGTGATGAATTGTATTGAGATGGGTATCAATTTATCCCACGTCAAAGCAAGTTTGCAAACCGGACAAAAATGATTATTACTGTGCAAAAAAGATAGAAATCATATCATCTGTTTGTTGGCGGTAAACGGGCAGTATTTTCAACCGTTAGCTAGACGGGTTTTTGGCTAAAAAGTGACCAAGGAGTTTTTTTTCCTTTTTAAGAAATGGTTAGTAATATTTTGATTAAGCAATGTAATACAATGAATTTACAATTTTATTTTTATCAATGATATTAGAATAATGCTCGGTTTGTAAACTCGTTGGTAAATATGTATATATTTGTGTTGTATTTTCTTGTTCCTTGTTTCTTTTGTAACTGAGTCTGTCGCTGCATTATGATCTCTGTTTATATATCTAACTTGGGCTTGAGAAAGATTTTCAACAATAGTAATAGTTTCTTTCAATAGTATTCTCAGCTAACCACGAAGTATCCTTGTCTTTCTTGATGATAAATTCCGCTAGAATTTTACAATTCGTAACGATAGAAACACTAGATATGATATTTTCTGCTAACCATTTTACCGCATTTTGGAGAGCTTTCGCTTCTGCATGAAGAGCTGAAGAAGCCCATTCCGAACCCAGAGTGAGGTGCATTAAAGTTTTTTGATCCACAATGTACAGAATATAGGCATATCCCATGGGTTTATTTTTTATAAGAAGCATCAACGAATATTATCCAATCTGTCTTTATAATGGACCATGAAGATTTTATGCTCCTTATTTTTTGGGTGCAATGTAATGTTACCTTGTTTTTGATATTCGGTGAGATAGGAAATTTCTTAATTTGTTCTACTAACACTGTTCCATTCGGATGATGTCTCCAAAAACCACTTCGCATCTATATTTCCCAATGCACCATAATGTTGTTGCAAAATTTTCACTGAATTGCGAAAATTTTGTATCAGTAATCCATTTTTTTACCCAAGAGGTGATCAAATTCGTTGGAATCTGAGAGTATACTGCGTCTAAAGAGCAACCAAACCACATGGATTTAGCGAAAGGGAAAATTCTGAATAGATGTTGTTCTGTTTCTGTATCCTGCTAATTGCACATTGGGCACTCTGGTGAAATTTTCGGTTATGAGCTGACAATCTGCTTTTCGTATAGGAAGCGCCTTCTGGTATAGTTTTCAAACAAACAGTTTTATCCTTGTAATTACTTGCATTTTCCAAAGTTTTTTCCAAGGGAAATCACTATTATTCTCATTTTCCCGATTTTGGTTAATGATACGGGACGTATTTAGGGCATTTTCTTATGCGAATCTTATTAGGAAGTCCAGATTCATTGTTGAGTCTGTTTTGTTAGGATTTACCTTATTCTGTTAGTTGGATAATGTGCAAGTCTAATAAGATAAGTCAAAAGGAGTTATCCGGCGTATCTTGTTAGTAAAGTCGTTAGGATAAACTACACTTACGTGTAGTTCCTTGAGTTTAATAGTTATAAGTAGTCGTCGTTTCTGTTTTGCAAAGCAGCTTGGTTTAGCTCATTTTGATTGATTAATGAAACTGTTAAAGTTTGTTTGGTTAAACACCATTGTTACTCTCTTTTAACTCTTAGATTAGAGTCTTTGTTCCTGGATTGGAGTGTTCTATCATCACCATTAAGGAGTGGATTCTCCTTCTCTTTTATTGCTTCCGCTTGTGCCATATCAGTTAACGATGAAATTGTATATGTTTTTCACTGATAAAGCTCCCGAGTGATGATGTTTCCATCTAATTTTATCTGCCTCGCCTTTTAATGGTGAAATATCTAGAATTTTTTCTTTTATTTCTGGGGAGAAAAGATCTTCTGATTTTTCGTTATCCCAAGATCCTTCGGAGTTTATTAGGTCTTGGACTTTTTCCGGTAACGGGTCTTCTTTATCTCTTGGCCTTTAGAATTTATCTGAGTTGGGTATCCAATTGTCTTCACATATCTTTGTGTTAGCTCC
Organism: Papaver somniferum; assembly: GCF_003573695.1. NCBI lineage: Eukaryota > Viridiplantae > Streptophyta > Magnoliopsida > Ranunculales > Papaveraceae > Papaver > Papaver somniferum. The sequence continues at coordinate 30,064,108 of NC_039365.1, forward strand.
ATTTTTCACTTTCCAAACATAATTATCCTTAATAATACTTAGTCATTTTTGAATACTTGTCCAAATCCAGGAAAGCTCATAGTTTCTTGTAGGATCCATAAGATTAGAGTTTTAAGTATTTTGCTTCGAGTAGTTTCACCCAAAATTGATATTTTTTTGTCATTAGACGGCTGGCCAACTTCTTTAAGAGAGCTATGTTGAATTTATGAGGATTTTTTTATACCTATCTCCCCTTGCGATTTTGAATTGCACATGTTAATCCACGCTTTAAAATAACCTTCTTTTTTTGTCTCATCTTTATTCAGCCAGAAATTTCTTTGTATTCTATCTAATTGATCTGTTGTTTCTTTAGGGAGAGCTAGAGCTTGCATTTGGTAAGTCGGGCAAGCTTGGAGGATGGATTGAATTAGGACTGTCCTACCCGCTTGATATAGAAGTTTTGCTTTCCAACCGTGTAAAGTCGCATAGTATTTTTGGAGAAGGGGTTCAAAGTTTTCCTTCCTATTTTTATTAAATAAAAGAGGTGTGCCAAGATATCTATCTTTCTTTGTCATCAAGGGAACTTTTAGGATCTTCGCTATTATTTTTCCATGTTTTGGATGAATTTTCGGGCTCAAAATAGATTCCCGATTTTTATAGGTTTGCCATTTGTCCCGTGATTTCTCCGAATAAAGATAAATATCCAGTAAATTTGTTGCTTCTCCTAGGTCTGATTTAGTGAAAAAAAAATCATTTGCGAAGATTAGGTGTGAAATGGTTGGGGCATGTTTATTTATCTAAATCCCAGATATTTTCTTATCCTCTGTTGTTTTTTCAATGAGTCTTGATAAGATCTTCATGCATATGAGAAAAAGTTAAGGAGATACGGGATCACCATGTCTAATTTCTCTAGAATTTGAAAAAAAAAAATTGGTCTTGAGGATCCATTTAGAAGAATTGAGAAAGATGTGGTGGAAATGCATTGTAAAATGAGGTTAACCCAGGCGTCACAAAAGCCTAGTGAGGATATATAGAGCTTTTTTGATGAAGGGATACTCCACCCTGTCAAAGCTTTAGAAAGGTCTATCTTTAAAGCCAGAAAACCTTTTTTTAGCTTTGGAAGTTTTCATCGAGTGAAGGAGTTCATGGTAGATTATTATGTTGTCGGTAATTTGTCTCCCCGGAAGAATGATTGATTGGGCGAGATCATTCTATTAAGAATAGGTTTCACCCCATTTGCTAGGATTTTAGATATAATTTTATAAATGGTATTGCTTATACTGATTGGTTTAAAATCTACCGGAGTTTGTGGAGTAGAGGTTTTTGGTATAAGAGTAATATACGAGTGATTAAACTCTTGCACCATCTCCCCAGTCCTAAAGAAATCCTGAATAGATTAAATTATATTCGTACCTAGATTTTCCCAGTTTTCCTTGAAAGAACCGAGTTGGAATCTGTCCGGGGCCGGAGCCCCACAAGGGTTCATATTGGAAATGGTGGACCAAATTTCTTTTTTAGAAGGGATTTGAATGAGAGAAAAATTGTCTGAATCTGAAATACACGGCTTGATTATCTCTGATAAATCAATGTTGTAATTAGGCATTTGCATAGATCCAATCTGGGTGAAATGATTGATAAGAAGAGAATTGATTTGGTCTTGATCAGAGTGCCACAGGCCTGAGGGATCACGTAGAGAGTGAATTGCATTTATTTTCTTCCTGCTTGTGGCAGTAGCATTGAAATATTTTGTATTCTGATCATATTCTTTAAAAAAATTATCTCTAGAGAGTTGATGGTAATAATAATTTCTAATTTCGTACCATTTTCCAAGTTCAGCTTGTAGGTTTTTGAGGATATCTATATTGGATGAGAAATTTCTTAACTTGTGAATATTCTCTATTTTGTTATTTAGTTTTTTTTATGTTTTTGTGAATATTGCGAAAAACATCTGAATTCCAGTGAGCTAGGTCAGAAGATAAAGCTTTAGATTTGTTGATAAATTCCTATCCGAGGAATTCGTAGAGTGAAGTTTCCAAAATGCCGCCACTATTGTGGTTAGTGTAGGGTGAGATAACCAGGATCTAATGCATCTAAAGGGTTTTTGAAGCTTTTTTGTTTCTGGGTTTGTATCAAAGAGTAGGGGGTGTGATCAGATCCTACTATGGTTAGATGACTTACCTTTGTATCCGGGAATATTTGTATCCATTGGTACGATACTAACGCTCTATCGATCCTTTCGCAGATATTTGCTTCCCTTTTTATGTTGTTGGACCATGTAAATGGAGCTCCTTCAAATTCAGCATCTAGAAAGCTCAGAGAATCAATAACTTGCGTAACAAAGGTTGTACTGCTTGAGCTCGAATTGTTTCCACCTTGTTTTTTTAGCCTGATCTCGAATAATATTTAAATCTCCAATTAGAACCCAAGGTTTTTGGATCCGTTTAGCCAAGTCCGAAATATGTGTTCGTTGGCCAACTTTTTTATCAGCATTTATTGCACCATAAACATAAATAATTTCTATTTCTTTTTCACTAATATTTGCCTTAAAACATTTAAATATGCGGATACTAAATTTAAGTATGCAGACTAAGGATTTTACATAGGACTTGTACGAGCGTGTACCCAGAAAAACATGCAATCTATCACGACCCATAGTCATAGCTATGCTGTCACCGACTGGCCTAGACAATTTTAGATATAGGCCAAGTAAGTATACTCGTGTGGCATATACGAATACAGATATAAATTTTCCCGTGGGGAATTATGCATGCTCATCCCAAACACATTTCAATGTGGAGCACGAGATGGATCATATATACCATCCCATAGGGTCTGTAGATATAAATCCCGTTATGCTTGTGATCGGTGCATTTAGTACCATGTATGGAGGGGTGTATCCTTATTCTATCCTTTTTTACCACATGAATCACGCAGTATATCTTGAGTTCGTTTCTTCAAATACACTCCAAAAAATTAAGTCCAAATGGTACAAAAACATTCCCAAGGCCAAAGAATGGGATTTCTGCGGCCTCGAAGCCGTGAGACAGTGATCATTTCAATTGTCAATTATCAAATCAAAAAAATTCCTACCGGCATGGATGGAGCTAAGTGAACTACAATCGAAGACAAAGAACTAGTAGCTTGCGAGTACGTGCAAGACGTGCGCTGAATCGAATACAGTTCGTGCTCGACATAAGAGTCTTCCAAAATAGTTGTTAATGCAAATTGTCGAGAATTTATGTATTAAATCTATTAGTGTTGATGTTGCAAATACGTGACCTACTATTACATATAGCTTATCACGTAAAATAATACATAGATGCGGCATTTATGATAGCATATTGTGCGTGCATATACATACTGCATAGTTCATGATACAATTTAAGTCAAAAGTGATTTGAATAATCTTCATAGTTAATGAAGTACAGAGGTCGTGCTCGCGATGAATTTCATGCTTTAAGATTAAAATATAAACTGATTTCCAAGAATCTTTGATTAACTACTTTAAGGATGCGGCGGTGTAAGAGAAGTGATCCAGACATGCTTCAAGCTAAAGCACTTATCCTTAATCTCGTGGCAAGAACGTGAGTAGATCAAGAAGAAGATGAGTTTAAGGATTAGGTTAATCATTTTCTTGGTGTACTTATACTAGGGAACTGAATGCTGATTCAGCAGTGACACAGACGCATCTGGCGATGTCGATATGCTACTGATAATATGATGGTCAAAATATAAATAAAAATTTGATCGAGGTTACAGAGAAACTGGTTTTTAGAATTTTGAGTTGGCAACATACTCTTTCACTTGTTCAACACCGTGGCACGGCTTCGAACTTTAACATCTTGTTTAGATGGCTTCACAGATATGTAGTACTCTGTGTCGGTTTGCAAATAATAAGGGCACACATTAAAATATGCATTGTTGGGTTAAAAATGTGGTTCTTTCTGTTTCAGGAAAAAAGCATTTTGTTTGAAAAAGAGGATCCATTGATATGGTTATTCTCCCACCGCTTCGTAATTTTTGTATTAATATTTTATTTAAAATTCAAACAATAATGAACATAAAAATAATTTTGTGTTAATAGATCTCTTTTTTGAAGTTTTATATTCTTATCAAACATCAATATATTTCGAAATATCAAACATCTTAATGTCAGCCATTAGTTTTTAACATCTGACTTTGAAAGTGGTACAACATAAGGTTATACATCTCGGATGCGAGGATTAGCTAGCTTCAAATCGATTATATCATTTGAATTGTATTAGAAATAAAATGATGCTGAAATCTAAAGATAATACGAGAACAACTATGTCCGCGGATTTTTATAAGCTTACCTATATTTCATATAGAATTGCACTTTTGTTTTTGCTCCAATGCAATCAAATTTAACAAAATCTTTTTGTTTCTGAACTTGTACTCACGATGCCCAGAGTAATTGCATGGGTGCTGACTTCAGATGTAACCACTTATCCTCATATGAGCTCCTGATATCAGTCGCCAAAGTACCTAATAAACTCAAAACAATCCCAATTCCATCTCAGCAGCAAGTCTTTCATAATTCAGACAATAGACTCGATGGGGCTTCAGGATGCAGGCTTTGAGGGAGCTCCTTTTACATGGTCAAATAACAGACAAGGTGACACCAATATATGTGAAAGAATTTACAGAGCCCTTACATCGTTTCAATGGACACAAAATTTCCCTAATACCAAGGTAAGTCATCTTCCTAGAATTGGTTCAGATCATACTCCACTCTTGCTAGACTCTCACCCAGAAAAACAAATTTTATAAAAACCATTTAGATGCATTAGATCCTGGCTCTCTCATCCATCTATTACTTCCATGATTGCTAATTCTTGGACTCTCCATTCCAGTAGTGATCAGAATTATAACTTCCATGCCAAACTTCAACTTCTTACAACAGACCTATCTCAATGGAATTCAGATGTTTTCGGAAATATTCACAAAAATATAAAATTCCTAAATAATAGAATTGATTCTCTACATAAATCCGGTAATTATTCCGCCAATCTAGAAAATTTTAGAAAACTACAAGTAGAATTAAGAGAGTGGTACAAGATTAAAAATGACTATTACCACCAAATTTCTAGGGATAAATTCTTCAGGGAATACGACCAGAACACTGAATACTTCCATGCCACTGCTTCAAATAGGAAAAGAAAAAATGCCATCCATTCTCTTAGAGAACCTTCAGGCCTATGGATTTCAGAAAGAGATCAAATCAATTCGCTCCTGATTAACCATATCTCTCAGATAGGCACTTCTCATATCCCAAATTACTTGGAAGACCTATATAATATAATAGATCCTTGTATTTCTGAAGAGGAAAATATTTCTCTAACCATCATCCCTTCAAAACAAGAGATTTGAAACACTATTTCTAATATGAATCAGTGGGGAGCTCCAGGTCCGGATGGTTTTCAACCGGGTTTCTTTAAAGCCAATTGGGATATTTTGGGACCAGATATAATTCAGTCTGTTCAAGAATTCTTTAAATACAGAACTTTAGATCCTAATTTAAACTACTCTTTCATAACTCTTATCCCAAAAACTTCCACTCCTCAAACCCCAGCTGACTTTAGACCCATTAGCCTGAGTAGTACCATATACAAAATCATATCAAAAATTCTCTCCAACCGTCTTAAACCAATTCTTAATAAGATAATTTCTCCTAACCGATCGGGCATTCTACCCGGTAGACAAATACGGATAATATCATCATTGTCCATGAGATTATCCACACAATGAAAACTTCCAAAGCTAGAAAAGTCCATTTTGCTCTAAAATTAGATCTTTCCAAAGCGTTTGACAGAGTGGAATGGAATTTCATTAAATCTGCTCTTACAACACTAGGTTTTAGCAATTCCTGGGTTAATCTCATAATGCAATGTATTTTTACAATCTCTCTCTCCATTCTTCTAAACGGTTCTCCGGGTCCTGCTTTCAAAACCTCTCGAGGGATAAGACAGGGTGACCCACTCTCTCACTATCTCTTCCTAATCTGCATGGAAATTCTATATAGACTTCTAGAAAAGGTGGTTTCGGAGAGGAAAATTTCTGGTCTAAAGATAAACAAAAATGCTCCCAATATTTCCCACATTTTCTTCGCAGATGATTACTTCCTATTCACAAAAGCAGACTTAGGGGGAGCAAAAAACCTTCTAGACATCTTATCCAGGTTTAGAGAAATTACGAGTCAAATGGTAAACCTTCAAAAATACGGAATATACTTCAGCCATAGAATTCATCCGAAACATGGGAAAATCATAGCTAAAAGTCTAAAAGTCCCTTTGATAACAAAATATGATAAATACTTAGGGGCGCACTCTTTTTTGATAAAAAAAGAAAGGAAAATTTTGAACCCCTTCTACAAAAGTACTATGCTACTCTGGAAGGTTGGAAATCGAAATTACTCTCTCAAGCTGGAAGAACGGTGCTGATAAAATCCGTCCTACAAGGTTTTCCTACTTACCAGATGCAAATCCTTGATCTTCCTAAGGAAACTCTAGACAAAATGGATAAAATCCAAAGAGACTTCTGGTGGAATAAAGATAAGAACAAAAAAAGAGGAGGTTATTTTAAATCTTGGGTCAGCATTTGCAAACTAATCTCACAAGGAGTCCTTGGAATTAAAAACCATCATCAATTCAACATTACCCTCCTAACGAAGTTGGCTAGAAGACTTATCTGAGAACATGATCAACTTTGGGCGCGATTATTGAAAGCCAAATATTTTCCTAACAACCACCCTTTAGAAGATTATAGAACTTTAAATTTATCTTGGATTTGGACAAGCATACAAAAAGTCCTAAGCCTTATTAAAGGTAACTTCGTTTGGCAAGTCAAAAATGGAGAGTCGGTTAAAATTTGGGAGGATAAATGGGTTCCTACTGAAAATACACTTCAAAAACCAGTGGTTTCTACAGAGCCGGTTCCACAAAGGGTAAGTGAACTGGCTACGCAAGAAGAAAGTTGGGATCAAGATAAACTCGATAATCTCTTCACTCCTAATATAAAAGAAAAAATTCTAGCCATTTCTCCAAATAGTCAAGAACAAGATAAGGTTAGATGGCAACATCATTCCTGTAGAATTTTCTCAGCGAAAAATGTATATAATTTCCTTATAAACCAAGACCAAGAAAACAACAACTCAGGTGAATTTTCTTGACAAAAGATATGGAAAATTAACGTGAATCCGAGGATCAAATTATTTATTTGGAAACTAGCTCATAAATCCCTCCCAACAAATGCAAGACTAGGAGCGCATAACAAAGAATTCAATACGGATTGCCCAATGTGTAACGCCCAAGTCCAAGAAACAGAGCAACACCTAATAAGATCTTTCCCTTTTGCTAGAGCTGTTTGGTTTGGGTTATCTTTAGAAGTAGTCAACTCAAGAATTAATACAGATTCAATAGCAACATGGATGTGGATTACGGGACCAGCTTTCTCAAACTACTCAATCTCCTGGTTTATCTGGAAGTATAGATGCTCAGTAGTTTTTGATAAAATAAATCCAAACCCAAATTCTCTTATAGAGCAAATCAAAAAATTCATACAACAATATCTTCAAGAGAATATTCAGAAGAGCAAAAGAGTTCAACGAGGTACGGTCTTTAAGGAAAAATGGTCAAACTTAACATCGGACTGGATACTGTTCATAGATGCGGCTTTTAAAAAGGAAAATTACACCATGGGTTATGCTTTCATCCTATACTCAGCGGACAACGAATCTTTTATGCACATTGCAGCTGGATCAGATAGGGCTTTCTCGGCGTTCCATGCAGAATCAAAAGCTTTATTAAAAGCTGCTTCTTGGTTGAGTGAAAATATTTTATCTAATGTCACCTTAGTTACAGATTGCAAAATGTTAGCTGAAACCATCAAAAAGGAATGCAAGATCCCATATTGGAACGCAGATAACACCATAAAGGAGACTCAAACAATTCTGCAAAAACTCCCTCAAGCTCAGGTGCAGTATATTAACAGAAGATATAACTCAGCAGCGGAAAATATAGCAAAGGAAGCTCGTGTAAAGCATCTTCGGCATTTCTCAACCCAAATTCAGCTAAAGGTATCTCAATCTAGTGTGATGTCCAATTTATTGCCTGATTAATATTTTCTTTTTACATCTAAAAAAGAAATCCCAATTCCATCTTAATATACATAGTTTACAAAATAAATAGAATGGAAAGCATAAACTATAAATGATAATCAAGGTGTTTTAAACACCTATCACTTAACAAAACTTGTACACTGGTTATAATCCGATTTTCAATTGAGTTTATTTGAAAAGCTCTTAGATTACTTTTCCAAATCAAGCAGATCATCCATGGACAATATGTACCACGACTCAAAATGTGTTCTTGGACCAATCCAAAAAGGTCAGTCATGACCGTACTATTATGACGAAAAATTTACCGCTCAAACTATTTTGATTGGTGATTTAAAATCTGCATCATGAGGAATAAAATTCTTGAAATGTCATTTTGACTCGGAGTCTGTCATGTGGGACACGATCAAGTGCTCATAGTTTGCCACTATTGTTGGAAAATGGGTTCAAATAGAGGATGAATTAAACAGAGAGAAATTGTTGTACTCTTGACTTTCAAGGCTCGAATAGATTTCTTTTAGACAATTATTTCTACCCTCCCACCATCAATTGGCGATTATAACAGGTATGCGAAATAATGCCTTCAGGATACAATGAAAGCCCCTACAACAGATAAATTGGATTCAAGGTTTGTACCCCTTAACCCAGTCAAGAACACACGAGAAAGGTTTCTGATGATGCTTTAGAAAGAGAGAAAACAAGTTGAATTGATTGATCAGAATGGGAGAATGCCTTTAGTGAAGCCTTTTCATTAGCAACGGACGCTTCCAAAAGTCATTAATGATGGCTTATGGGAGAGACGCGTCTGTTCAAGTTTGAATAGAAATTTCTAGACCCCCACGACATGACCTGTCAGGTCAAACACAACCGGGAGGGGCTACGCCCCCCGATAGCTGCAAACAATCTTGAAAATATCCAATAACTATAATCCGAAATATGCCTCACTGAAACAAATGCTTTGACACATAAAATTTACGTTGTTGCGTGTTGTAGTCTAAAATTTTCATTGTTCACTTTAATATAAAGTTTAGGACGATACCCAAAAACATGTTAATTATGTTTTGATTGTAACTACCCTTCAACTCAATATGGAACAACTTCCAATCTAAGTTAGATGAGAGATCGTTTTGTCAACTGAGTCAGATCGATCAACTACAGTTTCAACACGGTTAGGTGCCGCACGTCTTTGTAGTTTGTGTTAGAAAATCATTGCAAGATCTATGTTTGGGTTGATTAGAAAAAAAGGAATATCCTAAGCCAAAATCAACTTCCAAAGATCCATCTAAACTCTTAACATCGAGCTAGCTAGCACAAGAGCTCGTCGTAACCTGTATTTATTTCACATTTAATGCAAACATTCCACTACAGTATTATAAGGCCAGCAACTTATGCACTGTAAGAAATGAATGCAGTAGGTAGTCGCAAGATCACTTGCCATGTACAGTTGTCGTACAAGATATTTTCATTTCAGCAGCAGTAGTAATCACGAACGGGGATCAACCAGTTCAAACTAATCTTCTTCTCCTAAACACAATCTTGTCAGATCTGCATTTAACACTAACAATGATGGACCTTTACTTTAATTTCACAATGCAAAGACGTGCAGCGCCATGCGGAGGGTAGTCGGATACCACGACACTAGAAAGAGAATACACTGCTTTCCCTGTTTTTTGTATTCGAAGATCTCCTTTCAAGATCCGAAACCGTGGGGGCATGGGAATACTTTTCAAATGTTGGCGGGAATGGGTTACTGTTTCAACAGTCAAAAAGCTAGAAAAACAAACAGCACAAGAATAAAGCTGGATCTCTCCCATAAAAAAACTTTAGAAGGTACGAGATTTGATTTTCAGCTCAACGGATTTTCTTTGAATATTGCGGAACTAACATTTCATTGGAATGGAAGGTTAAGTTTAAACCCGCAAGTACTTGCACAAGGACACATTGCCATGTCCTTTGTTTACAAAAACCAAGTTTGGCAGAATTTTTAAATGTGATGTACATAACGGTTCTTGTTTATAAAATAGTATTATGATATGTTGGCCTTTTGGTTTATATAATTAAGATTTCGTTTAACCCACAAATACTTGCCGTTCGGCCTCGCATTTATTACTCCTTTAAGACTTTAAGGAAGGTTCGTTAATTAATTTCTTTTAATGGTGCTACAAAGGTTACTAAATTTAACAACAAATTAGTATTGGGATGAAAATAATAACCCGTTAAATTTGATAATTCTTATATTGACTTTGAGTTTTTACTGTGACTTTTGTTTTCCCTCTTCAGTCCATATATTCAAACTGCTCAAAATTTTTGATCAATGGACCAAATTGAGCACCACGTACTCTGCCGACCAAAGAAAATTATTAATTTGCACCATATCCACATGATTAAGTAAAAATTAAGGAGACAGGGGTATCATTTCTGACATGGCATCCAACGTGTAATTAAAATAATCCATATCCACGTCATTCACACCTCGTACAAAGTTGTCTCTCTACGCCAATGAAAAGCCATTTCCTATCTCTCTCTCTTCTAGGCCTCCTAGCCCATCTTCTCTCTTTCTAAAGTGAAAACAAAAAAAACATCTCGGACATTCCGCCATCTCCTCTCCCGACCGTACTTTACCAACTCAACCCCACCAAACTTCTTTTCTCGGGATATTCGGAGAAATAACAAATGACCTGTTATCCAACTTCCCAAATTAGCGGGGAAAATGTTCAGATTTCCCGCCAGGATCAAAACCCCGTTACGAGAAATAGTCAAACATTTCAACTATTCAACCGTCGTCATTTCCCTGACATTTACCGTTACTTATAACAGTTTGTAATAGTAAGTGGTTAGTGGTCTACTACTACTGCGCACGTTGAATGAATCACATTGAATGTTGACTCTATCTACTTGGCAGGTTGATCTTGACGGAAACCTAGATCTTACGGTCATTAGTGTTTCTGGTTGTTTTTCGTATAATTTTCGAATGATTATTTTATGCGGAGTGGAGGAGTAGATAGTGAGATACGATGTACAGGAGAACAATCGTAATGTTGTCGTGCCACATGGGACTTAAATTAGGTTCACTAAACGAAAAACATGAACACGTGATTTACTGACATTGTTGCACATGATGATGGGTTCACCTAGACAATTTAATTCTGAGAGGAAAAGGGTGGTGTTCTGTGGTGGTGGTGGCCCTAGTAGCTGTAACTAAACAGCGTTTTCCGGCAACTATAGGAACCTACACTGCAGGAGTGGCTTGTCGATTTTGGAAAAACGACAATAGGTGCATTTAGGTTTTTGAAAAGAGAACATAAATAGACGATGACTTTTTGTTCATGAGATGGACAGAGTTACCTCTACTTTGATATTTATGGTTACTTTTTAGTGCAAAGTCATTTTCTCGTACAACCTAGTACTGTAGCCTAGCTAGCTATAGGTTGATGTCAACTTGCATGGTATAGTAGCCTGATACTCTGATTCTCTAGGAGTGTATCTAGAATACGGTATGTTTTTTTCCTATAAATATACGGCCATACGAATTGTCGGTTTCAAGTCTACTAGCAATACAGAATACGAGATTTTCGTTTTCAAGGCAATAACTTTGGCTATTGAATGGGCTGGTTACGCATGCTCACTGTAAATGGTGGAACAGAGAATTAGTAATGAATGGGAGAATATATTTTGATAGAGAAGTATCATGTGCAGTAATGTTATAATGATTTTGCGGATGAGTAAATGGTAATTTAAAGCTATTATAACTTACCTTCTTTTTTTTTTACGTTTGGAGATATATTGCGGATAAGTTGTGTGATATGCGCACTTGTTTTGTCTATTAAAATCAGTACACTGTGTCGAAACAAATGCGCGCGATGAACAAAAATGTTGTTACAATTTATGGTGATATTGTAATTGCATATAATTATTTTGTTGTCGATTAATATTAATAATAATTATAACAAATGTGGTTAGAATTTATGATTGGAAACGAGATTGTGAATTCAAATTGTTGAATCTAATTTTCATCCAACTCCGTCAGAATAGCTAGACAGTGTAATCTAATATCTGATCGTTCATGAGTACGGATGTCCAAGGTATATGTGCGTTATATGTGTTCCCATGCAATAGTATTGATAGCATTTAATGACTAACTCAATATCTTGGTGCCATAACTCGATCCGCGTAATTAGTTGTGATATGAGGGTAACTCGAGCTCTAGTGAAAACCATCGTATTGTTTTATTTTCTCCGATTTCTAATGCAATAATACTAAATTGAAATACAGTGGATTTGAACTAAATTTACCGGTGCACAAACTTGTATTGCAAAAAATGGGATGCCGTAAGAGTTAAGTCAAGAAACCTGATATTAAAAGGTAGAAACAGAATTGTTTGAGAGGAATTTTTTTAAATTGTATTTAAATCGAATGAAAAGTACAAGCTTAAAGCTTACATATTATAATATCAAACTCTCTAGCTAAAGCTAAAGCTTGATACTCTCCGAGAACATCATTAACTAGATAAATGGTAAATATGTAGACATTTTCTCGAAAGCTAAAGCTTGTATTATGGAGACTAACAGAATAGGTCAGTCTTGTGACAATTTTTTGGGATTTTCTTTTATTCCTAGACTAGGTAACCAAGTAGCGAATATCTTGGCAAAACATGTTAGATCTTTAAATTCAAGTCTTGAATGGGGAGTTTATCCTCCAATTTGTAGTAGAAACCAAATTCTAGTAGATAAATCTAATATTGGGAGTTCTCAACATCCCATATTAGATGGCTCTACTTCCTTTGTAACCGCGACTCATTTTGAGTCTTAGTTGTTTTTATGCAATATCTTACTTACAAAAAGAAAAAAACTCTCTAACTAGCCTAGCAACAAAAATTCAAATTACAATCTATAATGACTTTCCAGAAGGGATTAGATCACTGAAAGATGTAATTATTGACCAATTCTCATTGCACCCATTGAAAAAATACCAGCTTTAGCTTCATTTATAATTGTTCCTGCAAATCTGTGAAACTTATTATCCATTATTTTTCTATTATTTTCTTCTCAAACTTCCTAACATAATGTAAAGATGACTGATGGTCATATTTTCCTTTTTCTGTTTCTCCCTCTTTTGAATTCCTAGGCTCAAGTTGAGCTGAAATTATGCCAGTCTTTGCACATCTAACATTAAAGCTACCAATGAAATATTCACATTTTTTTCCACATAGTCGTAACGTAGAAGTAAATGGTTTATGGATTCCGGTACTTGATGACATATAGAACGTTGTATATTACTGAGTTGACATCCTCTACTTATAAGATTATTTGTTGTCATAATAGCATTTTCTTTTGCTGCCCAAAAAATTTGCACATTAGACCAAGCACTATGGTAAGCGATTTCGCTTCACTATAAAATTGTAGCGAATCCAACTAGTATGGTCTTCCATATCGCTTTAAAGTAGCGATATCTCTTAGCTACACTTTAAAGTTGATCACATTTGATGCGTCTTGTAGCTAAGGGAAATTCTGCGTGCTTTTTCACTTTTTGGAAACTCCATGTCCGTGTGATTTCCAACGGATACTGAATATCTGATTCTGGTTTTCACTCTTATAAAAATTCTATTTTTTCATTTTTTTTATTTACTAAAACTTCTTTTTAACCTATTATATCTCTTTTTTTTTTTATCTCTTAATTATATTTTAACTTATACAAATATTCCACTTTAATTAAAAATAAAATAAAATAAGGATATTGAGTTCCCCAGTTTGCACTATTTACACGAAAACTCAACTTCTGTGTTGTTCAGCTAAGGGATGCCTATAGTGAGATGAATTTTGGCGCATTTCGCTATGCTTCAAATAAGGGATAGCTAAGGGATATCCTTTACCGTTGTGCTTGGCATCAGGAGGAACAAATTTACCTAAATACTACCTCTGTTTGTTTTTGTTTTCTTAAAGATACTGTCACTTTTTCAATTTGGCCTATCTTTAGACTAAAGTGAAAATATCTTTCTTTTTCTAAAAACAGGGGAAGTGAGTTTGAAAGGCATTTTTGTTGCTATGTCTTTATGTTGTGTGATTAACCAATCATGGCAGTTTTTTGCATTGAACACTACATTTTAGCTCATCTTCTTTCGTATCCAGATGAGTAAGAGTACCTAAAAAAGTAAAGGCTCCATGACCTTTAGAATCTCATATGATCTAACCATTTCTTCTCAGTATTACATTCCAGGAATCTCAAGATACCATATTATTGAGATTATCATTCTTCTGAGAAGAGATTTTAGAGAAGTCTTAGAAAAAATCTTCAAACATGGATTGTACTTCGACTTTGTCTTGCCAAAACTTGATGGCTACCCAATCCTGATATGTGTTGTTCTCATATCTTCAACAATGCCCTTTTGCGTTTGAATTCCTTCTTACAGTTTAAAGATACATCTACATGTGTATATGACCGGAAACATTAGGGTTCGGGTAAAAGTGACCTTAATTTAAAGGTATCTATTTGAACTTGTCATGTTACTTGAAAATCTATCGGAAATGGTTAGATTTTTCTTCAAATTTCGTGGTGTGTCTATGTCGTTAGTCCTTGGTATGAAGTGTATGCTATCTGGTTAAATTATCCAAATTTGCTAAAAAAAAATCTCCAAAACCAGTCATTTATCCTGCAACTGTTGTAACCGTTTCAATTCAACATCAATTTATTATTAATATACAAGGCTTGTCTCTTTCCCCGAAAGAAAAAAGTGGTTCAGAGGTTACAAAATAAACTCCTGAGTTTTTAGCCTTGCTAACCAACAATAGAGTAAATGTGATACCGTCAATTGACTATAATTAAATTAAAGCCCTGGCTTGGTAGTTCTGGTATCTGATTTAAGAGAACAAAATATTTTCGATTACTACGGCTTTGATAGCTGGCATAGTAACTTAGGGAGAATCTTCATTGTGAATATTCCTTGAGCAACATCTTGATAGGAATCTATGGTTTCTGGATGGTGACCATACTTTTAGCTTCAAACAAAGCCTATTTCCGCTCCCAAGATCACTTGTAGGCGTTTAGACCACGTAGCCCATGCAATAGCTACAAATCAATCGTCTAAACCACTTCTCAAACAGAACCATGTCAATAGCCATCAACATAGTACTTGAGCAATGACCATGCCCATTGATGCAAATTAGTCAATGTATAAATGCACCTCATGTGGTACATTTTGAATTATAGTCAAAACGTCAATGGATCTATTTCTAACAATAGAAATACCAAGAGGACATGGCCTCTCCGCTCTGTCCACCCAATTAGAGAAGATTCTACTTTCGAATTGACAAACCCAACCTCAAATTTTCAAGCAGTTAATAACACCACCAGTTTTGCATCGATATGTTGCGTAATTAATTGCACACGAAAAGAAAAGAAAACATAGTGTAAACCAAAGACCGGCCGTAACGATGTAATAAAAGGAAAAACCAAAAAGTAAGCGGCCGACAGTAACGGTATGACGCCTCCATAATACCAGTCCATGGGTCGATCGGCAAAACCAAATGGCCAAAATCTTAATCTTTAAGACGTATGATACGGTTGGCGGCACATCCTATAAGGCCACATGTTTAGAGTTTAGACAATATCTACGGTTGATCACGTCCATAAAATATCCGATTCTTAGAGGATAATTCCTAACCTAATTTTCTTACGCAAACTTTTACAAATACAATTTTCCGCGTACTCGATTTAACGATTACGCCTACATTTGGACAATTTTTTCTTTGCAAACCGATTTTATAAATATTTGGCAACAAAGCGGAGCCAAAAGCTTCACTAATCTTGTTAGGATACAGGAAAGAAAAAACAGGTTTGGAGACTTGGGCCCTAAAAACTTTTAGGCTTGTGAGCCAGGTTGATTGGGTGTGCAACTAGGCACCCCTGCTTTGAAATTGCTTGGTCCGGTAAATACAGACAATCATTCCCTTGCAAACCGAGTCAATCGGCGTCTTCCCAGCAACATGGGATGCAGACTACGGTAGATACAAAATGGAAACTGCTGGCCAACAACTACAGCTATAATAAAATCAACAAAACTGGAGTTGAATGCAAGCAAAGCAACAGCCCACCTGGCATATGATGTGGACAAAAGAAGGCGGTTCTAACAAAAGACACGTAGCTGTCTAAAATCGTTTGTTCAACAACACCGATTCGTGTCAGTAACTCAGTCTTAAAAATGGAAAGTGTAAAAAATATCGAGAAATCGTCTTATTACTGGTAATAAAATAATAATAAAAATTAGAACTTCTAAATTAAAGACGGGGATATTGGTATAAATAACACAGAATGGCTTTGTCTTTCCACTCACTAAAAACTTTATTTTATACACAGCCAGAGAGAAAAAAAAGAAGAACCCAAGAAATTTGAAGAAGGTGGTGGTTGTTAATGTCGATTTAGACAAGAACCCCCAACAACAAGAAAAGGGTTTCTGAAGATTATTCTTAGTATCAGTCACTGGCATTATTGAGTTATTTTAAGGAGAAGTTCTGAAGATAAATTATCTTTGTTTATCTTGTTGTTTTAAACAAGGAGGAAGTTTCTGTGTTTGCTATTTAAGTCTGAAGAATTTTTCAAGGAGTTCAAGAAATTTCAAGGAAACAGAGAAAGATGGAGTGGTCTGGTTGTCTCAATGAATATGAAAAGCTTGTCATCAGAATGAACACACCAAGGTTTGTTTTCTCATCCTTCCCTTTTCTTCAAACATTTTCTGAAAGTGGGTTTAATTTGGTAATTTTTGTTATTTTTAGAGATTTTTTTCTTGGAGATTTTCTTAACAAAAATAAAAAAATTCTTAGATTTTAAATTTTTTTTTTAAATTTGGGATTTGAATGATGTTTTCTTTTGCAAAACGTAATTATCACCTTTATTTTTTTTCCCTTAATTTTCCATGGTCTCGTCAAAATTAGCCTGACTCTTCAATCCCTCAAAAGTTTGATTTGATCTTTCAATATTTCTAGAAGGTCTAATTTGGACTTCTTCCTCTGTTTAAAATTTGTTTTTTCTAATTTTTCTCTCTTTGATTTCTTCTTTACAGAGTTGAAATTGACAATGCTGTTTGTGCTTCTTCAACACTAGTCAAGGTAAATTTCACACATCCATCCTCATGTTTCTAAGATTTTAACCCTAAAAATTGGTTTCCAGTAAACTAATAATTCATTGTTCCATTTCAGATTGACAGTGCCCAAAAGGATGGAATTCTGTTAGAAGCTGTTCAAATCCTTACAGATCTCAACCTGTCCATCAAAAAGGCTTACATATCCTCTGATGGAAGATGGTTCATGGATGGTAAGAAGCACATACCCCCCTCTCTGTTTCTTTCTCAAACGCATTTGTTCTGTTTTTTCAGTTTTCTAATTAAATGCTTGTTCTGTGTGCTTGCTTCAGTTTTTCATGTGACGGATCAAAACGGCAACAAACTCACTGATGAGAGCGTGATCAATTACATTGAACAGTCTTTCAACACGAGCAACAACACTGTGAAACCCAACGAGTTGAATGGACTAACCGTGTTGGAATTAACAGGGACTGATAGATTAGGTTTACTCTCAGAGGTTTTCGCTGTTCTATCTGATCTTCAGTGTAATGTTGTTGAATCGAAAGTCTGGACACACAATGGAAGAATTGCATCTTTGATTTATGTTAAGGATATTGATTCTGGTTGTCCAATTGAAGATTCATTGAAAATCAGCAAAATCGAAAGCCGATTAAGGAATGTTCTTAAAGGGGATAATGATATTAGAAGCGCTAAAACTACAGTTTCTTCTATTGCTGTTACTCATACTGAGAGAAGGCTTCACCAAATGATGTTTGCTGACCGTGATTACGAGAAGAAACCCGACGATGATTCGCCTATTGTTACAGTTCAGAATTGGGCTGAGAGGGGTTATTCTGTGGTTAATGTTATGTGTAAAGACAGACCTAAGTTATTTTTCGACGTCGTTTGTACGTTGACTGATATGCAGTATGTTGTCTTCCACGGCACAATTGATACAACAGGAAACCAAGCTCAACAGGAGTTTTACATCAGACATAGTGATGGAACCCCAATTAGTTCAGAAGCTGAAAGACAACGAGTCATTCAGTGTTTGGTAGCTTCCATTGAGAGAAGGGCATCTGAGGTAATTTCGTAGTCCCTGTCAATTAATCATTTCATTTCTAGGCAATTGCAGCTCTGTTTGAAATTTGATTCATTTTTGATCAAGTGCTAATAATATCTGGTCTTTGTTTGATTGTTACCAGGGTGTAAGGCTTGAGTTATGCACGGCAGATCGACAAGGGTTGCTATCTGATGTTACACGGACTTTTCGCGAAAATGGATTAAATGTTGCAAGAGCAGAAATCTCAACCAAAGATGACATGGCCCTTGATACTTTCTACGTGACAGACACAGCCGGCTATCAAGTTTCTTCTAAAACAATCGAAGAAGTTCGCGAAAGAATAGGACTAGATGATCTAATTGTGAAAGATCCACCATGTTCTATTCCAAAAGTTTCATGGGATGATTCTCCGGCCGGCGGCGGAGTTGGCGGTGCAGTATTAGTATCCTTGGGAAGTTTAGTTAGAAGGCATCTATACAGTTTGAGTTCTATTATTCATAGAGCTTAAGGGGGGGGGGGGAGAGAATTCAACCATAGAAGACAGAGTTAACAAGAGAAAAAGCAAGATGAAGAAGAAGAATATACGCAGTAATAGTAGGAGGAGGAAAATTAAAAAGTTAAGCAGAATTAGGAAGGGAGGGAAATGGGAATATACTTTGCTTGAAGAATTGGGGTTCAATTTGTACATAAAGATTTTATTATTCAAAAGGCTTGGGAAAGGAATGAAAATGAAATTTGGGGTCCAAGTAGTAGTAGTTGATTTATAGTTAGGGTTTGGTTGGTTGAAAATTGAGGTCCCCCATTCTCCATCTGTGTTTTTGATTCTTGAATTTGAAAAGGGGAGGGAAATACTTGAAGGCTAAGATTTGGATAATTCTGTGGACTGTGGTGGTGGTGGGGATGCGAATTTAGCTGGCAACAAAGACAGGTGAAGAGAGTTGGTAGAAAAGTGAAGATCTAAAAGAAAAATCTTAGATTGGATTGTTTGGGGTGTGTTTTCATGGTTTTACAGGTTTTTTTACACCGACAGTTGATTTGTATATAGTTATGATGATGACTTTCATTTGTTAGTTGCAACCAACTTAGGAGAAGAAGAAGAAGAAATTAGTGGTTGACATTTGTGGATTTCTCTCTATATTAATCAGATCTAATCTATTTTTAAGTCTCATTCTAATCTAAGCTTATTATGTTGATTCTCTTGTTATGTTTGTTCGTGGGGTTAAGTTCCTTTTAGCTGTTGCTAATGTGACAAATCGAATTTGGAGATGCAGAAGCATCTTGCCAGTACTAATTAAGAAAGCATCTTGGAATCAGACCACGCCATATTGCACACTTAGACGGCCTAAGTCACACCATATGACGACATATTACATTTTTTCTTTTTTGTTGTCGTGATATATATATGCAACTGTTCTATGCTTACCGACGGAAAATTCTTCCGCCTCCATTTTTGGAAAAATGGTACCTCATATCTCTTTTTCATTTTTGGCTAATAAGATAAATAAAAGGAAAGAATTATCAAAGCATCATTTTTCCTAAAACGGAAAGTGTATTATATCTTCCTAAAATTTTTGAAAGGCATAACTTGATTCAGGTTTAGGCGGTGAATGTTATAGGTCATACAATTCTATATTTCAAATTAAAAACAAGATTTGTATCTATAAGTTTCATCAGATTTTACCAGATTTTTGCCATTATAGATATAATTAGCGTGGGATATGTATAATCTCTCATCTCATAATCACAAGTAAACAAGTCAATATACTTGGAATCGGTGTAACCGTGATATTACAGTGACCCGAGTGCATACGGATGTAAAAATTGCATTATTTTTTATTCATCTAACAAACAAAAATAAAAACATTGAAGACAGAGATTACGGTGGGGAAGGTCTAAGGGATGGGGTAGATATGATAAGAGGAGTAGAGAGACAGTAGTTACGGAAAACCGCTGGGATCCCGTGACATTCACCCCTGAATTCGAATACAATACGATCTCTACGGTCAAATGTTTGTCGGGCAGCACTGTATTTGCATGGTTCATAGTTTTCTCCTTGAAACAAGGTAAACTAAGCAAAACATATAAAATTAACTTGATTAAGGATTAAAAAAAAACATTTATGACAAGTTTTAGTGTTGAATTACTGTCTGATTACGTACAAACACAGTCCAGGATTTAGTGGAAAGTAGCCATAAGCAAGAAAAAAAACAACCCGAAAGATGGGAAACTATGGACAATCGATAATTACCAGGAACATGTTTATTTTCACAAAATTGATTAAATAGACTAAAATCAATAATTTCTGAGTGAAAAGGATATTTAGATTTTGATACTGTTTAAATGGATAAATTTTTTAAAATAGTCAGGATGTAAACGGTTTTATCCTACCCATTTTCAAATACTTTTTTTATTTTTAATTTACATCAGAATGCATCCAGTTTCATCCTTGCTATTTTTTAAGTTTAAGCCAGGATGAATCCAGTTTCATCCTTGCTATTTTTTTGGTGTCCATTTCACCCATACTAATTTTTGCTCGTCCATTTGAACCATGTTTTAAAAATATTTGGACAAATGATCCATTTTACGAAATAAAAAATACAACCTTTTGGAGCTCAGTGTGAACAGAAATATAATGATTTACGTATAAGGTCTATATGTTTATGATTTTGTTGAAAAATTTATATAAAAAAATAAACAGAAATGGGTCATTTGTCCAAATATATTTAAAACATGGTTCAAATGGACGAGTAAAAATTTGTATGGGTGAAATGGACACCAAAAAAATAGCAAGAATGAAACCGGATTCATCCTGACTTAAACTTAAAAAATAGCAAGGATGAAACTGGATGCATCCTGATGTAAATTAAAAATAAAAAAAAGTATTTGAAAATGGGTAGGATGAAACAGTTTACATCCTGGCTATTTTTAAATTTTTGTCCATTTAAACAGTATCAAAATCTAAATGTCATTTTCACCCAGGAATTGTTGATTTTGGTCTTTTTAACCAATTTTGTGTTTTTATTTTAATTTCCAATCGATAGAAAATTTGATGCTAGTAAGTTTTTAACACATGTCATTGATATCATCACTTGATGATTTTATCACTAGACTGCATCAGTTAATCATAGGCTTCCGAATCGATCTCGGTTAGTTTTTCTTACGGAGGCCATTACCATATAATCAGCTGAAATGCTGCATCAGCATCATAAAGTTGTGTTTAGGACAAAATGAATTAAGACAATACATTCAATTTGTAAGGTTAAAAGAGATTAAGACATAAGCTCGACCGTCTTCTAGTTTGTCTTATTGCCCTAAATTAAAGGATTTTAATTTATCACGTGAAAACGCCACCACTCCTACTCCGCTCTCTACCACTTCGGATTAGAAATCACAAGTGTGGGACCCACAAAAAGACCCATTTAAGAGTATTAACTT
The DNA here is from genome assembly GCF_003573695.1 of Papaver somniferum. Lineage (NCBI taxonomy): Eukaryota > Viridiplantae > Streptophyta > Magnoliopsida > Ranunculales > Papaveraceae > Papaver > Papaver somniferum. Next base: position 30,085,771 of record NC_039365.1, read on the forward strand.
GCACCGCCAAATTAATCAAAAATTAGTAGACTGGTTTTACTCTTAATAATCGTAGAGTAGACATTAAGAGTCTTAATACCTACACTCTTGCACGTCTCCCACTTACCTGATCTGGTAATAAAGACGATTTCAGAGAAGATCTTGTGGACGTGCAAGAGAGTCCCGGAAATAGCTTATAGCTGTGGTTAAAGTAAAAGAAAGAAAAGTGGGAAATGCAGTGCACGATGTGGAAAAAATTTCAAAGTTAAGTAATGGGATGAGATGACAGGGAGGAACGTGGTTTTGGCCCTCTAGTCTAATGCATGTATGTACCCGGTTGATGCGCCTGATTTGATGGGTAAACTTAGCTGGCTTGGTGGTAACTTGGTCCATGTATGAGCGTGAATTGTGATATGATAACAGGACCCAATGCATGTACGGGCATCACGTGATTTTCTTTGAGAGACAGATAGGAAGGGGGAGGGGAGTTGTTTGGTAGATGGTCAACACTATGGGGTCAATCATGCTTGTGTTCTACTACTTCAAAGTTATAATAGATGGGTGCGGTGTGGTTTGGAAGATTAAATTGGTATTAAACTGTGGCAATGGGTCGTTCGAGAAAGTTTTTACATGTCATCCTGTCTCGTCATTCTCTCTCCTGCTCTGCAAAGTGGGCGAATTTTTTGAGTCAACTCAGATGAAACTTTTTTAAAAATCAAATACTTCATCCGTTCTCTTTTAATAGGCCAGTTTCTATAAATAAAAATTTCAAAAAAATAGGCCAGTTTCCTAATTGGGAAAGTCAAATGTTATTTTAATTTTTGGGACCACTTTTCTCTTAACTTCTTTTGATGACAAGTGTCATGTGGACCACTTCACTTTAATTCTTTTGCTAACAAGTGTCATGGGGACCATTTCATATCACTTCTTTTATTGACAAGTGTCATGAGGACCACTTTCAATGATTAATTCTCTTAATTTCATTAAATTTCGCTAAAAACAAAACTGGTCTATTAAAAAAGAACGGAGGGAATACAATTCTTGAAGATTTTCATCAAATGCATTACATCTGGGATCTATAATAAGCTTTGTTTTTCATTCTTCCATGATCTACTTTGATCTTTAATTTATTTCAAAAATTCTCGTTAAATTTTATTTCATATTTTGCTTTTGTATTTTAAACGCAAATGCTATTCACCTCCCTCTAATCTAAGCCTTACATCTCTATCGAGATCCGCATTCAGGTTTGGGAGGGGTTCACCATTCCTTTAATATGGGGTTTAGGTTATAGGGAGGTGAATAGGGAGTGGATAATAGGGAGTTGAATAGCATTGCGTTTTTTAAACTAGTTTTATCAAAAAAAAACTAATCTCTTCCATGTTCTCTTCATTACGAGTGTGCAGGTTTGTTTATCCATCATGGCGTTTGCCTTCACGTTTGTGCAAGTGATCAATGCGTTTGCTTGGAAGTTTGCTAATCGTTTGATAGCAGGAAAAATCTATGCTAGTGTCAGTGATTTCCAATGGCAAGAAGTTCTGGATCAGAGCAATGAGTTGAGTCAAAGCTACACTAAAAGTCCGCCCAAAAAAATTCAAATTCAAATTTACCTCAAAACTCGCTTTATCAGTTACAAATGGAAACAGAAAATCGATCACCGGTTTTTACTCTATTGGTTAATATATGCTATATTTTCTTTCCATCCAGCTCAGTCAAATCAATTAATCTGTTACCATAATTTGAGCGATATTTCTGCAGAAAATTATCGGAATATATATCTTGTTACAAATAAACCTAATCTTTTTCTATATAAACAAGATTCTGAAGTTTCATTCTCTTCAAAAGAAATCAATCTCACAATCAATCTAATTATGGAGACTGGAAGTTCTAGTCAAATGGGAGATCTTGTTCACAAGTTTAAGCAAGCAGCATTGGAGTTAGGTGACACAAATGAAGTATTGGTTATTAGCTCAGAAGAAAATGTTGAAGCTGTGGAAGAAGAAAGTAACTGGGAAGCATGTGCCATTGGGAAGATTATTATTGAAGGAAAAATGGGTTGCGAGGCTGTGAAAAAGTACATCAAGTTTACTTGGCCTTTCCTAACTGAGAAGGAGGTTAAGACAGTGGAGGTTGAACCAAACATAGTGATTTTCAAGTTCAACAAGTGGGATTCTCTGAATAAAGTGACTAATGAAAAGCCTTGGAACATCAACAAGAACTTATTGGTTGTTCATGACTATATCCCTGAGATGATTAATACAGAAAAGCATTGGGGATTTCAACATTTTTGGATTCACCTAAAATGGATCCTTCCTGAACACATGAATGTTGCTGCAGTAAAAAAAATAGGCAGTGTTATGGGAGATGTGGTAGGAATTGAGCCAAAAGATGCAATTCCAGTTGATGGAGAACCTATTAAGGTCTGTGTTAATGTAGATCTTACATTTCCTATGAGAAGAGGAGTGAAGGCAATCACTAATGGTGGAGTAACCAAGTGGATCAAATTCTTCTATGAGAGACAGCCACCCAATATCTATCCCAAATGTTATATAGTTAAGCATTGTGGAGTGGCTTGTAAAGACGCAGCCAATTTTCTTCAAAAGGCTCATGATAAGCCATACTTTTTTGGTAACCCAAAAGTAATAAGGAAGAATATAACTGCAGTTTCTAAAGAAGTTGTACCTGCAATCAAGAGTTCTCAAAGGAAGTTTGTCAAGAATGCAGTTTTTGTACCCCCTAAAGATGGAGAAATCATTAATATGAACTTCTTAATCAACAAAGGTAATCAAGAAGAAGGGAGTGAAGACAGCAGGATGGGTAAAATAATTAGAATGGAAGATGGAGCTTCAACTGGTGGCACTACTATTGGTTCTTCTTCCTGTGAAACCACTGTCACTAGCAATGAAATTCAAACTTCCTCCGCAATCACTGCAAAGGATAAGCAAGCTCTAGGCACTCAAATGGAGAGTCAGGTATTTCATAATTTTCTTATAACAAGTCTTTATCAATTAGTTTATTTCAGTACTTTTTTCGTTTTTATTAGATTTTATTTGCATTTAGCTTTTAAACATCACAGTCTGCATATTTTCATAGCTTCCAAGTTAGTCTTACACAAAATCTTTATTCTCATTATTAGTATTAGTATCTTGCATAACATCTTAGTTGACTCAAATAAGGCTCACAATATGAAAATAATCTCTTGGAATGTTCAGGGACTTAAATCCTCAGCCAACAGAAATCATCTTAATGATCTTATTAGATGTCAAAACCCTAATATAATCTTTCTGTATGAAACGAAGATAACTCAAGATAAAATAAAATCTTTTCTTAAACATTATCAATACCCAAATCATGATTTTATTGAACCGATTGGTTTATCTGGTGGGCTTGTTCTTCTCTAGAAAAATGGTTTATCTTGTGATGTTGATGGTAAAGATAATAATATGTTTAACATTTTGGTTCAAGCTGATAATAGCAAACCTGAATTTCTGCTTACTTGTATGTATGGCCATACTAGTTATCACAAGAAAAAATCTCAGTGGAATTATGTTTTGTATATTAGTAAAAACAATAGTAGTCCTTGGGTTCTACTAGGAGACCTTAATTTTCATATTTCTGATACTGATAACAATGTTTCTTCCTCTATTGATGGCTGGGTCAATAAGACTGTTTCTGAATGTGGTTTAGAAGACTTAGGTTATTCTGGCAAAAGTCACACTTGGACTAGCAACAATTTAGGTACAGGTGATAGAAAATCTAGAATACACATGGCACTAGGCAATAGTGATTGGAAGTTATTTTCCTAATTCTAAATTATATCACCTTAACCAAGTTGGTAGTGATCATAGTCCAATTATGTTTGTTACAGATTCTAGTATACCCAACTGCTAGAAGCCTTTTAAGTTTTTTCTAACTTGGCTTAATGATGATTCTTGTTCTAATGTAATTGCTAATGCTTGGAAGACTGAATTTAATGGCTCCCGAGCCTTTCAGTTCACTAATAAAATGAATATCACTAGGAAAACTTTATCCAAGTGGAACAGAGAACATTTTGGTAACATTCATCAGCAGGTTAATTCTCTACAGCAGCAGTTAACTGTATTACAAGCTCAACCACACAGCTATCAGTCAAATGATCAAATTCAGACAGTTAACAAGGAACTCCACAAATGGCATTAAGTACAAAATGATTTCTATAAACAAAAGTCTAGAGATAGTTTCATCAAGGACATGGATAACAACACCAAATTTTTTCATTCCAAATGCAGCAGAAGAAGATGTAGAAATAATATTGACTCTATTCAAGATTACAATGGTATTTGGCTGCAGTCAAGAGAAGAGATTTCATCTCATCTTACAAACCATTTCAGTAGTATAAGTTCAACTACAAGTCCAATTCTTGAGGAGCACCTTTATTCAGTTCTTCCAACAATCATTACCGCAGAAGATAATATTATTCTGACAAGCATTCCCTCTTCAGATGACATTTTTTCTTCTTCAAAAAGTATGGAAAATTGGAGTTCTCCAGGTCCAGAAGGGTTTCAAGCAGGGTTTTACAAAAGTCAATGGAGCACTATAGGTGAAGATGTTTGCTAAATGGTCAAGAAATTCTTTAAAACAAAAAATCTGTCAAGGAAAGTTAATAAAACTTATATTTCTCTCATTACAAAGAAGAAGAAATCTATGTGTGCAGCAGATTACAGACCCATTGGATTATGCAATACATCCTATAAAATAATTTCTAAGATTCTTGTAAGCAGGATGGAACCATTAATGGAGAAGATCATATCTCCATATAAGGCAGCATATGTTTCAGGCAGATTAATTAGTGACAACACAGTAATAGCTCAAGAAATTATTCATTCTATGAAGAAAAAAAGGGGTCAAATAGTATGGATGGGACTTAAGCTGGATATGTCAAAAGCATTTGAAAGATTGGAGTGGAGCTTCCTTCTTAAAGTTCTTAACTATTTTGGGTTTAGTGATGATTTATGTGACTTGATTCACCAGTGCATAAGTACTTCAACTCTTTCAGTTCTTCTTAATGGTTCACCTAGTGATGAATTCAAGCCCACAAGAGGAATTAGACAAGGTGACCCTCTATCACCTTATCTATTTATTCTAGCTATGGAATTTCTCTCAAGACATCTAGTTGCAGCTCAACAACACAAAACTATTCAAGGTATTAAAGTGGCTTGTAATGCACCAGCCATCAATCATTTTCTATTTGAAGATAACTGCCTGATTTTCACTTAGGAAAATCTTACTTCTGTCAACAATCTCCCTAATCTACTCAACAACTTCAGCACTCAGTCGGGACAAGTTATAAACTTTGAGAAATCTGCAGTTCACTTCAGCAAGCATACAAAACCAGAAGTAGTAGACTGTCTCACTAATATACTTGGAGTTAAAACTATGAACTCTAAAGAAAATTATTTGGGTTCTCCATTAATCCTTGGGCATTCCAAACAAGAAGCTTTCAAGTCAGTACAAGAAAGTTTTGAGCAAAGGTTATCTACTTACAATTCAATCTCTCTCACTCAGGCAGGAAGTTCAACTATGATCAAGCATGTCTTAAATGCAGTCCCTACTTATCAAATGGGCACCTTCAAGCTTCCTAATCAACTCATTAATAAGCTTACTACCATAGAGAGACATTTCTTTTGGGTCCATAAATCTAATAAAGATGCTAACCCCATAGCTTGGCTCAAGATATGTAAATCAAGAGATTTTGGTGGACTGACTTTCAGAGATCTAGAAAAGCTTAATTTGGATCTGCTAACAAAGATGGCTTGGAGAATCTGTACTGAATCAAGTAATCTAATGATGCAGCTTACAAGAAAGAAATATTTTAGAAATGGGGATATCCTACATCAAAAGATTGAGGCTAAAAACTGCTCATATTCTTGGAATGGCATTGCTATAGGTATGATTATAGTTCAGCAAAATTACTTTATAGAAATCAATAATGATAGAGAAACCAAGATATGGCTGGACATATGGATACCAGGTATGACATCTCCACCAGTCCCAATTAATGAATTATTCAGATTTTATGCAGATGTTGTTGAACTTATTATTCCTGGTAAAAATAATTGGAACATTACTCTTTTAGACCAATTATTTGATAACAACACTTCTGCTAGAATTCAGAGTATGTTTCTTGATGTGACAAAGGAAGACAAGATGATATGGATGCCTTCAAAAGATGGTAAATTCTCTGTTAAGAGCACTTACAATAAGCTTACTAGCTGGGATGGAGAAGTTAATGTCAATGGAAGAATCATTCAATCTGTGGTTTGGAAAGCACTGTGGAAATCTGGAGCTACTCATAGAGTTAAGCTCTTCATTTGGAAATGTATTAGGGAGATTAACCAGACAAGGGAGAAACTGGAAGTCTATAATATAGAGCAGGAAACACAATGTGGTAGTTGTGGTACTGGTACTGAAACTATTGAGCATTTTTTACTGGAATGAAGACATGCCAGAGCTGTGTGGAGAGGGGTGAACATCAATATTGATGCAGTCAGAAATAATTGTATCAGTGTGTCAGAATGGTGCACAAGTTGGTTCACAACATATAATAGTACAAATGAGCATTGGTTGTTTATACTAATGATTGGTGCATGGATCATCTGGAAGGACAGATGTGATTTAATCTTCCAGGGAGTATCTCTACTCATTTGATTTCTCATCTGAAATCACATACCATTGTACATGAACATATGCATAGCATTACATCACATTGGGTACCTCCTTATCCAGGCATTATTAAAATTAATGTTGATGCATCATTCGACAGCTTTTCTAAAAAAGTAGGAACTTGACTAATCATTCGTGATGAAACAGGTGCTTGTATAGGGATCAAAGGAAGTTTCACACATGGAACATTAAATCCAGAAGAAGGAGAATGTATGGCAATTCGTGAAACACTAGCATGGGCAAAGAAGAAATCTTACTTCAAAATCCAAATAGAGGCATATGGTAAACTGGTCATTCAATCTCTTACAGGCACCACTTCTTTAATTCAATGGGAAAACAGAAATATTTTGAAAGAGATTAAACATTTATCTTTATGTTTTAGTTTTTGTAGTTTTTCATTCATTAGCAGAGATCACAATCAAGTAGCAGATGAACTGGCTAAATCAGTTAGAACTTCAGAATTAGATGTTGAGCTTTATGACAGTTTCAATGCCAATATTTGTAGTCTTCTGGTGAAAGACATCCGTAATTTTGATCAATAATGAATAAGTCTCTTTTTATCAAAAAAAAATTTTTGTGGCAATGGGTGCCCGAAAATCTTCATCCCCGTTGGTTCAGCTTATAGCCTCTTTAAACACCACTATCAAAAGTGCTTTTGCTTATCCAGAACCAGAAGTATAAGTAAAATGCTTTTGCCTTATAAAAAGTTCTTTTCTACATTTACGAGCAATTTTGGATTTGTGTACCCAAATTAACGTCTCACTTTTATGTTCTAAAAGTTAAAAAATCAGTTTGCTGGAGTGACATCCAAATATGCTAGTATTATTGATTTCAGGGGTAGAAAAAGAGAAACCACCAAAATGGACGTGTATATATTTATGTAAGTTCTACTCGCTTGGTACTTATCAGCTCATCTAAAAGGGTTAACAACTCTGAATATCAGGCTCCAGTATTTTGGGGTAATTTGAATCCTCGATTTGTCTAGACTATGGTTATTCAGAACTGGATCCGATTTTTATAAATGGGTATTGCGTTAGGTATCTATCAATTTAGGATCATAACCAGGATCTGATTTCTATATACAGTTTTATGACCCATTTCCATTGGTAACCAGAGGATATGTATCTATTAACAACCTATTCTAACCCATTTTTAATTTATTTCATAATGGAAAATGCTAAATATCCCGAGACTTTTCTTGTCTAGAACAAATGGATGGGTCATGCTTTAAAAATAGGATTACGGTTAGAGTTAACAAAAACGTTAGAAATATCTCTAGATAGAGTCTTATACGGGATTTAACTGAGAAAATACTATTGTGAGAACAAGACCAAACCAGTATATCATTTCCATGGTAAGGTATTTGAATCTGCTTAATTCTATTAGCATTCTCCCTAGTAAGATAAGTATTAATCCTGTTCTAATTCCTATTGCCTAGTGTTTTGGTTTATGAAATCATCAACACTAAGTTAGGGTCAGGATATTGAATGAAAATATGGGATGTTTCATTAGGAATCCAATTATCATCAAAAGCATGGATATTGTTGCCATTTAAATTTCTCAAAAAGAATTTTGTTGCACAATATCTTGACCAATGCATATGCCTTTCAAAATCAAAAAAGAATCTTGATTTTTCTTAACATGTAAAGGATGATTGTTATTGAAGTATTTTGCATTTCAAAATCTTAGACCATAACTCATCAGATCCAAGAATTAATCTCCAATCCATCTTAGACAATGAAGCAAGATTAAACTTTTTTTAAGTCACGAAAAGCTAGACCCCTTACATGCTAAGTACTACAAACCTTTTCCCACTGTTTCATGTAAACTCATCCTTGACTCTTTTTACCTCACCAAAAATCCCTTTTGAGATTTTTCCATTTCATAATTGATGCTGTCATATGAATCAAAAAGGAGTTCATATGGTAAACAAGAGAATATTTAAGCGTATTTTCCACCATGGCAGTCGACCTGCTCGAGTGATATTTTTACCTTTCAACTATGCTACTTTCTTATTAAATTCATTACCAAGATGCACAAAGTATTCAGTTTTGGATCCGTCAATGAAAAGAGCTGTACTAAATACTTATCGTTTAGGTCTGATTTCTTGAAAAAGCATCCCAAATTTTCAAAGTTAGTCATTTTTCCAGAAAATAAACAAAAAACTTTGACAACCTTCATAAGGCTATTTGCTTAATTTATAGTAGTGGTTCACTTTAGTGAACGACAAACAGTCATCAGCAAATAAAAGATGAGACACACTAGGTTACTCATTGATGAATCTATCTCCATGAATCTAATGCTTGTTCTCACAATGCATCAAGCTAGTATCTGGGGAGAGACTCTATATAAAAATTATATAAGTACAGAGACAAGGGATAACCCTTTCTCAAACCCCTAGTTGGTCTATACACATTGCAAAGGGATCTATTCAAGAGAATAAAAATACTAGTAGTACTCACACATTGTAAATTGAAATCGCACCAACGACTAGAAAATTCAAACCACTTAAGGAAATCAATCAGGAAATATCACTCAACTATATCAAAGGCCTCCGACATATCGAGTTTAAGACTCATGATACAACTTTTAAATTTAGTACTTTTCTTTCTATGAAATATTCATGAGTAATTATAACATTATCATGAGTATTTATATTAGGAATATAAGCATCCTAAAAATGAGAAATAATTTTGCTAAGAAGTGGCATTTAGATATGATTTTGTAATTTGTGTTACACAAAGATATGGATATGAAGTCAACTGAGATGAAGCGTTGTTCTTTTTAGGAATGAGGGACATAAAATTGTGATTTATTTCTTTCAGAACATCTTGTTCAAGAAGATCGAGATTTTCTTTGTAAAATTCTGGAGGGAAACAAACTAGACCAGGGGCAGTCCAGTTTTTTTTTTCAAGAAACGAAGAGAATGAAAGACCCAAATTTATTGATAATAAAATATAATCACACAATATTCAATCATATCCATAAATCGAAATACATGATTAGTACAATAATCTTGAAATGAAAGAAATAGAAAAAAAAAGCACTAAATATATGGAAACTGATATGGGAATTGATATCTGCTAATGGTTTCTCACCATTTTATTGGATACTCTCCCAGAAGATATGATGCTTCCGTAAAAATAGTAATATGCCCAAATTCAACACCGAATTTTGTACTCTTTGATCATCGCGTCCATAAATGGTTGAACAAAAGATTGAACACAATCGAAGGCCCTCAAGGAGATATATGGGTAACAAAATCCCATCTGTTTGATGGTTTCCTTGGTTTCACAAAGAGATATAGGCATTTACAACATAACATTGTCTTCATCAGTGATACACGGAGTTATACAGTCAAGAAAATCTTTGTGATGCATTGGATTGGTAGTGGTTCTAATACCTCTGATTAACAAATATTCCTTCTAGCTGTTGTCCGTCATTAGACCATTGGCTATCATTAAGTTTCAGGGATTCTGCATGTTTAAAATGCCTTTTCTTGTTTAAAAAAATATGATGAAAACTTGTATTTCTATCAAAGCATTTAATAGACTCAGTTCTAGACTTTTGAGCATAGAAATCCTCTTGCACTTTTTGGCAGTGCTTAAGAACAAGTTCTACTTGTTTTATTGCATCCATATTCTGAGTACATTGAGGTTGATTATTCATATTATGAAGCTGTTCACAATAGTAAAATCTTCTTATCAATATTTTCAAAATGCGAAATTTTTCACAATTTGAGTTCATACTTCTCATGTCTAAGTTTATTAGTCACTTGATAAACACAAGATCCCCTAACATTCTTGGCATAAGCATTCTGAATTAAATTTACCGGATCTCTGCTCCAACATTGAAAGTATCTGTAGTTTTTTTTACTAATATGGTATTGTGGGTTAGTCACCAAAATGATTGGGATATGGTCTGAAACTATAGAAATAATCAATATGGAATACCTTAGTGTTAGAGCACTGCTCGGTCAAACTCGCAAGCGTTGCTATCTCAAGCTTATTTGTCAAGTTTAGTTATCAAAACTATAAGTCTTGAATTCTAATTTACTTATTATAGCTATGTCTCGGATTAGGATAGAACGTGTAGTTGAGCTTTAGACTTCACGGTGTTCATTGATTAAAGACGAAGAACTACTAAGGGGAGCTTGTGGAACTTCATCAACAAAAGGTATGTGGAGACTTGAACTCGTCTATCACTCAGAAGTCTATTTCTATTATATCTTCTATTAAGACAAAAGTCGTATAGCTATATAGACTTTTAATTATACGCATTTGATATTTCGAACTGAGTTTAACTCACTTACATATTTCTCGAAATATGTGTTGGTAAGCTTTCGCTTTAAGCAAGTTCATCTTTTATTCTTGACGAAAGTTAAAAGATGATCATACGAAAATCGTCTGGTAACATCTTATATGATTTGTGTGAGACTGTCATTTGATGTAGACTCGAAATGTTTCGTATTGATCATTTGATCACTTGAAAATTGCTTTGAAGCTAATAGTTTGTGTGAGACATCTATTCTCGTCTTCCAAGAATGTTTCAATGATTAAAATGAGAGTTTATAACAATTAACCTTTGATTGGATATAGCTCAGTATGGTACTTGTATGCTAATTATTGCAAGTGTATTCCAAGTCCGGGAATTTAGTAAGCATACTCGTATGCGTACTGATTCAACAGTTGAAGTCCGGGAACTATAGTATGCATACCCGTATGCATACTGATTCAATTGAGTTTGACCATGAACGACAATATGCGTATCCATTTGCATACTGGCGAACAACACCAAGTCCGAGAACTCAGGTATGCGTACCCGTTCGCATACTTGAGTGGGTTAAGTTCTAAAATCGGTTATGTATGTTTACATACTCATGAAAAATAAATTTATATAATAAGGAATACAATCTTTGCAAACCATGGCTATAATATTCATGAATTGATTCAAGTGAATCAAAACCGATTTGCTTAAACTGTGTCTTGTATACTTCTATGAGAATATATACAATTGAAAAACTCTATAACCAGTTTTATTTGAGTCATTTGAACTTGTTGTGATTAAGATGAACAAGGTTGATATTAAAGTGTTCATATGGCTAACTTCGGTTAACTATTGTTGAGCCAACTAAGTGTACACGTTTAGGTACGGTTACCTATATCTAAATGAAGGTACATTTCATTTGTGTGTAACAAGCTAAGACAATCTAACGGTTGAAAGATCGATATTATCTTGAATCTAATCACGTTTTCATTTAACGGTGAATATTGAATGCTTTGTTACCAAGGTAACATTGATTTCAAACCCTGATTTGAATACTATATAAGGGAGAACTCTAGTAACCGGGAAACCTAATCACCACACTCATGTGTGATACTAGTTGCGACTAGAGTCGATTCTCCTCGAACCTAGGTTTTTCCTAAAACCATTATAGGTTAACGACTTAAATACTTCATTGGGATTCTGAAGCCAGACCCAACTATTTTATCTGTAGTTACGTGTTCTGATCTTACTTTGTTCTATCGTATTGAGTACTATCTTCTCTAAGATTTGCTCGAGATTGAATCTATGATAGGTAAGATAAAAAGTAATCACAAAGCTTTTCGTCTCATTCTTTTTGATTCCATAATATCTTGTTCCGTTACCTTATGTTTAAGATTATTGTGAGGTGATTGATATTACTAGGCTGTTCTTCGAAATATAAGTCTGGTGTATCAATTGGTTCATGTTCACCTTGATTTATCAAAATACGGAACAAAAACTCGTAGGTATTTTTGTGGGAGACAGATTTATCTATTCAATAGACTTTCCTTTGTGAGACATATTTGTTTATCAAGTCTTCGACTTTGGGTCGTAGCAACTCTTAGTTGTGAGTGAGATCAGCCAAGGGAATCAAGTGCGTAGAGTCCCGCTGTGATTCAAAGACGTAAGGAACGCGACGGTAGCTTAATAAGTGTGAGATTGGTTGGGGTTCAATCATATTCCAGTACGAAATTAACTTGTACGGATCATTATGTAAGGGGGAGTGGTTTTCATTGTGAGATGAAGTATTGACTAAGGGGGAGTGATACATATCACCGTAGTATTATTGTCAAAGTTGTGATACAATTGAACTTTGATGTTATGTAATAATACTATGACACTGTATAACAATAATCGGGAACATATGTTTTCAACAACAATGATGCTGAGTTAAACACGTTCAGAATCACTGGAGTATTTGGAGTGACGAAGAATTCAAGGATTGTTGAAGAACCAAGGAAATCAAGAATGTTGGATGAGAAGCTACAAAGTTTATTTATTTTGTAATCCATATGTATTGATAGTTTTGTCACTAAAATTGACAAAGGGGGAGATTGTTAGAGCACTGCTCGGTCGAACTCGCAAGCGTTGCTATGTCAAGCTTGTTTGTCTACTTATATCTATGTCTCGGATTGGGATAGAATGTGTAGTTGAGATTTAGACTTCACGACGTTCATTGATTGAAGACGAAGATCTATCGAGGAGAGCTTGGGGGAACTTCATCAACAAAAGGTATGTGGAGACTAAAACTTATCAATCACTCAGAAGTCTATTATATTCTGTCTCCTACTGAGACTAAGTCATGTAGCTATATAGACTTTTACATTATACACATTTGATATTTCGAGCTTAGTTTAACTCGCTTATATCTTTCTCGAAATATGTGTTGGAAAGCTTTTTGCTTTAACTACACATCATTATTCTTGACGAATTTAGTTGGAAACAATTTATTTTTTGGAAACTAAACAATAAGTCAAAAGATGATCATGTGAAAAATTTCCTTGAAACATCTTACATGATTTGTGTGAGACAGTCATTTGATGTAGACTTGGAATGTTTCATATTGATCATTCGATTACTTGAAAACTACTTATAAGCTAATGGTTTGTGTGACACAGCTATTATCATATTCTAAGGATGTTTCAATGATTGAAATGGGAGTTTAGAACAAATAACCATTGTTTGGATATAGCACAGTATGCATACCAGTATGCAAACTGTTGTAGTATGATTCAGATCCGGGAACCAAGTATGCATACCAGCATGCGAACGGTTTTTACTTCAAAGTTCGGGAACCAAGTTTTCATACCCGTTTTCAAACGGTTGCACCCGAGTTCGGCCCGGAACGACAGTATGCGTACCCATTTGCGAACTGTCGTACATGACCAAAGTCCAAAACTTAAGTTTGTATACCTGTTTGCAAACTGAGTTGGTTTAAGTTCTAAAATCGTTAAGTATGATTTCATACTCATGAACAAATACATTTATATATTAAGGAACGCAATCTTTGCAAACCGTGGCTAAATGTTCATGAATTGATTTCTTGAATCAAATCCGATTTTGTTTCAATTGAGTCTTGTATACTTTTATGAGAATATAAACAATTGAACAACTCTATAAGTAACACAATTAGATTTATTTGATTGTCATTTGATCTAGAAGTGCTAGATGAATGTGGTTAATACAAAAGTGGTCATATGACTAACTTCGGTTAACTGTTATTGAGCCAACTCAATATACACGTTTAGGTACGATTACCCATATCTAAATGAAGGTATATTTCATTTGTGTGTAACAAGCTAAGACCATCTAATGGTGGAGAGATATTTCTTTCATTTTAAGCAAGCTTAGCTTGAACCTTAAATCAGGTTTTAATCTAACGGTAAATATTGATTGCTTTGTTTCAAATCTATCAAACCCTGATTTGAAGACTATATATTTTTTAAGGACAACTCTAACAACTGGGACACCTAATCCCCACACCGCCTGTGTGATACTAGTTGCGACTAGAATCGATTATCCTTTAACCTAGGTTTTTCCTAAAACCATTATAGGTTAACGACTTAAAGACTTCATTGAGATTAATTCTGAAGCCAGACCCAACTATTTTCTTTGTAGTTGCGTGTCCTGATGTTACTTGTTCTTTTGTATTGAGTATTATCTTCTCTAAGATTTAATCGAGATTTATCTCCGATAGGTAAGATATAAAAAGTAATCACAAATCTCTTCGTCTCATTCTTTGTGATTTCATAATAACTTCTACTACCATATAGTTAAGTTATTGTGAGGTGATTGATATTTGTAGGTTGTTCTTCGGGAATATAAGACCGAATTATCAATTGGTTATTGTTCACTTTGATTTATCAAAAGATGGAACACAACTTCATAGGTACTTCTGCGGGAGACAGATTTATCTATCATAATAGACTTATCTATGTGAGATAGTATTGTTTATAAGGTATTCGACTTTGGGTCATAGCAAATATTAGTTGTGGGTGATATCAGCTAAGGGAATCAAGTGCGTAGAGTCTTGCTTGGATTTAGAGGCGTAAGGAATATGATTGTACCTTAATCAGTGTGAGACTTGGTTAGGGCACAACTACATTCCGGTCTAAAGTTAACTTGTAGTAGGCTAGTGTCTGTAACGGCATAACATAGTGTGGTGTTCAAATTTGGACTAGGTCCCGTGGTTTTTCTGCATTTGCGGTTTCCTCGTTAACAAAACTTCCTGTGTATGTGTTATTTCTTTTCCGCATTATATTTGTTTATATAATTCACATGTCACAAGTTGTGCGTAGTTTAATCAATTGGTAAATCCAACCTTTGGTTGTTGATTGGAATTGATCGACACTTGAATGTTGGTCTTTGCTACCGTTCAAGTTGTTCCCCATTATAATCAGACTCACATATTCTATCTGTTTGATTTGCTGATTACTTTGAGAAACAAAGATATAACTCTTGGATATATTTCCTTGATTGAGTCTGAATGTCTAGTTGATTCTCTTGGAATTATATTGGAGTTAGTCCATACATATTGCCGAACGAAATATTGGGTGTGGTTGTTAGACCCCCGCTTTCTCAGATTCATATCCTCTTCTTATCATTACTACCATGTTTTTATCTCGAGAAGGGAATCGCTGTCATATATGTAATTATCACCGCCCCTTACAGCGAAAAGAGGGTTCTTTAGAGGAACAATGGGATTTTGAGGGTGATAGTGATTTCTTTCAGAGCGATGGTATTGGTTTTGGGATTCTGAGATAAAACAGAAGAAGAATCATGTCTACTTATTTTGTTTCCCCTGTAGGCTCGATTGTGTCAACCAATAATATGATGCCCATCATTAATCCCAACGACAAAATCCGTTGACTCAATGAGTATAGACTCGTTAAAAAAACTGTTTGAGTTGGAAGATTGATTCATATTATCTTGGTCTTCCTGAACCTCCAACATATTTTCTAATAACTGTTTCATTCCTCCTCGGTGAATATGAAAATCATGTTTTAATGAGCCAAGTCTTCATGCTCTTCTTCCTTATGAATTATGACAAAACACTTAGGCCATATTTTCTTTGGATGCTTTTCATAGTGATATCTTACCCAGACCTTTTGTATCCCTTTTAAGAGGCTTGCTAAGATCAAATTCAATCTTAGCATTAATAGTTTTGCCAATTTTCTCCCCCTCCTAGGTGATTCTTATTCCCAGGTCTTCCAATGTCGTTGCAGATTTTATCAATAATATCATTATCCAAATGCTCCAGCTCCAAGTATTTGAAATTCACATTGTTGGTTCTTAATTTTGAAGTTAGACAGAATCGCAATGGAGTTATATACTTGAAGCACCAATAGGTAACCAATAATAGTCCTTGGTGTTTTACTATGGAATTCATCAACAACCTCTTTGCTACCAAACTTAAAGACGAAGAGATTTATACCCATTGTTTTAATCTCCAGATTTTTGTACTTCCTCCAAATAATTGGAATATATTTCTTGATTTCTTACATGTCAAGCTCACCGTGAGCTATGATTTTTCCTATAAGACTGTTAGACCATTCACATGCAACAACATCAATTTCAGCAGTAAAGATTAGGTTCTTCTTAAAGGATCTGATAAACCCCCATAAATGGTAGTTCTTTGCATAATGTTTTTGATAGCAGAAATTTAGATTAAAAGCTTGAAGCCATTATGCACAAGTTGGTATAACCGTGAGGGTATCCTAGATGATATGACCAGGATAAGTACCTAGGGTTAGGGTTTTCGAAACAGGTTGGGTATGTGAAATTTCTAAATACGATATGGATGAATTTTTGGTAACTGACAAAAAAATCCGCAGGTTTAATTTAGGAACCGAGAATTCAAAATTTTCAATTTCCAAAAATTACGTTAAGGCAAAGGTACCCAATTTACCCTTTTCATGAGAGAACCCGTAGTTGAAGTAAAGGTCAATGGTGAAATTTCTAATTGTTTTTAGATTTAAATTCATTTGTTGGCGGGCAAAATCATAAACCTGGATAGGTGACAGGGTAATCATATATAACATTAGTATTACAAGTAACGTTATTTTTAGATTTTTGTTAAAGGGAGAGCAAAAATTGATCTGAGGAGTGTAAAAATAGTAGTTAACTCACTAACTAGGCTCAACCCCTAGTTTATTTCTAATTCGGTCTAAGTTATCCTTGATAGCCGGCACACGTTTCTCGCACATTCATAAGAACACTCCCTTTGTGGTCTTCTTCTTCCGTAACAAAATCATGAACCCTAGAAAACTTAAATAAGATTTTTGAAATCTCCGCATTAAAGTAATAAAACGAAAATTGAGACAATAAAGAAATGGTACTTGAGTTCGGAAAGAACAGCGAGAAAAAGAGCGCGACAGAAACAAGTCCACTACCAGCAAGTTAGGGTCCAACTAGTGACCGTGAAGATGGGTTTCTAAAGAGTAAGAAGCATATATATGGATTTGAAGCCGAGAGGCAAATGAAATATGGGGTACGAATTTAATTTAAATTCGGGAAAGATTCGAGGTTATAATTCAAATCACAAAAATATGGACGAAAAAAATAAGTATGTATCCAGAAGATTAAAGGAGGAGAACGAAAAACACTCAGAAGCTAAGACATGGCAGAGGAATAATTTGAATGTGTATAGGCCTCTGTTCTTAATCACCAAAAAGTCAGTAAAGTTGCCGGCGTTGCAGCCATTAATAGAAGATGGTTTGGCGTTACTACCGCTACCCAAAATCCAAATTATTTTCGAATAATATTGATATTACAGGATCAGATCCGAATGAATTTTGAATTGTCCGTACATTCATCTACACCGTTAGCCGACAAGTTTGGGATTCAGACTGATAGAATTACCTGTTATTTTTACCAGCATATAACAAGGGTGCATACTTTTATCGTCACGGATTTAAGTATCCAACAAATCATGGTTTTTATCGGAAATCATATACTAATTCCTCGGATATATATATCATCATACAACAAGACCCTTAACATTGTAATCATGCTTCAACCAGAAGCCAATATACTATTGAAAAGATCTTGGTCGAAGCCAGTTATATTTCGCGACAACCAACAAACATTACTGAACTAGGACCTACAGCTAATGCAAAAACAGTATGGAAAAAGAAAAACATGCAGAGAAGAATCACAGAAATCTAAAAACAGTTAGAGCTTGTTATTGTTTGGTCGAAGCCAAAAGCTTTATGAACAGAAGAACAGTGCTTATTTTCCGAAATTCAAATTTAGAAGTCCACGCGTGTCAGTGGAAGTACACAAAGTCTTTGAAATTATCTTTTTGTTTATATAAAGTAGACCTGTGTACTACTTTGGTCAAAACCTATCGATTTAGTAGGTACGTTGCACAAATAATATTTTGTGGAAAAAGTACAAAATTGTACACAAAACAGCCAATAAAACCCATGGTTCAAGAGAGTTTTCAGTGGAATGCCATGGTGGAGGTGAGCTGGATTTCACACCTTTCCAAAATATCCCACCATTTTCAATACAAAACAGAGCCAACTGACCAAGTTGAGGTGAGTCTTCTTAAAATGTGATTACAATGCGGATGCATGGTTCTCGAGAGAGAAGTGAATTACTTTTAATGAGTGAAGTTATTGCCAAGATCTTCCAATGCAGATTTTGATAGACCCCGAGAAGTTATCAGATGATTACAGGCCCTTAATTTCTCAAAGAATCGTTTTCTCTCTTATACTCCCTCGGTACCACTTATACACGGGTGATAGAAAATTCTCTTAGATTAAGAAAAACACATTGAATTTATAATTTTTTATATTTTTTCATGTTTTATCTTTGTCCTATTAATAGCTCAATTATACATGTACCATTAATAAGGGCGTGTATGAAAATATTTACCTTGGAAATAGTAATCCAACAAAATTCAACATTCCGCCTATATAATAGGTACATAGGGAGTATATTATAGTTTTTTACATTTTCCCATGCCAATGATCGGCTCTTCCATGCACAAGATAACAAAACCCTTTTTTCAAAATCTGTAAAGTTTTTAAAATCTCTATTCAGAATTAGATTGAAATGTCACATGAACACTCAACAGCGCTAATTCAAACTCTTATAGGACGATGCAATTTAGAAGTAGTTTTTTTTTTATTTTTAGAAATCAAAAAGTAAGAAATCAGTTTGGACGTGGAATTTCAGAACGACTTGTAGAAGGAGAAAAGTCAACCTTTTGTGAAGTAAAATATCCGAACGCCTGACTTCTGCTTCTGGAACTCATAAGCAGAATTGTATCCAAACACGCTATTAATATTTAACTAAAATGTTTTAAAAGAGTCCAAAATGGAATCTAAGCAAAATTTGATGCCTCTACTTATCCCTTTTGACTAGGGGTGTGTAACGGACGGACGGTTGCGGATTAGGGGTCACCCGTAACCGAACCGTTAAAGTTGCGGATTTGCAAAATTGAACCGTGACCGGCCCAATCACCCGCGGATTTAACCTTTGCGGATCCGCGGATTGTACGGGCCGGTTGCGGGTTAACCGCGGATTTGACCTAGTTTTGATTGTACTTGTTGGGCCTAAATTCAGTTAGTGTTAGGGGTGTGTAACGGACGGACGGTTGCGGATTAGGGGTCACCCGTAACCGAACCGTCAAAGTTGCGGATTTGCAAAATTGAACCATGACCGACCCAATCACCCGCGGATTTAACCTTTGCGGATCCGCGGATTGTACGGGCGGGTTGCGGATTAACCGCGGATTTGACCTAGTTTTGATTGTACTTGTTGGGCCTAAATTCAGTTAGTGTCTTAACTTAGTTTTGATTGTATTCAGTTAGTTAACTTAGTTTTGATTCTATTTGTTGGGCCTAAATTCAGTTAGTGTTTTAAGGACTTTACTTCTTTCTCTTTGGGCCTAAATTCATTTAGTTAACTAAGTGATCAAAGAACTTCACTTCTTTCTCTTTGGGCCTAGGTTCATACTCAGGTAAGAAAACTTTGCTTCTTTCTACGGTTGCGGTAATCCGCGGTTTTCAAATGACAACCGCAACCGCATCCGCACCGCATGCGGATTTGAGAATCCCACCCGTGTCCGGCCCATACGTCTTGCGGTTTGGGTGAAATCCGCAATTTTGCGGACGGATACGGGTTAAATCCGCGGTTCCGGTTTTTATGCTCACCCGTACTTTTGACCTATCTTAACTACTACTAAAAGAGAACAAAACAAGAGAGAAAGTTGAAAGCCCACAACCATCACAAAATACACCGGATGAAACAACATTAGAGGAGTTTTGAGGGTTTTTTTTGGGAATCAATACCACTCTTGTCATTTTTAGCCTAACTAAACAAACAACTTAACTCCAATTTTGCCTATTGATTAATAAAACTAGTCAAGGATTAACATTAAATTAAACGAAGCTCCATAGGAAATCTCCAAGTAATAAGACAGAATAAGCTTTCATATGTACAGCTTAACGGCCAAGTATTTGTAAATGCTTTTGTATGGACTTTACTTGTTGGACTCTTGCATATTGTAAGTTCTTAATCTTGTATGGAGAATAATAAAGGGTATCAATGAAAACAATCCTAATCTAGTTAGAAGTTAGTATGCACAAGTTGGATAACATAAACCATCTATAAAATTAGATTCTCTTTATTGTTGCCACAAGGTTTTGTGTCTCCTAGCTAGTGTTTTATGGAGAACCCAAAGAGGTTATCGCTATTCACTTGGACAGTTCATTGTACGGTCAGTTCGAGAGAACGATGGGTCGAAGTTTCAACTTGTCCAAATCCAATTATAAAAGTTCACTCACCTTTTAAAATTATGGATGTTGATGAGTCTAAGCTGAAGCTGTCAGCAATCACAAACACTATAAAAAACATAATCAGTAATAGCTTTCAATCAAAGATCGCACTTACATGCGACTGTAAGTCTTACTCGAATCAGACCAACTAATCCTATGTGAAGAAAATGGGAAACACAAAATTGAACATTCGTTCACCTCCAACTCCAACACCAACGCAGTGAAGGCGCACCTTTTGTAATGTTCAACTGGGGAATCACTATATGAAAAGCCCAACAATGATGCGGTTGATTAGGCCCATCTGTTGTTTCTAAGTTCTTGTCGTTTTGGTTTTGTTTGTTGTTTGAATTGCTCTCCACATAAACTCTAGCAAAAGAGAAACCGGCGGCTAGTTTACGATAATTTCATAGTATGATAAAAATCATAATCCATGTTACTACCAATTGTTAGTTCTCTTGATAACCAAACGTTTTTGGCAGATTCATTTGAAGGCCGGAAATTCTTGTATGTGCACAATGATATTAATTTAAAGAGTTTCTGCTGTATTATCTAACTTTTCTTTTTGTGGAGAGTAAGGATTATGGTTGCTAGTTCTGTTTGTGATATTAGAAAAAATGTTTAGTAATTGATTATTGAACGGCATCATTTGACATGTGTTCTTAGCGAAGTACTACACCATTGCGTATAAAATGGTAGGAATAGTTTGTAAATAAAAATAATCAAATTACAACCCAGTTGCCAGTTGGGATGCATATATACCAGATATTCAGATTTTATTTATTGTTTCTCCTTGCGAATGGTTGTTTGGATTACTTCCTTCTCCCGCCAATTCAAAAGAACGATGCCAACCCAAAATTTAAATTTAAGCGCCACATACCACACTGCACTATCCTCGAAGTTCACATCACAATAAAGGCCCACAATTGTGATGTTTAGCTGATGAATGGATGCAAATGGGCCTCATGGTTCATAATTCACTAGGAGACCAAAATGCTTCATGTGAGTATGTGACCCCAAATGTGTCCATGTCCTAAAACTAGAGAACTATGATTTTGGGATACTGAAATCTTATTAGGCATACGGAATAAAGACAAAAAAGGATGTGAAATAACATAATGAGAAATCTCCTTAACCAATTTTTTTTTATGACAAATTTACCGTTTATGTATTAGTGTTAGTAATCTGGATTAGTGATTAAACTTTTGTTTAGTGATTAAGATAATTTTCAGAACTATAAAGGTTTGTTTAGATGAAAAAATTTGGGGAAAAAAAAATCAAAGTTTTTATTGAGAATGAGAGAAGGAGAAAGTGAGAAATTTTTTCTTTTTGATTCAATGGAGGATGAGGAGGGTCATTCTTCATCTAAAAAACCTAGGAAAATACATATCAACTACAACAATGATCCAGAAATGGCTGATTTCTTAGATTGTGAGAATGATTTTACACAAACTCAAACTCAAACTCAAGATGATGATTTTTATGAGCCAAATCCATATGATGAATACATAGATGAGGAACCCAATGCTTCTAACACACATGTACACTTCTATTTAATCTCACTATTGTAGCTTGAAATCATCAAAAAATTGTATTTTTTATCGTGGTTCGTCGAACCAGGACTATGTTCGACTTAAAAATATAAGCCGAACCCACTAAATTGATGAACAGTTCGGCTAGCTGAATTTGTTAAAGTTATACGTCGAACCTTCATTTTCCAACTTCCAACCTATTTGCAAGATCTTAGTTCGGCTTATATTAAAGTCTAATAACAAGCCGAACTTATTCCTGAGAGTTAGGTTCGGTTCTCACTCTAAATATCGTATCAGCCGAACTATATATTTTTCCAAGTTCGACTCATATTCAAAAAATCACAACAGCCGAACATGATACTGATTTTCCATGAAACACTTAAATTCATATACATTTAGGAGTTAGGCTTTTTATTACATATGTTTTCTATTGTGCAGCCTTTTCATAGGATGAACCAAACAAAAAAAGTGAAAATTACTATAAGTGTTAAGAAAGTGAAGTCTAATGATGGAGAATACCAAGGTCCATATTAAACTCATTAAAATCAATTAGATCTTATCTTCAACTTCAATATAATGAAAACACAAACACAACGCAAAAAGAATGAGGTCATTCCGACATCGGACGAAAAAGTTATGGCCAAAACAAGATCGAACTTGAGTGTGCAAAGAGAAGGTTCGGCTGATAACTCAATAACACGAGCTAGCCAAACCTAGAGCCTGCAAATCAATATTTTAGAAGTGTTTACAGAGAGAGGTTCGGCTTGAAAGTGATCTAATCGAGTCAGCCGAACCTGAGAACCACCTGGGGTAAATTTCACTTCTCAGGTTCGATCGGAAAGGTTTGCAAGGTATAAGCCGAACCTGACACTGTTCTGGGACATATTCAATACACATTTTTGGGTTCGGATAAAAATTGACATTTACGGATTAGCCTAACTATTCATAGACACTTTCAGGGTGAAATTTCAAGAACAGTTTGGCTCAAAACTCAACTCAATTATCAGCCGAACCCGCTACTGTAACCGTCAAAACCCCTAAGTTTTTAACAATTTAACCTATTCAATCCATGAATAACAACACATAAAAGATTCGGTTTGTAGGGAATACCTTCTTACCCTCATTTCAGTATTTGGAGCTTCAAATGGTTGAATTTCCGATTCAATTTCTGGTTCGATTATAGTTTTTACACCTTCATCTTCAATTGGTTCTTCTTCTTTAATTCATGGATCAGAAGAGGATTTAGAACACCTGACGTTTGCTTTTCTCTTTGTACGATCCATTATATAGTTCAATTTAACCGATGATCGAATTTTCACGAATCAATAATTAATTACAGTGAAGAAAAAAAAATCTGAGAGAAAAGGAAGGTGGTTTAGCTGGAGGAAGAAGAAGAATTGTTTAGGATAGTTTATTTTTTGATTTTAGGTTCAAGGGTATATAGGTAATTGAACTACCTAATAGACATCCCTTATAAATTCACCTAGGATGGGAAAACTATTTTGTATGCCTTGAAAGTTTTTGGTATGCCTAAAATCATAGTTCAAACTAGAAGAATGTTTTGGGGACTGTTATCAATTTCTGGGGAATACTAGGCGATTAGTCCATGTCCTAAGATTGGGAAATATATCAAGTGTTTAGGAATTAGTAGTAGCAAATGACTAAGGAATAAGGGGTACTCTACTGATAGAAAATGACTAACTAAGTTATTGTAGTTACCTAAAATCTGAGAGGCTGAGCACGAACAACCTTCGCATAAACCACGCACAATGGCCGTTCAAAGGCTGCTTCAGTCATAGGGAAGAGATTTAGGGCTGGTCTTAGGGAGGGAAGCAAATGAAGAGAGAGATTAGAGAATTCTAGGGTTTGAAGAAGAATCGCTCTTAGAGGTTAGAGAAAAAAGATCCTCCTATCTTGGAGAAATTGAGGACCTATTTATAGATGAATTCTCTAATCTCAAGTTGGTGAAGATAAGGACTGCTTTCCGTGTCGTGCGGAGAAATTCTCCCATCTCTTCAGGAATAGATAGAGATAAACTATGTTGAGTTTATCTCATTATCCCACCGCCTTTACTCTCTTCTGCGGTGAGAAATAAGCCGGGTATTTCTCACAGGTGCCGTTGACCGCCAGACCAAAATCCTAATTATTATCCCCCCATTTGTGTGAAGCTGAGTCAGCCTTTGTGATGACGTGTTAAGAGAGAGAAATATCCTCTTTAGCTGAGTTGGCCAAGATAGAGAGATATTCTTCGATTTGTAAGAATGACTAGGATGAGTCACGTGAAAAGGCATGAATACCTCAGAATTCGTGTGGAGATCCTGAAAAGGAGACTCGATTCCTACATGAGGCTCGTGCCTACCATGGGGAATATTCAGCCTTGTCTGAGATTTCCCTAGAAATTTGAATCTCTTTGAGATTTTGAAGAGAGATTTGAATCTTTCTGAGATTTTGCAGACGGATCAAAATCTCTACGAAGATTTTCTTAACAGATCCGAATCTTTCTGTGGTCAGCTGGGACTCGTCCTGGAGAGAGAGAAAGACTTTGTATGCCCGATTAATGCCTCTGCGGGACTTTGGATCACTTTTCTTTGACCAGCGTATCTTGCAGATATGTTTTAGGAATCAACCGTGTGTCCATATGATGGGCCAACAAGACTAGTCTATTTCGAAAGGATGTTCTAGGAGTCTGTCGAAAGGTCCCGGAGGCATAATAACCAGCGTATTTTGGGTGGATGTCCAAGGAGTTATTCGGAAACCTCAGTAAGTCGAGTCAGAGCCTAGAGCAGACATGACCAGTGTATATCGCGATGATGTACTAGAAATCAGTCCTTGATCTCAAATAGGGTGAGTCGTGCTTATAGAGACATGCATATCTCCGCTCTGGGTCATAAGTCCGCTGGGGACGTCTTTACGCATCTACAGAGCCTACATGACCAGCAGTATCTCGTCGAGGATATATACTAGGAATCGTGGCATCACAATTAGCTGCGTCTCGCGACGATATGCTGGAATTGTGCCTGTGACGTTTTAAGCTCTACAGAACCTACGTGACCAGCAGTATCTCTTCGAGGATGTACGCTAGGAGTCACGACATCACGACCAGCAGTGTCTCGCGGAGACGTATACTAGAAATCGTAGCTAAGAGTGTCTTGAGGGCCAAGGGATTAATCTCTACCGTGAGAGTTGAATTTTGTCTATGGTCTTGAAACGACACTTTTGCCGCTTATCTAAATTTCACCATCTACATTAAATCCCCTACTCAGAATAGAACCTTGATTGTTCTATGATGAGCATATAGATAGTTATGAATCGTTTAGGCATGAATTTACAATCTTTCTTACGGAGTCCACAAATTGACGCTTAGTTTTTGGTTGATTTGATTCTGGACTTCGAATCAACTCTGGACTTGGAAGCTTTCTGGAACTTTGTGTTAGAGCACTGCTCTGTCGAACTCGCATGCATTGCTATCTCAAGCGTGTTTGTCAATGTTAGTGATCAAAACTATAAGTCTCGATTTCTAGTCTACTTATAGATGTCTCGGACTAGGACATAGATTGTGTAGTTGAGTCTTAGACTTCACGGCGTTCATCATTTAAAGACGAAGAACTACTAAGGAGAGCTTGTGGAACTTCATCAACAAAAGGTATGTGGAGACTGAAACTCATCTATCACTTGGAAAGTCTATTTCTACTCTATCTCCAATATTGAGACATAAGTCGTGTTACGATATAGTTTTGTATTATACACATTTGAGATTTCGAGATGAGTTTAACTCGCTTACATATTTCTCGGAATATGTGTTGGCAAACTTTCACTTCGACCAAGTTCATCTTATATTCTTAACGCAAGTCAAAAGATGATCATGTGAAAATTTCCGAATAACATCTTACATGGTTTGTGTGATACAATCATTTGGTGTAGACTTGGAATATTTCATTATGATTATTTCAATAACTTGAAAATTACTTTAATGCTAATAGTGTGTGAAAACGGCTATTGTCATCCTCTAAGAAAGTTTCAATGATTAAAATAAGATTTTAGAACACTTAATCATTATTGGATATGACTTGTTGTGTACTCTTGCACATATGTAATCCATGTACGGGAACTATAGTATGCGTACCCGTACGAGTACCTGTCGGCTTGAGAAATCCGGGAACCTAAGTATGCGTAAACGTAGGCGTACTAACGTAAGGTTCATGTTCGAATATTTATGTTGGAATTGGAAGTACGCATACCCGTTTGCGTACTGGCGAAACCCAATGTTAGTCCGGGTATTTCAAGTATGCTTACCCGTTTGCATACTTGAAAGTTAAAGTTTTAAAATCGGTTGTGTACATGAATTTAAACATTTATATAATAAGGAATGCAATCTTTGCAAACCGTGGCTATAATGTTCATGAATTGATTCGAGTGAATCAAACCGATTTTGCTTCAATTGTGTTCTTGTATACTTCTATGAGAATATAGCAATTGAACAACACTTTAACTAGTTTCATTTGAGTCATTTGAACTAGTTATGGTTAAGATGAATAAGGTTATATGAGAGTGATCATATGGCTAACTTCGGTTAACTATTGGTGAGCCAACATGGTGTACACGTTTAGGTACGGTTACATAAACCTAAATGAAGGTACATTTCATTTGTGTGTAACAAGCTAAGTTCGATCTAACGGTTGAAAGATATTAGCTTGGTTGAATCAGGTTTTTCATCTAACAGTGAATATTGAATGCTTCGTTACCAAGGTAACTTAGATTGCTAACCCTGATTTGAAAACTATATAAAGGACAACTCTAGCAACTGGGAAACCTAATCCCCACACTTCTGTGTGTTAATAGTTGCATAGCTAGAGTCGATTCTCCTTTAACCTTAGGTTTCTCACGAGACCATGTAGGTTAATGACTTAAAGACTTCATTGGGATTGTGAAGCCAGACCCAATTATTTTCTCTGTAGTTGCGTAATCTGATCTTGCTGTTTCTATCGTGTTGAGTACAATTGTAAAATTGGCTCGAGATTTATATCTCCGATAGGCAAGATAGAAAAGTAATCACAAACACCTTCGTCTCATCGTTTGTGATTCCATAATATCTTGTTTTGTTAATCAATTAAGATTATTGTGAGGTGATTGATAATACTAGGCTGTTCTTCGGGAATATAAGACCGATTTATCAATTGGTTCCTGTTCACCTTGATTTATAAAAAGACGGAACAAAAGCACATAGGTATTTCTGTGGGAGACATATTTATCTATTCCAATAGACTTCTCTGTGTGAGACAGATTTGTTTATCAAGTCTTCGACTTTGGGTCATAGCAACTCTTGGTTATGGGTGAGATCAGCTAAGGGAATCAAGTGCATAGTATCTTACTGGGATCAGAGACGTAAGGAATGCAATTGTACCTTGAATCAGTGTGAGATTGATTAGGGTTCAACTGCATTCCAGTCCGAAGTTCATTAGTAGTAGGCTAGTGTTTGTAGCGGCTTAATACAGTATGGTGTTCAAAGCTGGACTAGGTCCCGGGGTTTTTCTGCATTTGCGATTTTTCTCGTTAACAAAATTCTGGTGTCTGTGTTATTTCTTTTCCGCAATATATTTTGTTATATAGTTGAAATATCACAGGTTGTGCGTTGTATCGATCAATTAGGAAATCCAAACTTTGGTTGTCGATTGAAATTGATTGATCCTTAAACATTGGTCTTTGGTACCGTTCAAGTTACTTCTCTTATATTCAACCGGGCTCTTAAATTTCTATTTGCTGATCGCAGATTGAATTGAGAGATAAATATATAAACTATTGTATATACTTTTCTCTAGATTGAGTCTGACTGTCTAGTTGATTCTCTAGAAAGTATATTGGAGTAAGTCCTATCAGATTGCCAAATGAATTGTTGGGTGTGGTTGTTATACCCCCGCATTTTCACTTTGTATTAGGAGACCCTACTAGCGCGAAAATTGAGCCTTGATGAAGTAAAATTTACGTTTTGAGAGACTAGACTTGCGAATTAGGGTTTCTTTGACAAAAACCTAACTTCTTCCTTATGTGCAACTCTGAACTTGGAATTGACCCTGGACTAGGAATCCTTTTTAGGCTTTCGCATTGGGAAGTGTCATGGAAATAGAGTCTTGCGGAGGAAACTTCCATCTTGGTCGAATGAGATTTGCAAATTAGGTTCTACTTGGACAAAACCCTAATTTCCTCTCTGTGTGCATCCTTGAGCTTCCGAGTTTGTGCAAGTGAGTATTTGGGGAAGAGAGGGATTTGAGAGACTTCGTGGCTTCCCTTTAGGTTGGAAAAATCCTATGAGAATAAATTGACTCTTACTTTTGAAGTTACAGATTCCTTATCCCATATAAACTCTGAATTTCGTACTACACCCAAACTTTGATTTTCTTTTTGTCCGCGTCTGATTCCGTCAGACACTCTAGATATGCTTTAAGAGACTTGATAGGCGTGCATATGTATTGAAGGGTTAACACCTTGTATGACGATAACTCTTTCAATCCCTTATACTAATCAGACACTCTTTTTCGAGAGAAAATGCCTATCTTTGAAACCAAGGGTATTTTTGTCAAAAGCTAGTTTGAGCATGATTTTTCTGACATGAAAGAATTCGTGAGACTCTTTAGGCATGGTCACGTCTTTATATAGGGAGAGAGACACATGTCTGGTCTTGGTTTTGAAAATTGTGTACTCAAACTTCCTTGTTTGAACTAAACTCCCTTTATTTTCTTTAACACTCTGTTTTTTCTGGATTCCATTTCAATCCCATTCTTCTTTGAACATTTAGAGAACTCAATATTCACGTGTATGAGGCCTTTGGAATGATTAGATGAGAGCTTGGTCGGTCTCTGGCTCTATTAAGGTTATATTCTTTGAAAATACTCAAAATTGCAATATAAGGATATTTTGGTCAAAATCCATTATGAGATCATTTTTATTAAAGAGTAATGATCTAAAAGGTATTGAGTGAGGATTAGAGAACCGTCCAAGATAATGGGAGAGGCTCGGTCCATTCTCTTTTTGAATAAATCCATTTTCACCAAATTCTTGAAATTTGGATTATTTTCGTCAAAACCCTAATTCTCTTCGACCTTGATCCCTATGAAAAAAATCCGAGAGAATAAAATCATGTCTTAATGGCCTAGGAGAGCATTCTCACGCATAAAAAGGGCTTGTCCACGGCTTGGAGGTATTTTAGAAGAAAGAAAACCCTCAGTTTCCTTATTTGATCCAAATTTCTCTAATTTCCTCTTTTAGCTCCAACTCCTTTTGCTTTTGCTTCAAGGCCTCCATTTTAAAATCAAATTTAAAGAGAGATATATTTTTATGTGCCATAATATTTGGAAACCGTTCTACCTCCTCCCATGAATTCTCTTTCCATATCTTTGGTCGTGGCATGCATATATATGTATATATATAATATATACACATGTAGTTGAATTTCATGAGCAATTTTCATTTTCTTCTTTTATAGAAAAGAAAAATTCATTCATATTATTCATTCTTTTGGTTATAACTTACTTTTCATCATGTCTTCAGACACGCTCGACGTTATGATTTCCAGTGATGTTAATAATAGCAGCGATTCCGCCCATTCTCGCCAGAGTTCGATGAAACCCTTAAATCCTGTTAACTCAGCTGTAAAACGCAAATATTCTGACCAGGTATGCGTCCATACTATTAATTCGTTATTTATTGTTTTGTTGTTTCATATTCTGACAGAATATATTTCTGGAAAATCATATAATGCTCAGGCAAGTGATGTTGAACGTATGCTAGAGTTCCCAGGCAGGCGAACCAGAACTCTTCCTTGCCAAACTATACTGGAAGAATGCTACGATGAGATCCAGGTTGGTCTTGCGATTTCGTGCACGAGCACTTGCTTTGTTGGAACTCGAGTTTTAGTTTTCATTGATGAAGCCGGGTTTAAAGTGCTCAAAAATAGTCGTCTATTCTTCATACGTATTCGGCTTTGAAACCTCGACCACGATTATGGAAAGAAATAGAAAGAGCTAACCAATGCAAAAGGAATAACTTGACTTTGATTTCATTAGGTTAACCATCTAGGGATACGCTTTCGACTTTAGTTTCCCACTTCCTCGCTCCTCATTGTGTGATAATCTGAATTGATAAAGGAGTCCTTGTCTTGTTTAGACTCCTGACATGCCCCAATGTTTCAACATTACCTTTTGAGTATGATGACTTTAGTAAATCTCCTTGGATTAACCAGAAACATGTCTCCTAATTGATTTTCCGTTTATACTCTTCTATTATGAATCTAATACTCTTCATAACACTCAGGTTGCTAATGCAAATGAGAGAATTGAAACTTGTAGTGGAGTAGGAGTTACCGTGAATTTTAGCCAGATCATAAAGCGTAACCCTCGTTCTTTGGAATTCTCAGATGCTAACATGGAAGATCCAATTTCTTCTTCACTTAAGACCTATACCGCCGAGTTGTATGGTGATGGTTTAACCAGTGGTCTTCACTTCATCCCAAGCATGGAAACTATTTACACTGGTTATGAAATTATAGGTGGCTTTAGTGTTCCTAGTCACCATACCTTGTTGTATTCTGAAATATGGGTGAAATTTGGCCATGTTGCTACAACCGAGGTTTTGAAACATAGATCCCTTCTTGTTACGTTTGTGGACGAACTTTTGTCTACTATGGAGGAGATGGGTTCAAAATCCTTCAATGAGATTACCAAAGAATCGATATCCAGATGGGAAAAATGATCTCTTCTTGCGAAGGCGTTCTCTTCAACATAGGAGGGTTGCGCTCGGAGTTTGAGTCCATTCAAAAAGGAATATGCAACTCTTCAAGAGTTCCCCGATTTTTCATACCCTGTCCTGGTATTGGAAGAACAACAACTAGTCGAGGAAGGATTGGCTCTCGGACTCATAAAATAGAATTTTGACAACAAAGTTTCGACTTATTTGCAGAAGGTTGGAACATGGGCACGCAGGGAGAAGAAAGTGCTGAGAGGTTTCCTCTAAATGGTTTTTCTTTTTTTATTTCGAATGATCTCAATTCCATAGGTTAAATAGGTTTTGATTTGAAATAACGTTACTTAAAACTTCCATGAGATATTGCAATTTTCTCGTGAAATTACATTTTATTAAGAAAAGAGATGTTCACTTCTAAGCAAAATACGCCTTAAGCCACTTTCCATTCATTTCCATACCTTCCTGCTTGCCATTCATGTCTGCTATATCGTAATATCCACTAGTTGTAGCCTTCGAGATGACTAATGGCCTTTCCCAATTAGGGGAAAACTTCGGAGCTGACTGATTTTGCCGAACGTGTTTTCCTGTCATCAAAACTAAGTCCCCAACTTGGAAAATTCTTGGCCTTAGTGCTTTATTATACGCGCTCGAAAGTCATTGCTTGTAAATATCAATATGCTCTTCTCCCTTAGCGCGCCTGGCGTCCACTGTATCCAGATCCGCTATTCGGGGGAGGGAGGCCTCAGTCGCGTCCCACTGAACTCCACTTTTGTCATAGCAATTCGAGCTGACTGAATATTGATTTCCACAGGTAAAATTGCATTTGCTCTGTAAACTATGGAATAAGGCGACACACATGTAGAGGTCCTAGGCGCAGCCTGATACTCCCACAATACGAACGGTAATTGCTCATGCCAAGACCCAGGGTTATCATACACGATTCAACTAAGAATACGAATCAATGTCTTGTTAGTACTTTTGGCCAATCCGTTTCCCTGGGGATAGTAAGGGGTGGAAAAGATATGTTGTATACCATATCCCTATATCATATCATAAACCTTTTAATTAGCAAACGGGGTTCCATTATCTGATATGATATACTTAGGGACAACAAACTTGCAGATTATGTGCTCCTTGATAAAATCTGCGATTGTAACCCCTTTCATACTTTTAAGAGGGATAGCCTTTACCCATTTAGTAAAGTACTATGTAGCCGTTATTATGTACTCATGTTGTTGCGAAGAAGGCGGGTTAATTTAGTAAGGAATGCAGGGGAATGCTTGGTGCATGGTCAAATCTGCATGAGTCTGACACTTGTGACATTTTCGAACAAAAGACGCAGCGTCGTCTTCCATTGTGGGCCAGTAATATTTTCCGTGTATCTGAAGAAACATCCTTCTCTTTCCCTGATGTTCCTTGTCGTGGACTTCTTTGAGAACAGTATCCGTTTCAGTTTTTCCCAAGCAACATAATAAATCTCCTTCGAAACTTTTCCGATACAAAGTCCCATTATGATAAAGAAATCTCTTGGCTTTCATGGAAAGTTTAGCGGCCGCACGTTTTTCTGAAGGTAAGACATTATCACGGAGTTAAAGGATAAAGGGTTCTCTCCAATCTCCACCATCATTGATAACAAACGATTCAGCTTGATGAGGAGGCTCCTGACAATCAGGACAGGCTCCTTGCAGTGCCCGGGCTTGAGCTTCCATGGTAGGCCAGTAGTACCCCAGACGTTGAAGTCTTCTATATAGGGTAATATCTAATGTATTACCACATATCTCCTTGTGAACCATCTTCAATCGACGTTGTGCCTCTGTTTCTCCAATGCACCTCGATAAGGACAAGTCAGGATTTCTGCGATACAATACGCCGTGATGCATGAAGAAATTCTTCAGTTCTTTGGGATGAATATTTTTCTAGGGTGTTGGGTTGTTAAGTTCCTTAATTATTTAGGATATCCAGTCGTTATGCTCATCAGTATCTTGTTCAAGCCACATTGAAGGAATAGTACTCCTTTGGACAGTGAAATTCTTCTCAGTTCCTTCAAGCTTGAGTTTTGATGCCAGGGTAGCATGGAAGTCAGCATGGTTGTTACCTGTACGCCCCACGTGAATCATGACTGTTTCAGAAAAATGTGATAGGAGTTTTTGTGTTTCGGCTCTATATGGCGCCAACGTAATCTCCTTTAATGAGTATAACCCATCCATTTGGTTTATCAATAATTTAGAATCACATATGACTTCGAGACGTGAAGCTCCATCTTGTTTGGCTAATGACAACCCTATCAGAAATGCTTCATATTCGGCCGAGTTATTGGTACATTTAAAGTTAATCTTGAATGAGTGAGAAAATATCTCCCCAGTCGGGGATACCAAAACGATACCAGCTCCTCATGTTCCAGTGTTAGGGGTGGCTGACCTATCAAAGTAGATAAGCCATTCATCATTTTTTAGTAAAGAGATATCTGGGAATTCTCCGGGTACGTCTTCACGTAATGAGGTAGTATCCTGTCCTGGAAAAGTTGCTAGGAGATATGCTCCGACTTTCCCTTTTATTGCTTTTGGATTAATGAAATCTATGTCCGATTCGGACATCTGTAATAACCACCATGCCGTTTTTCCATAGAGAACAGGTTTTGCCAATAAAAATCTTATGGGATCTGTTTTGGTAATAAGCATGACTTTGTTTGCCAAAAAATAGTGTCTGAGCTTTTGGATGACGAACACAAGGGATAGACACGCCTTTTCTACCTTTGGATATCTCAGCTCTGCTTCTTTCAACGTACGACTGATATAATAAACTGGGTGTTCGGTCCCATCATCATCCTCTTGAGAGAGCAAGGCACCAATTACTGTATCACTCTAAGCCGTGTATAAAACTAATAGCCGTCCCTGCAGCGGAGCTTTCATGACGTTAAGCGAGAGTAACAATCGCTGAATATGTTCGAAGGTGTGCTGTTGGGAGGAAGTCCATCTGAATTGAGCATCTTTTTTTAAGCAAAGGAACAAAGGCATCTACGAACTGGGCCAAGCCTGGAATGAATCTCCGAATGTATGAAGCTTTCCCCATGAAACTTTTAAGTTCTTTCGTCGTTTGCGGCGGGGTCATGGTGGTTATCGCTTGAGATTTACTGGGATCCACTTTAATCCCTTCCTCAGTCACCTGGAATTCTAAAAACTTTCCGGAGGAGACCTCGAAGGCACATTTTAAGGGGTTCATCCGAAGATTGTACCTCCTGCATCTTTCAAATACCTGTCGGAGAATTTCAAAGTGGGACGCTCTGGTTTTTGACTTTACAACCACATCGTCAACATAATCTTCAATTTTTTTATACATCATGTCATGAAAGATCGCCGTCATTGCTCTTTGGTAAGTGGCTCACGCGTTTTTAAGTCCAAAAGGCATGACAGTGTAATAAAAATTCCCAATGGGAGTGCGGAACGCAGTTTTTTCGGCATCTCCCTCGAACATTTTTATTTAATTATATCCGCTATAACCTTCCATAAAAGAAAACATGGCATGGCCGTTAGTGGAATCTACCATCATGTCAATATTTTGTAATGGAAAATCATCTTTCGGGCAGCACTTATTCCGATCTCAGAAATCTACACAACACCTGATTTTTCTTCTTGACTGGTACAATATTTGCTAACCATGTAGGATGTTGGATAGGTTTGATATACCCGGCTGTGAGCAGCTTCTGTACTTCAATTTTTTTACGTTCTTCTACTTCATGTTTGAAGTGCCTTGGATGTTGCTTCACTGGTTTAGATCCAGGAATTATATGAAGATGATGCATTATCAATTTTTCGTCTATCCTTGGAATCTCTTCATAAGTCCAAGCGAAAATATCCTGGTATTCTTTGACTAAAGCTACCAATAGGGACGTTCTGCTGGTGCCAAGGACGCACTGATAGGTATAGGTCTAGGAGATTCCTTAGTTCCAATAATTACCATCTCAAGGATATCTGTTGTGGACGTTGTACCATCTTGCAGTTGGAGGAGGTGCTTCCTGGATATCATCTTCCTCTAGATTATGGGGTTGATCAAGAATTCGGGGAAGAGGGCCTCGTTTCTCCTTGTATTGATCATATCTGGTTTCCATAGATCGTTTTTATTAGAATTGATAAAGCTTCTCATCTTGATAATGGCCATGTTTATAAACTAACCTTGCAACTGAGTGGACAACCTCCCACTGTGGTCGCCAAAATGTAGTTACCTAAAATCCGAGAGAAGTTATAAGTGGGATTCTAGGGTTTCTGAAAGTGATTTACGGGAGGTTGAGAACGAATAATCTCCGCCTAAACCGCGCACAGTGGCCGTTCAAAGGATGCTTCAGACATATGGAAGAGAGTTAGGACTGGTCTTACGGAGGGATTCACATGTAGAGAGAGATTAGAGAATTCTAGGGTTTGAAAAAGAATTGAGAGGTTATGAGAATAAATAACCTCATAGCTTGGAGAAATAGAGGACCTATTTATAAATTAATTCTCTAATTTCAAGTCGATAAAGATAAGGATTGCTTTCCGTGTCGTGTGGAGCAATTCTCCCGTCTCTTCAGGAATAGATAGGGATAAACTAGGTTGAGTTTATCTCATTATCCCATCGCCTTTACTCCCTTCTGCGGTGAGAAATAAACTGAGTATTTCTCACACGTGTCGTAGACTGCCAGACCAAAACCCTAATTGTTATCGCCCCATTTGTGTGAAGCTGAGTCAGCCTTTGTTATGACGTGTTGAGAGAGAGAAATATTCTCTTTAGTCGAGTTGGCCAAGATAAAGAAATATTCTATGATTTGTAAGAATGACTAGGATGAGTCACGTAAAAAGGCATGGGATGCCTTAGAATCCGTTTGGAGAGCCCGAAAAGGAGACTCGATTCCTACATGAGGCTTGTGCCTACCATGGGGAATATTCAGCCTTGTATGAGATTTCCCGAGAGATTTGAATCTCTCTGAGATTTTGAAAAGATATTTGAATCTCTCCGAGATTTCGCAGAGATATTTGAGTCGCTCCGAGATTTTGCAGAGAGATTTGAATCTCTCCGAGATTTTGAAGAGATAGTTGAATATCTCGAGATTTTGCAGAGAGATTTGAATTTCTCCGAGATTTTGCAGACGGATCAAAATCTTTATGAAGATTTTCTTAATAGATCCGAATCTCTCTGTGGACAGCTGGGACTCGTCCTAGAGAGATAGAAAAGGCTTTGTATGTCTGACTAATGCCCTACGAGACTTTGACTCACTTGTCTTAGATGTGCTAGGAATCAACTGTGTATCCATATGATGGGCCAACAAGACCAGTGTATCTCGAAAGGATGTTCTAGGAGTATGTCAAAAGGGCTCAGAGGCAGAATAACCAGCGTATCTCGCTGGGATATCCTAGGAGTTATCCGGAAAACTCAGTAAGTCGAGTCTGAGCCTAGAGAAGACATGACCAGTGTATCTCGTGATGATGTACTAGGAATCAATCCTTAATCTCAAATAGGGTGAGTCGTGCTTACAGGAGACATGCATATCTCCACCTTGGGTCATAAGTCCGCAAGGGACGTCTTTACGCATCTACAGAGCCTACATGAACAACAGTATCTCATCGAGGCTGTATATTAGGAATCATGGAATCACAATCAGCTGCGTCTCGCGAAGACATGCTGTAATTGTGGCTAATCTGGTTCATAAGTCTGTCGGGGACGTTTTACGCTCTACAGAACCTATGTGACCAGCAGTATCTCTTGGAGGATGTACAATAGAAGTCACGGCATCACGACCAGCAGTGTCTCACGGGGACTATACTAGAAATCGTGGCTAAGAGTGCCTTGAGGGACAAGGGCTTAATCTCTCCCGTGAGAGTTGTCTATGGTCTTGAAACGATACTTTTGCCGCTTATCCAAATTTCACCATCTACAATTACATTTTTTTTTACTTTAAAAACTTAATAATTCAAAATAAAAAAATCCAAGTCAGTTTTCATTTCTTTACCCTTCTTTCTATTTTTTTATGTCGGACCTTAAATGATTTAATCGTTGCCTAGAAATATTTTTGTCGTAGCTGAATATCAATCTAGGTTTTGTATCTAAAAGAATACATTGAGGTTCGACTAGGAACTTTTTTCCGACTTAGCTGAATATTAAAATTTGAAAAAAATAAATAAATCAACACATAGGAACAGGTTGAAGTTCAACTAGATTTTTTTCTTCTATTAAAGCATTGCTTGAGAACCCACTGAGGGTATGTCAAGTCAGTTGTCAAATTTAGATACCAAATCATATTTTTGATTTAGTCTACTTTAGTCGGGTTCGGAGTAGATTAGTTTCAGATAATATAATATGATATAAAATCTATCGTTGAAGTTTGAAAATTGAAGACTACAGAAGACATATATGGAGAACCTCATTAAAAGTTAGTGATAAATACTTTATTCTCTTGTTTATTCTACATCTCTATCTATCGAATTAAAGTGCTCACCGAATGAAACAATTCATAGGATGGTACTTACACTTTTGTATATACACCGAGGAG
This sequence comes from Papaver somniferum, assembly GCF_003573695.1. NCBI lineage: Eukaryota > Viridiplantae > Streptophyta > Magnoliopsida > Ranunculales > Papaveraceae > Papaver > Papaver somniferum. Next base: position 30,123,321 of record NC_039365.1, read on the forward strand.
TTTTGAGCCTAAAGATTCAGTGAGAATAACCATTGATCTTGGAAAGGTCTCCAAGTTATAGTGAATAAAAACACGAATCCAACGAGCCAAGAATTTACTCAATTCCGATTTATGAAGAAGTTATGGGTGATTTACTTGGAAAGTGTGGCTAAAGGTTCAGTTCATGAATAAGAAACAATACATGAACCTTTAGTGACAGTTCGTGAACCAAACCGCAAAAACGTGACTTTAGGTCTATTTTAGTCAATTTTTTGATGTTTCCTTTCCTAAACAAGGCGGCTTGAATTTTAAACAACCTAGAATTGGTCATTCACTATAAAAAGGGGTTTCATGTAACTACACACACCATCCCTTGGAATATTGTGTATGTATTGCATAAGGTTGTTTTCCATATCTTTTTCCTTAATGGACAAGAGTGAGATTTTGAAGATTCTACTTGGGGATAGTAACGCACAAGTTTTGGTGAAAAATTAATTACCCTAACAATCTTAGATATATGTGTAAGACAATTGAATCTCTGCCGTTACTTTAATTCTCCAGAAATTGAGGGGAATATCTGCAAAGACGCTCCGATGCTAAAGTCAGATACAACTCTAGTTTTTAGAGGAGAAAGTGAATTGTAATTGTGTATATTTTGAGTTGGATTTGAACCTCTATTTATAGGAAGAAAAAATATCTAGTTACTAAGGTTTATAGTTATCCCGAAAACCACATAGATTTATATCTATCCCATAGGATTTATAGTTATCTCAAATTACCACCCGGATTTGTACTTGTTTCCCTATATTTATATATATATTGGAAGATCCATGTCCATATTCACAATATTTGTGTATATCTTTAATGATCCTTGTATATCTTGTCAAGAATTGTGTCTATCTTGAAGATATATGTATATCTTCACAATATTTGTGTATATGTTGAAAGATCCATGTCTATCTTGTAAAGATCTGTATTTATTATGTTTAAGATCTTGCTAGTAAAAGAGGTCGAATACATGTATCAACTTGAAGCGTTTCCTAATGCTCAAGGCAGACTCAACAAATGTAGCTTAATATGTGAAACTGGAATGAGTGTGTGTGTTATGGTTATTGGGTTAAACATTATATCCTAACTCAACCATTATTTCTCATGTTGGTTGTCTTGCAGCATCACAAGATCTTTCTAGTGCACCAAATTATGATTGGGGATCTACGGTTTTAGCAGAAATGTACAATGACCTCGATGGAACATTCGTAGGTATTCATAACTTCATTGGATGGGGCATCATATATATAGGTAAATATCTAAATTATGATGTTTCAATGAAGTATTTTTTTATGAACACAAAAAACATGGTCAAAATAATAAATTATGGATTAATTTGCAATTTTAGTGGTATACGTACTTCCGTGTTGGTAAACCAATTATTACACTATCTGTAGAGTTCCAATTATGGACATGTACTACAGAATAATTGGGAAAAGGACACTGATAATGAAGGGGTGTTTTTCGAATTTGTTAATAGGTATCAACAAATGACATGGAGCCACACAAATATTGTTGTTCATCCTTACAATGAGTTTGCTGAGTTCGCCGATCAGCAGGTACAAACTATTCTTGATTATTCACCCCGAAGAACAGAGGTGTTTGGTATTTTGGATAAAGAATACTTTTCCAGTTACATCATATATTTGTAATTGCGATCAAACCCCAAGCCAGATAAAAGTTTCCGAAACAGATTTTGATAGGTTTCGACAATCGTCATGGGAGAGGTACTGAAAAGGAGGGGGTCTAATAACCACACCCAATATTTCGCTTAGCAATCTGTATGGACTAACTCCAATATACTTTCAAGAGAATCAACTAGTCAGACTCAATTTTAAGAAAAGTACATCCAAGATTTATATCTCTATTCCTCAATTCAATCTGCAATCAAACAAATAGGAATTTGCGACCGCGATTGAATATAAGAAATAACTTGGACGATATCAAAAACCAATATCCAAGTGTCAATCAATATAATCAACAACCAAATGTTAGATTCACAATTGATTGAACTTATGCACAACCTGTGATACTTCAATTATATAAACAAATATAATGCGGAAAAGAAATAACAGAGACACCAGAAATTTTGTTAACGAGGAAACCGCAAATGCAGAAAAACCCCGGGACCTAGTCCAGATTTTAACACCACACTGTATTAAGCCGCTACATACACTAGCCTACTCCAAGTTAACTTCGGACTGGAATGTAGTTGAGCCCTAACCAATGTCACACTGATCAAGGTGAAGTCGCTTTCCTTACGCATCTAGAACCACGTTGGATTCTGCGCACTTGATTCCCTTAGCTGATCTCACCCACAACTAAGAGTTTCTACGATCCAAAGTCAAAGAATTGATAAACCAATATGTCTCACACAGAAAAGTACATTGAATAGATAAATCTGTCTCCCACAGATATATCTATGATTTTTGTTCCGTCTTTTAATAAATCAAGGTGAACATGAACCAATTGATAAATCAGACTTATATTCCCGAAGAACAACCTAGTAATATCAATCACCTCACAATAATCTTAATCTTATGGTAGCGAAACAAGATATTGTGGAATCACAAACGATGGGAGAAGATGTTTGTGACTACTTTTTATCTTGCCTATCGGAGATTAAATCTCGAGCAAATCTTAGAGAAGATATAGTACTCAAACACGATACAAAACACCAAGATCAAAACACGCAACTATAGAGAAATAGTTGGGTCTGACTTCAAAATCCCAATGAAGTCTTCAAGTCGTTAACCTACAGGGTTTTGGAAAAAACCTAAGGTTAAAGGAGAATCGACTCTAGTTGCAACTAGTATCACACAGGAGGTGTGGAGATTAGGTTTCACGGTTGCTAGAGTTCTCTCTTATATAGTCTTCAAATCAGGGTTTGCAATCAATGTTACCTTGGTAACAAAGCATTCAATATTCAACGTTAGATGAAAACCTGATTAGACTCAAGATAATATCTTTCAACCGTAAGAACGAACTTAGGTTGTTACACACAAATGAAAAGTGACTTCATTTATATATGAGTAACCATACCTAAACGTGTACACCTTTGTTGGATCAACAACAGTTTATCGAAGTTATCCATATGAACACTTTCATATCAACCATATTCATCTTAACCATAACTAGTTCAAATGATTCAAATGAAACTAGTTTTAGAGTTGTTCATTTTTTTATATTCTCATAGAAGTATACAAGACACAATTAAAGCAAAATCGATTTTGATTCACTCGAATCAGTTCATGAACATTATAGCCACGGTTTGCAAAAGATTGCATTCCTTAATATATAAATGTATTAATTCATGAAAAAACCGATTTTAGAACATAACCTACTCAAGTATGCGAACGGTATGCATACCTATGTGGCCGAACTAAGTTTGAGTTCGCCAAACTCAGTTGAATTTCCGGAACTTTGATCTCACGCCAGTATGCGTACGGGTATGCATACTAAGTTCTTGGACTTTCACTAAACCAACCAGTACGCATACGGGTATGCATACCATGGTTCTCGAACTTGGAATATCTTGCAACAGTTAGCATACAAGTACGCATATTGTGCTATATCCAATCATGGTTATTTGTTCTAAACTCCGATTTCAATCATTAAAACATTCTTGGAAGACGACAATAGTTGTCTCACACAAACTATTAGCTTCAAAGCAATTTTCAAGTGATTGAATGATCAATACGAAACATCCAGAGTCTACATCAAATGACTGTCTCATACAAATCATGTAAGATGTTACAAGGAGATTGTCACATGATCATCTTTTGACTTTCGTCAAGAATATAAGATGAAATTGGTTAAAGCGAAAGCTTATCAACACATATTTCGAGAAATATGTAAGCGAGTTAAAGTCAGATCGAAATATCAAATGTGTATAAGCAAAGTCTATATAGCTATACGACTTTTATCTCAAATAGGATATAGAGTAGATATAATTTTGAGTGATAGATGAGTTCAAGTCTCCATCTTTTGTAGATGAAGTTCCACAAGCTCCCCTTAGTAGTTCTTCATCTTCAACCGATGAACGCCGTGAAGTCTAATGCTCAACTACACTTATTATCCTAATCCGAGACTTAGCTATAAGTATACTATAAATCAAGACTTATAGTTTTGGCAATTAAACTTGACAAACAAGCTTGAGATAGTAACGCTTGCGAGTTATACCGAGCAGTGCTTTAACAGGTACGACTTAAACGCTTAAGTGCATATTACTGAAGCACAGTACCTGCAATGGTACCATACGATTGCAAAGCCAACAATTGATGTTGGAAACATGCACATCTATGAGTTTAATTTCCCGGCGTTATGACGTATATGTTGGGATATGACATTCACTCTTAGCCAGCCACCTCTAGAAGAACTATGTTTTATGACTTACCCCACCACATATGGAAGTTCTTCATCATCTTATAAAATATGTCTGAAATATATTGGGAGTTGCCAAGTATAATTTTACAAGGTGAGCCAACCAAGATCCTGATAGATTTCGCCGCTAAGAAACGTACCTATCCGTCTTACAATATGGAGAACAATTGAAGGAAGAGGTTAACAATTTGTATGGGAGAAATCAAAAAATGGTGAGATTGCACTTACAGACTTTTCAAAAATTGCAACCCCAAATACCATGTTTGGATTCAACTGTAAATCCTGATGGTCGTGATCATTCTGGCAATACTTCTAGGAACAATGCATCAAGGCTAACGGTACACAAGTTGGAGAAACACAAGTGCCAGATACATAAAATGAATCTGTGCATGTTTCCCAACATCAAGTTATTCCACCAGACCCGAGACGCCTTTCAAGATCATTCTCTCCCTGGAACCAGAATCGCTGCACCATCACAAGCAACCTATTTTACATTTGCAGGAACTTCTGGTTCAAACCACCCTCTTCTGCCTTTCAAAATCACAAAAATATAGGTCAATTCTTAAGTTTGTTGGCAAGTCGGAGTATTCCGAGTCTTGGAGAAAGGAATCAAGGTGAATAACACAATGATGATCGACGTTAGAAAAGTCGTAACTCTTATGTATGCTGCTAATGTAATTCTAATTTTTATTAATGAATAGTAGTGCTTTCTGTTGATATAAAATTACATATTACAATTACTTCTAGTTAGAAACTGCCGTTTAATTTATTAACTCAGTTAACCAATCGAGAGACTTGTAATTGACCATCATTAAGATGTACATGGTGGAACAACATCAACAAGAAAGGGTTGAATGTGTTCAATTTTCTAATGATTTCGAAATAATCTTGGAAACGGAAGACCATATTTTTTCATCTTTGCCATTCATTTAATGATCTTCTTACCATCTCAGCATTAGTTTTACCCTTCAGTCTAAATCGATTGGCTAGCATGGTTAAAGATGCAAACTCATTTACTTCGTTCTTAATTGTCTGAGAACTATTTTGTATATTGCATACAACACGACTACTCGGTTACGAGTGTCACTGTAGAAATTCTCATAAATAACCGTCCAGAAATTCACATCCGAATAGTGTGCTTCAACAAGCTGAGTTTGTAACAACATATAGTTTTTACAAATAGCTAAATCTTCTTCTCGAGGATACTCACAGAACTAAAAATTTCTACAAATTATATCGACTGAAGAGAAAAAACTGGTGTGAATTTTGAGTTGAAATGAGCCGAATTTATAAAGAAAAAAAATTAGAGCCGTTGGATGTTGAAAATAAGATTTATCCATCGGCGGACAGAGAAGTGCTGCACGAATTAAATGGAACCGCCAATGAATTTACAGTGCCGTGCAGATGACGATAGTCTGCTGGAGGCTGAAAATGAACCGCGCGGCTTGAATAAAGAGACGCACGTCTGATCAAGGACCGCAGTAGGCTAACCATTAAATTTGCCCGTTTACCCAGCCATTATTCTCTTTTGTTGAGTCCATAGTGGATCAAAATACGCAAATCAAAATTTACCCGTCCCATAGGAATTACCCTAAAATTACTTGGACTTTTTTTTTTTTTTTTTTTTTTGAATTTTGGATTTTGCCATACCTAAATACACTTGATTTTACTAATTTTCATACTTCGGGTGATTTTTGGATTTACATGGTTGATAAACTAAAATGTTTGAAAAAATGACCATATGCTTATTGGATTCACTTTTTTTATAACATTCATGGCAACCTAAACATGTTAGAATATATTTCCCATTATCTCATTTTTTTTGCGTGGATTTCAATTTCCACCCCATCCAAATTCTATTAGACGTTTTATATAGAAAGGGTATGAAAACATTCAGCTTTGTACTCACACAAACTTGGACCTTTTATTTCCATGGTATATATATGGAGAACATAAAAAAACTTAGCTTTGCGCTCTAAATTCGACACAAACTTGTGAACTAATTTGTACACAGAACACAAAAAAAACACCACTAACATGTTAATTCATCCCCGTAATAGTCAGGTTTGTTGCATGATCAGCAAAACTAGAGGGACAAGAATATCAAGGTCATTTGAAACTCAAGTGTTATCCAACATATATAACCAATGGGACAACTCAATTATACACTAGATATGTTTGGATCTCAATATCCCCGTCACTTGTTGTGTCGTTAGCTTAAAAACATGCATGTATCAATGCATGCATCAAGTGAGATACAACTAGTAGACAAAAATTTCAACTTAACAGACAAGAGATATTCCTAAACAACATATTTAGAGAAGAAAAAACTGAACCCCATAAGGAGATTTTAAATAGAAAGGAGGAACAGATTAGAGCAACCAATAGAACTCCAGCTCAAAAGTATTAAAAGAACGATTTCAGAATAACAATTAGCTCTGAATATCCTTACATGGATCTATTTTTTTGATTCTGTTTGACTCGGAATTTTAACAACAAGGATGTTAAATGTGGGTTTTGATATTTTTCAATAATAAACCTAAGGACTGCAAACATGGAGAGAATATACTGTAGGGAAACGTAGGTTTCCTATTTTAGGTCAAAGAAAAGGCTAAGTTCTAGAAGATTCTGGAAAGGATCCGTTTGGGAAACGTAGCTAGTTTAGGACAACTTCCATATATAAGATGGGTTTCCTAATTGACCATAGATTCCTTGGGAACCAAGTTTGTGACTCCTATATAAGGAGGTCTAGGATAAGTGTTTTAGTCATGCAATCCTCAATGTAAATCTCGTAAAGATGTGAGGGATTCATCCCACCTATTGAGGTGGTTATGTGAGAGACCTAATGGTGGAAGGAGTACATCATTATGGTGTTTATGGGATACTTATCGATGTTGGAAGATATGTCGTTATGGAGTATTCGTATGGAGATGTTGGTAAGACATTTTGTTGAGGAGAAGATCATCTTGGTGGTGCTGGATTAGATTATTGGTGTTGAGCTAAAGGCGTCCATGATAATCTATATCAGGGTGTGCAGAGAAGATCGTCCCATTGTGGTAGATAATGTGGTAAAGATTATCTCGTGCGGGTGAAGATGCTACTTTGGATCCTATAGGGTGCTTGTGAGAGTTCTTATGTTCGGTCACATTGTGGTGAGTCGATGGATTGATTTAGTCAATCAGTTGTGTAATTCTCAGTGGTGATTCTATAATGAATAAAGAGGTCGTAGCCGTTTGGTGGATGTAGACAATATTACACACATTGTGTATATTGTTGAACCACGTTAAATCCATGAGTACTTTACTTCTTGTTGCTTTGTTTATGGCTTGCATCTATGTGGTTATCTTTCTCTTCTTCTTATCCTAGATCATAGTAAGGTTCATGGAGAAATCCGAGAGATCAAGTGTTTCTTGTTAGCTAATATGTTTCCGCAAGATTAGCACGTTGATGGCTCTGAACCCCAACAATTGGTTTCAGATCATTAGGTTAGATACCAATTGCCCCAACAATTGGTATCGGAGCTTTAGGTTGAGTATAAGATTTAAAGAGAAAGTTTTGGATTTTCTGGTTGGAAGAAAATTTTGAAGACGAAAGATTTGGTTTCATCAAGTATGTAAGGATTTGATGTTACAGCTTCCGAAGATGCAAAGTTTGATGTTATCAAGTATGTGTAGGATTTGATTTCATCAGTTTTGGATACAAAGAAAAGTAAAGCGTACTTTTGAAGGAATGTGATTATATCAGGTGATCTACATTCGATATGTTCAAGAATTGTTGTCTTGATGTTTATGGTGCTCTACATTGGAGATTTTACATTGATACTTATTGGAGCGTAAACCTTATGAATGGCTTCAAGTAAGTTTATTTATTCTCTATACTTCCTACTATTCTTGGAACTGTTTGAAAGACCTGCGTAGATTGGTTTTCAATTAATCGGTGTTTGCTTGGAAAGACACAAGAAGGCAAGAATATTGTAGTTGGGATACAAATATTTATTTGTATGTTTGTGGAAGTAAAGACGGAATATAAGCATGTCAAAGTCTCATTATTGTTCCAAACCAAGGAAACAACAATTTGGTTATCAATCGTCATCAGTTGGATTATGTTGCTGCTTGTCTTTAACCTGAAGTTGAAGAATGTGAAGATGAAGTCATACTCGTTCTTCCTTAGTTGTTTGTTATAATAAGGATTTGGGAAAATCTCGTAGTAGGTTTCGTTTTGGATTGTCCGTTGGACAGGGTTTGATATGTTCCAGAAGTGAAGAGTTTGATTTTCAGTCTTAGTATTTGAAGCACGTGGCTACAAATAAGTTGCAGGACATGGATCATTGGATGAGATGTGATATTGTTTGTGGTGGAGCTATGGATTCTTATTATTGTATAAGAAGCAGTTTGTCGACAAAGTTTATTAGGGTTCGTTTATCTGTGTTGAAGTTTGACATTATGTCGGGTTGAACAATGTTTTCTGGAGTTTCTCTCGTATTGTTTCCGATGGAGAAGCTAGATAGTTTGTGATATTTTGATTCTTGTCGATGAAGTTCAATAGAAGAGTTGTTTTTGTTATACACCATTTGAAGTCGATCGGAGCTAGTTGAAGTGCAAGACCGTTGTGAGAAACAGGTTGGTCTATTTGTGTTACGAATACGTTCTTATTTTGGTAAAGAGCCATTGTGAGGAATTAAAAAGGTATCGCTTGGACACTTCAAGAGTTTAAAGAATAAAGATACAATACTACAATGTGTATGGTGGTGTGGCTACGGGAGCTAGCGCATACTACTTGGAGAAAACACGGTGCATGAATTCGAGTGGGCTACAATTTCGGCGTGTTTTTCCATCAACCTTTTATTATGCATTGGCTATTTTATTTCCCGATGATCAGTGCGATACTTTCTGTTGTAGAGAGCAACATTATAGCAATGATTATATTTGGGGGTTTGCTATCTGCTATAGTTATTGAAATTTATTTTAATAGTGACAGAGCCGGCAGAGATGAAGGTAGAAATTTCTATTGAGAAATTTTGTTCAGCAACGATATAGTTTCCGTCAAGTTATAAAAACAACAGCGTCTTGAATTTCTTGGAGATTGAGGAAGTTACCAAAGGTTTCAGATTATGGCTGCGTGTGATTGGGTCTTTGTGTGAGGACGGATTATCATATTTCGAATGTTGGTGTACGTTTTTGGAGCAAGATTGGTAAAGGGATATGTATAAGACAGAATGTGTGACTTTATGCATTGTTACGAGGGTAGAAGTGAATTCTTCGACGATGGTCACAGTTCTATCCGAGTCCGATTGTGTCGTGGTTTGACTGTCATGAAGTCGAAACTACATGCTTGCTTAAGAAATTGATAAAAGACTATCTTGACAATTATGCCTGTAAAAGGACATTACTGTCAAAGCCCGTTGAAGTTGCTGAGGTGATGTAGAAAATGATGTTGTGTCAGCTGTTGAAGTCTCTGTGAAGTTGGACACGTGTTTGGTATGTATGCAATGGTTGAAGATATGATGAGCTTTTTTAAAAGGAGTAAAACTCAATTGGGGAAATATAGTCGTAGAATCATGATCCAATCGGAGATAGGCTTGTAAAGCAAGATTCTTAGAGATGATCTCGAGATTGGCATGCAGTGGCAATGATCCGTGGATTGGTTATATTTGGTGCGCAGTTAGGTTCATGCTCAATATGCTTTGGTACATACAAGATGGTTAGTTTCTTGGAAGCTAACATAAAGGTTGGTTTGTTACAAACTAACACAAAGTATCTCGTTAACTCGCTTTGGTGGACATGCTCGTGGAAAGGAGAAAGTATGTGATCAGTTATTTAAATAAGCAATTGACTCGGCTGGAGTTTAGATACGAAGATGAAGACTATGGTTCTGCTAAGGTAATGCTTAGGCAAACGCATGGAGGCTACTGTGGTAGTTTCATTTGCTTATCGAGTAGTTATGGATGTCAACCCTAACGGATATGGTGCGAAACTTGGAGTTAGTGGCTCATAATAGTGGAACATTAACTTAGGTGGAGCAAGGTAGGCCGAGATGGATCTGCGCTCATGGTGGAGCAAGTTTCAAGAGGTAGCGAAGGCTCAAAGGCACATAATGACTGTAACTAAGTTCGATTGGTAGCATATGGACAACGATCGTGTATGGTCTGATTGAATTGGCATGCAATACACCTAGAATGGTGTCAATCAATGTGGAGTTGTGAACATAAAGGAGTAAGGTGTTTCTCAAGATGTTGCATAACGGATAATCATATGATGATAGTTGTTGAGATGGTCATATTTTTCACCGTGGTGGAGAATTGTACAATAACCGGTAGGTTAGATTGTTAAGTCTGAGTTGGTGACGTTAAAGTTTGGTTTGCTCTCTTCTGGTGAAGGTTCTATGGAACAATTTGGATGAACTACATTTCGGTTTGATTCCTATTGAGGATATGTAGGCAACCAGTGATGGTGCAATCGATGTTCAGAAAATGGAGGGATAAAAAGTTGATCGTCTCATGCATGAATGCATGATCTGAAGTGGAGAATTGTAGGGAAACGTAGGTTTCCTATTTTAGGTCAAAAAAAGACTAAGTTCTAGAAGATTCTGGAAAGGCTCCGTTTGGGAAATGTAGCTAGTTTAGGACAGCTTCCATATATAAGATGGGTTTCCTAATTGACCATGGTTTCCTTGGGAACCAAGTTTGTGACTCCTATATAAGGAGGTCTAGGCTAAGTGTTTTAGTCATGCAATCCTCAATGTAAATCTCGTAGAGATGTGAGGGATTCATCCGACCTATTGAGGTGGTTATGTGAGAGACCTAATGGTGGAAGGAGTACATCATGATGGTGTTTATGGGATACTTGTCGATGTTGGAAGATATGTCGTTATGGAGTATTCGTATGGGGATGTTGGTAAGACATCTTGTTGAGGAGAAGATCATCTTGGTGGTGCTGGATTAGATTATTGGTGTTGAGCTAAAGGCGTCCATGATAATCTATATCAGGATGTGCAGAGAAGATCGTCTTGTTGTGGTAGATAATGTGGTAAACATTATCTCGTATGGGTGAAGATGCTACTTTGGATCTTATAGGGTGCTTGTGAGAGTTCTTATGTTCGGTCACGTTGTGGTGAGTCGATGGATTGATTTAGTCGATCAGTTTTGTAATTCTCAGTGGTGATTCTATAATGAATAAAGAGGTCGTAGCCGTTTGGTGGATGTAGACAATATTACACACATTGTGTATATTATTGAACCACGTTAAATCCGTGAGTACTTTAATTCTTGTTGCTTTGTTTATGGCTTGCATCTATGTGGTTCTATTTCTCTTCTTATTATCCTAGATCATAGTAAGGTTCATGGAGCAATCCGAAAGATCAAGTGTTTCTTGTTAGCTAATATGGTTCCGCGAAATTAGCACGTAGAAGGCTCTGAACCCCAACATATACTTCATAAAAGATTTTTAATATTGTTAGAGAACTTCTGAATAATGGATGTTCACAGGAAACAAACACAAAAACGATAACAAAAGTTTAACTAAAATTCTAAATAGGAAATTTATATTGCTCTAGACTGGATATGAATCCTATTATACGGCATGTACCAAAAGGTTTACAATATAGAAGAAAACATAGAAATCACCAAATGCAACATAGTAGCTCTTTCAACATAACTCTACACTTCGCCCTCCAGCATTTGATAACGAATATATGATTCTCTTGGACTTGCATTCTTTGGGTCATATAGTACTAAATCACTGCTAGTCTTAAGTAGAATCTTACCATTCTTGAAAGACCACATCGTACTAGAAAGAGAATCGTCCACCGATCTTAGGGTGACGGAAATTTTTTTAGACCAAGAATCCTTAACTCCATACTCCTGCATCACCCACACATAAAATTGAATATTATTGTTATCAGCATTAACCAGTAGACAAACAGACTCATCCCACTTTCTCACAGTGAATTTCTGCTTCTTCACCAGAGGTTCTTCTGGTAGTTGCAATTCTTCTAGTCTCTCCTGGATGATGTCCAAGGAATAGATAGCCTTGGAGTTGATCGGGGTGTCGATTAACCAATGAAGAGATCCACAAACAATCTCCTCAGTCGACTCTGTATTTAAATTAAACTCAAAAGGGATGGTTTGAATAGATTTCCAAGAATTTGATCCAAGAGTATAAATATAGGCTAAACCATAACTGTCCCTTCTTCCCATCAAGACTTTCACCAACTTGTAATCGTCTATCTTGCAATCATAACCTAAAGCATAAACTAATGGAAACTGCAAGATGAAACTTAGCTTATATAAAGACAACTCTCTTTATTGATGTTTAGAAAATCTCTCAAAACTAAACACAAGCTCTAATCTTGCTCATATGATCAACCACAAATTTGGTGATCATATATATATATAACTATGAATTCCTTTTCCTAGTCCTATTACCTTATTACATGTCTTTCCTTTTCTTAGAACTAGATGACTTCTAATTCTCTTAGGATTACATCAATTTCCTAATCTTGTCCTAACCAACTTGTTAGTGACTTCTATGTTGAAGTTTAACCAACATTCTCCCCGTTAAGCTTCAACCTTACCCGTGACATATCTTGTACTCCAATCAATTGTCTCATTTCTTCAAAATTGATTCGAGCTAATGCCTTTGTCAATATATCTGCTTTCTGCTCAGTTCCTGGTATGTGTTCAACGTTGATGATCTCCTTCTCGATACATTCTCATATGAAATGATACCTTTTTTGAATGTGTTTCGTCTTCCCATGAAACACTGGATTTTTAGTGAGTGCAATTGCAGACTTATTATCAATCTTGATGAGAATTTTTTCAGGTTCTCTTCTTTTGATTTCACCCAACAGTTCTTGAAACCATATTGATTGTTTAGCTGCTTCTGTTGCAGCCATAAACTCAGCTTCACAGGATGAGAGGGATACAGTGTCTTGATTCTGTGAACACCATGTAATAGGTGCTTCTCCTAGATAAAATATATGACCGGTTGTACCTTTTCCATCATCTTGGTCAATATTATGACTGCTGTCACTATACCCAACAATTCCTTTTGATCCTCCTCGACCATACTTTAATCCACAACTGATTGTTCCTCTTAGATATCTCAATATCTGCTTTATTACATCACCATGAGACTTGCGTGGACTCTGCATATAACGGCTTGCTACTCCCACAGAGAAAGCCAAGTCTCGTATTGTGTATAACAAGTATCTAATGCATCCAACATTTCTTCTATAACTCGTTGGATCAATCTCAGCTTCTTCTTGTGCCTTTGAAACTTTAAGTCCAAACTCCATTGGTATCTTAGTTGGATTACAAGTTTCAAGTCCTGCTTCTTTCAGAATTCTCCTTGCATAAGCTTCTTGTTTAATCTGAATCCCATCTACTCATTGATGGACTTCTATGCCAAGGTAATAAGTGAGTTTTCCGAGGTCTGACATCTCAAACTTTGATGACATTTCTCTCTTGAACTCATTGATCACCTTAAGGGAGTTGCTAGTCAAAAATAGATCATCTACATAGACTGCAATCACAAGAAGCGTTCCCTTTTCTTCTCTTCTGTATACTGATGTTTCTTTAGAGCACTTAACAAATCTTATTTCTCTTAAGATTTGATCTAACTTTGTATTCCAGGCTCGAGGAGCTTGTCTTAGACCATATAGAGCTTTTGATAACTTATAAACCTTATGCTCTTGTCCTTTTACTTCAAAACCTTCTGGTTGTTCAACATACACATCTTCTCGCAATTCACCATGTAAGAATGCTGTCTTAACGTCTAAGTGGGTGAATTTCCCATGAGTTTGATGTTGCTTCTGCTATTAAGAGACGAATTGTCTCTAGTCTAGCAACTGGTGCGAAAACTTCATCAAAGTATATGCCTGATTCTTGAACGTATCCCTTAGCTACAAGTCTTGCCTTATATTTGTTGACAGTACCATCAGTATTCCGTTTTATTTTGAAGATCCACTTAAGACCAATCACTTTTACCCCACCTGGCTTATCAACTAGAAACCAAGTCTTATTTCTGTTGATTGAAATAATTTCTTCTCTACATGCTTGTGTCCATTTAGTCGAGACCTTTGCTTCCTGAAAATTCCTTGGTTCATCATTAACAGAAAGTAGCATTATCTCACATTCTTCTGCAGCTTGAAGAACATAATCCTCCAGATACTGTGGCTTTTGTATCTGTCTTGTTGATTTTCGCAGTGGAATGGGTTGAGTTATTTCATCGATCCCTTCTTCTTCTTCTTCTTCTTCTTCTTCTTCTTCTTCTTCTTCTTCTTCTTCTTCTTCTTCTTCTTCTTCTTCTACTTCTTCGTTATTCTCAGTGTTTTCATTATTCTCTTCTTCTTCTTGATTAACATCATTGTTTCCATTGGTATTGATGATTATGGGTCCTTCGCCTTCATCAATTACTTGACCCCATCTCATGTGAAACATTCCTGGATCCCTACTTGTTCCATCATTAGTTTCTTTCCAGTTCCAGTTTGCTTTTTCATCGAATACCACATCTCGACTCACTATCACTCTTTTCGTTGTTGGATTGAATAATCTGTAAGCTTTGGATTCAGGCTCAATTCCTAGATTCACAAGAGTATGAGATCGATCATCCAGTTTCTTAAGAGTTGCAGAATCAACTTTTGTGTATGATTTGCAACCAAACACTCTTAAATGATCTATGTTTGGTTTTCTCTTTAGCAAACTTTCATATGAAGTCATGTCTTTCAGAGCTTTCGTAGGTATCCTGTTTATTAGGTATGTGGAGTGTCGTACAACTTCTCCCCATAGATAATTAGGTACCTGCATAGCCTTTAAAGAACTTCTTGTCATCTCCATTAGAGTCCCGTTTCTCCTCTCCACCACTCCGTTCTGTTGTGGTGTATATGGTGTAATAGGACCACATAAATCAGCATGAAGAGCTCTAATGGCTTTGAGGCTCTGAATGTTGTTGCTTTTGGAAAACCTTGACGCGTTTGTTTCCCAACTAAACATGATTCACAGATCCTTGATTCATCGTTTATCTGTGGTATCCCTCGAACCATCTTGTTCTGAGACATTTCCTTTAAAGTTCTAAAGCTTATGTGTCCTAATCTTGCATGCCATTTCCATGTATGATCTTCCAGTCTCATATTCAGACACAATGGCCTTCCAATCATGAGATTTATCTTGTAGAGTCTATTCTGTGAGCGTGAGACTCTAACTAAAAGCCTTCCACTTGGGTCATGAACTGTTAGATAATCTTGTCGCATTCTAACATCACATCCAACTTCTATAGCTTGTCCCAGACTCAGGATGTTGCTCTGTAAGTTTGGAATGTAATAGATATTTGTGACGATTTTTTATTCTCCTGTTTTACTTTGAAATAGGATTGATCCTTTCCCTTTGATCTCTATATAAGAACCATCTCCAAATTTCACTTTTCCTTTGATTTTCTCATTAAGTTCAGAAAAGTAGTGTCTCTTACCAGTCATGTGATTGCTGGCTCCATTATCTAAATACCAGATTCCTTCTTCTCCATCCTTTGATTCGTAGTTCTTTGGTATTAGTTTCCCTTCGTTTAAGAATACAACTTCGTGCATGAAAAGAGCTGTATCTGCTTCCCTTGTTTCATTTTTGTTTGTTTCTTCCATCTTTTGTATTCTTTCAGGGCATACAGAGGAGAAGTGTCCTGGTTTATCACATCTGTAACAAATAATGTTTGATCTATCCTTCTTTTCTTTCCCTTGGTTTTGATCATTCTGACTTGTTGTTCTATCTTGTGAGTTAAACCTTCCTCCCCTTCCTCGGCCTCTGTTTCCTCTACCACCTCTTCCACGACCTCTTCCTCTTGTCGCAGAGTTTTGTTGGTAAGAGTTTGTGTACAAGAGTTTTCCTTGAGTTTCTCCATTGTTTTCTTCATCAAGGATTCTCTCTTCATATGCTTTCAATCTTCCAATTATATCTTCATAGCTAGTCTTCTTTAAATCTAAGACTTGTTCGAGAGAACCTATGATATGAATATACTTGGATCTTGGTAAACTATTGAGAAACTTCTTTACCAGTTTATCTTCATCAATGGATTGTCCAAGTGACACAGCTTTTGAGGCTATCTCTGATAGCTTTCCTGCAAAGCTATCAATAGTATCAATGTCTTTTATCTTCACTCTTTGAAATTCAGACATTAAGGTTTGCAGATGGGCTTCTTTAACTCGATCAGCTCCGAGATTACGTGCCTTTATTGCATCCCAAATTTTCTTTGAAGTTTCCTGTTCACCAACTTGTAGAACAAGACATTCTGGTATTGCTTGAAAGAGTAATCCAATGGCAACATTGTTTTTGTCTGGGTCCAATGTACCAGGATCAATTGTTTCCCAAACTTTGTAGATTTTCATCAGTACCTTCATTCTCATGGCCCATACTGTGTAGTTTGTGGCGTTGAGGATTGAAACTTGTATTGATGGTGGCATGAACTATTTTGCACCCACAATGGTGGTTTCGTTTTCCATAGCTCAGAAACAAGCTCTGATACCAATTAATGACAACTGCAAGATGAAACTTAGCTTATATAAAGACAACTCTCTTTATTGATGTTTAGAAAATCTCTCAAAACTAAACACAAGCTCTAATCTTGCTCATATGATCAACCACAATTTTGGTGATTATATATATATAGAACTATGAATTCCTTTTCCTAGTCCTATTACCTTATTACATGTCTTTCCTTTTCTTAGAACTAGATGACTTCTAATTCCCTTAGGATTACATCAATTTCCTAATCTTGTCCTAACCAACTTGTTAGTGACTTCTATGTTGAAGTTTAACCAACATAAACGGCAAAGAAGTCTGACCAATACGAGTAGTACTCCTCACTCTCGTTCGCATCTTCACGCGGTGGTTCGGGAAGTATCTTGAACTCATTGGTTGCTGGGTTCCAAACACACAAGAAGAATTCGGTACCATCATAAAAACTTAAGCAAACTAAATACATGAAGTTTTTAGTATAACACCATGATCTGCAGATATGAATGGGTAATTCATATTAATAACACCATCTTTAAATTCATTAGTAGACGTTGCTGATGATAATGTATCGAAACTTATGGAGTTTAATCGAGAAAACTGGCTATTCTCCTCAAACTCATTAAACATGATATTATAGTTCTTCTTTTGGATATTAAAATGAAGATGCATTTTAACAAACTTGGGACTAGAAATTATATCTAACCAATTTTTGCATACACTTGCATACGAATGTGGATTTCACTGGTACTCCTAGAAGGATTCGAAGGTAGACGTCTTCCGGAACACTGGACATTTTTGCTTTTTTTGTTTTCTGTTTCTTGCGGTGGGTGTGATAAAGAGGAGTTAGGGTTTTTATTTATAGAGGTTAGAGTACTCAGACTGTTTATAGAAAAAGCTATTGAATCGACTAAATTAATGCGGGAAGATGGAGAGGTTTAATAATTTATTGCCTTAAACGTGTTTTCCGAAAAGAGAACCGAAACGTTAAGTCGGCATTGGAAGCTGAAAAGTGTAATTATACGTTTTGGGCCAAAGGAAATGCCACACGTCCCATACCCTGTTGAATTCTACGTTTTGGAGTCTTGAAAGCATTTCCAGAACCTTGTGTCGTTCATGACGATTCAACATATAACACGGGTGGCTCCTCCTTTGACTTCTCGAGCTATTATGGCTGCTTGGGAAACCCAATGATCTTTTAAACTCTCATTTTGCTTCTACTAATATGAATACAATTTCCCAACTTTTTGGCAATTAGACTAGTAAATGGAGGTGCATACTCACTCTGTTTGATACTGATACTGTTGCCAAGATTTTGGAAACAAGAATTTCCTTAAATGGTATTGAACATCTTAAGATGGCAACCACGGGCGGAGCCAAGGGTTGACTAACCCTGGCTCCGCCCCTAAAATCACCAAAATCATATAAAAGCCCTTAAACTTATAATAGATTTCGTATTAAGTCCACATAGTTTTAAAAATTTAGCCCACCTAGTGCGCACATTATATAATTATTACTTTTAGCCTCTCATTTTTCGAGTCCGGCTCCGTCACTATGGAAACCTATCCAAATGGGATCTTCTCCGTTAACTCTGCTCAGAAAGCAATTTTGAATGATAGTGAAATAACAGTGTTAACTTCCATTAGTTTTGGAACATTAACATACCACCTCGAATACGCCTACAAGATTGCTTTTCTATATATATACTAGAAATAACCCGTGCCGTAACGACACGGCATGAGACGATGTAATTTTTGGTCATAATGATTTAAATAAATACTATAAACCATGAGAAGACTTATTTTGGTCCACGAAAACTTGTAGTTATGAAAACCTTAGATATTTATCATCCAAATAATTATAAATTCGGTACTGCCTTGATCTGTGATAAATGTATTTGTTACATTATCCAAATCTCCTAAATTATTGGTGGTGCACTTTCAGGAAAAAAAACTACCATATGTATCCTCCTCCGTTTGAAGACCCTAATTGTAGCTTTGATAAGGATATAATTTGTATTTTATTTACTACATATAATTTAAATAAATTTTTGCTCGCATTAATTGTGATTTTATAAAACAAGTGAAAATCTGAAACTTGGCAAGGTTCAAAATTTTAGTACTAACAAAACCCTTTGGGTTTAATATGAACCTGTCAACTCTAGAATGCTTGCACGGTAATTATGACATCCAAAAGTTCCTCAAAAGTTTCTACTAATCATTGAATAGATGAGTTTGTCAAATAAAAATCGACAATGAAGGTACTCAACTTTAATCTTTGTGCACCTTTATTTCAGAAGTACGATTAGACTCTATTACAATTAACATGCATACACATTATTGTTCGAATTTTCTCTTGATGGTACCTCATCATCATCAACTAGTTCCCAAATGAAAAATAATTGTTTTTCTTCTTATGTTGATAAAGATTATAATGTTGTTCTTTCTTTATAGTTTCATGAAGGATGGCTAATTTATTACTGGCAATAACCTTAACAATACATCTTCTTAACTCCAAGAAATATAAATGATGGTCTTCATTTATTTATTTTTGTCACATTTAATGTTTTTTGTTTATGATCATAATGATGAGGAAATCTAATCAATGTATATTTATAATCGAAGGAGGTTACAAATCTTACAACCGTCGGATGTCTTTGGTTGGGATGAGACTGGAATGGTCGGATACAACGTTTGTCTCTCAAAATATTATCCGACCGTCCAAGCTCCAAAACCCCTTCTGTTTTGTATTATATATATTTTATTTTTTGTTGTTCTTCTTCTTTCTTTCTTAAACAACAATACTTATCTATTAGTGGGGTTTTGTTATCAAGCACAAGATAAAAACCAATTGATTTTAATATTGGAGAATGCAAATTTTAACAAATTTTTTCCAAATTTGTATTCATTGACACAAAGAATTGGAAATCTAATAAATAAAAATAAAGAAGTACTTATCAAGTCTGGATGACCGAGTCGAGTATTGGATATATTGTCCTTAAAAAAATTCATCTCCACATATAGTGCTCATGGTTTCATAGACGTTGTCTCCTCAGATACAACGATTACGAAGTTGCACTGCTATTCCGTTAGACCAGAAAAATGAAGGATTACCGTGCTCTCACACACAGCTCATCGACGTTACAAAACCTCGCTCATAAGCACTAGAAAATCTCTTGAAAAAATAATTATAAAAATTCTTTTTGACTAAAACAAAAAATACGTTTGTAACGAGGCAATGATGACTCAATAAGATGTCTTTTCATCAATAGATGACTTTCCATGTCTAATGACGACTCTCAATAAAACTTGTGCACTAAATATCTTACGGATGAAAAGACATGACCCAAACACGTATCTATTATCCTTTTAAATGAAAATCATTTTTTATCCGTATAAAAATAATTTTACTTGACATTTCCCGACATTAATATTATTTATCCTTTTTGTTCTACTTTACTCGCGGTATTCAATACATATTTATTGATTGTGACTTTTCTAGTAGAGTTTGGGATATGAGATTGATCATGACATCTGGAAAATGGTGCAAAATGTTCAATTTGATACTTGGTTAAGCTCAATTTCAATAATAATATTGTGAAAACTAAATGCTTTGATTGACAAACTTATCTGCACTGGTTTTGTTAATTCACTGAAAATCGTGGAAAGCTAGCTGGATTTCCAATGGTGTTTGAACAGGTTTAACTTAATATGTAACAGGTATTAGAACCCATCAAGGATGGGTTCTACAACCGGAAAATCTCTTGTAATATTAATAATAAGATCGAACTGCATAGTGATCAAAATCTATAAGTTCATTTGCCAAGTTGAATTTCAATACTTCAGGAGAGAAAACAATGAAGTTAGATTTTTTCCAACAACAACGCGAAATTGTGAGGAGGTCTGAGGCTAAAGCACTTCTGGATCGGTGGTATGGGCTAAAAGAATGATTCCCGAGTTTACACTTAGAAGGGGATTGCAAAAATGGTAAAAAAAAATTAATGTTATAAAGTGGAATACTAAGAACCCAATAGCTAATTGTTTGAATCTGCTTCCTCAGTTTCGTAATTGGAAGTGTAATTTTGCACACATAAATGCTAATCATGTAGTCAATGTTATAGGTAAATTTGTTCTTACTAGACAACATGTAGATGAATGGGAAGCTGAATATCTTGTAGGACCGCGTATAAAGGAGCATGGCCATCCTCATCAACATAACTCGAAGAAGTAGAGGCAGTATGGATTTTAGTGGATGCAAAATGGGCTTTAGAGAAGAATCGCATATATCTCAGCATTGAAATGACTACAAGAAGCTTTGATAATGTAAATGGCAAAGTCAGGCTATTTTTGAGGGGAAAGATTCGAAGAAAGATAAAAGATTTTTTTTTATTAAGTGTTTGATAAATAGATTCTATACAGACAAACTCTGTATATATATAGGACAGATGGAATACAAACATAACAGAATGAACGTTTGTGTTATAACAGTTGTGACTTTAGACAATTGTAACACTTGTGTGAAAGACACACTTATAATACAGAGACACACATGTGTATTACACTTACAAGTAATGAATTCTTACAGTATTCTTCAAGCTGATACTGATGTAAACAGAGAAGCTTGCTATTCAAAGAAAGAAATACAAGATGAACCAAATCTTTGGTAAACAGGTCAGCCAGTTGATCTGCAGAAGTAACGTAGCTCACCTTCGAGAAAATAGAACTGACCAACTCCCTAATAAAATGATAATCAAATTCTATATGCTTAGTTCTTGCATGAAATATTGGATTGGTTGCTGAGATTTTTACATATATATTATCACATAAAAGATTAGGTGGAGTATTAAGAGACACACCAATCTCACCCAATAAGAAAGATATCCAAACTACCTATGCTGCAGTGACTTCCAATGCTTTATATTCAGCTTCAGCTGAGGATTTTGATATAGTTGGCTGTTTCTTTGAAGACCATGACACTAGAGAAGAATCTAAGAACAAACACATGCATGAAGTAGATCTTCTGGTGTCAGAACATCCTCCCCAATCAGAATCAAAATATGCACAAATTAAAGTAATATCTCCTGCAGAAAGTAAGACTCCAAAGCCAAGAATACCTTTTAAGTATCTCAGAATTTTTTTAGCCAGTTGTTTGAGGGTGAAAACAGTTTCTACTGGTTTCGGTAATTTCGTGTGATGTGGGTGAAAAACAAATCTAAACCATAAACAATATAATGCAAGAGAGTACTTTAGATTCGAGAGATCAATCTGTACAAGTTCGGCCTAAACCAAGAAATGGTCGTTCCAGACTTACTTCGGTCACAAAGTGGAGGAGAAGGGTTGGTTTTGGGAAGGGAAGCAAAGAGAGTGTTGAGACCAGGATAGTTGATTCTGGAAGAGTAATTGGTTTGTGACTTGTATCAGAAAGTGGGAAGCTAACAGATGGGAAAGCTAGCAAACGTTTTCTGATTGTTGTATGCTCCTGACCAGAACTTGTCGTTCGGTGGAAATAGGTAATGCCTATTTATACAAGTCGAAGTGAAACATACTCTGGTCTCATTAAGAAATGGAGAATGGGTGAGTAAATGAGAGGAGGTGGTAACCGGTAATTCTTGGAATTTATGTTCCATAAAAGAAAGCATTTCATCATTACTCCCTGTATTTACTAACCGCATAATCCTTATGACACTTTCTAATAACGAGCGTAGTGTACGCCGCACGCTGTAAACCAACAAACCAATACCCAATGAGCATCCCCCAGTTTGTGACATGTGTTGATGTCACGAATATTTTCGTGGAAAACATGTAGCATGTTGTTGTTGTCTGGCAAGTTGAGCTTGGGAGACTTGCCGGCTCCGTAGTGACCTTCAACGGTTGAGATTTTGCATCTTAAGAAGAAGGTAGCCGTTGATTATTGCAACCTTTCATTTGGTATCCAGTGGAAGGAAAGTATGATCAGTATGGCTTTAATATGTCCCAGTTTAGGCGCGGCCAAAATTTAGGGTTTTGGCTTTGTTTAGGCGCGACCAAACTAGGGCCAAAGGTTTCCATGCGTTAGCTGGTAACCTTGGACGGCTCAGATCTGCATCTTAGATGAAAAAGTGGCCGTAGATTGTTGCAGGCCTTCGTTTTGGTAGCCGCATAGGGAAGGACGGCATGGTGGTTGGCATGCCATTGGCACATGTGGCATGACATTCCTTGGCGCGGTTTGGCGTGGCCAAAACTAGGGTTTTGGGCCAAAGGTTACCATGCGTTGTTTGACGACCTTGGACGGCTAGGATTTGCATCTAGGATGGAAGGGTGGTTGTTGATCGTCGCACGCCTTCGTTTTGGTAGCCGCATAGGGAAGGCCGTCATGGTGTGGAGCGGCAAGGTGGTTCGCATGCCATTGGAACATGTGGAATGGCATGCCTTGGCGCGGTTTGGCGTGGCCAAAACTAGGGTTTAGGGCCAAAGGTTACCATGCATTGTTTGGCGACCTTGGACGGCTAGGATTTGCATCCAGGATGGAAGGGTGGCCGTTGATCGTCGCACGCCTTCGTTTTGGTAGCCGCATAGGGAAGGTCGGCATGGTGGGTTCAAGACCAATGGCGCGGTTGGCTTGGCATAGTGAGGCCAAGGGTTTAGTACGAGCGGCTTGGCATGGTGGGGCCAAGGGAAGGTGCGGTTGGCTTGGCATGATGGGGCCAAGGGTTTGGCATGCCATTGGCGTATGGTGCGGCTACCATGGTTGGGTCCAAGGAAAGATGCAGTTGGCTTGGCATGGTGGGGCCAAGGGATTGGCATGCCATTGGCGCATGGTGCGTCTAGCATGGTTGGAATGCTTTAGCGCGGTAGACGTGGCTGACATGGTTTTCCATTGGCACAGTGGTGCGGATGGCATGGTTGGCATGCCTTGGCGCGGAGATGTGGCTGACATGGTTTGCCATTGGAACAGTGGTGCGGCTGGCATGATTGGCATGCCTTGGCGCGGATATGTGGATGGCATTGTTTGCCATTGGCACAGTGGTGCGGCTGGCATGGTTGGCATGCCTTGGCGCGGAGATGTGGCTGGCATGGTTTTCCATTGGCACAGTGGTGTGGCTGGCATGCCTTGGCGCGAAGATGTGGCTGTCATGGTTTTCCATTGGCACAGTGGTGCGGCTGGCATGGTTGGCATGCCTTGGCGCGGTAGCATGAGAATTACGGTTTGGTATGCACGAAGATGATGTCGGTCAATACTAAGGGTTCTGCCGTGGAACATGACACATGTATATAAAAAAAGGTACCCTGGTAATTCTTACGTAGGTATGTTGAATGATTCAATAAATGCGCTAGTGGTTGTAGTGACGTCATGTCATATGTAAGGTTTTACGATTTTAACCCTAAGCTAAAAACCACCATCAACATTAAGTCCTCTGCTTAGCTCGGAACAAGAGCAGTGCTGTGAGGTAAGCATAAGATAGTGACAAACCAGGAAAAAATCGAAATGGAAAGTCATGAAAAGATGGTCAGGAAGACCCAACTAACCTTTTTAGAGAGGTAAGAAGAATTCGTGATTCTTGTGTTGGCAGCCTTGCTTAATTTCTACTCGTGGTATTGCTGACTAGACCTTGAAATGGTAAAGGCGGTTGCTGGTTGAGATGCAGACTATCGGCTTGGCTTGGTCACACGTCATCTTGGATGGGCTAGGGAACGAGGAGGTGCTGGATTAGCGAGTTGTCGGTGTTGGTGCGGCTTAATCGGATCCGCTGGCATTGGTCGGCTTGGAATGCGAGTCGCAGGCATTGGTCGGCTTGGAATGGGAGCCGCATGCGTTGGTCGTCTTGGAATGGGAGTCTTCAGCATTGGTCGTCTTGAAATAGAGCTGCTTGCGTTGCTCGGCTTGGAGTGGAGCTAGCTTGAGTTCCTTGGAAGGATGACCAATGGCTTCAGTTCCGTGGAACGATGACGACCGACTTCAGTTTCATGGGATAACGACAACTTCCGGATCGGTGGTATGGGCTAAAAGAATGATTCCCGAGTTTACACTTAGAAGGGGATTGCAAAAATGGCAAAAAAGTTTTAATGTTATAAAGTGGAATACTAAGAACCCAATAGCTAATTGTTTGAATCTGCTTCCTCAATTTCGTAACTGGAAGTGTAATTTTGCACACATAGATGCTAATCATGTAGTCGATGATATAGGTAAATTTGTTCTTACTAGACAACATGTAGATGAATGGGAAGCAGAATATCTTGTAGGACCGCGTATAAAGGAGCATGGACATCCTCATCAACATAACTCGAAGAAGTAGAGGCAGTATGGATTTTAGTGGATGCAAAATGGGCTTTAGAGAAGAATCTCATATATCTCAGCATTGAAATGACTGCAAGAAGCTTTGATAATGTAAATGGCAAAGTCAGGCTATTTTTGAGGGGAAAGATTCGAAGAAAGATAAAAGATTTTTTTTATTAAGTGTTTGATAAATAGATTCTATACAGACAAACTCTGGATATATATAGGACAAATGGAATACAAACTTAACAGAATGAACGTTTGTGTTATAACAGTTGTGTCTTTAGACAATTGTAACACTTGTGTGAAAGACACACTTACAATACAGAGACACACATGTGTATTACACTTACAAGAAATGAATTCTTACAGTCCTCTTCAAGCTGATACTGATGTAAACAGAGAAGCTTGCTATTCAAAGAAAGAAATACAAGATGAACCAAATCTTTGGTAAACAAGTCAGCCAGTTGATCTGCAGAAGTAACGTAGCTCACCTTCGAGAAAATAGAACTGACCAACTCCCTAATAAAATGATAATCAAATTCTATATGCTTAGTTCTTGCATGAAATATTGGATTGGTTGCTGAGATTTTTGCATAGATATTATCACATAAAAGATTAGGTGGAGTATTAAGAGACACACCAATCTCACCCAATAAGAAAGATATCCAAACTACCTATGCTGCAGTGACTTCCAATGCTTTATATTCAGCTTCAGCTGAGGATTTTGATATAGTTGGTTGTTTCTTTGAAGACCATGACACTAGAGAAGAATCTAAGAACAAACACATGCATGAAGTAGATCTTCTGGTGTCAGAAAAGCCTCCCTAATCAGAATCAAAATATGCACAAATTAAAGTAATATCTCCTGCAGAAAGTAAGACTCCAAAGCCAAGAATACCTTTTAAGTATCTCATAATTTTTTTAGCCAGTTGTTTGAGGGTGAAAACAGTTTCTGCTGGTTTCGGTAATTTCGTGTGATGTGGGTGAGAAACAAATCTAAACCCTAAAAAATGTAATGCAAGGGAGTAATTTAGATTCGAGATATCAATCTGTACAAGTTCGGCCTAAACCAAGAAATGGCCGTTCCAGACTTACTTCGGTCACAAAGTGGAGGAGAAGGGTTGGTTTTGGGAAGGGAAGCAAAGAGAGTGTTGAGACCAGAATAGTTGATTTTGGAAGAGTAGTTGTTTTGTGACTTGTATCATAAAGTGGGAAGCTAACAGATGGGAAAGCTAGCAAACGTTTTTGATTGTTGTATGCTCCTGACCAGAACTTGTCGTTCGGTGGAAATAGGTAATGCCTATTTATACAAGTCGAAGTGAAACGTACTCTGGTCTCATTAAGAAATGGAGAACAGGTGATTAAATGGGAAGAGGTGGTAACCGGTAATGCTTGGAATTTATGTTCCATAAAAGAAAGCGTTTCACCATTACTCCCCGTATTTACTAACCGCATAATCCTTATGACACTTTCTAATAACGAGCGTTGTGTACGCCGCACGCTGTAAACCGACAAACCAATACCCAATGAGCATCCCCCAGTTTGTGGCATGTGTTGATGTCACGAATATTTTCGTGGAAAACATGTAGCATGTTGTTGTTGTCTGGCAAGTTGAGCTTGGGAGACTTGCCGGATCGGTAGTGACCTTCAACGGTCGAGATTTTGCATCTTAAGAAGAAGGTAGCCGTTGATTATTGCAACCTTTCATTTGGTAGCCAGTGGAAGGAAAGTATGATCAGTATGGCTAATATGTCCCAGTTTAGGGGCGGCCAAAATTTAGGGTTTTGGCTTTGTTTAGGCGCGACCAAACTAGGGGCAAAGGTTTCCATGCGTTAGCTGGTAACCTTGGACGGCTCAGATCTGCATCTTAGATGAAAAAGTGGTCGTAGATAGTTGCAGGCCTTCGTTTTGGTAGCCGCATAGGGAAGGCCGGCATGGTATGGCGCGACAAGGTGGTTGGCATGCCATTGGCACATGTGGCATGACATGCCTTGGCGCGGTTTGGCGTGGCCAAAACTAGGGTTTTGGGCCAAAGATTACCATGCGTTGTTTGGCGACCTTGGACGGCTAGGATTTGCATCTAGGATGGAAGGGTGGCTGTTGATCGTCGCACGCCTTAGTTTTGGTAGCCGCATAGGGAAGGCCGGCATGGTGTGGCGCGGAAAGGTGGTTCGCATTCCATTGGCACATGTGGCATGGCATGCCTTGGCGCGGTTTGGCGTGGCCAAAACTAGGGTTTGGGGCCAAAGGTTACCATGCATTGTTTGGCGACCTTGGACGGCTAGGATTTGCATCCAGGATGGAAGGGTGGCCGTTGATCGTCGCACGCCTTTGTTTTGGTAGCCGCATAGGGAAGGTCGGCATGGTGGGGTCAAGGTCAATGGCGCGGATGGCTTGGCATAGTGGGGCCAAGGGTTTGGTACGGACGTCTTGACATGGTGGGGCCAAGGGAAGGTGCGGTTGGCTTGGCATGGTGGGGCCAAGGGTTTGGCATGTCATTGGCGCATGGTGCGTCTAGCATGGTTGGGTCCAAGGCAAGGTGAAGTTGGCTTGGCATGATGGGGCCAAGGGATTGGCATACCATTGGCGCATGGTGCGGCTAGCATGGTTGGCATGCCTTGGCGCGGTAGACGCGGCTTGCATGGTTTTCCATTGGCACAGTGGTGCGGATGGCATGGTTGGCATGCCTTGGCGCGGAGATGTGGCTGACATGGTTTGCCATTGGAACAGTGGTGCGGCTGGCATGATTGGCATGCCTCGGCGCGGATATGTGGATGGCATTGTTTTCCATTGGCACAGTGGTGCGGCTGGCATGGTTGGCATGCCTTGGTGCGGAGATGTGGCTGGCATGGTTTTCCATTGGCACAGTGGTGCGGATGGCATGCCTTGGCGCGGAGATATGTCTGGCATGGTTTTCCATTGGCACAGTGGTGCGGCTGGCATGGTTGGCATGCCTTGGCGCGGTAGCATGAGAATTACGGTTTGGTATGCACGAAGATGATGTCGGTCAATACTAAGGGTTCTGTCGTGGAACATGACACATGTATATAAAAAAAGGTACCCTGGTAATTCTTACATAGGTATGTTGAATGATTCAATAAATGCGCTAGTGGTTGTAGTGACGTCATGTCGGATGTAAGGTTTTACGATTTTAACCCTAAGCTAAAAACCACCATCAACATTAAGTCCTATGCTTAGCTCGGAACAAGAGCAGTGTTGTGAGGTAAGCATAAGATGGTGACAAGCCAGGAAAAAATCGAAATGGAAAGTCATGAAAAGATGGTCAGAAAGACCCGACTAACCTTTTTCGAGAGGTAACAAGAATTCGTGATTCTTGTGTTGGAAGCCTTGCTTAATTTCTGCTCGTGGTGTTGCTGACTAGACCTTGAAATGGTAGAGGCGGTTGCTGGTTGAGATACAGACTGTCGGCTTGGATTGGTCACGCGTCATCTTGGATGGGCTAGGGAACGCGGAGGTGCTGGATTAGCGAGTTATCGGTGTTGGTGCGGCTTGAGCGGATCCGCTGGCATTGGTCGGCTTGGAATGCGAGTCGCAGGCATTGGTCGGCTTGGAATGGGAGCCGCAGGCGTTGGTCGGCTTGGAATTGGAGTCGTCAGCATTGGTCGTCTTGAAATAGAGCTGCTTGCGCTGCTCGGCTTGGAGTGGAGCTATCTTGAGTTCCTTGGAAGGATGACGACCGGTTTCAGTTTCATGGGATAACGACAACTTCTGGATCGGTGGTATGGCCTAAAAGAATGATTCCCGAGTTTCCACTTAGAAGGGGATTGCAAAAATGGTAAAAAAAATTTAATGTTATAAAGTGGAATACTAAGAACCCAATTACTAATTGTTTGAATATGCTTCCTCAGTTTCGTAATTGGAAGTGTAATTTGCACACATAAATGCTAATCATGTAGTCGATGTTATAGGTTAATTTGTTCTTACTAGACAACATGTAGATGAATGAGAAGCAGAATATCTTGTAGGACCGCGTATAAAGGAGCATGGCCATCCTTATCAACATAACTGGAAGAAGTAGAGGCAATATGGATTTTAGTGGATGCAAAATGGGCTTTAGAGAAGAATCTCATATATCTCAGCATTGAAATGACTGCAAGAAGCTTTGATAATGTAAATGGAAAAGTCAGACTATTTTTGAGGGGAAAGATTCGAAGAAAGATAAAAGATTTTTTTTATTAAGTGTTTGAATAATAGATTCTATACATACAAACTCTGTATATATATAGGACAGATGGAATACAAACATAACGAATGAACGTTTGTGTTATAACAGTTGTGTCTTTAGACAATTGTAACACTTGTGTGAAAGACACACTTACAATACAGAGACACACATGTGTATTACACTTACAAGTAATGAATTCTTACAGTCCTCTTCAAGCTGATACTGATGTAAACAGAGAAGCTTTCTATTCAAAGAAAGAAATACAAGATGTTCCAAATATTTGGTAAACAAGTCAGCCAGTTGATCTGCAGAAGTAACGTAGCTCACCTTCGAGAAAATATAACTAACCAACTCCCTAATGAAATGATAATCAAATTCTATATGATTAGTTCTTGCATGAAATATTGGATTGGTTGCTGAGATTTTTGCATAGATATTATCACATAAAAGATTAGGTGGAGTATTAAGAGACACACCAATCTCACCCAATAAGAAAGATATCCAAACTACCTCTGCTACAGTGACTTCCAATGCTTTATATTCAGCTTCAGCTGAGGATTTTGATATAGTTGGCTGTTTCTTTGAAGACCATGGCACTAGAGAAGAATCTAAGAACAAACACATGCATGAAGTAGATCTTCTGGTGTCAGAACATCCTCCCCAATCAGAATCAAAATATGCACAAATTAAAGTAATATCTCCTGCAGAAAGTAAGACTCCAAAGCCAAGAATACCTTTTAAGTATCTCAGAATTTTTTTAGCCAGTTGTTTGAGGTTGAAAACAGTTTCTGCTGGTTTCGGTAATTTCGTGTGATGTGGGTGAGAAACAAATCTAAACCCTTAACAATGTAATGCAAGGGAGTACTTTAGATTCGAGAGATAAATCTGTACAAGTTCGGCCTAAACCAAGAAATGGCCGTTCCAGACTTACTTCGGTCACAAAGTGGAGGAGAAGGGTTGGTTTTGGGAAGGGAAGCGAAGAGAGTGTTGAGACCAGAATAGTTGATTCTGGAAGAGTAGTTGTTTTGTGACTTGTATCAGAAAGTGGGAAGCTAACAGATGGGAAAGCTAGCAGACGTTTTCTGATTGTTGTATGCTCCTGACCAGAACTTGTCGTTCGGTGGAAATAGGTAATGCCTATTTATACAAGTCGAAGTGAAACGTACTCTGGTCTCATTAAGAAATGGAAAACGGGTGAGTAAATGGGAGGAGGTGGTAACCGGTAATGCTTGGAATTTATGTTCCATAAAAGAAAGCGTTTCACCATTACTCCCCGTATTTACTAACCGCATAATCCTATGACACTTTCTAATAACGAGCGTAGTGTACGCCGCACGCTGTAAACCGACAAACCAGTACCCAATGAGTATCCCCCAGTTTGTGACATGTGTTTATGTCACGAATATTTTCGTCGAAAACATGTAGCATGTTGTTGTTGTCTGGCAAGTTGAGCTTGGGAGACTTGCCGGCTCGGCAGTGACCTTCAACGGTCGAGATTTTGCATCTTAAGAAAAAGGTAGCCGTTGATTATTGCAACCTTTCATTTGGTAGCCAGTGGAAGGAAAGTATGATCAGTATGGCTTTAATATGTCCCAGTTTAGGCGCGGCCAAAATTTAGGGTTTTGGCTTTGTTTAGGCGCGACCAAACTAGGGCCAAAGGTTGCCATGCGTTAGCTGGTAACCTTGGACGGATCAGATCTGCATCTTAGATGAAAAAGTGGTCGTAGATTGTTGCAGGCCTTCGTTTTGGTAGCCGCATAGGGAAGGCCGGCATGGTATGGTGCGGCAAGGTGGTTGGCATGCCATTGGCACATGTGGTATGGCATGCCTTGGCGCGGTTTGGCGTGGCCAAAACTAGGGTTTAGGGCCAAAGGTTACCATGCGTTGTTTGGCGACCTTGGACGGCTAGGATTTGCATCTAGGATGGAAGGGTGGCTGTTGATCGTCGCACGCCTTCGTTTTGGTAGCCGCATAGGGAAGGCCGACATGGTGTGGCGCGACAAGGTGGTTCGCATGCCATTGGCACATGTGGCATGGTATGCCTTGGCGCGGTTTGGCGTGGCCAAAACTAGGGTTTGGGGCCAAAGGTTACCATGCATTGTTTGGCGACCTTGGACGGCTAGGATTTGCATCCAGGATGGAAGGGTGGTTGTTGATCGTCGCACGCTTTCGTTTTGGTAGCCGCATTGGAAAGGCCGGCATGGTGGGGCCAAGGCCAATGGCGCGGATGTCTTGGCATAGTGGGGCCAAGGGTTTGGTACGGACGGCTTGGCATGGTGGGGCCAAGGAAAGGTGCGGTTGGCTTGGCATGGTGGGGACAAGGGTTTGGTATGCCATTGACGCATGGTACGGCTAGCATGGTTGGGGCCAAGGCAAGGTGCGGTTGGCTTGGCATGGTGGGGCCAAGGGTTTGGCATGCCATTGGCGCATGGTGCGGCTAGCATGGTTGGCATGCCATGGCGCGGTAGACGTGGCTGGCATGGTTTTCCTTTGGCACAGTGGTGCGGCTGGCATGCCTTGGCGCGGAGATGTAGCTGGCATGGTTTTCCATTGGAACATTGGTGCGGCTGGCATGGTTGGCATGCCTTGGCGCGGAGATGTGGCTGGCATGGTTTGCCATTGGCACAGTGGTGCGGCTGGCATGGTTGGCATGCCTTGGCGCGGAGATGTGGCTGGCATGGTTTTCCATTGGCACAGTGGTGCGGCTGGTATGGTTGGCATGCCTTGGTACGAAGATGTGGATGGCATGGTTTTCCATTGGCACAGTGGTGCGGCTGGCATGGTTGGAATGCCTTGGCGCGGTAGCATGAGAATTAGAGTTTGGTATGTACGAAGATGATTTCGGTCAATACTAAGTGTTTTGCCGTGGAACATGACACATGTATATAAAAAAAAAAGTACCCTGGTAATTCTTACGTAGGTATGTTGAATGATTCAATAAATGCGCTAGTGGTTGTAGTGACGTCATGTCAAATATAAGGTTTTACGATTTTAACCATAAGCTAAAACCACCATCAATACCAGTAAAAGATGTTCATCTGTAAGAGATTACATAAATTGTGAAACATATATAGTTTATACTGAAACTAATATCTGGTCATGTCATAGTAATATACTACAAACCAACCACCAAGTTTTTATACATAGTTACATCTAACAAAGGAACACTAGTCGATACTGACAATTTTGGACCTTTTGTAACTGGTGTTTTAGAAATCTTGTAGTCAACTAGATCATACTTCTGCAACATCTCAAAGGTTTAATTTTGCTGAGTTAATAAAAGATCCTTAGGTTTATTCATAAAGTTTGCTTCTATACCCAGAAAATAATGGAGAATACCAAGGTCCTTCACTGGATAAATCTTCAAAAAATATGATATAACCTGCTCACTGAGAGTAGTTAATGAACAAGCACAACCATTGTATCATCAAATTGATAGAGAAACAAATAATGGTCAACTATTGATATGAAAAATCCAAAATCTATCAAGGACCCACAAAATCTCTCAAACCAGGATTTAGGGGCTTGTTTGAGACCATACAAACTCCTTTTGAGTTTACAAACATAATTTGGATGTTGAGCATCTTCAAAACCTTTTGGTTGTACTATATAAACATCTTCCCCAAGAAAAACATGTAAAAAAGCATTACTAATATCCAATTGTCTTATAGAACAATTTCTAGTAATTGCAGTTGTTAATACGACTCTCACAGTTGTAGATTTTACCACAGGACTGAATGTCTCAAAATAATCCACTCCATCCATATGATTATATCGCTTTGCCACAAGTATGGATTTATATATTCCCATAAACCCATCGGCCTTAAGCTTAGTCTTAGATATCCACTTATTTCCCAATACATTGTAGCTTGGATCATTGGGTATTAAATCCCATGTATCATTTTCTTTTAGGGCTGTATTCTCATTCTTCATGGCCATTTGCCATTTTGGATTTTTGACTTATGTCTTATATGTCTTAGGTTCAATAATAGAAGTAACAGTAGAAGCAAAAGCAGAATAAAGTGGATACTTTACTATACGGTGTGAAAAAGTCAGATGATATTTATTTAGGCATAGAGACACCAGTCTTGGATCTAGTAGTTATCGAAGATATAGAAGCAGTAGAAGCATCAGTTGAAGTAGAAATCATATTTAATATATCAGTAGACACTACAAGAAAATTGGAATTTAGAGACTACCAGGATTTAGTTGGTACAGGACCATTTTGAGTGGTTGAAGCTCTATAACAGCCGACATGGCAACTGATACGCTCAGTGGGTAAAGACCGATTTGCTAAAGGTCTATACTAACGATTCCATTGGAACAAATATATTTCAACTTCAGTGAAGCGACTTAAGTTTTGGTTGGCACAATTTTTCCATAAGCACTGGTCGTCGTTGGTAGAGCATAAATTCTTTGTTGGTGAAATATATATCCCACAAGAATATCTGTTGTTTAAGACTTATACATTGTCGGTAGAGGTGGCCAATTATAATCCGTTGTCAGTTGATAATTAAAGCATTTAACCCACTGAATTTTAGTTGCTCTATGCGTTTGGCCATGTGGGTAAAGGATTTTATCCGCTTAATGTTTGGATGGTTAAGTGTTCTATCTACTTAATTTTCGTCGGTTAATGTGTTTATCTGCTAAATATCTAGTTGTTTAATAGTTGGTTGAGCGCTCTGGACACTAAAATTTCAGTTGCTTAAGGATTTCATCCACACAATAATTAGTCGGTGAAGTTCTGTAACCACTTTATTTATCACTGGTGAAGATTTTTTGCTATGAAATGTTTAGTTGGAAGGTGCTTTAGTCGTCGAATATGCAATTGGTGTCATTGACCATGGGCTTAAGCCTGTACAAATTGAGTTACTCAAGTGTTTCACTGTTACCAGTTGAGCTACTTAAGGTGTTGGTAGAGTATATATAAAAAGATTATTCAGTAATATTATAAAAAACCAAATCAACTTCAGAATTTCTTTTATTTAGATATTTGATTTTATTCATTGTTTTCAATCACTACAATTAGAACAGATTTGAATAATGATAAATTACTAAAAAAAAATTGGAACGTATTTATGTACTCGTATTCAAAATAATAATAGATTAAAAAGAAAAACTGACTAAAATACTACGAGACTTCCAAGGACATGCGAGACCCAGGATGTCATTGAGGGATTGGTAGCAGCTAAGAGCCAAGATCTGGGCGTATTATAACTGCAGCAGTGTAAGTCGTGTTGAATGAAATATTAGTTATCTTCCCATGTCTGCAAATCAAAATAATCAAAATAAGTAAGGTGAGAAAATGGAGGAGAGTTGTTATATAGTTGAAAGAATTTAATAGGTGTTCGATGTATCGAAAGTTTTAGGTTCTGAAATATCATCAAAACCTAACTCATTCGGATTCACTGGAACATTTTCCCAGTGATGCATGAAAACATGACTACGAATAGAAACATAAAAAAGCCTTTCCAGTCCTTTAACATTCAAAGTAATTATTGAGTTTGAGTAAAACGTAAACTACCTTGCTATATTTTTATGTTCCGTTCATCTTCTTGTCAAAGAATTGTGCTCCCTCATGAAAGCATCAGCCACATCACCTCTGCACAGAAAATCCCCGTAGTTCCCAAAGTTTAAGACAATGATGTCCTAAACTGAAGAGTTGATAAGGCAAGTGCCACAACAAGAACCACTTCTTAAACCTGTAATTATTCTTCACTCACATTAACGACTTCCTCAGTATGTATGACTAATAAACTGAAGGGAGACTAGAAACAACAGACTCAAAACAACAAGTAAAGGAGTTTTACTATTTCCTAGGGATGTAAAGATGATTGATTTCCTATAGAAACATCTTCAGAAGTAGAAACAAGTTCAGTGATAGTAGAGTTGCAAGAATTTGCATCAAACAGAAGCAATTCTCATTAAAAATCACATGAAGAAATATATATCTTCTTATTTTGTAGATCATAACATTTATAACCTTTATGAATTGGACTATATCCTAAGAAGACATATTTTGTACTCTTAGCACTTCGTTTATCTATTCTATATGGTTCCAAATTTGGATAACGACAACATCCAAAAACTCTGAAGAAGGAGTAGTCTTGTAATGTATTAAAAAGTACCTCATATGGAGATTGAAAGTGAAATCCTTTGTGGTAAGCCTGTTGATGATATATGACGCTATTAAGAATAAATTATACCAAAATGACTTTGTAAGAGAAGCTTGAAATGATAATGTGTTACCCATCTCTGTTATATGTCTAAGCTTGCGACCAGATAAACCATTTTGTTGATGCATACGAGGACATGAAACTCTATATATTATCCCAGACTGATCAAGAAACTCCTTAAACTGTCCTTTAACTAATTCCAGAGCACCATCACATTGAAAAAAGTTTATTGAAGTAGACAATATATTTTCAGTTGTAGTCTTAAAATACCGAAAACAAGCCAAATTTTCTTTTCTACAGTTCAATGGATAAATCCAATGATAGCTGGAGAAATCATCAATGAATATGATATACTACCTGAATCCAAAAGAGAAAGGAGTTGGAGTTGGACCCCATATATCACAATGTATTAAGTATAATGGTTTGTTGTAGTCCTTTTTGACAAAGACAGGGGAGTTTATGATTTTTGCCCAATTGACAAGCTTCACAAAGACATTCATCAGCTGAGTCCATTTGAATGGAAGAAGTAAAAACAATTTTGTTGAGAACCAAAGTAGAAGTATGATACTGTCTTATATGCCAAAGTGAATTATTGGACTTTGAAGTAGTTGCAATCAGAGCTAAAGAAGTACGTCCCTACATAGGGTATAAAGTTTTCTTATTTTTTCCTTCGGCTAAAATTTTTCTGGTCTCGATACACTTAATTTCATACCCCCACTCAAAAAATTCAACATACACTTTATTATTTTTTGTGAATTTAGCTATAGACAACAAGTTTTACTTTATGGTAGGCACATATAGAACATCATCCAGATGAAATTGACTGTTATTTGTATCAAGTACTATGTTACCTTCTATTTATATTTTTTTTCAATAGGCAGCATTATACCATCTCCAACTATCACTGTATCAGATCCAGTGTAAACTGTTGTATTTCCCAAAAGATGAACATCTTTAGTTAAGTGACTGGTAGCCCCTGAGTCTAGTAACCACATTGAAGCTACATTTGGATCCGAATTTATC
Organism: Papaver somniferum; assembly: GCF_003573695.1. Lineage (NCBI taxonomy): Eukaryota > Viridiplantae > Streptophyta > Magnoliopsida > Ranunculales > Papaveraceae > Papaver > Papaver somniferum. Next base: position 30,159,868 of record NC_039365.1, read on the forward strand.
ACTTCTACAGAATGAGATTGTATAGCAGAAAATGCTTGTTGCTAAGTATCAGATGACCCACTACCATCAGATGAACTTTGAGATGTAGATGTAGAATTATTAACTTTGTTAGGAATATACCTAAAATGACATTTGTATGCTCTGTAATTTTTTTTTTTTCAAAATCTGGCACTCTACTTGACTAAAACCACGCACAATATTCTTGTTCTTATCAGGCTTAGACTTTTATGTAGATACATTATGGGCATTATTGTGCTTAGCATAATATGTTGAATTTTGAGTCTCAAGAATTGACACGGACTCAATATCTTTTGCTCTAATCCATTGTTCATGATGTAAAAGTCTTGAAAACACATTAAGTGTAAATTCAGTATCTCTGTTGTGAGAAAATATAACAATTTTCTATATTCCGTTCTTAATCCTAATAAGGCATACATAACTGTTAGAGAATTACTCGGTCGAACTCATAAGTGTTGCTATCTCAAGCTTGTTGTCAAATTTAGTTGATCAAAACTATATCTTGGTTTCTATTCTACATTTATTCAAGTCTCAGATTAGGATAAAAGTGTGTAGTTGAGTACCAGACATCACTGTGTTCTACCGTTTGAAGGTGAAGAAGCCGAAGCTTTTGGAGAACTTCATTAACAAAATGTAAGTGAAGACTGAACCACCAATTTCTCAAGTTTTCACCTTTCTATCTATGAGACTATGTCGCATGACTAAATTAGACATCCGATGCATAATAGAAATTTCGAGTCAAGTTTACCTTATTAATCATTCTCGAAATATGTGAGTTGCACCTCTTAAGAAAGAGAAGAGCAGAAGTCTAGTCTCGAGCTATGGTTCCGTAGCTGGGTTTGCTCTCAGCCGATATGAGGATTTAAGCCCTTAGCATTACTTTAACTAGCTCTATGCTTTCTATTTTGTTGTGAACTTGATCGGGTAGCCTGAGGTTGTTGACTAAGCTTAAGAACATTTGTTCATACTTGATGAATTTGGTTTAGAACAATTTATTGTTTATAACCTAAATCGTGATTCAAGATCGTCATTTGAAAATATCCTGGAATAGTGATATATATGAGCCATTGACGTTATTTGGGAATGTTCAAATTGATTATTAGAGAGATACAAAACTACTATAAATATGGATACAGGACAGTACACGTACAAGCTTACATACTAGAACAACTGTTATAGGTTCGGAGTCATAGTACATGTACCCAGTACACGTACCGACGTAGATATAGTTCATCAATGACTTTTGGTGCACATACCTAGTATGCAAACCAAAAAGGTTCTGTTGACTCGAGAACTCAGGTTGGTACACATATCTAGTATGCATACCGGAAAAGTTTTGTGAAACTGAACTCATTTTGTCTTAAAGGTATACAAACCCGATACATGTACCATGACAAAATAACTCACGATCTGGAAGTAAGTACTACCTGGTACACGTACTTACCCTGTCGAATATTTTTAAATGTATCAGAATTATTTCTATGAGATAATCGAAATTTGAAAAACTCTCTATAAAAACACATCTAGACATATTTGATCACATCATAATTTATGGTTGTGACTCAAGATTAAAGTCTTAACATTTTATATGAAAATGATTAAGCTTATAGTTCTCCTGGCTAGTTACGGTTACCCCTTCATGGACAAGTCATTTTACACGGTTCGGTTACGGTTCATCCTAACCAGAGTGTATACTCTACTATGTTAATCTCAAGTCAAGTTTTTCGTCTAACGATGATTATTGTGAAAAACCGTGGGTCTAACAACCACACCCAACAATTCGTTTGGAAATCTGAATAAACAAACTCCAATATACTTTCAAGAGAATCAACTAGACAGTTAGACTCAATCTAGAGAAAAGTATATCAAAGAGTTTTGTATCTCGCTTTATCAATTCAATCTGCAATCAACAAATAGGAATTTGCGAGACCGATTGAATATAAGAGAATTAACTTGAACGGTACCAAAGACCAATGTTCAAGGATCAATCAATTTCAATCAACAACCAAAGGTTGTATTTCCCAATTGATCGATTCAACACACAACCTGTGATATTTCAATTATATAACAAAATATAATATGAAAAATAAATAACACACACACCAGAAGTTTTGTTAACGAGGAAACCGCAAATGCAGAAAAACCCTGGGACCTAGTCCAGATTTGAACACCATACTGTATTAAGCCGCTACAGACACTAGCCTACTACCAATAAACTTCAGACTGGATTGTAGTTGAACCCTAATAAATCTCACACTGACTCAAGGTACAATTGCAATCCTTACGTGTCTGATCCCAGAGGATACTACGCACTTGATTGCCTTAGATGATCTCACCCACAACCAAGAGTTGCTACGACCCAAAGTCGAAGACTTGATAAACAAATCTGTCTCACACAGAAAAGTCTATAGGAATAGATAAATCTGTCTCCCACAGAAATACCTACGAGTTTTGTTCCGTATTATGATAAATTAAGGTGAACAGGAACCAATTGATATACCAGACTTATTTTCCCGAAGAACAACCTAGAAATATCAATCACCTCACAATAATATTAACTGTATGGTAGCGAAACAAGATATTGTGGAATCACAAACGATGATACGAAGATGTTTGTGATTACTTTTTATCTTGCCTATCAGAGATTAAATCTCAATCCAATCTTAAAGAAGATCGTACTCAAACACAATAGAAACAGCAAGATCAGATCACGCAAATACAGAGAAAATAGTTGGCTCTGGCTTCACAATCCCAATGAAGTCTTCAAGTCGTTAACCTACAAGGTTTCATTAAAAACCTAAGGTTAAAGGAGAATCTTCTCTAGATTATGCAACTAGTATCACATAGGGGGTGTGGGGATTAGGTTTCCCAGTTGCTAGAGTTATCTTTTATATAGTTTTCAAACCAGGGTTTTCAGTCTAAGTTACCTTGGTAACAAAGCATTCAATATTCACTGTTAGATGAAAACCTGATTAGATTCAAGCTAATATCTTTTAACCGTTAGATCGAACTTACCTTGTTATACACAAATGAAATGTACCCTCATTTAGGTTTAGTAACCGTACCGAAACGTGTACACCATGTTGGCTCAACCGTAGTTAACCGAGGTTAGATATATGAATACTCTCATTTCAACCTTATTCATCTTCACCATAACTAGTTCAAATGACTCAAATGAAACTAGTTGAAGAGTTGTTTAATTGCTATATTCTCATAGAAATATACAAGAACACAATTACAGAAAAATCGGTTTGATTCACTCGAATAAATTCATGAACATTATAGCCACGGTTTGTAAAGAATGCATTCCTTAATATATAAATGTATTAGTTCATGAGCCAACCGATTTTAGAACTTTAACCACTCAAGTATGCAAACGGGTACGCATACTTAAGTAGTCGGTCTTATTTTGGGTTCGCCAGTTTGCAAACGGGTACGCATACATAGTACACTTCCAAGTCCCAGCAGAAATTACCGGATCTATACCTTACGCAAGTACGCGTAACGGTATGTGTACTTGGTACACGGAATTTCACAACCTCAAGTACGCATACGGGTATGCATACTTTAGTTCCGTCATGGATCAATACATGCAAGAATGCACACTATGTTTATAATCTAATGATGGTTAAGTATTATAAACTCTTATTTCAATCATTGAAACTTTCTTAGAGGATGACAATAGCCGTTTTCACACATTATTAGCATCAAAGCAATTTTCAAGTTATTAAAATAATCATAACGAAACATTCCAAGTCTACAACAAATGATTGTATCACACAAACCATGTAAGATGTTACTCGGCGATTTTCACATGATCAAGATGAACTTGATTGAAGCGAAAGCTTACCAACACATATTCCGAGAAATATGTAAGAGAGTTAAACTCATCTCGAAATCTCAAATGTATATAATAGAAAACTATATCGTAACACGACTTATGTATCAATATAAGATATAGAGCAGAAATAGAATTTCAAAGTGATAGATGAGTTTCAGTCTCCACATACTTTTTATTGATGAAGTTCCATAAGCTTTCCTTAGTAGTTCTTCGTCTTCAATTGATGAACGCCGTGAAGTCTAATGCTCAACTACACAATCTATCCTAGTTCGAGACATTTATAGTAGACTAAAAATCAAGACTTATAGTTTTGATCACTAACATTGAAAAACAATCTTGAGATAACAACGCTTGCGAGTTCGACTGAGCAATGCTCTAACATATTGATTGATTTATTCCAAAGATACCTTAGCTTAAATCTAAAGCAACCTTGATCTTGCAAGTCTATATAAGGAGAACCTCAAGCAACTGGGATCTTTGAATCCCTGACACTGTTCTTGTGTGTCCTAGTTGTAAACTAGAGTCGTCCTCTCCTTTAAAACCCTTTTAGGTTTAACAACTAAAAAGACTTTACCTAGGTATTTGTGAATCCAGGTCCAACTATATTTATCTTAATAGTTCATGTATCCTAATCTTGCTACTGATTGTTGAGCCTTTAGCTCCAACAGGCGAGGTAGATAGAAATCACAAAGTTTTTCATCTTAGACTTTGTTATTCCACATGTATATTCCTCGATAATGATTCTCTGTTGAAATTGGGGTAGTAATTACTTGTGAGGTGAATAATAATCTAGGCTGCTCTTCGGGAATCGTAAGTTCTGGATTTTGAGGTTTGCTGGACTTTGTCTATTGCAATCGATTCCTATCTCACCTTGATCTTTGATCAGAACGAAAATCACATATAGTCTCATCTGTGGGAGGAAAATTGGTTTAAAGTCTACAATTGAGTTGAATCAATTAATTTCACGGAGTCTTGCAAGATTCAAGAGACATAAGGAACACGACTTTAACTACATAGCGGTGACGGTAGATGCGGTCTCAACTACATTTTAGTCTGAAGTTTTGTTAATATGCTAGAGTCTGTAGCGGCTTAAACAGTTTGGTGTTCAAATATGGACTAGGTCCCGGGGTTTTTCTACATTTGTGGTTTCCTCGTTATAAATATTTCTGGTGTCTGTGTTATTTCCTTTTCCGCATTATATTTTTTATCTGTATAATTGAAATATCACAGGTTGTATGTAAATCAATCAAAGTAGATACGTCCATCGTAATTATTTGGATACGACTTGATAGGCCTTGGAAATTGATCTTTGGAATCTTCCAAGAACTCTCACGGTATAATCAGGTTCACGGACTTGTTTCCGAATACATATTAATTGTGAGAGAAAGAGATATAAACTCTTCATACAATTCCTGATTGAGATTCATCAAGTTGTAACTCTCGGAATTGTATTCGATTTTAGTCCATACATGTTGCATAAGAAAAAGTTGGTGGAGTATTTTGCTACCCTGCATTTTCAATAACCACATCAGATTCTTCCACTCTTTCCCCTATTGCCGCAAGAGAATCGGTAATGATTTTCAATTCATCAAAATACGCAGAGATGCTTTTGTTACCTTTTTTGATTGATTGTAGTTGAATTATAAGAAGAGATTTCCTTGCTGAAAATTGCTAAATAAACTTCCTCTCTAAGTAAACCCAAATCTCCCTTATTGTAGCAAAACCAATTATACCACGAGAAATTATTTCATTCAACGTAACATTCAAGCAAGACATTACAAATCTGTTCATCTTGCTCCAATGGAGATACAATGGATTTGATAAAGTTTCTCCACCAAGATCAAAAGTCACATGTATCTGGTTGATTAATACCTCCATCAACAAACTCAAACAAATCAGCAATGATAAGAATAGACTCAAAGTGATTTTTCCAAATTAAGTACTCCGAGCCATCCTCTTTAAGTTTTACAGAAACAAAATTGGTGATATTTTGAAATGGTAGTGTGGAAGTACTTCCAGCCATATCTTTATTGTACTAAGAAATGAGATAAGATGATTAGAAATTCTTGATCAGAACATAAATATCAAAGAATTGATTAGAATCATAAATCTTGATTCAAAATTATTAACAGATGAAAGAGAATCTAGATCTAGAAGTATCAAAGAAATCGAATTAACAAATTATAATTATTTTAAGAAATAATAGATGTTGATCTTAGAGATGTGAAGAAATTATAGTTGCAGCAGAATTTGTGTTAAGAGTTTTAGAGTATTGATCGGTTGAACCCACCAAGCGTTGGTATGTCAAGTTTGGTTGTCATATTTTAGTGAATCAAAACTCATGTTACGAGTCGCTTGATTATGTACTAGAGTTAAACTTCGTATAGGTTAGCTTGAAAGTATTAGGATATGAGACGTTACAAGTATTGCGAAGTCTTGAAGATGTGAAGAAGCAAGGAGCTACAACGACAACAATCATCCTTCCACTTGAGGTTAGTGACATTTAACTTGAACTGTTTCATTCCCTAACGTATCTTTCAAGTCGTGCATATTGAAAACATAATTGCGAAGCATATATGAACTCTAGATAAACATAGTATTAAGGAATACAATACGAGGTTTATTTCTTAACCATTAAACTTTGTAGATAAGACATCGCCATAATGATTTGAATGTTATTGTGATTATGTATGGGTATGAGGTGAGGATTTCATCCTAGGGAACAATGTTTACACGTGTTCTAAGGAAGTAAGTTCATAAAATTTTTTGTGAACCGAAAAAGAAATTGCAAGGAGTTATTGGTGTTGTTATTAATTGAATATCTTATGAAAAACTAGTATGTGTGATAGAGTATAACCGCTGACAACTCGTTGTGTTCTTGGTAGAACTATTCACAAAGTCCTGACTTATGCATTGGTATAACTTTTATTAGTAAAACCAATCTTAAGTAATCACCTGTGGTATGATCGGATTATGTCTGACCTTGGGGAAAGGGAACCGATCCTAGTAAGGGAAAGGGAACCGATCCTTGTAAGGGAAAGGGAAACGATCCTAGTAAGGGAAAGGGAACCGATCCTTGTAAGGGGTGCAGTACATCAAGGGGAACCGATCCTTGTATGGGGTGCAGCAAGGTTTATAGCAGAAAGGGGAACCGATCCTTTGGACATGTGCAACACATATGTTAGATACCATATATATGTGGGAAACCGATCCTAGTACCTAGTCAACCGAATATTTGGGAAGCTAGTGTGACTATGCGTAGTACTCACATGGAGGTAGAACCGAAACTTGTTTTGGTAGAACCGTTAAACCCATGATTGTGATTGAATGTTGGTTTGATCAATCACATAGTTCTTGAAAGTCAGATGAACCAATTCTAAACTTGTTTGGAAGTGTGGCAAATCGGTTTCAAGGTTGTAAGTGTGAAAAAGAACTTACAAAGTAAATATGTCGACAAACTTTGAACACGTGCTGTGAATGTTTATTTCTATAATTGTTCAAAGATATTCCTTAACGGATAAGGGAAGAGAATCACAGGATGGAAACATAAGTAAGTTAAGAATCTTTTAATTAAGGTTATTAATTTCATCTTGTAGGGAAATTACAGAATTAGTAATGTGCATTTACTAATTAGATTTTCCGAGAGATTTCGATCTTTATTTTTGGACAAAGTATTTCCAGGAATTATGGAAACTGAATTTGTGCTTTTAATGAATATCTTGAGAATATTTTCGGTTTTGGAAATTCCTTGGTGTCCAAACTTCCTTGTCTATAAATACACAAAGTTTTCCTTTCTAGTAAACTAATCCTTCGTAACAATAGATTTACTCTTTCATTGTTGTTACTGGTGTAGCCTCATATCGGAGAGGAGAGTAGTCTAATTAGGTGAAATCTCTTACGGCCGCTCAGTTTAAAGTCTTCTTTTGGATTGAGAAGCTCTAGCGCGAACCGTTGGTGGGAAACTAGAGGTTTATCTTTGTTTTCGATTGATTTGATTGACTAACGGTGGTTGAAATATGATTGCACCTAGTTTGTTTATTCTTGAGAATCTTCTCTTCTGATATAAGATTCACTCAAACTAGTTCAGAGTTTCGACAGGGATCTTTAGACTGTTGTTAGTTCTAAAGACGATCTTTTGATAATCCATTGTTAACAGACTTCGTTCTATGCGTGATTGATCACAAGTGATTGTGTGCAGGTTTTTATTGAAGATTTAAGAAGATTTGAAGACAAAGAAGATATTGAAGACCGGACTTGGGTTTTACAATCTTTGGTGTACACAATACTTGTTTCGGTAAAAGAGGATCCAATTAATAATCGATTTATCCTTGTGGTAGATTGGATTGATTAATTGAGTATATCGGCATCAACACGGTTCTTCGGATTATAGGTGTTGTTGGCTTAATCTTAATCGATTACCTTTGGGTTATTGAACATAAGATATATCTAAACCTGACGAAGGAGTTTATGTTGAGATAAACGGAAGAGCCTTTGTCCGACTCATATCACTTGGTTGAATAGAGTTGATACCAAATAGATTTCTTGTTCCTTTACTGTTTGGAATACGAACCAAAAGGATTGATCCAAGTACGTGACTTATTTATAAGTTGGAGGCGTGGGAATATAGACGGAACTAGGTGAACTATAGGGTTAGTTACTTGGTCTCAACTATACGAAGTTAGTGTAATTTTGTGTAGCGGCTTAATCCTGAGAGTACTCAATTCTGGACTAGGTCCCGGGGTTTTTATGCATTTGCAGTTTTCCTCGTCAACAAAATCTTGCTGTGTCATTTACTTTTATTTTCCGCATTATAATATTTTTATTATAATTAAAGTAAATTACACAAACGTTAATTATTATTTACTTGATAAGCAATCCTATTGTGTTTGGTTAAGTCCGAACCTTTGTATCAAGTAAACATACTTTGCTGTTGTATTGTCTCGATCTCGTATCCATAGACAATCACACGAAGTGTGAACCGATTAGTTGTATTGTCTCGACTCAGTCCATAGATAATCACTTTCGGAGATAGGACTTATAGGTAGGAAAAGTTTTATCTTGAGGTATATTTGGGTACCCTCGCCTTTTCAATTGGTATCAGAGCAGACAAACAAGAAAATATTTAACAATCTGTGTTTGATGTGATCCAACCTATAAGATATGGGTCAAAGTAAAGTTAAGCGAGAGCGAAAACTAAAGAAAGACTCATTTAACGTATCGCAAAAAGGTTTTGATTTTAAGAAATGCTTAAAAGGAGCTTCTTCATCAAGTTCTACTTGCTCGTCTGAGAATAAGTCTGAATGTCCTCTAGACGAGGCTAAGTTAAGCCCTGTATTCGAAATCAATGATTCAGACTCTGAAAATTATCTTTTTGATAACGAGAATTTTTTGAGTTCTATACTTGAGATTTCTGATGGAAGATCAAGTGTAAAAATATTTGAACTAAAGAAATTGAGCAAACAATTTCTTTTCATTTCTAGTGAACTTGTTTCAGCACTTAAAAGAGAACGAGATTTAACTTTAAAGTTTGAAAATCTCAATGAAAAGCATAACTTGCTGGAAGAAGAATCCTCACAACAATTGCTTATTTACAAAAAGGTATTTGAGGAAAATCAGAATGTTTGTAAAGCAATGAAAATTGAATTTGAAAGGATGCATCAAGATCAAAAGAAGTTTAGGGAAGATACTTCTCAACAAATATAGGGTCTTGAATAAAAACTTGCTGAATCCGATGCAAGGATTAACTCTCAACAAAAGAGTTTTGAAGAGAAAGAAAGTGAATCTCTCCCGAGAAAAACGCCTTGAGGTTGATCTAGCAAGTGCTCTTGATAAAATCAAGATGTTGGAAGAAGAAAATTTGTACCTTAAAAAGTTCAATGCCAGCTCAAATAATTTAACCTCAATGTTATAAGCAAGTAGAAATCGTCGTGATACACGAGGATTGGGCTATAAGGGAATATATGCTTCAAATATTAGCAAAGAGGTAAAATTTGTTAAAGCTACAAATTCTTCTCAATCAGAGGCTTCCACTGATGAAAACGATGCTCTTATTTCTTGTAAAGAAGAAAAGTCTGTCAAGCCTAAGAATAATGTTCAACCAGCAGCAATCAAAGAGAGTACTTCTGCTAATGTCAAGAAAGCAACAACGTTGAACAAGGATCAGAAGAAGAATAAGAAAACTCATCGTGCTCCAATGCAAGAGGATCCACAAAGAGGTAACATTAAAACTCATACTTCGTATATTTATACTAAGCATTGTTTTTATTATGGTCATAAAGGACACTTGCAATGAGTATGCAAAGTTCGTAAGATGCAAGATGCACTTTGTAGTGTATCAAACGAATTGGCTAAGTTTTCTCCTCATAAGAACTCAGATTGGTATTATCCTAAGTTTAGGCAAAAGAATTATTATAATGATAGTTCAAATTTTGCATATCACTCGACAAGGTCATTTCATAAAAGGCCAAATTATAGAAAGAGAGATGAGTTTTTAAATGCAAAAACAAGATCTGATTTTCCAAATTGGAGAAAGGGTGATTCGCAAAATGTTCAAAAGGACAATTATCCTAATGGTATGAAGGAGAAAGCTGCTCCTGTGAAACCCAACTCTAAATGGGTCCCTAAGTCCTCCATAGCAAAGAAGGGACCAAAAGTTAGTCACAAGAATGACTCTCAGCTGTTAATTGTTGGTGACAATAATTACAAGAGTCTTCTTGAAAGACTAAAGAAAGACATTATGTATGAAATCTCTTGTACTAGTAAAGGTTTTGATAATGACACTCTTCATCACAAGTCAAAGAAGAAAAACAAGAGATGGAACAAGAGAAAACAAACCAAGCAAGAGGTCAATAATGATGATTCGGTGTTAGTCACTTGTGACGAACAAGACAAGGATCAAATTAACACAACCTAGTTGTGTCAGAATGTGCATGCTCACCTTAGTGCTCAATCTTTTTAAAGGTGAGGAAGCACATAAAAAACTGAGAACATGATCTCTCGATTATTATATGACTAATTAACATCTTTAGGGAGATTTATCTTCTATACTCATACCTTATCTATATTTGAGCTTTTGATAGATACGGTAATTTTGAGTTTATGATGTTGATATCTACTGATCATATATGTGTAGCTCTTGCTTTTGTGGTCAAACGAGCCAAAAATCACTGAATTCGGACATCGGATGCAAAAGTTATGTCGAAAACAGTTGAGTGTTGTGATATGTCACAAGTACCCTCATGGGAACCGATCCTAGTACCATTTCATGGTGAGGGAACCGATCCTAATGAGAGGTCCCCTTACGAAGAAGTGTAAAAATTGTTTTGCGCATAACTTCTTCGTCCGAACTCGGAATGACCTTATTCTTTTTGCGTTGGTTTCGTAATTAAATTTCCTAAAAGATTGAGGTAATTTCAATACTCGATTTTATGTTGAATATTTATAGTGTATTTCAAATTGATTTATGGGATGTTTGATTTCGGTTTTACTACCTTAATATTCGATCTCATATATTGTGAACCCTTATGGTTTGGGTGACTTTTTGATTTAGCAGGATTAAGTTCTAGACCTAGTAGGTAGGATTTATCAAAGGATCATGAGGGGTTCTGATAGAAACAACATGTGAAAAAGTCACAATATGTTGAATCGGTTTTGGTTTAGCATAAAAGCATATGTGTTTCGACGGTTTTCAACTTTTTCTTGCGATTGTTAAAACCGGTTTTCAACCTTTCCCTGGTAAAAGTTGAGGTGAGTTGTTATTCTTTTGTTTATGCATAAGGATGAAAACGTGGTGATATTTCTATATCAATTCTCCCTGGACGAAGATGCTATCATATTGGAGAAGTGGATACGAAATTTGAGGCAACAATCTTGTTAGTTAATTGTTTTCCTGTTTAAGAAAAGTATGAGTTTATATTATATATATTTGTTGCTTTTGCTTAACAAAATTTAGGTTCAATTGATATTTATTCCATGATGTGTGTGTGGATGTGTGTTTCAATTGGTTCCTGTTAAGAAAAACTATTGTTATCTTGCTTTATTGTGTGGTATCAATCGTTTAGGCTTACAAAATTTCGGTACAATTGATGTGTGTGTGATTCAATTGGTTCCGGTTAAGAAAAACTATTGTTATCTTGCTTTTGTATGGTATCAATTGTTTAGGCTTACAAAATTACAGTGCAATTGCGGTGCTTTTAATGTCTATGTTGTTTCAATTGCTTCCGGTTGAGGTGAATAATTATGCAAGTTGATTTATTTTGGTTTGTATGAATTATTTATGGCTTAACGAAATAATATGTGTACGGGGTGAGTTTTTTAGTCCAATTCGATTCCGGATAAGAAAATAAGTTAATTCTGATCTTAGGTTGTCTTATCAAAGTGAGGTTTCGGTTATTCAAGTCTAATTGAATGCCTAAACAAGGAAATGCTAGTTAACTAACCTAGTGTTTGTATTGTTTAAAATTGAAAGGTCTAAGTTTATGGATAATTAGAAGCTGATGAGAAAAATGAAGTTTATCTTTTTTTTGGTCTTATCGAATTAAGCGGTTGTTTTTGAAAAATCGGTTTAGCAAAGGGACTAATGTGATTAGTTGTTTTTGGTTTGCTAAACTAAATGGGAAAAATTGTTTCAGACAATTTTTTACTTGGTAACATATCAAAATAAGACTACTTGTAGTTTCAGTTTTGATAGTGGTTATCAGAACGTGATGTGTAGAACCCTCGTGCCTAACTCTACAGCTTTGCAAGTCTATTCCGTGATTTGTATGATTCTTTTCTTGTTGTCCTTTATTTATCTTTTCTTTGTCATTTTTGTGAAAAAATGGGGGAGAAATATATGGGGTAAACAGGTGGTGCTGGTATTGATTTTATATTGATTGGCATCGCTAGGGAAAAGAACATTGGTACTTGAATGTTTTATCTAACGAAAGAGTGAAAGCACAGACTAAGGGGGAGTAACATGTCATATTGATTGGTATAACAAAGACGTGCGGATTGAATATCTACCTATCTTCCTTAGAGGGGTATTTGATTTGTTATTATAATGTCAACAACGGCATTTTCAAGGATTGAATGTAAGCAGTTTTACTGTGCTGTTGAATTGGGAATCAAGCGGAGTGTAATAAATTCTTGTAATTTGTTTATCCATATGATGTAAGAGTTTTGTCACTAAAATTTACAAATGGGGAGATTGTTAGAGCATTGCTCAGTTGAACACACCAAACGTTGGTATGTCAAGTTTGGTTGTCATATTTTAGTGAATCAAAACTCATGTTAAGAGTCGCTTGATTATGTACTAGAGTTAAACTTCGTATAGGTTAGCTTGAAGGTTTTAGGATATGAGACATTACAATTATTACGAAGTCTTGAAGATGTGAAGAAGCAAGGAGATATAACGACAACAATCATCCTTCTACTCGAGGTTAGTGATATTTGACTTGAACTGTTTCATTCCCTAACGTATCTTTCAAGTCGTGCATATTGAAAACATAACTGGAAAGAATATATGAACACTAGATAGACATAGTATTAAGGAATACAATACGAGGTTTATTGCTTTACCATTAAACTTAGTAGATAAGACATCGCCATAATCATTTGAATGTTATTGTGATTATGTATGAGTATTAGGTGAGGATTTCATCCTAGGGAACAATGTTTACATGTGTTCTAAGGAAGTAAGTTCATAAATTTTTGTGTGAACCGAAAAGGAAATTGCCAGGAGTTATTGGTTTTGTTATCCATTGCATATCTTATGAACAACCAATGTGTGATAGAGTATGACCGCTCACAACTTGTTGTGTTCTCGGTATAACTATTCACAAAGTCCTGACTTATGTATTGGTATAACTTTTATTAGTAAAACCGATCTTAAGTAATCACATGTGGTATGATCGAATTATATCAGACCTTGGGGAAAGGGAACCGATCCTAGTAAGGGAAAGGGAACCGATCCTTGTAAGGGAAAGGGAACCGATCCTAGTAAGAGATGCAGTACATCAAAGGAAACCGATCCTTTTATGGAGTGCAACAAGGTTTATATCAGAAAGGGGATCCGATCCTATGGACATGTGCAACACATATAAGTTAGATACCATATATATGTGGGGAACTGATCCTAGTACCTAGTCAACCGAATCTTTAGGAAGCTAGTGTGACTATGCGTAGTACTCACATGGAGGTAGAACCGAAACTTGTTTTGGTAGAACCGTTAAACCCATGATTGTGATTGAATGTTGGTTTGATCAATCACATAGTTCTTGAAAGTCAGATGAACCAATTCTGAACTTGTTTCGAACTGTGGCAAATCATTTTCAAGGTTGTAAGTGTGAAAGAGAACTTACAAAGTAAAGATGTCGACAAACTTTGAACACGTGCTGTGAATGTTTATTTATATAATTGTTCAAAGATATTCCTTAACGGATAAGGGAAGAGAATCACAGGATGGAAACATAAGTAAGTTAAGAATCTTTTAATTAAGGTTCTTTATTTCATTTTGTAGGAAAATTACAGAATTAGTAATGTGCATTTACTAATTAGATTTTTCGAGAGATTTCGATCCTTATTTTTGGACAGAGCATTTCCAGAAATTATGGAAACCGAATTTGTTCTTTAATGAATATCTTGAGAATATTTTCGGTTTTGGAAATTCCTTGGTATCCAAAATTCCTTGTCTATAAATACACAAAGTTTGCCTTTTTAGCAAACTAATCCTTCGTAACAACAAATTTACTCTTTTGTTGTTGTTACTGGTGTAGCCGCCTATCGGAGAGGAGAGTAGTCTAATTAGGTGAAATCTTTTACGGCCGCTCAGTTTAAAGTCTTCTTTGGGATTGAGAAGCTCTAGCGCGACCCGTTGGTGGGAAACTAGATAATTGCGGTTTATCTTTGTTTTCGATTGATTTGATTGACTAACGGTGGTTGAAATCTGATTGCACCTAGTTTGTTTATTCTTGAGAATCTTCTCATCTGATATAAGATTCACTCAAATTAGTTTAGAGTTTTTACAGGGATCTTTAGACTGTTGTTAGTTCTAAAGACGATCTTGTGATAATCCATTGTTAACAAACTCCGTTCTATGCGTGATTGATCACAAGAGATTCAAGTGATTGTGTGCAGGTCTTTATTGAAGATTTAAGAAGATTTGAAGATAAAGAAGATATTGAATATCTGACTTGGTTTTTACAATCTTTGGTGTGCACAATACTTGTTTCGGTAAAAGAGGATCCAATTAATAATCGGTTTATCCTTGTGGTAGATTTGATTGATTAATTAAGTAGATCGGCATCAACATGGTTCTTCATATTAAAGGTGTTGTTGGCTTAATCTTAATCGATTACCTTTGGGTGATTGAACATAAGATAGATCTAGAACTGACGAAGGAGTTTATGTTGAGATAAACGGAAGAGCCTTTGTCCGACTCATATCACTTGGTTGAATAGAGTTGATACCAAATAGATTTCTTGTTCCTTTACTGTTTGGAATACGAACCAAAGGGATTGATCCAAGTACGTGACTTATTTATAAGTTGGAGGCGTGGGAATACATACGGAACTAGGTGAACTATAAGGTTAGTTACTTGGTCTCAACTATACGAAGTTAGTGTAATTTTGTGTAGCGACTTAATCCTGAGAGTATTCAATTCTGGACTAGGTCCCGGGGTTTTTCTGCATTTGCAGTTTTCATTGTCAAAAAAATATTGTTGTGTCATTTACTTTTATTTTTCGCATTATAATTGTTTTATTATAATTAAAGTAAATTACACAAACGTTAATTCCTATTTACTTGATAAGCAATCCTATTGTGTTTGGTTAAGTCCAAACCTTTGTATCAAGTAAACATACTTCGTTGTTGTATTTTCTCGATCTCGTATCTTCACACGAAGTGTGAAACGATTAGTTGTATTGTCTCGACTCATTCCATAGACAATCACTTTCGGAGAAAGGACTTATATGTTAGAAAAGTTTTAGCTTGAGGTATATTTGGTACCCTCGCCTTTGAAAGAGATATTGAATCAAAAGATGAAAGAATCAAGATTATCCTTAGAAGACTGATACCATGAAAGATTTTAAGAAAGACAAATAAAATTATTTTATTGAATTTTTGATACAGACTATATATGTATATAGATTTTTGTCAAAGGGAGAGCAAAACGTGATCCGATGAGAGTAAAAATCGTAGTTGACACGGTAACAAGGGCCTATTCAATATATTTTCATAACTCGGACCAAACTATCCATCCTAATTACACCCGCTTATGCCATATAACTCACACCCATCCACTAAATAACTCAAACACCATTGAAAACCATCATGATGATTAAAAAAAAATCAGATTATTTTTGTAGTTCTTTCCCTTTTTTAATAGATTTTGTGATCAATTTTTATTCATCCGTTATTTTTATCCGTTCAATTCCCTCGGAAACAAAATCAACCAAAAAAAAAATCCAATTCCAAAAAATTTAATTATATATTGCATTAATTTTTATTTATGTATTTTATAATCAAATGAAGAGAGACATATTTATTTTTACAGCAACTCTTTTTTTTTTTGATTTAGGTCTATTGCAACTATTGTAATTCGAAGTTCCGAACTAGTTTTGCATCAATGTTTGACCTAATAAAGTTCTCACGGTTTAAAGCGTGAAACACAACAAACTAAACAAAGCTTAATTAATCACTTTGTATAAAAAATATCAGTTCAAAATCTTATTGACAACAACTTGTAAATAAGATAGAATTAGAAGAAGGCATGACCAAAGGCATGTATATTTATACATATGTTTAAAGAATTGATGGCAATGAAGAAGAACATTCTTCTGGTTTATCGGATTGCGGAGGAGCTGTTTGGAAAATAGGAAAACTCTGTGTGATTAATGAGAATATTTAGTAAGGATAATTTGATCATAATAATAATAACAATATATTGAATGGGTCCTAGTTAGTTAGCGAGTCAGTTACGATTTTTTCTCTCCTCGGATTGTTTTTTGCTCTCCCTTTAACAAAAAATCATGTACAGAGATAATACATACATAACATAAAGAATGTTTCTATTATAGCAGTTGTGTCTTTAGACAGTTGTAACACTTGTGTAAAAGACATACTTACAGATACACACATTTGAAAGACACACTTACAAGTAATGAATCCTTACAGGAGAAAGCAAAGAGGGTTGTAAACTATTGTTCCAATTTTCTAGGTTTTTTCTTTGTTCCTAGAATGACAAATGCAGTGGATACTCTATCTAAACAAGCTAAACGTTTTAGATCTTAATTGGAATGACATCCAACCACTTTGTATTTCAAAACTTATTAGTAGGTAAATCCAGTACTAGAAAAGGTACTGCACCGGTAACCGGAGCCTTTAGTCCAGGAGCGGATCCTAAGTAGGTTAGAAATTTAGTTTATAAAGATTTTATCTCAAAGTAAGGAAAAAGTTTTTACGCCGACATGACTTCCTAATGAAGGTTGTGACTAGGAAAGGTATTACGCCATCTATATAATAAATGGCTTTACTACAAATATAATTTACGTTTCTAACACCATAACTTAATTCTTTCAATGAATTCTAGTTTACAAAAAAAAGAAAATTCAGACAGCTATCAGCCGCCATTTTATAAGGTGATGTTATATTTTTTTAGTCAAAAAAGGGCACAATTTATTGAAAATCAGCTCATTATCAAGAAGGTAAAGAAAGCCGAGAAGTACCAGTACAAAATACCAAAAAAAGTACTTGAAGATACAGTAAGCAAAAGAAAACTCCGTATAGAACTAAAAAGAACCGACGCCAGTTCATAACAGCCTCCCAATTGTATGAAACCATCTCAATTACCACTCCCTGAAAAATCTTTTATAAGATGGAGTTATCTTTCGTTATTTTTCTCTCTCCTCTCTGCAAATCGGTGATAACAGAGATAACTCAGTTTTAAAAATTTTCAATTCCATCCCATACACATGCATCAGTGAAATCTCTCTAATTTTTTCTCGATTACTTATGTTTTCCTATATCGTTACATCCTGATTTCTCAAGATTTACTGTATTTTGATTTTGATCTGTTCTTAGATTTTTGTTTTTCAAATTTTGAAATGTCTAACTAAAACTGAATCTCCTCGTTGTGTTTACAGATTGCTTAGTCATATTATGTAGTTTGCCGGGTATGCAATGTTGATTATTGCGTTTGCTGTTGTTGTATTATTTCTTGTTAAGCAGAAGTTTTTCATGAGATCATCATTGTTATTAGTTTTTTCATCGGTATTATCAGAGTTCTCAAAGAATCAAAAAAGGATAGACTCACTCATGGAAACTAAACGTGCAAAAACTACAAAGTCCGTTACAAATTCAAAATGGTAATATCCCTCTCTTTCCTTTGGTCAATCATGGCTCATACTCTTATTTTATGTTTCAATTGATTCCAAAAAAATGAAAATATTTCATAGCCGTTCTATTCACAGTAAGCCTAATCTCAATATTACTTATCTAACCTTCAAATCCCAGAAACCTAAAAATCTTGTTTACTTTCCAAGTAAGAAGAAACTTATGGCAAAAAATCAAATGAATAATGAGATGGATCAAAACTCAAGCACTTAACTATCTGATTTATCCTTGAAATTCAAAAAGGCTACTTTGGAGCTCCAATCTGCTGAAGAAGTTGTGATACTAACTAATGATAAAGGGGATGTGGTAGAATGTGATTTTTGTTTGATTGGGAAAATCATTACTGAAGGGAAAATGGCATATGGGATTGTAGAGAAGAATATTCAGTTCACTTGGCCTTTCATCCCTTAAGAAGAAGTCAAGATTATTGAAATTGAAACTAATGTAATGATTTTCATGCTAATGAATCAGGATTTAGTTGATAAAGTTATTGATGAAGGGCCATGGAACATTTATGGGAAGCTATGTATCTTGTATGACTATTTCCAAGGATTGGTACATCATAATCTGGACTCGAGTAAGCAAGTGTATTGGATACAACTTAAATACTTGCAACCATAGCACATGAATGTGAAATCGGTGGAGGAAATGGGTAAATTTTTTAGTGATATTCTTGCTATTGAACTAGCAAATTCCATTCCAGTTAATGGTATACATGTAAAGACCTGTGTTACAATTGAACTCACAATTCCCTAGAGAAGAGGTGTTCTGGCTATCACTGCAGATGGATCGACCAAGTGGGTACGAATCTTCTGAAAGAAAACCAAATAAAATTTATAGGGATTGCTTTATTTTGAATCACTGTAAATGATCGTGTGGAGCAGCAGCTGAGTACCTGAAGGTTGCACATGAAAAACCTCTACCATTTGGTGGTGTAGGAAGAGTTAAAAAGAATACAACTATTCTTAGTAATGCTAACATCACTCCTAAATCAGTTGCTAGGAGGAATGTTAAACCAATACCTTTTGTTCCTCATGTTGATGGCAAGTTAGTGAAGATTCAGACTACTACTGTGGAGGAAGATGAAACGGGAAGATTAAGGAAAAGAAAAAGATTCATAGAGGGAAAGGAAGGAACTAATAACAATGATGAAGAAATAGTGAAACTTGCACCATCTAGAATCACACTAAAGGACAAGCATTATGGAGACATTGCAAGGGAGAATGAGGTAAAATCTAAACTTTACAAAAAGTCAACTTTTTTAGAGCACTGCTCGGTTGAACTCGCAAGCGTTGTTATCTCAAGCTTGTTTGTCAAGTTTAGTTGCCAAAACTATAAGTCTTAATTTCTAGTATATTTATAGCTAAGTATCGGACTAGGATAGAAAGTGTAGTTGAGCTCTAGACTCCACGGCGTTCATCATGCAAAGACGAAGAACTACTCAAGGAACTGGTGGAACTTCGTCGACTAAAAGGTATGTGGAGACTTGAACTTATCTATCACTCAAAAGTCTATCTACTCTATCTCCTATCTTGAGATAAAAGTCGTATTGCTATATAGACTTCGATCATACACATTTTCTATTTCGAGTCGAGTCTATCTCGCTTATCTATTTCTCGAAATATGTGTTGGTAAGCTTTCTATTTGGCCAAGTTCATCTTTACAATTGACGAAAGTCATGTTGATTATTTCAATATCTTGAAAATTGCTTTAATGAAAAATAGTGTGTGAATAACCTTTATTTAACATCCTCTAAGAATGTTTCAATGATTGAAATGAGAGTTTAGAATATATAACCTTGAATGGATATAAACATTGTATGTGAATTCGTACTTGTGTAAGCCCAAAATCCTTGAACTAAAGTATGCGTACTTTACTGGTTCGGGATGTTCGGAAGCTAAGTCCGCGTACCCGTACGCATACTGCCGGAAGTTCACATCCTGTGGATTTATGCTGGAGTTTGTGAACTGAAAAAAAACTCAATCCAGGTACTTAAGTATGCGTACCGATATGCATACTTGAGTAGGTTATTTTCAAAAAACGGTTTATTCGTGAACTAAGACATATATAAACTAAGGAATGCATATTTGCAAACCGTGGTTATAATGTTCATGAATCGATTCAATTGAATCAAAATCGTTTTTGCTTCGATTGTATCTTATATACTTCTATAAGATCTATCAATTGAACAACTCTCTAACTATTTCTTATGAGTCATTTGAACTAGTTATGGTGAAGATGAATAACGTTGATATGAAAGTGCTCATACGGCTAACCATTGGTTAACTACTATTGAACCAATTAGGTGTACATGTTTAGGTGCGGTTACACCAACCTAAATGAACGTGCATTTCATTTTTGTATAACAATCTAAGTTTGATCTAACGGTTGAAAGATATTATCTTGAATCTAATCAGGTTTTCATCTAACGGTGAATATTGAATGCTTTGTTACCAAGGTAACTTAGATTGCAAACCCTGATTTGGAGACTATATAAAGGAGAACTCTAGCAACTGGGAAACCTAATCCCCATACCTCATGCGTGATACTAGTTGTATAAGCTAGAGTCGATTATATTTTAACCTTAGGTTTCTAATGAGACCTTATAGGTTAATGACTTGAAGATTTCATTGGGATTGTGAAGCCAGACCCAACTATTTTCTATGTAGTTGCGTGATATGATCTTGTTGTTTCTATCGTGATTGAGTGCAATCGTAAGATTGGCTTGAGATTAATTTCTCCGATAGGCAAGATAGAAAAGTAGTCACAAACATCTTCGTCTCATCGTTTGTGATTCCAAAATATCTTGTTTTGTTAGTCGATTAAGATTATTGTGAGGTGATTGATATTCCTAGGCTGTTCTTCGGGAATATAATTCCGGTATATCAATTGGTTACATGTTCACCTTGATTTATCAAAAGACGAAACAAAAACTCGTAGGTATCTCTGTGGGATACAAATTTATCTATTCCTGTAGAATTTTCTTTGTGATACAGATTTGTTTATTAAAGTCTTCGACTTTTGGTCGTAGCAACTCTTAGTTGTGGCTGAGATCATCTAAGGGAATCAAGTGCGTAGTATCCTGCTGGGTCACAGATGTAAGGAGAGCAATTTTACCTTGGATCGGTGTGAGATTGATTGGGGTTCAAATACAGTCCATACCGAAGTTAGTTTGTAGTAGGCTAGTGTATGTAGCGGCTTAATACAATTTGTGTTCAATCTGGACTAGGTCTCGGGGTTTTTATGCATTTGCGGTTTCCTCGTTAACAAAACTTCTGGTGTCTGTGTTATTTATTTTCCGCATTATATTCTGTTATATAATTGAAATATCACAGGTTGTGCGTTGAATCGGTCAATTGGGAAATCCAACCTTTGGTTGTTGATTAAAATTGCTTGATCCTTGAACATTGGTCTTTGGTGCCGTTCAAGTTAATTTATCTTGTATTCAATTGGACTCGCATATTTCGATTTGCTTGAGTAAGTATTGTATCGAGAAATTGAGATACAACTCTTTAATATACTTTTTATTAAGATTGAGTCTAACTGTCTAGTTGATTCTCTTAAAAGTATATTGGAGTTAGTCCATACAGATTGCTAAGCGAAATATTGGGTGAGGTTGTTGTACCCCCACTTTTTCAATTGGTATCAGAGCAGGCAAACACGTTTTAGACCTCATAAGTCTGTGTTTGTAGCAATCTATCTCTGTGGACGGAAGATTATCTCTTGTTGTTGCTCACACCAAAATGTCTTCCAAAACTTTCAATTATTCCAAATGTCTTCGGATCACCTCAAAGGATAACTCCTTAGATAATTCTTCTGAATCCCGAGGTAGATGTTTTATCAAATTCTGATAACATTATCTCAAATGAGACATTTGAAATTCTGTCAAAAGCTGAAATGGATCTCACCAGAATCTCAAAAAAATCTACCGTGGCTATTGATTTTCATAATCATGCTCAGCTCATTGATGAATTTGAAAAGTCTCTTGGTAGAGAATGAGAACTCTATAGTATCGTTGAATCCTTCTCCAACAATATCGAAAAACTTATTCAAGAAACTATCCTTCAACGTGAAAAAATTAGTGTTCTTGAGAATATTGTTAAAGAAGACTCAATTAGAGAAAAACTTTTGATCGAGACACATTCATCTGAGCTAAACAGACTTCGTGTGGAAAAAGAGAATCTAGGTGCTTCCCTTATTCTTAGGCCTGCACATAGGCCGGTCGGCCCGGTTTTTAGGCGAAACCGGCCACCGAGCCGACTAGGTGTCGGTGTTCAAATCTGAAACCGTGGCCGAGCCGACCATCCGCCGGTTCGGTTTTAAACTGGTCCGAGTCGGCTCAGTTCAGTATCGGTTTTAGTCGGTGTTTTACCGATTTGATGATGCATTCTAAATCTCTAGTCTAAATCATGTTCTATTTCAGACATGCAAAATAAAAGTGAAGAAGAGTCATTTTATCCTTGATTATTCTGTCGTTGTAATGATGACTTTGGCCATGACCCATTGTAGGACTATTGATATTAAACCAAAATCCTAAGTTTATTTGTATAATCTCAAAATTAAAAATGATCTCAGTAGAAGAAACTAATTCAAATCTCTTAAAAATTTTCATCTGAAAATTAAATCACATCACATATACAAAATTCGCACAATGGTAGACACATTTTTGTGTCTAATTTGATCTCAATACTATATATTGTTGGCACTCGAGTTTGTACCAATTTTGGTGTTTTATATGTTTGTAGGCACCTTTGGAAAATAAACATTTTTTGGAAAATTCGGCTCGAAAAGTTGGTAAAAGCTCCCAGGAGGACAAGTGTTATTCGGACTCTCACTTTGGATAAGGGGCACCCCATGAGGGGCATGTGCTAAAGGGACACCATAACTGGATTAGGGGGAGGTCAGTTTTCTTACCAAATTCAAAACATAATTTTGGCGGGAAAACTGGTTATTTCATGCATATTCACTGGATAATTTTGGACTCGAATTTTGGAGCAGATTTGAAGAGATTCAATCACTAGAAACAGCTGGGCTGAACGTGATTAAGCTAAACATGGCTAGTGCAAGTGATTTCACGAAGCATATTGGGCTGGATAATTTGTTCTCGGCAAAACAGAGCCATGAGTTATTACGGGTCCTGTTTGGTTCCAATTATGGAATTTACGTGACCAGATGGGTAAGAAGATATTCTGATTGATTTGGGTACATCCTATGAAGATTTTGGAGAGGTTAAAACAAGCCAACAGACGCGTACATGGAAAGAAAATTTCTTGGGAATATTTTCATTCACTGCCGAGTAATGGGAAGATTTTTTGGATTAATGAGAAGTTATTCTTGGTCCAAAGGTGTATAAATATAACTCTTGGGTTAGCGGATGGAGAGTTTGGGAGAAGTATAGAGCATTAACAGAGCGAGAAAATCAAGTTACAGGAAAGTTTCTGCTGCTGCTGCTGCCATTGAAGAACACGAAGAACGGACAGACCAGGGCAGTCGTTCTTCAACAGTGATAACGACTAACACGTGAGGGTATTAGAATTACCGTCAACAACAGTTTATTTCTATCGTTGTGTAACAGTGTTCTGCAACAATTATAAGTGTTGCAAACACCCGATTTACTCAATTATTTTCCTTTTCATCATTTGTAAAACACTTATGAGCATCAATGAAATATTTTGAGAGGTTTTCCAACATGATGAGCGGCTAAAATACCTGGTGAATGAGGCGACGGAGGAGCTATTCACTCATGTTTGATTGGTAAATTCTTTTTATAATTTCTTAATTATTTATTTTATTTAATTCACTTGGATCAATAAAAAAAAGAGATAAAAATGATTTTCTTAATTAGTTGTGAATCAGTTTGATGTTTTATGCTTAGAATTAATTCTTTGATAAATCATGCTTAAGGATTAGAATTTAATGTTTGGACACCTTATAGATTAATAAGTGATTTAATGGAAAAAGAGCTAGATAATAATTATGAAATATTTTTGTAACCAATCAACTTGAAGTAATAGTGAATCCGGAGCCTTAGTCCATTTTAAATCTTGAAATCACTCTTTGAAAACTAATTTGCTTTATTTTTATTAAATCTAAAAATTATTTCCTTCATAAATCTGAAACGAATCTTTTTACCACTATCACTACAACAACTTTTGAAAAATCATCAAATTTTTGGCGCCGCCGACGCGGATTTGTGCTTAGGTAGAATTTTTAGGTTTTTATTATTTTCATTTGTTCCTCTTTATGTTTCTTTGTTTGTGTCTTTGATTTGCAGGTTTGAAGATTGGACACTAAGGACTTGGAACAAGGCTCAAAGCTAAAAGAAAAGAAAAAAAGAAGACAAATAATTTTTTAGGATTTAGTTTTATTATTATTTTTTTTAATTTTTAATTTTTTTTAGAATTGTATTAGGAAATTTTTGTAATATTTTTGCACTTTACTTTGGACTTTGGATTTTTTTTTTTAAACCCTACGGAAGAGTACCCTTAAATACAAACTGTTTGCAGGGAAGGACGACGATTACAATATCGTCTCGGCCCCTCGGATTCGTACACGACATAGGAGTCGTGGCCCGAGTCGAGTTCAGCGGTTCTTCGCCCGTCTGGTACGGGAGGTAAGTCTTTCGAAACACCCGCGAATCTCCTGCAAGCGGGTTTACTGTATGCCTTAAGGTGATTATATGTTGAGGACTGAACCAGTTGCTTTAAATTCCTAGTAAAGGGCAAGGACTGGCCATACAAGATAAGGGTTCGGATTTCATCACCGTTCTCTTCTTGCCCACCTTAGGAAAACGAAACCAAACGCGAACCTAAGCCTAAAATTTTGAATAGAACGAGACCTATAGGGTAACGAGCTTAATAATACAGTCATTCGAAAAATATTGGTTACTCTTTTGAGCATACTTCGAAGTTCAGGATGGTTTCTGTGAGTTGAATGCGTGACTGCGGCGTCTTGAATACCGGTGAGACCTTGGGTATCAAAGCTCCACTGAGCTTCCCTCACCTCTATTCAACTCACTTTGACTCGTACTGATTCCAGAGAATTCGCTCAGATTGTAACGAATTCCTTTTCGAAGGATCAGAAGCTGGTCTAGAAACAATCTAAGTGGAGCCATCATGATTTTTGTTTGCTAGAAAATTTTAGGTTTGATTTGGTGGAGTCGGCCTGCTGTGTGTTTGCTTAGAACCTCCTTTCCTTAGGATTTTTGTTTGTGTATGCCAAGAGCGCTCGATTCCTTTACAGAGCGTGCTTGGAAAAGAGATAATTTTGGCCGTTTGATTAGTGACGAGCCTAAAAGATCTTCTTGTGGAAGCGGGGAGCTCGAAGACTCTTCTTTTGAGAGCCCCGTTTTTGGAAACTTCAGTTTTGAGAACCTATCTCTTCGTGAGGAAATTACCCCTAGTACTTCTGCTGTGCCACTGATGGCAACTTTGAAAGATTACATGTTCCCAACTAGGTCCAACCGAGCTTCGTGCATTAAATTGCCAGCCACTACGGCTAATTTCGAGATAAAACCTAGCGTTCTTCAGATAATCCCTATATACTTAGGAAAGGATGATGAGAACCCTTATTTTCATATTAGAGACTTTGAGGAAATTTGTGGGACAATTAGAATAAAAGACCTTACTGATGAGGTCTTGAAACTTAAGATGTTTCCCTTTTCCTTGAGAGATAAAGCCAAGACCTAGCTAAACAACCTACCATCTGAATCCATTGAAACATGGCAGGAACTTATTGCTGCTTTCTATATGAAATTCTACCATAAGCATAAAACTACAGCTGTTAGGCAGAAAATTAGTGCTAGTATGCAACAAGAGGGAGAATCTCTTTATAGGTTTTTAGAGAGATTCAATGATCTCCTATCCCAGTGTCCTCACCATGGATTTGATAAGATGAAACTTGTAGAGATTATTTATAATGGTTTAGACTATTCGACCAAAGCCATGGTCGAGTCTATGTGCGCTGGTGAGTTCACTAGTAAAAATGTTGATGATGCTTTTAACTTCTTAGGAGCTATCGCTGAATAATCCCAATATTGGGAGTCTTGTGTTGAACCCCCTAAAAGACTCTTGGTCAATAGAAGTAGCACCAATATGGTAAATACGAGTTTTGCGTCAGATGCTAAGTTTGCTGCTTTATCTAGAAGGTTAGAAGCATTGGAAATGGGTCAATCTAAAAATAAGTCCCTTGTTGAACCTAATAGAGCCTCTCAAGTCTCTAGTTGTGGAATAGAGCCCGATAACTCATTCTGGGAAGGTCAGGTTAGTGAAGAGCAAGCTCATGCTGTTTATAACAATGTTAGGTTTGAAAATCGTCAGAAGTTTGACCCCTACTCAGAGACCTACAACCCTGGTTGGAGAAACCATCCCAATTTCTCTTGGTCTAAGGGCCAGAATCAAGGCCAGTCTAGTAATTCTCAGCCTCCCCCAGGTTTTGGTTATACTAAGAACTCTTCAGGTCAGACCCAGAACCCATCTGAGAATAGAATAACTAGCTTAGAGGAAACCCTTAGTATATTAAGGAAGAGCCAGGAGATGCTATCACAAAGCCATGAAATGTTAGTAAAAATGCCAGGGTAATTTTCAAGAGGAAACCAAACAGAATTTTAAGAATAGTGCCCACTTGCTAAATTAGAGCTTCAAGTCGGCCAAATAGCTAAGTTTATAAATGAGAGAGAAGAAGGAAGGTTCCCTAGTCATACTGATCCTAACCCTAGAGGAGATAAATCGTACAATCATGTGAACTCTGTTACAACCCTTAGGAGTGGAAAGAAAGTTGATAATAAGGTCGACATACCTGAAAGTGAACATGTTGTAGTTCACCCTTATGAGCCAGAAAATGAGGAGACTGATAGAGTCTCCAAAGAGACCAATGAGGGTCCTGATGAGCCCGGCTTTGTTCCCAGAGCCCCGTTCCCCCAGCTGCTAGTTCCGACTAAGAGGGAATCCAACTATAATGATATATTGGAGGTTTTTAAGCAGGTTAATATCAACCTTCCATTATTAGATGCAATTAAGCAGATTCCCTCTTATGCCAAGTTCCTTAAGGACTTGTGTACGCGAAAGCGTAAGCTCAGTGTCCAGAAGAAAGCCTTCATAGCTAGTCATGTGAGTTCTATTATTCAGAATACCACTACTCCTAAGTATAAAGACCCAGGGTCCCCTACCATTGCTTGCACAATAGGTAAATACCGTGTTGAGAAAACGTTGCTTGACTTAGGAGCCAGTGTGAAATTACTTCCGTACCATGTGTACCTTAAGATAGGACTTGGTGAGATGAAACCTACCCAGATAACACTTCAGTTAGCTGATAGGTCCGTTAAAGTTCCTCGTGGTGTGATCGAGGATGTTCTCATAGAGGTTTACAAGTTTATTTATCCAGTGGATTTTATTATCCTAGATACCCAACCTGTCCCTGACCTAGAGAACCAAATACCAGTGATTTTAGGTCGCTCGTTTTTAGCCACGTCTAATGCGATCATAAACTATCGAAATGGTATTATGAATCTATCTTTTGGTAATATGACTATTGAGTTGAATATTTTTAATGTCAATAAGCTACATTCTGAGCTAGATGACACGTGCATTGAAGAGGTCAACATGATAGGAACCTTAGTTCCGAAGTCTGTACCAAACACCGAATCGGAAGATCCATTAGAGAGTTGTCTAGCCCGTTTTAGCATGGATTTCGACGATGATAGGAACATTGAACAAGTAAATGCTCTGTTGGATTCTATTCCTATGTTAGATACCGAAAGATGGAAATCTAGGTTTGAACCATTACTAGCTACCGAATCTACCTTAAGCCCTTATTTCGAAGAGCCTAAAGATCCTCCTAAGTTGGACCCCAATTATGTATTTGTAGGACCATCTGAGATTTTGCGTATAACTTCCGATTTGGATAGTGATCATGAGATTAGGCCAGTAATCGTGCTTCAACACAATAAGGAAACTCTAGGGATGACCATAGAGGATATGAAACATATAAGTCCTATAGCTAGTATACCTCAAAATAATTTAGAGGATGAACCACCTGATTATAACTCAGAGAAAGCAATTGACCTTTTTCAGGAACCGGATGGTCTAGAAATTAGGAATACTGTGACTAGTTCATCTAGAGACACCCAAAACTCTAAGTTTGGGGATAGTGAACTAGAAGAAGCTCTAGAGTATTTTAAATACTCTCCGGATCCGGAAATTCAAGCCATAGTTAAAGGTCTTACGGAGAATAGTGATTACCCTAAATTTGGGGGTAGAGATTGTCAATTATCCCCAGTAGAAGTCCCTAACTTGGGATTCAAGCCTAGTGCATCTGAGGTATCGCTTGAGTCTATTCAGACTCCACAACCTGATCCGCCTGATACTGTTCAGGAGGAAATCCATATATTAGAAACCCGTTTTTCGGATGAATCTATTTTTCAAGACACTCTTATGAATCCCAACTGGAGGCTCTGGATAGATCCAGTTGTCTTGCAAGAAACCTTAGATGAGGATGTGCTCCTTCTGTTCATTTTTCTGAACCAGTGCAGTTGTCTCATATTGGATCCGCCTGATACTGTTCAGGAGGAAATCCTAGAGATTTATGCGTATTCAGGATGACACTAACTAATCTAAGTGGATGGAAGCATCTTGGTTGTAGGAGTTGAGGAACCAATCTGATTAGATGGAAACATCTATAGAGTCTATTCATAAAAGCACAGAGCTCAGGTGTTAGAAATAACATGATAGTTGCACCATATCTCGTTGAGTCCTTTTCATTTTTTTATTTTTTTTATTTTTTCATTTTAAACTATGTTTCTCTAAGTGATTAGGTGGGGCACACGATTCAAGTTGTTACCACTGCTAGGGTGAATTAGAGTGACTGAGTTACTAAAAAAAAAAAAAAGAGACCGGACCAGTTAGACCAATCGGAATAAGTATTAACACTTGGATAGCAATATGCGTGTGTTCTCCCTGTTTCTGTCGCCTAAGCAAGCGTGGAATGCAGGACCCGTGGGAACTATCGTGTAATCTGGTGACAAGAAGCATGAGCTTGGATCAAAAAGATCTATTCATGCCGTTAAGTTAAAAAAAAATGGTTATTGTTCTGTGTAGTCAACTGCTGGTTCCCTTGTATTTGCCAGTTTGTTGATCTAGATTTAAGTTATTGACCACTGGTTCCCTTTTATATGCCAGTTGTCTTGATATTAGTCAGACCGGTATCTCAGTCTATTAGGATAGGTTCATTCTGGCAGTGGCCTTTAGACAGATATGTGAAACATCGATCATTTGGTTAACATCAAAACCATCTACATTTTTCTATTTCCATCTCCTTTTTTATCCATATGATTAGTTTGACTCCGAATATGATGTCCATAGTGCAACTATCTGAGTAGAGCTCTGTCACTTTATATGAATTTTAGTATGCTTGAGTGCAAACTCGTGTACAACAATTGGAATTTCGCATCAGGGTACTTCCTCCTATAGTCAATGATTGTATGCCAACCAAGGAGATTCTTTAGTGCCTTCCAAGGTTCGTTGTAGATAGCTAGGGTCTGGAGTAAAGGTTTTGTGGGTACACCTCTGGTAAACCCTCCGGAGACAACACTCCGCCACTAGGGACACCTAGTGGTTTAACGGCTTGCTGCACGTGCTAAGTATAGTCATTTTACTTTCTAGATTAGATTTGCTCGAGGACTAGCAAATAATAAGTTTGGGGGTATGTGATAGACACATTTTTGTGTCTAATTTGATCTCAATACTGTATATTGTTGGCACTCGATTTTGTACTAATTTTGGTGTTTTATATGTTTGTATGCACCTTTGGAAAATAAACATTTTTTGGAAAATTCGGCTCGAAAAGTTGGTAAAAGCTCCCAGGAGGACAAGTGTTATTCGGACTCTCACTTTGGATAAGGGGCACCCCATGAGGGGCATGTGCTAAAGGGACACCATAACTGGATTAGGGGGAGGTCAGTTTTCTTACCAAATTCAAAACATAATTTTGGCGGGAAAACTGGTTATTTCATGCATATTCACTGGATAATTTTGGAGCAGATTTGAAGAGATTCAATCGCTAGAAACAGCTGGGCTGAACGTGATTAAGCTAAACATGGCTAGTGCAAGTGATTTCACGAAGCAGATTGGGCTGAATAATTTGTTCTCGGCAAAACAGAGCCATGAGTTATTACGGGTCCTGTTTGGTTCCAATTATGGAAGTTACGTGACCAGATGGGTAAGAAGATATTCTATTTGATTTGGGTACATCCTATGAAGATTTTGGAGAGGTTAAAACAAGCCAGCAGACGCGTGCATGGAAAGAAAATTTCTTGGGAATATTTTCATTCACTGCCGAGTAATGAGAAGATTTTTTGGATTAATGAGAAGTTATTCTTGGTCCAAAGGTGTATAAATATAACTCTTGGGTTAGCATAGAGGGGATGGAGAGTTTGGTAGAAGTATAGAGCATTAACAGAGCGAGAAAATCAAGTTACATGAAAGTTTCTGCTGCTGCTGCTGCCATTGAAGAACACGAAGAACGGACAGACCAGGGCAGTCGTTCTTCAACAGTGATAACGACTAACACGTGAGGGTCTTAGAATTACCGTCAGCAGCAGTTTATTTCTATCGTTTCTGTAACAGTGTTCTGCAACAATTATAAGTGTTGCAAACACCTGATTTACTCAATTATTTTCCTTTTCATCATTTGTAAAACACTTGTGAGCATCAATGAAATATTTTGAGAGGTTTTCCAACATGATGAGCGGCTAAAATACCTGGTGACTGAGGCGACGGAGGAGCTATTCACTCATGTTTTATTGGTAAATTCTTTTTATAATTTCTTAATTATTTATTTTATTTAATTCACTTGGATCAATAAAAAAAGAGATAAAAATGGTTTTCTTAATTAGTTGTGAATCAGTTTGATGTTTTATGCTTAGAATTAATTCTTTGATAAATCATGCTTAAGGATTACAATTTAATATTTGGACACCTTATAGATTAATAAGTGATTTAATGGAAAAAGAGCTAGATAATAATTATGAAATATTTTTGTAACCAATCAACTTGAAGTAATAGTGAATCCGGAGCCTTAGTCCATTTTAAATCTTGACATCACTCTTTGAAAATTAATTTGCTTTATTTTTATTAAATCTAAAAATTATTTCCTTCATAAATCTGAAACGAATCTTTTTACCACTATCACTACAACAACTTTTGAAAAATCATCACACAACTAAATTAAGCTTCAAAGTAACAAATATCTAATTTTATTCATCATGGTTACAAACTTACAATTACCTATTTCAATAATCAATGGCATCCAAATCCCTCTTTTCAATTGATTATTTGAAACTTGCTCAAATCCATGAATGAAAACTATTAGAGTGAAACTCATTCAATAAAAAGGAATAAAAAGTAACATAAGAAGAAGAAGATAAAGAAAAAAACATGGTGGTGGTGGTCGCCGTTATCGCTGGTCGTGGTGATGGAGGTGGTGGCAGGGGCTGTTGCTGTAAGGAAAACGAAAAAATCTGTTTGATGATCATATTCATATAAAGATCCTATTACTCGTAGTGGTGGTGAACTGATGAAGGAGGTTTGTTTGAGTGGAGGTGGTGACTGTTGAGATGAGACACTGAGTGAGAGGAGGAGAGCGGAAGAAAAAGACTAGAAGATGAAAAGAGAAAAAGAAAATAAGTGATTAAATTTTCTAGGGTTTTGTTTAGGTTATATGGATAGCTAGGATTAACTTGACCTATGGCTAATAGGAGTCGGTTTTCTCCACTCAGTTTGGCCGGTTTTTTCCCTCATATCGTGCACCGAGCCGTGGGGTAGACGGTTATGATATCAGATACCGTCACCGGCCGTTGGACAATCGGTACGGCTCGGTTTCAGCTCGGTGCAGCCGGTTTTGGCCCGGTGTCTCGACCCGGACGGTTTCCTGTGCAGGCCTACTTATTCTAGCCCAAGAACAGTGCAAACTCTTGAAAAAGGAAAACTCTGTTTTAATAAGAGATTCTTCTGTACTCGATAATCAATTCTCAGACAGAATAGCAGTACATGAAGAGATGCTCTCCAAAGAAAGATTTTGCTAAGAAGTGTTTACATAACTTGTAATCTTCTAATAGGGCTATGAATTCAAAACAGGTTCCTGTTAATGTTTCTCCTCCACGAACATGATCCTTCTGTGGGAAAAAGAATCACTATGTTCATCATTTTTTTGCTAGAAAGAAACAGATTATGATCTTCAAAATCTACTTCTTTTCGCTGTCGAAAAAGTAAACTCTCTAACGACCACTATAATGGATTTCATCCCTGCAAAAAAACAGGATTCTCATAAGATAGATTTGAGTGGTCACTCATATCGATACCCACAGGAATCGTGTTCCTCCGAATGGTGCAAAAATACACTTTCTCAACATTTATGAGAATAAGTCTGGTAAATCTAAGTCTAGATGGTAGAGACATGTCTCTCCTAATTTTATGGAACCGATTTCTAGAGTTCCTAAACTTAATCCTCAGAACAATGTTTCTGATGGATCACCTGACAAGGTTATATTGAATTCTTATGGAATAAAAAATAACCGAAGGAAGAGAAGAAATACCAGGTTCAAACCTTCAGATGGAATTTACAACTCATCTCTCAATACTCATAGTGGGATTACATCTCACTTGACTACCTAATCATAGGCGTTCTTATTCTTGTATCTAACTTGAGAGATGCAAGCATGACTTTTGGGAGATACTCAAGTCGACTGTAGTTTTCCATTTGTATTATGTTTAACTATGTTGTTTTCTTTTGTTGTGAAAGTAGAGTCTCTTGACTCGTTGTTTCTATGTATCTCACTCTCATGCTCTGATTAAACTTTTAATTATTGAGTCATGATGATGTGGGATATATGAAAACACAAGTATTTTATTCTTTTTGAATCTTTTCTATTCTGTTATTTTCAACCAGTCCACGAACGTCCGTGTCTCTCTTGGGAGTTTAGGGTTTCCACAACAAGGGTGTCACTCTCTTTCTTGAATATATATATATATATATATATATATATATATCTTATATTGTATGGAAAACTCCTCGAGACCTCAAGAAGTTGTGAATCTTGAGATGGAAGAAGACTCTAAAGGATGCAATTCTATTCAAGAACTTTTCTTGAAAAAGATGATGGAAAGGAAAGAGTACAACTCCTGGGTTGGAGAATCTGTCAAGGATTTAATTCTTTTTCGGAATGACTCTAGGGTCGAGTTTGCAAATCTTCAACTGCAAATAAATCAGCTTATTGATGGACATGCCAAAATCCTTGATAATCAAAACACCTTGATCAGGAATCAGAAGAATCTCATCATGGATTGTGTCAAACCTAGGCATCTTGCCCGTATTGTTGATCGAAAAGTTAATGTTCTCACTCATGAACATGGGGTCTCTACGGTAAAAAGAATCAAGGATATCAGTGTCACCTTTTATGATGGACCCTTTCAAAGGTATGATGTTATCAAAGAAAGTTGATTTCTTATTTTGTCTAGGAAAACTTCTTATGGGAATTTTATTCTTGTGTTTTTAAGAAGAATAACTAGAGTTTGGAATAGCCATTATTGTGATTACACATAGCTATGTCCAATGTTTTTCATCTTCAATGTTTTTAGATTTATTTATTTAAATTCTAAAGTTTGTTTGGAAGATGATTTTTTGCAGTATTAATCTTTATGGTTTTTTATATTGCAATTTGTAATGGGATATATGTGTTTGCGTCCGTGAACTATGATTGTCCCATACGTGGTCAAAAGTTAAGTCTGTCATATGTCGATATGCAAGTATTGATAAAAGATTGAATGAACTTTTGACAAACAAAAGTTAAGTCTTTTATGTCATTATGCAAGTATTGATGGAAGAAAGGATGAGCTTTTGTTTACAAAGTTTAAATCTATTATATGTCATTGTGCAAATAGTGATGAAAGATAGAATGAATCTTTGATTATTCCGTATTATTGATCTTCCCCGATCCATATTTATTATGTATATATTGTGTGGCTCCGTAAGTTCTCTTATGTTGAGCATTTCCCGATTAAATTAATCATGGGTTCTCTTGTGGTTAATTTAATTGAGAATTTGGATACAAATTCATGTTTCACGTGATTTGTTAATGTCCAAAGAAATCATTCTTTTCTTGTGAAAGTAAGGTCGCTCTTGTTGTTCTTTCGGGAATGACATTTTATGTGGGAGAGTTCTTAATTGAACTTGTGCTTAATTGCCAAATCTTTGTGGGGAGTGCAGCTGTGGAATATTATAGGGGTTATCGTGTATCTTTATAAAATCCTTGATGAATGCACTTAGTTTCGGCTATATGATTGCATCTAAAAAGTTGATATGTGCTTTATTTTGGTCATGAAGTGTCTCTATGGAAATTTCATTAGGATCCCACTAGTTTTCCTACCTTTGCCAATTTTATTGACAAAAAGGGGGAGAATTAATGTGTAGTTCATACTACAAATACATATGGTTTTCGGATCATTATGTAAGGGGAAGTAGTTTTCATGTGAGATGAAGTATTGACTAAGGGGGGTGATACATATCACCATAGTATTGTTGTCAAAGTTCGGATCATTATGTAAGGGGGAGTGGTTTTCATGTGAGATGGAGTATTGACTAAGGGGGGGTGATACATATCACCATAGTATTGTTGTCAAAGTTGTGATACAATTTAAATTTGATGATGTGTAATAATACTATGACACTGTGTAACAATGATTGAGAACTTTTGTTTTCTCATTGTTATGGCTACGTATCTTCAACAAAGACGATGTTGATTTGAATATCTTTGGAATCATTGGAGTACTTGGAAGTGACGAAGATTTCGAGTAATGTTGAAGAACCAAGGAGATCACGCATGTGGAAGAGAAGCTGTTGCAGATGGGGAAAAACGGTTCGCAGGTTTTTCAGGGAATTGAAGAGACGAGTGTGTTGTTGATACTCCTCAACCGAGAAAACTGTTCAACCCCACACAGATGCACTGCAAAAGGAGCGCTTAGATTCTAGAGATCAATATGTAGGACTCCGGCGTAAACCAAGTCAATGGCCGTTCCAAAGTCAATTCGGTCGCAAAGAGGGAGATAGGTTGATCTGTATGAGGCAAGCTGAGATTTGTGTGGGATCAATGATGATCAATAATTGTGGATGTGTTGATGGTTTCTGCAATTTTCTGTGAACTGATGAGTTCAAATAAGTTCTGGGAGATTGACGAATTCTTGAGAGTAATTGCTCGAGAAATTATATGTAGATGAATGTTGTCCATGTCCTTCAATCATGGATTCAGAGACTTATTTATATTGTCAGAATAGTAAACACCTTGATCCCTGTAAGTGTGACGGTTTCTTGAGTGAAAGAATGGGAAATCGTGGTGAAACCAGTTCCAGGTCGTGCGGAGACTTGGTTAACCGTCCACCCAATACTTTGTTAACTCCTTCAACCGCTTACACGACTTACTCACATTTCTCATCGTGGATTAATCCACGTGCCGTAGGCCGCCAGACCAAAACCCTAATTGATATCCCATGTGACGTGATTGATGTCTCGCGATTGTGAAGTCTGCATGACAGGCGTGTATTTAATTAGTCAATTGTTGACTATTTAGACAATGAGTCTAGGTTTTTATTGAATTGAGCATGAGTGATGAATGCTCAGTGATTCATGGATCGAACATGTCTGTTGAGACGTAGTTCTTTGAATGATGTTGATATTGCGCGTATTAACAAAGATTGTAAATTCGACGATGAATTACTGAATATTAATAGTTGGATCAATATTCAAGCAACTGAGAAAGTATTGCTCAATTCGACAGATTACTGATAAATTACTGAATATTGATATTGATAATTGGATTAATATTCGAGTGATTGAGAAAGTATTGCTCAATTCGACGAATTATTTTATTGGTAACGTGATCCAATAAAATATTAATTAAAATATTGGTAGACTACCAAATATTATATAAATCCAGACGTTGATTGCTGGATCAACATAAATTTTATTAGTGTTTGAACTTACTCGGAATGATGATTTCGTGGAGCGTTTGTTCAAAACCCTAATTTTTGATGAATTGTTGAAAATAAGTCATGAGAGAGGGAGGGACCGAACACATGGAATGAGAGAGTCCATGTGGCGCCCAAGTGCTCGAGTGAGCGTGCACCAGGTCCTTAGTTGTCCAGTTGGTGAAAGAATGATGATTTAAATCCCGGTTTCATCATTTATTGAAATAGTGCTCGATTGAGCATTAGGTGATAAAACCTAATTATGGAAAAGTAAGGGACCGACCAATAGGTCATGAGACCGGCCCTCGGTGGTCGTGGGACCATATGATGGTCGTTTGAGAAAACTCCAGGTTGGTTGGAAAGAGTTTGGACCCAGTATGAGCGGTTGCGCAAATTAGGTCAAAATTATGAAAATGTGTGGGACCGGCTCCTTGCAAGCCTTAGGACCGGCCTTGGTCGGTCAAGGAAGCATGCTCGTGTCACCATAATTCCCTTGTCTCAGTCCTGAGAGCTTCGGTATTTTCTGATGTGCGTTTGAGCAATATTTTGAATTTTCAGAAGAGTGATCTTTGACTGAAATTCTTGATTTTGCTCGAATGAGCAAGTAGAACTTTTGCTCGTTTGATCAAAATTTGGAAAGTATGAAAATAATAATATTTTAATATTTGGCGTGAGTAGCCTAGTCGGTCATGTGACCATCTGGGTTTTTGGCTTTTTCATGGTTTGACCAATATTTGAGAAAATATGAAGAAATCATGATATTTTGCTTAAACGGAGGAGTTTCGTGAGTAGTTATTTATTATCAATCCATAGGATCAGCCGTGGATTCGATAATGAATTCGGAATAATAAAACGAGTATTACCATTCCATGGGATCGTGGATTCGACCACAAAATCTGAGTAATGAAATTATCTATTACTATTCCAGATTATCTATTACCATTCCATGAGATCAGCCGTGGATTCAATCATGAAATCGGAGTAATGAGATAAAATAGATTATCTTCTAGGAATTCAGTGGTGAATATCACGTTAGAATTAATCTATTGCAGAAGAGATATTAGCCAGTTAAAGTGTCATACCCGTTCTAAAAGTTGCATAGTCAGGAAACAACGAGTGTTGCCGAAGTCCTGAATGCGTTAATTCTCTCAATCTTACGGAGAACCGCCTGGATCTATACACGGTCTCTCTACATAGTCAGGGAACAGTGAGTGTCACCGACGTCCTGAAGGCGTTATTGCTCTCAATCTTACGGAGAACCGCCCAATCGTTCTTCTATGTAGAGAGGAATCTCTATGTAGTCGGGGAACAATGAGTATCACCGACGTCCTGAAGGCGTTATTGCTCTCAATCATACGGAGAACCGCTCAATTATGTTATTCTACATAGAGAGGTCATGATGAAATTCATATCATCGAACGCTCAGCTGGGAGGCCTTTCGAGAATCATATTCATCATGGATCTGAGAGGAACTCGATCAGAGATCGTGAAACGGTTCACGAATCGTAAAATATGAATCATCACATGCGTTCCTGAAGTCGGGTCAGAAACATGTAGTATCATGATTTTACGATTTTGACCTTTGTCGAAAATCCACCATCAACAGCTGCAAAGTTTATTTATTTTGTATTTCATATGTATTGATAGTTTTGTCACTACAATCGACAAAGGGGGAGATTGTTAGAGCACTGCTCGGTCGAACTCGCAAACGTTGTTATCTCAAGCTTGTTTGCCAAGTTTAATTACCAAAACTATAAGTCTTGATTTCTAGTCTACTTATAGCTAAGTCTCGGACTAGGATATAAAGTGTAGTTGATCTCTAGACTCCACGACGTTCATCATGCAAAGACGAAGAACTACTCAAGGAACTGGTGGAACTTCATCGACTAAAAGGCATGTGGAGACTTGAACTTATCTATCACTCAAAATTCTATCTACTTTATCTCCTATCTTGAGACACAAGTCGTATTGCTGTATAGACTTCGATTATACACATTTGCTATTTCGGGCCGAGTCTATCTCGCTTATCTATTTCTCGAAATATGTGTTGCTAAGCTTTCGCTTTGGCCAAGTTCATCTTTACAAATGACGAAAGTCATGTTGATTATTTCAATATCTTGAAAATTGCTTT
Source organism: Papaver somniferum (assembly GCF_003573695.1). Classification (NCBI taxonomy): domain Eukaryota; kingdom Viridiplantae; phylum Streptophyta; class Magnoliopsida; order Ranunculales; family Papaveraceae; genus Papaver; species Papaver somniferum. The sequence goes on from NC_039365.1 coordinate 30,198,239, forward strand.
GATGAAAAATAGTGTGTGAATAACCTCTATTTAACATCCTCTAAGAATGTTTCAATGATTGAAATGAGAGTTTAGAATATATAACCTTGAATGGAGATAAACATTGTATGTGAATTCATACTTGTGTAAGTCCAAAATCCTTGAAATAAAGTATGCGTACTTTACTGGTTCGGGGTGTCCGGAAGCTAAGTCTGCATACCCGTAAACGTACTGCCGGAAGTTCACATCCCGTGAATTTCTGATGGAGTTTGTGAACCGAAAACAAACTCAATCCGTGTACTTAAGTATGCGTACCGGTATGCATACTTGAGTGGGTTATTTTCAAAAAACGGTTTATTCGTGAACTAAGACATATATAAACTAAGGAATGCATATTTGCAATCCGTGGATATAATGTTCATGAATCGATTCGAGTGAATCAAAATCGTTTTTGCTTCGATTATATCTTATATACTTCTACGAGATTTAATAAATTGAACAACTCTATCTAGTTCTTATGAGTCATTTGAACTAGTTATGGTGAAGATGAATAAGGTTGATATGAAAGTGCTCATATGACTAACCATAGGTTAACTACTATTGAAGCAACTAGGTGTACACGTTTAGGTAAGGTTACACAAATCTAAATGAACGTGCATTTCATTTGTATATGACAATCTAAGTTATATCTAACGGTTGAAAGATATTAGCTTGAACCTAATAAGGTTTTCATATAACGGTGAATATTGAACGCTTTGTTACCAAGGTAACTTAGATTGCAAACCCTGATTTGGAGACTATATAAAAGAGAACTCTAGCAACTGGGAAACCTAATACCCACACCTCCTGTGTGATACTAGTTGTATAAGCTAGAGTTGATTCTCCTTTAACCTTAGGTTTCTACCGAGACCCTATAGGTTAACGACTTCAATTCTTTATTGTGTGATATGATCTTGTTGTTTCTATCGTGATTGAGTGCAATCATAAGATTTGCTTGAGATTAATTTCTCCCATAGGCAAGATAGAAAAGTAGTCACAAACATGTTCGCCTCATCGTTTGTGATTCCACAATATCTTGTTTCGCTAGTCGATTAAGATTATCGTGAGGTGATTGATATTTCTAGGCTGTTCTTCGGGAATATAAGTCCAGTATATCAATTGGTTCCTGTTCACCTTGATTTATCAAAAGACGGAACAAAAACTTGTAGGTATCTCTGTGAGAGACAGATTTATCTATTCCTGTAGACTTTTTTGTGTAATACAGATTCGTTTATTAAAGTCTTCGACTTTGGGTCGTAGTAACTCTTAGTTGTGGGTGAGATCTGCTAAGGAAATCAAGTACGTAGTATCCTGCTGGGATCAGAGACGTAAGGAGCGCAACTGTACCTTGGATCAGTGTGAGATTGATTGGGGTTCAACTACAGTCTAGACCGAAGTTAGTTTGTAGTAGGCTAGTGTTTGTATCCGCTTAATGATAGACGCATTTATGTGTCTATATTGTCCTCAATTTTCTGTATTGTTGGTATTCGATTTCGTACTTATTATGGCGTTTTTTGTATTTCTAGGTATTTTTGGGAAATAAACATTTTTGAAAAATTCGGCTTGAAAAGTTGCTCGGGGCACCCGGAGGACATTTGCTATACGAACCCCAGATTTGTCTAAGGAGCGCCCATGGCTATGTGTAGCCCAAATTCATCCACAACACCCATTTTCTATCGGCACCCCCACTCTGGTTAGGGGGCCACCCATATTCACGGTTTGGAAGAACAGATTTTGCGGGAAAGTCCACCTTCACCCGTGAATCTTTGGATTGAATTTTTGGAGAGATTTTCTCGGGATTTTTCGTTGATATGGATTGGGATACACCTGTTTAAGTCAAAAAGGGTTGGTAATAGTCTTTAAAACATAAAAGGAGAAGATTCGCAACAAAACAAGGAGGTTTACGTGGTTTTATTGAAAAAGGGAAACAAAATATTATCGAGATATTTTGAGTTATTCTCGTGTGTACACAGCGTGTCTAACTACTTCAGAATTGAGGGAGAAACGATTTGGAAAGATTCTGCATGAGACAGCTGAGGATATTCGTACGAGAAGAGAAAACAGGGAAATATTTCCCGTAATTAGCTTTGGAGATTATATCGAGTTATTACCAAGATTTCTTGGCCCTGTGGTGATTATAAATAGGGTTAGGATGTCATAGAATAAAAAGGAAGAGTGAGGGGTAGTCTGAGGTCGAAGAATCACGCTGCAGGAGGAGTTGTAGCAGCAGCAGGAAGGAGAAGTTCCAAACGACGCACAAAGAGTGTCGTTGTGAAGAACACGAAGAACAGACGCAATAAAACAGTCGTTTCTGTACAGTGACAACAGCAGAACATTTGTAACGGCTTTATTCAGAATTGTAATAGTTATCTTCGTGAGCCACAGTTCTTTAGGTTTTATTCGTAACAGTGTGTTCTGTGACGCTCGTACAGCGTTGCGAATCTCTGTTTTATCTTATTTCTTCATTAAAAACACCATTTGAGCTATGAGTTATCTTTTTGAGTGTGTTTTTATTATGAGGAGCTAGACCCCATCACTGGGACGACGGAGGAAGTTGTTTTTCACCCATGTGGTAATTAAATTAATTCTTTTATAACTATTTGCATAGAATTTAATTGTTTTATGATTTCTATTAATTATTTGTTATTTTGTCTGATGTCGCTTGCTTAGTTTTAATTACTTTTGATGCGCCATGCTCACAACTTACAACTAATGTTTTATGAAATCTACTTTGGCAAAGAATAGAGTTAATATTTCTTTTATTTTGAGCTATAATTTCCTAGGATTAATTTCTGAACCACTTGAATATGAAAAACAATGAAATCCTGAGTCTCAGTAAATTCTTCATCCTGTGACATATTTTGTATATATTTTCTTATTTTTAGTATTTTCATATTTAAGCCTAGAATCAATCTCAATAAAGTCCGAGTGAACGACAACTTTATTTACCACTATCTAAAATTCGATTACTTAATACAGTGTGTGTTCAATCTGTACTAGGTCCCGGGGTTTTCTGCATATGCGGTTTCCTCGTTAACAAAACTTCTCGTGTCTGTGTTATTTCTTTTCCGCATCATATTTTGTTATATAATTGAAATATCACAGGTTGTGCGTTGAATCGATCAATTGGTAAATCCAACCTTTGGTTGTTGATTGAAATTGATTGATCCTTGAATATTGGTCTTTGGTACCATTCAAGTTAATTTCTCTTGTATTCAATTGTACTCGCAGATTTCTATTTGCTTGAGTAAGAATCGAGAAATTGAGATATAAATCTTTGATATAATTTTTATTAAGATTGAGTCTAACTGTCTAATTGATTCTTTTAAAAGTATATTGGAGTTAGTCCATAAAGATTTTTAAGCAAAATGTTGGGTGAGGTTGTTGTACCCCCACTTTTTCAAACTTTAAAATTTGTTTGCAAACTAAATTTCAATCCATTCTCAAGTTTTTTGTTGGGGTCCAATTTTAAAAATATGAAGTTGTTGTCTTGGAATGTCCAAGGTTTTGGAAACAAAGACACTAGAAACCACCTTCAAACTCTCATTAGAGGCCATAATCCTGATGTTTTCTTTATTTCAGATTCAAAGAATCAACTCAAGACAATGCAATTTTTAACTGCAAGATTCAAATTCCCAAATATTGTCTTTCACAATCCTGTTGGCCAATATGGAGGGCTGTGCCTTATGTGGAAAGATGGAGTTGATCTTATTGCGATAAACATTAATTATAGTATCATTAATTGTCTAGTTAAACTTGACTCTATGAAATCTGCTTCCCTGGTCTCTTTCATGTACGGTGCTCTGAATGATAACAATAGAGATCTTTAATGAAACTATTTAGATGATATTAGAATATCCTATAATAATTCCTGGATAATAATAGGAGATTTAAATTTCATTCTAAATTGTGATGAAAAAGAAGGAGGTAATGTGGCATCTCAAATAGATTTAGAATCTTACAATGATTTGATTGATAACAGGGGCCTTCATAGTATGAACTACATTGGTAACCCTTTCACCTAGACAAATAGGAGAGAAGGTGATGAATTAATCTTAGAAAGGTTAGATAGAGATTCTGCCACTCTGTACTGGTTTAATAAATTCAATAATGTTATTGTTTATCATTTAACTTCTCTAGGAAGTGATCACTGCCCTATCATGCTTGTAACTTCTAAAATGGACAATTCTACTAAGAAACCTTTTAGAGTTAATAAGGCTTGGTTTAAAGATTCTACTTGTGCTGCTCTAATAAAGAATAAATGGGGTGGTCATAATTCTGGTTCTTCTGCTTTCAGACTCACTAGAAATCTGTTTGATACCAAATTTATTCTAAAGGACTGGAACTACAACCATTTTGGTAACATTAGCAACCAAATTTCTAAGATTCAAGCTCGTCTATCTGTCATAACTAGGAATAGGAGCAACCAAAAATTTTTTTAGGTTAGAGAGTTAACTGAGAAGCTTAAATTTTGGTACCAAGCTGAAGAGGACTTCTGGAAACAAAGAAATATGGATGATAATATAAGATTTGATGATAAAAACATTGCATACTTCACCAGAAAGCTAATTTTAGGAGGAAAAGAACTCAAATTGACACTCTTCAAAGTAGAATAGGTCAATGGCTTACTGAAAGAGAAGAAATTGCCGAGGAACTGTTAGAACATTTCTCAAGCATGAGCAAAACCACAAATCCTAGTGATCCTGTTAGTTATTTGAATAATGTTACTCCTTGCATTTCTCAGTTTGATAATTGTATGTTTACTGAATGTCCATCTTATGATGAAGTTAAGGTAATTGTTTTTGATATAAAATTATGGACCACTCCAGGACCAGATGGTTTCCCTAATGGTTTTTACCAGATCATGTGGGATACAATAGGTCAAGATGTAGTAAATATGGTAAATCTTTCTTTGAATCTCAGCACATTTTAAAACAGCTAAACCACAATTTTGCTACTCTTGTACCTAAACTAATTGTACAGCGCATGTTGTAGACTTTAGACACATTAGTTTATGTAACGTTGCTTATAAAATTATATCAAAACTTTTGGCTTCAAGATTGTTAGAGAACTTATCGGTCGAACTTGCAAGCGTTGCTATCTCAAGCTTGTTTGTCAAGTTTAGTTTCCAAAACTATAAGTCTTGATTTCTAGTCTACTTAAAGCTAAGTCTCGGATTAAGATAATAAGTGTAGTTGAGCTTTAGACTTCACGGCATTCATCGAATGAAGACAAAAAACTACTCAAGGGAACTTGTGGAGACTTGAACTCATCTATCACTTAAAAGTCTATCTACCCTATCTCCTATTTGAGACAAAAGTTGTATTGCTATATAAACTTCAATTATACACATTTGATATTTCGAGCCGAGTTTATCTCGCTTATCTATTTCTCGAAATATGTGTTGGTAAGCTTTCTCTTTAACCAAGTTCATATTTTATTCATGACGAAAGTCAAAGGATGATCATGTGAAAATCTCCTTGTAACACCTTACATGATTTGTGTGAGACAGTCATTTTATGTAGACTCGGAATGTTTCGTATTGGTCATTCGATCACTTGGAAATTGCTTTGAAGATAATAGTTTGTGTGAGACAGCTATTGTCGTCTTCCAAGAATGTTTCAATGATTGAAATGAGGGTTTAGAACATGTAACCATGATTGGATATAAACATAGCGTGTATTCAAATTTGTGTAAAGTCCAAAACCGAGAACCATAGAATGCGTACCCCTTACGCGTACTGGTTGGTTGTTAGAAGTCCGGGAACTAAGTATGGTACCCGTATGCATACTGGCGGAAGGTCAAGTTCCGCGAATTTTTGTTGGAGTTTGGAAGTGTAGTATGGTATGCGTACCCGTACGCGTACTGGCGTAACCAAACTTAGTCCGACTACTTAGGTATGCGTACCCATTTGCATACTTAAGTAGCTTATGTTCTAAAATCGGTTTGTTCATGAACTAATACATTTATATAATAAGTAATGAAATATTTTTCAAACCATGGCTATAATGTTTACGAAATGATTCGAGTGAATCAAAATGATTCGAGGGTACCAAAATATACCTCAAGCTAAAACTTTTCCTACCTATAAGTCCTTTCTCCGAAAGTGATTGTCTATGGACTGAGTCGAGACAATACAACTAACCGGTTCACACTTCGTGTGATCGTCTATGGATACGAGATCGAGACAATACAACAACGAAGTATGTTTACTTGATACAAAGGTTCGGACTTAACCAAACACAATAGGATTGCTTATCAAGTAAATAGGAATTAACGTTTGTGTAATTTACTTTAATTATAATAAAAAAATTATAATGCGGAAAATAAAAGTAAATAACACAGCAAAATTTTGTTGACGAGGAAAACTGCAAATGCAGAAAAACCTCGGGACCTAGTCCAGAATTGAATACTCTTAGGATTAAGCCGCTACACAAAATTACACTAACTTCGTATAGTTGAGACCAAGTAACTGACCCTATAGTTCACCTAGTTCCGTCTATATTCCCACACCTCCAACTTATAAATAAGTCACGTACTTGGATCAATCCCTTTGGTTCGTATTCCAAACAGTAAAGGAACAAGAAATCTGTTTGGTATCAACTCTATTCAACCAAGTGATATGAGTCGGACAAAGGATCTTCCGTTTATCTCAACATAAACTCCTTCGTCAGGTCTAGATCTATCTTATGTTCAATCACCCAAAGGTAATCGATTTATATTAAGCCAACAACACCTTTAATCCGAAGAACCGTGTTGATGCCGATCTACTCAATTAATCAATCCAATCTACCACAAGGATAAACCGATCATTAATTGGATCCTCTTTAACGAAACAAGTATTGTGCACACCAAAGATTGCAAAACCCAAGTCAGATCTTCAATATCTTCTTTGTCTTCAAATCTTCTTAAATCTTCAATAAAAACCCGCACACAATCACTTGAATCTCTTGTGATCAATCACGCACAGAACGGAGTCTGTTAACAATGGATTATCACAAGATCGTCTTTAGAACTAACAACAGTCTAAAGATCCCTGTCGAAACTCTGAACTATTTTGAGTGAATCTTATATCAGAAGAGAAGATTCTCAAGAATAAACAAACTAGGTGCAATCAGATTTCAACCACTGTTAGTCAATCAAATCAATCGAAAACAAAGATAAACCGCAATTATCTAGTTTCCCACCAACCGGTCGCGCTAGAGCTTCTCAATCCCAAAGAAGACTTTAAACTGAGCGACCGTAAGATATTTCCTAATTAGATTACTCTCCTCTCCGATAGGAGGCTACACCAGTAACAACAACAAAAGACTAAATCTGTTGTTACGAAGGATTAGTTTGCTAGAAAGGCAAACTTCGTGTATTTATAAACAAGGAAGTTTGGACACCAAGGAATTTCCAAAACCGAAAATATTCTCAAGATATTCATTAAAGCACAAATTTGTTTTCCATAATTCCTGGAAATGCTTTGTCCAAGAATAACGATCGAAATCTCTCGGAAAATATAATTATTAAATGCACATTACTAATTCTGTAATTTCCATACAAAATGAAATTATTAACCTTAATTAAAAGATTCTTAACTTACTTATGTTTCGATCCTGGGATTCTCTTCCCTTAGCCGTTAAGGAATATCTTTGAACAATTATAGAAATAAACATTCACAGCACGTTTTCAAAGTTTGTCGACATCTTTACTTTGTAAGCTCTCTTTCACACTTACAACCTTGAAACCGATTTGTCACAGTTCCAAACAAGTTTATAATTGGTTCATCTGACTTTCAAGAACTATGTGATTGATCAAACCAACATTTAATCACAATCATGGGTTTAACGGTTCTACCAAAACAAGTTTCGGTTCTACCTCCATGTGAGTACTACGCATAGTCACACTAGCTTCCCAAAGATTCGGTTGACTAGGTACTAGGATCGGTTCCCCACATATATATGGTATCTAAATTATATGTGTTGCACATGTCCATAGGATCGGTTACCCTTTCTGCTATAAACCTTGTTGCACCCCATACAAGGATCGGTTCCCCTTGATGTACTGCACCCCTTACAAGGATCAGTTTCCTTTCCCTTACTAGAATCGGTTACCTTTCCCTTACAAGGATCGGTTCCCTTTCCCTTACTAGGATCGGTTCCCTTTCCCCAAGGTCAGACATAATCCGATCATACCACAAGTGATTACTTAAGATTGGTTTTACTAATAAAAGTTATACCAATACATAAGTCAGGACTTTGTGAATAGTTCTACCAAGAACACAACAAGTTGTGAACGGTTATACTCTATCACACATATTGGTTGTTCATAAGATATGCAATGAATAAAAAAACCAATAACTCATGACAATTTCCTTTTCGGTTCACAAACAAGTTTATGAACTTACTTCCTTAGAACACATGTAAACATTGTTCCCTAAGATGAAATCCCCACCTCATACCCATACATAATCACAATATCATTCAAATGATTATGGCGATGTCTTATCTACAAAGTTTAATGGTTAAGCAATAAACCTCGTATTGTATTCCTTAATACTATGTCTATCTAGAGTTCATATATGCTTCGCAGTTATGTTTTCAATATGCACGACTTGAAAGATACGTTAGGGAATGAAACAGTTCAAGTCAAATATCACTAACCTCAAGTGGAAGGATGATTGTTGTTGTTGTAGCTCCTTGCTTCTTCACATCTTCAAGACTTCGCAATACTTGTAATGTCTCATATCCTAATACTTTCAAGCTAACCTATACGAAGTTTAACTCTAGTACATAATCAAGCGACTCTTAACATGATTTTTGATTCACTAAAGTATGACAACCAAACTTGACATACCAACGCTTGGAACCGAGCAATGCTCTAACAATCTCCCTCTTTGTCAATTTTAGTGACAAAACTCTTACATCATATGGATAAAAAAATTACAAGAATTCATTACACTTCGCTTGATTCCCGATTCAATAGCACAGTAAAACTGCTTACATTCAATCCTTGAAAATGCCGCTGTTGACATTATAATAACAAAGAAAATACTCCCGCTGTACACAATCACTTGAATCTCTTGTGATCAATCACGCAAATAACAGACTCTGTTAACAATGGATTATCACAAGATCGTCTTTAGAACTAACAACAGTCTAAAGATCCTCGTCGAAACTCTGAACTAGTTTGAGTGAATCTTATATCAGAAGAGAAGATTCTCAAGAATAAACAAACTAGGTGCAATCATATTTCAACCACCGTTAGTCAATCAAATCAATCAAAAACAAAGATAAACCACAATTATCTAGTTTCCCACCAATGGGTCGCGCTAGAGCTTCTCAATCCCAAAGAAGACTTTAAACTGAGCGGCGTAAGAGATTTCACCTAATTATATTACCCTCCTCTCCGTTAGGCGGATACACCAGTAACAACAACAAAAGAGTAAATCCGTTGTTACGAAGGATTAGTTTGCTAGAAAAACAAACTTTGTATATTTATAGACAAGGAAGTTTGGAAACCAAGGAATTTCCAAAACCGAAAATATTCTCAAGATATTCATTAAAGAACAAATTCGGTTTTCATAATTCCTGGAAATGCTCTGTTCAAAAATAACGACCGAAATATCTCGGAAAATCTAATTAGTAAATGCACATTACTAATTCTGTAATTTCCCTAAAAAAAGAAATTAATAACCTTAATTAAAAGATTCTTAACTTACTTATGTTTCGATCCTGGGATTCTCTTCCCTTAGCCGTTAAGGAATATCTTTGAACAATTATAGAAATAAACATTCACAACAGGTTTTCAAAGTTTGTCGACATCTTTACTTTGTAAGTTCTCTTTCACACTTACAACCTTGAAACCGATTTTCCACACTTCCAAACAAGTTTAGAATTGGTTCATCTGACTTTCAAGAACTATGTGATTGATCAAACCAACATTCAATCACAATCATGGGTTTAACGGTTCTACCAAAACAAGTTTCGGTTCTACCTCCATGTGAGTACTACGCATAGTCATACTAGCTTCCCAAAGATTCGGTTGACTAGGTATTAGGATCGGTTCCCCACATATATATGGTATCTAACTTATATGTGTTGCACATGTCCATAGGATCGGTTCCCCTTTCTGCTATAAACCTTGTTGCACCCCATACAAGGATCGGTTCCCTTTCCCTTTTAAGGATCGGTTCCCTTTCCCTTACTAGGATCGGTTCCCTTTCCTCAAGGTCAGAAATAATCCGATCATACCACATGTGATTTCTTAAGATTGGTTTTACTAATAAAAGTTATACCAATACATAAGTCAGGACTTTGTGAATAGTTCTACCAAGAACACAACAAGTTGTGAGAGGTTATACTCTATCACACATATTGGTTGTTCATAAGATATGAAATGAATAACAAAACCAATAACTCTTGGGAATTTCCTTTTCGGTTCACAAACAAGTTTATGAACTTACTTCCTTAGAACATATGTAAACATTGTTCCCTAGGATGAAATCCTCACCTCATACCCATACATAATCACAATACCATTCAAATGATTATGGCTATGTCTTATCTACAAAGTTTAGTGGTTAAGCAATAAACCTTGTATTGTATTCCTTAATACTATGTCTATCTAGAGTTCATATATGCTTCGCAGTTATGTTTTCAATATGCACGACTTGAAAGATACGTTAGGGAATGAAACAGTTCAAGTCAAATATCACTAACCTCAAGTGGAAGGATGATTGTTGTCGTTGTAGCTCCTTGCTTCTTCACATCTTCAAGACTTCGCAATACTTTTAATGTCTCATATCCTAATACTTTCAAGATAACCTATACGAAGTTTAACTCTAGTACATAATCAAGCGAATCTTAACATGAGTTTTGATTCACTAAAATATGACAACCAAACTTGACATACCAACGCTTGGTGGGTTCAACCGAGCAATGCTCTAACACTTAATAGCAAAACTTAAAAGCTCTTGGTTTCTCTGGCATTTGGTGTAACATGATTGAGCAGTGCATATCAACAGTGTTCACATCCATTATTCTAAATGGAGCTCCAGGTAAGTTATATTATCCTCAAAGGGGATTAAGACAAGGAGATCCTCTTCATTCCTATCTTTTTATCCTATGTATGGAAGCTTTCTCTAGATCTATTAAGTTTGCTGAAGACAGTAACATGATTTATGGATTTAAAGTAACTAAATATGTTCCCCCTATTATCCAGTTATTTTTTGCAGATGATTATTTAGTCTTCATAAAATCTAGAGTTAGAGAAGCTAATCATTTTGTCTCTATTATTGAGCAATTTAGTAAATTTTCTGGCCAAGATGTTAACTTTGATAAGTCTGTTGTTGCTTTCAGTTCTAGAGTCCCAGGTGATGTTAAAAAATACTATTTCTAATATTTTGCAAATTAAGAGAATGAATTTGCAGGAGAATATCTTAGTGTTCCTTTACTCCTGCAAAGGGATAAGTGTCAATCTTTTTCTCATTTGATAGACATGTACAAGGTTAATTTGGCCACCTGGAAAGGAAAGTTTGTAGCACCCCCAGGTAGAACTGTTCTAATGCAACATGTCTTAGGGAATATGGTTAATCATCAACTGGCTGTTTTTCCTATGCCCAAAAATATCACTGATAAAATGGATTCTGTCCAAATGAATTTTCAGTGGGGTAAGGATGAAAAAGGAGGAGGTGTTTATCCCAAAAGATGGTTAGATGTTGCTCTTCCTAAAGTATTAGGAGGACTGAATATAAGAAGGACATATATCTTAAACCTATCTCTTCTAACCAAACTTGCATGGAGAATGCTAAACCATCAAGATGAGTTGTGGGTTAAAATTTTGAATTGCAAGTATTTTTATGATACTAATCCTCTATATGGTATTGATTCTTCTCAGGGATCATGGGTCTGGAAAGGAATTTGCCAAGGTTTAGATATAGTCAAAAGGCATTATGTGTGGGAAATAGGAGATGGTAACCAAATATCTATTTGCAGATATAACTGGATACCAAATAAGAATAAACCACCAGATTCTGCTAATTACTCAGCAAATATGGAACATGTCAGTCAACTTATTGATAGGGACACACAGAATTGGAATTTGGATACCATCAAAGTTCTTTTTGATGAGGATACTGTTAATGAAATATCAAGGACTAGAATTCCTTTCTCAGGTTATGATAAACTAAGATGGTCTCCTGCTCACAATGGTTGTTTCTCAGTTAAAATTGCTTACAGGGTCATTCTTGAAGAGTCTCTAGCAGTCTGTAATACTAAAAATAATATGTCTGTTAACTGGAAATCTTTATGGAAGATAAAACTTCCCCCAAGAATCCAACACTTTATGTAGAAATGCCTTCATAAGTATCTCTCTACTAAAGAGAAGCTAGCCAGAGTTACTAAACATAGGAATTCTACATGTTCTTTACGTTCTAATGAAATTGAGACCATTCAACATATTTTTATTGACTGTCCTGTGGATTCTAATGTTTGGAACAAAGTTAACCCTAATTTGTATCACACAATTTGAAATTCTAATCTGCATGATTGGTTGTGTCACATTCTCAATGCAGGTTACTCTGGAGTACAGGTAGATCATAAAAGCTTTATGTTTGTTTCATATTTTGGTATATTTGGAAAGCTAGATGCTCTAAGAATTTTGAAAATATCCAGATTAATGTGGATCACATTGATGATAATATTGTTAATAACCTTGAAGACTGGCATAGTTCTTTTCCAACTCATAATGCTTTGAGTAATCCTAATAATCAGGATAGATATATATGGAAACTTCCATCAATTAGTGAGGAAAAAATAGATTTTTATGCTTCTTTTATTGATAGCTCAATATTTACTGGTATTACACTAATCTCAAGAAACTTTACAGGTCAATGCATTGGAGTGCGATGTCTCCCAGCAAAAGTAGTAGATGCAGAGCAAGTTGAGGCTTTTTTAGGAGCTTTGGAAGCAGTACTATGGGCGAAAGAAAGGGGACTCAGAAGAATATGTCTAGAAGGAGATTGCTTGAATGTTGTGAAAGCTATCCAAGGAAATCCTAACTCAGTGAAGTGGACAACAAACAATATAATTGGAGATGTTCTTTTTCTGTTTTCAGATTTTGAGTGTTGAGAATGTAGTTATATTCATAGGCTTGTAAAAAGTCTAGCTGATTCTCTAGCTAAATTTACAAAAACCTTAGTAAGTTCAGTAGATTGGTATTATGATTGTCCTACTTGGATCAATACTTTGATTGACCAAGACAACATAACTATTTCTTAAATTCAATAAAATCTCAATTTTCTATTAACAAAAAATAAAAAAACATTCGTTACTTATATTTGTCCCCAATCAAGGAGCATCACAGGTTGGTGATTGTTGCACACTGTACCATAAGAACTCAGGTGAACAAGCTAAAGGTCCATTTAGCATCGTGTATTTGGAGGAGGGAGTGCAGCCAAAGGAAGTAATAGGAGGCTACTTCTAAAATTTCATGTTTGGCACGCCCAAATGCACGACATAAGAACTACCTAAGTAGTCCGACTACCTCAATAGGGCGTAATAGAATGCAGACCTCCAAACCAAGTTTTTCAATGTTGCCCGTTTTTACTCTCTATTACCTATGTCAAACTACACTTGACTTGATTTGACTAAAATTTTATATTTTTTTTTTCATTATCTTCCCATAAGAAAACTCATCATCTTTCTGATGTTCTTCTTCTTCTTCAACTTCAAACGTCTGCAACCTAGGGTTTCATAAGTAGATGAATTTTTTTTATTGATAATTAATCAAAACACATAATCATCTCCTTCTTCATTTAATTCTTTGTTCCTTAATGATCATAGATATTGATTTCGTAGATCGGTAAATCGGAAGATTCTATTTGGGTTTTGATAGAAAAATTAAATTTCCGATCTAGGTATTTTGGGTTTGGTAAAATGATCCACATAATCATTGGTTATGGAAAGAAAATATCAAGATTTAATGAATCTTTATGTTGATGATAACCCTTGATAAAGATTTTATATTTGATTTATATATGTTGATGATGAATTAAGATGATGTATATGGATAATCAACTATCAAGCAAACTGGAATGAAAATCAGAAAATGAAATTTTTTGATTTAATAAAACAAATCAAATAACAGATAATCATGTTTCCATGGGGTTGATTATCATTTTCAAAAATGAGCAATAATATAGAAATAAAAAGGTTAGTTCTTCTGTCCCATGCCAAACACCAAAATCCCATTACGGGTGATTCCAGTGTCAAGTAATTACAACTACGTGTAGTACAATAAATTGTGTGCTAAACGGATCCTAAATGACTTGTAGAGTTGTAGTTGGTAAGAGATCAAACACCTAACATTTTGTGAAACTCTTTAACATTTTTTTAGTTTGTACCAATGTGCGCTTTCTTCCTTCAATTGTTCGACAAGTCAATTGCATTAGTCAACCTGAAAGTAAGTAGTAAACAAAAATATTTACCTCCTGCCATTCAACAAGTCAAATGCTTCGATCGGAAAAGCAGATAAAAACATTCATTTCCCAACAACAAGCCTATCTAAGACAAATATCTGATCTCATTTTCATTGGATCCCAAAGCTTACACATCACGTCACGTGGCTAGCATGTGCCTCAATCAACCAACCGTAACGGTCACATTCAAAATCATTCCATACTTTAATTTCCATTCGAAATTTACAAAAATATAATAAAAATAAAAATAAATCACGGAGTAAATTTGTTTTTTCATTTAAAGTACAGAGACATTTTTATACTCCCTCCGTCCCACTCCTAAGTGACCTATTTGATTTTAGATTTTGTCCCAATGATAAATGACCTATATCACTAAACAATGAGATATTCCGGAATTATCCTTTTAGTTAATTATAAATAATATATGAAATATGTATAATTTGATAGGCATGTTTATATTCGTTACGTAGGTGTTTTAAAATGCTTTTTAATTGTATGAAATTTGCGAACATCCGTGGAGTATTTTGAGAGATAAACCATTTTTAAATTTCACTAGTTATTATTCATAAGGGTATAATTGTAAAAAATGATTAAAAATACTATTTTCCTTGCTTGCCTTAAAAATTGTGCAAATTTCAAATAGGTCACTTAGGAGTGGGACGGTGGGAGTATCTTTCTTATTTCTCTCTTTTTTACCAACAGAAGAATATACACCATGTATCCGAATCTTATCACAAACACACATCCCCATCTGTTTCACCACAAATCTCAAGAAAAGTTTCCATCCAACGCTCTAAATATAATATCCATCCGCTTTGATGTTACTAGGATATATCTGTATATTTGTCTACTTTTTATTATTACTAAAAAAGAATCCGTTGCAACAAATTTACAGGCGGAGACTTTGTCTTTCTTTCTTTTATTTATCTCTCTGATATTTAAATTTCAAAATCTCCTCTCTTTTTCTCTTTCCCCAATTTCCTCCAAGTCCCCACACCTCCAGAGCTTCTCTCATTATCATCAGAAGAACATTAAAAATTCTCACAAGAAAAAAACGCTCAAAAACGTCTCATTCATCTAAACGGCTACATTTCCCCCCCTATTTTCTGATCTCAAAATCAAAACCTATTTGACGAAATCACCAAAAGTATTTCCTAGGGATTTGAAATTCTTTCTTCTTTTTCGGTTTTTTGTTTGGATCGGTTGAACTTCTTCTTCAATTTCAGAGAGATTTAGTTATTACTGTACAAATTGGAGGTTGTTATAACACGATTTTTCAGTTTCTCTAGATCTTCCTCTTCGATCAGGTTCGTTTTCATTTGTCTTTTTTTTTGTTTGATTTGTTTTATAATGGTGTGGATTTAGCTATGTTGAAGTTCGGAATGTAGGTTATTTGTAGATCTGTTTAGGGATTTATGTTTTTTCCTGAATTATTGAGAAAACTCGTCCATGATTGAAGGTGTTGTGGAAGAATCACAGTTATTATGTTAGTAGATAACGATTTTTTTTTATGTAATTTTGTTTTGAGCTTTATTAACAATTCATGAGATTGATGGATAAACTTGTTACACGAGGTTTGCGGTTTGGATTAGGGTTTGAAATTAGTGTTTATAATCTTATCTTATGTTGTGGTTCTGAAATAATTTTGTCTAGGTAAATTTGAAGCACACAAACAAAGGCATGCCTAATTTTGAATTGCAGTGTTCTTTTGTCATCAATTTATCCTCCTCAAGTTATGTTAATTGTCTGAGTATTTGTGTCAAATATAATGCTGTCTGAAACATTGGTGGGGATAATTTTAGATGTAATACTAAAATCATATCCTGTTTGCAGAGAAAAATTGCATCAACATGTCTAATACTCCAAATGATCAGCTTCTCCAAGCAGAAACAACTTGTGGATCTCTGCTATATGAGCTTCAGGTGAATGTTAAACCTTAATTTCCAGAGACGAGTTTATCATGTTTCTTCTTACTGAAATAGTTCTTTGAGATGACAAAGCCTTAGTAAATCTTAATTTTATTCTTGTGTACTAGATAATATGGGATGAAGTTGGAGAGTCTGATGCTGACAGAGACAAGATGTTATATGAACTTGAACAAGAGTGTCTAGAAGTATACAGAAGAAAGGTAGACCAAGCTAACAAGTCTAGAGCTCAGCTAAGGCAAGCAATTGCAGATTCTGAAGCAGAGGTAGCAGCTATTTGTTCAGCAATGGGTGAACGGCCTGTGCACATCAGACAGGTGTGTACGCGTGAGTTAATGTTCATTCTCCATCAGTGTCGCACTTAATTTTTTGCAGATAACTGCTTGATTTTCTCTAAACATACTAGCATGTTTTCTGGTCAGTCTGTCTATTTTGACAAATCTGGTACCTTACCCCTTGCTGCCCAACTCTATCAAAATTGATGTTGCTAAAAAAACTTGGGTATTCTTATGTTACTTCAGAAGAGTAAAGTTCAATCGTTTTCTACCAACATCGATAAGTTTAGGGAAAGACTAGCTAGCACCAGGGAGGGAGTCTAAGTTCTTAAAACTTTTCCAGTATTTGGTAAGATGGATTCCATCCGAATGAGATTTTGGTGGGATATTAAAGAAGGTAATAAGGGGGTGTTTCTTAGCATTTGGAAGGACATTGCTCAACCCTAGATATCTTGGTGGCATAAACATTAAACAAACTGTTGATCTTAATTAATAAGGCTCTTTTCTGTAAGCTTGCTCGGATACTATTATATTCTCTTGATGTTTTGTGGGTGCAAGTTCTACAAGGTAAGTATTTTTATTAATGTTCATCCTTTTAGCGATAATGTTAATAAAAATGGCTAGGGTTTGGAGGGGTATTTGTCAAGGGCTGAATTATGTTAGAAAATTTCACTGTTGGGAAGTAGGTAATGATGAGTCTACCAACATTTGGAAGTATAAATCAGTACTTGTATCCCTGATCTTTTAAACTCTCATTTTGCTTCTATTAATATGAATAAAGTTTCTCAATTTATTGACAATTAGACTAGGAAATCAAAAGTGCATGCTCATTCTATTTGATACTGATAATGTTGCCAAGATATTGGAAATTAGGATTTTCTTTAAGGTATTGACCATCTTAAATGACAACATCATAATGAGATCTTCTCTGTTAACTCTGCTTATAAAGCAATTCTGAATGATGATAAACATGCTAGTACTGTTTCTCTGAATTTCTCTATGGTTGGTGACTAAAGTGAATAACCTGTATGCTGTATCTTTACAGTTGAAATGGCCCTTGAGTTTTAAGATTTCTTTACTTGTTTGATATCTACTCTTTTTAAACAATTCGTTTCATGTTTTCAGGCTGATCGGAAGAGCACTGGCAAATTAAAGGAAGAGCTGAGGGCCATTATTCCACAGCTTGAGGAGATGAAGAAAAGAAAATGGGAGAGGCGGAATCAGTTTGTCGAAGTTCTTGACCATATTCAGAAAATTGCAAGTGAGATATTTACACCTGCCGAAAATTCCTTTGCCAAAACAGTTATTGATGAAACTGATTTATCCTTAAAGAAGCTTGAAGACTTGCATAGACAGATGCAGGCACTACAAATGGAGAAGGTCTGTATATTTATTCTCCTTGAGATTTCAGGTTCTAAGAATTGCCAATTGGCTTTCTGAAGTCGTGTTCTTTTGTTTATCTGCAGAGTGACAGGATGAAGCAAGTCCTGGATCACCTAAGCACTTTAAACTCACTGTGCTTGGTACTTGGCATTGACTTCAATCACACAGTGAGGGAGGTTCATTCCAGTTTGGATGATTCTGAAGGAGCCAAGAATATAAGCAATGATACAATTCACAGGCTTGCTGCTGCAATAGATGGACTAAGAGAAGTGAAGAGGCAAAGAATGCAGAAGGTTTGGAATGATAATAGTTTCCTCTCTCTTGACAATTATCTCTCTTTACAATCTTAAATTTATGTACATAGATAGGATAAAAGCTTATGTTTCTGTGGACTAGCAGAGTGTTTAAGAATAAAATATGTGTAAAATTCTTCCTTGCTGAGTTTTGGAGTCTTTGCAGCTTCAAGATCTTGCCAGCAGTATGTTGGAGCTATGGAACTTAATGGATACACCGGTTGAGGAGCAGCAAATGTTCCAAAATGTTACCTGTAATATTGCTGCCTCAGAGCATGAAATTACAGAGCCCAACACTCTGTCTGTTGACTTCATTAACTATGTGAGTACCAAAACAGGTTCAAAAGAGTAAGAAAAAAGTGAAAGGAAAAGTTCTTGAAATAATGTTGGTGATTTTATGATGCAGGTGGCCACAGAAGTTTCCAGGTTGGAAGAGCTGAAGTCAAGCAAGATGAAAGAGCTTGTGTTGAAGAAAAGGTCAGAGCTGGAGGAAATTTGCAGGCGTACCCACATGGTTGTAGAGGCAGAGTGTGGGATGCAACATGCAATTGAAGCTATTGAATCAGGTATCCTAAATATTTCCCTAGTATGTATTAGTTTTGCCAAAAGTTGAACACCAAATCGCCTTGCTAATATACATAAGCTATCATTCGTGTAAATGTTTCCTGATCTCCAGGAGCCATTGACCCTGCTTCCGTTTTGGAACAAACGGAGCTTCAAGTTGCAAAGGTCAAAGAGGAAGCTTTTAGTAGGAAAGATATACTTGAAAGGGTTGAAAAATGGATGACTGCCTGCGAGGAGGAGGCCTGGCTTGAGGAGTATAATAGGGTTGGTTATTACATCTAGTCTTTGGTGAACTACTGGGAACATGTTATTCTTCTCCTTTTGGCTGGACTGATATGGCGTGGCTTATTTCAGGATGATAATCGTTATAATGCCGGGCGAGGTGCACATCTGACCTTGAAGCGCGCTGAAAAAGCTCGTGCAGCAGTTAACAAGCTGCCAGGTAAATACTCAACACTGTCTATTTCCATTATGGGGCTTGTTTAGTTAAATCAATACATTGTTCTGAACTTCTGAGTGAACTGTGGTATTTTCCAATGGGGGAGCAGCAATGGTTGAGGCCCTGGCATCTAAAATCACAGCTTGGGAGAATGAAAGAGGTGTCGAGTTTACTTATGATGGCGTAAGACCTTCCCTCTTTCCTTTTCAAATCTTCCATTCTTTAGTTTTGAAGCACCAATCAGGACCAAAAGCAATTTCCTTCATTAGTTGAGATTGTTGGAATTCTCAAAAATCTATCTGATTTGACTGGTTTTTATTTTTCATCAGACTAAGGCACTTTCTTCTTTTGCTCTGATATGCAGATTCGACTTCTTTCTATGCTCGAAGAGTACAGTATTGTACGACAAGAAAAAGAGCAGGAAGTTAAAAGGCAGCGAGACCAAAAGAAGCGGCAGGGACAACTAATAGCAGAGCAGGAAGTTCTGTTTGGGTCAAAGCCAAGTCCTTCGAAACCTCAGAGTACAAAGAAGGTACCAAGCAGACCATCAACTGGAGGTGGTGGTGGTCACCATAGAAGACTCTCTCTTGGTGGAGCCAACTTGCAAACTCCCAAACCTACGCCAAAATCAATGCGAAAGAGTGATCGTGTACATCAGCAGGAGGATGGTGCAGGTTTATCCGCAGGTTGTTAAAATTTTTATATCCGACTATTTGAACCTTGGTTTTCCGCTTTATTTTCAGGTTAATATTTATATTTCATATGATATTTCAACATCCCTTGGTAATAATCCTTGCAGACATGATCTTTTTCTAACACTTCATATGTTCTTTGGATTTTTTTTTGGTACAGGAAGTAGAGGTTTAGATATTGCTGGTCTCCCTGTGAAAAAGCACTCATTCAATTCCACTAATGCTTATCAAACCGAATCACCCATGACACGAAAACCCTTCTCTCCTGTTACTTCTGCTGTCTCAGCAAAGGTCAACACAGCAAATCTTCTACAACCAGTTTACACGACACCTTCAAAGGTAAATAGTCTGGTGGATGAAGAGAACATGACCCCCAGAGTGGTGGTGCCTAAGACTCCTTATACACCCATGCAGACTGCTATGACACCGGCTCCTGCTCCTCCAGTTACACGTGAGATTGAGTACTCATTCGAGGAGAGAAGAGCTGGTTTTGTCTGATTATGTTTTCTGGTTTTCCTTTGCTGTTTCTGTTCTTTTTTTTCTTTTGGAAAGATTTTGTGATGGTTGAAGTCAATTTGTAATTGGCTTGTTTTATAATTCATGTATATATACGTAAGCCAGACATAGCTGAACGTGAATTAGAATGTCAACTCTTGCTAGATGTCCATCTCTTTTCATATGAATGTGTAGGATTTGGTATTTCCTCTTCAAGATGTAACAGTAGATGTTTAGGAATGTATCTATACATGTTGATTTCGGTTTTTTGAACCGCTCGGTACGCGAATTTTTTTTTTGATTCAAAATAGAATTGCATTGATTTAAATATGGTGATTACATATAGTGAAATCTTCCTTTGCCCAATCTAAGATGTCTGGAGGAAGATTTAGGATTTGGTATTTCCTCTTCAAGATGTAACACTAGATGTTTAGGAATGTATCTATACATGTTGATTTCGGTTTTTTGAACCGCTCAGTACGCGAATTTTTTTTTTGATTCAAAATAGAATTGCATTGATTTAAATATGGTGATTACATATAGTGAAATCTTCCTTTGCCCAATCTAAGATGTCTTGAGGAAGATTATGAACATATTCAAAATCCATTCTAAAAGATCTAGCTTTTTTAGCTACATTGTCTGTTAAAGAATTCTTAAGCCTATTGACTGACTGACAGGAATAAAAACCATAGTTTTGTAAAAGAAACTTAATGTCAAGGATAGTTCCATGGTTTCTCCAATGAACATAAGATATTTGTTCATTTATTGACTTCACTACTGATTCATTATCAGATTCAAAAATAACTTTTAGATAGTCTCTAGTAATTGCCCATTCCACTGCTTGCTTCATTGCTAAGCACTCCAGCTTCTCCACCTCCTGGTTCTCTATCATTCTTCCATTGAAGAAGCTCCCTTTTGCTCCAAGACATTGACCTACAGAATTTCTCACTATTAAACTAGTTCCCCCTGTATAAGGTATCTTAATAAAGGATGCATCTATATTAATTTTCACATAATCCATAACTGGTGGTACCCATCTGTACGCGAATTTGGATCCCAAAGTTTAATACAGTTTAATACTGGTGCTTATCAATGTTGTTGTTGATCATATACAAATGCGAAGAGTTTATAAATGGACTGGGGATGACCACTGAAACGGTTTCCTTGAGGGCTGGAAAATTTATGCTAATAAATGGAATAGATTGCAATAATTCAACTAACCCATTGTAAACTGGAATTTAAATCACGCGTCTTGAGATGTCTTGATTTTGGCATCACCTATGCAACGCCTCTGAGGAGCTGCTTCCCACCATCTCTTCTTCTTACGCTCTTGGGTTTACATTTGCAGCAGCAGCAGCGACCAAGAATAGTGGAAACTTCTTGTGCACTGTGACCCCAGGAGCTCCTTGCATATCGATTTCATCCTTTTTCATTCCAAGGGGCAATTCCCACTTAAAACAGTATAGAAGATTTGCAAGAACAAGTTCAATTATGACCATAGCAGAGCTAATACCAGGGCAACCCCTCCGTCCAATCCCAAATGGTACCATCTCAAAGTCTTGCCCTTTAAAATCTATGTTCTTAGTTATGAATCTCTCTGGTCGGAACTCTTCCGGATCTTCCCAAAATTTTGGGTCCGTTGCAATGGCTTTAGCATTATAGAACACCCTCGTTTTCGCTGGGATGTCGTACCCATTTACTATTGTAGGTACACATTTCATTTTCCGCCACGTGCCCACAAAGACACACGTGGAGGACATGCGGCTAAGGGCATCAAGATATGATATCACGCGTGGACAGCCAAGAGTCACTTTATCCTATCCCTAGAAAGATCTAAGATCTACGGCTGGGGATAGTCAGACTGACGCAAACAAGATAGGGGCAGAGGACAGCTGTCTACCACGGACAGACATCTCAACTACCTGCATTAAATACCCTCAAACAGCATACCTGTCAGTCAACCTGTATTGGAAGCGCAGATAATACTGCGTATCCAGACAGAACACGCAGATACAGCCGAGAACGCGAAGACTTCTGCGTGAGTGGCACAAAACACAAGAGGATAAGGTTATAACGGGCTTCAGAAGTGGACCCCACGTAACCTCCCTATAAATACCCCCACTCTCCCAAGTGAAGAGGGAGGCCGAAAAACATTGAGAGGAGAATAGGAGAGAGACAAAGAGATAAAGAAAGTGTAAGTGAAGTTCCTCCTGCTACGCAAGCTTATATTGGTCTCAAAGTCATTCGACTATTTCTGTAACCTTCATACATATAATGAAAAACCCAAACCCGTAGACAGAGATCTGAGTGATGAATCATATAAGTTAATCGTTTCATCTATATTCATGCATTTACACTTTATATGTTCAATTCGATACTTATGGTATATCATGTTCGTACATTTTATATTTCATCCACTATTTATCTTATTGTATGAGCCAAGAACAATGATTGTAGTTGATGAGACGAGGAAGAGTATTAGAACTCCGAGTCAAGGATTCGACATAACCTATCCATTCCCCTCAGGCGCAGCTTATTTACTGTATTGTCATGAGTCTGCGCGCATTATTTGTGAATACTCAGATGACACCAGATCTTTGTGTTCACAATCTGGCGCTATAAACAGGGATCTTCATCCCGGTAAAAGATTTATCTTCTCCTGTGACTTGTTCCAGGCTTCGTTTTTCTGAAAATAACGATGTATGGAACACTACGGTTTTTTCCGTTCATGATTTCAAAAACCAAAATTTTTAACAGATCCGCGTTTATCTAAGTAGATCTGATTCTTCATGCATTTTCTAAGTTTTCACGTCTTTGAAAATCAAAATTATGAACAGATCCGCGTTTATCTAAGTAGATCTGATTCTTCATGCATTTTCTAAGTTTTCACGTCTTTGAAAATCAAAATTATGAACAGATCCGCGTTTATCTAAGTAGATCTGATTCTTCATGCATTTTCTAAGTTTTTAGGTCTTTGAAAATCAAAACTTCGAACAGATCTGCGGTCATCTACACAGATGGACGCCTTAAGTATTTTCAAGATTTTACACCTTTGAGGACTCAAAACGCTAATAGATATCACATGGGGCCCATTGTCTTCGTGATTTTTTCTCTCTCTTTCAGGAAAATATTAAAAGATGGAGAGAAGCAAAGATTTCGGGAAGGCTAAAGCTCCTTCAAAAGAGATGCCAAGGACAACCCCAGTGGTAACTAGGAGTAAGCAGAGAGGTGAAAAGCTAAAGGCAGCGGATAGGGCGCAGGATAATGCAGAAAGCATGTCCCCCATCAATGCCAACATCATCGCAGCAAACGCAGTAAATGCTGCGGCATCCAAAGCAGGAGCTTCAAGAGCTGGCGGATCCAAAGTTGGAGCTCCCAGAGTAACCAATGCTCAACTACAGGAACATCAGGAAGTCGTGGCAGAGTCAGGAATACAACAACCCCTCTATGGGATGCCCTTAACCAACGAACAGAACATACCCTTTCCATCCAAGCAACCGCTTCTAATAGCAGGCCAACCCTCACAACAACCGTCGAGGTCCCAAGGTGCACAGTTAGACCCACCATAACCAGTAATACAGATCGTGGATGAGGAACAAACCATAGCCGCTGATGAGAAATTGCGGGCAGGAACACCAAATCAAGGGTCAAATCATTCCGCTCAGATGATGGCCGAGCTGACAAAATTAAGGAAGAACCAGAAGGCATACGCAGATGCTGTGGCGATATTAGCACAAGAGAACCAAACACTAAAGGAAAGAATCATTCATAGCGCAGAGGTAGAAAACCAACGCGACGAAGCCAACTCCAAAGTTGTAGCACCTAATGAAGATAGAAGAGTGGTGATCGCAAACAACCCACTTCCATTGAATCGAAGAGGAGCAAGGAGCAACCAAAGATCAGACCCTGATTACAATCCCGAGAAGTCGGACTACTACGACGGTACCACCTTCCCACGAGCAAAATCTACCATTCATGAGGAACACCAGATCGCAATGGAAAGTATGTGTGCTGAGATGCTGGCAGAAATCAAGGAGCTAAAGACTAGGCAGGGAGGCGGAAGGCTAGAGCAAGTGATGAAGGAAGCAAATACTACTCCGCTGACACCACACTTGGACAGGGCTTCCATACCGCAGAAGTGTTCGGTTTCTGCTTTCGATTGCTATGACGGATCAACTGATCCTGCGGCTCATCTTCGATATTATAATCGAATGATGCCCCGTTGGATAACGAAGACTCCATACTGTGGATACTTCCAAGTTTAAAAGGGTATGTGTTGTCATGGTTTGATAACTTGCCATCAAACTCCACCGACTCCTACGACCAACTCACAGAAAAATTTCTAGCAACATACATGTACAACAAGGTTGTCAATACCGGCATGGACAAACTATTCTCGCTGGATATGAAATACAAAGAGATCATCAGAGAATACACTAATAGATGGCACAAGATTTTCCAAGCTATTGGCAACGTAGATTCTGTGGTTAGTATCAACTGCTACAAATGGGGGATGGACAGGATGAGTCCTTTATTTGTCGAGATCCACGGAACCATCCCTACCACCGAAGGAGATCTCCGGATAATCATAGAAAAGCATGCAAGGTTATAAGAAATTCAGCGTGAAAATCCCAGAGCTCATACTCAACGTCCCACACGCACAAATTCCGTGGATCAAGCCAGCGGGTCCAAAATAGGAATCACAGAAGAACGTCCCAACGAAGAAAGAAAAGAACAAAGGGATGATAGACGAAGAGGTGATCGAAAATTTGAAGATCAAATCTATACCAAGATGAATACCAGTTATTCACGCATCCTGAGAGAGATCAAAGGGAGGGAGAACTTCGATTGGCCATGGTCCAAGGGAAAGCAGCCTCCTAGATCAGAAAAATCCAAGGAATACTGTGAATACCATTGTTTCAACGGTCATCAAACAGAAAAGTGCAAAAATCTCAAGATAATGATTCAAAAACTAATTGACGCAGGAGACCTGAAGCAATATATACAGAAGATTGATAACGAAGATAGAACCAAGAGAGGCAAGCAGGTTCAATTACCAGAAGGCAACCGCACCCTCAACACGATTTCATGTTCAGAGATTCAAGGACCATCCTAACCGCCCAGATTGGGAAGAGATTGAGAAAACAATTCGAAGATTATTGTGAGCTTTATAAGATCGATGGGAAAGAGGTAAACGAGCACGAAAAATGGATGGACGCGCCCATGACTTTCGATGCAGACGATGTGGAAGAAGACATGGAAGACCATAATGATCCTCTAGTCCTCACACTCCCAATAGCAGGGTGCAATGTCAAGAAAATTCTCATCGATGGAGGAATCTCAGTCAACGTCCTGTTCTATGACACGTTCAAACGTATGGAACTCAACGACGAGCAACTGCTGTCATCTTACTACACCATCTACGGATTCAACGGCGCAGCTACAAAGCCCCTAGGGGACATTGCCTTACAAGTAGACGCGGGGCCCATGAAAGTGGACACTCGATTCAGCATCGTAGATGCACCTTCACCTTAAAACGCCATCATCGGAAGAAGATGGGTTCACAAGCTCAAGGGAGTAGCGGCAACCTACCATCAATATCTCAGATTCCCAACACCCCAGGGAGTTATGGAAATTAAAGGAGACCAAGTAACTGCGCGGGAATGTCAGACCTTACAAAATCAGATCAATAATGAGCGGGAAGAAAAGCACCAGTCCCGAAGAGCCAAAAATAAGGAGATAACCATAGATACATATCTGGAAGAAATCTCCGGAAAGAGCCTTCTGAACGTAAGCACCACTGGCAGCGCAGAAGCAAGCACCTCAGCGACAAAAGAAGACGGAGAGCCCACCAAATATCAATCAAAGAATATTCCGCTCTTGGGGGAACCAAAACCCACGTTTACACCTGTCGAAGCAGCTAAAGAAGTCAACATAGGTACTGAGGGAAACCCGAAGATTATCAGAATAGGCACCTTGATGGATGAAGAAAGAGAAGCCGCGCTAATCAAACTTCTAAAGGAATACGCGGACATCTTTTCTTAGAAATTGGGGGACATGCCGGGAATTGACCCAAAGTTAGTTCATCACGAACTTCGAATAAAACCAGGTACCCCCCCCCCCTTTTAGGCAGAAGGTGCGCAAAGTAGCTCCAGAATACCATCGAGCAGTTGAAGTGGAACTCCGCAAACTACTGGACGCAGGATTCATCAAAGAAGTTAAGTACCCAACATGGATCTCTAACATGGTCATCGTACCGAAAAAAATGGCGGAGTAAGGATATGCATCGACTTCACCAACCTCAATAAGGCTTGCCCTAGATAGCTATCCACTGCCAAGCATTGACCAACTTGTCAAGGAAGTTGAAGGATACGAAGAAATGTCATTCATGGATGAATACTCTGAATACAATCAATTATTCCTAGCAGAAGAAGATCAGCAATATACATCATTCTATACACCACACGGCCTCTATTGCTAGGTAAGAATGCCCTTTGGACTGCGAAACGCATGGGCAACCTACCAAAGAATGGTGGATGCAATTTTCAAACCATGGATTGGAAGTACGCTGGAAGTATATGTGGATGATATGCTCGTTAAAAGCAAGCTGCGCAAAGATCATCACCAAGACCTAAAAGATATTTTCCAAGCAATGATAGTGCACAACATGAAGGTAAAACCAGAGAAGTTCACTTTTGGTGTCACTTCCGGAAAGTTCCTCGGATATTTGGTGACGAAGAGGGGCATTGAAGTCGATCACGCTAAAATTGAAGCCATCGTAAGAATGCCATCCCCAAAGAATTTAAAAGAGGTTCAGAAACTCAATGGTTTGCTGGCTGCGCTGGGGAGGTTCATATCCATGTCCTCGGATAGATGTAAGCACTTTTTTAACATTCTCAAAAAAGGAAGCAAATTCGAATGGACGGCAGAGTGCGAGGAAGCTTTTCGAAATATCAAAGAATACCTGGCTGAGATCCCTATATTACAAAAACCAAACCCTGATGAAGTGTTGGCACTATACATAGCAGCAACAGAAGATGCAGTCAGCGCAGTATTGGTTAAAACTAACACGAAGATAGAGCAGCCCATCTATTACATCAGCAAGACTCTGAACACAGCAGAAAGGAACTACACGAAGATCGAGCAGCTCATCTTGGAATTAGTATGGGCAACCCTGAAACTCGGAACTTACTTTTTGACTCACTACGTCCGCGTCCCATGCAAAGATCCGCTAGAAGCAGTCCTTAAGAACGCAGGAAAAGTAGGCAGAATTGTAAAATGGAATACTCACCTAGATCAATTCAATATCATCCATGAGCTACAACACTCTCAGAAGTCACAAGTGTTAGCAGATTTCCTAGCAGACTTACCATTGGATAACTGCGAAGAAGTCATCATCGAAGGACGAAAGGCAGCAGGACTACCAGAAATGGACGAAGGTAAAAACCCTATAGACATCTTGGAACCAAAAAATCCTAGGCAATGGGAAGTCTTCGTATATGGGTCGAAAAATAAAGAAGGGGCGGGGATAGGCATCGTAATCACCACCCCAACAGGAGACAGGATCATACATGCTTTCAGGTTAGAATTCAAGGGGCATACCAACAACATAGTTGAATATGAAGCAGTGGTGCATGCCCTTAAGTTGATAATAGAAATGGGCATAACTGACGTGCGTCTGACAAGCGATTCACAGCTGGTCATCCGACAAATAGGGTTGCAATATAATGTTTATGACAGAATATTGTCAGCATACATGGAATTGGTGCAAACACTGGCGTCACAAATCCCAAACATCAAATTCCGACACCTGGAAAGGAAGGAACTCAGGCACGCGGATGCCCTGGCCTACATATCATCGATGCTCAGAAACGAGGACGTCAAAGCAATCAAAGTAACCAGGATTTACGAGCCTTCAATTGATATTCAAGAACTCTGCGCTGCACAGCAGAGGAACCACGCAGAAAAAGATATTGCAGATGATGACGTGGGAGAATTCATCGCGGATGATTTCCAAGAAGACGACATCATGGCTAAGGAAGATCAAGATGAAGACTTCAGCAAAGAAGAAGATTGGAGATCTGATATTCATCTTTTCCTAAAAGAAAGAATACTACCCTCGGATCTAAAGCAATCCAGAAAAATACAGTCAAAGGCAGGAAGATATGATCTGAGAAAAGAAATTTTGTACAGAAAATATTTTCTCGGACCATTATTAAGTTTCCTATCCAGATCCGAAGGACATTTGATTTTGAAAGACATACACCGCGGAGACGCAGGCAATCACAGCGGAATGAGATCCCCTAGCAGATAAGGCGAAAACTCAAGGATATTACTGGCCAACAATGATACGAGACGCTGCAAGAATGTCACGAAGATGCGAAGAATGCCAGCGTTTCGCCAAAAAAATCCACGCACCCGCAAAAATGTTGAACCCAGTAGACAGCCCTTGGCCATTCTCAAAATGGGGCATAGACATCATGGGTCCCTAATCGAAGGATCAGGGAAGAGAAGATTTTTGATAGTGGCCTGATGGTTTATCAAATAGTGATTGTAGTAGTAGTGGTAAAAAGGGGTCTTTTCAGACTTGTGAAGAAAACAATTTTTTTTAGATTTAAATTAAACACACAAATAAATAAAATAGTTCAAACCTTTAGAGAAAAACACCAAGACTTGGATTCCACCATTGACCCATTATTTGATAAATTCTAATAATTAATATTCATGCAATTTTTCTTTTAGAGTGATTCTAATATTATGCCTTTTGTAGATTTTTGAAGTAATAAATGTAAACACCAAGCATGAAACATCAAGAGTCTTAAACTAAGCATGCTCCATCAAAATGAATCACAATTATTCAATAAAAATCAATTTTTCAATTAAAATTCCATGCAAATAATCATGTAATAATATTGCAAATAAATAATAAAGTTAGAATTATACCATAAATAAGGACCAATGGATTCCTCCGTCGCCTTGGCTAATGGGTTTAGCTCCTCATCCCAAAAACACACTCACAAGATAAATTCATGGCTAAAATAGGTGTTTTTATTGATGATTATATGATGAAATAGGAATTAGCAACGCTGTAAAAGTGTTACAGCGTCACTGTTACAAATGGTGTAAGTGCTGAGAAGAAACGATAGAACTAAAGTGTTGTAAAAGAAAACGACTGCCGTAAAGAACGATACAAGTCGTGTGCTGTAAACAGCGACACAGCGTTTCTGGTTTTAAGACTGATGAAGAACGACTGCCTTAGCAGGTCTGTTCTTTGTCTTCTTCTTCCTCCTCGAACAGCAGCAGCAGCAGCAACAATAACTCTCTGTAATCGCTTCTCCTCGGCTCTCCTGGACTCTAAACTCTCTCCTCAGGGTTTCTCCCCCTTTCTTTGATGTAAACCAACACTTATATAGCCCAACAGATCCATAAATCTCGACTAAATCCGAGAGTATTTCTCTTTTTTTCTTCTCGAGCAGTTGAGAGAATAATCTCTTTTCTGTTGCTTTGTACGCGTCCTATAGCTATAAAATAGGTACCAAACTCTTCTTAAGACGTGAACAAGACTAAATACATTAATTTCCAGCGTCAAACTCTCCCAAATATCTCTCACAAATCTTTGAAACTTGAACAGATAGTACGTGTCCTGTTTGAACTTTGATTACTTCTCCCGGCCATTCCAGCCCAATTCGATCAGCCCAATCACTTGCATAGGGTCTGTTTAGGTCTAACTGGATTATCCCAACTGATTTCCGGTGTTTAATCGCATTAAAACTCCTCCAATAATCGAACCAAAATCTGCCAGACGCTGCCAAGTTCTTTCCCGCCAAAATTCTGTTTTAAACGTGAAGAAGGGTGTCCCCCTATCCAGCTCCGGTGTCCCTTTAGCAGCTGCCTGGAAATGGGTCACCCCTTAGTAATTAGGTTACCCCTTATCCAAAAATTGAGGGTCCGTATAGCAAGTGTCCTCTAGGGCATTTTCCGCACTTTTTCAGGGTTCCTCCGGGGTATTTCTGGGATACTTCCGGTACACTTCTGAGGCTCTTCCGGTACGTTATCAACGGAGGTCCAAATGCCACATTTTTAGCCAAATTCGCCGCAAGAGATTATTTTCCAAAAACACCTACAAATACATAAAATAACCAAATTCGCCACAGACTATTTCAGCAAATGGGTAGAGGCTAAAGCCCTGGCAAGGATCCGAGACGCAGATGTCTTCACATTCATTTTTCAAAACATCATTTGCAGGTTTGGCATACCAGGTGAGATTGTATCTGACAATGGCATGCAATTCCAGGGAAAAAACATCGACTTACTCTTCGATACTTTCAAAATTCGAAAGAACAAGTCAATACCAATTTACCCTCAAAGCAATGGTCAGGCAGAAGCCACAAACAAAACCTTCGCACTCATCCTAAAAAAGCAGTTGGACGGATACAAGAAGCGTTGGTGTGAGCAACTACACAACGTTTTGTGGGCTTATAGGACAACTCGAAGATCAGACACGGGAGAATCCCCATTCTTACTCACCTATGGAGCTGAAGCTAATATCCCAACAAAAATAATCATGCCAACACGAAGACTGAAGCATGGAAGAAGAACCTCACAGCGGACATGATGTTGGAAAGGTTGGATGATCTAGAGGAGAGGAGGGAGGCAGCACTACAAAAAATGGAAAACTATCAAAGGAAACTAGCAAGGGAGTATAATAAGAGGGTTAAGCTTAGAAATTTCGTAGAAGGGCAGTATGTGCTGAGGACCATTCCCCAAATACCAACGAGAAAAGAAGTGGGGAAAATTAGCACCAACATGGGGGGGGGGGACCCTTCGTCATACATGATGTTGCAGGAAATGGGTCTTATTATCTGCGCAACCTAAAAGGGGAGATCCTCAAAAACCCATGGAATGCAAAATATCTCAAGCCATACTACCCGTAGAGGGCAACGCAGACATGCATCTGCGTGAAGAGCGCCAGAAGAAGAAAACGACGCTTGCGATCGGCATGTTTCTATCTCTGAGAGAGGAATAGCAAACCTCAACCTATCAATCAAGCAAACTTTTGGCAAAAAATAGTCACAATACATGGAGCAACATAGTAACAAGACAACTGCGCGTAAATATAACACCTCACGAGAACCCTACACCTGTAAATACAGCCTCCGCGTCAATACTTCATCCTCCTATTTTTTACTATTTACTACCTCAGAGGTTCCATCAATGGAATTCTTCTAAATGTAACTCAACAAACTGAATAGACACTTTAACCCTCTTTCACTTGTGGACGTAGACACTCTGCTGTTGAACCACGTAACACTGGTGTTAATTGTTGTTCTATTTTACTTGGGGAAAGTAGTCACCTACAATCTCTCGGGACTCCCCTATCAGCGTCTATAAGTGTAGGACCATGGGGAAGGCATCCAGCAGAAAGAGATACCCAACCAATCTTATGGAAGCGGGTTGACGGAATGAACGTACATTCCAAACAACTCATATCCTAGAACGCTGCCCCGACCCCCACCGTCTGGGAATCCTATGGCCAGGATTAGCCAGCGGGGTGACAGGTCTCAAACACTTCGCTATCCCTGATTACATTCAGTTATATTCCAAATTAACCATAACAATATTTAAAAAAAAAAAAAAAAGCCGGACAACACAGATAAAAGTTAAAACAATGATCAATTCATTAAAAGTTGATTACATGCTTGGAAATGATACGCGGAAACAAGAAAATACAAAAGAAATCTCACGAAGCCTCATAATCAACAAAGATCAACTCTCTACAAAAATCTACTTGTATGGTCCAACCCCACCAGCAGGTTTAGCAATCTTCCCCTTCTGCGTTGAAGGTACGCTCCCACCCGAGGAAGGCCCTGAAGAACCAGATGTAGGGGCGGGGGTTTCTCACGGCGCGGATAACTCTTGATAAGGCCATGCTCGGTCTTAAGATCATACTCGATGCTATCCAGAATTTTGTTAGTCTCTTCCACTAGTTGACACCGAGCCTTGTACGCAATAACAATATTCATCATCTCAGCCTTTGACAACAACGAGGAAAGGCGGCTCACTTCCTTCGAAGCGGCTTGGGCAGCCTCGTCCCTTGCTGTAGCTAAACCTTTGTGATAATTAATCTGGCTTTCCTGATACACTAATTGAGATTGAGCCTCCGCAAGCTCTTCATTTGCAGTGCGAAGCTGTCCCTGGAGCTCTGCAAGGAAAAGAAAAATGCAGATGGTTAGGTCCAGGAAATTACAGAATCACACTCGATAATATAATCATATACCTTCGAATCTCGCCGAAGCTATTTCATATTCTTTAACAACAGCATCACGGTCTTCATCAAGAAAATCATACTCATCTGACAACTTCTTATAATCCGCTTGAAGGGTTGAAAGGACGTACTGACTCGCATCTAATTCTACCTGTTTCATTGAATCCAAGTGACGAAGATGGTTGACCTCATTGTTTAAACCCTCCAGACCCTTGTTGAGACGATACATATTTACTTCAAGATTTCTCTCAGACTCAGCTTGGCGTACCACATTAGCCCTAGACACAGCTAAAGCTTTGCTAAGAGCACCAGCCTCAGCCCTAGCGTCATCTCTCTCCCTAGCAAGACGCTGAATGTAATCTTTAACATCAGAAGACTGAGAAGAACGAGCTTGACGCAATTCTTCTTCCAAGAGATTGATTTTAGCTTCCAATGATGAGACCTGTTCTCGGGATTCACGAAGATTATCACGCGTCCACAACAACGTTCCATTAAACAAACGACGATCATTGTTATATTTGTTCTGCATATCAATCATTTGGACTCGTCTGACCCGCCACTCCTCTGCCAGAGCATTATATTCATCGGAACGAGCATTCCACTTATCAGCCTCTCTCTTTATCTTCTCTACCAACTCTGCGATGCGAGATTTCTGATGCTGCCGCTCTTTTCGAAGCCATACTAACTCAGGAACCACCCATTGAAGATAGGGTGGGGGAGGGAGACTCAGACAGAACACTAATTACAGTAAAGGACAATATCAAGGAAGAGAACATATAATCAAACCTGTAACAGCCGAAGAATTCTTCTTGGCCTCCTCCAACTCACTACGAGCCATATCAATATCCAAGCGAAGATTCTCCTCCTCCTTTCCTTGTTGCTCCTTAGACTTGAGGAGACTCTTTAACTCACATATCTCACTATCCCTATCAGCAATGACAGTCTCAGCCGCAGTAAGCTCCTCTTCCCGAAGACGAAGCTTAGCCTCCAAATTAAGGGATTTGGCCTTAAAAAACTGGTACAACATGTGATTGTAATGCTCAATCCTCATCATCTGCGAATCAGAATATTAGAACACCCTGACTCTAAAAATTGCTAAAAATTGATACAAGGCAAAATGATGAGAGAACTCACCTCTAACATCCGCTGTTGGGGAAATCCATACTGATACCCATCAGCCAACGCCATCATATCAGCAACATTCGAGGGAGCGTCGACTACTAGAGCAGCCTTCAAGGCCCGAAGATTCTTATCCCACGCTTCTACAACCTGGTCCTCGGGAGACAATTGCATCATCTTACGGGTATAGGCATCAGATTTCTTCTCACCCTCCACCACAGGAGCTGGATTGGGTATGAACATCAAGTTATTCTTTTTAAACCAAGCTAAGATGGCATCATCACCCTCAAGGATCAGTGACTGAGGAAAATCATCTCCAGAAGACCCAACCGAGGCCTTACCCATGTCCATGAATTTAGCACCCGAAGAGTTCGAGGATACTCCCGCATCCAAATCTGGAAGGTCTCTAACACCGCTCCCCTCTGGAACATCACTAGCATCCACGACTCCCTTTCCCTTTCCATCCGCCTTGCTAGAGTTACCAAGCACATCCCAATCATCGTTTGGGGAAAGCAGGTTGAACTCAGAAGCCATGCCCAGGGCAGCGTTTATGACAAAACTATCCTCCGCAGAATAAATCCGACCAAAGGAAAACTCCTGAGACATAGCAGGAATTTCACCACCAACACCCTCATCACCAAGGCCAGTGTTATCATCACCAGCATCACTGCAACCCGCAGGATTAGCTTCGGCACCAGCATCATGACAACCTGCGGGATTAATTTCACCACCAGACATATCTTCATCCTCAACAAATTCTTCATCATCATGACCTGGAGGGGATGTATCAGTACGCTCTTCCATATCAGACATATCTTCATCCTCTCCAAGCTCAGTCACAGGACTGTTAACTTCTTCATAAACCTCCGCCTCCTCGATTGTTGCGGTGGTGGACTGCTTGGGATTTATCCTCCTCTTCTTCGTCGCCTAAAAAGACAAGGCACAAGAATAAAAATCCCTGACTTTGAAAAGAATTAAAACTTCCTCAACTAAAGGACAAGGCATATGGAAATCTTACCTTGACAACCGCAGCATTCTTCGCCTGAAGATCAGCATCGGAACTCTCTTCGTCATCTCCATCAACAACATCGAGGGAATATTGGAAATTCATTCCCTCAAAATTCAAATGCCAAGGACGGAAATTCCCATAACGAGCAGGAGGAGCCGCACGTATCTGGCTATCTGCGGTAGGACGCCATCCTTGCGGACCTGGAACCCACCCCCAAGCCCAGGGACCAACAACCTCAATAACAGTTGCGTGCCATTCATATTCATGATCACGCTTGATCCGCTCACGAGTAGGAAATACCAGTTTGTTAGTAGAATTCTCTGTACCCGGGACGTACTTCACCTTAGCACCACTTACTTCACTCAGAAGGCGGATCTCACCATGAGGAGCGGCAATATTCCGAAGACTCACACTCCACGGTTTATGATTCCTACTGTTTACATAGTCACCGGAAGACTTGTTAAAATTCTCAGGCGTATACCACTCCCTTTCCTCAGGATTGGGAACATAAAGAGTCATCATTGTCTCTCCTTTGCTCCGAAGATAACACTCCCTCAGTGTACGAAGATAATTCCCATGAAGTTGGGAAATAGAGCGACAATGTGTGTTCTTCGAAGAACCCTCTCGACCAGCCAGCACATCATAATAAAAAGAATCCCCAGACTTGTACAAAGGCAACATAAGACCCGCTTCAAAGGCCCCCACCGTGGTCAGCAGATAAAATTCATCAAACTTATATGTCGATATCATCTCATAAGTAATATCATCATCAGCAGCGTAAAAACGAACATCGAATAGATGAAGACCATGCTTTTCCTTGAAAACCTCCAGATCAATATGTTTGAAGGTCATTTTCTTCTCCCCAACAGCGACGCTACGTATTTCCTGAGAAATATCTTCCTCCTCCACGGGATCAGGCGCAGAACCCTTTGGAAGGGTTTCTCTCGGAAGCTTTCCTCTTAGGATGAACCTTAGATACATCAGTCTTCGAAACCACTTCTTTCTAAGACCTCCCCTTGGGTTGAGACACTGGAGGGGGAGGTAGAGGATGTTGATGAGACGCAGAAGGAGGCGCCACTGACCGAAGAGGTAGGACATCCCGTGTTCTCTTAGGATCATCACGCGAATTAACTAAGGGACGAGAAACAGCATACCGGGAGACAGGAGCCTCTTTTGGCCGGTCCCCCTTCTGCGTATTCCCTCTATGCGACTCACCCCTCTTAGAAGATAAGTGTCTCTGACCAGAAGAAAAAGAAACCCTATGAACGCGGGCATCACCTTGGGAAGATTTAGACGAACCTCCACCAGGCGGAGAAACATCAGGATCCCTATGCGGAGGAGATCTACGCGGACTAGGCGGTGGAGTTTGATAAGAAACCCGCGGACGTCCAGCCATGTATGCGTAGTACACAAACAAGTTTCAGATTTTCGCGAAGACAAAACAGAAATCAAAAAACCCAATTTCATCCAGTTCTTCATAATCATGAACCAGATGGAAAATAAGAACAAACCCTAAATAAAAAGGGAAATAACAAATAGGGGCAAGCATATACGAAGGAAGAAATCATTACTGTTTGTAATAACGAACATGGGCAATCATACACACACTTATATATATGTTCTTCATCACAAACACATATAGCAACAGTTCGTCAAAAGATAATCAAGACACAGTAAAACCACCTACCTATAAACAAAAAATTAAGCAGAAAGCCTCGACGAACAATAGCAGCAGCAGAAAACCTCGACGAACAACAGTAGCAGCAGCAGAAAACCTCGACGAACAACAGTAGCAACAGCAGCAGAAAACTTTGAGGAACAACAGTAGCAGCAGCAGCAGTTAATAACAAGGATACAAAAACAGAGAACAAAGAATGAAAATTCCGAGGAAAGAGAAGGAATGAAATTTATGATTAGAGAATTTTCACATTCCTTCTCATATATATATGCAAAGAGAAATAAAAACCGCCCCACTACCCAAGAAGAAGTTATTACAAATAGTGGGGAACGTGCCCTAAAATCTAGGAAAATAGTAAAAAGAAGATGAAGAGAGTAACATGTTTTTTCTTCCCACTTCGACTAACCGCCCAGTAGGAGGAAAAGGGGCAAATTGTAGGTACACATTTCATCTTCCGCCACGTGCCCACAAAGACACACGTGGAGGACATGCGGCTAAGGGAATCAAGATATGATATCACGCGTGGACAGCCAAGAGTCACTTTATCCTATCCCTAGAAAGATCTAAGATCTACGGCTGGGGATAGTCAGACTGACGCAGACAAGACAGGGGCAGAGGACAGTTGTCTACCGCGGACAGACATCTCAGCTACCCGCATTAAATACCCTCAAACATCATACGCGTCAGTCAGCCTGTATTGGAAGCGCAGATAATACTGCGTATCCAGACAGAACACGCAGATACAGCCGAGAACACGAAGACTTCTACGTGAGTGGCACAAAACACAAGAGGATAAGGTTATAACGGGATTCAGAAGTGGACCCCACGTAACCTCCCTAGAAATACCCCTCTCTCCCAAGTGAAGAGGGAGGCCGAAAAACATTGAGAGGAGAATAGGAGAGAGACAAAGAGATAGAGAAAGTGTAAGTGAAGTTCCTCCTTCTACGCAGACTTATATTGGTCTCAAAGTCATTCGACTATTTCTGTAACCTTCATACATATAATGAAAAACCCAAACCCGTAGACAGAGATCTGAGTGATGAATCATATAAGTTAATCGTTTCATCTATATTCATGGATTTACACTTTATATGTTCAATTCGATACTTATGGTATATCATGTTCGTACATTTTATATTTCATCCACTATTTATCTTATTGTATGAGCCAAGAACAATGATTTTAGTTGATGAGACGAGGAAGAGTATTAGAACTCTGAGTCAAGGATTCGATGTAACCTATCCATTCCCCTCAGGCGCAGCTTATTTACTGTATTGTCATGAGTCTGCGCGCATTATTTGTGAATACTCAGATGACACCAGATCTTTGTGTTCACAACTATGCAGTCATCTGTGGTTTGCCTCGGGACTAGTAAGGGAGCTGGAGTATGAAGTCGCAACGTCTCTTTTACCACTAACTTCAAGTAGTTCAGTTTGGGAAGATCACTTTCTTCTACGAACTCCTTATTGCCTAGGATTCTTCTCACTTCCTCCTGTACTCTTTCCATCACTACTGGATTCCTAACCAGTTCTGTCATAGTCCACACTATTGTTGCAGAAGATGTATCGGTTCCAGCAACAAATATGTCCTGTAATTAAATACCATTCAGAATTAATAAAGTAGTTGCTCCAAGGAGATAAATCAAACATAAGAACACTGAAATACTCCAAAATAGAAGCTTTACATACCGTGAGGATTCCCTTAATTTGATCTCTACTAAAGGAGATGCTCTGACTAGGGTCCTTCTGAAGCCGGAACAACACATCGACAAAATCTTCAAATTCAGGGCTAGGCCTCTGGGGCTCGAGGTGTTCATCCATTATGATCTCATAAAGATTGTCTAGTTGCTGAAAAGTATCCTCTAATTTTGCGTCTACTCCATCAAACCTGTGGATCCAACCCATGCATGGGAAGATATCTGCAATCTGGGGCGTACCAATCATTTCTTGGGTTACTTGAAGAATTCTACGAAGCTTACCTCCTCCCTCTCCGAATTTTCTACCAAAAGCAGTTCGACAAACTACATCATTTATAACACACAACGACATCTCGCTTAGATTTATGGGAACCATAGATGCAGAAGATTTGCGGACGGAATCGATGAAGATAGACACTTCCTCTTCCCTCACAGCTCGAAACGATGCAACTCTCTTTGGACTCAACAGTTCCGATATTGATATCTTTCTGATCTCTCGCCAGTATTCGCCGTAAGGAGCAAAATTTACGTCAGTGCATCAATAACAAATCCTGTTTGCTGAATATAACGCAGGTCTTCCAGAAAACACAATATCATGATTTTTGAAGACTTCTTTAGCTACATCTGTTGATGAGATCACCAAAGCAGGAACTGAGCCTAATTGGAGAAACATTAGAGGTCCATATTATATTCTACCATATTTATAGGACCCAGAATATTCTCATTAATTAAGGATAATAATAATATATATTTCCCCTTCTCCTAAAAGGAAGGGCATGGGAGTTTTACCATAATCTGACATGGTATCACGATCCTAAAACCGATCCTTCTTCTCCTTCTTCTTCCCTAGAATCCTAGAAAATCTATGGCAAGTGATAAAAAATCACTGCATCCAGCCTTTGCTGTGACAAACATAAGAACCCTAATCCCTATTCTCCTTGATATGAATACTCTTCATGGGTTTTTCTTTTTAAACTACACCTTCAAACTCACGGTCTTCTATTCCTCATTGATGGATCCGCACCACCAACGGAGATTGAAAAAAAATATCTTGACTCAACTCGACGCTTTGTTTCGTCAATGGATGTTCTCCACCATGGCCAAGGACTTGATGCTCACGGTTTTAAAATCCGGAAAAACCGCTAGAGAACTTTGGGATCATCTTCAAAAGTTGTTTCAAGATAACAAAGGTAATCGTGCTGCGACCCTTGAAAGTAAATTTGTCAATTTAAAGTTTGTTGATTGTGCTAGCATTGATGACTACTGTGACAAGCTCAAGTCATTGTCGGATCGATTGACTGATCTTGACTTCCCCATGAATGACAAACGGTTGGTTATCCAACTTGTCAATGGTCTTCCGGAGGAATAAAATACCGTTGCATCCTTCATTCAACAGTCTATGCCAACGTTTGACGCTGCCCGTTCACAACTACGCACCGAAGAAATTCGTCGTACACAACAAACTTCCATGGCATCATCTACAACACTAGCACCCACTGGCTCCTACACAGGACAACGTCCTCTACGCCCTAGCAAGCGGAATCAGCTCAACCAACGACCTCCAGCCCATCAACATTCAGCAGAACCCCCACTTCTGCCAACCCCGGCCCAGTTCCGTGAGCCCAATTACCCACGAGTTGCTGTCTACCCAAACTCTGCATACCCAACTCCTTACATGCCTTACTGGGCTGCACCTCCAAGCCCATACCCTATCGTCCCCCACTGGCAGCCCACTGCTCCTGTTGCTTCTTCTCCAGCTCGCTCCCGCCAGACCCAACAGCGTCCACAGCGTCCACGAACTGCCGCATATGGACATGCCCAGGCGCATGTTATTCCTTCCACAGAGATGTTGCATCCTTCAGACTTTGAGGAAGCCTATAGCTCCATGAGTCTGCAGTCACCGGACGACACGTTCTATATGGACACTGGTGCAACCTCACATATTACTGCGGATCCAGGTACGTTACACACTGTTTTCAATACTCGCAATGTTAAATCCATCTTAGTTGGCAATGGAAACTCTATCCCAGTTACGGCCAGTGGTACCCACTCTATAAATCTATCTTCCCGAACTCTTCATCTCAAAGATACTCTCGTTGCTCCTGATATTATCAAAAACCTTATCTCCGTTCGTAAATTCACTACTGATAATCATGTGTCTGTTGAATTTGATCCATATGGTTTTTCTGTGAAGGATTTGAATTCGAGGACGATTCTTCTTCGTTGTGATAGCTCCGGAGAACTTTATCCTCTCATAGATTCTGCCGTGCCCACTTCAAAACCGACCCAATCTCCTCCCTTGTCTCTTACCGCCTGCTCATTCGATGTCTGGCACAGCCGTCTTGGCCATCCTGGACAAGCTATTTTAGATAATTTACGTTCCTACACTTTAATTCAATGTAATAAGAAACAGTCTACCAAACTTTGTCATTCTTGTCAAGTTAGTAAACATGTTCGTCTACCTTTCTATGACTCAAATTCTCTCACTTTTGCTCCTTTTGATATTATTCATAGTGACTTATGGACTTGTCCTTCACATATTGATACTGTCTTTCGCTATTATCTTATATTGTTGGATGACTATACCAATTATCTATGGGTATATCCCTTGAAACTCAAATCTCAAGTCTATTCCAAATTCTTGGAGTTTCGGTCTTTTGTCAAAACTCAATTTGAGCGCGATATCAAATGCTTTCAATCCGACATGGGACGTGAATTTGATAACTCTTCTTTTCATGACTTTTCTAAAACCACTGGTTTAGTCTTTCGTTTCTCCTGTCCTCACACCTCATCTCAAAATGGGAAAGGAGCGTATGATTCGTCGTGTCAACGACATCACCCGCACTCTCATGTCCCATGCTTCTATCCCATAAAAATATTGGGCCGATTCACTCCATATGGCCGTCTATCTCCATAACATCCTCCCCTCAACCGTGCTTCACTTCGCCTCACCGGTGTCAATTCTCTACCAACGCCAACCGACGTATGCTCACCTACGTACATTTGGTTGCCTTTGTTATCCTAATCTGTCCGCCACCACCCCATACAAACTTTCCCCTCGGTCCTCTAGATGTGTTTTCCTTGGGTTTTCTCCCCATCATCGTGGCTATCGTTGCCTCGACCTAGCCACTAACAAAATTATCTTATCTCGACATGTAACGTTTGATGAAAACGTTTTCCCCTTCCGCACTTCTTCCAACCATCCCTCTCAAAATCTCGATCCCTCTACCCAATCCGTTTCTCCTATGTTTCAACTCCCACTGGCATACCCATCTCCTCCTCCTACCCAGCCGTCCTCTCACCAAATCTATACTCCACCTCATCGCCGTCAACGGCGACTTCCTTCCGCTGTCTATTCTCTTCCACTCTCCTGTTCTCCCTCTCCCTATCCGTCGCTCATAGAAACGGACATTCCCTCCAACTCCTCTAACTCTCCTGACCGGCCCAGCTTCTCTAACTATCCTGACCGGCCCAGCTCCTCTACTTCTCCTGACCAGCCCAGCTCCTCTAACTCTCCTGCTCGGACGTGTTCACCCACTCCATCTACAACCACGTCTTCACCCGCCCAAGCCCAACAACTCCTTCCATCACACGGCTCCACTCCAGGCCCAGAAGTACCTTCCATGTCTGCTAACAATTTCAATCTGAGCAACACTCCTGTTGCTCCTTCTCGCCCTGCCACTCGGGCCTCTCATGGGATTTTTCGTCCCTCCCACAAGCTAAATCTCCATGTTCAAACCCAAAAACAAATTTCCAACCTCCCCAAGTCTCACCTATATGCCCTTAGGGACCCAAACTGGAAGAAAGTCATGATAGATGAATACATTGCAATGTTGAAAACTCACACTTGGGATCTAGTGCCGAGACCTCTTGGTGCTCATGTCACTCGCTCCATGTGTCTATTTCATCGCAAGTTTCATTCACATGGCACCTTGGAACGTCACAAAGCCCGTCTTGTCGCCAACGGTAAATCACAACAAGTTGGTGTTGATTGCTTTGAGACGTTTAGTCCGGTTGTCAAGCCCGCCACTATCCGCACAGTTCTCACCATTGCTACCTCCAGATCTTGGCCCATTCACCAATTGGACGTCAAGAATGCTTTTCTTCATGGGGATCTAGCTGAGACAGTCTATATGCACCAACCTCCGGGATTTGTTGATCCTACTCGCCCGGATCATGTTTGCCGCATTCGTAGATCTCTTTATGGTCTAAAACAGGCGCCTCAGGCGTGGTTTCAGCGGTTCGCGACTTTCATCATTCGATGTGGTTTCCAGGGTAGTGTATGTGATCCATCTCTATTTATTTATCGGTCGGGAAGCACACCGCATACTTATTACTGTATGTTGATGATATCATACTCACTGCCTCCACTGATGTTCTTCTCACCCGTTTTATTGACATGATGAAACGAGAGTTCTGTATGACTGATCTTGGCTCATTACATCATTTTTTGGGCATTACTGCTACTCGGTTATCTTCCGGGATGTTTTTATCTCAGTTACTCTATACGAAGGACATCATCTCTCGTGCATCCATGACTGCCTGCAACCCAGTAGCCACTCCGGTCGACACCAACTCCAAGCTTAGCGCTACCTCTGGACCAGCTCTTAAGGATCCTACCTTATACCGAAGTTTGGCCGGGGCATTACAGTATCTTACTTTTACACGACCGGACATATCTTACGCGGTTCAACAGGTATGTTTATTCATGCACGACCCTAGAGAACCTCACATGCAGGCGCTTCGGCGTATACTTTGGTACCTCCAGGGCACTATTAATCATGGGTTATTTTTATCTGTATCCACCATTTCTGGCATCCATGCATACTCCGATGCT
Source organism: Papaver somniferum (assembly GCF_003573695.1). Taxonomy (NCBI): domain Eukaryota; kingdom Viridiplantae; phylum Streptophyta; class Magnoliopsida; order Ranunculales; family Papaveraceae; genus Papaver; species Papaver somniferum. The sequence goes on from NC_039365.1 coordinate 30,241,391, forward strand.
GATTGGGCGGGCAGTCCTGATTCACGGTGATCAACCTATGGTTTCTGCATCTTTCTGGGTGACAACCTTGTTTCTTGGTCTTCCAAACGTCAGGCAACTGTCTCTCGCTCCAGTGTTGAAGCTGAATATCGGGGCTGGCCAATGCTGTGGCCGAGACAACTTGGCTCCGGAATTTACTTCTTGAGCTACATATACCACTACGACGCGCTACTATCGTATATTGTGACAAAGTGAGTGCTGTCTACATGTCTGGTGATCCTGTCCAACATCAACGCACCAAACATGTGGAAATCGACATTCATTTTGTTCGTGAACGCGTACGTATTGGGGACATTCGGGTGTTACACATTCCATCTGAAAATCAGTATGCTGATATTTTTACGAAGGGTCTTCCTAGACAATTATTTATTCGTTTTCGTACTAGTCTAAGCGTTTGTTCCTCTCCCGCTAAGACTAAGGGGGTGTAATAGATTATATTATACCATATTTATAGGACCCAGAATATTCTCATTAATTAAGGATAATAATAATATATATTGCCCCTTCTCCCAAAAGGAAGGGCATGGGAGTTTTACCATAATCTGACAGAAAGCTTCTGAAGTGATTGAACCGTCATGTCGCCAAGCTGGTGCAGGTTTCCAACGAGAGGAAGCCTGCTAGGACCCGGAGGCAATCGCCAACTTCCTTTATCTCTTCCCCCATTCTTTCTTCTCAGCAATACCAGCAAAGGTGTTATTAAAACAAGTAGAAGAATCATTTGGTAGAATGCTTTTGTTGTAAGTAGTTGGTCTTGAAAGAACAAGAAGTAATTCATCAGAATCATTTTGTTTAGGCGTCTGATGTATCAACGAGCACATGACTATATCCCAGATTTTATATAATTTTTATATTGAAACAGAATATATATATATATATATATATATATATATATATATATATATATATATATATAAAACTTCAAAACAGAATATATTACTAAAACTAATAAATAGAAATAGTGATTGAAAGATAATTTAGAAAATGATTAATAGAAAATTAAAATGAATCTTCATAATTAAAAGAAATTTAAAACATAGATAACGGGTAGAGATACTTACAAAGTAGTCTTTTATTCCTTAATAGATAGCACACCAAACAACTTCAAACTCACACTTAGAACATGAAAACACTCATAAACTATCACTCTCAAAGCAGGAAACACTCAGAAACTTTCAGTCTCAAACTTATAGACAATGACTCTTGAGAACTAAAAACTTGCTCTTTCCCTTTCCCTTAACGGGTATTTATATAGGAGAAAGTTTGCAAGAAACAAAAGAGATAAGATTTTCTTTTTTGAGAATCCTATCTATAATTACAACAACCTATAAGTGGTAGACAAGTGGAAGACATATCTAAGGTGTAAATCTTAGATAAGATTTACCTTTTTTATTTTTTGGAAAATATTAAACCTTTTCACTTTTACTATTTTGAAGCAAATACGTGTCCTTGGTGAATAGTGGAGTCGATCCTGCTTCCTGTTGATGAAAAGTTGACCAATTTTTTGCCGGAAAATAATTAGAATTTTTCTATCTTCTTCGAAACATTTAAACCCTAAATCATTCCAAAGCAATCATCACCATTTGCATTTAGGTCTTCTGTATTTTCCGATTTTATCTCTTCTTCCTCAAAGGTTTTTGACGAGGACGGTTGGGAACCCAATTCTTCGTTATCAAGTGCCTCCAAAATCTGCTTCTTAAATTCTTCCTTTGATAAGTCCCCGTGCCTATGCTTTAGTGCGAGTATGTGGGTTGAGAATTCCATCGGCATTGAGGTGGTTGATGCCGATACCATAAGCTGAGCTGCAACAAACTGCATGTTAAATGTAGATGGTTGTAGATGTGCTGCATTATATCTATACCACCATTTGATATATAATTTCCTTTCTAAATAAGGGATATAATCCCAATCATGATCATTATCTTGTGGAATCGAATAATTCCATCTTAGAATCCATGGGATTTCATACAGTATAAAGAACCACTGCATTAATCTTCTTAAATCATAAGATTGGCTATTAGCCTTGATAAACTTATTTAACATATCTACAATATATGCAGGTAAAATCTCCGGGCATGGACCCCAGCTACTTAGCCATGCTCTGAACTAATTTGGTAGCTCTTTGATTGTATTGAGTTTAAAACCAATATACCAGGAATGAGAGAATCTCTGAGTTTGATAGCAAAAAGTATGTGTTCATGCTTTAATATAATCAGTATAAGAATATGATCTCGGTTTGATATGGGGGTGATCATTGAATTTTTTTAACCCATGAGGGTTCATTCCCCAATCTCGGTATGATAATACCTTAAGAATAACAAGCTTGGAGAACGCAGGAGGACCATTACCATTACTGTTGGCCGTGTTATGTGTTAAAAGGATAGATCCTGTCTCTATGAGTATTGTTTCATACAACTCTCTAGTTTTACCGTAATGTGGTAAAATATGCTCTTTTAAGTACATGCTTGCAACTTCTGCAGGATCTCTGTTAGCATGTTCTGTTTCCACCGCTAAAAGCGTTATTGATGTGGACATTATAAATGCCGACTTTTCTTCTGAAGAAAAATATTGTTTTCCCTTATTTGGGTTTCCTTTAATCATAATAGGATTACTTTTGTTCCTTTTATTAGGAGATGGGTAAGAAAATTGAGGAGCCTTTCCCCTAGTTATCTGGCAGTCCATGCTTCCCCTGCAAAAATTCACGAGTCAAGAGATCAGGTAGAGAATTAGTTTCACCTTTTATATATTCAATTTTAAAATCAAACGCTGATAAAATGGCTTGCCATCTTGCAAAAATTTGCCGAGAGGCTAAATTTTTAACATCCTTTACCAATACTTCCTTAGCTGCCTGACAATCCACTCTAATAAGAAATTCCTGGTTTAACAAATCACTTTCAAATTTAGTAACACAATGAATTATTGCCAATATTTCTTTTTTGGTTGAGTAATTTTGTTGTGCCGATTTCCATACACCTGAGGTATATCTTACTAATTGCTCTTTATTATGAATCCTTTGTTTAAGGATTCCTCCATATCCGACATCTGAAGCATCAGTCTCAACTATTTTGTAGGCTGTTGGATTCGCTATAGTTAGGCATGGCAATTCTTTAGCTTTAGCTTTGATTTTTATAACAGCAGTTGTATGCTCACTGCTCCAATTAGCAGGGTTTTTCCGTAATCTTGCATATAGAGGTTTGCTATCCTTAGCTAAATCCTTATAAAAATCTGCTATATAATTTAAGCTTCCTAAGAATCTTTGTAATTGTTTTTTATCCTTGATTTCATCAGGAAATTTATCAGCAAAGGATATAGCCCGTTCTATAGGTATTATAGTACCTTTATTAATATTGTGACCAAGGAATCTAACCTGGGTTTGAAATATTTTCATCTTTTTTGCAGATACCACTAATCCGCTTGTTTTACTATTTTGAGGAATATTGATAAGTGTTTAAAATGTTGCTCAATTGATTCAGAATATATTAATACATCATCAATGTATACAATTGTAAAAGTTGAATAAGAATTAAATATGTTATTCATAATATGTTGAAATTCTGATGGAGCATTTTTTAAACCAAATGGCATAACATTCCATTCATAATGTCCAAAGGGAACCGTAAATGCAGTTTTATACTTGTCTTTTTCTGCGATTTGAATTTGCCAATATCCTGACTTTAAGTCAAATTTTGAAAATATGACAGCATTATGTAATCTATCTAAAAGATCTTTTTATTAGGAATTGGATACCTAATCCATCTTAATGCTTTATTCAAAGGCTTATAGTTGATGACTAATCTCGGAACTCCTCTTTCTAATTCAGCTGCTTTTTCTACATAAAATGCAGGACAACTCCAAGGAGAGTAACTTTTTCTAATCAAACCTTTATCTAGTAAATCTTGAATTTCAGATTTACATATTTCTAATAATCTATTGTTCATTTGAATTGGTCTGGCTTTTGTTGGAATCATTTTTTCAGAAAAATCTGGTTCATAAGGTAATTCTACTATATGTTGTTTTCTTTCCCAGAATGCATTTGGGATTTCAGCACAAACTTCTTTCACTAGAAGATCATTAAAATCATTGATTTGTTTTTGGAGTTTTGGGAATTTAGTTTCTCTTCTATTTGCTTATATTGAATCTCCTCTTTTAAGAAGAACAAAATTTTCTTTGTGCTTGATTTTTTCTTGAACCTGGTTAATAAATTTTTGCCTAGGTTCAGAGACAAATTCAAATAATATTTTATGTCCCTGAATGAGGGCTTCAATGCCCGTATTGTTAATACTTAACGGGTATAACATATTCAAGAATGGAGTCCCTAATATGCAGGATTGAGATAAATTCTTTACCATGATAAATGGTGTCGCTAGACAAATACCATTATTACACACCGCAGCATCAGATAATTTGTAATTAATTATCAATTTGTTTCCATCTGCAGTATTAAGAACTTGGGTTGTTTTGCTAAAATACTTTGTGGGAACTAATCCTTCATTTAAGCAGTTTAGATCTGCACCCGAATCTATGAGTGCCATAGTTTCAAAACGGTATTCTTTTCCTATGATTAGGGTGACTAAGGTGTACCACTTTTGAGTGATTACTTTATCTATTATATTAATGAATTGCATGTTTTCGATATCCTGGTTATTAGTAGGTGATTCTGGTTTATCTATATGTGTAGTAATATGAGCCTGGTAGTTTTGTAAAATTTCATCAAAAGAGTTTTCTTCTTGTGAGTCATACTCACAGTCTACTGGTTTATGAAGTTCCAATATCTGGACTCTTTGCTTAAGACTTCTTAATTCTTCTTTAACCTGATTAACTTCTGCCTAAGATCATTGACTGATGGTTCTTTTTTAATGTGATGATTTTCTACTCTTGCCATTATTTCCTTAAAACTATAAGGTTTGTAAGAAGTTTCGATTTTCTCTTGTTTTGGTGCTCTTTTAGCTACTTCAATATATTTTTCTAAAGCCATTCGCTTTGATTCTGGATTTTCAATTTTATCAATTAACTCTAATATAAAATTTTCTTCATTGGTGAGGACATTAATTCCTAGACTAGATATTTGTTTATGAAAACAATTTTTACAAGAACAACCATCTGTACATCATCATCCTCCAATCCTGAAATTGTCCCTGAATCATTTTCTGAGGAGGATGATTCATCCTCTTCAGATAGATCGGAGTCCATTAAGAGGACTTGTTCTAATTGACGTTTGAGACCTTCGTCTAGATTAAGCTCATTTATTTTTGTTTTGTACGACACTTATTACTATAATGCCCAATTTTTCCACACTTGTAACAGACCGGAAGTGACTTATTAGTCTTTTTATTTAATTGTTGTGTCTTATTGTTGTTTTTCCTAAAATTGGGTCGTTTAGATTTCAATGGATACCTATTAGGATATCTAGTAGTTTAGGATTGTTATGGGAAGGTGGTCGAGTACCTTTCTTCCTAGATAATAACACGGATGGTGTATTAGTGTATCCAAATTGCTCACAAAAATCACCTAACTCTTGCTTGTTAGATAATTTATTCTTTTGTATTTGTCTATGTAGCTTTATGTCTGAGCATAAAGCTAAACCTTCACATACAATTTCGGAAGATAGTTGGCCAAAAGTATATTCGCCATACTCAATACGTTGTTGAATATTTTTTGATTTTAGTCTATTTCTAACCCTTTCAGCAAACAGAGGGGGTAACCTGAGACGAATTTCTCTTTCCAAAAATCAGAATTAGAGGAACAATCTTCTCTGCTAAACAATTTTGAGAAGAATACATCCTTGTACCATCTATAATGGGAGAGGGTAGGACATTTAAGATTAATAAGTAATTCCCTAGATCTTTCCATTTGTTGGCTATTACTTCCTACAAAGTGCAGGCCAATGGTATAAAGTAGGGTACTAACAATATCTTCCTGAGAGTATTCAGTACCATCTTCTAGCTTGATTGGTTTCTTTGCCATATAAATGCTATATTTTTCCTGGTCGGACATATGGAAATCCCACCATCCTTTAAGTTGGCCAGTAAAGCCAGTAACTATGGATTCAGCAATTTGTTTTTCTGGGTTTTTAATGAGTCTAGAAGCAGAAGCATACATCGACATTTGTCTTATGATATTTACTATTTGGTATTCTGTCATACCATCTATGTTCCACTCAACTATGGATCTTCCATCAAACGAAGTCTGATTCCAATTATAATCCTCTTCCAGTTGTAAATCTACCGGTGTTGGTCTAGGGTAATAATTTCTAGTAGGAACTGTCGGTGTATATTTATTTTTTCCAAAAGATATTTTATTAATGTCATCAGAATTGTTGTTAATATTACCAGAATTTGATGAATGAAAAATTTCTTCCAGTTCTTCTATATCTATATCACTGTATTCTTCGTGTTTGGACAGAACATTTATTCCTTCTTTTGATTGTTTGGATGCTTTAGATGGGCCTGAAGCAGATAAGCTTAATTTTCCTAGCTTTTCTACTAGTGCATCTACAAAGCTATTATCTGGGTTGGACAACCTGAAGACATTTGGATCTATTATTGGGTTTGGTTTAAATAATAATCCACTAGATGGTGCCGGATTAAGTTTAAGCTCATTAGGTTGTATATGTTGGATTTTATCCTTGTTTAACAAGCCTTCAATTCTTGTCGTTTGTTTTCCTATTGAATGTAAATATAAATTGGTGTAGTTATTTTGTTGTATTAACTGACCAATATTTTTATGGTTAGCTACTGAATCAGTTCCCTTATGTTCTAATTTGTATGGGGCTGTTATAGCACCTTTGATATCAAGGACTACTTCTGGTGGATGGATTGACTGAATAACATTTCCATCTTTTGTCGTATAAGATTGAAACTGGGTTTCCAAAACGTTCCCAGATTTTAAGGGATAAAGTGCTAGAATTTATTGGTACCAAAACGTTCCCAGATTTTATATATATATATATATCAAAATATCGGTTCTTTCTTTTAAAGATACGTAATCTTCTTTCCCAGCCATTTGCCGCTCATCTAGAACCATATATTCGGGGTCCAATGTGGCGTGCTAGTGGTCGGTTATAATGGGAACGAAACGACAAAAGACGGCGTGGGAGTTGGTTTATATAGGCCATGCACCTTTATTTGGTAAGACTTATTTTGTTAAAATTGCCATTTTCAGCATATCTTATCAGGAAACAAAAGCATTAGATTCGCCGAGTGTCCTCTGAAGTCAAAATATGAAACAGAACACGTAGACGGTTGGTTGGAATTACATAATTGGGTTTTGTTATCTTGTGCATTGCTGTAACATATTACCTCCGTTTCATCAAAAGTGTGTTCCTATAACTTTTTTATTTTAGCCTAAATAAAAGTGATGGTAACACTTCTGCAATGTCATCCAATTTTATTTTATTTTTAAATATAAAAAGAGATCCAAACCACAAAATATAGGAGAGGTAGAAGAAAAAAAAAAATAAAAAACACATGAAAATAGATTCTTAATGCAAAACCGAAATCTGAAAATTTATAGGCGTAGGATAATCGCTGCCTTTGGCCAAGTTAGAAGATTATGTGCAAAACATGTTGGATTTTATTAATATTGCAGAGTTGCCTGTGCTCCATGGAGAGGCTGATGGGAAGGAAATCAAAAGGGAATTCTGTCTCAGATGCGTGTAAACAACCAGAAATTGGCTGGTATAAGAAGATGTGGACCAAATGTATACACCCAGCAACAACTTGCAATATATGAAAGATTGTCAGAAATGTTTGTGGCCCATATCAAAATTTACAGAGAAGTGTTTTAAGATGGCTTCTAGATGTTATCTATGCAGAGATGCCCAAAATTCTTTGGACCACCTACTAAGGCATTGCAGACAGCTGATATGGGGACATGCTAGGAGTTTGTTTTTTCTTTTTTTTTTTTTTAAGAAGCAAAGCTTGGAGGTATTTTACATTGTTGAATCTCTTTTCTTTTACTGATGTGTTATCTCCAGGTTCCAGGCAAACATAAAAGTCCAATTATACAAGAAACCCCCTTTTTTTTTTTTGAGTTGTAAGTTGGTCATTTTTAATATATAGAAATTGTTGATTTAGCCAAAAAATAACAAGGGACACAAGCGATGTGATGGCAAGACATGGAATAGTGCTTGGATCGGCACAGAAATAGTGCTTGGATCGGCTAATAGCAAGCCTTATTGAGAAAAATCTTCTTCCATTTTCTCGGAGTACTAAATTTAACTCCTGCGCCTTGAGATGTCTTTATTTGGGCATCACCTAAGCAACCTCTCTGATGAGCTATTACCCAACTTCTTACGCACTTCGGTTTACATTTGCAGCGGCAGCGACCAAGAAGAGTGGAATCTTCTTGTGCACTGCGATACCTGGAGTTTCTTGCATATCGATTTCTTCCTTTTTCACTCCAAAAGGCAATTCCCACTCAAAACAGAATAGAAGATTTGCAAGAAAAAGTTCAATCATGACCAAAGCATAATTAATACCAGGGCAACCCCTACGTCTAATCCCAAATGGTATCTCAAAGTCTTGCCCTTTAAATTCTATGTTCTTAGTTAGGAATCTTTCTGGTCGGAACTCTTCAGGGTCTTCCCAAAACTTAGGGTCCATTGCAATAGCTTTTGCATTAAAGAATACCTTTGTTTTCTCTGGAATGTCGTACCCGTCTATTACGCAGTCATCTCTAGTTTCCCTTGGAACTAGTAATGGTCCCGGAGGATGAAGCCGCAACGTCTCTTTGACCACCGACTTCAAGTAAGATAGTTACGGAAGATCAATTTCTTCTACAAACTCTTTATTGCCGAGGATTCTTCTCACTTCCTCTTGCACTCTTTCCATCACTGTTGGGTTCCTAACTAGTTCCGTCATTGTCCACACTATTGCCGAAGAAGATGTATCGGTTCCCGCAACGAATATGTCCTGTGATAAAAAAAAAAACCATTTAGAATATAGATTGGTTATTAATAAGAACGTTTTATCTAAAGAAAAGTATTGCATACCGTGAGGATTCCCTTAATTTGATCTCTAATGAGGGTCTTTCTGAAGTCGAAGCAAAACATCGACAAAATCTTCATATTCAGGGCTGGGTCTATCGGGTTCAAGGTGTTCATTTATTAAGCTTTCATAAAAACTGTCTAATTGCTCAAAATTATTCTCTAGTTTTGATTTTACTCCATCGAACCTGTGAATCCAACTCATCCATGGGAAGATATCTGCAGTCTTGGCCCCAGCAATCATTTCTTGGGTAACTCGGAGAATTCTACGAAGCTTACCTCCTCCCTTTCCGAACTTTTTACCAAAGGCAATTCGACAGACTACATCATTTATGACACAAATCGACATCTCGCTTAAATTTATGGGAACCATAGATGCAGAAGATTTTCTGATGAAATCGATGACGATAGACACTTCGTCTTCCCTCACAGCTCGAAACGAAGCAACTCTCTTTGGACTCAACAGTTCTAATATTGGTATCTTTCTTACCTCTCTCCAGTACTCACCATAAGGCGAAAAAATCGTTGCACCCATAAGTGAGCTTCTTTATACAATAAAATGCAGGTCTGTTAGAAAACACAATATCGTGAGTTCTGAAGACTTCTTTTGCTACATCTGTAGACGAGATCACCAACGCAGGAATTGAGCCTATTTGGATGAACATCAAAGGTCCGTATATATTAGAGAGCTTCTGAAGTGATTCAGCTGTCATGTCGCCAAGCTGATGCAGGTTTCCGATGATAGGTAGCCTTTTAGGACCTGGAGGTAATCTCCAACTTCTAACATTCTTTCTTCTCAGCAAAGGTGTTGATAAAACAAGTAGAAAGATCACGAGGCAGAAAGCTTTTGTGGTGGTTAATTGCTCTTGAAACAATAAGAAGTAGTTTACGGGAATCATTTTGTTTTTCTTTTCCTTGTGAGATTAGTTTTTGGCTGAGTATTGAATCCTGTTTAGGCATCTGATGTATCAACGAGCACATAACTCTACTTAAATATCCATACTTCTATTTATAGATACATAGTCTTGTTCTTCCCTAACCATTTGCGGGTTATTTAGAACCATATATTCAAGAGAAAGTAGGACTTTTCCATGCAAGATTATTTGGTGAGACTTCATTTGTTCAAATTGCTATTTGCAACAGATTCTTCACAGGAAATGAAAGCAATAGAAGCTTGGATTGTGGCTGCAAGAGTTGTTGTTGATAAGCATGAAGCAAAAGACCAAGGAGAAAATTGGTTAGCATTATAAAGGAGACGGTTGGTTAGGATTACAGAGTTAGATGACTTTCAGTTTCATGAACTCGAGCTTTATCTATTATTGTTCATCGATAGACTTGGTAGTATAAACGAAAGACCGAGAAGACAGCTGATTAGTAGTAGATCTAAGAAATGAATGAGTTTTCATTAATGGAAAAATACAATTGCAGAACTAATATTGCAGAGAAGATTCTTACAACAAAGAAAGTAAAAGAAGATATTTATGCTTCTAGTGTGGCGGTGTGTGATAGGAGTTTTGTGTAGCCTGTGAGAACAGTACACGTGTATATCAGGGAATGGTAAATGCCAGCTAAGATAATGACAGCTAAGAGTTACTGCCAGCTAAGAGTGACTGTGACATTACAATGTTACTGTTACTGTTATTAGCCCCCCTCAAATTGAGGAGAGCTGACTTTGGCAACACACACAATTTTCCACGCAGTAGTGCAAAGCGAGGACCTGCAAAACCTTTAGTGAAATGTCAGCCACCTGATCAATGGTAGATATGTATGCAATCTTCAGTTCCTTTGCTTGCGATAATTCCCTGACAAAGTGGAAATCAACATCTAGATGTTTCATCCTAGAGTGAAAAACTGGATTGGATGAATAAGATATAGCACTGATGTTATCACAAAGAAGGGATGGATCTGTTGGTAAGAATATGTGAAGATCTTTGAGAAGCTTCCAAATCCAGAGAACCTCAGCTGTTGAGTTAGCTAAACTGCGAAATTCTGCTTCAGTTGAAGATCTTGCTACAGTAGGTTGACGTTTGCTAGACTAGGAAATAGGATTAGAGCCAAAGAAAATACAATACCCCCCCCCCCCCCAGTGCTTCTTCTAGAGTCAGGGTCACCATCCCAGTCAGCATTACTAAACCCATGAACAACAGTTAATCCTTTACTGAACAGAATGCCATAGTCAATAGTGCCTTTAATGTAGCGTAATATTCTCTTGGAAGCAATGAGGTGATCAGAGGTTGGAGTTTGCATATGCTGGCAAACCTAGTTAACAACATAGTTGATTTATGGCCTTGTCCAGGTCAAGTATTGTAGTGCACCAACAAGAGATTTATAAGTTGTAGGATCTAACAAGGGTGTACCTGAGTGAGATGTAAGTTTGCTGTGGACTGGAACTGGAGAGGTACAAGGCTTGGCACCACCCATGTCAAATTTATCAAGAAAATCAAGTGCATATTTTGTTTGAGAGAGGAACAAACAATTAGCATTTATTTTTTCTTCCAAACCAAGAAAATAGTGTAGCTCTCCCATGTCTTTGAGAGGAAAGTGCTGCTGAAGTTGAAGAATAAGCTCCTTGCAATAATCTTGAGAATTCCCAGTGATGAGAATATCATCCACATAAATGAGAATGATAGTTATTCTAGTGCCATTCTTTTGAAAAAATAAGGAAGAGCCAGCAGTAGATAATTTGAAACCATAAGAGAGCAAAACAGTCATCAATTTCTCATACCAGGCTCTGGGTGCCTGTTTAAGGCCATAGATGGACTGATGAAGCTTACAAACATAATCTGGATGCTCTTCATCAATAAAACCAGGAGAATGTTGCATATAAACTTCCTCAGCTAAATCACCATGCAGAAATGCATTGCTCACATCCAGTTGGGAAATGGACCAGTTGAAATTCTCTGCAAGAGATAAAATAACCCTGATGGTTGTGGGTTTAGCTACAGGGCTAAAAGTTTCTGTGTAATCAATCCTTTCTTGTTAATGAAACCCCTTAGCCACTAATCTGGATTTATGCTTAGCAATTGTACCATCTGGGTTTTGTTTGATCCCAAAAACCCATTTGCACTCTACAACATTCTGAGATGGATGTGGAGGAACTTTAGACCATGTACCATCTAACTGTAATGCATCGTATTCATAAGCAAGAGAGTGTCTCCAAGGAAGAGATTTTTGAGCTTGACTAACACAGGTTGGTACTATAAACCTCTGAGCTTGTAGTGAAGCAGATATAGAGTATTTAGTTGAGTAAACTTTGGGTTTAAAGATACCTGCTTTAGCTCTTGTGCTCATAGTATGAGTATTGATGTCAGAATCTGCAGAATTAAATATTGCTGGAGAAGACAATGGTGGTACTGATGCAGTAGAGTCAGTAATAGCAGAATCACACATGGTAGGTGCAGTAGGGAAAGCAGCTGAGTCACTTAATGGAGAAACAGAATCACACAATGCAGAAACAGCAGAAGTATCTTTAGGAGAACTGGAAATCTTAGAGCCAGCTGAAGCAGTAGATGTTGAGGAGTCCAAAGATTTAAGTAGAAATATGGCTTCTTGAAAAGTGACATGTCTTGAGACATAAAATTTGCCATCTTTGACATCAAGACATCTGTAGCCTTTATGATACCAACTGTATCCAATAAAAATGCAAGAGATGCTTCTTGGTTGAAGTTTGTTAGTAGTATATGGTTTCAACCAAGGGAAGCAAAGACAGCCAAAGGCTCTTAAAAAATTATAATCTGGGACTCGGTGAAATAATACCTCATAGGGAGATTTGAATGCAATGGACCTTGTAGGTAGTATGTTGATGTTGTAATTATCTATAGAGAAAGCTTCCACCCAAAATTTATCTGAAAGTCCTGACTGAATGAGATATGTTCTTCCTATATCCACTAAATGCATGTGCTTGGATTCAGCCATTCCATTTTGCTCAGGTGTATGAGGACATGAAAGTTCATGATTTATACCACAAGTATCAAGAAAAGAAGTAAGTTCATTGTGCAAGAATTCCCCACCACCATCAGTTCTCACTGTAAGAATAGGATGTTGAAGATGCTTCTCTACCTGAGCTTTGAACTGATAGAACACTCTTCTAAAAGCTGACTTTTCAAATAAAGGATAAACCCAACAAAATTTATAAAAATCATCTATTATATTGACATAATATTTGTGTCCAGAAACGGATGTTACAGGACTAGGACCCCACAAATCAAAATGCAATAACTCCAAAGGTTTGGTACTGCAATGAGTAGACATTGCGAATGGTAATTTGTGGCTCCTTCCTAACTGATAGTCACTACAGAACATAGGAGATTTGTGTACATTTGGTATTTTTAAAGTATTATAAACAAGCTTCATAGTTTGATAAGATGGATGAGCAAGTCTCTTGTGACAAATATCAGTGTAAGTAATTGGAACACCAGAGAGTGCTTTATTCATGGTAGAGTGATGTGTGAACTGCAGAGGATAAAGTCCATTATTGTGAGGGCCTTGAAAAAGTGTCTTCCTAGTGAATAAGTCCTTCACAAGGAATCCAGAGGAATCAAAGGTTATTGAACAATGATTATCTGAAGTAAACTTGTGGACTAATAGAAGATTCTGTGTAGCCTTTGGTACCAGAAGGATATTATTAAGCTTAAAAGTGTGATTTGGAGTGGATTTGAAAGAAAAACTAGTGTGAGTAATACTCATACCTTCTCCATTGGCAGCTTGAATCTCCTCAATGCCCTCATAAGTGGTTGCAGCATGAAGCTGAGATTCATCTACAGTAATGTGATTGTTTGCTCATATATCTGCATACCATGTATTGTTGCTTGGAATGTTTGCAGAGGCTAACATAACACTAAAATGTTGAGGTGTGTGATAGCTTTGATAAGCAAAGTTGAGTCTGTTGCTGCACTCCAAAGCAGTGTGACCTTGTTTGCCACAAATTTGACAAAACAAAGGTAGACTTGTAGGAGGTTGAAAACTTTGTGGAGGTATGACTGCAGATGAGGTAGAAGAACCAATTGAAGGACCTTTGCCTAGTAAGGATGGTGTAGAAGAACCACTTGAAGTACTACCTGGATAAAGATTGGAAAATCTTCCACCACCACGACCAAAACCATTAAAACGACCACCATATCCACGTCCAGAAGGTCGAAAATGTGGTTGATTAGTAGCAGCAAACACTTGATGTGATGATTCATCAGTAAAAGCTCTATTGGATGATTAAGTAAGTATTGACTTGTTTCTATCATTGATAACTAATTCCTCACTTAGAAGATTATTATGAAGATCCAAACTAGTGATAGGAGGATAACGATGACGCATAGAAGTTGTGAAAGGTATGTAATCTGAATTGAGCGCAGATAGAGTAACTACAACTAATTCTTTGTCAGAGATAACCTCACCGGCAGCAGCAAGTTGATCAGAAATGGATTTGATTTCACCAATTAAAGCAGGATTCGATTTTTCACCTTGTTTCAGTGCCAAGAGATTTGTTCTGAGTTGAATTGTATGAGTTGAAGAAGATCTTGCAAATCTTTCTTCAATGTTGATCCATAATTGATGAGAGGTTTGAGATCCAGCAAAGTAGGCTATGATTGTATCAGAAATAGTTGAATGTAGCCACATGAGAATAGTAGCATCTTCATCGATCCAATATGTGTAAAGAGAACTCTCAATTCCATTCATTTCGTTACGAGCATTGGTGATTTGAGGAGGACAGGGAGAAGATCCATCAAGAAATTTCATCAATTTGAATTTACGAATAACAAGAAGAACAAGATTTTTCCAGATCAGAAAATTGGAATCTGTAAGTTTTTAAAGAAACAAAACTGTGAAGTTGATGAAGTGAAACCCTAGTAATGGAGTTAGAGATTGGATTTCCCATAGTAAGAGATGAAGATGCAGGAAATTATTGAATCATATAGGAATCATACAGGAATCAGAGATGAAAAGGAAGAGAAAGATCGAGAAACCTGAGAAAGAATAATCTTTCTCAGTCTGATACCGTAGTAGATCTAAGAAATGAATGAGTTTTCATTAATGGAAAATACAGTTGCAGAACTAATATTGGAGAGAAGATTCTTACAACAAAGAAAGTAAAAGAAGATATTATGCTTCCAGTATGGCGGTGTGTGATAGGAGTTTTGTGTAGCCTGTGAGAACAGTACACGTGTATATCAGGGAATGGTAAATGCCAGCTAAGATAATGGCATCTAAGATTTACTGCCAGCTAAGAGTGACTGTGACATTACAATGTTACTGTTACTGTTATTAATTTGGATTACAGAAGAGACGGTTGGTTAGGACTATAGAATTATATGACTTTCATGAACTTGAATCAAAATTTAAGTAAGCACGATCATTAGAGAGCTATCAGATTAAGCAATACAAAGACTTTAAAATCTTCTCGATTATATTTCTTAACACTTACATAACCAAACAAATAGAGACACTCATGAACAGGGGTTATTATGAGTTTATTTAAAATCATAAAACAGAAAGAGAGGATGTAAGAACTTTACCCTAAACACCAAATATAAAAATGAAATTATGCTAAAAACACAGACACGCTCAAAACTTCATCCAATACTCCTAGAGAAGCCATGCCGTCTGTTGTTGAGCTCAGTTATGGGTAAGCACGAGAGGTTCACAAAGATATTCAGTCAGATGCAACAAAAATACCAAATGCTACGGTATACCAAACCAATGAAATTTCTTGGCAACTAACGTAACCAGAATCGTAACCACAATACAAATCAAAAAAGCATAACCCAGTTCCTTGATCTTGGGATCCATACCTACCTTGTAATTTTCCAATGAACCAGATCCATTCTTTATAAATGCCTTCAAAAGACTGCCATAAGTACCACTCATCTCTTCGTAAAAACTTTCTGTCACCCTTATAGTTGGACTGCCTGTGGTTGTAGCAGCAGCCTCATGATACTCCAAGGTATTCTTAGGATTAGAAGGTTTATAAGTTTTGCCATAATCTAAGCAAGCATTTAAGATAATTTTGGCACGATCACGAAAATGTTGAGCAACAAATTCCTCAAAACACTTGGGTGGATTCTTAAGCACAGCCACCATATTCATACAACTTGAACTAAAAATACTCATAGTATTCCAACGCCACGAATAATAGCTATACTGCTATGAACATCCGTATCAACTCTTCTCTCTTTATAAGCAACTATATCTCCCTTAAGATCGATCAGTCTTGTACTAAAGATCAGGTGTTGATATATCGCAACTAAAACTTGTAAAACAGTAGATTGACATGGATCTCAACAAGTTTGTGCGGTAAAGGGAAATATTTTGTTTTACACCTCATACCAGGAGGTAATCTCCAACTTCGACGCTTCTTTCTTCTCAACAATACCAGCAAAGGTAGTGTTAATAAAATAAGCAGAAGGATCAGAATGCAAGAAGATTTTGATCTACGTAGTTGGTCTTGAAACAATGAGAAGTAGTTCACCATTTTGTTTTCTTCTACTTGATATATCATTTAGGAAAACACTAGAAGAAGAACGGGGCAAATCATATATAAATGGCTTTCAATCAAACTTCACCCAAGGAATACTAAATTTCCCTTTCTGAAACAGTATAATAACCCATCAAACTAAATAAGGATCACTAGAGAGAAATCAAACCAAAAGGGTTGATTTAAAATACCTGAATCACAATTAAACATGGCAGACAAGGAAAGATGAGAAAAGGTGGTGGGACTTGGTTTGCGTCCGCCGTCAACAACAATTAATATATAAAAACATATAAATTATTAAGCATGGAATTGGCGGGACAGCTGTTGATCAGCATGTATCATCACTTCATTACATGACACCTCTTCCGTTGCTAGCTCTCACTGAAACAAATTTGACGACTTTTTTTTTCCTTCAGGTATTAAAAACTTTTGCGATTCGGAACATTGCTCAGGGCTAAACATAAAATGTGGGGATAAAATGAAGAACGACATCTTAGAAGATCTTGGCCCCCTTACCAGGTTTCCAAAGAGAGTCCATGTCCACAAGTAAATGATTGGCAACCTTATCTTTAGGAGAAATGTAGTCCATATGTTTTCTGGGATGGAATCCTTCAAAAGTCCCACGGACACGGAGATTTGTTTCAACAAGCCAATTCTCGACAAAACCTTGGAACGGTAATGGAGAATTTGTAGGTATTACAAATTTCAGAGGATTTAACCCCACGAGATGGGACATCAGGACTCACGTCAAATGGTTTGACTCAAGTAGCTATAGTTATCACACACGTAAGGCCACAACCCAGAACCACCAACTCCATGAGCACATATGGCTTACTATGTGTTACTGTTGTTAAAAAGATGCTTCTTTTTTAACAACAATGGACGCGAAGATATACAAAGCAATGCAGAATAACATCTAGCTAGTTGTCATATCTATAACGACAACAACCAGTATACAGAAATAGTTAAGCAAGGCTTATTGAGAAAACAAAAAACTAGCAAATACCAAGTTACCTCATCCGTTTTACATATATTTACAGCTCACCAAGCTGCTTCAGAGTATCCCTTCTTCTTATGCAGTAGCAGTAGAGGCTACCAAGAAGAGTGGAAACTTCTTGTGAACTGTGATCCCCGGGGCTTCTTGCATATCGATTTCTTCCTTTTTCAACCCAAGGGGCAATTCCCACTCAAAACCATACAGAAGATTTGCAAGAACAAGTTCAATTATGACCAAAGCAGAGTTAATAGCAGGGCAACTCCTCCGTCCAATCCCAAATGGTACCATCTCAAAGTCTTGTCCTTTAAATTCTATATTCTTAGTTATAAATCTTTCTGGTCGGAACTCTTCGGTATCTTCCCAAAACTTAGGGTCTGTTGCAATGGCTTTTGCATTAAAAAACACCCTCGTTTTCGCTGGGATGTAGTACCCATTTATTATGCAGCTATCTGTAGTTTCCCTTGGATCTAGCAATGGTGCAGGAGGATGAAGCCGCAGTGTCTCCTTTACCACTAACTTCAGGTAGTTCAGTTTGGGAAGATCAGTTTCTTCAACTAACGCTTTATTGCCAAGGATCCTTCTCATTTCCTCTTGTACTGTTTCCATCACTGCTGGATTCCTAACTAGTTCGGTCATTGTCCAGACAAGTGTGGCAGAAGATGTATCAGTTCCAGCAATGAACATGTCATGTAATTAAACTATTGACTCCAATGAAGAAAACAAACATAAGAACATTTAAATACCGAATAAATTACCAAGAGAAGTTTTACATACCGTGAGGATTTCTTTAATTTGATCTCTACTGAAGGAGATACCCTGATCAGGGTCCTTTTGAAGCCGAAGCAGAACATCCACAAAATCTTCATATTCAGGGTTGGGTTTTTGGGGTTCGAGGTGTTCATCTATTATGCTCTCATAAAAATTGTCTAACTCCTCAAAATTGTCCTTTAATTGTGTGTCAACTCCATCGAACCTGTGGATCCAACTCATCCATGGGAAGATATCGGCAGTCCTGGCTCCACCAACCATTTCTTGGGTTACTTGAAGAATTCTGCGAAGCTTACCTCCTCCCTGTTCGAATTTTCTACCAAAGGCAGTTCGACAGATAACATCGTTTATGATAGAACATGACACCTCAGTTAGATTAATGGGAACCATAGAAGCAGAAGCTTTGCGGACGAAATCCATGACAATAGACACTTCCTCTTCCCTGACATCTCGAAATGACACAACTCTCTTTGGACTCAACAGTTCCGATATTGATAACTTTCTGATTGTTCTCCAGTAGTCACCATAAGGAGAAAAATTTATATCGGTGTGTTGGTTAAACTTCAACATAGAAGTCACTAACAAGCCGGTTAGGACAAGATTAGGAAATTGATATAATCCTAAGGGAATTAGAAGTCATCTAGTTCTAAGAAAAGGAAAGACATGTAATAAGGTAATAGGACTAGGAAAAAGAATTCATAGTTCTATATATATATGATCACCAAAGTTGTGGTTGATCATATGAGCAAGATTAGAGCTTGTGTTTAGTTTTGAGAGATTTTGTAAACATCAATAAAGAGAGTTGTCTTTATATAAGCTAAGTTTCATCTTGCAGTTGACATTAATTGGTATCATAGCTTGTTTCTGAGCCATGGAAAACGAAACCACCATTGTGGGTGCAAAATAGTTCACGCCACCATCAATACAAGTTCCAATCCTCAACGCCACAAACTACACAGTATGGGCCATGAGAATGAAGGTACTGATGAAAATCTACAAAGTTTGGGAAACAATTGATCCTGGTACATTGGACCCAGACAAAAACAATGTTGCCATTGGATTACTCTTTCAAGCAATACCAGAATGTCTTGTTCTACAAGTTAGTGAACATGAAACTTCA
Organism: Papaver somniferum; assembly: GCF_003573695.1. NCBI lineage: Eukaryota > Viridiplantae > Streptophyta > Magnoliopsida > Ranunculales > Papaveraceae > Papaver > Papaver somniferum. Next base: position 30,260,763 of record NC_039365.1, read on the forward strand.
AAGAAAATTTGGGATGCAATAAAGGCACGTAATCTCGGAGCTGATCGAGTTAAAGAAGCCCGTCTGCAAACCTTAATGTCTGAATTTGAAAGAGTGAAGATGAAAGACACTGATACTATTGATAGCTTTGCAGGAAAGCTATCAGAGATAGCCTCAAAAGATGCGTCACTTGGACAATCCATTTATGAAGATAAACTGGTAAAGAAGTTTCTCAATAGTTTACCAAGATCCAAGTATATTCATATCATAGCTTCTCTCGAACAAGTCTTAGATTTAAAGAAGACTAGCTATGAAGATATAATTGGAAGATTGAAAGCATATGAAGAAAGAATTCTTGATGAAGAAAACAATAGATAAACTCAAGGAAAACTCTTGTACACAAACTCTTACCAACAAAACTCTGCGACAAGAGGAAGAGGTCGTGGAAGAGGTGGTAGAGGAAACAGAGGCCGGGGAATGGGAGGAAGGTTTAACTCACAAGATAGAACAACAAGTCAGAATGATCAATACCAAGGGAAAGAAAAGAAGGATAGATCAAACATTATTTGTTACAGATGTGATAAACCATGACACTTCTCCTCTGTATGCCCTGAAAGAATACAAAAGATGGAAGAAACAAACAAGAATGAAACAAGGGAAGCAGATACAGCTTTTTCCATGCACGAAGTTGTATTCTTAAACGAAGGGAAACTAATACCAAAGAACTACGAATCAAAGGATGGATAAGAAGGAATATGGTATTTAGATAATGGAGCCAGCAATCACATGACTGGTAAGAGACACTATTTTTCTGAACTCAATGAGAAAATCAAAGGACAAGTGAAGTTTGGGGATGGATCTTCTGTAGAAATTGAAGGGAAAGGATCAATTCTATTTCAGAGCAAGACCGGAGAACAGAAGCTTGTCACAAACATCTACTTCATCCCAAACTTACAAAGCAACATTCTAAGTTTAGGGCAAGCTACAGAAGTTGGATGTGATGTTAGAATGCGACAAGATTATCTAACAGTTCATGACCCAAGTGGAAGACTTTTAGTTAGAGTCTCACGCCCACAGAATAGACTCTACAAGATAAGTCTCATGATTGGAAGGCCATTGTGTCTGAATATGAGACTGGAAGATCAGACATGGAAGTGGCACGCAAGGTTAGGACACATAAGCTTTAGAACTTTAAAGGCAATGTCTCAGAATAAGATGGTTCGAGGACTACCACAGATAAATGATGAAGCAAAAATCTATGAATCATGTTTAGTTGGGAAACAAACTCGTCAAGGTTTCCCAAAAGCAACAACATTCAGAGCCTCAAAGCCATTAGAGCTTCTTCATGCTGATTTATGTGGTCCTATTACACCACAAACCCTTGCAAATAACAAATACATATTTGTTATTATAGATGACTTCTCAAGATATATGTGGTCTATTCTTATGAAAGAAAAGAGTGAAGCATTTGACAGATTCAAAGCTTTCAGAAATCTGATAGAAAAATAGTTAAAAGAGGAGGTCAAAATGCTTAGAACTGATAGAGGAGGAGAGTTCACTTCCTTAGAGTTCAACAAGTTCTGTGAGTCAAACAGAATCAAAAGGCAACTCACAGCACCATATACACCACAACAAAACGGAGTGGTGGAGAGGAGAAACATGACTCTAATGGAGATGACAAGAATTTCTTTAAAGGCTATGCAGGTACCTAATTATCTATGGGGAGAAGCTGTACGGCACTCCACATACCTAATAAACAGGATACCTACGAAAGATCTGAAAGACATGACTCCATATGAAAGTTTTCGAAAGAGAAAACCAAACATAGATAATTTAAGAGTGTTTGGTTGCAAAGCATACGCAAAAGTTGATTCTGCAACTCTTAAGAAACTGGATGATCGATCTCAGACTCTTGTGAATCTAGGAATTGAGCCTGGATCCAAAGCTTACAGATTATTCAATCCAATAACGAAAAGAGTAATAGTGAGTCGAGATGTGGTATTCGATGAAAAAGCAAACTGGAACTGGAAAGAAACGATGGACCAAGTAGGGATCCAGGAATGTTTCACATGAGATGGGGTCAAGTAATTGATGAAGGCGAAGGACCCATAATCATCAATACCAATGGAAACAATGATGTTAATCAAGAAGAAGAAGAGAATAATGAAAACACTGAGAAGAGAAGTAAAGAAGAAGAAGAAGAAGAAGAGAGACGATGAAATAACTCAACCCATTCCACTGCGAAAATCAACAAGACAGATACAAAAGCCACAGTATCTGGAGGATTATGTTCTTCAAGCTGCAGAAGAATGTGATTATGCTACTTTCTGTTAATGATGAACCAAGGAATTTTCAGGAAGCAAAGGTCTCGACTAAATGGACACAAGCATGTAGAGAAGAAATTATTTCAATCAACAGAAACAAGACTTGGTTTCTAGTTGATAAGCCAGGTGGGGTAAAAGTGATTGGTCTTAAGTGGATCTTCAAAATAAAACGGAATGCTGATGGTACTGTCAACAATATAAGGCAAGACTTGTAGCTAAGGGATACGTTCAAGAATCAGGCATAGACTTTGATGAAGTTTTCGCACCAGTTGCTAGACTAGAGACAATTCGTCTCTTAATAGCAGAAGCAGCATCAAACTCATGGGAAATTCACCACTTAGACGTTAAGACAACATTCTTACATGGTGAATTGCGAGAAGATGTGTATGTTGAACAACCAGAAGGTTTTGAAGTAAAAGGACAAGAGCATAAGGTTTATAAGTTATCAAAAGCTCTATATGGTCTAAGACAAGCTCCTCGAGCCTGGAATACAAAGTTAGATCAAATCTTAAGAGAAATCAGATTTGTTAAGTGCTCTAAAGAAACATCAGTATACAGAAGAGAAGAAAAGGGAACGCTTCTTGTGATTGCAGTCTATGTAGATGATCTATTTTTGACTGGCAACTCCCTTAAGGTGATCAATGAGTTCAAGAGAGAAATGTCATCAAAGTTTGAGATGTCAGACCTCGGAAAACTCACTTATTACCTTGGCATAGAAGTCCATCAAGGAGTAGATGGGATTCAGATTAAACAAGAAGCTTATGCAAGGAGAATTCTGAAAGAAGCAGGACTTGAAACTTGTAATCCAACTAAGATACCAATGGAGTTTGGACTTAAAGTTTCAAAGGCACAAGAAGAAGCTGAGATTGATCCAACGAGTTATAGAAGAAATGTTGGATGCCTTAGATACTTGTTACACACAAGACCAGACTTGGCTTTCTCTGTGGGAGTAGCAAGCCGTTATATGCAGAGTCCACGCAAGTCTCATGGTGATGTAATAAAGCAGATATTGAGATATCTAAGAGGAACAATCAGCTGGATTGAAGTATGGTCGAGGAGGATCAAAAGGAATTGTTGGGTATAGTGACAGCAGTCATAATATTGACCAAGATGATGGAAAAGTACAACTGGTCATATATTTTATCTAGGAGAAGCACCTATTACATGGTGTTCACAGAAGCAAGACACTGTAGCCCTCTCATCCTGTGAAGCTGAGTTTATGGCTGCAACAGAAGCAGCTAAACAATCAATATGGCTTCAAGAACTGTTGGGTGAAATCAAAGGAAGAGAACCTGAAAAAGTTCTCATCAAGATTGATAATAAGTCTGCAATTGCACTCACTAAAAATCCATTGTTTCATGGGAAGACGAAACACATTCACAAAAGGTATCATTTCATACGAGAATGTATCGAGAAGGAGATCATCAACGTTGAACACATACCAGGAACTGAGCAGAAAGCAGATATATTGACAAAGGCATTAGCTCGGATCAAGTTTGAAGAAATGAGACAATTGATTGGAGTACAAGATATGTCACGGGTAAGGTTGAAGCTTAACGGGGAGAATGTTGGTTAAACTTCAACATAGAAGTCACTAACAAGCTGGTTAGGACAAGATTAGGAAATTGATGTAATCCTAAGGGAATTAGAAGTCATCTAGTTCTAAGAAAAGGAAAGACATGTAATAAGGTAATAGGACTAGGAAAAGGAATTCATAATTCTATATATATATGATCACCAAAGTTGTGGTCGATCATATGAGCAAGATTAGAACTTGTATTTAGTTTTGAGAGATTTTCTAAACATCAATTAAGAGAGTTGTCTTTATATAAGCTAAGTTTCATCTTGCAGTTGACATTACGGTGCACCCATATAAGAGTTTGTGGGCAGCATATAAAGCAGGTCTACCAGAAAACACAATATCATGGTTTTTGAAGACTTCTTTAGCTACATCGGTAGATGAGATCACCAAAGCAGGCACTGAGCCTATCTGGATAAACATTAAAGCTCTATATTTATTAGAAAGCTTCTGAAGTGATTGAGATGTCATGTCGCCAAGCTGGTGCAGGTTTCCAATGAGAGGAAGCCTACTAGAACCTGGAGGTAATCTCCAATTTCCACCGTTCTTTCTTCTCAGCAATACCAACAAAGGAGTTATTAAAATAAGTAAAAGAATCACGAGGCAGATAGCTTTAGTTTAAGATTCTTGGTCTTGAAACAATAAGAAGTAGTTCATAAATATCATTTTGTTGATTTTTTGTTTAAGGTTGTTTTATCTCTGGTTTAAGGATGTTTTAGTTTTTGTTTAAGGTTTTTGGTGAAGATATATACAATCTTGTTTATGCATCTAATTATAATGTATCAACGAGCACTAAAACGCAATTTAAAATATCGATACTTTTATTTAAATATAAAGTCTTCTTTTCCCATTTGGCTGTTGGAAACCATTTTATTAAATCCTATGATTCCAATGGGGGTTAGTGGTCTGTTACAATCTGAAAACGAAAGGAAACGAGAAGGTATATAGCATAGGACTTTGTTTATTTAGTCCACTATATTTGGTGGGAATGGCCTTTCCATTTTCAATGATGCATATATTCTTATCGGAATACCAAAGCACTAAAATGACCCATACTTTGTTTAATACAGATAGACTCCTAGGCAAGCTTTTCCGAGTTCTTTTAACAATTTCAACAATTGCTTCTCCAATATGGGCCAGGTTAACACTAGTAATAAGAGAGAGTACATCGGTGAATTGTAGGATTATTTACTGCTTAAATAAATGATTGTCAGGTTGACAATAGTAATAAGAGTTCTTCCGGCTAGCGGTTACAAACAGCGGTCCATATAGCAAAATAGCTTCCTTTCAGTTTATTGCTCGTGTTAATGGGCATTTGAGGCTACATAGGTCTTTTCGTCAGTCAGTCAATGGTTTTGGGCCTTCCCCCAAACCTAGAAATCCAATCTTAGACGGTGTGGGCTGCATGTTTTAATTCGCTACCTAAGATGCTTATTATTGCTTCAGGCAAGACCGCAAGAGGCATTACGTTCGAAATGTGAATCGTAAGTTTTGAAGTGGAAATGGTGGATGATAGACGGCAGTAGGCATACATTAGCTTGAGGATGTCATTTCAATCCACCGTTACATCAGCTTAAGATCCACAGCCATCATTTGGTGAGATGACTTGGTCAGTTTTGTTGATGAAATTAGTATTTTCAAAGGTATTTGATTCCACTAAGGTATTTGATTCCACTAAGTAGTTCAGTTTGGGAAGATCAATTTCTTCTACCAACTCCTTGTTGCCAAGGATTCTTCTCACTTCCTCTTGTACTCTTTCCATCACTGCTGGATTTCTAACTAGTTCTATCATTGTCCACACCAGTGTCGAAGAAGATGTATCAGTTCCAGCAACGAATATGTCCTGTAATTATAAATTTATAACTCATTCAGAAATAATAAACTAGTAACTCCACGGAGATCGAGCAAACATAAGAACAATAAACTACCGAATTTGATCTCTACCAAAGGAGATACTTTGATTAGGATCCTTCTGAAGCCGTATCAGAACATCGACAAAATCTTCAAATTCAGGGATGGTTCTCTGGGGCTCAAGGTGTTCATCTATTATGCTCTCATAAAAACTGTCCAACCGCTGAAAATTATCGTCTATTTTCGCGTCTACTCCATCGAACTTGTGGATCCAACCGCATCCATGGGAAGATATCTGCAGTGACTGCTTCAGCAACCAAGTCCTGGGTTACTTGAAGAATTTGGCGAAGCTTACCTCCTCCCTGCCCGAATTTTTTACCAAAAGCAGTTCCGCAAATAACATCATTTATGATAGAAAATGACATCTCGGTTAGATTTATGGGAACCATAGACGCAGAAGATTTTCGGATCAAATCTATGAAAATAGACACTTCTTCCTCCCTTACAGATCGAAAGGATGCAACTCTCTTTGGACTCAACAGTTCTAATATCGATATTTTTCTAATTTCTCTCCAGTACTCACCGTAAGGAGAAAAAGTCATATCAGTGCATCCATAATTGATCTTCTTTGCAGCATATGAAGCAGGTATGCCAGAAAATACAATATCATGTCTTTTGAAGACCTCTTTAGCTACATCTGTTGATGAGATCACCAAAGCAGGAACCGAGCCTAATTGGATAGACATTAAAGGTCCATATTTATTAGAAAGCTTCTGAAGTGATTGAGATGTAAGATCGCCAAGCTGGTGCAGGTTTCCAATGAGAGGGAGTCTATTAGGACCTGGAGGTAATCTCCAACTTCTACGGAAGTTTCTTCTCGGCAATACCAGCAAAGGAGTTACTAAAACAAGTAAAAGGATCGCGAGGCAGAAAGCTTTTGTTCCAGTTTGTTGGTCTTGAAACAATAAGAAGTAGTTCATCACCATGTTAAGGTTTAATAAAGAATTATTTTATTTCTTTGGAAATTGTGTTTTTTTGTCATATTTTATTAGAAATTTGTTTTTCTTGCACTAAAAACAATAATTTTTGTTCCCAATGCAAAGAATTATTGTTTTCAGTGCAATAAAACAAACAAATCTTGTTTTCAATGCAAGAAATTGTTGTTTTAGTAAACCTTAACATGTATACGGGTATACAAGTTAACAAGACCTCATCACCATCGTTTTGCTTACCTCTTGTTTAAGGTTGTTTTAGCTTTTGGTCTAGGTCGTACAATTCTGTTTATGCATCAATGAGCACAGAACTTTATAAAATATCGACACTTTTATTAAATAATACAAAGTTTTCTTTCCCTATTGGCTACTTCAAAACCATCTCTATTAAATCCTGTAATTTGAATGGGGTTATGGGGGTTAGTGGTCTGAAAACGAAACGATAAGAAGGTAGGACTTTTATTTATCATCCACCATTTTCCAATGACGCTAGATCCTTATCTGAATACCAAAGCACCAAAATGACCCGTACATTGTTTAATCTTTGCAAATAAGAAATGACTGTCACTTCTCCAGTCCAGGCATCGTGCCATTATGATCCAAACTCCTCTTCATGACCCAATATATGTTATGTGATCCAAAATCTAACATCATCAATCAAGATATGTCATTTGGTTCAAAATTTTCTCTCCCCGCACAAATTTGCTAGGCGACCTTAAATCGGATAGAATGTACATCACAGCTGAAAAGTTACCACTATTATGAGGTGCATGACTCAAAATTTACCACAGGACCAATATTTATAACCCGTGTCTTAATTAAAACGACGCAAATCTGCATTATAATGAACTCTGAATTTTTAGTCAATACAGGCAATAAGCAACCAGAGATTGACTCTAATCCTCTCGACAACAAGTAAACGTGAAATGGTGATCGAAAATATGCTTACACAATTGTATTATAGGATGTGTAAGGAAATTCGTGGGGCTAATTTTGGGAGTTATATAATGAGGATCGAGATTCTAAACATGGGTGGTAACGGAGTTATCCATTAACTAATCAACAATCAAATTAACATACCAAATAAACATTCTTTAACGGAGGATATACAAAGATGGACATACTAATATTAACATCCACATAGGTTTTTTTACGAACATAGGATCAAATCCACCTTTTTCAGAGCTTTCACTATTCTGAATGATAAAACATCCTCATATGTTTTAACGAATCACAACAACAAAACCCCGTCATGGATCATCTTTATAATCTATGATCTAAAGTATGGTCGTCTATGATCTTTGCCCATATGATCTAAGAGGTAGTCTATAAGTCGCAGTTTTTCTGCAATGAAAAGTAGTCCTGCACAGAAACCGAACCGTAACCGCACCGAACTGATAATCCAACGGTCGATCACGGTTTTAATTTTGATAACTGTTAGATCTTCGGTTCGGTCAACGGTTCCACCAACAACCGCACCCTAACCGAACCGATTAACCGATTATTGTAAGCCCTTGATTTATTTCTATTCTGATCAATCCTAGCCGTCTAAATCGAGTAAACCTAACTATATATTAGAAACCCTAAAATTCTAGCAGCCTCTTCATTTCTCTTCACTTCCTCTCCGAGACTTTGTCTCTCTCTCCACTCCAGTCGCCTCCATCACCAGTTCACCACCAGTAGCATATAATCGCCTCCTCCACCTTCATCAAGAGCTTCAAGACTCAAGAGCACCACCACCTCTATGATCTAGTAAGTGTTTTCTCCTCTTCTGTTTCTTCTTCTCCTTGATTATTTTTTTTTAATAAATTTCTAGGGTTTTTTCATTTTTAGGGTTTCTTTTGATTCACTAGTTCGAGTCTCGAGATGGTTGGATTTCTGTTTATCAATCGATTTATGTTGTCAATCGATTTATGTTAAGGTTATAATTATTTTTTTTGTTTTTTTTTGTCTTTATGTTCTCAGACCTTGAGGAGCAGCTGGAATTCTTCATTAAGTAAAGTTGTGGATTATTTCAAACAGGTAACTACTAACTAGTGTTTCTTCTTTTTGTTCAGAGATTTTTATTTGTTTTTGACAGAGACTTATAGGGTTTACAGATCTGAGCTTGTTTCATATAATATGGGTTTGTTTCATAGTATGGGTTCTTGCTTATTTGAGTTTTAGTTTGTTTGAGTTTGATGATAATGGTGATTTGAAAACTTTATTTGAGTTTGTTTTTTTCATAGATGGCTTTCTAATTCAAGTGATATGATTTTATTTGAGTTTGTTTGTTTCATAGTTGGCTTTCTAATTCAAATGATATGATTTTATTTGAGTTTGTTTGTTTGTTTCATAGATGGCTTTCTAATTCACATGATATGATTATTTCATCAATAACTATGTAATGAATATATTTGCAATGTATTTAGAAGGGTTTTTGTTTTGTTACAAATCTGAAATCATCTTTTATTACTTTCCTGTGTTGCTTCTGTAATGGATATTGTTGACAGATCCTCAATGGTGGTAACAACCTGACTTCTCAGTATTAAGAAATATGTGTGCTTGTATTAAGAACTAAATGGTGGAAATGATGTTTCTTACAGAGATATGTGTGCTTGTATTAAGAATTTGCTAGCCATTTCCAACTCAACTAACTTGTTTACATTTCGCAGGGGCTATAAATAGTAATGGTTGTATCAAGTTCAGTTTCGTTATCGAGCTGCAAGATGGAAGGTGCATCTCCATCCTCTCAATCCCCTGCAGCTGAGTTTACTGAAGTGACACCTTCTGTAACACCTCAAGTTGATTCTACATAAGAAACACGACAGGCTACACAGGACCCTGCAACTGAAAGTGAACCAAAGAAGAAGGGAAAAGTTAGATCGAAAGAATGGAATGATTTTGTAAGGCTCAATCCAAAACAAGCACAATTTAAGCATTGCAAGAAGAAGTTGCAAGCCGATAGTCGAGGAAATGTCACCTCCAGCATGAAGACACATTTAGGCACATGTCCTGAGAATCCCAACAAGAAGCTGAAGGAACAACAGAGTTTAATGTTTCCACCACCAAAACCAGGACAGTCATCGCAACTGGTTGTTGTTGGTTATGACAAGGATATGTGTAGAAGAAGATTGACTGAGTTTGTCATAATAGATGAACTTTGGACAATATCAGTGCAAATAGTGTGGCAATTGGGTATCTTCAAACCAGTGTCATCAATTGGACAGGAGTAACAATTAGATCTCAATACATGCAGGTTAGATTGCTTTTCTTAGCTCTATTGTTATGTTTCTTCTATACTTCTAGTAGTCTGTCAATCACTTGATCTCAAGAATGTTTATTCATAATGTTACTTTCTATACTTCTTGTGCTATGAATATCTATGAGCTACTCTTGCTTAATTGACATTGTGTAATTATGTTATAATATCTATGAACTACTCTTGTAGCCTGTTATAATCTATGTTGCTACGTTAATTTCACAATTTGCTATTTACTTATATTAAATCTTGACGGAGAATGTGATGTTGTTATTTTAGGACATATAAGGCTGTTATTTTAATTCTTACTTCTCGACTTAATCATATAAGGCTTTTATTATGGGACATAGCATGTGATTTAAATTTGAAGTTGCTGAATTGGTTCGATTGAGGAAATATATTGCTCTAATAGAAAATTTTGTCTTAGTTAGACATATAGACTGCAATTATTTTCATATGTTCCAAGAGATGCGTGGCTGATTCTTTTATGCTTTTATTGTTTGATGAACTAGCTAGGCAAAAACTAGGATACTTTATGTCATTACTTAGTTTAGAACAAGTATAGATTAGAATTTGATAATACTATGTGTCATTACTCAGTTTAGAACAATTACAGATTAGAGCTTGATAATACTCTGTGTCATTACTCAGTTTAGAACAAGTACAAATTAGAACTTGATACTCAGTTTAGATTATCTTTTTCCAGTGCTGCTAAAGTAACTTATGATATTTCCTTGTTTTATTCTTATCAGGTACGGTGTGATGTGCATGTTCTTGCGCTTGTTGTTAAAGATGCAGTGTTTTTGTATCACAAGTCAATTAGCAGGATCGGATCAGTTATCAAGTATGTTACTGGTTCTCCCTCTAGGTTATCCAAATTCAAAGAATTTGCTGCTCTTGAGAAGATTGATTGTAAGAATATGGTTTTCTTAGATTGAATACCAGATGGAATGCTACATATCTAATTCTTGAAGCTTCCATTCCATATGAAAATGTCTTTAAGAGGTTAGAAAGAGAAGATAAGAGCTTTCGAGATAAGTATATTTTCAAAGAATCTGAATGTGAAGCTTTACCTAATACTGATGATGACATTGTTGTAATTGATATTGAAGATTATTTTCTTAGGTCATCTAGTGAATCTGAATGTTAAGGAGATGTGACTAAAAAGAAGAAAAAGAAGAAAAAGAACAATCCCCGTCATCATGCTCCATATGCTGTAGACTGGTCATATGTTAGGAGTCTTGTGAAATGTTTAAAGATCTTTTTTGATGCTACTGTTAAGTTCTCTTCTTCAATACAGGTTACTGGTGCGTGTCGTAACCACAACAAATTAATTAATATTTTTCCACCTAATTAATAAGTAATATAGTGTAGCCAAGTTTGTTCCCACGAGGAGCAAGAGATTTTTAGTTGTAAAGTTTTCACGAAAAGGGGAGGTTTTGGATTTTAAAAACAAAAGAAAGTAAATAAAGAAATTAAAAGTTTAAGTTGAAACCAATAAGAGAGATTAGATCAAGGAATCCTTCTTCGTTGCAAAACAATGATTCAAGTTATGTCCTTTTCCACTTTTTATTAGTTACAGATTCACCAACCGTAGGTAGAGCAGCTAGTTCAGTGCTAAACCCCTAAATCCCTAGTATCACCGGATAAGGAAGTTCTCGACTACCGGATTCTATTCACCAAACCACCTAGTAGTAGCTCACTCAAGATGTAATTTAGTTAAACACATTAAGATTTATGAATTTATTAGGTTGATATTAGTAGTTAGACTCTTAGCTCAAGGTCTACTTTCTAACGTTGTTTTCACACACAATTGATCCACGGTATCCCTCCGCAAGGCCTCGTGTTTGCTACTTATGTAAAGAGTCAAGAAACGATTAATTATCCCCTAACTTTCACTAGCTTTAGATCAATTAACAAATCAATTTAGTTGGCCACCTAAACAATATATCAATCAACCATGAATGTATAAACATCCCTATTAGTAAAAACAAAGGATAATCATGTGAAAAACTTCAAAGTAGATTTAAAAACAAAACTCAAAACATGTTAAGAACTAGGAATTCATCCTCAATCAATAAGAAAATTAGCTACTCATGTTTTTGAAATTCACACAAATAATTAAAGGGAGAATTTTTGAAGTTCACACAAATAATTAAAAGAAGAATTTTGAAAAGCAAGCAAAAACACAAGTGTTGTGTGTGTAAAAGTGTCTAGATAACTTCTCTATTTATAGGCTTCAATTTCCTAGCAATCCTCTTAGGAATAGAATCCCTTTCCCTTTGTAGCTCAACTTCCAAATCAAAGTCTTTCTCAAATCTTCCATCTTCACTTTCCAAATTCAAGTACAATTCCTCAAACCCATGAGTCTAGATGAGTCTAGAGAATTCTTCACAAATTAGGTCGCCGGAAATTTACTGGTTCCACCGGAATACGACACCGGAAAGCTCCCTTCCGGTCACTGGAATAGTTCCGTAGTCGATGGAATATTCTGTCACAATTCCCGTCAAAGTTAACAGTCAGAACGGTCAAACCGTTTGTCAAGAAATTCAAGGGAGAAGAGAGTCAGCTCAATCAGCAGTCTAGTCAGGGATGAGTGGTCTGAGTCGCTGAGTTGGATCGGTCATCGGCGGCGACGAGTTGACCTGTTGGAGTAGAGTCTCCTTTGTTTTCTGGGCATTTTCAGGCCAAATTCAGGCCTCTTTCTGCTTCAATTCCTGCACAATCCTATTATACATCTAGCAGTTTATTCAATTTCAAACACAACCCATTACTTCTCAGAAGCATCTCAGTTCACCATTCAGGCTACATCACCACATAGCCCATTCTCTGCAACATTCATCCACCTTCATCCATCTCAGACCACCATGTTAATTCTAGCCGCAGTTTCAACATCATTTGGTATTGCTTCTGCTTCTTTGTAGCTCCAGTTTATGTCACACTGCTACCATTACTGGATGAATCCAGTACCCATCTTAGATTCACAGAAAACCCCAATTCTTCTATTTCAATTCAGCATCAAGACCTAATTTCTTCGAACTTCATCACCATCTTTGCTTCTATAGCAGCAACTATCACCAACAGCGAATTCAATAAAAACCCATTACTTTAAATCATCACAGACTCGAGATTCAACCGCAGAGACGATCCCCAGATCCATTTCTTCTTCCGGATTCAACAGCAGCACCAAATCGCCTTCTTCCATTTCATTCTTGATCTGATTCATCCACAGAACCCTCAATTTCATCCTCTCTGTGTTGAACAGCAACAATATTTTACATTTCGATCTTCTCTGAATCTCACTCTCCTCTCTTATCTCACAAAACCTGCTCTCAAAACCCTCTTCAATCTCTCAATTTTAATAGCAGCATCCGCTACTTTTCTCTAAATTTAAGTTGTGCCTCCATTTTTTTTCTTTCTAAACTTCGGTAGAAAATGATTGAGAGAGAAGAGTGTTTCTAGATTTAGGGTTAGGTACTAATTTGGGCAGGAATCAGACACCCCATTAGATAAGATCCACCCAGTTTGGGTGCCTATAATAGGTGGTCAGTTATGATAAGGGCTAGCCAGTTTCCAGCCCCTTATCCTCAGTTGATCTGTATTTAGTACTCCTTCAAACAGGGTTGCCCCTTAACCTTGACCAGGCTCCCAATAATGACAGCCTATGAAATTTCCTTTTTGCCCTTTCGGCTCAATTTGGGTGATTTCTTCTTCTTTTTCTACGTGCGACTCCAGAGTACCTAATAACTCAAAAACATGCGTAAAATACATAATTTACAAGAAAAATAGCAGAGAAATCATAAACAATAGGTAATAAATAGGATGTATTCTACACCCTATCAGTTACTACACGTGAATTTTTATGGCAGTTGGCTTTGATTCATGAACATTTGGTTCGTCTTAGAGCTATAGGAAACCAAGATTATCATATTTCTAGGATGGCAGAAGTAATGTTTCGAAAGTACAACACATATTGGGGGGATTATGAAGATATGAACTCTGTTATGTTTTTTGCTAAGTTGCTTGATCCTCGAGAGAAAGAGTCTGGATTGAAGTTTGATCTTGAATGTTTGTATGATCAAGATGATTTCAGGTTTGGAACTGTTTTGAAAGCTGTAAAACAAGATATGGGAAAACTTTATGAAGAGTACAACACCATGTATTCAAATTCCAATGCAGAGGAAGGTGACATCAGCCTTTGAACTTTGGTTATCTACTTGTTAGTTGTTATCATAAATATTGTTATCATCATCATTCACTAATATTGATTGTGCTGATGTCTTAGGTACTGGGTCAACAACTGCTGCAGGTGTAGATGACATGGTAGTTTGTGTGCAAGAAGAAAACATTGATGTTATGCTTGAGTCGAGGAAGAAAAGGCGAAGAATGAATGTTCACTCTACTCATCCAAATTCAGAACTTGAAAGGTATTTTCTTGATGACTGTGAAACATATACCAGGGATTTTGATATTCTGGCTTGGTGGCAGGATAATAGTACCAAGTATAAGGTACTATCACTCATGGCAAAGGATATTTTGGCAATATCAGTGTCCTCAATTTCTTCAGAATCTGCATTCAGTGCCGGAAAGCGCATTCCTACTCCATGTAGAAGCTCGCTATCTGCCATGACAGTTGAAGCACTTCTCTGTACGCAAATCTGGTTACAGAAACCTATCTCTCTTGATTTTATATGTGACTATGTACCAGATGACAATGCCAACATTGAAGATGGTAATGGAATCTCTTCTCTTCTTTTTTGACAAGTCTTGTTTTGTTAGATAGTGGTGAATTGATCTATTTTTTTGCTTTTCTTCTTGGCATTCTTGTTGCAGACATTTTTGGCAAGGATGAAGATTAAGGGGATGATTGGATGAAGAAATGGAAGGACTGCAGTCTTTTACTTGGTCTTCAACTGTTCATGCTACTTGCTTTTGAAATTTGGTTATTTACTTGTTAAGACATCATCTCTGTTTTTTAATCTTTAGACTTTGGTTATCTTTAGACTCCTTGTTTTTGAACTTCAGCTCAGTTTTTTGAACTCCTTGTTAAGACTTAAGTATGAATGTATGATGTATCAGTTTATTAAGAATTTCAGAATGGATGTACATGTACGGCACAGGTGAAGGTATAGGTACAAAACCGAACCGAACCGTAAAATAACCGAATAATATTGGTCCGGTTAAAAACCAAACCGAAGACTAAACAGTTCGTCTATGGTTTCAAATGTGATAACCGCACTATACACGGTTAGGTCAACGGTTTTACCCATAACCGCACCGAACCGCACCGTGTGCAGGCCTAATGAAAGGTGTAATTTGTACCCTACAAAAAGAACACAAGGTATCCAAAAGTTGAGATCTGAAGACCAGGTTTTAGAAGACTATCAAGAGAAAACAATGATATTTTATCTGAGTTTTCAATACAAATTTACCCTACACAAACGATAAATTCCATTTTTGCACCTGTAATTCAAACTCAAAACTAATATAAACAAAATCCAAAATATATACATTAGAATTAATGTCATTGAACAAAAAATATGTGAAAAAATAGAAAAACTACACATATTACTCAGTCTACTTGTTTAACTCAGATAACTATGCACCAGATCCAATTCCTAAACAAGAGCAAGCAAAAAGTGTTCTGACAAGATATTCAACAGTTTTAACTCTAATATATCTCCGTCGGACTCAAGCTTTACAATGAAGTTAAATCTGAAAAGTCCAAGACTTAAAAAATCCATAACAACCTAAAGATTAATAGAAGACTACTTTCTATGCTTTATTCTGCAGCTAACCTTCACTGTCCTGCAATTTTAAAATCATACTCACAGTTACCATAATGAGAAGTTCGCACAAGTGACCCGATTGAGAATGAAGTTGATAAAAATAAGTAAGAACATATACGGACCTTAACGTTGGACGTGTTGATAAACTGATATGGATACAGATAGAAAAGTACCTTGACCAGCATTAAGGAACATACAAAAGATAAATTATTAACCATAGAGCAACCCTGACAACCGCATAACAAAATAAACACTAGAATTTTCAGATATCCAGCTTAAGGAGCGAAGGAAGAACAAGTTTCACTCCCTGACCACTAAGCTTTGACATCAATGCACGAGCAACACATTTAGAAGCTTCACACACAACTCATACTTGAACCAAAAGGATTCATTCGGATGACATACCTAAACCTAGACAAACAAACAGAAAATGAATTCAGATATAAGAACAAACTTGTTGTACAAACCGAATGAACCAGCACCGAACCAACAATTTATGTAGCTATGTAACCATCAAGGGACTGGTTTTGGATAATATGCCTAGCGATCCTGGCCAGGAAAACCTTGACACATATGGGATCCCTTATATATCACGAAAAATATAAGAAAAATAAATATGAAAAGAATTATTCTAAAGAGATCTTACCATGTTACATAGTTATTGCGAATTTTATTTGTTACCATGTTACTCTTCGTCACCATGCATATGATCAATTTGAAAAAATAAATTGTAGGCCATGCATTTTCCTTGTCTTCTAGTTGGGCTGTGAAAGATTTCCCCGTAATAGATTAAATCACATTTACTTTTCATCTTTACTAAAGTGGACATAGATAGATAAATTGTATATGCAAAAGAAAGTGAAATGGAAGAATGAACATTAAAAGTTGGAATATCAAAGAGTACTTATTTTACCTCTGGTATACGATTGTACAACAGCCAATGCCTCCCGTATAGGATTATTTCTATCAGGATTTTGCTTCCTTTTCTCCTTTGAGAAATAAAAACCATCTATAATATAACTATAAGCGACATTGGTATTGTTTGGTGTCCCTCAAAATTTTCATGCAATGATGAAAGGACAAAATAGCCCTTCCGTGTTTCATTTCCTCACTGAAACTGTAGTAAATATTTACAAATAGAAGAGTAAAATGGACTTGTGCACTAATTAAGATACGCGAATGTCCCTCCGTATTTTCTCACGCTTTCTTCACTTTTAAACAGAAAAGGGAGAAATACGTAAATTTTTTTTTTTTTGTAAAAATAAAAATCCAAAATCAAATCAGAACTTCTTTGTAAAATCACCAGCACCTCCTCCGCCGCCGCGCGCTACCCTCATCCACTTTCTTCAGTTTCGTCTCCAACATTTACCACCATGCTCTTTAACCGTCACCACCACCCTCCTCCACCTCTCTCAGTTTTGAAAACGCAAGGGTATAACAACCACACCCAATATTTCGTTCGGGAATCTATGGACTAAACTCTAATAAAATTCCGAGAACACCAACTTAAAAGTTAGACTAAGTCAAGAAAGATATTAAAGAGCTTTATCCCTTTCCCAATATAATCAGTAAATCAACTAGATAGAAATTTGTGAGACTGATTGTTAAGAGAATAACTCGGATGGTACCAAAGACCAATGTCAGAGTATCAATCAAGTATTATCCAACAAAAAAGTTCGGATTTATCAATTGTGACTGAACTACGCACAACCTGTGATATTTCAATTATATAAACAAATATAATGTGGAAAAGAAATAACACAGATGCCAAAAACTTTGTTAACGAGGAAACCGCAAATGCAGAAAAACCCCGAGACCTAGTCAGGTTTGAACACCATACTGTATTAAGCCGCTACAGACTCTAGCCTACTACAAGTTAAATTCGACTGGAATGTAGTTGAGCCCTAACCAAGTATCACACCAATTAAGGTACAGTCGCGTTCCTTACGCCCCTTGAATCCCAACGGGACTCTGTGCACTTGATTCCCTTAGCTGATCTCACCCACAACTAGAGTTGCTACGATCCAAAGTCGAAGACTTACAAACAAATATATCTCTCCCACAGATAAGTCTATTCTGGTTGTTGTTTTTGTCTTTAGATAAATCAAGGTGAAAAGGAAACTCAACTAATAATCCGTTCTTATACTCCCGAAAGACATCCTAGAAATATTAGTCACCTCACAATAACCTAACTGATTAACAGAAAAAGTTATTGGGGAGTCACAAGAGTCTGAGACGAAGAACTATTGTGATTAATTTTTATATCTTACCTATCAGAGATAGATCTCGAGAAGATTAACTCAATAAGATAGAAAAAGTAAGATCGGGATACGAAACTACAGAGAAAATAGTTGGATCTGGCTTCATAAATCCCAAATGAAGTCTTCAAGTCTTTAACTTAATAATGGTTTTGGAAAACCTAGGTTCTAGTTTACAACTAAGAAACACGAGAGTGTCGGGATTAGGTTTCCCAGATGTTAGAGTTCTCCCTTATAGTCTTTCAAATCAAGATTGCTTACAATCAAAGCTAAGGTAGCTTAGTAACGAAGCAATTGATATTCACCGTTAGATGAACTCCTGATTTAAGATTGAAACTAAGGATGTTTAGAAAATAAGAAATCAATCTCCACCGTTAGATGGTATTAGCTTGATACACACAAATGAAATATACTTGTATATAGTTATGGATGAACCGTACCTAAACGTGTATAACCATTGGCTCAATAATAATTAACCGAAGTTAGCCACATAAACACTTATAGTTTAGCCATGTTAGAGTACTACTCGGTCGAACTCGCAGGCGTTGCTATCTCAAGCTTGTTTTCAAGTTTAGTTGCCAAAACTATAAGTCTTGATTTCTAGTCTACTTATAGCTATGTTTAGGATTAGGATAGAATGTGTAATTGAGCATTAGACTTAACGCGTTCATCGATTGAAGACGAATAAATACAAAGGGGATCTTGTGGAAATTCATCAACAAAAGGAATGTGAGACTTGAACTCATCTATCACTCAGAAGTCTATTTATTTTATATTTCCTATTAAGACAAAAGTCGTATAGATATATAGACTTTATATTATACACATGTGATATTTTGAGCTGAGTTTAACTGGTTTATATATTTCTCAAAGTATGTGTTGGTAATATTTCTCTTTAACCAAGTTGATCTTATATTCTTGACGAAAGTAAAAAGATGATCATGTGAAAATCGCCTGGTAAAATCTTACATGATTTGTGTGAGACAATCATTTGATATAGACTCGGAATGTTTCATATTGATCACTTGAAAATTGCTTTGAAGCTAATAGTTTGTGTGAGACAGCTATTCCCGTCTTCCAAGAATGTTTCAATGATTAAGATAGAGTTTATAATAATTAACCATTGATTGAATATAGCACAGTATGCGTACTTGTATGCTAACTGTTGCAAGTTATTCAAAGTCCGGGAAATATAGTATGCATACCCGTATGCGTACTGGTTGGTTAGTGGAAAGTTAGGGAGCTTAGTATGCATACCCGTATGCGTAACGGTGTAAAGTTCAAGTCCTGGAATTCAACTGAGTTTGGAGGTATGCGTACCCGTTCACACACTGGCGAACCCAAACTATGTCCGGCCACTTAGTTATGCGTACCCTTTGCATACTTGAGTGGGTTAAGTTCTAAAATCGGTTTGTTCATGAACCGATACATTTATATATTAAGGAATGAAATCTTTTGTAAACCGTGGCTATAATGTTCATGAATTGATTCAAGTGAATCAAAATCGATTTTATTTTAATTGTGTGAATAAATCCATATATAACTAGTTTGATTTGAGTCATTTGAACTAGTTTTGATTAAGATGAACAAGGTTGATATGAAAGCGTTCGTATGGATAACTTCGATTAACTATTGTTGAGCCAACTATGTGCACACGTTTGGGTACGGTTACTCATACCCCAATGAAGTATCATTTCATTTGTGTATAACAAGCTAAGTTCGATCTAACAGTTGAAAGATATTAGGTTGACTCTAATCAGGTTTTCATCTAACGGTGAATATTGAATGCTTTGTTACCAAGGTAACATTGATTGCAAACCCTGATTTGAAGACTATATAAGGGAGAGCTCTAGCAACTGGGAAACCTAATTCCCACACCTCCTTTGTGATACTAGTTGCGACTAGATTCTACTTGAACCCTCCAAAACCTCGTAGGTTAACGACTTGTAGATTTCATTGGGATTGTGAAGCCAAACCCAACTATTTTCTCTGTAATTGCGTGTTCTGATCTTTCGGTATTCTGTCGTATTGAGTACTATCTTCTTTAAGATTTGCTCGAGATATAATCTTCGATAGGCCAGATAAAAAGTAGTCACAAACATCTTCGTCTCATCGTTTGTGATTCTACAGTATCTTGTTTCGCTACTGTTTGAGGGTGAAAACAGTTTCTGCTGATTTTGGTAATTTCGAGTGTAAAAAAAAGTGGGTGAGAAACGAGCCTAAACCCTAAACAATGTACTGCAAGATAGTATTTTGATTCGAGAGATCAATCTGTACAAATCCGGCCTAAACCGAGAAATGTCCGTTCCAGACTTGCTTTGGTCACAAAGTGAAGGATAAGGGTTGGTATAGGGAGGGAATCGAAGAGAGTGTTGAGACCAGAATAGTTGATTCGGGAAGAGTAGTTTTTTGACGACTTGTATCAAAAAGTGAAAAGCTAACAGATGGGATAGCTAACAAGTGATTTCTGGGTGTTGTATTCTCCTGACCAAAACTTTTTCTTTGGTGGAAATAAGTGAGACCTATTTATACAAGTCGCAATGAAACGTACCTTGGTCTCGTAAGAAGTGGAAACGGTTAAGAAAATGGCATAAAGCGATAACGGGTAACGCCTGGAATTGATGTTTCCATAATGAAGGAAACGTTTCACCATTACTTCTTGTATTTACTGACCGCTCACTCTTATGACACTTTCTTGTAACGGGCGTAGTGTGCGCCGCACGCTGTAAACCGCCAGACCAATACCCTGATGAGCATCCCCTAGTTTGTGACATGTTTTGATGTCTCGAGTATTTTGTGTAGCATATTGTTATTGTTTGTGAAGTTGAGATTAGGAGGCTTGCTGGCTCGGTGGCGACCTTCGACGGTCGAGATTTTTCATCTTGAGAGGAAGGTTAGCCGTTGATTGTGGTTACCTTTCGTTGGTAGCCAGTGGCGTGGTCACGGTGCTGGCATGGCTTGTGCATGCTCTTGGCGTGGCTAATTAGTGTTTGGTGTCGTGACCATAGAAATGGCATAGCTAAGTGTGCGACGTGGCCAAAGAGTTGGCAGCGTAGCAAAAGGTTGCCACAAGTAGTTTGGTTTAGTGGCGATCTTGTACGGCTGAGATTTGCATCTCAGAAGGAAGGATAGTCGTTAATTGTTGCAACCTTCTGTTTGGAAGCCAGCGTCATGGAGGCATAGCCGTCATGACTTTGGCGTGGCCAAATTAGGGCTTCGGCACCGTGCCTAAGAGTTAGCACCGTAGCCAAGAGATTGCCACAAGTCGTTTGGTGGCAAGTTTGTACGGCTGAGATTTGCATCTCAGAGGGAAGGATAGCCGTTGATTGTTGCAAACTTCCGTTTGGCAGCCAGCGGAATGGAGGCATGGCCGGCATGGCTTTGGCGTGGCCAAATTAGGGTTTTGGCACCGTAGCCAAGAGATTGCCACAAGTCGTTTGGTGGCAAGTTTGTACAGCTGGGATTTGCATCTTAGAGGGAAGGATGGTCGTTGATTGTTGCAACCCTTCGTTTGGCAGCCAGCGGCATGGAGGCATAGCCGGCATGGCTTTGGTGCGGAGGTGTGGCTGGCATGGCATGCCATTGGCACTATGGTGTGGCTGGCATGGTTGGTATGCCTTTGGCGCGGAGATGTGGCTGGCATGGCGTGCCATTTGCACGGTGGTGTGGCTGGCATGGTTGGATTTCATTTGGCGCAGAGATGTGGCTGGCATGGCATGCCATTGGCATGGTGGTGCGGATGGCATGGTTGGCATGCCTTTGGCGTGGAGATGTGGCTGGCATGGCATGCCATTGGCACGGTGGTGCGACTGGAATGGTTTGCATGCCTTTGGTGCGGAGATGTGGCTGGCATGGCATGCCATTGGCACGGTGGTATGGCTGGCATGGTTGGCATGCCTTTGGCGCGGAGATGTGGCTGGCATGGCATGCCATTGGCACGGTGGTGCGGCTAGCATGGTTGGCATGCCTTTGGCGCGGAGATGTGGCTGACATGGCATGCCATTGGCAAGGGGGTGCGGCTGGCATGGTTGGCATGCCTTTGGCACAGAGATGTGGCTGGCATGGCATGCCATTGGCACGGCGGTGCGGATAGCATGGTTGGCATGCCTTTGGCACGGAGATGTTGCTGGCATACTGCCATTGGCACGGTGGTGCGGCTGGCATGGTTGGCATGCCTTTGGCGCGGAGATATAGCTATTAGGGTTTAGCGTGTCGAAACCCTAGTTTAAAATAGGTGGCATGCGTGATTAGCACGTTTGGCTGGCATGTGTGGTTGGCATGTGCAGAGATGACGCCAGTTAGTACCGAGGGCTCTGCCATGGAGCATGGCATATAAAAAAGGTACCCCGATAATTTTACGTAGACATGTTGAATGGTTCAATAAATGTGCTAGTGGAGACATTATTACTCAAGTGTGACATCACTGTCTGACTAAGGTTTTACGATTTTAACCCTAAGCTAAAAACTAGCATCAACATTAAGTCCCCTGCTTAGCTCGTAACAGGGACATTGTTGCGAGGTAAGCATAAGATGGTGACAGACAAGGACAAAATCGAAATGGAAAGTCATGGAGAGATGGTCAGGAAGATCCGGCTAACCTTTTTCGGGAGGTAAAGAGAATCCACAACTCTTGCGCAGGCGGCTTTGCGTAAATTCGTCTCGGACATGGTATGTTGGTATCAGTGCTGCGTCTTTGGATAATGGTCGACATAGGAGGCATTGCAATTTGGTCCGTGAGACGGTGCTCTGGTTAGCCATAGAAAGGTGAACAGTTCTGCTGACTAGGGAGCGGAATAGCAAAGATGGTCGCTGGATAGGACGCAGGCAGTTGGCATCAGCTTGGCTTGGAGCCGCTGGCATCGTGCGGCTTGGAATGGAGCCGCTGGCCTGGTGCGACTTGGAATGGAGCCGCTGGCAGTGTGCGTCTTGGAATGGAGCCGTTGGTGCTGGATACTGTCTTCGGTCCGCGGAATGGTGGAAACTGGTTTCGGAAATTCGTCTACCAAACGGTGGTGATGGCGATGGAACTTCGGCTACCAAACGGTGGTGAGGCGCCTGGAAAGTTTGTCTAAATTAGGGTTGGCATGCCGAAACCCTAATTAGCGCCTATTACTAAAATCGTTGTAGAATTCTCGTACGAACTCGGCTTTTGACGGTCCGCCCCTCCATTTAGATCGGAAAATAATTTCCTACCTCCCCGCGCAGAAATATTTAGGTTTCGAGCTCGTTTAGGAGGTGAAAACAGTCCGACAGTAAAACTCAGGGAGAATTCAAGAGGGATGTTGTGGACCCGTGGAACGATGGAAACTGGCTTCAGTTCCCTGGAAGGATGACGAATGGCTTCAGTTCCGTGGAAGGGTGACGACTGGCTTCAGTTCCGCAGAATGGTGGAGACTGGCTTCAGTTCCGTGGAAGGATGACGACTGGATTCAGTTCCGTGGAAGGGTGACAACTGGCTTCAGTTCCGTGGAATGGTGGAGAGTGGCTTCAGTTCCGTGGAAGGATGACGACTGGATTCAGTTATGTGGAAGGGTGACGACTGGCTTCAGTTCCGTGGAATGGTGCAGACTGGCTTCAGTTTCGTGGAAGGGTGACGACCGGCTTCAGTTCCGTGAAATGGTGGAGACTGGCTTCAGTTCCGTGGAAGGATGACGACTGGCTTTAGTTCCGTGGAAGGGTGACGACTGGTTTCAGTTTCGTGGAATGATGTCAACTTTGTCTAATTTAGGGTTTGTCATGTTGAAACCCTAATTAGCGCCCCTTACTAGAATCGTTGTATAATTCTCGTACGAACTCGGATTTTGGTGGTCCGCCCCTCCATTTCGATCAGAAAAGAATTTCCTATCTCCCTTCGCCGGAATATTTAGGTTTTGATCTCGTTTAGGAGGTGAAAACAGGCCGACAGTAAAACTCAGGAAGAATTCAAGAGGGATGTTGCGGGCCCGAGGTGGCATAGACGCGCCCGGTCATCTATTCTTGTTCATGGAGCAAGAAGGAATCTTTATTCTGTTCAAAACTCTAGAAACTCCGTCCGCATGAAAAGAGGTATCGACCCTCTTCTGTTTTCTGTTGCTCGTCTGGATCAGTGCTTTCGCCTGCAGTGTCTCTCCAGTGGATTCCAAAATTACCAAACTCCATTACATTCTTGGGATGGATGGATGGATGAAATATATGCTCGGCAACGAACATGTCAGGTCTAACCTTGGAGATTGTGGTTATGTTGTCGGTCCATCCTTGACTTTAGGTTGTTTAGTGTCTGGACCTTCTGACCGTGATGATGATATATTGTGGATGATTGTATGGTAGAAATCTTCCAAATCCACTGATGAAATATATGAGTTGGGAGAAATTCTGTTGCCGATGTGCTGCTATCAAGTCTTCAAGGACTTTGTTCCAAGAGACATCCTTCGTACCAGCTTCTGAATCTTGGACTATCGTATGGAATGGGATGCAGTGAGCAGTCCCTAGTTATATTTCTGTTAGATCCGATGGCATGACCGAATATGTGAATATATCTTTGTGGCGTACTTTTGGAGTGTTCGATGCACATGTACGGCTTCATGTTGAGAAATTCCTTCGGCTCGTAAAACTTCGGAAGTGATGATGTTGAAATCAGAAATAACCAGGTTGAGGGGGGTGAAAGCGTCTCATGCTGGTAGTACCCATGTGTAGCATACTTTCATTGCATCGCCTTGTATCCATGTCCACGGGATTTGATACAAGCTTATTATACTCTTCTGGATGTGACGCTGGGATGCTCAAGATATCACATGGAAGAAATATTCTGGATAGCGAAGAGGTAGATATGAGAGAGTTATGTTGTTTATCGTGGCTCCCTCTGTTTCTTCAAGAAAATGTTTCAGTCGCGTCTCTGGAGTTATCTCATGAGTCTTTAATGATCGTCGGGATGGACTGGGATGAGCAGTCCCCAGTCGCATTTTTCTTTAGTTTCTGAAGTTGTTTTCCTCTGAGCAGGCTTGGGATCCACCGCGGACTCGTAAAGTGTTGAAGGCGTCTTCTAGACAGAGAGGTGATGATATTCTTGCACTACAACCTTGAAGGGTAGATGACCTTGTTGTGTCTATGGCCTTTTGATTGATTGTGTCTTCTGAGCTTTGACAATGAAGGGATTCCGTGTAGATCTTTGTATTAATTGTTGCTGCGGTGGAGCTCTGGCTGGTATCGGCAAATGAGCAGCAACAGTTCTTGGTAGCAGATGTAATCAGAAGAGACTACATTGTCGTGGGAACAAAGTAGGTTGGATGGAATTGTATGGGCATCCATGGAAGTAAAAGGATTGGCTGGATGTGTAAGCGAGCAAACTGTCCATGATCACAAGTTTTGGCGGAATGGATCAAAAGGTGGCCATGACTACGAATATTGGCTGGTTGCGATCATGATCCTTAACATGGGGGGTGTGGTGACACGACCCTTTGCAGGAAGGAGTGGCGGCCACGGTACGATCCTTGGCAGGATGGAGCGTCGTTGAAGCGGCTTCGGCTCTTGGAGAGGACGTTGAAATTTAAGGAGCCAAACGCTGAAGCTTCGGTTTCGGATCCTGAAGCAGCTTATGGAGAGAACGCTGAAACGGAGCGGCTGCTGGAGCGAACGTTAAAGCGGAGACGTTGCTGGAGGACGTTGAAACGGATCGGTTGCGTCAATCAGCATGCTGTCAAACTGGACACCCTTCAAGCGAACAGTGGTCAGGAGTCCCCAATTTCATCTATCAATCGTGCTTTCCAGGAGAGGTTGGGGTTTGGGAACGGCTTCTCTGGCTGGAAATAGCTGCTTTCCTGATGCAGTGCGGTTGAGGGCTGTAAATATGTATTTACGCTGCGTCTTGGAGAAATATAGAATCTTATATAAGTGTTTCATCATAGACAGCACGATTTTGTGGGCGAAGTCCCCGGAAATCATGCGACTCCTGACAAGAAGAGAGTCTTTGTGAACTCAGGAGGGTTGCTGATTTTCTTTGCCTCGATTTTGGAGAAGTCGTTCCTGATCTTCACGTGTGATGAAATTGGATTGCTGATTCCCTTATACTTGGCGTTCAAAAGCAACGCGAGCCTCTTCGTCTATAAACGCACATCCTACTGAAGTGCCTGCACCAGATGTTAACAGCATTCCTTTCCATCTCCATTCGGGGTTGACGTGATTCTTGTGGTGGACGCTCTATTAGTGTCTTGAGGAAAATAGGTATCTCTTTCTGAGTTGTAGCCATGTCTATCTGAGCCTTACGAGATCCTTTCATCTTTCCATCAAATCAACAACGGTAAAAGAAGGTCGGCTTCTTCTGGCTCCTCCAATCTCTCGTCTTGATGGTGGAGTAGCATCGGCTCTGGTGACGGTTGGAGATGTCACACTTGAAGAAACGTTGGGGGTGGCGGAAGCGGCTCTGGCTCTGGTGATCGGAGGTGGAACGCCTGAAGAGACATCTTCTGCGCCGCTGATGTTGACAGGTGGCGTATTAATATCACTTTGTTATGAGGCATAAAGAATCTGTGATCCTTGCATTCGCGGCTTTGCATAAATTTGGTTTGGCCATTGAGTGTTGGCGTCAGCGCTGCAACTTTGGCTACTGATCTGTAGCGGTGGCACTGTAGCGGTGGCACTGTAACTTGTTCCGTGAGACGGTGCTCTGGCTGGCTATGGAAAGGGGGATGGCGCTGCCCCGGCTGGCTAAGGAATGGCCCATGGAGCTGCTGGCTAGGACACGAGCTGTTGGCGTCGGCTTGACATGGAGCCGCCGGTGTTGGTTTTGAAATGGAGCCGCTAGCATTGGCTCGGCGTGTGCCATCTTGGCTTGGTGAGCGGTCAACATCATTAGCTCGGCTTGGGACGCGGATCTGTTGGTGCAATCGGCTATGGGAGGAGAAGTTGGGATGAAAGGGTGCAAGATGCTGGCGCTGGAAAGATGTAAGATGTTAGCGTTGAAAAAGATGCAAGCTGCCGGCGCTGGAAGGACGCAAGCTGTTAGCACTGGAAGAGATGCAAGTTTCCGGCACTGGAAGGACGCAAGCTGTTAGAGCTGGAAAAGATGCAAGCTGTCAGCGCTGGAAGGACGCAAGCTATTAGCGCTGGAAAAGATGCAAGCTGCCGGCGCTGGAAAGACGCAAGCTGTTAGCGCTCGTATTATTGGCTTCGTTTCTATGTCTTGGTGTTAGCGGCAGAGTGGTAACAATAAAGAAGGCGGGAATATTACAGGTACGTATCTCCGTGTTTCTTCTTTCTGTTTGTTCTTCTGTTGTTGGTGCAAACCCTAGCGATAGGCATGTCCGCCATAGTTTTATGGGCGACGCCGTCCTGACCGTGAGAAGTCCCCAGTCACTCCTTGACGTGTGATAACTGGTAACTGAGTCGTTTGGTGACTGAGCCATTAATCCACGAGCGGATCGTTTGCTTTCACCATCTTAGAAGTCCCCAGTCACCCCTTGTCGTGTGATAACTGGTAACTGAGCCGTTTGGTGACTTATCCATTGATCCCCGAGCGGATCGTTTGATTTCACCATCTTAGAATTTGGGTTGAAGAATGAAATCGGGAATTGCAAATTGATATTGTAACCGAGAGATTAATCTCCCACTATGGTCACCAATTATTTGAGGGTGGAAACAGTTTCTGCTGATTTTGGTAATTTCGAGTGTGTGGGTGAGAAAAGAGCCTAAACCCTAAATAATGTACTCCAAGGGAGTACTTTAATTCGAGAGATCAATCTTTACGAATCCGGCCTAAACCAAGAAATCGTTGTTCCAGACTTGCTTCGGTCACAAAGTGAAGGAGAAGGGTAGATCTAGGGAGGGAAGCGAAGAGACTGTTGAGACCAGAATAGTTGATTCCAGAAAAGTAGTTTTTTGAAGACTTGTATCAGAAAGTGGAAAGCTAACAGATGGGAAAGATAACAAGTGATTTATGAGTGTTGTATTTGATGAGTGCTAAAAAGTACATATTTCTATATATTTTTCTTGGCATTTAACTCATCTTTTGTGCATTAATTCTACATTTTATCCCATATTCTGTGTTTTCGTTGTTTTCAAGAATAAATACTTTTCTTAATTAATTTTGCATTTTTAGGTACTAAATAAAGCCTGGTTAACTCACGGAGCGAAAAGAGAAAAGGAACGGCAAAGACTCTCGCTAGGAGGAAGCGAAGAATGATGTTTGCAAGAGCCGGATCAACGAGAAGTGGGCTTGAAGAGGAAGAATTGTTCTTAAAGAAGATATGGGCTTGGCATACCCAAGGCCCAAAACCTTACCCAAATCCATTTCCATTATCCATACCCATTTCCATGAGAGCCGTCAGATTGGATCCATCTCATCATCCAACGGTCTCCTCATCATTGTGCATCAAAATCCAAAGCTCCTGTCAAACACCATAGTACCTAACTCCATCTGTAGCCGTCAGCTTCGTTGTATCTCATCATCCAACGGTCGCTTCAAGCTTCATCCCATCGTGACGTTCAATTACATCCAAAACTGATCATCCAGCGTCGTTCGTTCGCTGTGCATGAGACTCCGATGTACCGCTCAACACCCTAGCCATCGAACCCATCGACCTAAAACAAAAATATCCTTCTTCCCAAATCAATTTTCCCCAAAACCCATCTTCCTCTTCCCCCGACCATGGCAGACACTGTCATGTCTGCTCCACCGTCTCCATCTCCACCAGGACACCACCACCATCACCTACCTCTTCCCTAGTCGTGTCTGTCTTGTTCTTAGCATCGATTTTTGATGCTACCAAGAAGACAAACATAACCAGGGTTTCACCACAGTGAAGAGAAGACAAAATTTGGGAGAAATTCGAGTAGAGGATTAGCAGAGGAGGAGAAGTACAAGCATGGGTTGGCGTAAATTTGCAGAGAGGACAACAATTCAGAGGGTATGGTGAGTTTTCCCCAATTTCCCAAGAACCCTAATTTTATCAAATTTGGGGAAAATGCTTGTAAACCCTAATTGAATGTTTTGGGTATAAATAGAGATGAAGGGTGAATGTTAGAATCATGCCTGGGTTAGCCAGCTTCACCCTTCAGAGGACTGGACTAGCCAGTTCCTCAACTATGCTGTGTTGTTCATGTTTTGATATATTGTTAAGTTACTGTTCTGTTTTGAATTCTGTTTTGTTCATGTTTCTGTTTTGTTTATTTCCTGTTTTGTTTATTTTCAATTCCTTGTTCTGTTAATGATATTTTATGTTCAGTTTATTTGCAATTTCATGTTTAGTTCCATTTTAATGTTAATTATGTTCTGAGTTCATTGCTAGGTTGAGATGAAACCAATAACCTACTGCTAATTTTGATTTATGTTTTAGTATTGTTCTTGTTGTGCTATAATGTTGTGAATAACAGGATTATTTAACTATCTAAATGATTGATCTGTGGTTAGTTTGTTTTGTGAGAGGGCAGCTAATACTAGGGTTAGGAATCATATTAGTGACACTAAATATTTCTCATGTAACCACCCTTTGATGTGCAGCAGACTAGAATCTTTACTGCCATCTAGATAATCGGCAGAGCCTAGAAGTTTTCCGTTATCTATACAAGGGACAAGAACATTATTGAGACTGAATCCACTTAGTGTAGGATATGAGGTAGATTCAACTGCCCTAGTGACATTTTAATCTACATTCTTTCTTACACTTAGCTCACTGTCTTCCTTAGTAACTTCATATTGTTCTTCACTTCTTTTACTCACTGTCTTTGTCACTGTATTACTCTTTTACTCACTGTCCTGTTTAGCTACATTGCTGTTTTGCACCACTGTTACTGTTAGAGAATTAGCTTAGGAGAATCTCAACACACACCCAAGTCTCTGTGGATCGACCCGTACTTGCACATTTGCCACTTTCGACACCGTGCACTTGCGGTATTAGTTTGTAGGTCTTTTTAGAAACCTACCAAGTTTTTGGCGCCGTTGCCGGGGACTTGGTTGTGTTGTGTTGAATTTTTCTTGGCTGTTTTTGCATGTTAGTGCATTTGCATCTTTCCCTGCATTGCATACTCATTTGCATATTGTTCACTTACATTCCTGCATCATAGCTTGCATCTTTACTCACTTTCTGCTTTGAGCCAGCAGGTACCTGCCTATCCTGCTGCTTTTGTTGTGAGGCTGAGAACAAACCTCTGGTGCTGTTGCTGCTGCCAGCCTCTGCTGCTGCCAAGACTACTGCTGTAGCTGTTGTGGTGCTCCTGCTTGTGCTGCCTCTGCTGTTGCTGGTGAACTGGTGGAACTGAGGCTATTAGTTTCCCTGTTGCTGCCTGCTGCTGCCTTCTGCACCTGTTGCTGTGTGACCTGACCCAAAGCCTGCTGTTGTGCTGTTGCTGCTGCTGCTGATCTGCTCCTGTTGTTGTGCTGTTGTGACTCTGTTTTGCTTGGCTGAGCCACTTGCTGTTGCTGCTGATTGAGTTGCAGCTGGGCCTGCCACTTGCTGCTACTTTCTTCCTCTTTCCTGTTGCTGCTGTGCCTCAGCTGTTGCTGCTGTGCAAAGGCAAGCTGCTGCTACCTCCTGCTGGTCCTGCTGTTGCTGTGATCCAAAGCCCAACTGGGCTTTTGCAACCAAACTGAGCAGCTGGGCTGTGCTTAAGCAAGTAAGCTTAAACCCATTAAGAGTACCCAACCTGTGGGCTTCCATTTTTAATTTGTGGGCTTGTAATAATTTTTTCCATTTTTCGGTTGGGCTTGTAATCTTAATTACTTGTGGGCTTGTTTGTTTAATTGCTTGTGGGCTTGTGGTGTTAGATTGATTTGGGCCTGTAGTTTTAAATTAGAAAAACTGAACTTTTAAAATCCCAACTGGGCCTCAGACCAAACAAGCAACAGTTGGCCTATTTCAAAAGCTACCTTGGGCTTCAGTTTGCATACACATTGTAGGCTTAGTTCACCTTCCCTTGGCAAAGCAATTTCTTCCACCAATGTGGGCTTGCTCCCAACACTAAAACCAAAATTTTTGCTCCCAATTAAAAACCAAATTTTTCTACCTCTTTAAAACCAAATTTGCTCCCATCAAAACCAAAAGCTCCCAAATGGGCTTTGTCTTCAAAGTCTAAAACCAAAATTTTCTAAAACCCATTAAAAACCAAATTTCTTTTTTAAACCCGACAAAACCAAATGTTACCCATAAAAACCAAATTTTTCCCAAAAATCCAAACCCATTAAAAACCAAATTTTGGGCTTTGTAACATAGTTACTTAGCTTATGAGCCCAATCATGTCTAGATCTTGGTCTACAGTTGGGGAATACAACAAATCCCTTAGAGAACTTGCGTATGGACATACTCCACGTTATGAACCTCCCATAGACCATGATGTCAATAGTCATAGGAGTTATAATGGACATTTTCAGAGTCCCGAGCCTCAATACATGAACCATGATGACTATTCACACATGCATCATTCATCACAACGTGAAAATGAACATTTTGCTAGTGCCTCACTCACACAATCATCACTGATCGATCAATTAGAAGCTCGAATCGC
Source organism: Papaver somniferum (assembly GCF_003573695.1). Classification (NCBI taxonomy): domain Eukaryota; kingdom Viridiplantae; phylum Streptophyta; class Magnoliopsida; order Ranunculales; family Papaveraceae; genus Papaver; species Papaver somniferum. The sequence goes on from NC_039365.1 coordinate 30,292,246, forward strand.
AGCTTTAGAAATGCAATCACATGAGGAATCTGTCACATCTAATTTTCTTAGGCAACCTGAAATCTATGCATGTCCCGCATGTGGTAGTTTAGACCACCCTGTTGAGAATTGTCATATTTTGCATAATTTTAGGCAATCTAGAGAAAATCCAAGGTATGAAACGCCCATAAATTGTGAGAATGGTAGTCATTGGGACCATAATCAATCCTTTGAGGGTTGCGATCAATATTTTGTAAACCCTAATGACCATGCACACATGTACCATTCACCACAATTTGAACATGAAGAATTTTGTACTCCCATGAATTTAGACTCCACCACAGAAGCTTTAAGACTCAGTAAGCAAAACTTTGATAGATACATCACGAATTCATGCATATTTAGATCAGATTTTGCTTCACCTACAAAGGAGGAAATTCATGAGGAAATGTATGTTGTCCCTAATGAAGTGTCTAGTCCCATTCATGTAAATGATGTTGAATATGAACCTAATTTAGAGGAACATGAATCGACTAATGACACCACCACTGTTAATGAGGACCAATATGCATGCTACCATGATGATGATTATGATGATTATGATGATATGTTAGAAGAACATGAAAATATTGTGGAACCTGTTGGTTCAATAACATATGGCTTCTCGCCCTCGACCTTCATGAATGTTTTTTTTCTAATACTCATTGTAATTCATATGATTTTGATATTGACATGGGATTCGTACAATTATTCTGCGAAGATGAGCATGACATAGGAATAGTTGAATCTTCTGTAGACACTAATGCTAATATGCATGAAAATATATTTGATGTGTCTGATTCTCTACCTAGGTCACATTGTGATATTTCTCCTGATTTGCCGATGCATGAGAATAAATTTGTTGATGATGTTGATGACTCTGATTGTGATCTTGCCAATTTGTTTGATGATTGTGAGCATGTTGTGACACGTGTAGAAGACTTAGGAGATGTTGATGTGATTAGTAATGATGTGCCTATCGTCCTACATAAGTCACAATCTGATGGCCTTCCACCCAACCTAGATTTGGTTTGTACCCATATTGTCAAACCGACTTTTCTGAGAGTCCCTAATCTAGGTTTGGAACTGTGTGCTTCCCAAGTCCTCTTGGACTATTTTGCTTCTAAGTATAATACATTTGAGGAACCACAGTTGGAATTAGCATGTTTGCCCGTCCCTAGCACAGTTCACTTTGAGTTAGACCTTGTACATGATGAACCCCCAAAACTGCGAGATTTTGTTTCCAAAATTTTCCGTTGAAAAATCCAGGTTTGGGGGTAGCTCATTTTGTTTCACAGTTTCACTTGCGTTTCTTTCCTGTTATATTTGTGTGAAGCTGTTGAAACCTCTACACTTTGTCTTTTGGGTTGATCCTCAACTCTTTAGATTGTTAGTGTATGGTGAATTTTTGTATATAATCCAGTAGATAAAATTTCTTAAAACCCTTTTGTTCCTTTTGTATATATTTTGCTAATCCAATATGATCTCGGCTGAATATGTTGGATTCTTGCCTTGAATAACGGAGTTCTAATATTGCTTTCGCCGAAATCGGGTATTCTCTTTCCTTTTTCTACTCAACATGATCCTCTTCATATGTTGTATTATAATTTTGTTCATATTTTGAAACATTGAGGACAATGTTTAGTTTAGGTTTGGGGGTGAAAAGTAGATACTTTGATAATGCCATAATTGAAAACAAGAACTCCTTCTTTTTGAAAAAAATGAAAAAATCAAAATAAAAAATTAAAAATTGAAAAAAACATAAAAATGGAGCTCATTTACCTTGAAATGTTGACTCTTGTGCAAATATGTAATTATTAGGAGTCTTAGTCTAGATATTTAGGCACCCTGATTCTAGCACAATTCACATAGTGATAAGAAATTTGCACGCGCACGATCTACCAATACATGTATAGCCTCGATCTTCAAGGTGTTTGATAGGAAGTCACGATTGCCAATCACTTTAGAATACTGAACGAAACTTGACTAGCTTGTTCTTTGGTTGGTTGGGATAGAAGGTGGAGGTTACATTAAGAAAGACAACCATCGAATTTAACTGGGTGCATCAAAAAGGGCTACCTCTTGCAAAGTGTCATGTAATCTTTTGTTTCCTTTTGTATATGTATCAAAAGTGTCTCCTTATCAAAAAAAAAAAAAAAAAAATGAAAAAAATGAAAAAATCAATCAAGTATTTATCAATTCCATCCTCTCTTGTTCCAAAAATAAAAGAGAGTAGTCAATGTAAATAAGAGTCATGTAAATAGTCATTTTGTTGTTTCATTGTAATAAGCAAGGAGGGTGTATGCCATTGATGTACAACGCGAGTAATTGTGAAATACCTCCAACTCATTCACAATTCTCGTAAAGTCCGGACAGCTAGCTAGATTTCGACCTTGGTTCTTAGCCTGAGAAACTATCTCTTGGTGATTAGTAGTCATAACATCCGATCTTTCTTTACACATGTGTAGATACACTTTACACTCTTATCACATGTCTTTATTTGTTATCAGTGCTAGGATTGTGCCTTTGATAGCTAGATTGACATCTCCATTTTGCTGTGAGCTTAAACTGACTTGCACATGTCACATTTGATGGAATCTGAGATTATATTTTTACCTAGAACTTTGTAGGTACGTTCTAAGCAAACCTTCACGAGACTTCACTCGTCCACTAGGGACACTTAGTGGTTTAAAAGGCTTAGTGCATACGCTAAATGCATTCGAGAGACCAGCGACAGTGGTATAGGTAGGATTTCCTTAGCTTTGTTTTACTTGAGGACAAGTAAAATTCAGGTTTGGGGGTATTTGATGAGTGCTAAAAAGTACATATTTATATATATTTTTTTTGGCATTTAACTCATCTTTTGTGCATTAATTCTACATTTTATCCCATATTCTGTGTTTTCGTTGTTTTCAAGAATAAATACTTTTCTTAATTAATTTTGCATTTTTAGGTACTAAATAAAGCCTGGTTAACTCACGGAGTGAAAAGAGCAAAGGAACGGCAAAGACTCTCGCTAGGAGGAAGCGAAGAATGATGTTTGCAAGAGCCGGATCAACGAGAAGTGGTCTTGAAGAGGAAGAATTGTTCTTAAAGAAGATATGGGCTTGGCATACCCAAGGCCCAAAACCTTACCCAAATCCATTTCCATTATCCATACCCATTTCCATGAGAGCCGTCAGATTGGATCCATCTCATCATCCAACGGTCGCCTCATCATTGTGCATCAAAATCCAAAGCTCCTGTCAAACACCATAGTACCTAACTCCATCTGGAGCCGTCAGCTTCGTTGTATCTCATCATCCAACGGTCGCTTCAAGCTTCATCCCATCGTGCCGTTCAATTACATCCAAAACTGATCATCCAGCGTCGTTCGTTCGCTGTGCATGAGACTCCGATGTACCGCTCAACACCCTAGCCATCGAACCCATCGACCTAAAACAAAAATCTCCTTCTTCCCAAATCAATTTTCCCCAAAAACCATCTTCCTCTTCCCCCGACCATGGCAGACACTGTCATGTCTGCTCCACCGTCTCCATCTCCACCAGGACACCACCACCATCACCTACCTCTTCCCTAGTCGTGTCTGTCTTGTTCTTAGCATCGATTTTTGATGCTACCAAGAAGACAAACATAACCAGGGTTTCACCACAGTGAAGAGAAGACAAAATTTGGGAGAAATTCGAGTAGAGGATTAGCAGAGGAGGAGAAGTACAAGCATGGGTTGGCATCAATTTGCAGAGGGGACAACAATTCAGAGGGTATGGTGAGTTTTCCCCAATTTCCCAAGAACCCTAATTTTATCAAATTTGGGGAAAATGCTTGTAAACCCTAATTGAATGTTTTGGGTATAAATAGAGATGAAGGGTGAATGTTAGAATCATGCCTGGGTTAGCCAGCTTCACCCTTCAGAGGACTGGACTAGCCAGTTCCTCAACTATGCTGTGTTGTTCATGTTTTGATATATTGTTAAGTTACTGTTCTGTTTTGAATTCTGTTTTGTTCATGTTTCTGTTTTGTTTATTTCCTGTTTTGTTTATTTTCAATTCCTTGTTCTGTTAATGATATTTTATGTTCAGTTTATTTGCAATTTCATGTTTAGTTCCATTTTAATGTTAATTATGTTCTGAGTTCATTGCTAGGTTGAGATGAAACCAATAACCTACTGCTAATTTTGATTTATGTTTTAGTATTGTTCTTGTTGTGCTATAATGTTGTGAATAACAGGATTATTTAACTATCTATATGATTGATCTGTGGTTAGTTTGTTTTGTGAGAGGGCAGCTAATACTAGGGTTAGGAATCATATTAGTGACACTAAATCTTTCTCATGTAACCACCCTTTGATGTGCAGCAGACTAGAATCTTTACTGCCATCTAGATAATCGGCAGAGCCTAGAAGTTTTCCGTTATCTATACAAGGGACAAGAACATTATTGAGACTGAATCCACTTAGTGTAGGATAGGAGGTAGATTCAACTTCCCTAGTGACCTTTTAATCTACATTCTTTCTTACACTTAGCTCACTGTCTGCCTTAGTAACTTCATATTGTTCTTCACTTCTTTTACTCACTGTCTTTGTCACTGTATTACTCTTTTACTCACTGTCCTGTTTAGCTACATTGTTGTTTTGCACCACTGTTACTGTTAGAGAATTAGCTTAGGAGAATCTCAACACACACCCAAGTCTCTGTGGATCGACCCGTACTTGCACATTTGCCACTTTCGACACTGTGCACTTGCGGTATTAGTTTGTAGGTATTTTTAGAAACCTACCAGTATTCTCCCGACTAAAACTTGTACTTTGGTGGAAATAGGTGAGACCTATTTATACAAGTCGTAACGAAACGTACCCTGGTCTCGTAAAAAATGGAAACGGTTGAGTAAATGGAAGAAAGTGGTAACGGGTAACGCCTGGAATTGATGTTTCCATAATGAAAGAAACGTTTCACCATTACTTCTTGTATTTTCTAACCTCTCATTCTTGTGACACTTTCTTGTAACGGGCGTAGTGTACGTCGCACGTTGTAAACGACCAGACCAATACCCTGATAAGCATCCTCAGTTTGTGACATGTTTTGATGTCTCGAGTGTTTTGTATAGCATGTTGCTATTGTTAGGCAAGTTGAGATTGGGAGGCTTGCTGGCTCGGTGGTGACCTTTGACGGTCGAGATTTTACATCTTGAGAGGAAGGTTAACCGTTGATTGTGGTTACCTTACGTTGGTATCCAGTGGCGTGACCACGGTGATGGCATGGCTTGCGCATGCTATTGGTGTGGCTAATTATGGTTTGGTGTCGTGACCATAGAATTGGCATAGCTAAGTGTGCGTCGTGGCCAAAGAGTTGGCAGCATAGCCAAAGGTTGCTACAAGTAGTTTGGTTTAGTGGCGAGCTTGTCCGGCTGAGATTTGCATCTCAGAAGGAATGATAACCGTTAATTGTTGCAACCTTCCGTTTGGAAGCCAGCGGCATGGCTTTGGCGTGGCCAAATTAGGGATTTTGCACCGTGGCGAAATTAGGGTTTTGGCACCGTGGCCAAGAGTTGGCACCGTAGCCAAGAGATTGCCACAAGTCGCTTGGTGGAAAGTTTGTACGGCTGAGATTTGCATCTCATAGGGAAGGATGGCCGTTGATTTTTGAAACCCTTCGTTTGGCAGCCAGCGGCATGGAAGCATGGTCGGCATGGATTTGGTGCGGAAGTGTGGCTGGCATGGCATGCCATTGGCACTATGGTGCGGCTGGCATGGTTGGTATGCCTTTGGCGCATAGATGTGGATGGCATGGCATTCCATTGGCACGGTGTTGCGGCTGGCATGGTGGGCATGCCTTTGGCGTGGAGATGTGGCTGGCATGGCATGTCATTTGCACGATGGTGCGGATGGCATGGTTGGAATGCCTTTAGCGCGGAGATGTGGATATCATGGCATGCCATTGGAACGGTGGTGCGGCTTCCATGGTTGGCATGACTTTGGAGCGGAGATGTGGCTGGCATGGCATGCCATTGGCACGGTGGTGTGGCTGGCATGGTTGGCATGCCTTTGGCGCGGATATGTGGCTGGCATGGCATGCCATTATCACGGTGGTGTGGCTGGCATGGTTGGCATGCCTTTGGCGCGGATATGTGGCTGGCATGCCATGCCATTGGCACGGTGGTTCGGCTGGAATGGTTGGCATGCCTTTGGCGCGGAGATGTGGCTGGCATGCCATGCCATTGGCACGGTGGTGCGGCTGGCATGGTTGGCATGCCTTTGGAACGGAGATGTGGCTGGCATGGTTGGCATGCCTTTGGCGCGGAGATGTGGCTGGCATGGCATGCCATTGGCACGGTGGTGCGCCTAGCATGGTTGGCATGCCTTTGGCGCGTAGATGTGGATGGCATGGCATGCCATTGGCGCGGTGGTGCGGCTGGCATGGTTGGCATGCCTTTGGCGCGAAGATATAGCTATTACGGTTTAGCGTGTCGAAACCCTAGTTTAAAATAGGTGGCACGCGTGATTGGCACATTTGGCTGGCATGCGTGGCTGGCATGTGCAGAGATGATGCCAGTCAGTACCGAGGGCTCTGCCATGGAGCATGGCATATAAAAAACATACCCCGGTAATTTTACGCAGACATGTTGAATGGTTTAATAAATGTGCTAGTGGCGACATTATTAATCAAGTGTGACGTCACAGTCTGACTAAGGTTTTACGATTTTAACCCTAAGCTAAAAACCACCATCAACAGCTACCATACGATTAAGATTATTGTGAGGTGATTGATATTACTAGGTTGTTCTTCGGGAATATAAGTCTGGTGTATCAATTGGTTCTTGTTCACCTTGATTTATCAAAAGACGGAACAAAACTCATAGGTATTTCTGTGGGAGACAGATTTATCTATTTAATAGACTTTTATGTGCGAGACAGATTTGTTTATCAAGTCTTAGAATTTGGGTCATAACAACTCTTAGTTGTGGGTGAGATCATCTAAGGGAATCAAGTGCGCAGAATCCGGCGTGTTTCAAGAGGCGTAAGGAACACGATTGTAGCTTAATCAGTGTGGGATTGATTAGGGATCAACTACATTCCAATCCGAAGTTAATTAGTAGTAGGCTAGATTCTGTAGCGGCTTAATACAATGTGGTGTTCAAATCTGGACTAGGTCCCGGGGTTTTTCTGATTTTGCAGTTTCCTCGTTAACAAAATTTTCGGTGTATGTGTTATTTCTTTTCGATATTATATTTTTATATAATTGAAATATCACAGGTTGTGCGTAGTTCAATCAATTAGATAATCCCAACCATTGTTTGTTGATATGAATTGATTGACACTTGGATATTGGTCTTTGGTACCATCCAAGTTATTTCTCATATTAATCCGGCTCACAGATTTCTATTTGTTCCATTGCAGATTGATTTGAGAAATTGAGATATAACTCTTGAATGTATTTTCCTTGATTGAGTCTGACTGTCTAGTTGATTCTCTTAGAAATATATTGGAGTTTGTCCATGCAGATTTCCTAAACGAAATATTGGGTGTGGTTGTTAGACCCCCAGTTTTTTCAAGTCATATTCATCAAACAGTTCTAGATCAAATATGATGATCAATCAATCGTGATAGATAATCAACTGAATGTAAATGTGCTTTAAGAGAGTTATTCAAATGTTCACTATATCATAGAAATATACATGAACAATTTGAAACATATTCGTTTTGGTTTGTAGTTGTACAAAGTACTTATACAAAAACCAATTCATGAGCATAATGTCACGGTTTGCAAAACAAGTTCACATACCTTATTTCATTAAAGTTCTAGGGACTTTAGTTCGCAAACTGAGTTCTCAAACGAACCTAAGTTCATGAGTATGAATTGTCATACTTACCGATTTTAGAACCTAACCATTGTGTTCACAAACAGAGTACGTGAACCACAGTTCTGGACTTAGCCTAGTCTAGTTGTTCGCAAACAACAGTTCCAGACCTGAACTAGTATTCACAGTTCGCATACAAGGTACGCCTACTGTGTTATATCCAGACATTGGTAGTAGTTCTACACTCTCATTTAATTATTGAAACATCCTTAGAAGACGACAATGGTAATCTTACACATACCACTAGATTCAAGTAATTTTCAAATGATTAATCGATCAATACGAAACTTCCCAAGTTAACATCAAATGATTGTCTCACACAAATCATGTAAGATGTTCAAGGTAATTTTCGCATGATCATCTTGAATTAATATTTAGTTTTCAACAAATAAACTGTCCACAACTAAACTCGTCAAGTAGATGATGAACTTAAGCTAAAGATAAAAATCTTCCAACACGTATTTAATAAATATATAAAAGAGATAAGCTCGGCTCAAACTTTCAAATGTGTATAATGTAAAAGTCTATATAGTTATACGACTTAGTCTCTCTTAAAAGATAGAATAGAATAGACTTCTGAGTGATTGATAAGTTTTAGTCTCCACATACCTTTTGTTGATGAAGTTCCTCCAAGCTCTTCAATAGATCTTCTTCTCCAATTGGTGAACGTTGTGAAGTCTAATGCTCAACTTCACACTTCTATCCTAACCCGAGACATAGCTATAAGTAGACTAGAAATCAAGTATATAGTTTTGATCAACTAAACTTGACAAACAAGCTTGGGATAGCAACACTTGCGAGTTCGACCGAGCAGTGCTCTAACAATCTCCCCCTTTGTCAATTTTAGTGACAGAACTCCCAATACATATGGATTACAAAATAAATAAACTTTGTAGCTTCTGACCCATCATGCTTGATTTCCTTGACTCTTTAACTTACTTGAATTCTTCGTTACTTCAATTTCTCCATTGATTCTGAATGTGTTCAATTCAGCATCATTGTTGTTGAAGATCCATAGCAATAACAATATGAAAACAAAGGTTCTCAATCATTGTTCTTCAGTGTCATAGTATTATTATATATAATCAAAATCCAATTGCATCACAACTTTGAAATAATACTATGGTGATATGTATCACTCCCCCTTAGTCAATATTTCCATCTTAGAATGAAAACTATTCCCCCTTACATAATGACCCGTAAACCATATGTATGTAATGTGAACTACTAAATAATTCTCCCCCTTTTTTTCAATGTAAATTGAAAAAGGTACTAAAACTATAGGATCATATATAATTAATTCTCAAAAGATAATTCATGACTAAAGAGAAACATATCAACCTTCTTTCAATGATTTCATATAGTCGAAACTTAGTGTATTCATCAAGGAGTTTATTAAGATACAAGTTAACTTCTTCAAATTCCACAACCGCTCTCCCCACAAATATATGGCAATTAAGCACAAGTTTATTTAAGAACTCTCCCCCATTTGATGTCATTCCCAAGAGAACAACCTGAGCGACCTTACTTTTACGAGAAAAGAATGATCTCTTTGGACGTTATTTGTTAATGTCCAAAATATCATCGAGTAAACTAATCAAAAGAGAAAACTTTATGATTAATTTAACCGAAAACAGTCAACATAAGAAAACTTACGGAGTAAATACAATACTTTCACATAATAGTGGATCAGGGAAAGATCAATACTGCGGAATTTCTCACAAAGTTCATTTTATCTTTTATCAATATTTGGATAAAGACATAATAGACTTAACTTTTGATCATATGTGAGATATTAATACAGTTCCTGAACGTAAACACATATATATACGGTAAGACATTTGCAATATATAAAACCAATAAGATTAAATACTGCAAGATCATCTTCCAAATAACTTAGAATTTAACTAAATAAATCTAAAAATATTGCAAGATGAAAAATGTTGGAAATAGATATGTGTAATCACAATATTTTCTATACCAAACCCTAGTTATCCTTCTTAAACACAAGAATAAATTCTCATAAGAAGTTTCCTAGACATTAAGATTCTTGAAAAAATCGTTATCGTCCCCGAACTCCTTATCATCAACAGATATTGGAACAAAAGGTTCATGAAGAAAGGAGTCAATTCCAACAAACCTTTTTGAATGTTGTCGAACCAGGGCCTTTTGAATAGATCTTAGCATTATATCTTTTATTTGTTGAATCTCCATTCTTGTTTGTTTTAACTCTTCAAGAACAACAGAAAACTTTTGAAGATTTGAGTTGTTAGCTCTTGGTTTCTTCATATTCTTTCTCTTCAAAGTTGCATAGGAATGAGATTTCTATTTTTCCTTCATGATTAACGGCTTCACAATCATATTGGCATCTTTTCCATCAGAAGAGATGATGCTTGGAGTCTCCAAAATTTTGAAATATGGGTTTTGTGAAAACAACACAAATAAAACAACTCCACGAGAAACCTTTTGATGAAAAGAGTTTCAAGGAAGGAAAGAGAATGCAGGGATATGGAACCTATATACAGAGTAAGTAGGATTCACGTACAATCAACACAGACAACATTAAGAGGGTAAAAATATCGATTTTAACCTTTTTATTCAAATAGGATGAAATCTTTTCAAAGCCATTACTTGAAAATTAGAAAACGGTATAAATAGAACAGATGGAAATTGAAGTAATAATATTCAAGATATAAACTAGAATAGTTTCTCAACTTAGAGCCCGATTGTGCACAACTCTTGTTTCTTTTCAGATACGGTCACATGAGATAAGATGCACTTTCAACACAGTTAGACTGTGTTGGGGTGAACAATAATATGTTCACCACAAGTTTCCTGCACTATATTATCAACACCCCTCTCTATAGGTCGTTTAGACCTAGTTCTTTTCTGTAGTGATCTAACCTTTTCCTTAGAAATCAACTTCTTAGAAGAGGATTTAAATTTACATAACTCAGATGCATTTGATTTCAGAACAAGTTTGTGCTTGTTTTCTAATCGATTGGCTCTCCGTTGCAGTTTGTTGACATACCTTACTTTATGTTTGTACTTGAAACACTTAGAGAGTTCATGACCCTTAAAAGTACAGTAAGGACATGTCAATGTGGAGGATGGCTCAGGTAGCATGGACGAACATGCCACTAGACAAAGCGATGTACCTGAAACATAAGAGGTAGAGTTTTCATTAGACAGAGAAAAATCCATTTCATTCTTTTAATGCAGTTGATGATGTATCTCCGGGAAAAATGTTATGGTTGATATGAGTATTGCAACAATTATCAAAATTGATATTTTCACCAAGGAGTGATACACTTGATTTTTCATCTTCTATAGAATCATAGTGATCAGATGTCCCCAAGCAATCACTTAGTGGAAAAGAAAGTGATCGAGCTATGACAATCAGGAGGTCGGCTTTCATCAAGAGTTGTAGCAAGACCTTTTTAGTGGTAAATAAAGTTCGTTCAACTCGGACTTGTGTAGGCTCAATTTTAGACTTAATAATAGAAAACAATAAAAAAAAATATACACAAGGTTTTTCACAATGTCGAGAGATTACTGAGACTCAGGATTCCACCAAACCTCATACCATGTGGTTCAAAAATCAATTCATAGACAATTATAGCTCTTGTTTATTGACTCTAATTCTTTGACGGGGTAGATTTTAAAAAGATTAACTGTAAATCACTAGCATGATGCATCAAAAGCACTTAGACCAAGCATACATCATCAAACGACTTCACAACTAATTAAGAAAAATCATAAAACGATTAAATTAATGCAAAAATTCATAAAAAGAATTAAATATAATTACCACACATATGAAATATGGCTTCCTCCGTCATCTCAGTGTTGGGGTTTAGCTCCTCATATTAATCATGATCTCAAAATATGTGTTTATTGCTCAAAAGATGATTAAAAGAGTGAAAAGTAATAACACAGACTGTTTGCAACAGTGTATTGGTGTTGCAAAACAGCTGTTACAATGGAACTGTTACAGAAAAGCTGTTGCTTTGTCGCTAATTTTAAAACCCTAGAATAAGACTGCCCTGAACAACTTAATGTTCTTCAGCTGTTAAACAGCGACACTTTTCTGCGACTGTCTACCGAGGGTCAATGTTCTTCAGCTGTTCTTCTTCTTCAACAGCAGCAGCAGCAGAAACAGAGTTTGATAAAGCTCTGATTTCTTCTTTTATGGCTCTCCTTAGGTTCCCAAACTCTCTACACCTCTTCTATATGACCCAAGACATCTATTTATATCAAAAATACCGATTAAATCTCTCCCAAATCTTCCAAAATCTCTTTCCTTCTCTTCACGGCCAAGTTGCGACAATTTCTTGTTTTAGGATTTCTACGCGTTTCTGAGCTCTCCTTTTTATTCTAAACTCTTCCTTAGATAGATACAAATCTTTGGGAAGGTTTACAGCGTTTTAATCACTCTAAAATTCCCTAAAACAGGTCACACACGTGACTTTCCATATTTTCTTGTTGTGAGAAAAATCCGTCGTTTGAGCCCAATCTAATCGATTTAAACACCCATATCAGATTCCTAGACCCATAACGAGTCTATCCTATGAAAATCAGAGGTTTAATCGACCTCAAACTCTTCCGAATCACGATGGCCAAAACTGTTCTTTAACTTCACTTTTTTCCTGCCAAAACCTGATTTTTGAATGTTGAAGATGGTTGCCCCTTATCCAGAGTAGGGGTGCGATTAGCAGATGCCTGGAAATGGGATGCCCTTTAGTAATTAGGTTACCCCTTATCCAAAGTGAGGGTCCGAATAGCAAATGTCCTCCCATGAACACAAAAAACACTTTTCGAGCCAATTTCGCCGCAAAATCTTATTTTTCCAAAAACACCTACAAAGACATAAAAAGCCAAAATAAATACAAAATCGAGCACTAACAATATATACAATTGAGATTATATCAGACACAAAAATGTGTCTATCAAATACCCCCAAACCTATTATTTGCTAGTCCTCAAGCAAAAATAAAATTGAAATAAAATCCTAACTCATTGTCGCAGGCATCGTCGATTGCATTTAGCGTATGAAATAAGCCTTTAAACCCATAGGTGTCCCTAGTGGCGGAGTGTTGTCTCCGGAGGGCTTACCAGAGGTATACCCACAAAACCTTTTTACTCCAGACCCTAGCTATCTACACAGAACCTTGGAAGGCACTAAAGAATCTCCTTGGTTGGCATACTTATTGACTACAGGAGGAAGTACCCTGATGTGAAATTCCAATTGTTGTACACGAGTTTGCACTCAAGCATACTAAAATTCATATGAAGTGACAGAGCTCTACTCAGATAGTCGCATTATGGACATCAATATCCGGAGTCAAAACTAATCATATGGATAGATCAAGAAGATGGATATAGAAAAACATAGATGGTTTTGATGTTTACTAGGTGAACGGTGTTTCTCATATCTGTATGAAGGCCCCCGCCAAAATGAACCTATCCTAATGGACTGAGATACTAATCTGACTAATATCAACACACTGGCATATACAAGGGAACCAGTGATTGATAATCCTAACTCTAGGTCAACACAACTAGCATATACAAGGGTTCCAGTGGTCGACTTTATTGAATTTATTCCAGTTGGTTTGATGGTCCGGTCTTTTTTTTTTTTTTTTTTTTTTTTGTATCTCAATCACTCTAATTCACCCTAGCATTGGTAACAACTTGAATCGTGAGCCCCACCTAATCACTTAGAGAAACATAGTTTAAAAACAAAACAAAATAAAAACAGAAGTGAAAAGGACTCAACGAGATATGGTGAAACTATCATGTTATTTCTAACACCTGAGCCTGTGCTTTTATGAATAGACTCTTTAGATGTTGCCATCTAGTCAGATTGGTTCCTCAACTCCTACAACCAAAATGCTTCCATCCACTTAGATTGGTTAGTGCCATCCTTAATAAGCATAAATTTCTAGGCTCTGGAGTTTAATTGTGCAACTAAAAAGTTTCTCCTATACCCCAAACTTAAATCTAACATTGTCCTCAATGTTCTAAAGATCAAATTAAAAGCATGAACAAGGAGAAACTGTTACCATTTGAAGCAAAAGAGATAAGGAAAGATATTACCGTGTTGCATGAGAATGGGTTACCTCCCAAGAAGTGCTAAGTTTAATGTCTTCAGCCAGACTAAGAAAGGATTAGTCACCTTATAAAATCATAAAGTAATAGCCGAAATATCTGTGGGTCATCAAAACCAAATAGAGCTATCACAAGTAAAAGGAATCTGCAACATGCCAAGAAAATGAACAAATAAAGCACACCCTTGTCTAGTTTCCTGTTTAAGACAGCTACACTAGTTGTGGTTCAGGTTCAGGATCTATAACTGGGTCCAAATAAAATATTTTCATGGGTTGCATTTCCTCATAGGTTAGATCCAAATGTTCAGGTTCTAGAGTCTGGAAAAACTCAAATAAAAACTTAGAAGCACATAATAATAACCTGAATAATTGAGGATCCTCTAAGTCAATCAGATTTGACTTACACAGCTGACCACAATGAGAGTGGTGATCTTCCTTAAACAAGTATGTCGACTCTAATCTCCTAAAGTAATTAGGTTTAGTCTCAAAACTTAATATTCGACACATTTGAAAATCAAACATTCCCACATTTGGAAGAAAAATATTTGGTGGGAAAAAAAGTCAATCTGGGTATCATAGCCTGGGTAAACCACATCAACCAGAGGATGGGTTTCTAATAACTGAAATTTCTTGTGGACATCACTAGGTTCAGGAAAACGTGTATGAAGATAATCTTGTAAAATGGTTGAGGCACATATGTCAAGTCCCAAGTGAGGGATCTCTGTAAGAGCTAAAGGTAAGGCACAAGGAGAATGATAATCACCCCCAAACTTAGAGTTTTGGGTGTCTCTAGATAGACTAGCTACAATTTCCCTAATTTCTAGATCATCAGAATCCTGAAAATGGTCAATTTCTTCGTGTAGATTATACTCAGGTGATGCATCCTCACTCATATTTAAAAGTGTACGAGTTCATCTTCTTCTCTAAGACTAATGTTTCTAAGTCTTGGGACTCTAAAACAGTATTCTCAGAATAAACTCGTTCCTCTAAACCATTATCGACTTCGTAAACAGGAAATACTACATCGTCTAAAACGGGGGTATTTCTAGTCAAATCCTCGTCCTTTTGAATAGGTGAATAATTATTAAAATTATTTGGATTTGAACTAGAAATAATATTATTATTAAGCTCAGTTGGAGTAGCAAATTCCTGATCACTATGCCTATTTATTTCAAATTCTTCATCAACACTATCCTCATCATAATCATTATAATAACATGAAAATGGTTGAACCTCATCTAAACAAGTAGTGTAACCAATTTTATCCTCGTCATCCTGTTTATGCAAATAACTATCCTCATTTTCAAGGGTATTATTGGAGACACTATATTGAAAATTAAGATTATTTCGAGCAATTCTTTCGTTCGTCTCAGCTATCAGCTTGAGGGATTCCTCTAAAGAAAGTTTTCTTTCGTCATAAACTAAGTTATTCATCTCAGCTATCCTACGTGTCGACTCTTCTAACTTCCTGAGAGACTCTTCTAAAGGAGAAATATAAGAATTTTGCTCATATGACCGGTGCATATGTGGATAGTAATTGGGCTCACCATGGTATAGACCATAATCTTCAAAAGGCTGATGTTCCCAACTACTATTCACACTATGGTCAAAGTAGTAACGTCCATTTTGAAACTCAGTCGGATATTCATTGTATTGGCTATTGTAATACCAGATCGACATTCTACTGCAGGGGTGTGAGTTGTCACACAAAATAAAACCCACTGACAGGGTATTCGTGGGTGGATAGAGTCTTACCTCCCGTACCAGACGGGCGATGAACCGTTGAAGTCGACTCAGGCCACCGACTCCAATGTCACTGTACGAACCCGAGGGGCCGAGACAGTATCGTAAGTGTCGTCCTTCCCTGCAAACAATTTATATTTAATTTTAACCCTTCCTTAGGGTTTCAAAATAATAATAATGTCTAGTCCAAAAATAAAGTCAAAAATAAAAATGTCCAAAAAGGAAAAGAAAAGTTACAAAAATAAAATCCTATTTACAGTTTCTAAAAATAAACAAAATAACTATATACAAAGTCTTCTTCTTCACTCCTTTCAGATTCCTCTTTTCTTTCCTTATTTGTCGATGCTTTCCTTTTATAGTACTTTTCTTTCCTTGTAGCTTCGCTCCAAATCTGAAAAGAATCGAAAAATACCAAAACGCGTAAAAAAGAACAAAAAAATAATAAAAATAAAAATAAACCTAAAACAAATCTAAATACAAATCCGCGTCGGCGGCGCCAAAAATTGATGTAGTTTTTTTAGTGGTAAATAAAGTTCGTTCAACTCGGACTTGTGTAAACTCAATTTCAGACTTAATAATAGAAAACAATAAAAATAAAGAAAATATATACACAAGGTTTGTCACAATGTCGAGAGATTACTGAGACTCAGGATTCCACCAAACCTCATACCATGTGGTTCAAAAATCAATTCTTAGACAATTATAGCTCTTGTTTGTTGACTCTAATTCTTTTCCAGGGTAGATTTTAAAAAGATTAACTGTAAATCACTAGCATGATGCATCAAAATCACTTAGACCAAGCATACATCATCATACGACTTCACAACTAGTTAAGAAAAATCAAAAAACGATTAAATTAATGCAAAAAGTCATAAAAAGAATTAAATATAATTACCACAATATGAAATATGGCTTCCTCCGTCATCCCAGTGTTGGGGTTTAGCTCCTCATATTAATCATGATCACTAAATATGTGTTTGTGGCTCAAAAGATGATTAAAAGAGTGAAAAGTAATAACACAGACTGTTTGCAACAGTGTACTGGTGTTGCAAAACAGCTGTTACAATGGAACTATTACAGAAAAACTGTTGCTTTGTCGCTGATTTTAAAACCCTAGAATAAGAATGCTCTGAACAACTTAATGTTCTTCAGCTGTTAAACAGCGACACTTTTCTGCGACTGTCTACCGAGGGTCAATGTTCTTCAGTTGTTCTTCTTCTTCAACAGCAGCAGCAGCAGAAACAGAGTTTGGTAAAGCTCTGATTTATTCTTCTCTGGCTCTCCTTAGGTTCCCAAACTCTCGACACCTCTTCTATATGACTCGAGACATCTATTTATATCAAAAATACCGATTAAATCTCTCCAAAATCTTCCAAAATCTCTTTCCTTCTCTTCACGGCCAAGTTGCGACAATTTCTTGTTTTAGGATTTCTACGCGTTTCTGAGCTTTCCTTTTTATTCTAAACTCTTCCTTAGATAGATGAAAATCTTTGGGAAGGTTTACAGCATTTTAATCACTCTAAAACTCCCTAAAACAGGTCACACACGTAACTTTCCATATTTTCTTGTTGTGAGAAAAATCCGTCGTTTGAGCCCAATATAATCGATATAAACACCCATATCAGATTCCTAGACCCATAAGGAGTCTATCCTATGAAAATCAGAGGTTTAATAGACCTCAAACTCCTCCAAATCACGATTGCCAAAACTGCTCTTTAACTACACTTTTTTCCCGCCAAAACCTGATTTTTGAATGTTGAAGATGGTTGCCCCTTATCCAGAGTAGGGGTGCAATTAGCAGATGTCTGGAAATGGGATGCCCCTTAGTAATTAGGTTACCCCTTATCCAAAGTGAGGGTCCGAATAGCAAATGTCCTCCCTTGAACGCAAAAAACACTTTTCAAGCCAATTTCGCCGCAAAATCTTATTTTTCCAAAAACACCTACAAAGACATAAAAAGCCAAAATAAATACAAAATCGAGCATTAACAATATATACAATTGAGATTATATCAGACAAAAAAATGTGTCTATCAGTAGAGTTTTCATTAGACAGAGAAAAATCCATTTCATCCTTTAATGCAGTCGATGATGTATCTCCGGGAAAATGTCATGGTTGATATGAGTATTGCAACAATTATCAAAATTGATATTTTCACCAAGGAGTGCTACACTTGATTTTTCATCTTCTGTAGAATCATAGTGATCAGATGTCACCAAGCAATCACTTAGTGGAAAAGGAAGTGATCGAGCTATGACAATCAGAAGGTCGGCTTTCATCAAGAGTTGTAGCAAGACCTTTGTTGCCAGTGTATTTTCTATGATTTGGACACTCGTTAGCAAAATGACCAAAACGTTTAAACTTGAAGCATTGTGGAATATCCTCATCATCAGTATCGACAGTATCCTGTTTTTAGGAGGAACATGATCACGAGGCTTAACTGATGATCTAGGTTTGTCTCTAGTGAAGCATTTACTTCTCTTCAAAAGAAGATCTCTAAACTGTCTTGAGATCATAAAAATTGAGTTGTCAAGATCTTCATCTGATGACTCAGTCTCAATAGGATCATTCACAAAGTTGCCAAAAATTTTACTTTTATCAAGTAGATTAGTGTTCTTTTGTGCTTTAAACGCAATATCCTTTCCAGCTTTGGATAGATGTTCATGATCAAAGATCTTTAACTTTCCAACAAGAGTATTCCTGGAAAGCGTTTCAAGGTTATTTCCCTCAACGATAGCATGTTTCTTAGAATCGTATCTAGCTGGTAGAGATCTAATAATTTTCATCATAATATCCTTTTTAGGAATAGTCTTACCCAATCCAAAAGACGTGTTGACAATTTCAGACACTTTGTGATTAAACTCATCAAAAGAATCTTCATCAGCCATCCGAAGGTTTTCAAAATCAGAATTTAGGGTTTGAAGCCTAGCTTCTTTCTCAGAGGTATTCCATTCAAATACCGTTGCTAAGATATCCCAAGCATCTGTAGACCTAGTGCACATAGTCATATGGTGTTGAAGATCTGGGGTAATGGCATGGATATCTAAATTTTGCTTCGCAGCACTAATCTCGATTTCACTATATCTACCAATATCCTTTGAAACAATTACACCGTCAACTGTAACCATTGGAGGATCATAACCGTTTACAACATGAACCCATGATTCAAAATCACGCGCTTGTAGAAAGGAACGCATAGCAATTTTCCACCATAAGTAATTCGAGCCATCAAAGACTGGCAGTACGTTTATAGAGATAGCACTTATGTTCACATAGTCAGATTGCTACAAACACAGACTTATGAGGTCTTAGCGTGTTTGCCTGCTATGATACCAATTGAAAACGCGGGGGTATAACAACCACACCTAGTATTTCGTTCGGAAGTCTCTATAGACTAAACTCCAATATAATTCTGAGAGCACCAACTTAAAAGTTAGACTCAATCAAGAAATATATAAAAGAGCTTTATCTCTTTCTCAATACAATCAGTAAATCAACTATATAGAAATCCGTGAGACTGATTGTTAAGAGAATAACTCGGATGGTACCAAAGACCAATGTCAGAGTGTGAATCAAGTAATATCTAACAAACAAGGTTGGATTTATCAACTGTTATTGAACTATGCAAAACCTGTGATATTTTAAGTATATAAACATATATAATGCGGAAAAGAAATAAAACAGACACCAGAAATTTCGTTAACGAGGAAACCGCAAATGCAGAAAAACCCCGGGACCTAGTCCATATTTGAACACCACACTGTATTAAGCGGCTACAGACTCTAGCCTACTTCAAGTTAAATTCGAATTGGAATGAAGTTGAGCCCTAACCAAGTCTCACACCGATTAAGGTACAATCACATTTCTGACGCCTCTTGAATCCCAGTAGGACTCTGCGCACTTGATTCCCTTAGATGATCTCACCCATAACTAAGAGTTGCTACGACCCAAAGTCGAAGACTTATGAACAAAATATATCTCTCACAGTTAATTCTGTTCTGGTTGTTGTTTCTGTATTTAGATAAATCAAGGTGAACATGAAACTCAACTAATAATCCGGTCTTATACTTTCGAAGAGCAGCCTTGAAATATTAGTCACCTGACAATAACCTAACTGATTAACAGAAAAAGTTATTGAGGAATCACAAGAGTCTGAGACGAAGAACTGTTGTGATTACTTTTTATATCTTACCTATCGGAGATAAATCTCGAGAAAATCTTAGAGAAGATTAAACTCAACATGATAGAAAAAGTAAGAATACGCAACTACAAAGAAAATAGTTGGATCTGGCTTCACAAATCCCGAATGAATTCTTCGAGTCGTTAACCTAATAATGATTTTGGAAAACCTAGGTTAATGGAGAATCGAATTTAGTTTTCAACTAGGGCACACGAGAATGTCGGAATTAGGTTTCCCAGATGCTAGAGTTCTCCCTTATATAGAATTTTAAATCAGGGTTGCTTATAATCAAATCTAAGATAGCTTAGTAACAAAGAAATTGATATTCACTGTTAGATGAACTCTTGATTTAAGATTCAATCTAAGTCTGTTTAGAAAATAAGAAATCAATCTCCACCTTAGATAGTATTATCTTGATACACAAAAATGAAATATATTTATATTTATATATGTATGAACCGCCTAAACGTGTATAATCGTTGGCTAAATAATAGTTAACCGAAGTTAGCCACATGAACACTTATAGTTTAGACGTATTCATCTAACACTTCTAGATCAAATATGATGATCAATCAATCATGACAGATAATCCACTGAATCTAAATGTGCTTTAAGAGAGGTGTTCAAATGTTCACTATCTCATAGAAATATCGATGAACAATTTAAAACATACTCGGTTTGGTTTGTAGTTATACAAAGTACTTATACAAGAACCAATTCATGAACATAATGCCATGGTTTGCAAAACAAGTTCACATACCTTATTTCATTAAAGTTCCAGGGACTTTAGTTCGCAAACGAACCTGAGTTCATGAGTATGAATTGTCATACTTACCGATTTTAGAACCTAACCACTTTGTTCGCAAACATAGTACGCGAACTATAGTTCTGGACTTAGCCTAGTCTAGCCATACGCAAACACTGTTCGCAAACAACAGTTCTGAACCTTTGACAGTTAAAACCGTTCGCAAACAAAAGTTCCGGACCTGAACTAGTATTCACGGTTCACATACAAGGTACGCATATTGTGCTATATCCAGACATAGGTAGTAGTTCTACACTCTCATTTAATCATTGAAACATCCTTAGAAGGCAACAATGGTAATCTTACACATACCACTAGCTTCAAGTAATTTTCAAGTGATTAATCGATCAATACGAAACTTCTCAAGTTAACATCAAATGATTGTCTCGCACAAATCATGTAAGATGTTCAAGGTAATTTTCACATGATCATCTTGACTTAATATTTAGTTTTCAACAAATAAATTGTCTACAACTAAACTCGTCAAGTAGATGACGAACTTAAGTTAAAGCCAAAAAGATTCCAACACGTATTTTGAGAAATATATAAGCGAGATAAACTCGGCTGAAAATTTCAAATATGTGTAAAAATCTATATAGATATACGACTTAGTCACTTTTAGAAGATCAAATAAAATAAACTTATGAGTGCTAGATAAGTTTTAGTATCCACATACCTTTTGTTGATGAAGTTCCTCCAAGCTCTTCAGTAGATCTTCTTCTTCAATTGGTGAACAATGTGAAGTCTAATGCTCAACTACACTTCTATCCTAATCCGAGACAAAGGTATAAGTAGGATGGAAAGCAAGTATAGTTTTGATCAACTAAACTTGACAAACAAGCTTGAGATAGAAACGCTTGCGAGTTCGACCGAGCTGTGCTCTAACAAGTTTCATCTTCATATTCATGCACAAATCATATTTCATACACAATCGAATTGAATCGTACACAAACCATAATCGAATTACACAAATCATGCAATAGATACATTAAGTCATATATATTCAAAAATCGTGCATAAATCATCATCAACTTCCTCCGCCTGAAGCACCACCATCTTCTCCAATGTCAATGGGAATAAATTCAAACACAAAACTAAGATGTACTCCATTGCGATTCTCAAATTCCCATTATTACTGCAACTCGATCACAAATTCGTATCATTTAACAACTAGCAGAAATAAAGAAACTCGAATTAGGGCATCAATTAATGCTATCCAAATCGCTTGCATCAGCATCATGTATCAGAAACAGATGATCTAGGTTGAGAGAGAGAAAGATGAATATATGTGGTTGTAGAGATGTCGCCATGGCGACTGTGACTCGGTGTGATTGCATACTGTACTAAAGAGGGAAATGTTAGGCTGAACGAATTTCGAGTTGAGTTGTTTTAATTAAAAGAAAGAGCTTTTAATTGTATCCAAGTATCAGGGCAGTTCCTGCGGAATTTTTGCACCAAAGAGAATAATATTTGTTTTTCTCCATATGCAAATACTTAATTATATTCACATGATTTGCAGTGTGGGTCAACTGTTTGAAATGAGTTTCTTTTACGCGTAAGAAGCCAAAAAATCGATATACATAGAATAAATTTTTATATACAAGGTTGATACCTAAGTTTGATTACGCGGCCAAAGGCCGCCCAAATTCTTTTTTTTTCTTTTTTTCTTCTTTTTTGTGTGTGTGAACGAATAGTATTATTTACATATTGTTTGGTAATGTTGTACTTCATAGGCCCAAAACTTTAACTAATTGCAAGAGAAAAAATCTAAATTTTAAAAATTCATCGAAACACCATGTGTACTAGCAAAAAAATATTATTTTTCTAGACAGAAAATATGACTGTACATGAAAGAAGATTAAAATTCAATTCCTTAATTGCAATCAACAAATAATAAGAAAAAAAATATTGAAAGGGATCAAACAAAAAATAATATAATTAGAAAGTAGAAAGCTTTTAGAATCCTAATTAACACCGTTAAACTTCTATCTTTAAATGTTATGTAAATTGTATAGGTCCCTGATAAGTGTTTATTGGACATAAACCTCCGAATAAAGAAAATACGTTTATTGTTGCCTCCCACCCCTTGTTGTCTCAAGGTGGAGCTTGTCCTGCTTACACCTCAGGACCGGCCCTGCAAGTATTTGATATATCTTTACCATAATAAAGGCTTAGGCTAATGAAGTGTCAGCACATCGCCTGTTCGTTATTTCATGTTTGCTTTGCCAAAATTAGGACGCAATGGTCAAAAATGGCTCCTTAAGGAAAAGGATAATATTGAGATAATGGTTTGGACTTTGGAGTTTAAGGACTAACTGCTCAGGGAATTTAGATCTTTTGAATTGTCCAAGAAAAGGATAATATTGAGATAATGGTTTGGACTTTGGAGTTTAAGGACTAACTGCTCAGGGAATTTAGATCTTTTGAATTGTCCATTAAATAGAATATTGTCATGTAGCAACTCATTTAGACGATTCCATAAGTAATCTCATTGGAATCTTTTCTTTTTAAATTAATTACCACTGTGACATCAAATAAGGGTTTTGGATTTACTCTCCTTGCTTGACGACAAATGATGTCTCCAGTTCTTTTTCAATTTAGACTATAGAGGTACAAGTACAACGTTTTGCCAAAATAAAATAAAATAGAACTTCACTTTTCGTGGAATAGTGATAGAACGATTTGCATTGAGAAAAATTCATTAATATCCTGCCGACATGAAAGTACATGCCGCCATACCACCAGCACCTCTTCTACCACCATAAAAACGACCCTTCAAGATTACACTTAAACGACCCTTCAAGATTACACTTGGAGCTGGCAGGATTGTTTTTACTCTTCGCCAATATATAAATTATATTGTTGCACAATTATAGACTAATTTGAAAAAATGGACAAAATGAGTAACATAACATACACAAATACCAATTGCTTCAATATTTGTGAATATCAATATTTTACGGAGCACGTGTCACGGTTTCAGTGGTTGCGTGCAAGATAACTATATAGCCTCGCTATACAGACAGACCCGAGTAGCATAAGACATCTTCGCATATCTACTTTATCTTATCCCAAGAAGGGATACCTCGACGGCAAAGATATAAAAGTAAAGCCTAGTATAGGGAGATGCAGCTGGCGAAGGGACATAGGTAAATGACATATCTAATCAACATTAAATGCACAAATCTCTTATATACACGCTTAATCAAAGCACATGGAGAGAGATGATGTGGCAAAGTCTGACAGACAAAGATTAGCGGTGAACGAAGGTACAATCTGTACTGAGGCTGGGAAGCTCCCGAAGGAACGTGGGTCAGCTGAGGTAGCAGAGTCCGATTGGAGAAAGCACGCGGTGAACGAAGGTACCGTTTGTACGAAAGGTATATCAGGGAACGATGGATCCAAAGACAGCAAAGATATACCTGGAGCATAAGGAGCTATAAATACCAAGCTTCACCAACAAAACAAGGACATTCAATACCTAGGAGAAGAAGATCTACTCTTAAGCTTATACCTCTTTAATGTTTAGAACTTAAGCATTTACTTCAACTTGAGTTCTCTCTATTACTTTGGTAAGCAATTAAGATCTTTGTAACCACCAAAACTTAATACAAACAATCACTCATTACCCCGTGGACGTAGACGAAAGTCGAACCACGTAATCTCTTGTTGAAAAAGCGGGGGTCTAAAAACCACACCCAATATTTCGGTTAGCAATCTGTATGGACTAACTCCAATATACTTTTAAGAGAATGAATCAACTAGACAGTCAGACTCAATCTTAATGAAAGTATATCAAAGAGTTATATCTCTCTTTCTCGATTCAATATTTACTCAAGAAAATAGAAATCTGCGAGTCTAATTGAATACAAGAAAAATCACTTGAACGGTACCAAAGACCAATGTTCAAGTATTAATCCATTTCAATCAACAACCAAAGGTTGGATTTCCCAATTAATTGAATCAAATGCACAACCTGTGACATTTCAATTATATAACAAAATATAATGAGGAAAAGAAATAACACAGATGCTAGAAGTTTTGTTAACGAGGAAACCACAAATGCAGAAAAACCCCGGGACCTAGTCCAGATTGAACACACATTTTATTAAGTCGCTACAGACACTAGCCTACTACAAACTAACTTCGGTCTGGACTGTAGTTGAACCCCAATCAATCTCACACTGATCCTAGGTACAGTTGCGCTCTTATGTCTCTGATTCCAGCAGGATACTACGCACTTGACTCCCTTAATTGATCTCACCCACAACTAAGAGTTGCTACGACCCAAAGTCGAAGACTTTAATAAACAAATATGTATCACACAGAAAGGTCTACGGTAATAGATAAATCTGTCTCCCACAGAAATACCTACGAGTTTTTGTCCCGTCTTTTGATAAATCAAGGTGAACAGGAACCAATTGATAAACCAGACTTATATTCCTGAAGAATAGCTTAGTATTATCAATCACCTCACAATAATCTAAATTGTATGATGACAAAACTAGATATTATGGAATCATAAACGATGAGACGAAGATGTTTGTGACTACTTCTATATCTTTCCTATTGGAGAAATCAATCTCAAGTCAATCCTTGCGATTGTACTTAGTACGATAGAAACAACAAGATCACACAACTACGAAAAGTAGTATCGGTCTGGCTTCACAATCCCAATGACGTCTTCAAGTCGTTAACCTACAAGGTCTAGGTAGAAACCTAAGGTTAAAGGAGAATCAACTCTAGATAATACAACTAGTATCACACAGGAGGTGTGGGGATTAGGTTTCCCAGTTTCTAGAGTTCTCCCTTATATAGTCTTTCAAATCAGGGTTTGCAATCAATGTTAGCTTAGTAACAAAACATTCAATATTCACCGTTAGATAAAACCTGATTAGATTCAAGCTAATATCTTTCAACCGTTAGATCGAAACTTAGCTTGTTACACACAAATGAAATGCACGTTTCTAGGTTTGTGTGACCGTACCCAAACTTGTACATTTAGTTGGTTCAACAGTAGTTAACCAAATGGTTAGCCATATGAGTACTTTCATATCAACCATATTCTTCTTTACCATAACTAGTTCAAATGACTCAAATGAACTAGTTAGAGAGTTGTTCAATTGCTTAGATCTTTATAATAGACACAATTGAAACAAAAACGATTTGATTCACTCGAATCGATTCATGAACTTTATAGCCACGGTTTGCAAACTTGCATTCCTTAGTTTATATAAGTTTAAGTTCAAGAATAATCGTTTTTAGAAAATAACCAACTTAAATACGTGGACTTAAGTACCTAGAATAAGTTTGTGAATAGTTCACAACTCCAACAGATTTTCTCGGGAAGAGAACCTCTGACAGTACGCGGACTGGGTTCGCGGACTCTGTTCCGGTTTTCCTGATCAACAAAGTACGCATACTTTGGTTCAAGGAATAAGGACTTATACATGTATGAGTTACCACACAATACTTATGTCCAACAATGGTTATATAATCTAAACTCTCATTTCAATCATTGAAACATTCTTAGAGGACGTTATATAGTTGTTGTTCACAAACTATTTTTCGTCAAAGCCATTTTCAAGTGATTGAAACTTAACATGACTTTCGTCACTAGTAAAGATGAACTTGGCCAAAGCGAAAGCTTACCAACACATACTTCGAGAAATAAATAAGCGAGATAAACTCGGCTCGAAATACCAAATGTGTATAATCAAAGTCTATATATCAAAACGACTTTTGTCTCAAGATAGGAGATAGAGTAGATAGACTTTTGAGTGATCGATAAGTTCAAGTCTCCACATACCTTTTAGTCGATGAAGTTCCACCAATTCCTTGAGTAGTCTTCGTCTTTGTATGATGATCTCCATGGAGTCTTGAGCTCAACTACACTTTATATGGAGTCCGAGACTTAGCTAATAGTAGACTAGAAATCAAGACTTATGGTTTTGATCACTAACATTTATAAACATGCTTGAGATAGCAACGCATGCGAGTTCGACCGAGAAGTGCTCTAACAATCTCCCCCTTTTTTAATTTTAGTGACAAAACTATCAATACATATGGAATACAAAAATAGATAAACAAACTTTTGTAGCTTCTCTTCCACATGCCTGATCTTCTTGGTTCTTCAACATTACTCGAAATCTTCGTCACTTCCAAGTACTCCAATGATCCCAAAGGTTGTAAGTTTGGTATCACCATTGTTGAAAATCCATAGTCATAACAATGAGAAAACAAGAATTCTCAATCATTGTTATACAATGTCATAGTATTATTATACATCATCAAAGTTCAATTCTATCAAAACTTCGACAATAATACTATGGTGATATGTATCACTCCCCCTTAGTCAATATTACATCTCACATGGAAACCATTCCCCCTTACATAATGATCCGAAAACCATATGTATTTGTAGTGTGAACTACACATTAATTCTCCTCCTTTTTGTCAATAAAATTGGCAAAGGTACGAAAACTAGTGGGATCCTAATGAAATTTCCATAGAGACATTTCATGACCAAAAGTAAGCACATATCAACTTTTTAGATGCCATCATATAGCCGAAGCTAAATGCATTCATCAAGGAGTTTATTAAGATACAAGATAACCCCTAAAATATTCCACAACCGCACTCCCCACAAAGATTTGGCAATTAAGCACAAGTTCAATTAAGAACTCTCCCCCATAAAATGTCATTCCCGAAAGAACAACAAGAGCGACCTTAGTTTCACAAAAAGAAAGGATTTATTTGGACAAAACAAATCACATACGAATATGAATTTGAATGCAAAAATACTCAATTAAATTAACCACAAGAAAACCCATGATTAATTTAATAGGAAATGCTCAACATAAGAGAACTTACGGAGCCGCACATTATATACATACAATATGGATTAGGGAAGATCAATACTGCGGAATAGACAAGGATTCATTTTATTTCCCATCATTATTTGCACAATGACATACAATAGACATAATCCTCGTAAACAAAAGTTCATCCTATCTTCCATCAATATTGGCAGAATGACATAATAGGCTTAAAACATTTGTAATGTCTAAATCTCATTCATTCTTTTATCAATACATGCATATCGAAATATGAAAGACTTAACTTTTGACAAAGTATGGGACAATCATAGTTCACGGACGGAAACACACATATCCCATAACAAGTTTGCAATACATAAAACTATAAAGATTAATACTGCAAAAAATCATCTTCCAAACAACTTTTTAGAATTTAATCAAATAGTCTAAAAACAATAAAGATGAAAATGTTGGACATAGCTATGTGTAATCACAATAGTGGCTATTCCAAACTCTAGTTATTCTTCCTAAAAACACAAGAATAAAATTCTCATAAGAAGATTTACTAGACATTAAGACCTTTGAAGAATTCTTTATCGCCCCCGAACTCCTTGTCATCAACAGTCATTCGGACATAATGTTCATGAATATAGGAGTTAATATCAATAAACCTTCTTAAATGATGTCGAACCAGGGAATTCTGAATCTCAAGAGTATTGACTACAACAACCTTTATCTGTTGAATCTCTTTTCATGTCTCCTTCAATACTTCAAGAACATCAGAAAACTTCTGAGAATTTGAAGGAAAAGCCCTTGGCTTCCTCACATTCCTTATTTTTATTTTCAAAGTTGGAGGCAACAGAGATTTCTCTTTTTCCTTCATGATTGATGACTTGACAATGATATTACATCTTTTCCATCGGAAGACATAATACTTGGAGTATCCATAAGCGTATGGGTTTGTGAGAGGAAATCACAATATAAACTCAACAGGCAGTCTTAAGATGAAAAGAGATTCAGAGAAGGAAAAAGGAATGTAGGGTTATGGAACCTTTTAACCATATAGGTTCATGCACGCTCGATTCACGACCCTAAAGAGAGTGGAACAATCGAGAATAACCCTCTTTTGATAAACAGGGAAGTTCCTTCCAATATCACTTAGATATGAAATAATTCCAAATCATGCGGCAAATCTAAGAAAAGTAAAACAAAAAGTTTACTTTTTCTTTTTAAGCCTGAGGTGTGCAAGTTCTTGTCTCTTTTTAATCAGGCATACGAGACAAGATGCACAAAGACAACACAATTAAGTTGTGCTGTGGTGAACAACAATTTTTTCCACCATGGACCTTTTGAAGGTAATTCATATATCCATGTATATCAAAGTGTTTCGACCATACTCTTTTCTCTAGTGGTCTTGAACTATCTTTGGAAACCAACTTCTTTGAAGAGGATAAAGTCTTACATACATCAGCGGTTTTTTGAACAAGTTTTAGCATGTTTGCTAGGCGATTTGCTCTTCGTTGAAGTCTCTTGACATGTCTCATCTTGTGTTTATACTTGAAACACTTTGAAAGTTCATGACCCTTGAGTGAACAATAAGAACATGTCAATGGATATGCTGATTCGGACTCCCCAGATGTGCAAGCTGCTAGGCATAGAGTGGAACCTGAAAAATCGGACAGAGAGTTTCCAACAAAAAGGTTAATTTCTTCTTCCAGATTGGTTGAGTTTCTTTATGGAAGAATATCAAGATTGATGTGTGTGAAAAAAACGGGGGTCTAACAACCACACCCAATATTTCGCTTAGCAATCTGTATGGACAAACTCCAATATACTTTCTAGAGAATCAACTAGACAGTCAGACTCAATCTAGATAAAAAGTATATCAAAGAGTTTTTATCTCTATCTCTCGATTTAAATCTTACTCAAGAAAACTGCGAGTCTCAATTTAAATACAAGAGAGATAAACTTGTATGGTACCAAAGACCAATATCCAAGTGTCAATCAATTTAAATCAACAACCAAAAGGACGGATATTCTAATTGATTGAACAACGCACAACCTATATTTTTTCAATTATATAAACAAATATAATGTGGAAAAGAAATAACACAGACACCAGAAATTTTGTTAACGAGGAAACCGCAAATGCAGAAAAACCCCGGGACCTAGTCCAGATTGAACACACACTGTATTAAGCCACTACAGGCACTAGCCTACTCCAAACTAACTTCGGTCTGGACTGTAGTTGAACCCCAACCAATCTCACACTGATCCAAGGTACAGTTATGCTCCTACGTCTCTGATCCCAGCAGGATACTACGTACTTGATTCCCTTAGATGATCTCACCACAACTAAGAGTTTCTACTACCCAAAGTCGAATACTTTAATAAACAAATCTGTATCACACAGAAAAGTCTACGATAATAGATAAATCAGTCTCCCACGAATATACCTATGAGTTTTGTTTCTTTTTTTGATAAATCAAGGTGAACATGAACAAATTGATAAACCGGTTTTATATTCTCGAAGAACAGCCTAATATTATCAATCACCTCACAATAGTCTTAATCGACGCAACGAAAAAATATATTGTGGAATCACAAACGATGAGACGAAGATGTTTGTGATTACTTTTTATCTTGCCTATCGGAGATAGAAATCTCAAGCCAATTATTACAACTGTACTCGTACGATAGAAACAGCAAGATCATATCACACAACTACAAGAAAAGTAGTATCGGTCTGGCTTCACAATCCCAATGAAGTCTTTAAGTCGTTAACATGGTTTAGAAGAAGAAACCAAAGGTTAAAGGAGAATCGACTCTAGCTTAGCACAATTAGTATCATACAGAATGTGTGGGGATTAGTTTTCCCAGTTGCTAGAGTTCTCCCTTATATAGTCTTTCAAATCAGGGTTTGCAATCAATGTTATCTTAGTAACAAAGCATTCAATATTCACCGTTAAATGAATACCTGATTAGATTCAAGCTAATATTTATCAACCGTTAGATCGAAAACATAGCTTGTTATACACAAATGAAATGCACGTTCCTGGGCTTGTGTAACCGTACCCAAACTTGTACATTAGTTGGTTCAAAAATAGTTAACCAAATGGTTAGCCATATGATCACTTTCATATCAACCATATTCTTCTTCACCATAACTCGTTCAAATGACTCAAATGAACTAGTTAGAGAGTTGTTCAATTGCAAGGAAATCTCATGTACTACACAAGACACAATTGAAGCAAAAACGATTTGATTCACATGAATCGGTTCATGAACTCTATAGCCACGGTTTGCAATTGCATTCCTTAGTTTATAAAGATAAGTTCACTAAACATCGTTTTTAGACATAACCTACTCAAGTTCGCGGACTGGGTTCGCGGACTTAAGTTCCCGGATGGAGTTTACAAAATCCACCAGAAATTCCCGGGTTTGATAACTTCCCCAGTTCGCGGACTGGGTTCGCGACCGAGTTCACGGACTTAGCTCACGCACTTCTCCGGTTCACTTGATCAACAAAGTTCACAAACTTCGGTTCAAGCAATAAGGACTTATACATATATGTGTTTCCACAACAACGCTTATATCCTCCAAATGGTTATATAGTCTAAACTCTCATTTCAGTCATTGAAACATTCTCAGAGGACGTTATATAGTTGTTATTCACAAACCATTTTTTGTCAGAGCAATTTTCAAAGTGATTGAAGCATAACATGACTTTCGTCTAGGTAAAGATGAACTTGGCTAAAGCGAAAGCTTTACCAACACATATTTCGAGAAATAGATAGGCGAGGTAAACTCGGCTCGAAATACCAAATGTGTATAGTCTAAGTCTATATAGAAAAACGACTTTTGTGTCAAGATAGGAGATAAATAGACTTTTGAGTGATAGATAAATTCAAGTCTCCACATACCTTGTAGTCGATGAAGATCCACCAGTTCCTTGAGTAGTCATTCGTCTTGTATGATGATTGCCATGGAGTTCTTGAGCTCAACTACACTTTCTATCCTAGTCCGAGACCTTAACTATAGTAGACTAGAAATCAAGACTTATAGTTTTGATCACTAACATCGACAAACATGCTTGAGATAGCAACGCATGCGAGTTCGACCGAGCAATGCTCTAACAGTATGTATTGCTACAGCTATCAAAATCGATATCTTCACAAAGAAGTGCAACACTTGATTTTTCGTCTTCATTGGAATCATATTGATCAAATGATCGAATTTTATATAGTGGTAAGAAGGTTTTCGTTCACTCAGACTTGTTGAGAATTTGTTTTAAGATTTTAATAGAAAATAAGGAAAATATATACAAATATGGTGACAAGATGAAGAGAGGCTGGGACTCAGGATTCCACTGTCTTGCATGTTCATGGGGTTCAAAAATTAATTGTAGACATTTATAGCTCAAAACAAAGGAAATATCAACTCTATTATTTTTCAAAGTAGATTTCATAAAATATTACACGTAGATCATAAGCATGGCGCATCAAAATTACCTGGAACTAAGCGTGCTCCATCAAACAAAGTCATGAGTAGTTAATAGAAATCATAATTCATTAAAAATCAATGGAAATAGTAAATAAACAATTAATTAAGTTACCCCAATGATGAAATCCAGCTTCCTCCGTTGTCCCAATGTTGGGTTTAACTCTTCATGGTGAAAACACACTCAAAGGAATTTTTCATTACTCAAAAAGTGTTCACAAGATGAAAATATATGAAAAACAGATATTTGCAACGCTTATAATTGTTACAAAATAACAGTTGCAATGAACGATAAAAGATAATTGTCGCTGACACTGTAGCATAAACGACAGTTTTGTAGGGTCTAATGTTCTTCACGCACCAGCAGAAAACTATTTTCCTGCCACTTGATTTTTCACTCTGTTCTCGATCTAAACTTCTACCAAACTCTCCATCACCCTCCTATGAACACATGCACCCTTTATATACTCGAAAGCGATCAAATATTCCCTCATAACTGCTCCGAATCTTCTCTTTTATTTCTTTGCACAATACGGGAATAATTTCCCTTTTTAATCTCTGCACGTGTGTTCTGAGCTGGATTTCCTTGTTTATCTTGGCTTTATTGGTCCAATCTTGTTGAATAAAGAAGAAAATATTCTCCCATGCGATACGTATCATCCAAATATCCTGTGATAATCTCTCATGCACGAACTGCCCTGATTTCGTCTGTCGGATTTGCTAGCCAAATTCAATCGAAACAAGCAATCATACCACGCCTGCTACGCTTAATCAAGTTATCCCAAAGAATATCAGCCATTGAATCTCTCTAAAATAGCTCAAAAATCGGAACCCTGATCATGTTCTTCCGCTGTAATTATTTCCCGCCAAAACCGTAATTTGAATTGGAGAAGATGGGTGCCCCTTAACCTTATGTGGAGTGTAAATAGCATGTTTCCAACTGAGGTGTCCCTTATAAATTGAGGTGCCCCTTATCCAAAATTGAGAGTCCGAATAACATGCGCCCTCCGGGTGCCAAAATCAACTTTTCGAGCCGAATTTTCTAAAAATGTTTATTTCCCAAAAATGCCTACAAACACATAAAATACCAAAATTAGTACAAAATCGAGTACCAACAATACAGAACATTGAGGACAAATTAGACACAAAAATGTGTCTATCAAATACCCCCAAACTTATTATTTGCTAGTCCTCAAGCAAAACTAATAAAAATTAAAGCCTAAGTCACTAGGTGGCCCTAGTGACCCAGATATAGTCTCGGGAGGGTTTACCAGAGGTGTACCCACAAAACCAAGACTTCTAATTGGTCACAAGTATCCAAAGATCTATGAGGACATACAAACTATCAACCTATCTCCAAGTAACTAGAATGCCAGAGAAATTAAAGGTGTCAGCTCTAAAGCTCAACAAAGAATAGGGGAGTCACATCCGCAACATTGTTATATAAAGAGATATCCGCTACACAACTAGATAAACATTGTAAGATGCGTCCGCTTTACAGCTGGATAATATTATGAGAGAGATAAAAATGAGAGGGACATCTGCTACACAGCTGGACTAATTACGTGTGATGAGTTGACCAGTGATAGAAAGATCTTGTGCTAGATGGAAAGCGGACTAACAAAGCAACCAATATGCATCTCTCTTCGACTCTCTCATAGTGCTCAGTAGAAACAACGTCTTCTTCGGCTTCAACTGTTGATGATAAACTATCGAACCTCATATAACCCTGACAATTAATTCTTCTCTTCGATTTCTTACTTGAAACTTCCTTATAGATTTCTACTTCCCTATGGCCTTATTAAACAAAATTTAAATGTACTTTTTTTTTTTTGAAACAAATACAACAATTTACATGGCCATTAGAGAAGGACTTTAGAACTTGGATCTTCACAACTTGTAATGTCTTGGCATCATGAACTTCAACAACGTATATCGTTTGATTTTCTTTGCTCTTGTAACTCAATCTTCAACTTTGATTTTTTGAATTATTCTTTTCTATTGTTGCTTCTAAACCTTAAACGTCTTCAACTTTCTTCATAGAATTTTACGTCGCTCTGCTTGTTGATGATGATAAGTTTCTACTAAGAGAGAGTAGTAATCCAGTAACTAAGTCTACATTGTGGGGTTGCTTTGTTTTTCTGGCATTTCCTTCTGACCTACTTGCCTTTCCATCATGGATGGTTAGGTCCATCACGGTTACCCTCTAAAAGGAACAAGTTCTCTCCTGAATGTCAAATATCTCAATGTCTTTTTCTCTAATGTATCATAAGAATGTTATCCCTAGCAATTCCAATTTCCATCTTTTCGGTGAGAAACTGTATGTAAACTTAGCTAACCGGATACTATGTGACGCTAGAAGTTTCGAAAATGCAACTAAAAAGTTCTTCCCCACCCCCAAACTTAAATCTAACATTGTCCTCAATGTTCTAAAGATAAAATTAAAAACATGAACAAGGATAAATTGTTACCACTCGAAGCAAAAGAGTTAAGGAAAGATATTACCGTGTTGCATGAGATTGGGTTACCTCCCAAGAAGTGCTAAGTTTAAAGTCTTCATCCA
This sequence comes from Papaver somniferum, assembly GCF_003573695.1. Lineage (NCBI taxonomy): Eukaryota > Viridiplantae > Streptophyta > Magnoliopsida > Ranunculales > Papaveraceae > Papaver > Papaver somniferum. The sequence goes on from NC_039365.1 coordinate 30,326,837, forward strand.
GACATCGGAAGGAATTAATCACCTCATATAATCATAAAGCAGTAGCCGGAATAACTGTGGGTCATCTGGATCAAAAAGTGATAACCACAAGAAGAGGAAACTACAACAATCCAAGAAGACATCGAACATACCCTTGTTTAAGACAACTACATCTAGTCGTGGTTCAGGTTCAGGCTCTATAAAAGGGTCTAAATAAAAAGATTTCATCGGTCGGATTTCCTCAAAGGTATTCTGAAGATCAGGCTGAAGAGTCTGGAAATACTCAAATAAGAACTTAGAAGAGTATAACAAAATCCTGAATAATTGGGGATCCTCTAAGTCAATCATATTTGACTCACACAGCTGACCACAATGAAAGAGGTGGTCTTCCTTAATAAAATGTGTCGACCTTATTTTCCTAAAGTAATTAGGTTTAGTCTCAAAACTTAATAACCGACACATCTGAAAATCATATATTCCCACAATTGGAAGAAAAGTTTTTGGTGGGAAAACAAAGTTAATCTTGGTATCATAGCCTGGGTTAACCACATCAACCATAGGATGGGTTTCTAACAACTGAGTTCTCTTATGGACACAACTAGGTTCAGGAAAAAGTGTATGAAGATAATCTTGTAAGATGGTTGAGGCACAAATGTCAAGTCCTACACGAGGGAACTTTCTAAGAGTTAAAGGTAAGGCACCAGGAAAGTGATAATCACCCTCAAACTTAGAGTTTTCAGAGTCTCTAGGTAGACTAGTCACAATTTCCCTAATTTCTAAATCATTAGATTCCTGAAAATGGTCAATTGATTCTTCTAAGTTGTAATCAGGTGCATCCTCACTCATTTTTACGAGTTCACTTTCTTTGTCTAAGATTGTTGTTTCTAAATCGCTAGACTCAAAATAAACTCGTTCCTCTAAACCATCATTGGCTTTGTAATCAAAAGGAAGTACAACTTCGTCTAAAACGGTATTATCTCTAGTCAAATCCCCGTCCTTTTGAATAGGTGGATAATAATTAAAATTATCGAGATTTGAACCAGAAATATCATTATCAAGCTCAATTGGAGTAACAAATTCCTGATCACTATGCCTAAATATTTCAGATTCTTCATCAGCATTATCCTCATCATAATCATAATAACATGAAAATGGTTGAACCTCATCTAAAGTATTGCTTCCAATTATATCCTTGTCATCTTGATTATGTAAATAAATAATTTCCTCATTTTCAAGGTTGATTTTTGAATCAATGTATTGGCAATTCAGTGTAATTCGAGCAATTCTTTCTTCCATTTCTAACTCAAGCCTACGTGTTGACTCAGCAAACTCACGTGTCGACTCAGTTAACTTACATGTTGACTCAGCTAACTTCTTGAGGTAATCTTCTAAAGAAGGTTCACTCATTGTTACATTTCTTTCGTCTATAACTAAGTCATTTGTCTCCGCTGACTTATGTGTCGACTCATGTAACTTACACGTTAACTCAAGTATCTTACGCGCCTCATCTAGAGAAGAGGAATTATATGCATACGAAATCATCCAGCAAATCCGCTGACAGGGGATTCACGGGTGTTTGGAATTCTTACCTCCCGTTCCAGACGGGGGATGAACCGTTAAATTCGACTCGGGCCACGACTCCTATGTCATATACGAACCCGAGGGGCCGAGGCGATATTGTAATCGCCGTCCTTCTCTGCAAACAGTTTATTTAAAACTACCATTCCGTAGGGTTTTAAAAATAAAGTCCAATGTTCAATGTCCAAAAGAAAAGAAAAAAAAATGTCCAAAAATAAAATATTACAAAAATAAAAACCTTAATTACAGTTTCTAAAAAAATAAAAATAAAATTATTTACAAAATATTCTTCTTCACTCCTTTTGGATTTCTCTTTTCTTTCCTTTTTGGGGTTTTCCTTTCTTTTCAGCACTTTCTCTTTTTCCTTTAGCTTAGCTCCAAATCTGAAAGAAAACAAAATACCAAAACGCGTAAAAAAGAATAAATAAAATAAAACCTAAAAATAAATCTATAAACAAATCCGCGTTGGCGGCGCCAAAAATTGATCGAATTTTATATAATGGTAAGAAGGTTGTCGTTCACTCAGACTTGTTGAGAATTTGTTTTAAGATTTTAAAAGAAAATAAGGAAAATATATACGAATATGGTGACAGGATGAAGAGAGACTGAGACTCAGGATTCCACTGTCTTTCATGTTCATGGGGTTCAAAAATTAATTGTAGACATTTATAGCTCAAAACAAAGGAAATATCAACTCTATTATTTGCCAAAGTAGATTTCATAAAATATTACACATAGATCATAACCATGGCGCATCAAAATTACCTAGAACTAATCATGCTCCATCAAACAAAGTCACGAGTAGTTAATAGAAATCATAATTCATTAAAAATCAATGCAAATAGTTAATAAACAATTAATTAAGTTACCCCAATGATGAAATCCAGCTTCCTCCGTTGTCCCAATGTTGGGTTTAACTCTTCACGGTGAAAACACACTCAAAGGAATTTTTCATTACTCAAAAGGTGTTCACAAGATGAAAATATATGAAAAACAGAGATTTGTAACGCTTATAATTGTTACAAAATAACAGTTGCAATGAATGATAAAAGATAACTGCCGCTGACACTGTAGCATAAACGACAGTTTTGTAGGGTCTAATGTTCTTCACGCACCAGCAGAAAACTATTTTCCTGCCACTTGATTTTTCACTCTGTTCTCGATCTAAACTTCTCTCAATCTCTCCATCACCCTCCTATGAACACAGGCACCCTTTATATACTTGAAAGCGATCAAATATTCCCTCATAACTGCTCCGAATCTTCTCTTTTATTTCTTTGCACAATACGGGAATAATTTCCCTTTTTAATCTCTGCACGTGTGTTCTGAGCTGGATTTCCTTGTTTATCTTGGCTTGATTGGTCGAATCTTGTTGAATAAAGAAGAAAATATTCTCCCATGCGATACGTATCATCCAAATATCCCGTGATAATCTCTCATGCACGAACTGCCCTGACTTCGTCTGTTGGATTTTCTAGCCAAATCCAATCGACACAACCAATCATACCACGCCTGCTACGCTTAATCAAGTTATCCCAAAGAATCTCAGCCGTTGAATCTCTCTAAAATAACTCCAAAATCGTAATTTGAATTGGAGAAGATGGGTGCCCCTTAACCGTCTGTGGAGTGTAAATAACATGTTTCCAACTGAGGTGTCCCTTATAAATTTAGGTTCCCCTTATCCAAAACTGAGAGTCCGAATAACATGCGCCCTCCGGGTGCAAAATCAACTTTTCGAGCCGAATTTTCCAAAAATGTTTATTTCCCAAAAATGCCTACAAACATAAAATACCAAAATTAGTACAAATCGAGTACCAACAATACAGAACATTGAGGACAAATTAGACACAAAAATGTGTCTATCATCAAACATTTCATCAAGAGTTGCAGCAAGACCTTTGTTTCCAGTGTATTTTCTACGATTTGGACACTCATTCGCAAAATGTCCAAAACTTTTACACTTAAAGCACTGTGGCATATCCTCGTCATCAGCCTCGTCAGTATCCCTGTTTATAGGAAGAACGCGATTGTGGGGTTTAACTGACGACCTAGGTTTGTCTCTTGAAAACCGTTTACTTCTCTTTAATAGAAGATCCAGAAACTGTCTTGTGATCATAGAGACTGATTTGTCAAGATCTTTGATGAATTAGTCTCAGAAAGATCATCCTCAGAGACATAAACACTTTTACTTTTGTCAAGTAATTTAGTGTTCTTTTGTGCTTTGAAGGCAACATCCTTTCCGATTTTGGATGTGTGCTCATGATCAAAGATCTTTAGCTTTCCAACCAACGTATTTCTGGAAAGAGCATCAAGGTTATTTCCTTCAACGATGGCATGCTTCTTAGAATCGTATTTAGATGGCAGCGATCTGAGAATTTTCATCACAATGTCCTTTTCAGGAATAGTCTTACCCAATACCAAAGATGCATTAACAATTTCAGACACTTTTTGATTAAACTCATCAAATGAATCTTCATCTGCCATACGAAGGTTTTCCCAATCGGAGTTAAGGTTTTGAAGCCTAGCATCCTTTTCACTGGTATTACCTTCGAATACGGTTTCTAAGATATCCCAAGCATCTTTAGACCTAGTGCACGTAGTCACATGGTGCTGAAGATCTGGTGTAATGGCATGTATGATAGCATTTAAGCCATCAGAATTTTTCTTTGAAGCAAGGATTTCTTCTGAACTATATCTACCAATATCCTTAGGTATAGATACATCTCATTCTGTATTAACCGGAGGATCATAGCCATTAACAACACGTACCCATGTTTGAAAATCACGAGCTTGAAGAAAAGCATGCATAGCAATTTTCCACCATAGGTAGTTTGAGCCATCGAAGACTGGTGGTACGTTTATGGAGATAGAATTCATGTCCATTGAGTCAGATCGCTACAAACACAGACTTGTAAGGTCTTTAAACATGTTTGCCTGATCTGATACCAATTGAAAAAGCGGGGGTCTAACAACCATACCCAATATTTCGATTAGCAATCTGTATGGACTAACTCCAATATACTTTTAAGAGAATCAACCAGACAGTCAGACTCAATCTTAATGAAAGTATATCAAAGAGTTATATCTATCTTTCTCGATTCAATACTTACTCAAGCAAATAGAAATCTACGAGTCTAATTGACTACAAGAGAAATCACTTGAACGGTACCAAAGACCAATGTTCAAGTATCAATCAATTTCAGTCAACAACTAAAGGTTGGATTTCCCAATTGATTGATTCAAACGCACAACCTGTGACATTTCAATTATATAACAAAATATAATAGGGAAAAGAAATAACACAGACACCAGAAGTTTTGTTAACGAGGAAACCGCAAATGCAAAAAAAACCCGGGACCCAGTCCAGATTGAACACACACTGTATTAAGTTGCTACAGACACTAGCCTACTACAAACTAACTTCGGTCTGGACTGTAGTTGAACCCCAATCAGTCTCACATTGATCCAAAGTACAGTTGCGCTCCTACGTCTCTGATTCCAGCAGGGTACTACACACTTGATTCCCTTAGCTGATCTCACCTACAACTAAGAGTTGCTACGACCCAAAGTCAAAGACTTTAATAAACAAATCTGTATCACACAGAAAAGTCTACGGTTATAGATAAATCTGTATCCCACAGAAATACCTACGAGTTTTTGTCCCGTCTTTTGATATATCAAGGTGAACAGGAACCAATTGATAAACCAGACTTATATTCCTAAAGAACAGCTTAGTATTATCAATCACCTTACAATAATCTACATCGTATGATGGAGAAACTAGATAGTGTGGAATCACAAACGATGAGACGAAGATGTTTGTGACTACTTCTATATATTTCCTATTGGAGAAATCAATCTCAAGTAAATCCTTACGATTGTACTTAGTACGATAGAAACAGCAAGATCAGATCACACAACTACGAGAAAGTAGTATCGGCCTGGCTTCACAATCCCAATGAAGTCTTCAAGTTGTTAACCTACAACGTCTTGGTAGAAACCTAAGGTTAAATGAGAATTGACTCTAGATAATACAACTAGTATCACACAGGAGGTGTATGCATTAGGTTTCCCAGTTGCTAGAGTTCTCCCTTATATAGTCTTTCAAATCAGGGTTTGCAATCAATGTTAGCTTAGTAACAAAGCATTCAATATTCACCGTTAGAAGAAAACCTTATTAGATTCAAGCTAATATCTTTCAACCGTTAGATCGAAACTTAGCTTGTTACACACAAATGAAATGCACGCTTCTAGGTTTGTGCGACTGTACCCAAACTTGTACATTTAGTTGGTTCAACAATAGTTAACCAAATGGTTAGCCATATAAGCACTTTCATATCAACCATATTCTTCTTTACCACAACTAGTTCAAATGACTCAAATGAACTAGTTAGAGAGTTGTTCAATTGCTTAGATCTTTATAATAGACACAATTGAAACAAAAACGATTTGATTCACTCGAATCGATTCATGAACTTTATAGCCACGGTTTGTAAACTTGCATTCCTTAGTTTATATAAGTTTAAGTTCACGAATAATCGTTTTTAGAAAATAACCAACTTAAGTACGCGGACTTAAGTACCCGGAATAAGTTTGTAAATAGTTCACAAACTCCAACAGAATTTCTTGGGAAGAGAACCTTCGACAGTACACGGACTGGGTTCGCGGACTATGTTCCGGTTTTCCTGATCAACAAAGTACGCATACTTTGGTTCAAGGAATATGGACTTATACATGTATGGGTTACCACACAATGCTTATGTCCAACAATGGTTATATAATATAAACTCCCATTTCAATCATTGAAACATTCTTAGAGGACGTTATATAGTTGTTATTCACAAACCATTTTTCGTCAAAGCCATTTTCAAGTGACTGAAACTTAACATGACTTCCGTCACTAGTAAAGATGAACTTCGCCAAAGAGAAAGCTTACCAACACATATTTCGAGAAATAGATAAGTGAGATAGACTCGGCTCGAAATAGCAAATGTGTATAATCAAAGTCTATATAGCAAAACGACTTTTGTCTCAAGATAGGAGATAGAGTAGATAGACTTTTGAGTGATAGATAAGTTCAAGTCTCCACATACCTTTTAGTCGATGAAGTTCCACCGGTTCCTTGAGTAGTTCTTCGTCTTTGTATGATGATCGTCATGGAGTCTTGAGCTCAACTACACTTTCTATCCTATGCCGGGACTTAGCTAATAGTAGACTAGAAATCAAGACTTATAGTTTTAATCACCAAGGAATTCATTTTCTCGCATAATTAATTTGATATTCCCAATAGCCATAGACAATATGCACTATTAATTGGGAAATTTCCAAATGATCAACTTGAAAGAAGAATAGTTTGTGAACAATAAATTGTTTTAACTGAGATCGCTAAGAATCTACGAATATCCATTGCTTGTATCATAATATTTCGAGAGTTTAGCCAAAGCCAAGCTTAAATTTGAAATTTCTTCTTTACAATATTTAATCTTCTAAAATCACGACGTAGTCTCATAAAATAGAATGGTAAATGCCATGAGTAAATCAATATTCATATACCTTTTTGTTGATATGTTCTCGTAAGTGTCTTTATTTGTTCTTCGGTCTTCAATCTTCAGGGTTATTCAGTGACATCTGATACTCAACTACCACAATCTATCCCTAGTCCAAGACTTGACTTTAATAGACTAGAAATCAATATATACTTTTTTGTAAATCTAACATTGACAACAAGCTTGAGATAACAAAACTTATGAGTTCGACCAAGCGACACTCTAACATTAAGTTATCATTAATTTCATATCAGAAGAGAATATCTGTAACCTTGTAGAAAACACGAAATGTCCAACCGTTGTTGCATGATATATATATACTTTGAAGCGTTAATTTGTTCCCAGAATCCTTCAATTGTTATCCGAAAATTATTGAAAAGTTGGTTTTTATAAAAATGATGTAATGAATGGACTATTCATATAATGCGTTTTAGTTATGAATGAAACTGTTATGCTGATTATAAACTTAAATTATTACTTTGCAAAATATGATTACAAAGTTTTGTGGAAATTTAAAAAGTACATTTAAAAAAACTAGGCATTGCCACTCGTTAAACGTAATAGAAGGCCAAGATTGAATGTGAAAAAAGAGTTCAAACATACAAGAAATCGAGGACGAGAATTGGGTTTTTATTGAAAACCTGACATATACATATACTCGGTATTTATTTTGTGTTTGATAGAAGTTAATTCCATGGAACTAGCGATCTTTCCATGGAAATGACTTATTTTCCGTTGTTTGATCAAAAATATGTTTCCATGGAATTGTAAAAAAAGCATGGTCTAAAGTATGTTTTATACCTAATTTCATGTAACGTTTTTCCTTGTCTTCCCCAGAAAACTGATTCCATGGAATCACTTTCGATGTAATTGTTTCTCTTCCCTATTATCAAACACAGTATTAGACTCTTAGCTATGCTACGATGTGTTAGAAATCTCTAACATTTTGTGGCGAGGGCTCAACTTTTCACTACAATCTAGAAATATTATTTCCGATACCGGTTGCTCTTGGCTACAAACTTGCTATAGCCAACAAAAACATTCTTCCACGGCGCTTCCTCTAGGTGAGATGGACGATGATGTTCACACTTTTTATACAAGTTGGTGAACAAAACATAATCCATGTTCTTGGAAAACTGTGTTATCCACATGGGCTGACAGTCTTCTACCAGTCCACGTCACATATTCTCTTTGACTTCCTGTCTTTCTTTCTGGTCATCATTTATAAAGCTTCACATCCTAACCTAACTAACACTGTTGTACTCCTACAACTTAAGGAGAACAGTCAACCCACTACTAAAAAAACAAAAAGACAGCAGTTCCAAACTGTGGGTCCCACATGGTTTAACTGACACGTGTCTAAATACAAGAAACCCCTCTCTAAATGTGCGGAGGAAATGGGAATCCAGGTTATTTTGAAATTCAAAATCTCTTGCAAATGACTCTTGAGAGTCATGTCCCAAATGTATACGTTGGATAATTCTGGACAATTTTCACCTTGTAGCTGATCAACAAATCTATTGGCAAATTTGTTGATATGGTAGAAATTAGAAACAATTCCTCAGATCAATTTCAATTTTTGGCGATCCACTTTCAAAATAATTTCTAAAATAAATTTTAATTTATCATGAAACAAATTTTTTCGTTCCAACTTCCGAAATTGTCTTCTACTTCTGAGAAAATAGAAATACTTCTCGAATCCAAACGTACCGGAACACTTCGACAGTAGTAGTGTGTAGCACTAGAGTAAGCTAAATGCAAGGAAGGCACACTGCACCACAGTCAGTCAGATATTTTGAGTTCGGACTATGGATAACTACAGGGGCACGGATTAGTAATTACATCAATGATAGTGTCGATTTCCACGAGTTTTCAACTCCAGAAAAAGACAAAGAGTAGGTCAGTGGTAGAAAAAAAAGGCGGGGGCTCATTTCCTAACTTTGCAGCTTTCAAACCAAAAATTTTCAATAAATGTATACTTAAAAGCAATTTACAATTAATTTTATATTTCCAAAAAATATTAATTACTTTATAAAATCTTGTAATAATTAATGATGATATATCTTTTAATTAATTAAATAATATCCCAACGGACTTCAAATGATTTTATTAACCAAAAAAAATGTCCCCTTCAAAAAACGTATATTTCGGGTACTGTATTTAATAATAAAATCCTTTTTGTTAATATTTTCAATAAATATTTAATTATTACTTTAAATTTCATTTTATACAAAAAAATAAAAAATTTCCTCTTTTTTCTCAAATTTTGTTTTTAGAAGAACTTCAAATACCAGACCAGATAGAACAAACCAAAAACTAGCAAAAATTCATTTTCCTTTTAGGGTTTTTGCAATTTCTTTGAATTTTTTCTGTTTAATTTTGAAAAAGAAAATAAATTAAAATTAATGGTTAATGAAAGATGTTTTTATCTTGTTTAGCAGAGTAATAGTAATGGAGAAGTTTTGATTTTTCAGTGAAAAATCTAGTCAGTTAAGTTCAAAGTTAGTTCTTAAGTTTAAGGTTGAACTAGTTTAGTACTAGATTTGGTTGACAGTTGTTTGTGTTTCAGTGAGTTCTTGTCTTTTTGAGTTCAAAAAGCTTTCATTTTACTTTTTGAAAATTTTGGTCTAAAGAAAAAAGTTTGATTTTTTGTGTTTTTTTGAGGGTTTGGAGACATCTTGAGTGAGTAATTGAAACTGGGTTGGGAAAAAGTTTAGATTTTTTCTAGGGTTTTGAAGAGAATCTATGTATGGAAGGAAGGGATGGTACAAGTTCTGGTGGAGGAGTTACAGTGATGGGTGTAGATGCTGCATCAAACTTTCATGTAGCACCTAGAAATGAAAACCCTAACAGTAATAACAATAATAATAATCAAGTTGTTGTCACTGGTGGATTAACTTCAGTGAGTAGTACTGTAGGTTCTTCTTCACCAGGAGGAACATCTGGCAAGAAAAAAAGAGGTAGACCTAGAAAATATGGACCAGATGGAGCTGTTTCTTTGGCGTTATCTCCGATTCCAATATCCGCTTCAGCACCTTTGCCTTCACCTACTACAACAACAGCCGGCAGTGGTGGTGGTGGCGATTTCTCGGCGAAGCGGGGTAGAGGGCGGCCAGCTGGTTCTATGAACAAGCCACACCAACCTAAGCCTAGTCCTAAAAACGAGATGGAGAATTTAGGTAATGAGTCTTTTTTAAAGTTATAGTAAAAATTTTGTATTGGTTTTAAGTGGTATTAATATTGTGGTTGGGAGATTGTTATGTTAGAAATTTGATTTAGAGTCTAGAGAACTGTTTTATGTGATATGATTGTGTTCAAATTATGTTGACAAGTTTGAGGTTTTTGGTCCTGTTTCTATCATGATTTAGAGGTTTCAGAGGTGTAGTAAATTGTGGGACCTTTTTTTATGGGATCTTGAAATCTACAAGAAAAATGGTGGTTGTGAATTAAGGGTTAGACTTTTATGGGGTTGGTGTGGGAGTTTAGGGAATCTTCCTTATCTGGTTGAGATACCGGTATTTATCGCCTTTTTGTCATGTTGGTTTTAAGATAAGGGAAGAATGAAAATCATTGCATTACACTGGTTTAACAGTGGAAGAATGAGCTGAGGGTTCTGTTGTTACTAGTCTAAGATGTTTAGATATTTGTTTTACTTTTGTATATTATATTGAGCTTAGTTGGTGACGATCTTGATCGTTGGGTCCCGAATAAGATGGCAGACTCTTTATACCAATACTCAGTAAGCTTCTGTAGAAGGATGTTTATGATTACTGCTATGGGACTGTGTTTGCAGGGACAACTAGTGGTTCTTGTCTTCCCAAATCCCATACCACTTTTCGTTGGCATGCATTTAAGTGTTCAATTTTCCCTTTTGTTTTTTTTTCTTAATGTAAAATAGTTATCTTAACTCATTCGTCATTTCAAAGTTTGCACTTTCTTCAAATTATAATCCTCCTTGCATTGCGGAGTAGTTGCATGAGAAATGAGATTCAAACATTGAAGATGTGATTCTCTATTATTTTTTTGTCGTTTATGTACGACGTGCAAAAGTTCCTCTATATGTCTGCACTACTCCAGGATATGCTTTGCTCAGTTAGTTTGTCTATGTCATACTTCACATGATAATGCTATTTTTATCCATGAAAGGTTTCAACTTTAAAAACAGACTTATGAAGTGTAAGGTTTCCTTTTTGAGTTAGACTTTGATCAAAATGCCTTTCGCAGGTGAGTTGATTCCATGCTCTGTTGGTACAAACTTCACTCCACATGTCATCACCGTCGCTGCAGGAGAGGTATACTTCGACAAAAAGCTCAAGAAACTCCATAATGTTTTCATATTTATTTGAAATGTTATCCAAACTACTTTTATGCTTGCACACAGATCTGGATTCAATTCTTATACCCTCAGGCGAAATCATGATATATGTTATTCATATATTCTTCCTGCTTTAGTAATCAAAATTTACCACATTTCGTGTTTTAACTTATTAGAAAATATCTTTACCTATCTTAACTCATTTAGAAAATTGGTTGCGTGATCTTACCTTTGATGTAGTCAAAATTACCTTTTAGAGTAATAGCAAATATCATTATTATGGAATAGTAACTGTATGTAGGCAAATCTTGAACTAGCTCTGGTATTAGAGAACACGCACTGCTGAATGATTCATTTGCAGGATATTGTGAACAAGGCATTAGTCAGATTATATAAAGAAAACTCAACCAGTTTACATCAGGTTTTGATGAGAACATTGAAGAACTTCTTATTCTGTCCCACAAGGCTCATTTCGTTGTCATAAAACAACGTGCAAACCAAAATACAGCTAAAAAAAGTAGCAATGTAAAGGATTAGTGCCAAGATTTTCTTGCGCCAACGCTTATTCTCGTGCCATGAGTAGATGAACCCTATTTGAACTTTGAAGATGCAATTAAGTTTTGAAAAGGGAGCTAATGGGGTCTGTGCTTGTGGGATATCTGGCAAGGTTTTCTAATTAGACTTTATGGTGATGAGGGAAACTGTTGTAGACCCTGGATCTAGACTCAAGTTCCATGGGCTGGGACCCTGTTAAATCATGTTTAGGTGGTTCAGTGCAGTCAACTGTTAAGAGACAAAATGTTCAGTTTTTATCTGCTGATGCTAGCATGGTTTTTTCAGTTTGCTACGTAGTTAATGGTGATTGACACGTAAAAAGAAGTAGATTAGGCTTGTACTTATTAACCTCCATGCACATGATAACTGTAGTAGAATAAATTTTGATGTGAATGTAAAGCCAGTATGCAATGAAATATTAGGTTTCTATTTTTCTTAGCAAAAGTTTCCTTCTGCTAACATATAATCAATTCATTTTATTACGTAGGATGTTACCATGAAAATAATTTCATTCTCCCAACAAGGGCCTCGAGCTATATGTATTCTCTCTGCTAATGGTGCAATTTCAAATGTTACACTTCGTCAGCCTGATTCTTCTGGTGGAACTTTGACGTATGAGGTATGAATTTCTTAAATGTAGCTTAAAATTGCTGCAACTGTTCATAAGATTCACAAATACACTATTTCATATTTTCTTTTTAATCATGCTTTTCTTTTGTCTAGTTCATCGGCTAGGTACTAATTTCTGTTTTCCTCTTCCCTTACTAGATTTAGAGTCTGCGTAATTGCTTGCATTATAATTTACCATGAAGCAATTGCTTTAAATAGTAGTCAAACTTCTTTATGTGAGATTCAACTGTCAGAGCCACATGACTCGTACTGTTTGTTTTAGGATGAGCCATGTTACTTCCGTTGCTAAAAAGTTATCAACAGCTCATCATTAAGGATCCTTTTAATGGCCTACTGCTGATTAATTCCACACACAATTTACATAATGTCAATAACGGCAATAAGTACGTGGACTTTTTATGTTTCTCTTCTTGCATTCTTTAGGAATGGTTTCCATACTTCTGTTCAATTTTTTGTGATTTAATCCAGAGAATTCATACTTTAAAGTACTCCTTTTATGGGGGGTGTCATTTATGAACAGCTAATTTTTGTCGGATTAAGTACCATGATAACCCTAAAAATATGGTTTAACTGAGAAATTACCAAACGACACATAAAAACATCTGCCGGAAGACTGAATTGGTCCATGCATCCAGTCCAAAATTGGGAGGAGGGTTTACAGCCTTACAAGAATCACATTGGTCTTGATTATCACGAGGATTCGTAACCCGTTCCACTATCAAAGTATATCAAATGAACTTGAGTCATTGGAAGCATACCTGGGTCCATCCGAACCGTAGCTTCAAGATAGCATGCTTGATCTCTGAGTTAGTGAAGTAAGTGAGGTTCAGCATATAATATCAAGTCGAATCCCATATGTGTCTGTCAGCCGACTACCTCCTGAGCGAATTTAGTCGCTGCGTCAGTAGATGCGTATACCTTGTTTATGGTATATGGGCATAAAACAAGCTATCTTAAGCTTTATATCCAGTCTTCTGATGGTTTGAAGATATTGTCCTGTTTAGCAGCTTCATTTAGGAAGCTACCTCAATTTATTTATCTGTACATCATGCTTATTTTTCGTTATGGTATGCTATGATACACCCGACTGATTTCAATTGTGCTAATTTTTTTCTAGGGTCGGTTCGAGATTCTTTCTTTGTCGGGTTCATTCATGCCCACTGAGAGCGGAGGAACACGGAGTCGATCTGGTGGTATGAGTGTCTCTTTGGCAAGTCCAGATGGTCGTGTTGTTGGTGGTGGAGTTGCTGGTCTATTAGTAGCTGCCAGTCCTGTTCAGGTAATGCTGCAAAATCAGTACTCTTTTAATCCATTTTTTTCTTTTCTTTTCTGAAGCGTTATGTTTGTGGCGTGATCTTTTTTCTTTTCTTTTTTCCTTGCTGCGTCATCTTGCAACCTAATCCAACTTCTGATACTTTAATTCCCTTGTTTCCAACAATTAGGTTGTGGTGGGGAGTTTTCTGTCAAGCACTCTCCAGGAACCCAAGCCCAAGAGACCAAGGCACGAGTTTACTACATCAGCTACAGCAACAGCTGCAATTCCTATATCCAGTGCAGATATGGACGAGGGATGCGGACACCGTAATTCAGCCCCAAAATCAAATCTAGCTCCTTCCTCTTCGTTCCGTGGAGATAATTGGGCTTCTTTACACAATGTGCATGACTCGAGGAACTCAGCCACTGACATTAACATTTCTTTGCCTGAAGGAGCTAACTGATGGTGCTCTCACCACTGCCGTAATGGTTACTCACTGACCAGAGTCGTGTGTCTTGCTTGTTCATTATCCGAAAGCTACCAAATATATTTGAAACTTCACCTTGTTGTGTCTGACTTGTCTGTATACACATCAACCATTTGACATTCTTAAAGGATGACCTGGGATGTAATGTAACAACCTGACGAATCCCAACCCAGGTCTGTAGTGTTTGTACTTTTTTATTCCGGCAGGTAGGAATTTTAATATTGTCGACTGGGTTGATCTTGATGTGTAGTTGTGATTGTAGGGTTTTATGCTGTTGTTATCTCACATTTCTGGGTAGAATCATTGGAATGTATGTCGCTTGTTTAATGTGCTCATTTGCTTCTCTCCCCGTATGGCATGATTTTGTGAATTTCGGGGTATACACGATCCAGAAGTTGGCCAACCCTATTAAACGCTGGGAAAATAGCCTGTTCACTTCTAGAAAAGTTGTAGGTGTTATCACCAACCAATTGCTACAACTTCCGGGTAACTCTAGTGAACTTCCAATGGTCCTTCCATTCATATCAAGAATAGTCGGCTTTCCCTTCATTTGGTGATGGAATATCCTTAAATCCTCATGCAAATTCATGCAAGTTACACATCCAAAGTTGCCCAGCTCAGTGCACCCCTTGTGCTACTGCGAATTGATCTACCCACAATCTTAAAGCAAGATAGATACATACATTTTGACTAATGCAAATGCAAAATGCGGCCTGACTGGGGTCCACAGCGCCGTCCAATTATTGAGCTGATTTAGTCCAGAATAAATCTACGTATCAACTCAATCCATACTGGAATGATCAATACGATGCATTAGCCGTACTCTGAGTGATGTCATAGTGGATTCACTTTTTGATTGGAAAACTCTAAAACGGGGATAACCATCATGGGCCAAATTTGGGACAATCAATCCAGACTTTGATCATTCCCATCTCCACCTGCTACCAATCTCAATGTTAGACTTATTCCGGTCTTCACCTTTCAGATTGTGCCACGTTGAGTTCTAAACCTGGACCAGCCCCTGTTGTCCCGCCTATAGCAAGGCCGCTTTTGTTTCCAGAAGAAGAAGTGAAATTTCTCAAGTACTGAATTTCTTTATCCAACTTTCTATATAAACAACATACACCAAAGTCGTAAACGGATGACTTTGTTTACTTCGATGACAACATCTACACTATTCTGATAGCTATCTACAGGTATTACTTGCTCATTGCGATTTCTGTTAAGTTTCTAAGAAAAGTTCATTTACTTTATAATATTCAAACTAAATTGATACTCCACCTTTCTTTAATTTTTCTATAAAGGGGCACCCCAATGTATTGGGAGGACTAAAACAAAGCATCACAACATCATAACAAGCATTTGATATTCGTCTTAGCCAAATTTGAAAGAAAATGGATTCTATTAGTACTTCGAATTTCCATTAGAAAGTTCATAAAATGGAAAAGCTTCTTACTAGCACAGAGACCTTTCGAGATGAGTTCTTATTCGAAACAAATTCAAATTAAAAGGTATAGAAGTCCGTAACTTCTCAAAGTTAAGTTTTCTCATTTTTAGTTTCATAGTACCTATGGTCTTGAAATTTGTATTGGTACCTATGATTTCTCACTATGGAGAAATTTTCCATTCGGTATACAATTTGATTATTGTTGCGAAGTCGTGTCAGTTGCTTGTGTTTTTCGTATTGAACGTGATTGTCATCGCTATTAGCTTCAAGAATTCTAAACCGTTTGAAGAGGATCAAGAATTCAGTTTAGATGGGTCTCACCCCGTGTCAGTGCAAAATGAAAAAAATGTTCAGAAACAAGAAGAAAAAAATGATGTCGCTTATGAGTTTAAGAAAAAGGAAGAGATCCTACTTAGCGAGGAGGAGGAGCAAGAGGAGATAACAGGTCTACTAGATAATGTTGAAGAAGGTTATCTCTCCGACTACGAAAATGACAGCGAAAGTTGTGATAGTTCTAATTTTGGCGACAGCGATATTGATGATGAATATAGTGACGATAGTTCTAAACAATGATCTGAATTTGCGAGCCGACGAGTTTATTGCCAAGATTAATGAAATATGGAGGGATGAACGGTTGAGAGAGTACAATTTATACATAGTTAACTAACTCCAATCAACTCATGAAAAAAAAATATGGATAGGTAGCAAATGACAGTTACCGATGCAAAAATAAATAATACAATTGCTATTAACATGGTGATTTTTTCCTCCTATATGTGTTGCAATTTCCCACCCCTCTTAGTAGTCATGTGCGCGTAGCTTACTTAGTGGTACAGCTTCTATGTAAAATGTTGTCAAATATATATCTTACTAATAATAATTGAAGAACAGTCCTTATGGAGAAAACCGCTGGTTGATTGAGTCCTACAGCTTTAGTTTTCATTGAAATTTCATTTCATGAAGATCCATCCTTTAGTTTTGGTCGGTTTTACAATTCCACATGGAAAAGGATTTGTGAGTAATCTCTCCCCCTTATGAGAGCAAGCCTAAACGGAAAACACTAAGCATTTTTGGTGTACCGCCGTATCTTTCGTGTACCGTCGTAGTTTTCATACACCAAACGTATTTTTCTTTTATCCTGTTGGATCGTGTCCATCTCCTTTTTCTTCGATCGTTCTTCTTTTTCCCTCTCTTTTTTCTCTAAACATCTAAAACCCAGCAACCGAATCTTCGACTAGGTTTCGAACAACTTATGATGGGATCAAGAATTCAATCGATTGTTTTTCTCTTCATCGATTAGGTATATTCACTTCCTAAAGTTGGAATTGTTTTATTTTGTAATATGGAATTCTAGGGTTCTGTTTGATTAGTATTTATGAAATGGTGTCGAGGAATTTGTTATTCAATGACAACAATTTCAACATTTAGTGTCGCGTATATGCATTTAACAATTGCATAAGACTTGATTTTGGATCTTATTAAGAATTTGCTTCCAATCCATTATGCAATATATTTTGAAATATTTGGCGGAATCTTGAGTTCAAACATAATCCTATCTATGAATATCGAATTCGAACTTTATTTTGATTTTATTTAAACATCTACACAAAGTGTTCTCTACAATTACATGGGTAAAATCCTAAAAAAAAAAAACCTTCAATCCATTATGTTCAAATTTTGACTTACAAATGATTCTCTAAGGAGGTAATTTAGAAGGTATTTGAAGATAATTTTGTCTCAACTTGGGTGTTTTGCATTTCGCAAAATAGGGTGTGAATCATTATAGTTAAAGTCTCTTCTACTCAGTTCGATTATTTCGCAATTAGTCTTCTTTCAGATTGAATTGCCAAACATGGTCACTTAGTAGTCAGCTTTTACTGTTTCTTAGAAGGTAATTCAGAAGGTATGTGATTGCCATTGCATGTAAATTTGGTTTTAACTCGAAAGATTGTTGATAAGAAGAGATCATTTATTCTCATCGATGCTTTAGAATCACGTTGAAACACTTACGTTCTTAAATTTATTTAAGGAGATAGTGGACGTTACACGAAGAAAGAATCTGCAGTAATATTGTGGCAAGTAATATACTCTTCGGGTGAAAACCAAGGTAATGTTCTGCTTTACATAATCTTAGTTTGACTATCAAATGGACACAAAAGTTTGTCAAGGCTGTAACAGTAATCATCAATCGAGACTTCTTCTAGCTCCAGATACTATAATCGCTGAGACAAGGTGTTACTCTTCTGAATAGAAATTAATCCTTGAAGTCTTTTTTCGCCTAAGTGTAATATTAGTTGGAATATTCTGGGTCTTTGCACATGATGCATTCTAGTGTAATGGCTATCCTGGCCAGAGTTTATTGTGTGTTTAATGTGCTTAGTATTTTTTTGAACACCCAACTCATGTGGTCCTTAACTCTATTTGAACTCAGAATGAATCTTCTAATAGTGATTATATCAAACCAAGTCAATATGAATCTTATATTATCATGGTCCCTATGAACAGTTGGATGATTTGGTGACTCCAAAATAAAGGAAGAGACAAGATAGGTGTTTTTTCCCATTTCTTCATTTTCATACATATCTTTATTAGTTATCACACTTATTCTTTGGATGATATTATGGAATTGACGTTCCAAATTTTTTGCAGGTTTAAAGTGTAGATGGTCAGAGCTTAACCTATTTAGCCTCAAAAGCATGTTTCAATTATTCTTTGAACAATCTATGTTCTTTATAACCTTGTTGTATGCTTGAGAATATAGTTAACTTTAAGTCTATCAAATTGAAAAAAATGTATTTACTTGGTTTGTAATTCATGTTAGAGCATAGCTCGGTTGAACCCACCAAGCATTGGTATTTCAAGTTTGGTTGTCATATTTTAGTGAACCAAAACTCATTTAAAGAGTCGCTTGATTATGTACTAGAGTCAACTTCGTATAGGTTACCTTGAAAGTATTAGGATATGAGACATTACAAGTATTGCAAAGACTTGAAGAAGTGAAGAAGTAAGGAGCTACGACGACGACATAATCCTTCCACATGAGGTTAGTGATATTTGACTTGAACTGTTTCATTCTCTAACGTATCTTTCAAGTCGTGCATATTGAAAACATAACTGCGAAGCATGAATGATTACACTCTAGTTAGACATAGTATTAAGGAATACAATACGAAGTATAATGCTTATCTTTTTAACTTGGTATATAAGACATCGACATAATCGTTTGAATGCTATTGTGATTATGTATGGTATGAGGTGAAGATTTCATTCTAGGAAATAATGTTTTACATTTGTTTAAAGGAAGTAGTTCATAAACTTGGGTTGTGAATCGAAAGGGAAATCCCTAGGCTTATTGGTATTGTTATTCATTGCATATCTTTTGAACTACCGATATGTGTGATTAGTATAACCGCCCATGACTTGTTTATGTTCTTGGTAAATCTATTCACAAGGCCTGACTTTTATTAGTGAAACCGATCTTAAGTAATCACCTGAGATGTTATGATATATTTAGTGTTAATTGGTATGACCAACTCTAGGCAAAGGGGAACCGATCCTATAAAGAGGTGCAACCGATCACAAAATGGGAATCGATCCTTGTAAGAAGTGCAACACGTTTTTAGTAGATGGGGGAACCGATCCTATGAACATGTGCAACAAGTTTTTAGTGAAAGGGGAACCGAACCTATGGACATGTGCAACAAATAAAAGTAGTTACCATAAGTATGTGGGGAACCGATCCTAATACCTAGTCAACCGAATTTTTGGAAAGCTAGTTGTGACTATGCATAGTACTCATATGGAGGTAGAACCAAAACTTGTTTTGGTAGAACCGTGAAGCCCATGATTTGTGATTGAGTGTTCTTGATCAATCACATAGTTCTTGAAAGTCAGATGAACCAATTCTAAACTCGTTTGGAAGTGTGGCAAATCAGTTTCAAGAGTATAAGTATGAAAGAGGACTTACAAAGTAAAGATGTCGACATACTTGGAACATGTGCAGTAACGCTTATGTTTTATTGTTCAAAGATATTCCTTAATAGCTAAAGGAAAATCCCGGATCGAAATATAAGTTGAGAATCTTTTAATTAAGGTTTTTAATTTTATTTTTAGAAATTGAAAATTGGTAATGTGCATTTACTAATTGGATATTTTTTAAGAGATTTTCGGTCAATGTTTGGAAAAAGCATTTCCAGGAATTTTGGAAACCGAATCTGAAATATATTGCATATCTTGAGAATATTTTTGGTTTTGGAAATTCCTTGGTGTCCAAACTTCCTTGGTCTATAATATCAAAGTTTGCATTTCTAGCAAACTAATCCTCAGAGCCAGCAAAACTACCTAGTTGTGTTGTTACTGGTGGAGCCGCCTATTCGGAGAGGAAAGTAACCTAATTAGGCGAAATCTCTTACGACCACTCGGTTTAAATACTTCTTTGGGATTAGGAAGCTTTATAACTACCGTTGGTGGGAAACTAGATAATTGCGATTTATTATTAGTTTTCGATTGATTTGATTGACTAACGGTGGTTGAACTTTGATTGCACCTAGTTTGTTTATGCTTGAGAATCTTATCTCCTGATATAAGATTCACTCAAACTAGATCGAAGTTTCGACGGGGATCTTTAGACTATTTGTAGTTCTAAAGACGTCTTGTGATAATCCATTGTTAACAGACTCTGTTCTGTGCGTGATTGATCACAAGATATTCAAGTTAATTGTGTGCAGGTGTTTATTGAAGATCTTAGAAGATTTGAAGACAAAGAATACTTTTGAAGATTTCTGATTTGGGTTCATAATCTTTGGTGTGCACAATACTTGTTTCGGTTAAAGAGGATCCAACTATAATCAGTTTATCCTTGTGGTAGATTGGATTGATTAGTTGAGTAGATCGACATAAATATAATTCTTTGGATTAAGAATATTGATTGCAAAATCTAGACGATTACTTCGGTAATTATTAGTGGATAGATCTAAGGACCTGACAAAGGAGTTTATTGGGATAAATGGAAGAGCCTTTTGTCGAACTCACACCACTTGGTTGAAAATAGTTGATACTAAACAGATTTGTCGTTCCTTTACTGTTTGGAATACAAACCAAAGGAATTGTTCCAAGTACGTGACTTATTCATAAGTTGGAGGCGTGGGAATACAGACGGAACTAGGTGAACTATAGGTTTAGTTTCTTGGTCTCAACTATACGAAGTTGATTTGATTTTGTATAGCGGCTTAATCCTGAGAGTATTCAATTCTGGACTAGGTCCCGGGATTTTTCTGCATTTGCGGATTCCTCGTTAACAAAATTTTGTTGTGCCATTTACTTTATATTTCCGCGTTATAATTATTTTATTATAATTAAAGTAAATTGCACTTTGTACGTTAACATGGCACTTGATAGTAATCCTATTCGTTTCGGTCATTACCATACCTTTATCAAGTGAACGCTTTGTTGTATTGTCTCGATTCACATCCATAGACAATCACACAAAGTGTATTGGATTTCTCCACTTGTCTGATATAATTATTCACGTGTTAGGCCAGTCCGGACTAACCCTATTTCAAGTGGACGGTATGTTGAAATATTCCTTGAGTGATTATTGCTCCAAGAGGTTTATACACAGTGGGTCTTGTATAGGTTGTGATCAAAAGTTTAAGATTGTGGTGTATTTGGGTACCCTCGTCTTTTCAATTGGTATCAGAGCAGGAAAACACGAAAATATCTAATAATCTGTGTTTGGTCCGATCTAACCTATAAGAAATTGAATCCATGTCCGATTCAGTTAACGCTATGCAAGAGTATGAATACTCAAAAGTTGAAGATGTTACTACTTTGTTGACTCATGATCAAAAAGTTATAAAAACATCTAAGTCTATCTCTGATGAAACAGAAGATGCTGATAAAGAGTTGGTAAAGCTCCTAAAGCATATAAAATCTCTGTCTTCTAAAGTACTGATTTTAAAGACAAAGTCAAATCTTCTTAAACAGGAGATCAGAGAAAAAGACATTCAACTGAATTGTCTAGCCAAAGAGAATATGGTTCTCACTATCAAACTAGAAGCTCTTGGTAAATATCTTACTTTGGATAAAGAGACACGTCTTATGACTCTGACTAATGATCCTGTTGTGATTTCTTCTGATAATGAGGAAACTAAAAGTCCATGCTCGACTTTACAGATTGTGATAAAACCAGTTTAGTCACATCTGAAACAAATCAAGATGATGGTAGTTTTCCTAACTACATCAAGTCAGAAGAGGATGAGAAACCATCTTCTAGATCTACGGATGATCAAACGAAATCTTGTGCAAAGGAAACTTTGAACCGATTCCGTGTTTGTGATCTTAAGGAATACAACTTTCAGTCACTTGACAGGAAACTTATACTTCTTCAACATACTGTGGTAAAAATATTGAAAGAAGTTTCTTGTCTTAAAAAATTGAAAGATCATTCCTCCGTAAAAAGACAGATTATACCACTACCCGATAAGATCAACTCAAAAGAATCAGAGGAAAGAGTTGATAATCGCTTCTGGAAAAAGGTTCCTCCTCACCCATATTGAAACAGTTGTTTTTATGAAGAACGACTCCAGAAGAAAGGGAAAGAGAGAATCTCTGCCAAAAAAAAACAATCAGGAATTTCCGATAATTGTTTCAGATAATCACACTGATGTGAATCATAAGGAAGTCCTTAGAATGAGAAAATCATATGAAATCTCATTGAAAGAATTAAGAGAGATTTATCTATCTCGGAGAATTCTCACATCAGTACAGTTTCTCCACATGATCATATCTCTATAGTTAGAAAAGATCATCGTCTTGGGAAAAAATATTTTGGGCAGAAATTCCCTAAGAGAAACATGAACTATGTTTCTGATACTCACTGTAAGGTAGAAAAATCTTACTCTGATGCAACCTAGTTGTATCAAAATTGTGCACTCTCATCCTTTTTCGTGCTCTTATTCATGGATGGGGAAAGGCACAATAAAATTGGAGCACATTTGTTTGTATAGCTGTTTATCAGAAAAAATTGTGACACTTTATGGATAGCTGCGAATCCATGGTTGTCTAAAAATTTCATGATTAACATGATCTTCCAAAAATAGGTTTTATTTAGAATTTTCGAATTTTAATAAACCTTCCAGCTTGAGAAGTTCGGACAAAGGAAACGAAATATATTCTTTAATATTTTCGGATTCCCCTGATATCTTTCGGTCCAAAAGTTGTCTCTCATTAAAGGGAAACTATCTCTTGCCTGTATTATGATACCCTGATCAATCATTTTTGTATATATATATATATATATATATATATATATAACAGAGCATGCCTCCAATAACTCGCAATATCTCAAAGGCTAATAAGGAGGAAGCTCAAAAGGTTAGTGATTGTCAAGGAATCAATACAGAGGGGAAGAAGAAAAACATATCAAATATCATGTCTGATTATGATTCTGATAGTTCAGTTGGATCACAAGATTAGTCATGTATGTTGGATTACAACCTACAAGATCCAAGTGGATTCATTCTGATAATATGATTATATCCAAGGTTTTGAGGAACTAAGAACCAATCTCATAATAACGTTTCGAAATCAAGATTGGCTCAAAGATAAGATTGAGGAAACAAAAGCTGATATTGCTGATATGAAGGTTCAAATTGAAAAATTTGAGAATCAAGAAGTGGTTGCAGACAAGTCTCTTGAGACATGCTTCAAAAGTTTGAACACTGAAGAAACCTCAGTGAACAACGAGAGCACCACTAGAGATTAAGTTATATGTTGTAATACTTAATCCAGGAAAATAGACATCAATTTTTGATTTCTTTCAATGATTGTATTAGGTCTATTATGAATAAAACTATCTTATTATGAATAAAATTATTTGATTTATAATTTTTCTTGTGATAGTTTATGACTACATAGCCTGTGCTTGAATGGTTTATCTTATTGCTGTGTATGTGTATGTGATGTTTGATTTCGATTTTCTAACCTTGATATTCGATCTCATATGTTGTGAACCCTTATGGTTTGGGTGACTTTTTGGTTTAGCAAGATTAAGTTCTAGCCCATGTTGGTAGGCTTTATCAAAGGATCATGAGGGGTTTTGGTTGAAACAATATGTTGAATCGTTTGGTTTAGCATAAAAGCATATGTGTTTCGGGGTTTTCAACCTTTCTCTGGTAAAGGTTAGTTGTTGTTATTCTTTTGTTTTACATAAGGATGACAACATAATGATATTTCGGTATCAATTCTCCCTGGAAGAAGATGCAAACATATTGGAGAAGAGGATGCGAAATTTGAGGTAATGACTTTGTTAGTTAATCATTTTCCTGTTTAAGAAAAGCCTTAGTTTATTGCATATATTTATTGCTTTTTCTTAACAAAATTTTGGTAAAATTGATGTTTTATTCCATTATTTGTGTATGGATGTGTGTGTGATTCAATTGTTTCCGATTAAGAAAAACTATTGTTATCTTGATTTATTGTTTGATATCAATTGTTTAGGCTTACAAAATTTCGGTGCAATTACGGTGTTTTAATGTCTATGTTGTTTCAATTGCTTCCGGTTGAGGTGAAAAATTATGCAAATTGATATATTTGGTTTGTATGAATTGTTTATGGCTTAACGAAAGAAAAGGTTTACGGGATGAATTGTTTAGTCCAATTCGATTCCGGATAAGAGAAACTAAGTTAATTCTGATCTTAGTTAGACTTATAAAAGTGGAGGTTTCGGTTATTCAAGTCTAATCGAATGCCTTAACAAGAAATTCTAGTTAACTAACCTAGTACTTTTCTTGTTTAAAAGTTAAAGGTCTAAGTTATATGGATAATTAGAACCTGATGATAAAAATAGAGTTATCTTTATTTTGGTCTTATCGAACAAGCGGTTGTATTTGTACAATCGGTTTAGCAAAGGAACTAAGGTGCTTAGTCGATTTTTGGTTTTCTAAATTATTAGGGAAAATTGCTTCGGGCAATTGTTTCCTTAGTAACATATCAAAACAAAACTATTTTGTAGTTTCGGTTTTGATATTGGTTATCAAAAATGGTATGTGGAACCCTCGTGCTTAACTCTTATAGGTTTGCAAGTCTATTTTGAGATTTGTAAGATCCTTTTGGTTTGTCCTTTATTTTTTCATTTCTTTGTCATTTTGTGACAAAAAGGGGGAGAAATATATGGAGTAAACAACTGATACTGGTATTGATTTATATTGATTGGTATCACTAAGGGAAAAGACATTGGTGCTTAAACGTTTATCTAAAGAAAGATTAAAGCATAAACAAAGGGGGAGTAGCATATCATATGATACTTGTAGTTATATGGACTACAAAGGAATAACAAAGACGTGTGGATTGATAAAATCTACCTATCTTACCTTTAGGGGGAGTATTAACTTTGTTATTATAATGTCAACAACGACATTTATGGATTGAATGTATACAGGTTATTATGCTGTTGAATTTTGGAATCAAGCGTATGTGTAATGAATTCTTGTAATTTGTTTATCCATATGATGTAAGAGTTTTGTAACTAAAATTGACAAAGGGGGAGATTGTTAGAGCATAGATCGGTTGAACCCACCAAGCGTTGGTATGTCAAGTTTGGTTGTCATATTTTAGTGAACCAAAACTCATTTAATGAGTCGATTGATTATGTACTAGAGTCAACTTTGTATAGGTTAGCTTGAAAGTATTAGGATATGAGACATTACAAGTATTGCAAAGACTTGAAGAAGTGAAGAAGTAAGGAGCTACAACAACAACACCATCCTTCCACTTGAGGTTAGTGATATTTGACTTGAACTGTTTCATTCCCAAACGTATCTTTCAAGTCGTGCATATTGAAAACATTACCGTGAAGCATGAATGATTACACTCTAGTTAGACATAGTATTAAGGAATACAATAAGAAGTATAATGCTTATCTTCTGAACTTCGTATATAAGACATTGACATATTCGTTTGAATGCTATTGTGACTATGTATGGTATAGGGTGAATATTTCATTCTAGGAAACAATGTTTTACATTCGTTTAAAGGAAGTAGTTCATAAACTTGGTTTGTGAATCGAAAGGGAAATCGCTAGGCTTATTGGTATTGTTATTCATTGCATATCTTTTGAACTATCAATATGTGTGATTAGTATAACCTCTCATGACTTGTTTATGTTCTTGGTAAAACTATTCACAAGGCCCGACTTTTGTATTGGTATGACTTTTATTAGTGAAACCGATCTTAAGTAAACACCTGAGATGGTATGATAGAATTAGTGTTAATTGGTATGAACAACTCAAGGCAAAGGGGAACTGATCCTATGAAGAGGTGTAACCGATCACCAAAGGGGAATCGATCCTTGTAAGAGGTGCAACACGTTTTTAGTAGATGGGGGAACCGATCCTATGAACCCGTGCAACAAGTTTTTAGTGAAAGGGGAACCGATCCTATGGACATGTGCAGCAAATACAAGTAGTTATCATAAGTATGTGGAGAACCGATCATAGTACTTAGTCAACCGAATTTTTGGAAAGCTAGTGTGACTATGCACAATACTCACATGGAGGTAGAACCGAAACTTGTTTTGGTAGAACCGTGAACCCATGATTTGTGATTGACTGTTATTGATCAATCACATAGTTCTTGAAAGTCATGTGAACCAATTCTAAACTCGTTTGGAAGTGTGGAAAATCGGTTTCAAAAATGTAAGTATGAAAGAGGACTTACAAAGTAAAGATATCGACATACTTTGAACATGTGCAGTAAAGCTTATCTTTTATTGTTCAAAGATATTCCTTAATAGCTAAAGGAAAATCCCGGATCGAAATATAAGTTGAGAATATTTTAATTAAGGTTTTTAATTTTATTTTTAGAAATTGAAAATTGGTAATGTGCATTTACTGATTGGAGATTTTCTAAAAGATTTTCGGTCAATGTTTGGACAAAGCATTTCCAAGAATTTTGGAAACCGAATATGGAATATATTGCATATCTTGAGAATATTTTCGGTTTTGGAAATTCCTTGGTGTCCAAACTTCCTTGGTTTATAAATATCAAAGTTTGCATTTCTAGCAAACTAATCCTCAGAGCCAGCAAAACTACCTAATTATGTTGTTACTGGTGGAGCTTCCTATTCGGAGAGGAATGTAACCTAATTAAGCGAAATCTCTTACGGCCGCTCGGTTTAAATACTTCTTTGGGATTGAGAAGCTTTATTAGTACCGTTGGTGGGAAACTAGATAATTGCGGTTTATTATTAGTTTTCGATTGATTTGGTTGACTAACGGTGATTGAACTTCGATTGCACCTAGTTTGTTTATTCTTGAGAATATTCTCTTCTGATATAAGATTCACTCAAACTAGATCGAAGTTTCGACGGGGATCTTTAGACTATTTGTAATTCTAAAGACGTCTTGTGATAATCCATTGTTAACAGACTCCGTTCTGTACGTGATTGATCACAAGAGATTCAAGTTGATTGTGTGCAGGTGTTTATTGAAGATCTAAGAAGATTTGAAGACAAAGAAGACTTTTGAAGATTTCTGATTTGGGTTCATAATCTTTGGTGTGCAGAATACTTGTTTCGGTTAAAGAGGATCCAACTATAATCAGTTTATCCTTGTGGTAGATTGGATTGATTAGTTGAGTAGATCGGCATCAATATTATTCTTTGGATTAAGAATATTGATTGCAAAATCTAGACGATTACTTCTGTAATTGTTAGTGGATAGATCCATGGACCTGACAAAGGAGTTTATTGGGATAAACGGAAGAGGCTTTTGTCGAACTCACATCACTTGGTTGAAAAGAGTTGATACCAAACATATTTGTTGTTCCTTTATTGTTTGGAATACGAACCAAAGGAATTGTTCCAAGTACGTGACTTATCCATAAGTTGGGAGGCGTGGGAATGACGGAACTAGGTGAACTATAGGTTTAGTTGCTTGGTCTCAACTATACGAAGTTGGTTTCATTTTGTATAACGGCTTAATCTTAAGAGTATTCAATTCTGGACTAGGTCCTGGGGTTTTTCTGCTTTTTCGGTTTCCTCATTAACAAAATCTTGTTGTGCCATTTACTTTATATTTCCGCATTATAATTGTTTTATTATAATTAATGTAAATTGCACTTTGTACGTTAACATGGCACTTGATAGTAATCCTATTGTTTTCGGTCATTACCGTACCTTTATCAAGTGAACACTTTGTTGTTGTATTGTCTCAATTGACATCCATAAAAAATCACACAAAGTGTATTGGATTTCTCCACTTGTCTGATATAATTATTCACGTGTTAGGACAGTCTGAACTAACCCTATTTTAAGTGGACACTATGTTGAATTATTCCTTGAGTGATTGTTGCTCCAAGAGGTTTATACACAGCGGGTCTTGTATAGGTTGTAATCAAAAATTTAAGATTGTGGTGGATTTGGGTACTCTCGTTTTTTCAATTCAGTTGTTCAGTGGGAATCCTCATCTATATTTTTGTAACATGAAATATTAAGATTTATATAATCTACATCAATCGATGATTCCTTATTCTAATAAGTAATAATTAAAATAACAGAAGGAAGAAAAACACTATTGCCTAACAAATCTAAGATAAATGTCATACTTATGCAAAATGGAAGATAAGTGTGAAAAAAACTATGGTTGCCGACGTGCAAAGCACGTGCACTCTACTTGTAGCTACTTAGTCCGTACATATATTAGATGACTGCTAAGCAGTGGTGTGGGCGACGAAAGCTCTGAACTCGTTAAGATAAAATTTTCTAAGCCAACAAATCAAAAAACTCCATTTCAGACTGCATCGCCCGAGAGAGGTTCGCAATATCAAAAAAGAAAAAAGAAATCGAGAGAGGTCCAACATATATCTAACTTGACAAAACTATTAAGATCTACCACGTGTCCCTCTTATTACATGCGTTGGTCATACCTCATAATGGATGTTTTGGTCACTTGAATATTGCTCATAGAGAGAAGCCCTAGGTTGCTAGTTGTCTCTGCTACATAAAACACTCATAGTCTCCCTCTTACAGGAAACCAAATCAATCACTTTTTACCTAAATCTCTTTCATTAAATCTCTTAATTTTCTCTAACAACCCCAAACACCGGTACACCACAAAATATTATACCAACTAATTACATCCATTTTGCTATCAATAATCAAGTTTTGTCTCTGATTGGCATTAATCAATTAATTCGTGGGTTGGTGGTTATTGGCAGATCGTAAGAAATCAAGAATTAATCAGAGAGTATGAAGAAAATGGGTGGCACAAAAGAATCGGGCGTTTTTTTCTTTTTTTTGCTTTGTTCTGTTTTTCTTTCTTTGTAAATGTAGTCGGGTCGGTTTATTTCGTATATCGGTAACTGGAAGAAAACTGGGCCCATAACCGGTCGTCTTCTACATTTACGGGTTTTCAGAAAGGGAAATTAGTGGGAGACCCAAAAAAAATAATATTCTCGTTCTCATGCCCACAATTAATTTTGTATACCGTGACACCCATAATTATATGAAATTATTATATGAATCAATACATAATTGGTTATGCATACTATCTTTTCAGGCATAACTCGTTATGCATACTATCTTTTTGAGGGGTATAATTGGTAGCGCAACTTGGACATAACATATCTAAAAATCCGCGTCTTAGAATTTTACAAATTTTATATCATTGGAAATCTTTTTAAAAGAGCTACGCAACGAGTACAATTAAGAATATCAAATTTTTGTTTTTAACGAAAAAATCGGAGGTGATCCTCATTTTAGGGAAATTTTTTGAAAACTTGATACTTAACCATTATGCAGTCACCAAAAACGATGCATAACACATTCTGCAGACGCATAACGAATTATGCAACCATTTTTTCGACTGCATAACAAGTTATATATCTGCATAACAAAGTTATGCATCTATAACAAGTTATGTAACCATTGTGTTGGTTGATTTTAGCCGTACATATAAAAAATTGATGCATAATGCAGTATGCATCCATATTTACGGATGCATATCAGGTTATGCATCTATTTTCTCGATGCATAATGCATTATGTAGCCATATTTTCTGATGCATAACAGGTTATGCAGGTAGTCTGGACTGCATAACAAGTTATGCAACAAATTTTGTAGATGCATAACAGGTTATGCATCCATTTTCACGAAAGCATAACATGTTATGCAGACAGTTTCTCGACTGAATGACATGTTATGTAGTCATAACCACATCATCATCTTCTTTCATGTTTCATTAACTCCCACGCAAACCATTATCTCAGTTATTCGGGGGCTCTTGGTCAAAATCATGTATTTACACCATCATCTTCTTTCATGTATTTACACCATCATCTGCAATTAAACCTTCTTCACAACTCATCCAGTATTGCTTACTCCAACTCAATTCACGGCTGAGAGTTTCATAAAAATATGAAATTCATTTCAAAAATCTTCATTGAAAACAAGTTTTGATCATAAATCTATGATGACCAAACCGTGTTCTACAAACCCATTTAGGGATTTTTTGTTGTTACCATTAATAACAGTAGTGAATTTGAATTGTAATGAAGAGAATCGGTAGTAAGAGTGTTCGTCGTTAATTCGAAGAAGAAGACGATTTGGTGTTGTTGTTGAGATCAATCGAATTTAGGCATGAATTTTTTCTCGAAATCAATCGAATCTCTCCCTTTTTCTGAGATCTAGGTATAGTGGAGAAGAAGAAGAAGAAAAAAAGACGAAGAAGAAGAAGAAGAAAAAAAAAAGACAGAAACAAAATTTTATATATTTTGGGTTTGAGAATAATTTTCTTCCAGAATTTGGGTGCGCGCCTATAATTTTGGGAGCATGGGTTTCACAGTAGAAACATCAGGGAGAATGGGTCTCCCTGTAGTTTTCACTTTTCAGAAGTTCTTCGAAGCTCTGCTATTTTACAGAAAAATGCTCTCTGTTAGATCACGTGACATGACCGTACAATGTACGGATTCCTTTAGATAATGACAGTTGTTTATCACCTGTCATAACTACTCTGTAGTGACGTTTCAGCTTACGTTTGTAGTTTTTTCTGTAATGCCACGCGTCTTTATAAGCCCTTGATCAGTGTCTTGTCCTGTAACTTTTGAACATCTAATGAATCACATTTTCAACATGGTATCAGATACCAAAAGAGAATCTGAACTTCTCTCTCTGATCCTTACCTGAAAACACCATTAAACCTGCAACTTTACCCTAAAAATGGTGAGAACCACACAAAATCACATCGCATCTTCTTCCGCTGTCAACACAAATACTCTAAACATCAACAACTCTCAGTTGTTTCCACCATTATCATCACCACAACATCCACAACTATTAATACCTTCTTCTTCTCAACCACATCCACCACCAACTGCAACTCAACCTTCATCTTCACCACCGTCTTCTACTATACCACAACAACATCTTCATCATACACCAATACAAATTCCTCAACAAACACCACCACCACAACAATTTTATCGATTCTACTTTCCACAACCACAACCACAACAATTACAACCTTCTTTTAACAATCCTTTTGGTTTTCATAATAAATTTTCCATTCCTTTTCAGAACATAAATAACTTCATTTCTGATAAATTAGATGGATCAAATTATCTTGTTTGGAAAGATCAGATCTCTTCAATTCTTATTTGTACAAGTCTTGATGGTTTTGTTGATGGATCGGTTCCTCCTTAATCTGCTATGGTGACGATTAATAATACTCAAATTCCAAATTCAAATTATCTTGAGTGGTTGCAGATTGATAAATTTGTTGGATCTTGCATTAATGCTTAAGTTGATAGATCATTCTCTTCTGAATTACTTGGTAAACACACATCCATAGAAAAATGGGTACATTTAGCGAAGCTCTTCAGTGATCAATTTTTAGATCAAAAGTCTTTGTTGAGATATCATATTCTATCAAGAAAGGCTCTTCCACAATTTATGATTTTCTTCATCAAATCAAGACTGTTTCAGATTCTTTGGCAGAAATTGGTGAACCAGTACCAGACTCTGATCTGGTAATGTATACTCTTAATGGTCTTGGTCGAGAGTTTATTCACTTTGTTGTTAGTGTTCAAAACAGAGAACCTCCATTATCTTTATCTGAACTTCGCTCTCGTTTAATCAGTCATGAACAATTTCTTAAAGAGCAAGATTCAGATTCTTACTCTTCTCTGATCTCAGATCCAAAAAATTCTGCTTTCTTTGCTAAAAACTAGAATTCTCATCCTCATTTTCGAAAACCTATGCATGCACCGCCTTCTTCTTCATCTTTCAATTCACAGGCTAGTACATCGTCTTTACCTCCTAGTTTTTGTAAAAATGAGTTTAATCCAACACAGAAACAAGTCAAAGACTATGGCGACATTCCTTGCCATATATGTCATAAAAAAGGTCATCAGGGTAATCGATGTAGGTTTCGATATTCTCCTTCAAGAAATAGTATTGCACCTCCACATAAAGCTTTTCTTGGTCTTCATCTCAATGTTGGGAGTAATTCTTCTCCTTGGTCTTCTAATGAGTTCGAATTTAATGTTAAACTTACTTCTGATAATGCTTATGAATGTGGAGGTTATTGGAGTCACAACAATTCTGGCCCACTTTGGATCCCTGATTCAGGATCTTCCAGCCATATGACAAATGATGCTTCCATATTACAGAACACTACTACTCATTCTGGATCTGAACAGGTTATGGTTGGATATGGTAAGTTACTTCCCATATCATTAGTAGGTTCTTCTACCTTATCAACTCCATCTAAACAGTTCAATATACACAAAGTGCTTTATGTTCCTCATTTACAACATAATTTAATGTTTGTGGCTCAGTTCACTCAAGAGAATAACTGTGTGTTTTTTTTCTACCCTTGCGGTTATGAAATCAAGTCATTGAGGAGCAACCTTATTCTTGCTAGAGGGAGGATGAAGAATGGACTATATCAAATACTATCTGGTCAATCTGCTTCAATTACTATAGCTCAACAACCTAATACTGCTTCAATACATAGTACTGCTTTAACTACTTTGGTAGCTTCTTCAACTTTATGGCATTCAAGACTAGGTCATCCTGCTCAAAAGATCCTTAATAATCTTTATACCACTGCAAATATCAAAATCTCTACAAAATGTACTTCTGTTTGTGGATCATGTCAGTTAGCTAAGAATAAGTGTTTACCTTTTCATACTACTGGCAACATTTCTAGTATTCCACTTATGTTAGTTCATTGTGATATTTGGGGACCTTCTCCTGTACAATATCATCTAGGATACAAATATTACATACTTTTTGTTGATGACTGTACTAATTTTTCATGGATTTATCCAATGAAGAATAAATCAGATAGTGTTCATTTCTTCAGGTTGTTTAAGTTTCTTGCTGAGAATTTGTTCAATGTCAAGATAAAATATTTTCAATGTGATGGTGCTCTTGAGCTTGTTAAAGGACCATTTAGAGACTTTCTTGATTCCAGTGGTATTGCCTTAAGAGTTTCATGTCCTTATCTTCATCAACAAAATGGCTCAGCAGAAAGAAAACATAGACATGTCACAGAGATGGGGAATACTTTATCTTTTCATGCTTCTCTCCCAAAGAAGTTTTGGTTTGATTCTTTCTTAGCAGCTGTGTTTCTTACCAATAGACTTCCAAGTAAGCTTCTTAACTACAAATCTCCTTATGAAGTGTTATATAAGTCTACACCATATTATTCTCTTCTTAAAGTGTATGGTGTGTTTATGTTATCCAAACTTGGTGGCTTATAGGAAAAATAAGCTCAGTCCAAAATCAACTGCTTGTGTGTTTTTGGGTTATAGTATTCATCATAAGGGCTATAGATGTATGGACTTAAGCACTCAAAGAATATATGTCACAATTCATGTGGTGTTTGATGAGAATAAATTTCCATTTGCTCCTACATATACTTCTTCAGAGATGTTACTCAAGCTCCTTCTATGTTTGCTCCTTCCACGGTTGAGTCAACTACCACTGTTGATCCTTCTTCTACTGAGTCAACAATCATTGTTGATTCCACAGCAGATGGGTCAACTGTCATTGTTTATCCTTCCCTAGACCAGTCATCTAGCAGTATTAAATCAGGAAATGGTTCAACTAGCATTGTTGCTCCCACAACATATGGGTCAACTGTCATTGTTACTCCCCCTACAGTTGCGCCACCTAACATTGTTGCTCCTGCTCCAGCTTCTTCTGGTATGCATACAAGATCTAAGTCAGGTATTTATGTACCTAAAGTTTTATCTAGAGATTTTGTAGCTAATAGCACACTGAAACATCCTGTTCCTCTTGCTCTTACTACTTTACTTAAACCACCTCCTGAACCAAAAACTTTTAAGAAAGCCATCAAGTTACCTGTTTGGGTCAATGCTATGAAAAATGAATACACTGCATTACATGAGAATGATACTTTTATTCATGTTCCATATCATCCTTCAATGAATGTTCTTGTCTGCAAATGGGTTTATAAAACAAAACTCAATCCTGATGGTATTATTGAAAGACGTAAAGCTAGATTAGTTGCTAAAGGGTATCATCAAGTGGATGGTATTGATTTTGAGGAGACTTTTAGTCCTGTGGTTAAAGCTACTACTATTAGATATGTCCCGAGCTTAGCTCTCTCAAAAAATGGAGTATGAGACAAATTGATGTTAGCAATGCATTTCCCCATGGAAACTTAAAGGAGATTGTTTACATGGAACAACTACTTGGATTTGTTGACCCATAACACCCTACACATGTGTGCCATCTCAAGAAATCATTATATGGACTTAAACAAGCTCCCAGAGCTTGGTATGAGAGATTTAGTGGATATCTTCTCAAGTATGGTTTAATTAATTATATTTGTGATACTTCTATGTTCATTTATCACAAGCATTCAGAAAGAATGATTCTCTTGGTATATGTGAATGGTATTATTCTTGTAGGCACATCTGACTCTCTCTTTACTACTTTTATTACTTCTTTGAAGTCTGAATTTTCCATGAAGGATCTTGGACCCTTACATTACTTCTTGGTAATTGAAGCTACTTTGGATTCTTCTGCTAGCAAGATGCTTCTTACTCAGAACAAGTATTCTATTGATATTCTCAGGAAACATGATATGCTAGGTTGTAAACCTTGCAAAACTCTAGTGGGATCTGGTCCCAGAGTTTCTGCTTTTGATGGTGACCCTCTCAAAGATGCTACCTCTTATAGAAGCTTAGTAGGTGGACTTCAATATTTGACACTCACTAGACCATATATTATTTTTGCAGTAAACTATGTGAGCCACTTCATGCATAATCCTACAGATGTTCATCTTCAACTTGCTAAACGTATTCTCAGATACATTAAAGGTTTTCTGGTCAGGGTCTTACTTTGGGTAGTGGCAACTGCTCAGAACTTACTGCATGTTGTGATAGTGACTGGGCTAGTTGCCCTGACACAAGAAAATCCACCTCAGGATATTGTCTTTTTGTGGGAGGTAATTTAGTTCCTGGTCTTCCAAGAAGCATCACACCATTTCAAGATCCTCCACAGAAGCTGAATAAAGAGGGCTTGCAAATGCAAGCTCAAATTCTTTGGATTTCCTATTTGTTTGAAGAGTTATCTGTCCATTTATCTCTTCCTTGTAGACTATATTGTGACAATCTTGGTGTTGGCAGTTTAACGACCAATCCCATCTTTCATGCGCGTACCAAGCACATTAAAGTGGATTATACATGATCCGTGATCTCATTACTACTGCTTTCTGAAGGTTTCGTATATTCATACTCTTAGTCAGATAGCTGATATCTTTACAAAGGGTTTGTCAAAGTCTCAGTTTGCTTTCCTGCAGAATAAACTGATGCCTGTTGTTCATGCATCAGTTTGAGGGGGGATGTTAGATCATGTGACATGACTGTACAGTGTACGGATTCCTTTAGCTAATGACAGCTGTTTATCACCTGTCATAACTACTCTGTAGTGACGGTTCAACTTATGTTTGTAGCTTTCTCTGTAATGTCACGAGTCTATATAAGCCCTTGGTCGGTGTCTTGTCCTGTAACTTTTGAACATCTAATGAATCACATTTACAATACTCTCTAAATCTCAAATTTGTTCGAACTTGTTTGAATCGACTAAAATAAAAGGTTCAATAATTAAAATGGGAGCTTCCGTTTTCAGTTAGGATTGAATTGAAGTAGATTATACTCTTATCGGTTCTTCAAATGGATTTTCAAAATTGTGGATTGAATTTTTTTCTTAAAATTTGAACGAAAAAGAAACTGAAATTCGGCGATTGTGATCGATCTAATGGATGATTTGATGCAATTTGAACTGTCAATATAATTTTTGATCATAGTTGACAGAAATTTATGATCAATTTCTCAGATTATCTCCTGTTTAATCTGAATTTTATGGGATTGAGAAATCTAGAAGTTCAATTTTCCAATTTTGGGACATTTATTGTAATTGACAGATTGCAGATTTGTCATCACATAGAAGGCCTCTCTAAAGGTCGGCCAATGATAAACTCCCTGATTGTACAAATGAAAGATATGGCTCAGTGCTTTGACCGTTCTCGATGAAGAAATGACATCCGAATGATGCTGGTGATATAAATAGGACAAGTTGGGTTCTGATTCTGACGAGTTTTGAACTCAGATCATTGATATTGTCACCCATCACTGTACCAAAATGACATTGACCAACTAAAAATATCTTATAAGGAAAATTTGTTGGTTGGTCCTAGGCCCATATAGTTATTTATAGTAGGGTCCAACCGAAATTTTCTTTTATCTAGAGGTCCATAAGTAATAAAAACATGGAAATGACCATAATACCCCTTCCTGCCAAACATGTACGTCTACACGTTCTGCCAAACATGTACCATAATAAAAACATAATACCGAGTACATATCTGTTACACTACTTACAAATTCGAGTACATATCTTCTACACTGCTTACAAATCTGAGTACATATCTACCGCAGTGCTTGCAAATAGGACGTATCCGCTACACTGCTTACAAATTCGAGTATGTATCTGCTGCACTGCTTACAGAAAAAGTACATGTTTGTTAGAATCAATGATAAATAAATTATAAAACGTTTTACATCATATATATTGTAGGATCATATCAATCAATCTCTAGTATTTCTTTAATACAGTATAAAATCATAGAAAAAATAAAGGAAAACCTATATATGCACAGTAAACACATAAAAAGTTGTACAAAAATAGCACATATTTCAGTATTTCGTATACGTACTCATGAATCAAACAAATAAAAAAGTGGCAAAACTATGAAAAAAACAGAACCAGGAGAAGTTTCTATCAGTATGCCATATACGTACTGCGTATTCAGGAACTAAAAAATCAATTTCATGTAAAGAAGATGTGATGAATATAACCTAATAAAAGCACATATTTTAGTATTACACATACGTACTCATGAATCGAACCCAAAAACAGTAGCAAAATTGTGAATAAAACATAATCAAAAAAAGTTTCTATCAGTACACCATATACGTACTGCATGTTCATGAACTAAAAAATCAACTGTATGTCAAGAAGAAGTGATGAATCTTTGCATATAACTGAATCAAAGCACATATTTCAGTATTACACATACGTACTCATGGATAGAACCCAAAAAAAGTAGCAAAATTCTGAATATAACCAAATCAAAGCACATATTTCAGTATCACACATATGTACTCATGGATCGAACCCAAAAACAATGACAAAATTCTAAATATAACCGAATCAAAGCACATATTTCAGTATTACACATACGTACTCATGGGTCGAACTCAAAAATAGTGGCAAAACTCTGAATATAATTGAATCAAAGCACATATTTCAGTACAACACATACGTACTCATAGATCGAACCAAAAAAAGTGGCAAAACTCTAAATATAACCGAATCATAAGAACTTTATATCAGTACGTCGTGTACGTATTGTCAATTCGTACACAAAAGCAAACTGTAACAAACCTAAAAACATAAAAACATCATGAAAATCGATTTCATCTTCGTAATACAATCGTAAAACAAATCTTACTAATACAAAGAAAAGATCCTTTTTTGGTACGACCTCAAATTTCCATGTGTAGTTTTAATACGGTACATTGGATCAGATGAACTTAAAAACACGGAATTCGCTGGAGCCGTCCATTTGATAAGGATCTCGGTACAATATGCCTGAAATTATGAGGATTAATATTATAAAATAACTAAACTTCTAGGGACCTAAAAGTAAAAAAATATATATAATAAACGTTAAGCAAATGGGCAGTTGCAAATCAAGTCCTCAATCTTCAACTAGAGGGAGACTGTGCTAATGTGGTGAACACTATTAATGGCAAACATGGCTCAGTTAAGTGGACAACTAATAGTATCATTTATAATTGTCAAGAACTTCTTAAGAATTTTAATAAATGGGAATATTGTTATGTCCCAAGAAAAACAAATGAGATAGCGGATCTCTTAGCAAAAGATGCAAGGCTAAGCAATAGTACTGTTTTTTGGTCAGAGAGTTTACCACCGTGGTTATCCTCTCTAATTTCTGAAAAACTTGCTGTAGTCCTTTAAATTATTAATGGAAATTCCTTTCTTATAAAAAAAAGAAAAAAAAACTTTAAGCAGAAATTTCTCTCTTTCCCTTCTTCGACTTGGGTTCAGAGGAGGAAAAAAAAAGGGTTCCGAGGAGAAACCGCAGATGAGGGCGATGATATGTTCTGATTAAACCCAGATATTCAATCTTCTCCGAATCCAACTTCAATTCAATATCTCTTCAGTTCCATCTCTGTTCGTCAAATATACTTATGATTCATTTTCCAAGGGTCTCCCACTGAAATTAGGGTTTCCCCATTGAGTAATTTAAACAACATAGATTGAATTGAGAAAAATTAGATTGCAGACTGAAATCATAGCTTAATTCGTCTTTCCACCATCGCCTTTTTTGTTCTTCACTCCGTGACACAGAGACAACCCCAAAAATGGTTCTCTTTCAAAATCAAATCACAGTATTCTTTCGCAGAACGAAAATTAGCAAAGGATCAAATCCAACCAGGGTTTTGTTACGAAAGAAGAATTTACGGAAACAATAAGGGTAATCAACAAAACGGCTTTTGTATTCTCTTCATCAGACACATAATATTCATTGACCCAATCCCAAATTCAACACTTCAATTTTACTTCTTTTCAATCTATCATTAAAATTGATGAAGTTAATGGATCATTTTAGCAAGCAACGCTGTTTCTCAATAACTAGAAAAAGAAATTAAACAATTCAGCGATCACAGCTGTTTGGGATTAAAATTTGAAATTGATTGGGAGAGGAAAACTCCAATGAAAGAAAATAAAAGAGAACTAGCAACTGTCCGTGGTGGTAGTGGTAAGAAGAGAATGAGGGAGACTGAGAGGCGGTCTGGGATTGTGAGTATGTGGTGGTGGTGGTTGCTCCTGAGTAGAAGGTAAATGATAAGATAGAATTTCTGCTGAACAGGTGGCAGTTGGATTTTTATTATCAAATTACGTATATATAATAAAATATTTGGGAGGTCTCAACTTGGAGCGGTAGAAAGTAAAATATTTCCCAAGTAACTATTTCCACAAGCACGTGCTCAACAGTCAACACCCTAAATCTTAAATCAGTAAAGCCCATTAAATAGTTCTCATTCGTTCCAATCTTCCCATTAAATTTTGGCTGGCGGACAATTGAACTGAACCGGTAGTTATAGTTTCTCATCCATGGTGGTAGTGCATGTTCCCATTTTATGAAGGCCAAAATATCATATTTATTTTTTGTACTTTTTTAACGTGATTGCAGCTATATTTTTCCATAAATTGAACATCTTTGATTGGAAAAATTATGGTAAAGTTGAGCTTATTTTGAAACGGGATGACAGGCGCATCGCGCATGCGTGTTACACTAGTCAAAAGAAGAAAAACGAAAAAAATAATCAAAGAAGATGATTAGAAAACATACCTGGAAACACAAACAAATCTTCTCGTCGTAAATCATAACGATGCATCTTCATCATCTTCTTCTTCTTCTCTTAATAAACTAGGTTTCTATCAGTACGGGATATACATACTGTTGCTTCATATACAAAAACAAACTAAAACACATCTAAAACCAACAATATGGAAGTGGTATAAGTAAATCTAATAACGAAATGAACAAAAAATATGATTATTCATCCAGATCTAGTAAATAATCAACAAATCAAACATGGAGATAGAAAGC
The DNA here is from genome assembly GCF_003573695.1 of Papaver somniferum. Taxonomy (NCBI): domain Eukaryota; kingdom Viridiplantae; phylum Streptophyta; class Magnoliopsida; order Ranunculales; family Papaveraceae; genus Papaver; species Papaver somniferum. The sequence continues at coordinate 30,366,865 of NC_039365.1, forward strand.
GTATTCAAACACAACAACAATTAGATCGTGAAACCCTAAAATAAAAATTGCAAGAGAAAAATCTTCATATGATTTGATAGAAAAGAGAAAGGTTGAAGAATTTTTTTTTTTTTGGATTTACTCAGAATCCATTCGCAGCAGTGAGAAGAGAGAGAAGAAGAAAACGAATATGAAATGTCAATGTTCTTCTCGTGCTTATAGATCTTTTAAATAGGGAAGGTTATTTGTGGTATTTTTAAATTTCGCATACTTGATCCTGTACGTGTATAGGACGGGTGATAAGAAATTGGGTCCATTTTTCGTTTTCTTTTAATTATGGACCTCCGATTATTGGGCTCTTAATGGGTGGACCTGCAACTAGCTAAGACCACTATAATAGTACCTATCGGTAATTCCTACATCTTATAAGGTTGCAAAAGAAATGAGTCCCGGCAGAAATGTATCATCGCTTAAGCACCTAACAATTAGCATAACACATGATGCGTCCCAGTTGCTATCTGAATGCTACGTAATTCATTATTAAATTATTAGTAAAATATAAAGATCTCAACTGTTGGGAAAATTGGCACCCCGAGCGCAGCGGAAATCAAGATCACAAAGGGAAATTGGTGATTTGAACCAAAATATGGGAGAAATAATAAGATAGACAGAAAATAAACAAGCACACACAACCACAACACAAGATATACGTGGTTCACCTTTACAGGCTACATCCGTGGCCAACACCACCAGAAAAACTTCCATTTAATCAAAGATCATTACATGCTCTTTCCGCAACCCAAGAAAAGAACCAAAGAGTTAACAATACATACCCGAGAACTCCATTGGAGAAACCGTAGAAACCAACTCTCTAACATTCGCCAAACCATCCTCGTGTCTTCTCTTCTACACCGTCTTCGCACTTGCTACTAACAGAGGAAAAACATGGAAATATTAGAAATTTGGTTTAGGTCAAAGCCTCAAACCTTAAACCATAGACACCAAAATCCTCTATCTATAAGTTTTTCTCTCACACCGATATTTACCTTCACGATAGCACACGATCCTCCCTACAAAGAGACCAAAAATCCTAAGCACAAAGATTTACCACTCTTCTAGGTTGGATTTTCTCTAGACCTCTAATTCTAATCCTTTATATAGAGAAACTAACTTGGTCCTTAAGAAGCCCTCACTTTGGGAACAAGTTTTCCTAACTTGGTCCTTAAGATTTCTTAAACTTTAGGAACAAGTTTATGCAAGGTAGAGTTTAACCAAAACTCCAACTCTTAACCACCGTCCAAATCCCACATTACTCCACCTCGGATCATGCTTTCAAGCATGAGACGATCACAGTAAATCACCACCGTCTTCCACCGGAGTTATTCACTATCTCTATATACTCGTAGAATTACTTATGAAGCTCAAACCCGAACTTCCATCTTCATAGAAATATCTCTTCGACCAAAATACCATGACATTGATAGAAGTCTTCAAACCATCTTCTCTATGAAGAACACTTATGAAACTGGCCACGTCTCAAAAACAACATGAAAATCTTCTACCACCATCGACGAATCCTTGCACATACTTCACCATTGATCACAAAGAGAACCATCCAGAAGAATCACCGGTAGCTCCACCTAACCAGTAAGCTAACAACATATTGAACTCTAACCCAGAAAGAAAGAATTAACTTCAATATTACAGTACTCAAGTACATGTCATGATTACTGTGTATCTGAAACAAACCATCAGATATCTCCATTGTGATTAACAGGCTTAATCCTTCGAGCGATTCTCAAAGCCATCACCAATCTGACATACTCTTTACCACCATCACGCCCAACATACTCGCTTAAAATATATACCGTGTGAATACCCATATTACCGTGGTACATGCTTTCGAGATCGGGCACATTCTTGATATTACGTGCAATCGATCAAGAATACTTTAACATAGATTTAAGAACATAAATCTATAACACCTTGTGCATAACTTCGAAGCGTAGTTGAACTTGCTTTTACATGAGACTTCACAGCCCCATCCTTTCTTCAAACTTTGTAACTCATTCTTTATAGTGTATGATTACCAACACTCTTCAAGAAGTAAGTATGTATTCCACCTCATTCAACTTTATTTTGCATCCCATACTACATCATAAAACTGAACAATAAACATAAACTTCTACCAGGTTGAACCTCTCCGATTTGTAAATCATATCACAAATCCTTCTTAATGTAAACACCGGTTGAAACATTATCTTCAAAACAGATTTCTCCACCCGAACGATAAACCATTGTTCAATTTCAGGTTCAATCACACCAGCCGATCCTGGCTCTGATACCAATTATTGGGAAAATTGGCACCCCGGGCGCAACGGAAATCAGGATCACAAAGGGAAATTGGTGATTTGAACCAAAACATGGGAGATATAATAAGAGAGACAGAAAACAAACAAGCACACACAACCACAACATAAGATATGCGTGGTTCACCTTTACAGGCTACATCCACGCCCAACACCACCAGAAAAACTTCCGTTAAATCAAAGACCATTACATGCGCTTTCCGCAACCCAAGACAAGAACCAAAGAGCTAACAAGATATACCCGAGAACACCATTGAAGAAACCGTAGAAACCAACTCTCTAACATTCGCCAAACCAGCCTCGTGTCTTCTCTTCTACACCTTCTCACAGTTGCTACTAACAGAGGAGAAACATGGAAATACTCTAAACTTGGTTTAGGTCAAAGCCCCAAACTCTAAATACTAGACACCAAAATCCTCTCTCTACAAGTTTTTCTCTCACACCGATATTGACCTTCACGGTAGCACACGATCCTCCCGATAAAGAGACCAAAAATCCTAAGCACAAAGATTTACCACTCTTCTAGGTTGGATTTTCTCTAGACCTATAATTCTAATCCTTTATATAGAGAAACTAACTTGGTCCTTAAGAAGCCCTAACTTGGTCTTTAAGATTTCCTAAACTTTAGGAACAAGTTTATGCAAGGTAGAGTTTAACCAAAACTCCAACTCTTAACCACCGTCCAAATCCCACATCAACATCGATAATACCAAGTGTAATTATATATGTTTGAGTTGATAATAAAATAAAAACAATGAATAAATCTTAATCTAACTCCTTTAAAAGCCTAAGTCATATGAATCCCCACGTTGAACGGTGGGAGTACCTCCTTCCTCCTTCGACGGTGACCCTCACCCATTCTTAGAATTGCTCAATTCCACTTTTCCTCAAAGGAGAGAAAAACAAAGCTTTTTTTTCACAAAATTAAGAATTTTTTTTATTTATTATCCCAAAAAAGAAAATAAAACAAAACAAAAAAAAAACGAAAACAAAGAAAAACATTATTAGGGATTTGCTGCTTCTTCGTCATAAACTGACGATCAGGTAGCTAATCCGAATTTATTTTCCTATGCAAACCCTTTGATCGATTCTCTCTTTGACTTCCCGAGCTTACTGTTCCATTGAAGCAAAGCTAAGTCAAAGCAAAGCTATTCGAATATTTAGGTAACCATAATCTATCAGTATACAAATCAAAGAGAAGTTGTAAAATTTATAACAAGAAATTCGATCTCGGTTAACCCTAAAAAGCTAAACTTTTTCCTCTCTTACGCCTAATAAGATTCGTAAAATTTGTTGCAATAAGGGACGTCTTAGGTTTAGGCAGAGTTGGGGTCTTCTGTGTTTAGCAAATTTTAGGGTTTATAACCTCTTTGTCTCAGCCATTGTTGTGCTGAAACCAATTCAAATTAAACGCTTTGGCTTTTCTCCAATTCAAGGTCAGTTCTCTTCCTTTCCATGATTAATTTTCTATTGATTCATGTTTTTTTATTCTTACTTAATTTATATTATATCTGCTTCTCCTTCTCCAGCAGCAACAATGATTCTGCTTCAAAAAAATAAAAAGAAAAAAAATCTGAATCCGAAATAGCTAATCCAATTTCCCATCTGAATTTTCTTTTTCGTATTCAGTTTAGGAATGAAAACAACTCCAAAATTGTTTTGCTCGGGGATTGCAGCTTAATTACAACGAAGATGTAGCACTTAAAACCACACGGATATTGGTTGCTGCAAAGGCTATGATTTTATCTATCTAAATCAAATACTGGCTTTTCGTCTTCCAGAGTTGACGGACATTGGGAGACAAATGTCGTAAATTTCATTCAAGTAAATGTTAATTTGTGCATGACATTGGTTGTTAATACTTTAATATGAAATCTTCGTAAGGAGTCTAATGATTTTTCAGAGAGTATTGTATTTTGCTGCTTTTTCAAAAGAAGAGGATGTTATGGTGGGATAAGAGGAAGATGGGAACAGTCCGAGTTTAACAAAGATACCACTTGATAAGGGTGAGGATATGACATCTTATTTGGTTATCCACTCATACCTATATGTCAAAGTTTTATACTGTCTTAACTTCAGGTAAGCTTTTTATACTTTTCAATTCAAGTTTTTCATTCGGTTTTAGTACATCCAATTATCAAGGGCTTAAAAATCTTCGGGTTTTAGTTGGATTTAAATAATCAATCACTCAGGAAACATGAGGTTGATATCATGTAGGTGTTTACAGGTTACATAATCTTAAACTTTGGAAATTATCTGTTGTTGAGAACCCCTATTGCTCTTGTGTAGATCTTTTAACCAAAGATTACAACTTTGATCGGAGGTTTTCTCTAAGAAAGTTGCTTCCTTGCATTATTTCAACATCAAAGATGTGCAACTTCAGCTTTTGTGTCTGTTGCTAACTTTTTAGATGTTTCATAGGCGGTATAGCTGCTGGTGCTAACACTATTCAAATTACCATGGTATTGAAGTTCGATCTTAGGACCAAAGAAGTTAAACACGACATTTGTTACCAGTGCAAGGATATTGGTGCCAGTTTCACGGACATGGATTCGAGGAAAGGTCAATTTTATTTTTACTTTTTAAATTATACATTTACTTTTATTGTTACCTTCTCAAATATACATTATTTATCATAATAAGCATGGGTCTTTTGGTTGAATTGGGTTTATTTTCTCCTTTGATGCATATTTGTCCGATACAATGAATGGGAAAAGGACGTAGGCTCTGCTTTTGATATCTTGTATCCTGGAATGACACTTGGGTTAAAGGAAGGTGCGGATTCAGTATGTAGTTTCCTTGGCCTACACTTTTTCTCTTATTTTTCTTGATATTCAAAATTCAAAATCGGCAGGTTTACCACTTTTTAAATATAAAACCTTAATTACTTTTTAAACATAAAACCTTGATTATGCACAGGTTCTATTACCCGCAAACCAATAAATTAAAAATGAATCAGTGAACTATTGATTTTCTAGAAGTCCTTCATGTTTTGTCGTCTGTTTGTTATTAGTTTGCAGTTTGTAGTTGGTCATCGATTTTCAGTTTGTAGGTTTTATATACTGTGGTTATGTAGATTAAATTTACAAAGTTGATTCACAAAAGTATAAATATATCAGTACATAAAGACTCAATTGGAGGATCGAGCCTCTTTAGATTTTCTAATTAGTGTTCCTCTCTGTAGATTACGAGGAGATTACATGAAACAACCAAACAATTTACAGAAAAGTTAGCAAGGGATCGAGATGCTAGAAGAATATTATAACTTGAATGATCCATAGATGATAATTTGTTGTTGGGATTTCAGTTTCATACTTAAAGTGTTGTTGTTAAGTCTGGCATTATCAATGATCATTTTGTGCAGGTATGTGATATATTGTGCAGTAAGAAATTGATAAGAAGGACAAGAAATTGAAAGAGAATGAAGTTGATTTTATTCGTATCTGGATTACGGACAACTTGAGGTATGTCTGACTTTATGATTCATGATATTCTTAACATTAGAATATGGATTACATGAAAAGTTATGGACGTACACTTAGGTGTTGAAAATTCGATCATAGATACTGAATTATCCATCCACTTTACGACTTTTTCCATAAATAGTCATGGATGTACACATGTACACTTCATTATCTCTTTAGAAAATCTTCTTGTTTGTGAACGATTCAGATTAGAAACATATATTTGGAAGACACAGTTCACAATCTTATGCCTCAAACAGGAATTGATAGTGTGTACCAATTAAAAGTCCAATCTACAAATTGGCTTTAGTGTCTCATGCACATTGGGTATCCATTTCAATTGTATCAATGATCAATTGAGGTATCCAATTAAGCTCCACATGCGGTAATTATGTTTGTATTTTAGGTAGTAATTTTGAACTTTATGTGGACGTATTTTATGCATACACTGTATCATACTCGGCACTCCTTTTGATTGTAGGTTCATAATAATGATGAAGTGAAGGCTTTGTTCAATTAAGTGCATGGTGAAGTTGTTTGATCTTCGATTTTCTAGTGAAGGTAGTATCACAGGTGAGACCATCCTCTGCATTACTTTTCAATTAATATTATGTTATTTGAGTTACTGTCGTTTGTTAAAAAAAAAAATCCTCAATCTTCTAATCTGTTTTAAACCGCTTTCAAAGTTATCACATAGACGTTCAACCTCCAATGTCAAAACTCCCGCTGAATGAAAAAGAATCTCTAGAAAAGGAGTTATTGCTATCTACATATTTTAAATATTCCTTATATCATCAGGTTTAAAGAGCAGTTAAGATGTTCAACCACCAGGAATTGGGACAATATGTGTTACATCGAATAAATCTAATCCTTACGTCCGTTCAATTAATTAAATTGGTCTAATTATTTGGTTTTGGTAATCAATTAAATTATATTGGTACTGGTTGCTAATAGCGTTGCTGGACATTCAGTTTCAACTCTCAGTGCTTGGCTATTTGATACATTTTGGACCAAAAGGTAGTTCATTCCCTGATCCATATCTGTCCCTTAGTTTTGAGTCTTCGTCAATTTTTGAGTTGCAGGTAATGGTTAAACTTTTTTTCAAATTTCGGATGTATAAATACATATTAGGTATTGCCGTATAAGAGGCTGTGATTTCTAATAAAAAGTCTCAAGAAAAAAGCTTTGAATCAGATGGAAACAAAAAACAAGACTTCCAGACTGATCCTGGAACATGAAAAAGGGTATCCATGAAGTCGATGATTATATGGATTGTCATTACGTATCTGCAGTAGAGTCATATTAGATGGTTTTGTACTTTGATATCCAATGTTGTGATCCAAGTGTTGAACGACTTCCCTACAACTTGGAAGATGAGCAACAATTTACAACAATTTAACATTATGTCAAGGAATACTAATTAGAGGTTGCTCTGCTGATGTGTGCTTGGATGGGTTTATATGGTTTGTTGTTATTGTTCATTTTATCTCCACCAGTATTTGATATGTTAATACAAATCATACCAGAGGGACGGATAAATACTTATACGCTATTTCTTGAAGGAACGGATTGTATTATTATCGAGATTCAATGTTTATGGCATAATGTGTAGTGGAATGGGAGGAATATTGGTGTAAATATTAGGAGCAAATTAATTATAAGCGAGTATTGTCAAGGCTAGCTCTACCAGAAACGCTCCAATCTCTGAACTGACTAGTTCACCTGACCATAATAACTGAGTCTAGTCTTCCTAAATAATTTCCCACTTAATGTTTTAACTTTGCTGAAAAATAGAATCTGTAAAACTGACTTTGTATATGTACAACTCTATAAATAGACAGATTAAACTCCACACGTTTGTGTGGAAGATTCACCAAAACCAATTCTTATATTGTTATCATCCTACGATCCTGAAAACCACGCTTTTCCAAAACCAAATAAATAAAAAAAACCTTATCCTTCAATGGAAGATCTCACAACTCTCCATAATGTTCATATCAATCACCTAGTTTCTCTTAAGTTAACTGAAACACACTACATACTCTGAAAAACATTGTTCAAACCAGTTCTGAGAGGTTACAAATTTATTGGATATGTTGATGGGTTAAAAGAAATTCCCCCTCGTACTCTCCCAAATTCGCAAGCTGTGAATCCTGAATACATAAAATATGAATATATCGATCAGATCCTTATGGGATGGCTTGTCTCTACACTATCTGAAGCTGTGATTTGAAAAGTCACAGGACTTGAAACCTCCAAAGATGTATGGGATACTCTGGAAAGAGAGTTTGATCCAAAAACAACTGCACACCAGATGCTTCTTCGCAGAAAACTGCATAACCTTTCAAAAGGTAATCTAACTACGCAACAATACTTCACTCACGCTAAAAATCTGTCTGATAGTCTTGCAGCATGTGGCTATAATGTCTCATCTGAAGACATGAAGTCTGTTATTGTAAATGGACTCAACCAATCTTATGACCCAATTGTTACTGTATTGGGAATTGTACCGGACATGGACATGGAGACATTCAAAGCTCATCTTCTCACTTTCGAGATGCGTATGGAGCAACAACTGGCTTTACTTCAACAACCATTGGCAAATCTGGCAGCATCAGGTTCATCTTCTTCATTACCAAGACCTGATCAAAGAAGGTTCAGAAACCAGCCACCACAGAACCGTCAACCTCAGCGTCTGAGATCAAACAATCCTCCAGCAAAAAAGTGTCAACTATGTGGAAGGAAGAACCATCTAGCACCACATTGCTGGTATCGATTTGATAAGGATTTTGTACCTGAACAAAGAGCACCTGCTGCAGCATATGTTGCACTACCTCAAGGAAGAGGTGACAATAGTTGGGTGACTGATACCGGAGCAACACATCACCTAACTGCTGATATTAACAATCTCAGCATTCCTCATGAGTATGAAGGTACTGAACAAGTCCAGGTTGGCAATGGTAATTCCCTATCAATTGCAAACATTGGTGAATCCTTTTTTATTTACAATGCTATAACATTTCAGCTAAACAATATTTACCATGTTCCTGCAATACAAAGAAATTTGCTTTCTGTCCATCAATTCTGTAAAGATAATGATGTGTTCTTTGAGTTTCACACAAATCTTTTTGTTGTAAAGGACAAAAGCACAGGGACAACACTTCTGCGGGGGCGGAATAAAAATGGGCTATATGTGTTTGATTGTGTCGATGCTGCTGTCTCTCGAGTTCACCCTAAGACCTACATCTCCAGTACCCTACCAGTATGGCACCAGCGACTTGGTCACCCTATAATCCGAACTGTTCATCAAGTCATTAGTCAGTTTTCTCTTCCAGTAACGAATAAATCTTTTTATTTTTGTCATTCTTGCCACATTAGTAAGAGCAAGAAGCTTCCCTTTCCAATTAGTAGCACTGTTTTTGATAAACCATTGAGTTTAATTGTTTCAGACATCTGGGTATCTCCACATATGTCTCGAACTGGGTTTCGTTATTATATGCTTTTAATGGATGCATTTTCACATTATACATGGGTTTTTCCACTTGTTCAAAATCAGATGCTTTGCAAACTTTTATTCAGTTCAAAAAGCAGGTTGAAAACTTGACTTCATACAAAATACAAGTCTTTCAATCTGATAATGCAGGTGAATACAAAACGTTTACTGCATTCCTTAATGATGCTGGTATTCTCCATTGTTTTTCTTGCCCACATACGTCTCCACAGAATGGTCTAGCAGAACGTAGGACAGGACATGTAAATGAATATGGCTTAGCACTCTTGTTCCATGCACACATTCCTAAAACATTTTGGCCGGAAGCCTTTCAAACTGCTTGCTATCTTATAAATAGACTGCCTAAATCCCAATCTGAAACACAAACTCCTATTTAAGAAAACTCCAGATTACTCTTTCCTAAAAGTGTTTGGTTGTTTGGTATATCCATGTCTTCGTTCTTATATTTCAAATAAATTAGAACCTAGATCAGTGGCTTGTGTTTTCATTGGTTATAGCAGCTCCCATAAAGGTTATCTGTGTCTTCATAAGCAGTCCAATAGAGTCTACATTTCTAGACATGTAAGGTTTGAGGAGAGATCATTTCCGTTCGCCCCAAAGCAGCAGGATGTCCCCATGCGCAGTCAAGAGACTTTGTTTCCCAGCACAAGGTTGTTTTCCTCACCACTTTTCAGACAGCTACAAGCATCAGTTAATGCTACAGCTCAGCAAAACGAAGCAATGCTTCCACTGAATTCACCAGTTGTGTCTGATCAATCCGTTCATACTCTGGGAAATGGTGTTGTTCAATCATCAAACTCAGTCAGTTCTGCGCCATCAGATCCACATATTCCTATGTCTGCCGGTATTGAAAATTCAGTTCAAAACAACTCAGTTGTCCACACTTCTCAGCAATCCCAACTGCAGTCCTCTGAAATCGCAAGTGATGCTACATCATCCAATACACAATCACAGCTTCATCCGATGCGCACCAGATCCAAGTCTGGCATCATCAAGCCTGTGCAACGACTCTGTCTGACGGAAACAAAACATCCTTTACAGGATACAGATTTCCTAGAGCCCACTTGTTACTCCAAAGCATGTTTAGAACCAAAGTGGAGAAAAGCAATGGATACTGAGATCAATGCACTACTCAGAAATGGTATATGGACTCTTGTCAGGTATGAAAACGGAATGAATATAGTTTGCTCGAAATGGGTGTATCGTATTAAGAGGAATCCAGATGGCACAATAGAACGTTACAAACTCGTTTAGTAGCCACGGGGTACAACCAACAAGAGGGCATCGACTACGGTGAAACCTTTAGTACAGTAGTGAAGCCATGCACAATAAGACTGGTGTTGTCTATTGCTGTAATGAACAACTGGAAGCTGCGACAACTTGATGTAGAGAATGCGTTCCTACATGGAGAATTGCATGAGGAAGTGTACATGAAGCATCCAATGGGATATGTTGATCCAAACTTTCCTAACCATGTTTGTAGGTTAAACAAGTCGATGTACGACCTTAAACAAGCTCCGAGAGCTTGGTTTTCTCGCTTAAGTGGATACCTTATTCAGTTGGGATTCAAAGGGTCTATAGCAGATAGTTCCTTTTTGTACGACAAACATCGGCTGGAATTACCTATGTTTTGGTCTATGTGGATGACATAATTGTCACTGGATCCAATCCTTCTCTAATAGACAAGCTGATAAAGATTTGGCAGATTTTTTTGCAGTCAAAGACATGGGGAAACTATCTTACTTTCTCGGAGTAGAAGTAATCAGCCAAGGTCGAAATCTGTTGCTCACACAACGAAAATATGTAGCATACCGGCTGCAGAAAAAAAATTGGATGGGATCAAGCCTGTATGCACACCACTAGCGCCTCAAGGGAGACTACAAAATAAAGGCAGTGTGAGATTTGAAGATCCAACCTTATATCGCAGTGTAGTTGGAGCGCTGCAGTACTTGCATTTAACAAGACCAGATATTTTGGTTGCCGTAAATAAAGCCTGCCAGTTTATGCATGGCCCTTATGTTGAACATTGGGATTTCATCAAGCATATATTACGGTACCCGAAGAATACCTTGGACTATGGATTGCTCATCAAACCAGGTGTTAACAACACACTTCATGCATACTCAGATGCAGACTGGGCAGGAAACTTGGATGATCTGTGTTCCACGAGCGGCTACTGTATTTATTATGGTGGTAACTTAATATCCTGGAGTGCAAGAAAGCAGAACACGGTGTATAAATCCAACACTGAGGCGGAATACAGAGGTGTGGCAATAACGACTCAGAACTCATTTGGATACAATCATTATTAAAAGAACTCAGAGTTTCCACTACAGCTCCAATATTGTGGTGTGACAATCTTGGAGCGACATACCTAACAGCAAATCCAGTCTTCCATGCTAGAACAAAGCAAATTGAGATCGATTTCCATTTTGTACGAGAACGAATATCCAGCAAAGAACTGCAAGTACGTTTCATATCATCAAATAACCATTTATCGGACATATTTACCAAGGGGTTATCCTCACCTAGATTTCGGTTTATAAGAGACAAGTTGAACATTCACAAGCTGCAGCTCAACTTGAGGGACGGTGTCAAGGCTAGCTCTACCAGAAATGCTACAATCTCTAAACTGACTAGTTCAGCTGACCATAATAACTGAGTCTAGGCTTCCTAAATAATTTCCGACTTAATGTTGTAACTTTCCTGAAAAATAGAATCTGTAAAACTGACTTTGTATATGTACAACTCTATAAATAGACAGATTAAACTCCACACGTTTGTGTGGAAGATTCACCAAAACCAATTCTTGTGTAGTATGACTTGAAACTATTACAGAAAATAACTTTTCATTTGTTAAGCAGCATTTCATGGGGAAATTTGGCCGTTTGGCTTCTTTCTCGCATTTCTAGCTGCATGGCCTTAAATCTGCTTGATAAGCACAGTGTTTTCTTTAATTTTCACGTGCTTAATTTCTCTTTGTATCTTTACCAAGGGTTTAATCACTTGAAGTTTACATTGTAGTTTTTTGATTTCGCTCAAGGTTTCTACTTTGTGTTGTTGGAGGCAAAACTGTATTAGGGGAATAGATCGAAGAAGGTATACATACTAAATCTGATGTGTGACTAAATATATGTATGATACTGCTAAACTTTACAATTCACGTTTCATTGTCTTAACACTCTTTTGCTGTTGACATTGTAGGATCAAGTTCATTTTATATCTTGCTATGTCTTAAGGGTGCTCACGTACCCAAGAAACAATAAGGTGCCGACACTTTTCTTTGTTTGGAGGTGAAGGTGCTGGCACTTTTCTTTTTGCTTGGAGGTGTAAGTCGTTATCTTTAGTTATTTATTTATTTTTATTTTGGTGTTCTTTTTGTTCATTGATCCTTAATAAATTGATTGCTTAAAGTAATCATCGATACAAGTGATCAGTAAAAAAAAGAACTTTGGTTTTCCTTTAATCCCGACTTTTAAAGCAGTTGTTTTTTACAGAGAAGATGACCATTAATGACGGTTTAGTATTTTCCTTCATTAATTTTGTAACTACATGAGAGTGGGAAGTCTATTTTCGAGGTACAACTTTGAGTTGGTATGTATCTGCTTAGGAATTGCTTAGGCATTTGTCTATAACTGTCGTAGCTTTCTATTTTGAACATCACATATCAAACTAGCTCAGGCAATGATCTTTTCTTTAAATCTTTTTCTACTATATTGAGTACTTGATATCTTAGCTCAAATGGAAGATCACATAGTTTTCAACCATGTAGATGTGCGATTCGACTCTCACAGATGGTATTCTTATTTGAGTAGGCTAAAACCTCACATGATTCCGGTAACAAGATAGAAAGCTAAAGACATCAATCCACATCAAGCATAGGGATTCTATCAAATATGATACCTTTAGCTTCGTCGACTTAATTGTAGGACAAAAACTTGGCGACACCAAATAAAAAATGTATCGGGAGGGGGGCGAGGCGAAGCCGAGCTACACCAAATAAAAAGTACATCAGAACAAGGGTAATGCAAAGTTTAACCAAACTAAATAAGAAATCTGAAGCGACGGGCGAGGCGAAACCGAGCCGTACCAAATCATAAATCCATCGCGACGGGGGCGAGGCGAAGTCGAGCTACACCAAATCAAAAATGTTAAGCGACGGGCGAGGTGAAGCCGAGCCACACCAAATATAATACATGGTTAAAAAAAGATGAATTGGTGAAGCAAGTTAGCGGAACCGCCTGGGCGTAGCACGGGCACAAAATCTAGTTATTAGTAATTAACAAATAATTAATTGATAATTACCGGCAACACGTATTTCATTCTGTTTCTCCAACATTGGCTAAAAAAGAAATAAACTAAGTGCAAAACTAAACACAAAATTGGTTAAAAAGACCAAAATCAACAATTCCTGGGTGAAAAGGACATCTAGATTTTGATACTGTTTAAATGGACAAAAATGTAAAAATATCCAGGCTGTAAACAGTTTCATCCTACCCATTTTCAAATACTTTTTCTTATTTTTAATTTACATCAGGATGCATCCAGTTTCATCCTCGCTATTTTTTAAGTTTAAGCCAGGATGAATCCAGTTTCATCCTTTCTATTTTTTTTGTGTCCATTTCACTCATACTAATTTTTACTCGTCCATTAAAACCAATTTTTGAAAATAATTGGACAAATGACCCATTTTCCGTAAACAAAATTGATTGGTTCGTAAAGAGCCACGTGTACGTTTTGTTTTGATTTTTTATATTTGTACTCGGTCTTAATTTGATTTTTGGTGGAGGTGATTAATAATAACCGGAAGTTTGTTGATTAGGTGAAGAGTTTAGAAGATTGATTGAGCAAAATTTTGGTGTGAAAGCGACCTTGCCAGCTTCATTTGCCACCTAAAACTCATTTTACTGGCATCTAACCTGTTCAGGTCGGGCCGTGATCCTACTAAGTAATTTATTAGTATTATATTCAATTAAATTCATCTTACTTTAATTCCATTATCATAATCTTAGCAAGAAAAACGTTCTTGATGCACCCTAAATTTTTTAAGTCTTTTGGTGTCTGTAGTGCGCATGTCTACACGAGATCCGCTTAAAGTAATCAGGCTATATATATTCCCCTGGCCCTGGTCCTGGTCTTGTGTCTCTCTGTGTCCATATGCCTTTCGACATTAATTAAGTTGTCATTTCCCACCCAGCTCTGTAGTGTTTGTACTTTTAATTTGATCTGCAGTTGCGATTGTACGTAATCTCACATTTAGAAGTCATATCTTCCGAATGTACGGTGTTTGTTTACTGTTCTTGTCTGTTTCTCTCTCGCCTCTCAGTATAGCTTGATTTTATGGATTCTTGTTACTTTCTCATAACTGCGACCAGATCCTCAGGCATGGTTTAACCCATACGCACAATAGATACCACACCTTGCTTACAGCTTCTGGGCAACTCTTTATAAACCTTTTTTTTTACGAACTCTTGAACTTTTAATACTACGATATCAAAAGCAGTCGTCTATTTCTTCATTTGGTACCAAGAATATCCTTGTGCACAATCATGTAAGTTACAACACAAGGTTGCCTCATGTTCCCTTACTGGAAAAACAGTTACAAAGGTATATTCATAAGAACAAAAATGGGAATCAAATACGGAAGATAATACACGAAAGCTCTTTGCACCACTTGCGCTACTGCAAATTATTCTACCCATAATCTTAAAGCAAGATACAGCTTGACTAATGCAAATGCAAAATGTGGCGCGGACGGGTCACAGCACCATCCAGTCACTACAGGAAAAACAGTAATTTACAACCCCAAAATCAGTTGTCGTAAATCTACCACAACGTTTCTCCTTAGGTTGCACAAGGGGGGTTGTAGAAGGCCCTCAAATATTCACAACTCTTAGCAAGAGTTATAAATATAGTTGTCGTTTACTTTTGTACGACGCTTGCTTCAATTGTAAATGTCCTTCGAAATTTCCTCTTAATGCTAACACAACTCTTATCTTGGAATTTGACAACAGTGGTTAAGAGTTGTATGTCAGTTATTTGACAACAGTAGTTCGTAGTTGTATTTTACTTCTTTGACAACTCTGGTTATGGTTGTAATGCGTTTCTTCGACATCCCTGTTCAGAGTTGTATACCGTTTCTTCGACAACCCTGATAGGAGTTGTATGTCGTTTCTTCGACAACCCAGATTAGAGTTGTATGCCGTTTCTTCGGCAATCCTGTTTAGAGTTGTATGTTGTTTTTTCGACAACCGTGGTTTGAGTTGTATGCCATTTGTTCGACAAGTCTGGTTATAGTTGTATTAACTTTCTTTGACAATCCTTCGAAGTAGTTATGGTTATTTTTCATTTTTGAATTTTTTTTTGAAATTGCTCAGAGCAGCATTCAATCAAATTATACCAGCATTCATTCGATCATCATTCATTCAAAATGTGACAGCATTCAAAAATTTAAACAAGTCTTACATCATTCACAACCTTGAATGAACCATTCAAAATATCCAGACCACATAGCAACAACCAAAAAAAAAACAAAGTAAGTTTCCTGAAACACTGTCAAAATAAAGATCAAGTCAGGTGGCTAGCCAAGCACTATAAATTCCTTGCCCCACTTGATGAAATTTCCTACAGCGTCAATGATAGTCTTACACTAACTGGTTTCCCTGTAGACAAGAGCATCATCCACAAAAGAAGTTTTCACGCCAACCTTGTATGATCCAAAACCGATTGGCATTCCGTGGACACTTTGCTTTGGATACATTTCAGCAATAAATGCATCAGCTACAATCTCGCCCTCAACGTACCAACTGAGTAACTTGCAAGGGGTATGCCTCTCTGGTACTCCCACTGGCTCTTGCACCACATTTAGTCTGCTCAATGGGATGCCATTTTCTCGGACCATGCTAGTGCTAGCATTGTTGTTGCTGGCATTTCCCATACTTAGCATTGTTGTTGCTCATACTTTTTATGTTATGTTTCTTCCTTAGGAGTTGTTACTACGGCATAACATTGATGTTATGCATACGGAAAAAAACGTATGTGAAAATCTCATTGGTACTGTATTGAATATAAAAAACAAAACAAAAGATGGCTTAAATTCTCGTAAAGATCTGAAAGTATGGGAATCAGAGAAAATTTGCATCCAGAAGAGAAAAATGGCAGAACGTGGCTTCCACCAGCACCATATAACTTAAGTGAAAAGGGAAGGGCTATATTTTATAATAGGATGAGAAATTTGAAGGTTCCGTATGGGTATACTTCTGATTTTAGGAGGCATTTCTCGAAAAATGGTTGCTTGGATGTCCTTAAAGCTCATGATTACCATGTTATTATGCAACAAATACTACCTGTCGCTTTGAAGGGGCTTTTACCTGATGGGCCAAGTACTGCGATTTATCGGTTGTGTTCTTATTTTAGCGAAATATGCCAAAGGGCAGTTGATCTTGATATATTAGTAGAACTTGAAGAAGAAATTGCTGAGAATTTGTGTATGTTGGAGATGTACTTCCCTCCATCATTTTTTTTGATGTGATGGTACACTTGACAATTCACCTAGCTCGAGAAGTGCGTTTATGTGGACCCGTAAAATATCGTTGGATGTATCCATTTGAAAGGTGTTACTTGTTTCATTAGCATTAATACATATGTTTTATTGTTTCATTTTGGTGCTAATAATTAAAGGTTTGGTCTGTCGCGGGTATATGAAGACGTTCAAAGAATACGTAAAAAGTTACGCACAACCTGAAGCATGTATAGCATAGTGCTACCTGGGAATGGAGTGTGTCAGGTTTTCTGATGTTCATTCGCACAAACCAGGTGAAGGAGAAGTAAATCAGAGCCGTGATGAAGACATTCAACATGATTTCACACCGACAGGGCGTCCTCTTTCTAAAGGTGTTCCAGTGTGTATCGATAGTGAAATGCTAAAGATCGCTCATAAATACGTACTTTTTAACACAACGGTAATTGACCCGTATAGAACGTAAGTATGACGTTATATTTTCATTTCAAATTGTTATCAGTTAATGCTAAAGTCAAATTGTCATCAGTTAATATTTTCCATATTACTTCTTTTCTTATTAGAATGCATATGGATGAGTTAAGATCTTTAGGTACTATCAGTGAAGACCAACTCCATTCCTTGCACTCGAACACATTTGCAGATTATATACGGCAAAAGGTACGTGCACCACCACTTGGTCATTTGTTAGATGTTTGCAGTTTAGATTCATTTTTCCTGAGTATCACCTCTTTTTAGCATAAACCACAAAACAAGTTATATTTCACTATTAGGGATGATTTTGTCATTCACTTCTTAACTTTTACCAAACCAAAACATAGAGATTTTTCCCATTACTGGGGTCACTTGTGTTCTGCTAACTAAATTATATTTATAGGTTAAAATGCAAATTCGTCAAGGCATATAAGTATCACATACAATAGAGTGGTTGGCATATGGACCTTTAGAAAACTGTGTATCTTATAAAGGCTTGCAAATAAATGGATCAAGGTTTATAACGAAGGATGTTCAAAGAGTCACACAAAATAGTGATGTTTCAGTTGAATCAAAATCTTTAGTTGAAGGATGGTCACAAATGAGTGGTTTCTATGGTATTTTAGATCAAATTCTCGTGTTGGACTACAATCATATGTTTCAAATTCCCATATTCAAATGTGACTGGGCTCACACCTATTTTGGTGTCAAGTTAGAAAATGGCTTTACATTGGTCAACTTACGTCAGCATAAGAACCAATTTCAGAATGATCCATTCATTTTAGCGTCACAAGCCCGTCAAGTTTTCTATTCTCGAGAGTCAGATACATCTAATTGGTTTGTGATGTTGAAACCACCTCCTAGGGGTTTCCATGAATTAGAGGAATACAATGAAATGGAAGACACAAGTTGCCAACCAGTGGAACCTTTAACTCTTTCCTTGCAAATGGATGACCTGACCGAGAGTTATGCAAGAGTCGATGTTGAACCTATCTTAGTGGTTCCGACAAAGAAGAAGAAGAATAAGAAAAAGAAAAAGAAGTGTCGCCGATGGTGGGTTAACTCTTTTCATTTTTACTGTATTTTTTTTTTCATTCTGCTTTTGATTGTATTTTTGTGTTTCAGTGGGGAATAGGTGAAATGGGTACAGCAGGATCAACTGAAGAAGAACAAAAAATGCAACTATCAGTAGTGTATTGTGTTTTTATATATGGTTTTTAACTTAATCATGTAGTACAGTTGATGTTGGGTGACTTATAATATTGTTTGTATGATCTGTTTCTTTTTATGTTATTGTTGGTATGATATGATGTTTGTTTATCTTGAGAGAAACTTCCTTTTTAACTCCGCCATTGAAATGATTTATCATTTCATTGCCGGTCTCAAGCCCGGATAAAGGAGGAGAGAAAAGCGGGTTGTGGAATGGACTGGTGCAATTATTGTATCATTATTTGATACGCCATTCTGGTAAGTTGCTTCGATGAATTTTTTTGGCTTATATTTCATTCCATTTCCTGTTCTTTTTCTCATGTTCTTGTTTCCGCTTTTGCTCTTCGTGATACTTTACTGAGTTATTGTCATTCTGTGATTATAGAAATTGATTTGTTATGTATACAATAACAATATTTGTTTGTCATCATCAACAATGCCTGGTATGTTCAGGCAAAGTGGCGCATTCGCTGGTCTCTTTTTAAGGCTCCGTTTGAAATTAATTTATATATAAAAATAGATGTAAAATACAATCAGGTATTTAAATGTGGAAGAATGTTTGGAATACCACTCTTGGTTCGAGTCACCTGAGTCTCATTTTATTTTATTTGTTTTACAACTCTTATAAGGGTTGTGATACTAATAAGAAAAAATAGGACAAAATTACCAACATTAACAGGAAGGAAGGATGGTTGATGTCTTGTGCTAACACCTAGTAGGCTTGTGTTCAAATCTCTCCAACATCATATTTCCAAATGATTTTTTTTTTTTAACTTCAACAACATTTATAAGTGTTGTCACGACTCTTTGGTCCTAAGAGTTGGACGTTTTTATACTTTGATAACTTTTGTTTGACAAGAATTGTCAAACATACCACCTTTGACAACCTTAAATATACGAGTTGTGAAGTTACAGTTGTAGATTACTGTTTTTCCCGTAGTGAGTTATTAATACAACAACATATTAGTAAAATGCATTAGACGTACTCTTAAGTGATGTCATAGTGTTCGTTTCCAGAAGCAGCAGTGAAATTTCTAAGTACTGTTTTTCTTTAACCATTATTTTACATAAACTAGATACCGTGATACACCAAAGTCGTAAAGGAATGACTTTGTTTATAATTCACAATGACAACATTTTTATTCTGTTCTAATAATTATTTTATGTTCTTCTACAGTCTACACGTATTGCTTTCTTTTTTAGCTACTTGTTCATTGAGATTTCTATTAGCTTTCTAAGAAAACGTCATTTACTTTATAATATTCAAACTAACTTGACACTCCATCTTTCTTTAATTTTACTATAAAAGGGACCCCAATGTATTGGGAAGACTAAAACAAAGCATCACAACTTCATAACAAGCGTTAGAAATTATCTAGCCAATTTGAATTTGTTGGTGAAAAATGGATTGTATTAGTACTTCAACAAGCAATGGAACTTCCATTAGAAAGTTCATTAGATGGAAAAGCTTCTTATTAGCACGGAGACCTTTCGAGATGAGTTCTTATTTGAAACGAAATCAACTGTTATCGAAGGGTATAAGAGTTCATAATTTCTCAAAGTCCAATTTTCTCATTTCTATTTTTGTAGCACTGATGGTCTCGAAATTTTTATTGGTACCTATGCTTTCTCACTGTGGAGAAATGTTTCGTTTGGTATATAATTTGATTACCGATGCGAAGTCGTGCCAGTTACTAGTGTTTTTCGTATTGAACGTGATTATCATCGCTATTAGCTTCAGTAATTCTAAACCATTTGAGGAGGATCAAGATATCAGTAGTTTAAATGAGCCTCACTCTATGTCAGTGCAAAATGAGAAAAATGTTCAGAAACAAGAAGAAAAAAACGATGTTGTTTATGAAGAGATCCTACTTACTGAGGAGCATGAGGAGATAACAACTCTACTCGATAATGTTGAAGAAGGTTATGTCTCCGACTACGAGAATGACAGTGAAAATGGTGATTGTAGTTGTGATAGTTCTAGTTTTGGCGACAGCGACAATGAAGATTGCAGTGACGATAGTTCTAACTTTTGCGACAATGGCGATGATAACGATGATCTGAATATTCGGGCTGAAGAATTTATTGCCAGAATTAATGAAAGATGGAGGGCTGAACGGTTGAGAGAATACAATTTATACATAGTTAACTAACACGAAACAACTCGAGGAAAAAATAAAATAGATAGGCACAGTAAATGGTACCAAAAACCAAATAGTGATTTTTTTCCTCCTATGCATGTTGCAAGTCTTTGTAGCCATATATGTACGTAGCTTAGTAGTACAGCTTCTGTGTAAAATGTTATCAAATAGTATACCTTACTAATTAATATGGAAGAACAGTCTTATAGAGAAAAATCGCTGGTGGAGTCATTTAGCTTTAGTTTTCATCGAAACCTCATTCCATGAAGATCTAGTATTATTTTGGTTTGGTCGGTCAATCCAACATTGAAAAGGATATTAATAGCTACTTATAATCCGTACATATATGATAACTAAATTTCCTGACGAAGGAAAAATATGGCCTACTGTTGTCGATGGGCAGTATGTGGTTATACCCAGTTTTTCTTCACTTGAGGAAAGCAATGGCATGCATACGAATGAATCCTCCGTTAAAAATGTAGCATCACTTAAACACCTAGCATTACTCATGCTGCGTAGCACTTGAATGTTACGGAATTCCAAAGTTGTAAGGCAAAAACCAAGTCTACCTATTTGAGTTGACAAAAATATAAATAAAGATTATTAGTAATTAACAAACAATTAGTAATTGACAATTATACCAGCAACACGTATTTCATAATTTTCATTCTGTTAGAGCAACTGCAGTGGTGCGAGTATAACCAAAGACCAAAGAGGAAAAAAAAGACCAAATTTTGGGTTTAATTTGGTGTGTGACCCTACGGTGTAAAAACTAAATTTGGTCAGACGGACATTATACCAACGCCTGGTGTGGGGCGTAGAATATCCCAACGCCTGGTGTGGGGCGGGGAGTATACGTTCGCCTGGTGTAGAAAAAAAAAAGAAAAAAGAAAAAAAGTGGGGGGAGGTATTATGCCCGCCCCATGCATTTGAAGTTTGTAAAGAGTGGGGCGGAGGTATTAAGCCCGCCCCACACAAAAGAAAAAAAAAAGACGAGCGTGGACTATACGTCCGCCTGGGGTGGGACGTGGACTATACGTCCGCCTGGTTATGGGGCGTGGACTATATAAACACCCGACTATATTTGGGTTTGGTCTTGGTCGCAGATCAAATTTGGTCTGGATTTTCGTCTTTGATCAAATTTTGATCGATGGTCCGTCCCACTACGCCTATCAACTGGACACTATATGTGGGTTTAGTCGGCCATTGTGGACGCTCTTAGCCCAACAGTGGTCCTAAAAGTAGCAAAAGTAGACCAAGTGTAAAATGAAAATGATTAGTTAGTAAAGAACCCTATGTACGCTTTGTTTAATTTTAAAAATTTTGCATAACTTTCTCTGGATTTGATGTGTAGATTTGTGAAACCAAATTTTGTTGGATTTTCGTGTTTAAACATTTGTGGAGGTGACTAATAATAATCCAAAATGTGTTGATTAGGTAAAGAGTTTAATTAGAAGAATAATCGGGCGAAATTTTAGTGTGAAAACGAACTTGGCAGCTTCATTTGCACCCTATGTTAAAAAAAGACAGGAGCTCTGCTTAGCATGTGGTTATTACTTATTTAGCTATACTTTAGTTGCTTTGCTTTTGTTTCTCCACTTGTGTTTCCCCTCATTTGATGAATCCATGATTACAATAAAATTAGTTGAGGGTATTGATCCATCCTCAAAATCGTAATTATGTTTTATGTAAATCAAAAATATACTCCCTCCGTTTCTGGAATTGAGCTTTAGGCTACTTCCATTTGTTCTAGTTTGCCGCGCTCACTCCATGGGTGATCAGATGTGATCCAGAATACGCCTACATATCAACTCAATCCGACGGTCGTCTGCCACGTATTCCTTGGAAATAAACTCATCTTGGTAATCAAGAAAAAAGAAACCATGAAAACTAATCATACACTTGACTCAATTTTTTATTAATACAACGTTTCCACTTTGGCAAGGTAATAAAACAGTCTCTGAGTCTTCCTATTCTACTCATCTTCCTATTCTGCAAAGAGGGGAAAAATTTGCAGTTGCCATACTACATGATTTTCATCGGTATAAATTGCACTCTCTCAACCGCTCAGCCCTCCATCTTTCATTAGTTTTGGCAATAAACTCTTCAGCCCGAAAATTCAGATCATCGTCATCGTCGCCAAAATTTGAACTATCATCACTGTGATCATCATATTCGCTGTCGCCAAAATTAGAACTATCACAATGTTCGCTGTCATTTTCGTAGCCGGAGACATAACCCTCTTGAACATTATCGAGTAGAGTTACTATCTCCTCTTGCTCCTTACAATTTTCTACCGCTGGCTCAAAAGAGTTGAACTCATAAGAATATCCAGTCTCATAAGCGTTACTAATAAGTAGGATCTCTTCCTTTTTCTCAAACTCAGAAGCAACATCATTGTTTTCTACTTTGACTTTCTTCTCATTTTGCACTGATATAGGCTGAGGCTCGTCTAAACTGAACTCATGATCCTCTTCAAGTGGTTTAGAATTCTTGAAGCAAATAGCGACGATAATCACGTTACACAAGAAAAACGGAAGTAATTGGCACGACTTCGCACAAATAATCAAATTGTATACCAAACAGGAAATTTCTTGATAATGAGAGAATATAGGTACCAATACAAATTTCAAGACCACGGGTAGTATGAAACTAGAAATGAGAAAATCTAACTTTGAGAAATTATTGACTCCTATTATGCCTTTGGAAGACGATTGAATTCGCTTTGAATAAGAACTTATCTCGAAAGGACTCGGTGCTAATAATAAGAAGCTTTTCCATTTGATGAATTTTCTAATGGAGGTTCCCTTGTTTGAAGCACTAGTACAATCCATTTTGGCGCAAAGAACAGATTTTTAGAGGCTTGTAA
Source organism: Papaver somniferum (assembly GCF_003573695.1). Lineage (NCBI taxonomy): Eukaryota > Viridiplantae > Streptophyta > Magnoliopsida > Ranunculales > Papaveraceae > Papaver > Papaver somniferum. The sequence continues at coordinate 30,390,400 of NC_039365.1, forward strand.
TGAAGTTGTGATGTTTTTTGTTTTTGTCTTTCCAGTAAAATGGCTTGCGATTTGCTTTTATAGTGGAATTAAAGAAAGATGGAGTATGAATTAAGTTTTAAAGTAAGTAATTTTTTCTTCGAAACTCAGTAGAAATTATCTCAAGCAACAAGTAATACGTGTAGAACAATACTCCCTTTGTTCTTTTTTAATAGGTTGGTCTTGTTTTTAGAGAAAATTAAGGAAATTAAGTGAAGTAATCATTGAAAGTGGTCCTCATGACACTTGTCAATAAAAGAAGTGAAGTGCAATGGTCCCCATGATACTTGTCAGCAAAAGAAGCAAAGAGAAATGGTCCACATGACACTTGTCATCAAAAGAAGTTAAGAGAAAGTGGTCCCAAAAAAACTAAAGTAATATTTGACTTTCCTAATTAGGAAACTAGCCTATTTTTTTGAAATATTTATTTATAAAAACCGGCCTATTAAAAAAGAACAAAGAAAATATAAAATGATAATTATTAGAATAGTGTAAAATGTTGTCATTCGGATTAATAAAGTCATTTCTCTGAGACGTTGGTGTATGCAGTTTATGTGAATTATAGGTTACAAGGAAAAAAATCTCAATGAAACAAAAGCGAACGGTATGACACATCAAATGGAGTACGTCTAAGGCGAATTCCTATGGGAACCGGCAAATAAATCAACTTACCAAGCCAGGCAGATGGTTAAATGAGCTCGCCCACAATGATAAAATACGTGTACTTGTAGATAATCTACCGAGCAGCCAGGAAAATAGATATCACTCTACCGAGCGGTCAAGTCTCTATCATTCGATAGAGACCTGACCTCGGTAGGAAAACAGTCAAGTTTGATTATTGTTCACTCGTTGAGTTTCCGTCATTTGGCCTACTCCATAAAATTAGCAAAAAATGGAGTTTGGCATCTCCATAGCCCTAGGAAGGGGGTTAAGTAGCTTAGTAGTGTAGCTTGCATGTAGATGTTACCAATCATGCATATCAATAATTGAAAGAATGGTCTTCTAGAGAAAAATCATTGTTTTAGTATCGGTTTTCATTGAATTTCAATTGATCAAAATCTATTCTTTTGTTTTTGTCGGTTTTACAATTTAACATTGAAAAGGACCTTTTATGTACAAATGAAAATAATGCAAAGAAAAACACTTCTCGTAGAGTTATCTTTCAAGCAATGGCGTTTCTCCTCTCGATTGAATTAATGTGGCCTAGTATTTGGGAAGGGCACTATGTTACTGTGATTTTTTGTAGCAAAAAAATTAATTTTTTTCCGAAGCAAAACATCTTGGTTTTTAGTACTTGGGTTAAATTTTGTTTTTGGCGTTACTTGTTAATAGGGTGTCTTGTCATCAATTTGACAACAAAACTAAGTATAAAATTGGACAAATCTGCAAAATGAGCTCATTTTAGCCTTCATCATTTCTTGGCAACGGGGTACAAACCTGCTCAGGGAAACAATCGTACTGATGGAATAAATTAAAATAGGATAGCAACAAAAAATGTTACCATCACTCAAACCACCTAGCATAACATGTGCCGGTTGCCAATTGTACGTACTAATAAAAATCTAATAACGTCGCTATGTGAATGTTATGGAATTCCAAATTGTAAGGCAAAGATATCAATAACGATTACATACGATACCAAGTGCAATGTAGCTTGAGTTGACGACAAATATTAATAGTGATTCGGTGTTAATAATTAGCAATTAAAAAACTATTAACTGGCAATTATCGGCAACACGTATTTCAGTTTGTTCGGCCAAAATTGACTGACAAACTAATCGTAACATGAAAATGATTAGTCAGTAAAGAACCCTATTTACGTTTTCAGATATTTGTGGCTTCTGAAACCAAATGTTCTTGGATTTTAGCTTCCAGATATTTGTGATGACTAATACAAATAATAATATTGATTAGGTAAGGAAATTAGAAGACTAATTGAGCTAGAATTTTGGTGTGAAAGCGAACTTGCCAGGTTCATTTGCCAAATTCGCCACCTTGCATTCGTTTTACAGCTTCTAACTTATCGAAATCGGGTCGGCATCATAGTTAGTAGTAATTCACTATTTAGAGATTTAGATTTAGATCTATCGAACGTAATCATGTGAATTATCGCGGCTTTAGTAAGAAAAAATGTTTCTTCATGCGCCTTTCTATTTCTAAAGACGAATAATGCATGTAAAAACAGAAAAATATCAGGAATTTCGACTCGCTATAGTCCGGTCATTTCCATGGTTGGTAATTCACTGTAGTTACTAATATGTACACAAACTTTGGTTCTTACCGGAAATATCAAATATATACAAAAATGTTCCCATTTATCTTTATTAATTGCCTGCCTCCCATCCCCATGGATGTTTAATTACAATAGATCTCAAATCGGAATGAAAATAACAAAGAAACCTTTCTGAAACAAAGCAGCCTAATTGGGTTTTTGATTAAGTTTTTGATAAGATTATAAAACTGTTTTTTTTTTCTCGTTTGGCAAAGAAGAGATGGTAACGGACTACCAAACACTAAGAAGATCTGAAAGTATATGTTAGACCAATTTGTCGTGACATCACTAGCACCGATGGAATCAAATTCCTTGAAAACTAAAGCCCAAGTAAAAAGATAGAAAACTGATGTGTTTACCCCTGTCACAACGTTTTTTCATTTGTCCGTGAAAACCCTTCCGAATCTTTCTTTCTTTCTAAAGAGTCCACATGATGGCAGCAGGTATTTTGTTCCAAACAGCAGAACTAGGTTTGTTGAGTTGTAGAGATGCCAATATGTAAAGAAGAAACCACATCAACAGGCATAGAATCAAGCCACTTCAACTTGCACAAGTATTCAACCCAAATTTTCTGGGAAAGTCACAATGCAGCAGTAAGTGAAAATTAATTTCTAAGCTATAAGCCATAGGAATAAGCCGATCTTCGAGGACATTTCGATCTCCATATCAAACTGAAGATAGCACCTGTTAAAAGAGAACCATCCTCCATAAGAGCTTATAAAGGAACTTGACAAAAGCTTTTTAAGTGAAATGCCATCGTAATTTATCTTCAGAATTCGAGTTGAAACTAAAAGATGCTTGGTCGGAAGAAATCATAAGAAATTCGACTCTAGCTGCAGCATTCAGTCTTCTATGAACTTGAAAATTCCAAACGAATAAATCACTTACATTCTCACCCATATCCGCTATATGGAGATGTTTAGCTCTAGTAAGAGCATAGAGATTAGGATATCATGTTTTAATAGAAGCATCTTTAATTCAATTGTCATCCCAGAATCTAACACTAACCCCATTGTTAACTCTAAATTTGACATACTTCATGAAAAAATGATGGGAATTTTGATAAACTACCCCATTTCCAATTTTCGGTTTAATAAAATGACCCCGTTTTTTTTAACTTTTCAAAACTGCCCTTTCTGTTTTCTTTCATGTTAAAGTCCAACAAAAATAGTCAGCGCCCATTTACCCGGTCAATACTGCCATCAAAACTATATATGTATCCTTGGGATATCTAATCAGTCGAGATAAAAGAAGAAAGGTGTGATAAACAGAAGAAATTCGTCACTCTCTTATGCTTCTTCTTCATCTTCATCTTCGAAAATAAACCACTGCGCCTTCTCATTCAATTAGCTTCTTGCTAATTTCGACGCTAAAAAATAGGATTTGTAGATGGTTTCAAGAGTGAAGTCAGGGTTTAATTTTGGTCTGATTTATGGGCCTAGATCTGTTAGGGTTTGTTGATGATGCAAACAATGAAATTGGGTTTGAAGGAAATCATGAGATCGGATAGCGGCCAACTCAGAGACGGGGGTTAGGGTTTTATTTTGATTTGATTCTGCTGTCAGACAATAAGAAGAAGCAATAGGTTAAAGTTCTAATTTTGATTTTGATGTTGTTGTTGTTGTTGTTGTTAACACAGATGTTTGATGATTAATGTACCAAATTCGTACTGTTCCTTTGAAGTTCCGTCAATTTGCTATGATGGGTTTCTTTTATTTCATCTTATATCTGTTTGTTTGAACTTGAATTGATTAATTAGGGTTTGTGACTTTAGGGATTTCTTTTAATTAGGGATTTCTTTTAATTAGGTGAAGATGCAGTTCTTGATGGAACTCAGGTGAAGATGCATATGCAGTTCTTGAAGGTGCCCATGAAAGAAATAGCAAATGTTGGTGGTGGTATGCAGAAGGGTAAGGAGATGCGGGTGCAGTAGAGAGCTGAAATTGAGTTTGTTGGTGTTGTGTGTTGGCTCAAGAATGGATTTAGATGTATCTTAAGACAGGTAATTGCAGATGCAGGTAGTTGAGGTGCAGTTCAAATGGTATTGAAACTATCAGAGATGCTACAACTGTTGGCTTGAGGAAATGGTGGTGTTATAGGCTGATGGAAGTGGTGTTGTTGTGTTACTACAGACCATGGAATTGCAGCTGCAGCTGTAATGTTAGAGTTAGGGAATGAGATGCAGATGGTCCTGGTAGTGTTGTGGTGCAGTCAAGACTCAAAGGAGGTTGTTGCAGAGAGCTGAACTGGTTAGGAGATTATGTATGTTGCTGATGTGGGTGTTGGTAAATGGTTTAGTGAACCAGGGTTGGTGTTGTTGCAGTAGCAGGAATTGTACAAGGAAGATGAAGGTGATACTGTTGATGCTTCCAATGGATAAATGAATGATTGAGTTGCGAATTAAATGTATGCTAGGTTGTGCAGGTGAGAAGAAATACAGGACTGAAATGGATGGAATAACACCAGAAACAGACAAGACTCGGCCCAATTTTTTCTTCAGTGAGTCGACTCAGTGACTCGTTGTACCCCAACTGGTGACTCAGGCGAATAAGCCTTAATCAGACCAACTCTATTGAGGACTTTTAAGACTTTTATTAGGTACAAGCTGGAACTTAACGGCCCTAACAAGCCGTTAGCCATTTTTTTTGAATAAAACGCACTTTTGAAAAGTTCGAAAAAACGGGGGCACTTTTATTAATGCATTTCAAAACGGGGCATTTTATCAAAATTTCCAAAAATGATTGTATATCATAATTTCTTTCCACACTGACTTACTATGACGGGTCAGGCAAGTGGCACACAATGATTGCACGTTACAGTGTTGCAGGCCAAATCAGTATCCAAAAATGATTGCGCGACACTGGATACACTATCAAGTGCTAATAAAGGCATAACCCTGTAGGGTTAGTGAAGCGCAAAGGTATCGCTACACTGTAAAAACATTTGGATATGTAATGAAGTTTACTGGCCGACACAATGAAGTTTCACTGAGGAAAAGGCAAGGCAAAGCCAAAGTGGCAAGATGCGACATGCAACATGCGATGTTGGCATTAAGACATATCCATGGAATTGAGTTATCCCACACTCAAGGATGATGCAAGAAGGTAGAATAGGCCAAGAGTTGGTCTATGCATTAGTTCAAGGCTGGCCAAATCTTGAATAATGCAAACAAGCTAGTAATGCAAAAGTGGGATTAATATTTTCGAGCAATTGGCTAAGTAAAGTAAGAATAACGCATATGAGCATATGGCACGTATTGGCATCAGTTGGAAATCATGTTGGCATGAATTTGGATTAACTAAGGTATCTTAGCAAGTCCATATCAGGGCCATATGCAGTGGTGCATAAAGTTGGCGTAAAAGTGGCACATTATAGCTCAAGTGTTGGTTATTGGCTTTGCGAGCATGCCAATGAAGTGAGACAAGGTGGAACGGTTATAAATTAAATTTAAAACCATATTAGAGTGTCTACAACCGTTTGTGACAGGTGTGGCGTTGATCGAATTTTATTTAGTGGTAAGAAAGTTGTCGTTCACTCGAACTTGATGAGATTGATTTCAGATTTAATAAACGAAAATAGTAAAAATAAAGAAAATATATATACAAAATAGTAGCAGAATGGAAAGATACTGGAATTCGGGATTTCACCATTTTTCATATACATGGGGTTCAAAATTTAATTCTAGGAAATAATGGCTCAAACAAAAGAAGTTGTGACTCTAATTCTTTGCCAATAATTCATAAAACATTAGTTGTAAGTTGCAAGCATGACGCATCAAAAGTAATTAAAATTAAGCATGCGACATCAGACAAAATAACAAATAATTAATGGAATTCATAAAACAATTAATTTCTATGCAAATAGTTATAAAAGAATTGATTTTAATTACCACATGGACGAAAAACAGCTTCCTCCACCGTCCCAGGGATGGGGTCTATCTCCACATCGTAAAAACACACTCAAAAATATAACTCATAGCTCAAATGGTGTTTTTATTGAAGAAATAAGATAGAACTGAGATTCGCAACACTTTTATGATGTCACAGAGCACGTTGTTACAATAGTTGTTGCACTGAAGCTATTTGTCAGAAATGGACTATTACAAAGATCTGAAAATTAAGAGCTAGGTGTTAAAAAAAAAAAAAACTAGAAATAATGACTGTCGTTTGCATTGTTATGTTCTTCGTGGCTTCTTCTTCCTGCAGGTGATGGTTCATTCTGCAACTTCCTATTTTACGCTCAGTAACTTCCCCAAACTCTTCATGCCTCTCTCTGAACGTCCAAAACCCTTTAAATACATAGAAGCACCACCAAATCTCCGCCATAATTCGAGATAATCCTCTCTTTATTTTTCTGTCATATATCACGAATATTATTTCCTTTTTTCTATCCTCATGCGCCTGCGGTATCTCTACTCTCCTTTTTTATCTCCTTTCTGCTAGGGTTCACATACTCCAAACATGTTGATAACACAAGCAATCTTCCCAAAAATAATTCAGAAATTTTCCGAGAATATGCTTGCCATGTTTTGTCGAGATTATGTGAAGTCTTCTGCTTCAATTGAATTTAAAGCTCTTAACAATCATGTTATTATGTAACAGCCTGGTATGTATCCAAATCAAGAAAAATATCTGATGAAATCTCGTCCAAATCAATGCCAGAAGAAGTCGCCGGTGACGGGTTAACTTTTCCGGTTTCACTTCGAATGGATTATCTAGCCAATCTGGATCGAATATAACACCTCTATAATCCTTGTATGTCCAATAGGAACATACCCAATCAATTTCATCTCTTTAGTCACCCTGAATCGTGTCCAAAATTAATCAAGAAAATCTGTAAAAACTGGAAATTTGAATTGTTGTTTTCCCGCCAAATTTTTTCTTCTTGTTTTCATCAATCGGTGATTATCCAACCCAATTTAACTGAATCAGAGCATATTAACATATCTGTTTAGGCTTTACGAACAAACCAATTTAATTCCAGTCATTTAGTCTCAGTGAAACACCTCCAAAATCGAAACACTAATTTTGTTGTAATTTTTCCCGCCAAAAACCAGATTTGAAATGGAGAAGATAATTTGGGTGCCCCATATCCTGCTGCTAGGGTGCCTATAGTAATTTGGGTGCCCCTTAGCAGTTGAGGTTCCCATCAAACAACAGCGAGAGTCCGAATAACACGTGTCCTTCGGGTGCAAATAACAACTTTTCGAGCTGAATTTTCCAAAAATGTTTATTTCCCAAAAATACTTACAAACAAGTTTATTAGTCATAAAATGAGTCCCACCTAATGTAGTTATGGTTAAAAATGCGTCGTACTTTCGTTCTTATCAGGCGTGATTTGGCACAAGTTGGTAAAGGCTAGTCAGTTATGCACACTTTATGTGGTTATGGAAACTACTTGGACACTTGGTTGTCCAAGGCTTGTGCAGGGGTTGCACAAAAGTTTTGGCCTGATCCTAGTTAGTATAAATAAGCTAGGAATCAATAATGTTGGTGTTGTTCATTTGAGAGAAGAACCACTGATTTTGTATAGAGAGTTATGAATTCACCAAGAGGGTGAATGGCCTGTTTTGGTCCATGAAATGGACTGTTTTGTATAATCTTCCTTAATGCAATAAAATGGGTTTATTGTGTTATATCTTTGTTCTCATTATATTGATGATCTTTTGAAGTTGTTCTAGTACATTTGTGCATGGCAAACCTCTTATGCTTATGGGGGCATAAAGAGTTAGAGAGAAAGAAGATGAAAACTTTCGTTGTTTAAAGCCTTTAGAGTGAAGGCAGGTGCATACTTTGATGCAAGTAGGCAAGGCTGAGTAATCGTAGGTGAAATTGATTCACTGAACCAATATTATTCCCAGTCATGTCCCATGAAAATTTTAGGAGATTAAATGGGCATGCGACAGCAGGTATCAAAGCGGTGTTTGGGGACACTGTTCTTGATTTTTCTCTCTTTTACTCAAGTTGGTGTCATTTGTTTGTCGAATTCATTGGTGAATTGTTTGGGTTTCACTAGTATGGAGACTAGAAGAAGTTGGTCTTGTGTGGAAACATCAATTGGAATCAACTTTGAAGCTTGAAGTAGCAACAGGCCATGAAAGTTTATGACAAAGGTGTCAAAATTCCTTCCCAAAGTATTAGACAAACATGCGAGAATCATTGGAAACCGGGTTTTCAATTTATTGCAATACAAAGATGAAGAGTATGTTGACTTCTATGGTGCAAGTTAAGAGTTTAATTCCATGTTTCTCACAAGTGTGCAAAGATTACGCATTTGGAATGTATATCTTTGTATTGTTATCAGTAGCGAGTACATTACATGTGTGGTAATGGTAATTTTGCGAAAAATCCTGAATTCAAAGATGTTGTTGGCCTTTGAAGTGACAAAGAAAATTGAGAACCTATCTATGCGATAGACTTAAAGGTGTCTCATTGTAGCCAGTTGGAAGGAAGATTAAAGTTCTCTCTCTAATGCATATACCTTGGTGGTAATGCAAAGTCTGGTTGTGATCCAGCATTTTTGTGACAATTGTGGTGCCATAAAAGAAGAATTGGATGGCCAATTCTTGTATACCATAAAGTAATGAAAATACTAAATAAATAAGCCCAAGTTAGGGAAAAACCGATACACCACGGTCTTGAGTTTGCAAAGTGTTCTTCGTTGATGCTAGATGCACACAAGGAGTCTGTTTGCACCTGGTTTATGAGTGGGATCAATATGCTTGGACAAGGGTGTCTAAAGACCTGTATTTGATCATAACCACAAGCGAATGTTCTTGTCGACTGCAAATCAACAATTGTTGCTACTGAAGTTGATTTTGGAGGAGGGAAAGACAAGAGATTATGGCAGAAGAATGGGCAGTAAAAATGAGTTCCAAGTTTGAAGAAGAATACGTCATTCTTGCTTCATGCAACATAGGCAATGATGCCTCATTTGCAAAGATTATGGCCTTGTTGAGATGTCCAAGGGATTTTTCCGCGAAATTCATTGTGTAACATGACTTTGCTGAGCTCTATGGTGATGCTCAGAATCACCAAGTTAATTCCGTTCCAATTGTGCAAAGGTGCACAATATTGTGTCAAGATTTGGGTGCTAATTTGTATAGCAGGTATGCAACAGCAGCATGCGCCAAATAAGATTTGGGCATGTCCAAGATGCATAATGCGTTTAGAGATGCAAGTTAGGCCGAATTAATGATGCGCGGAGAAGGAAGGACAAAGTAGTGGTGATGCATACGAATGGCATGAGGTCAATTTTTTAAAGAAATATTCATGAAGGCTAAAGCAACATGATAGCATCAGTTTGAAGGAGTATTCAACTAAGTGTCAATTATATTGTGCTTCATTATGGGAGTTTCATAAGAACTTTGATAGTTGGAAAAGTGCATGTGAAAAATTGAATTGTTACATTGGGGACAGTAGGTGTTGTCTTGCTTCCTTGTTTGTTGCTTAGAAAGAGAATATGAAGTCAGTATCGTAAGGCTTGTTAGGTCTTACAAGTTGCAATCAGTTGGCGCGGATATTTGCTTAAGTTTGAGTATACTTTCAGTTTGGGTCGAGTGAACCTTGGTGTTGGGAATTGTCTCTCTATGTAAGGTAGTAGGGAATGAGGATATCTGAGACGAGAGTTCTTATCTCTTTCGTTGAAAGTAAAGCTAGTTCGTGTGGAAGATGTTATATAGCATATTAATCCAAAATATGCAATAAAAGACGCTGAAAGTGAAAGAAGCAAATAGAGTTGGTGGCATAGTGGAGTTTGCTGTTGAAATTTATGTGGAAGTGCGAAAGCATTTGGAGCGATAGCATGGAGTGCCGCAGCAAGAATGAAGATGTAAGTCCATCAAGTATATGAGTTAAAAGTAACTCATGGTTAAGAAGAAAATGATGTTGTTTTTCCTCCACATTAAGGCGTAGCAGTTTGAAAAAGCAAGTGATGCTTAAATTGCTAGTTTCAAAGGCACGTGTAGAGGATACCTTGTCCAAAGTGACGGTGGGAGGTCCCGGATAGTCCTAAGTCATGACTATTCCAAAGTCATGCATTTCAATCATGATGTTGCGACAATGCGTGCAAAGAACAACAAGATGCTGGTTCTTTGGCTTACAAATGATGCAAGTCCAGAAAGGAGAAGTTTGTAATATCATTTGGAGGAAAAATCTAGTGAAAGTCCTGAAGTTTGAAAAGTGCAGCAAATTCTATAGATTGTGGCTCATACCAAGAGTGGTATGGAATCATAGGATGCATACCTTAAGGCATGACATGATTTGGCGTATGCACATATGATTGAAGAATGAGGCCAAAACTTGTATAAGTCATGATATGTTGCGTGGTGCAACTAAAGTCGAAAAGTGAAGGCATAAGGCTATAGCAATGGTCATTGTAATAATTGGGAAGAAATCATTACTTGCATAAAGTTAGGCACAAATGATTCAAGCCTAATTCAGGGAATTGGCAAGAGGAATTTCCAAGTTGCATTTGGGTGTTGATATGCGATTGTAGTGGGAGTTGGAGCGTAGGCCAACGTGAAAGCAACAATACAAGTCAGTAGGATCAATGACAATGCAGTAAGCTAAATGATGGCATATGGTACTAGGCAGAAAAGTTTTGTGTAAAAAAAAGGCCAAACAAGTTTGCTGATTTCTGAGATAGACTCAGAAGTGTACAAGGCCAAAGAACAAGTATATTGAGTATACTTGGTTGCGTTCAACGTCCTTAGGTGGGGGAAGTCTATGACGGGTCAGGAAAGTGGCACACAATGATTGCGCGTTACAGTGTTTCAGGCCAAGTCAGTGTCCGGCAATGATTGCGCGACACTTCATAGTCATAGATTGTCAAGTTCTAATAATGGCATAACCCTTCAGGGCCAGTGAATCACAAAGGTAGCGCTACGCTGTAAATACATTTGGCTAAGTAATGAAGTTTATTGTCTGACACAATGAAGCTTCATTGAGGGAAAGGAAAGGCAAAGCCAAAGTGGCAGGATGGAACATGCAACATGCGATGTTGTCATTAAGGCATATCCCTGGAATTGATTTGACCTACACTCAAGGATGATTCAAGAAGGTAGTATAGGCCAAGAGTTGGTCTATGCATTAGTAATGCAAACAAGTTAGTAATGCAAGAGTGGAATTACTGTTGTTGAGCAATTGGCTAAGTAAAGCAAGAATAACGCATATGAGCATATGGCACGTATTGGCATCAGTGGGAAATCATGTTGGCATGAATTTGGATTAACTAAGGAATCTTAGTAAGTTCAGATCAGGGTCATATGCAGTGGTGCATAAAGTTGGCGTAAAAGTGGCACATTATAGCTCAAGTGTTGGTTATTGTCTTTGCGAGAATGCTAATGAAGTGAGAAAAGGTGGAACGGTTATAAATTAAATTTATAACCAGATTAGAGTGTCTACAACCATTTGGGACAGGTGTGGCATGATTTGGCACAAGTTGGTAAAGTCTAGTCAGTTATGCACATTTTATGCGGTTATGGAAACTACTTGGACACTTGGTTGTCCAAGGCTTGTGCAGGCGATTGCACAGAAGTTTTGGCCTGATCCTAGTCAGTATAAATAGCCTAGGAATCAATAATGTTGGTGTTGTTCATTTGAGAGAAGAACCACTGATTTTGTAGAGAGAGTTAGGCATTCACCAAGAGGGTGAATGGCCTGTTTTGGTCCATGAGATGGACTGTTTTGTATAGTCTTCCTTAAAGGAATAAAATGGGTTTATTGTGTTATATATTTGTGTTTATTATGTTGTTGATCTTGTGAAGTTGTTTTAGTACATTTAAGCATGGCAAACCTCTTATGCTTATGGGGGCATAAAGAGTACTAGAGAAAAAAAAGATGAAGACTTTCGTTGTGTAAAGCCTTTAGAGTGAAGGAAGATGCATACTTTGATGCAAGTATGCAAGTCTGAGTAATTCTGGGTGAAATTGATTCACTGAACCACAATTACTGTCGGTCATGCCCCATGAAAATTTTAGGAGATTAAATGGGCATGTGACACTTACCATAAGAACATTTAGGCTTTTTTGAAATACAGATAGCATCACCAGCATCATATTTCTCCGCAATTATAGATTTCCATAGATCAAGGTCCTCAACTTTATATCTCCAAGACCACTTAGAAATAAAAGCATGACTTGTTTTTTTTATTTAGATTTTTAATTCCAAGACCTCCAAAAAAAAAAAAATCTCCTGCAAATAGCAATCTGTTTGATCAAATGCAATATTTTCTCTCCCTTTACTATCATTTCATAAGATGTCTCCCATAATCCTTTCAATCTTGTTCAAAACAGACAAATGCATTTCATAGAGAGACATAAAGTAGATTGGGAGACTGGCCACGACATGATTATTAAGAGTTATCTTACCTTCTCTTGAAAGTAGAGACTTTTTTCATCCTGCACGTTTATTATAAATTTATCAATGATTTTATCCCATGCAACTACACCATGCTTATCTCCAAGAGGCAAGCCTAGATATATTGTGCAGTGTCTCGTTATAACAACACAAAATAAAACGAAAATCAGATAAGCCCCCAAGACTCCACACTAAAGTCAACACTAAATATATGCCACTTAGAAAAATTGATCTTCAAACCAGTTAACATCTCAAAATAGAGAAGAATTATTTTAAGATTTCTAACTTGATCAACATCAACTTAAAGAAAAATGAGAGTGTCATCTGTAAATTGTAAATGGTTTACTAACATACCACCAGATTTTACTTGGAATCCAGATAAAATTACTCGGAGGTTCTCCTAATAAAAAAACAAGAAAGGTGAAATGGGATCACCATGTCTTATTCCTTTCTTTCCCTTGATATAACCATCAGGACTTCCATTTATAAGCACAGAGAATCTAGTAAACTCCACACAACATCTTATCTATCCCCTTCATTTTTATCGAAACCCTATCAGATTAAACATTTCATCCAAGAAGTCCCAATTAATATGATCAAAAGCCCTCTCAAAATCTATTTTGCATAAAAAAACAGGCTTCCCACTCCTAATTCTTGAACCAAATATCTCATTTGCACTTAGCACCTCATCTAATATTTGTCTCTTCTTATGAAAAGCAGACTGTTGTTTAGAAATGATTCAGATACCCATAGTCGTGTTTCTGATCTCATCAATGACTACTTTGGTTTCTCTTCCTCTTTTCTATACCATCACTCTCTAATTTCTTTCACCCTAGATCATCCAAATGATTGCAAATATGATCAAAGACAATAGTTTATTTCCCCCGTTTCTTCCTTTTTTGAAATTTCAAGCCAATAAATGTTGCTCCAAGCTTCTTCCTTGCACCAGACTTAGATTACACCCCTTTCAGAAAATAATTTCATATTTCAGCTGAGTAAGAATAGTGGATAAATAAGTGCTCCACTGTCTCATCCTCTCTCATACTGCACCAGGGACGGCCGGTCCCGGGATTTCACCTTGGAATGGGCTAGATTGTCACTAATTTTCAAGGATATTAGAGCATTGCTCAGTCAAACCCACCAAGCGTTGGTATTTCAAGTTTGGTTGTCATATTTTAGCATCAAAAATCATGCAGAGTCATTTGATTAATTAGTAGAGTCAACTTCATTTAGGTTAGACTAGAAAGTCTGGGAATGTTGAGAATTACAAGTATTACTCTGAAGACCTGAAGGATGTGAAGAAGTAACGACTACAACGAAGACATCATTCTTCCACTTGAGGTTAGTAATACTGACTTGACTTGTTTCCATTCCTAACGTATCTTTCGACTCGCTTTATATTGAAAACATAACATGCGAAGCTATATTTATAACACTCTAGAGATTAGACTTGGTCATAGTATTGTGATCAAAGTATCAAAGGAATTATATAGAATTACGAAGTATAACGCTTATCTTTTGAACTTCGTAAATACGACATCAACATAATCTATGTATATAGTTACTTGATTATGTGTGGGATATAAGTGTGATTTCATCCTAGGAAACTATGTATTATTAATCCCTTCCCCTTGTGTTTCCTTATAGTCTCATGCCTCGTCAGCAATGTGTTATCAATACTTAAATACATATGTAAGCTCTTTAGCAAAAACAAAGTCAAATAATCCTAACATAAAATTAACAGGGTTGACACGAATTTCGCATGCTGATACGATTTTAATTGTTGTAGAAAAGTAGTAAAAATATTCGTTCGACTCATACTTGTGAATATTTGATTTTAAACCTAATTCTAAATTAAACAAATATTAAATAGAAGATGATAACAATATTACGAGAGACCGGGACACAGAATTCCACCGTACAACTCATTCATGTGATTCATATATTAATTCTAAACAATTATAGATCAAATATTTACTATAATTTTTGGCAAAAGTAGATTTTCAAAGTAATGACTTAAATCAAAAGCATGGAACATCAAAAATCATGAACTAAGCATGACCCATCAATTGAAATCACAACCATTCAGTAAAATCATAAATCGATTAATAATCAATGCAAAATTTCATAAAAGAATTAATTATATTTACCACAAGCATGAAATATGGCTTCCTCCGTCATTCCAGTGTTGGGGTTTAGCTCCTCATGTTGCTCTCAAAATATTTATCCATTGTTCAAAAAGTGTTTACGAAGGTGAAAAGAGAAAAAATAATAAAAACAACGAGTTTTTTGTATTGCCGTTGCAAACTCGTTGTTACAAAGAAACTGTAGGAAAGGGAAGACTTCAGTTGCAGAAAGCCTTTTGCAAGCACTGATGAAAATCGCAATTTTTGCGACAGACTTCAGATGTCAATGTTCTTCAACTTCAACTTCTTCTTCACCGGCAGATAACTTCTCTGCAACTTTAATACCAAACAGGGAAATTTAGTCCCGAAAATATCTTCGTAGTCTTTTTTTTTTCCTTCTATGCAAGTTACGGGATTTTCTTATTTCCTCTTCTCTTACGCGTTTGCTGAATTATCTAAAACTTCTCTAAACTGATGGACACAAACCTTACGAGAATATATTCTTTTTGGTACCACGTACTTTCCATAAATCAAACAAGACCTGAGCCTATTTCTTCTCCCCTGTTTTTTCAAAACTCAACATCATCTTCTACGTTTTTATGAATCTGAAAAATATACCTCCCCTGTCTTGTCGCAACAGGGTTATTGCAAACAATTCCCGTGAAAAACTCTGCCCAGATCTCTTCCCAACTCTCGGCTGAAAATCTCGCAAGCGAGAAATAATTTTCCAACCAAAACTTGTTAAAAGGAGATGAAGAATGGGGTGCCCCTATCAATTTGAGGGTGTTGTTATCAACTGGGGTGCCCCTAGTAATTTGAGGGGTCCTTAGTAAAAATCCTGGGTGCTTTTAAAACTTTCTCCACCAATTTTTCCACACATGTTTATTTCTCAAAAACACCTACAAATGCATAAAATGGCAACATAAGTACAAAATTGAGCACTACAAATTATTGAAAACCGAGACAAATCAGACACAAAAATACGTATATCACATGCTCGGGAGTACAAAACCATCGGCAAATGGTTAAACTTCAATGAAAATAGCTACTTCCATTTGGGGTCATTTATAGTATGGATCAGTATCTTCATGTGGAAGAATTACAATATAAATATCAAATTACGGCATACTGAGAGCCTGGCTCTGGGATTCTTGGAAGCGTTTTGGCGATAAAAATTATTATGTGATCATTAGCATTGCCTGAAGTCCAAAGCCAACACTTTGATGGTATTTTGTACACAAACTTAGGACACTCCAGGAGTTATGCGTAAAAGTGTTTCCTTTTTCTTGTTCTTGACTTCGGGGGCGGAACCAACCTTATAAAATCCTAGTTTTTTTAGCCAAAAAAAAAATACAGAAAATGGGCTATATAGCCAAAAGGGAACCTTTTCTGGGCCATATGGACAGGTACGAATTAGGCCTGGGTCAAATGACCAGAAGAATCTTTTAATGTGGAGAGACCTTACTACCCTTTTGTAACCGTTCGTCCAGAACGTTCTCCTTCTCTTCATCAAAACCATCGCACTTTTTAACAAAAACCAGAACAACCAACTCTCATCTTCATCTTCTCAAAAAACTCTATGAGTTTCCAAACACAAAACTCTGTAAGTTTTCAAACCACCGACGTTCATCTTCATCGTCACCAGAAAATACCAAATCGATTTCCTCCACCGTCTACTAACAAATCATCACTAACAAAAATCAGTTTCATCAACCGGTTCATCACCATCAACTCTACCAGAAATTGGTTTCATCCACCGTCTGTTAAACACCATCAACACTACAAGAGGGGTTTCTGAGAATTAGGGTTTCAAGCATTTCAGTGTATTGGAAGAGTTAGGGTTTCAATCGATCCACAGAATGTCTCCTAGAACTCGTAAGTTTTCAAACCCTAACTCTGTTTTGTTCTTAATTTCAGAATTGCATGATTAAATTGTTGAATTGGTTGTTATTATTTTCATTTCAGTAGATTAATGTGTTGAATTGCTTGTTTTATTTTCATTTCAATTAGTATCTTTTGTCTATGAAACTGGTTTGCATCTGGTTATTTAAGTATTTCCACTGTGAAATTGGTTGAAGTGAAATTGGGTCATCTGGTTATCCAAATTGTTTCAGCAGGTTTAACCAGGATGGTACTGGTTTCATCCAGTGTTAATCTGCAGTGTATATTTTTTCAGCAGATTAAAACTGGATGAAACCAGTTTAGTTCAGGTTTCAAGATACATCCTATATTGAATATAAGACTATTAGCATGATAGTATTGTATGTTGTGAATTTTGGTAATAAATTATATCATGATTTAATTTGGTTGTTGTATGAAAATCTATGTTATGGATTGAATCTGGTTATGTTTTGGATGGATTGCATGAAATTGGGTTTGCATTTGGTAACGAAGTGATGCTCAGCAGGTGTTTGAAACTGGTTTTCATTATTTAAGTTAGGGTGTAACTGATCTGTTGGTGGTATTAAATTTAATGATTATGGGACTAATAACATCATACTGTAATGGTGTATTTAGGATGTAGACTAATTTCAGATGATGGATTAAATCTGTATAGTTAGGATGTAGACAATATAAGTTGATTCATTTTGAAAAAACTAAACTAAACATCTCAGTTTAAGTTAGGATGTAACTGGGGTAAACACGATGAAACTGAACTAATCATTGGTCTTAATTTGGTGTTAGGAAGTGTTTGATGGTTTGCATATTTTGGTGGTCTTAATTTGGTGTGATTATGGGACTAATAACAGCGTAAACTCCTTTTCTTTGCCTTCTTCAGACCATGTTAACATGTATAATATATAGGATGTAAGTGGGTTTCATCTGATACCTGCAGAAACTTGGTTTCATCTAACTATTATATATAGGATGTAACTGGGTTTCATCTGATACCTGCAGAAAATGATTTTCATCTAGCATTAAAGATGGGATGTAATTGAGTTTCATCCACAGATTTAAAATATGACTTAACTGGTTTCATCCAAATTGTTGCAGGAAGCAGTAGCAAGGAGAGTAAGAAGAGTGTCGGTGCTGAAAGAAAATCCAAGAAAAAGCATGATGTGAGCGTGAGTGGTGAGTCTAGCACATGGAATGTGGATGATGTGGGTGCCGAAATGGATGAAGACAAGCCAGAGAAAAAGGAAGGAAAGAAGACGTTCCCATCAAACATGAAACCGACAGTTGAAGTGCTGGAATCACTGGTACTTACTGAAAGACAAGAGGCTGTGTTAAGGAAGACTAAATTCTTGAACTTTATTGAGGCGATCAAACAAGGAAAAGTGGGCAAGGCCGAATGTAGCAACAGTGCGGATAACGTTGATGTCGTCGTGAAATCAGATTGTCCACAACAGTGCGAAAATAGGTCGTTAACTCTTTGAACTGAAATTATAACATACAAACTGAAACGAAGTTTGAACTGACATTACATTTTTTCTAGATCTGCAAACTGATATTACATATTCATTTGTCTTGCAGTCCTGATTCGTTGATGTATGTTATCTACTTCATTGAATGGGCAATGACAAACGGTTACTCCTTTGAAGGCAAAGATACTCTTGGAGAGGAGATGGGCACAAGACGAATAAATCTCGCATATGAAATCCTAACTGATGAGAATAGCTGCTGGAAAGTTTGATGTGTTTAGGTTGTTTAGAAAAAATTTATTAATGTAGTTCATACGGAAGTACTTTTTTTTTGTTGGACTATGTCTTCGCATAAATTTGTGATCCGTGGATTCGTCTTAATTAAACATGAACTTTTTTACTGAAAAATGCCTATACTTCAATTTCATGATAGTTGTGTTTGAATATGTTAGCCATAAATGATTAAATTTGCAGGTTGAAAAAAGATTTTTTTGTCAGAATGTAACCAGGCTTGGATGAAACTGGTTACATCCTAGCCTGTATAAAACTGCAATTTTTTGTCAGAATGTAACCAGGCTTGGATGAAACTGGTTACATCCAAGCCTGTATAAAACTGCAATTTTTTGTCAGAATGTAACCAGGCTTGGATGAAACTGTACATCCTAGCCTGTATAAAACTGCAATTTTTGTCAGAATGTAACCAGGCTTGGATGAAACTGGTTACATCCAAGCCTGTATAAAACTGCAATTTTTTGTCAGAATGTAACCAGGCTTGGATGAAACTGGTTACATCCTAGCCTGTATAAAACTTCAATTTTTTGTCAGAATGTAACCAGGCTTGGATGAAACTGGTTACATCAAAGCCTGTATAAAAATTGTTTTCAGAGTGTGCAGGTTAGAAAAAATAGTATTTCTGTCAGAATGTGAAGTATGAAACCAGTTACATCCTGGCCAAAAATCTCATTTTTTTCCCAGAATAGGCAGGATGAAACTGGTTACATCATGTACATTTAAATTTGAATCTTCGCAAACATTCAAAATTTACAGTGAAAACTGAAGAAAATGTACAATTAAACTAAATCAACATAAGACTATAATATATATACTATAAAACTGAAGAGAAATACTTGAAAAAATAATACCATAAGATATGTTTTTATGAACAAAAGAAACAATCCAAGGTAAATACTAGTTGCGAAAATATAATTCTAGGTAAATGAATCTTAAATGTGCAACAAGAGGCTACAGAAAAGAATAAACTAATAAAGATATCATGGTAAAAAGCTGCAGAGAATGAAGGCTGGAGATGTTCTTAAGCAGGTACTGCTGGTCGGAAGATGAACCAACTGATCTCTGCTAGGGTCTGGTGCTAAACGAAACTCGCTGATTGTACTGCTGCTCGGAAGATGAACCAACTGATCTCTGCTAGGGTCTGGTTCTAAACGAAACTCGCTCATAGTAGGTTCACGAACAAAATCAGGAGCACGAAGAGGAACACGTTCAAATAAACGAATCTCCAAGAAAGACAACTCCTTACCAATACACAATGCAAAGAAAGACCTGAGCTTCACATCACTGTCAACAACATTGCTTCTTCCCTCATAGTCAAATACAAACTGAATTGAGTCCGGTGAAATGTTATTCCAATAAGAACAAACATGCGACTTCAACTCATCAACTGTTGACTTCACATTAACATGGTATGGACATGCATCCGTCCCCCGGATAACCACACAAAGAAAATGATGATCCATCTATAATAAATATATAAAACAAATCTTATGAATCTGAATGTATAACTGAAGCTCCTCTAAATGGCAGACAGACTACCTTATCACCATGTTCTGCAACAACTCTATAACTGAAGTGTAGGATGAATCCATACAATGTAAGGCCTAACTTTCACTTTGACATACTACTATTTACCATTTTTTTTGTATATACCACTATGTATTTAAATGTATACGCATATCTTTTTCAGTAACCACATCTGAATGACTAGTTGAAAAAGACACCAAAAGTAAAAAAGCATCTCCAAAAGTCCAGTTTTAGATGAAACCAGATGATGGATGGAATTGAGTTCCAAATAGATTAATATTATGGAAAATAAATTGCAGACCTAAGTTCATCCATCATCTTGTTTCATCTCTCAATTCACATCAAAAAAATGAAACTTGGTTATCAATCAGTTCATCCATGATACAACAATCTCTCAGTTCACATCAAAACAATGAAATTTGGTTATCACTCAATTCATCCATCATATAGCCATCTCTCAGTTCACATCAAAACACCGAAATTTGGTTATCTCTCAGTTCATCCATCATCTAGTTTCATATCTCAGTTAACATCTAGTTTCATCCATCATCTAGCCCATTTTCTGTTATCACTTTAATCAATTTGGTTTGAATCTGTGTATATTGTTTCAGCAGGTTTAAACAATCAATCGATTGGATATAAACAAATAATCACGTTTACATGCACCAACTAAAACCAAAAGATAATTGGTTATTAGTAGAACCCTAGATAATCAAAATCAACAACTAAAACCAAAAGATAGTCAAAAATTCCATAATAATTGATAAAGAAACTTCAAAATCGACATATCCAGATATGCATTACAAAGAATTAGACAAAAACGAAATCAAAATTGGATTAATTGAAACTTGAAACTTACTGATTTGTGTTACTGGTTGTTGATGATATTAGATGACTTGAAAGTGGAGTAATCTAATCTTCGATTCAAGAATCGTTAATCACCATGATTGATCAACCAGATATGAAAAAAAGAATACACGAGCTCTGAATTTTCGATCGAATTCTGCAGGTGAGGAATTCTCAGGAGCTCAGGGACGAGGAGTTATGAAAAGAGAAAGAAATTCTCTTTGAAAAGAAGAGTTTAAAAAGTCCAGGGGTATTTTAGGTAACACATATTTTTTTGTTTTAATTTTCCTGGGTGAAATATCCAAATTGGCTATATAAACAGTATATTTCCGACTTTTGGCTATATGAACAGTATCAAAAGCTAAGAATCTATTTCACCCAGGATTTTTCATTTTTGGTCTTTTTGACCAATTTTGTGAAAAAAATATTAGACAATGTTGCACCACCAAGAAAAGAGAAACTAACGTTGACACTCCCTTACCTCAAATTCTAGCTCCGCACCACCACCACCACCGATTGTTTCCCTTCCCCATGGCCGTGCTATAACTAAAATTTTTGCATCATTTGAGACTAAAGGCCACAAAAACCCATGTTTACTACTGAAACATCTAACTAATAAAAACCCATGTTTACTACTGAAACATCTAACTAATATCTACTAAAGTTCTCAATAAAGATCGACCTGGTTACCATTAAGGGAACCAGATTGCTTGGGAGCATACCAAACTCTATACAAGGTGAACATTTATTATATGGGATTGGTACACCCTCTAATAAACTTGTACCCCGCTATCAACATTGAAAATCACCCCATTAATTTAGTCATTCGATTTTCTTTGGGTGTTTTGAATTTTGGACCGATCATAATCATACACGTGAAATGAAATAATTTGTGGAAAGTTGTGTTAGAAAATTGGTTGGCAGAATTTTGTAAGACATCATTGTATATTTTTATATAACGGCCGGTTGCAAAGAATTCTGTTCTGGTTTGTAAGTTCCCGTTATCCAAACTCTATACAAGGGGAACATTTATTAGAGCATTTCCAATGGGAATGAAGAAATCCATTCGTTTTTTGAGCCAGGTGGATGGCCAAACTAGGTTTTCCACTATGGTAAAACGTGTGATCTAGCTAAAAACGCTAGAGTCCATTGATCGGACTCTGGCGTCGGAAAGAAAAACGCGCGCGTCATAAAAACAACGCGGCGTCACAAGTAATATCGCCGGCGCTTTTGTTTCTAACGCCAACGGGTAGTTTTCAAAATTCGAATTTCACTTTTTTACCTCTATAAATTACCACCATCTTCAAACAATTCACTGACACCAAAATTCACTTGAATTTTCTCTTCTAAAATGGCTGAAAAGGAGATCACACTTTTTTGCGATGCAAAACTTGAAGCTGTTGTTTCTAAGATATGTGGGAGTTTTAAAAAGATTGAAAATTGTAAAAGGGAAGTGCAAGTTTTAAAAGTTTCTCCAAGAAAATGTTCCGCTAAAAGGCAAGGAAGAGCTCCCCTTTTGAAAGTTCACAACAAAAAATTCAAAAACAAAGGTGAAACTGTCAAAGAGCGCATTGAATGGAAAATACGTCAAATGAAGATAAACAGAAGGCCAAAACTTGTACTTGATTTTTATTGAAGTTTTTATTATTGTCTAAGTTTATATCTTGTAAAAGAATTGGCAGTAATATCAATGAATGAAAATGTTTATATTTTAAAATAGATTTCCACTTCAGATTAAGTGAAATTTATTAGAACTTATTAAACTTGCAAATAACATCAAAGTACACTTTAATAAACCACAACAAAAACATCAAACTACATCATATCCAGCGACATTCTCTCTGTAAAGTTCATAGCATTCAAAATGCCTAAACTCTCTCCCGCTTTCTTCGGTAAACTTGGTCTGAGCGATGGTTTCCAATTCTTCGTTGGATAATCCAGAATTGTTACGATGAACCATCCACAATACTTCTATATAATGTTTGACTTCATTAGTGATGAATGTAATTCTTAGTTCTAGGCTCTTACTGTTTCTTATGGCTTCATTCCGCGATGCTACAAAATGTTCCAATACTCTTTCCAAGAAATTGTCATTGTTCATTGGTCTCAACATACGATGTAACGAACATCGAACAAGAGCAACATCTTCTTCCATTATAAATTTCGGCAGCGGCATTCGAGTGCAGTAACGATGTGCTTGAGATGGACCATCTTTTAAAATTCTGAAACACGCTTCGTAACGAAAAGGATTATCGTGAGATTCCTCCCTATTATCAAGAGTTGTTTGGATCACTTCATCTTCAGTTACACCGCTGAACTTTTCTCGATCAATTTTTATTACCAGAGCAAGAAATGGCTGGACTGCAAGCCTAATAGAACGAAACCGAGCACACAATCGACGAGCATCTTGGTTTCCTGGGTTTCCCGTCAATGAGAATAACGTTGAAGAAAACGTTGTCCCAAAAAGAACTGTCATGAGAAATAACAACACCAGTGATTACCCTATGAAAGAAATATGCTTTGCATAGAGATATATCTTCTTCTTGAGTAAACTTGGGACCACGATTTCTGACATACATTTCTGCAAAGGAAGAGAGATGTAGGAAAAAGGAAGAAGAAGGAGATGTGATTTTGGAGATGGGAGGAATGAAATTTAAAGGTCGAGAAAGAAAAGTTTGCCGTTGGAAATGGAAATTTAGCCGTTGGCGTTTGTAGTAAAATCGCCCGCGACTTTCCTTTGGGTGCCAGTTTGAATTACCAACGCCTATTTCTATTATAAATACATCACTAGGTTTTATTCTAAACCAAACCAACCGATTTCTTTCTCATCATCCACCATGTTTTCTAAAGGCAAAGTGAAGCAAATATTATGTGTCGAAGCAAAAAAGGTTTGCCCATTATGTTTCATGGATAACCACAGTCTTATGCAATGTCCTTGGATGTATTCAAAGTGTCCGCTGGAAGGTTGTTCACGCATCAGAATGTTGATTGAATCACAACCGGAAAAGCTCAGGTATTTGCAATGTCAAGATCCCAATTTTCCAGAGGAACCACATATGCTAGATGTTGCTATGAAGATTAAAAAAGAAGAAGAAGAAAAGATTGCAACACTCTGCAAAAACTTCAAACTTAAAGCCAAATTGAAGAAGGAGTTATTATACTGCAAGCATTGTGGATATGGAGATCACGAATAGAAATATTGTCCACAAAGAATCAGTTTATGCTCAAAGCCCGATTGCAGGACTTTTATGCATTTGCGAACTTCTTCAGAAGAAGACACATATGGAAGGCATTTCTGGGAATGTCACAGGTGTTTTTTTGGTGGAGTGGGCTGATTGAAGTTGTAGGACAAATCGATTCAATTTGTTGTTTATTTTGTGTTATTACGATTATCTAAAATCATCAATATCAAGTAATTTAAAGTTTTCCTCGATTAAACATTGCACCATCAATTTCATAAATAAAAACTTATTGCATTGAACAACCACATCATACATGAGGATAAAAGAAAAACGTTAGATTAATACAACTACTACATAGGCGTCAATTCTCGGCGGGTGGTGGAATTCCTAAGGCGATGTAGGGATTGTATTTGTTAAGCACCCTAAGAATGTTGAAACAAGGATGGAAGTCGAAAGGATGACCGCGGTGAGATGCTGGCCACATCGCTAGAGTTCTGGGTTCCACTTCATGTTCGGCTTCACCGTTGAGCTTATTTTTGTGATTCTCCATTAGTTGAGAGATGAACTCCGGTACATTACAACTAATTACACTAAAACGATGCGCCAATCCGTGACAATCACGCACATGAATGTTCATCGTTTCAGCAACGAACATTCAAAAACTTTCTGCTAGAACGTCGATTGTGATACATTCCTACCGGTAGCAACATCAGTGGCAACATCTTTTGTTTGAAAAACGTAGGCTCTGCAAATAGCTAAATCCTCTTTTTGAGTGATTTTAACAAAACAAACTCTGGGAGGCATTTTGGTAGATGATTTGAGAGTGAAGAATGTGTAGAATGTGTGAATTCAGAGTTGAAATGAGGAGTATTTATAGATTTCAAAAAACGTAGCCGTTGGATCAAAGGGTCTTACAACCGTTCAGATTGAGCCGTTGGCGACATTGGGACTGGCTCTGGCGTTATTGATATGGACGCTGGCGTTATAACTGAAAACGCGCACTGGAAATAATTACGTTGGCGTTATTTCTTCTGTCGCCAGCGTAGGTAACAATGCCGCTCGTCATTAACACAGACGCGCGCTGGATGTTCCGACTCAATGTTCAAAGCAACAGATTTGATGATTTGAACATTCATTTTTCATGTTTGTTCATACCATAGAGGGAGCAAAATGAATAACCTCTGAGTTTGTTCATCCCATAGAAACTGCTCTTATATGAGATTGGTACACCCTCAAACAAACTTGCACCCCATTATCAACATTGAAAATCACACCATTAATTTACATTAATTTAGTCGTTCGATTTTCTTTGAGTGTTTTGGGTTTTGGACGAATTCTGTTCTGGTTGGTAAGTGTTTGGTACACAAAGGATATCTTTCTTATCTGGATGGATAACATAGATAATGGAAATCGATATAAAAGGCACGTGCAGTTTTCGATACTCGGACATATATCTATGCATTGATCTTGCTGTCCTTATAGTAACAGTTTCGATCATCAAATATGTTGTCAAAATAATTCACGATCTTTTTTGGTCGGATTCACTAGTTTTCCAGCCGATGCTTTTGATGGACTTTTTTTTTTCTTCCCCATTTTCAATCTTGTCGCTTTAACATATCAAATTCAATTTTAAGGCAAAAAAGCGAAGATTTGATTGGAGAATTTAGTAAAAGAAAACCTCCAATACAATGAATGTCTTTTATACATAGGGTCAGTAGTCATTGAGCTCACCTAATTATACTACAATTCATAGAAACAAAAAAAAACTTTTGGATGATAAAATCAATCAGATTACTTTGAGCTGCTTAATGTAGCCAATTTCTCTTGTTTCCATCTTTTATTGATCTTCTCAATAAATTCCTCCGCTCTTCTTCTAAGTTCATCTTCATAATCAATGTCAATGATTTTGGCATCAATGCAGTTGTCACTATTATCAATCTGGTCATCAAGAATTTGCTTTTTTTCATTTCCTAGTTTCTCGGGTTTGTCATCTGTGATTTCTATTTTAACGCTTGAGACATTATGAAAAACGCATTTCTGATCCGACCAAATTGAATCATCTCCGGTCAAATTGCTGTTGGTATGGTCATCCAATTCCAAAGATAGTGATGAATCATTTACTCCTTTCTCGGGTATCTTCTCCGTTATTTGAATGTTACTGCTTGAGACCTCGCTAACCAGGGTTTGTTGTTCTGATGAAGTTGAGTCAGTGTCACCTCCCTCGCCTGATTTCAAACCATTAATGAGGAGAACAATTATAATCAAATTACTGATAATAAAGATGCTGAGATGAGAATTTGAAGAAGCAAGAGTGATGAGTTCAAATGTTGAATCCAACATATTGGTTAAGGAGAAGAGAGGGTCTGTGATTGAGAGGTTGATAGAGATGGAAGTTTGAAATGGTCATTTATAAAGGGTTTTGGTTTAGGGAAGAAGTGTATCAAAGAAGCTCATTTTTAGTAATGAGGGAAATTTGTTTTATAAAATATAAATAAATTAAACCATAAAACGAGTAGAGTAGTGTGAAAGGTAACAGTTGGTGGATATTTTATTGGAAAAGTTTCTTAATTTTTATTGTAATTTATTCAAATAGTTTCAATCATACATTTTTCATTAGACAACTGGATTACAAAAATCCTTATCTAATAGTTGAATCAAGAGTCAAGAGTCCAAGTCTAGTAGTAGACCACAGGAGGGAAGTCTTCAGGCCCAAGAGACTATTTTGGTTGGCTCAAAGCATTTAGATGCCACCAACCTCCACCACCACCAGAAATGCTCCAAGCTAGAATGCAGGGGCTCAAAGTGGAGAAAGCTGTTGGGGACGGACAAATAAAACTTAGCAGCAGAAGCAATCAAGTGGACTCAAGCAGCAAAAGGTGGTTCTAGAAGGAAGTAATGTTAAAGTTATACAGTTTCGGTTAAAACTATCAAGCATGTCTTTTAACAGCCTTGCAAGATGAGACTTGTTTGTTTGAATCTCAATTTTGTGCACAAAGAGGGTAATCCGGTGGTTGATTGCCACATCAACATTATTGTCCTTTTTTGAGGTTCGTAGAAATCTTTGATTGATAACATAGAAAATTGGAAACATGTATGATATACCAGTTTACTTGGACAATCAAGTTTGCTGTCATATTGATTGAAAATTTGTCCAGCACCATTTTTTATTTTGCATTAATGTTAACCATCGAGCGAAAAACCAAAAAAAAAAATCCTAGTGCAATTATATAACAGTTGCCAATGAGCACCTAAAATGTACACTCCTCAAAACCAGTTAGGAAGAAATTAAACAAAAAACTCTTCAAATTAGTGTAGCTAATTTCTCTTGTTTCCATCTTCTATTAATCTTGTCAATAAATTCCTCTGCTCTTCTTCTAAGTTCATCTTCATCTTCGCAATCACTACTATCACCATCTTCATTTTCGACATTCATATGGTTGCCAGGAAGAAGTTGCTTACTTTCGCCCAATACTTTTCCGGCATCATCATCCACCGGCGAAATTTCTTGAGTGTTTTCATTTTCTTGTTTCTTCTTATTTTCCTCATCTGTGATATTTATGTTAATGCTTGAGACATGTTCACGATTTGACGAAGTTGAACCATTATCATCATCGCCCGTTTTTAAACCACTGATTAGAAGAACAATTATGATCAAATTGCTCATAATAAAGATGAGATGGGAATTTGATGAAGCAAGAGTGATTAGCTCAACTGTAGAATCCAACATATTGGTTAAGAAGAATGTCAAGAGCTGTGATTGAGATGGGCAGTGATAGAGGAGAATGGAAGTTTGGAAATATAATTTATAAGGAAGTTTTGGTTTATGAAAGCATTTAATATACTAAAGGAAAAGTTTCAAATAGTTTTAATCAATCATAAAACTTATGGATCAGAAAATCCTTATCACATGTTGAATCAAAGAATTAAAAGAGTCAAGGGTCCAAGTCTAACATAATGTAATTCAACTTTTGTACAACCCATTATCAGTGCGAGAATTGACCGCTGGAAAGAGGTCTCCGGCCCCAGGAGACTACTTTGATTTTGACTCAAAGTATTTTTTTTTTGTTTTTTTTTTAGCTTGGTACAGTGGTCCCTAGACTGCTCTTAAATCTCATTAATTTAAGAATTTTAACAATTACAAGGGTTCGAACCCTGACCTCCGCAGTGAGAACCATCAGATGATATGTCTGATGGTTCTCAGCCTCAAAATATCACCACCAGAAAATTTCCAACCTAGAATGGGATTAGACGATTAGTACACAAATAAAGAAGTCTGATGTAATTTGCAGGGGCAGGAAGCTGTTGGGGTGATTCTAGAAGGAAAGCAAGGCTGCCTGGGGAAGCAATCAAATGGGCTCATGACTTGAAGCAGCAAAAGGTGATTTACAAGGAAAATTATGTCTCAGTTACTTGCAAGTGGTTGATAGGAGCACTACTCATTCAAATCTCACTTTTGGGTACAAAAGAGGGTGATCAGTGGCTGATGATGGATTTACTCATCAAACCTACACAATGTCTGATTAACTTGAATCCTGAACCCTGAACCAAGTCTACTGGTGAGCTGTTTAAGAAAATAGTTGAGCCATGAAAGAATATAAGGCAGGGACCTACTACAATTCATTGATGTTGGTTAAGTGAAGTGACTGTACTTGTATTGTCCTTTTTGAGGTTAGCTCGAGAGTATCTCTGTAATCTTTGATTTTTAATATAGAAAATTAGAAGCATATATACATGCTAATGTGTTGTCAAAGCTATACCAGTTTTGGTTGCTGTCACAATAAAATGATTCCAAGTTTGCTATCCGCCATTTTTAATTTTTTTAGTGCCGCATTATTGTCTCGTCACTGATTCACAAGGACCAAAACAACAACGCCAAGAGAATTCCTACAATGGATGGAAAAGTACTACCAACTACCTTGCAATTTTACCAGCTGGTCATCTTCTTGTTCATGCCTTCTAGACATTTACCCGCCCTATGGATTCTCCATCTCCTACTGTCAATAAGGCATCCATGTTTAGTCTGTGTACCAAATATGCTTGCACGGTTCTGCCTTCATCTTATTTTTACTATGCCATTGTAGTCTTGAGGCTTGAAAAGGCAAAAAACATGGACGATTTAGAAGAAAAAAACTCTAGTGCAATTGTTATTAAGATTACAACATCTAGTTGCCATTGAGCTAAACCGGTCACCTAAAATGTACAAATCTCAAAACCAGGAAGAAAAAAAAAAGCCGGGGAAAAAACACACAAAATTTTTGGGCAAAGCATCAAATTACTGGTTCTCAATTAGAAATTAATGTAGCTAATTTCTCCTGTTTCCATCGTTTATTAGTCTTCTCAATAAATTCTTCTGCTCTTCTTCTAAGTTCATCTTCATCTTCATGATCAATGTCAATGATTTTAGTAGCAGTGTATCCATTATCACTATGATCATCGTAAACATGCTTATTTTCGCCTAGAGACTTTTCGGTATGGACTGTAAGTTCATCCAATTCCGACGACAATGATGATTCTTTTTCTCCTCTCATGGGTTTCTTCTTATTCTCCTCACCCTTTATTTGAATGTTAATGCTTGAGACCTTGCGAACCACAGTTTCGCGTTTGGATGAACTTGTATTGTTACTATCATCATCATCACCTGTTTTCATACTTCCATTGATGAGGAGGACAATTATGATCAAATTACTTATAATAAAGATGAGATGAGAATTTGAAGTAGCAAGAGTGATGAGCTCAAATGTAGAATTCAACATCTTGGCACTCAAGAATATTTGAGAGAAAGAGATGGATGTGTTTTTGGGATTGATAGAGAAAAGTTGGAAAGTTCGCATTTATAAAGGAAGCTTCATTCCAAGGAAGAAGAAGAAGAAGAAGAAGACCAACTGTACCAAAGAAGCTCTTTTGGGTTTGTGCTAAAAAGAAATAATAATTTGAAGCATAAAAGTAGATAGAAGTGTGAAAGCATACAAAAATCAAAGTTGGTGTATATTGAAAGATTTTGTTTGATGGTTTTTTTTCATTTCACTGTAAGCATTAAATCAAGACCATTTTCAATCATACATTTCTCTGGCTGAGAAAATAGTCGTGGCGTAGAAGATGGTTCAAGAGAGAAAACAGAGTTGACAGTCAAAGTCATGAGTCAATGGTCAGTCAACTTTTGTCCTTGAGCTATGAAAAAATCACATGTACCTTCACGGGGGATGGAGGGGTTACTTAAAGCATATCCTATGGGTAGTCCTCAAATGAAGACTAACTCTTTCATATGGACGAGTGAAATCACTATGGACAAATTTAAAATGGAACACTAGACGGGGATAGTCCTCCGTCCAAAAAAATAAAATAAAAAGTTACATAGACGGGCGATCCGTCAAAGTAAAAAAATAGAAGCAAAAAATATTATAGATGGGGGACAGTCCCCCCCGTCTATAATTTTTTTTTGTCTTTCTTTGACGGGGGACTGTCCCCCATCACTTACAACCACTCGTTCGACTGAACGAGCGTACGGTAATATTGAGGGTGAAAGTGAGGTTGGTAGTTCCCATAATAACCTCTAATTAGACCAAATTGGTAGTCACTCTTTGAAAATGAAAGAGTTACATTACCCATTTTATTTGCTTTTAGATCGGAATAACTGTTGATTTGGTTCCGAATAAGTCCAGAAAATGTTGAGGACACGATAAAAGAAGTTCTTGGTCCATTTGAGGTTTTACCAAGGCCAGATGATCTACAAATAAAAAAGGTCAAAGGTTGTGTATTTATTGGTGGTCCAAGAAATCAAGAAGGAGCTCAAGGAAACACAAAAACTCGTTCCATGACCTATCGAATCCAAGACTATCAAATTTTGACTTGAATGTAACTTAAATTGATGTGAAGTTGAGGGGATATAAAACTCTTGAGGATTTCAACATACATTTTACCAACTGTAGATGTTCAGTTGTAGGGTTGATGTATAAGTAGAAAAACATAATTAACGATATAAGAAATGTTGTGCCTAGTCACTGTTGAAATTGGAAAGAGTATCTTTGGCCATGTTCATGAACGATGTGTTTGGATATACTTTGACAAGTTTCCCAACACCTTATTAATCTAATTTAACCTCGTTTAATTGGGGGCCTCCTAAAAACAATTAGGGGCCTGACCAATATGTTTCCCGCACCAAAAGTTATAGGGGGTTTCAAAAGATGGCGAAAATATTATTATGCCCTTCTCTAATAACTAACCTAAAAATCCTATCAGCCCTTAACCTAAGGCCCCCAGTTTCATTTCCTATCTAAAAAAAAACTCTTCTTCTCTTCCCCTTATTCCTCTCTCTGCTCCCTCCTCCGCCATTAACGAACCGATTTTATTTATTTTTTTCTTTCAAACATGACACGATTAGCTTTTACTACAAAAATGACACGTACTAAGGCGGAATCGGAGAAACGTATGGCTCCAATCAAAAGGTATGTGAACTATAACCCCCTAATCTAACTTGGATTTGCGTTTGATTTGACTTTCTGATTGAAAAATTAGGTTTTCAACTGCAAAATTGCAGTTTCAGTTCTAGGGTCGTTATAGTCGAAGTCCTTATTCCTTAACGATTTTTCATCTGCATTTTGATATTATGAAAGCAACTGCAAAATTGCAGTTTCAGTTCTAGGATCGTCATAATCTAAGTCCTTATTCCTTAACGATTCCTTAACAAAGTGTTTGGTTTAATTACCTGTCATAGGACTTCCATCTTCCTTCTATGAAGAGTTCCAACATTATTCCACGTTGGTCTTAATTCAAATTCAAGAGAAGTATAACCTTTAAGGCTTTAGTTGAGAGTTGCTCTGGTAACCGAAAAAACCAATAAACTTAATCAGAAATCAAAATATTTTTTATAATAAAAATAAAAGAAAATTGTATTTGGTTAAAACCCCAAATTTTCTTTAAAGAACTAAAACCATCTTTGTATAGTATCCCTGTATCAGTAAGTTTTTTCAAAGAAATAATCATCCCGATTACTCACCACACCAGAGAAAAATACGTAGGCTCGGATCTCTATTCAAAAAATGGATGTTCCCTGTTTTTGTCTGAAAAAAGTATTAAATAAAGAATCCTGATTTTGGGCATACCAAAATCTTTCAAGGCATACAAAACAATAGTCCCATCTTGGGTGACCTTATAAGGGGTATCCTATGGGTAGTTCAATTACCTATATACCCTTAATATAAAAATTTAAAATCAGTTTTCTAATCAAAATCAGTTTCCCTTAACATCTCTTCTTCTTCTTCCTCCGCTAGCCGAACTCTTCCCCCTCCTGCGAAAAAAAAATTCATCATCGTGATTAATTGTCGATTCGTAAAAATTTGATCGTCGATTAAACTCAACCACATAATGACTCGTACAAAGAAAACTAGGGACTAGGCAAACCAAATCGTCTTCTAATCCATCAATTGAAGAAGAAGAACCAATTGAAGATGAAGGTGTAGAAACTGAAAATCAACCACCAATTGAACCAGAAACTGAACCAATTGCATCTCCAACTCCGGAAATAAGGATAAGAAAGTAAGTTTTACAAACCCAATCTCCTATTTGTTGTTTTTCATCGATTAAATGACGGTTACAGTGTTGGGTTTGGCTCAAAATTGAGTTGCATTTTTAGCCGAATTGTTCATCACAAAAGCTTCCTGTAAGTGTATATGAACAATTCGGCTTAAAATTTCATGAAATTTCAAGCCGAACCTAGTCACAGATAGAGATGCATAGGGGTTCGGCATATTCGATAATTATAATATGTGTCGAACCTAGCAGATTTATGAGGTTCGGCTATTACGATATTCTCAATATGTGCAGAACCAATAACAATATTTTAACCCAAAAAATAACAAATTGATGTTTGGCTCATACGATTTTCGAAATATAAGCCGAACCGGTAATTATTATTTTTCTGGGCTATTCAGGATGTTGTTCGGCTCATAGATGTGAGCCGAACCGTTCATCAATTGGTAGATTCGGCTCATAGATGTGAGCCGAACCTCAACATGTTTCGCGAACCATGATCAAAAAAATCATCTAAACAACCTTTTATAATTCTGAAAATTATCTTAATCACTAAACAAAATAATTAATCACTAACCAATATTACTAACACTAATCGTAAAGGGCAGATTTGCCATTAAAAAAAATTGGGTTAAGGGGTAATCTGATTTTGCTATTTTACAACCTTTTTTGTCTTCATGTGGTATGCCTTGAAAGATTTTGGTATGCCCAAAATCAGGGTTCTAAATAAAGGAGGCATTTTTGGCATTCATTATCACGAAATGAAACGATACAAACGCAAATTAAGGAGACTGTGTGCTTCTATTTCAAATGTGGAGTTTTCAGTAATGTCTCAATCAATGTCCAACCATATAATATGAGAACCCATTCTACTTACCTTTGAGGTATATCAAGTTTTTCACAATCCCCAGTCCTTTTATGGTCTTGATCTTTGTATAATGGGGTTATGCGCTGCATAAAGAGATTCAAGCTCATGATTGGTTAATCAGTAAAGTGGTGCATCTAGTAAAAACAAAATACTACTATATATCGGTTCATAGATAAAAATAACGTTAAAGCAATGTTGTCGTTTCCAATGCTTGATATTGGTCACGACCTTAATAACTTTTATGCTCAAATCTTATTACCTAGTACTTATTTGTTATAACTTATAAAATTATGAAGCAAGTAGTTGACCTTTTGTTGCTTTGCATTTGCATGGAATGTAAAATCATGTAAGCATGCATTAAGCAAATGAAAATAAAAAGAGTTGTAAGCATGTAAGCAGTCGGATGAATTAATATGAAAGCTAAGCAATTACCCAAAGTCCTCGTGTCTCAATCACTTATACTACCACAGTCCCACACACACTATCAAAAATTCAAACCCCACAACATGCAACACTTCCAAATAAGGGCTGATAAATACGATACTCAATTAGTACGCTTTTCAAAGTTCTGCAAGTTTGAGAAAAGTTATGCAAGTTTGAAAAAAATAAATACTCAATTAGTTTTTTTGTTAACCGAGATAAGAAAACTTGGCACGATTCAAGTAAACATTCAGTAATCCATTGTGCAAAATCTTAAATTACCCAAAAATGGAAAGTGTTCAACATAGGTATAACAGTGCCGAGCACGCACCTTTATTATGTATTTCGGCCGCAATAAATTCCATACTTATTTTTAAGCTAAAAGTTTCCTTCTGAAATACTGCATCACCAGATTTGGCACATCATATGGATGGGATACCATCTGTATCTCTGAAACTGACCACACTAGCATAGTTATCAAAAGTTTGTTGATGCATAGGTTCTATGACATTCAAAGGTTCCACATGTTCAATGTATTATAAACTGTAGTTACCATGATATGGATTTTTACCCAACAATATACCCACAATGACCTTTATGGCTAGTACTTCTTGTAGTTTTTGTCATTTTTGCAGCGAAGCTAACTAAGTAATTTTGGTATGCTTCCTTGGATTCTGCTCAAGTTCATAAAATGAAATGGTATTACATCAAAACTAAGCAAATTTCAGATATATTATCGCAGTTTAAACATCAACCTCTATATTAGTCTTTCTTTTGAAGAGTCAAAGGCTCAGTCTAACATTTTTGTTGTCATGTATACCCATACACATTTCCACGACAGCCCATGCTGCTCTAATTGTACAGATAAAAATGTCAATTTCAGATAATATACTGGTAAACATGACAGTAGGTATCATTACGAAGTTCCATATGTCAAGAAATTACTTTTGGTGTACCATATTGAATCTGAGTTAGTTTATCACTAATGGTTTACAAATAGCTTTTTGTTTCTCCTTCATCAATCTGAAACTCTAAGACTCACTCTCTCTTTCCATGAAAATCTTCTACGTATGACCCGAATAAATTGGGTTCATCAAGATGAAACCAAAATGGTATCTCCAATAATACACCTAACTAAAATTTACCCCATATTGATGTGTATGTCCCATACAACAGTCTTATAAACTAACACTGATCTACACGAATAAAGTTACCTATTTACCCCACCTAATTTGTTCAAAGTTTTTACTTGTTTCACCACTAAGCAAACTGAATTTCAGAAATGCAAGAAAACAATTAGATTAACACTCATGAACATATAAACAGATGAACATATCAAACTTAAAATGAATTTTAGTCATCCAATAAAACGACAATAAAAAAAAACTCACAAAGAGATCCTCGTTCATCAATAATCACTTATTTTTTGACAGTGTCACGTATTGGACTAAGGTATAATATTCAAATTTTATCATTTAATCATCAAAGTAGGAAGAAATAACACCTTTCCTGAAATCATAAGCCAACAATTTTTAATATTATTTTTCTTCCACACATCCTCGAAGGTATGACCTACCTGAAGCCGTTTCCCTTCTAATTCCTGCAAAATATAACCAGAAGTTGGGAAAAAAACTTTTAGTTGAAAACAATCATATTCAGATCGAATTCAAATCTTCAACCGGAAAATTCAAAATCCAATTTCAGAAAAATATGGAAAGCAGGATATTCTTAATCTTCGACCCTAGTAGTCTCTGAGCTTTCTTTGGAGCACATCAATTTAACCTTGGATGTTTTAGAAATAAAAAAACCAACCTTGAGATTGACTAAATAAAATTTAGTCACAAAAACCCTAATTACACTGTGAGAATATGGTTATTCTTACTAATTTCATTATTTAGTTTTGTTTACTCTCTCAACTTGCTCCAACTTGTAAACTCAATGTTTGGGTTTGAAAGAAAGATGATGAATGGAAGTTAAAAATTTGGAAAGGCTGATTTTTGGCGTTTCGTTTCAATAGTCAGTGAATGGGAAATTGAATGGAAATGAAAAAGAAAGTAGAGCCGTGGATGTGGGACATTAGGTCAAACTCAGTTGGAACATTGATGTGGGAGGACACAATCAGGCTAATATGCATATGCCCCTAGCAATTAGGTCAAACTCAGTAGCACCATGGCATGATTGGAAACACTAAATCTGAAACATAACCTTGGATAAAATTTAACGGACCCTTTTTAATCAAATCTAAAATCTCATGCAAACAAAGAATGAAAATCAAATTTAAATATGAATCATCAACCAATTGATATCCTAATATGACACAGCTTACTAACCAATTGGGACCCGTTAGTTTCAGTTTTGAAGCACCGATGGATCTGAGAACTAATTTGACTTCTGCAATCCTCAAAATCGTGGTGAACATTCCCATGGTTGATAAAAACGGAACCTGCGTGTTCCTGGTTTCATGAATGCAAGAAAGGAAGACGAAGAAGCCGAGGTTAGAGTATTTTGGGCAGCTATAGAAAACGACTGAGGTACCACGCTCACTCATTCATATACCCAAAATCTAAGACACACGTGCAGAGAAAGGGTGCGTCCTGGATAACCACAACCATGGATTTATCTTTTCCAAGACCAGATCCTGACCACTCTTTACATAGGCAAAGTTATCCAAATTGTTCCATGTATTCTTGATACCATGTTTGAATGATATATACTCGCTATTTGGACATATGAAGATAATACAAAAAAGATTAAGAAGCATGGCCAGTGATGATGCACCAATAATAATAAAAAAAAAAAAAATCTTGGGTGAGTTTTAATGTCGACAAAAAGACTAAAATTGTTAATGATCTAAACCGAAAAGGAAAAGATAGAGTATGAGTCAAAATAATGTCGAAACGAGAAAATATATTGCGAGGAAACGTACAAAAAGATAACTTGAAATAAAGTAACATGGGATAGTACAGTGGTTTTCATATAGGTAATTAAAAGTTGTAAAACAGGTATGACAGAAAAATACATACTCAAAGTATGCGGCATATCTACATCATAGATGGAGAGCAAAGAAATACTATTAGTCCTTATGGTACAACATTTCACTTATTTGAAAATTTGATTATTATACGAAAAGATACAACATACGATCTTGCACACATAATGCAGGTTGACTTTGAATCTCATCATTCCAAGTTTAATTTTTTTTCTTCAAACATGGTAATATATTGCAACCGTTTAATATGAGATATGTATATATTTTGTTGTTGTTAAACTTCCAAAATATTTTATTTGCAATTGCACTTTCTACAATTTTCTCTCCTACATTATCAATTGCATGAATGATTGTAATTAGAATGTATTTAAGTGTCTTGAAAAAACTTCTTTATATTTCAACTTCAAGAATTAAATATAATCAGTGGTAGATGGTATGTGGATTGCATTGAAATAAGGTAATATACTGCAACTGTTTAATATGAGATATATATATATATATATATATATTTTGTTGTTGTTAAACTTCCAAAGTATTTTATTTGTATTTGCACTTTCTACAATTTTCTCTCCTACATTATCAATTGCATGAATGATTGTAATTACAATGTATTTAAGTGTCTTGAAAAAATTCTTTCTATTTCAACTTCAAGAATTAAATATAATCAGTGGTAAATTGTATGTGGATTGCATTGAAATAACGAAATGAGTCAATCGAACTGCAGTTGTCAATGAACATAGTAAGTTTGGGGGTGAGTCTTATTGGCATGTCAGAAACAAATATCAACGAAGCTCTGAAAACATTATCTTTCATCTTCCATATCTTATATTTTCTTAGTTTCCATGTGTCTGTTTATTTTTAAAATTGTTCCTTATTCCATTCAATATTACCGTTAATATGCAAAATTAAAAAATAATTAGGTTAAGGTAAATTGAAACAACCGAAAGGAATTACAGTCCTTGTGCATAGAGGAGTTATCATGGGCTCCCCTATAAAGATTCATATTTATTTATTTTTGCGTCATTTTATGCGGTATGTGGTTTAGGCTTCGTGTGCTCTTACATAAATGGAATAAAGTAAAACAGGTGTAGCTTCATAAACGAATTAGAAGGACTTGTTATTTAAGTATTAAAATCTTCTTAGTCTGAAAAATCTACGCTTACTACGGACTTAATCGTTGAAACGATACATAATTTCAAATTTGATGTTTTATTTTATTGTAATGTATGCTTGATATGGAATATTGTTATCTACTTATATTTTCTCAGTTTAAAAGCTTTAATTCTTATAGACTTAATCGTTGAAAGTGATGCAGAATGTACATGTAAAAAATTGGTCATAAAGGATTTGTTGCTAACAAGTTTCAAGATCAAGTCATTGTTATCATCACCTAATAACTTTACTACTGTACGACAGTATCATCGGTCGGAATATAAAATTTTGGTGCTTGATTTTAATTCAAATTAATATTCAAACAAGAAAGAACTGATCTTTGATTTCTTTGTATGAAGATTGTTGAAGTTGTTGGCCATAAAATGAAGATTACTTTTATTGATGAAAAAAGTTTCAGGACAAGTTCCAAAGTTCGTTTCGTACCAGGTTACATAGGATTTTCGTATCTAAAAGGTTAGTCAAAAAATTTCTAAAAACACCAGAATCAAGTGATTTTGTTCGCAATGATTTAAATAAAAATGACATATCACAAATTTGCACTAGTAAAGTGCATACTGATCTTATTGATAATGCAATGTTTATGTTACCTAAAATTATTTGAAGCCAGATGCACACCAAAGGTGCTAACAGGATTCAACATTGAAAATGCTATGGTTATAGTTACAAACATAATTTTTTGCTATTCATCAACTTCGTCATTAGGAATAATCAAAGTACATCATTAATTGGATTGTAATATAGTGTTTGCATAACATTATATCAAAGTACATGGATGCTAACGGTCGTACCAATTTGCTAGGGCATGTGCCAATCAATAGGTTATGCATATGTTTGTCTTATATGGATTTTGTTCGCCACAAGAAAAATTTGTAACCATATTAACAAAGTTGAAAAAAGTAACCGACTAAGCATACAATTATTTTCATGATTGAATATAGAGTGATCACGTCACAGTTATATTATCCACTGAAGCTCTTAAAATGTTTATTACACGGAGTTTGATAGTGTTGCACATCTACTGGATTCATACATCGCTATGAGTCTTGCATCTAAGCCTTAGATCTGAAATAATGAACTTTTTGGGCACACAATGGTTCCTATTTTGAGTGCCATGGAACAATACCTTTACGACACGCAACCAATGTAAAAAATGAGCGTAGAGTACAGGTAGATAGGTTACATGTCGTCCGATCGCCAAATGCATGTCTGACCAACATCTAAATCACTGAGTTTTATCAACATATATACAACATCATGATACTATCGAACATGCACAATTTTAAGATACATCTAAAATACATTTACCATTTATTATACAGTGCCTCTTTCGAACATGCACAATTTTAAGATTTTATTGTTTAAAAATCGAACCCCTTTTGCCTAGATTTATAAAACGAATACCAAACTTAATGGGAATTTCAATCCAGAAATAAATTATGTTGTTAGAGCATTGCTCGGTCGAACTCACAAGTGTTGCTATCTCAAGATTGTTGTCAAATTTAGTTGTCATAACATTATCTTGATTTCTAATCTACAATTAATTAAGTCTCGGATTAGGATAGAAGATGTAGTTGAGAAACGGACATCACGGCAATCACCATTGCGTTCTACCGTTTGAAGGAGAAGATCAACCGAAGCTTTTGGAGAACTTCTTGAACAAAATGTGAGTGAATACTAAACCACCTATTTCTCAAGTTATATTCACCTTTCTATCTATTAGACGTTGTCGCGTAACTAATTAGACTATCTTAAGCATATCAAGAATTTCAATTCAAGTATATATTGTTATTAGTCCTCAAAATATGACTTAGCTTAATGAAATTTCATACTTGATGAATTTCGGTTAAAAACAATTTATTTTTCGTAATCTAAATAGTGATTCAAGAATTATCATTCAAAAATAGCATGGAACAGTAATATATGTCATTGATGTTATTTGGGAATGTTTTGTATCGATTTAGAGAGAAATATAGAACTACTATCATTTTCGGATACAAGACAGTATACATACCAGTCTTACAAACTGGGAAAACTTTTACAAGTCTGAAGCCGTAGTACATGTACTCAGTACACGTAACGGAGTAGTTATATGTCGACAAACATCTTTTAGTACGCATACCCGTATGCATACCTTAAAAAGTCTGTTAACTCGTGAAGCGGGATTGGTACGCAAACCAGTACGCGTATTAGAAAAGAACTGTTGGTCCCGGATCCATTTTGGTATCCATACCGGTACACGTACTAGAAGAGTTCCGTGAACTCCGGAACTGGTTATTATCTAAAGGTATCCATACCAGTACACGTACCAGAAAAGTTCTGTGAACTCCGGAACTCGGTCATGTCATAAGGTATACATACCATTACACGTACCGAAAAAGTTTTGTGAACTCCGGAACTCGATCATGTTATAAGGTATGCATACCGGTACACCTACTTTGACTTAAATGTTCACGAACCGGTTGAGTATTTGTACCTTGTACATCTACTTACCACGTCGATTAACTTCATATGCACATAAAATTATTTCTCCGAGATAATTAGCATTTGAATAATCTCTAGAAACACTATAAACATATTTGATCATATAATTGTGACTCAAGTTAAAGTTTTAAGTGTTTATGAAAATGCTCAAGCTTATAGTTCAATTGGATAGTTTCGACTAACCATTCTTGAGCGTGGTATTTTGTACATTGTCCAGTTACGTTTTATCCTAACCAGAGTGTATATCTTTTTATGTTAATCAGATTCAAAGATTCATCTAACAGTGGATATTTTTTGTTCGGTTACGTTCCAAAGATATCTTAGCTTAAACCTAAAGAAACATATGCTTTGAATGTCTATAAAAGGGGAACCTCAAACAACTGGGATCTTTGAATCCCGACACTACTTCTTTGCGTGTCCTAATTGTAAAACTAGAGTCGTTTGATTGTTGATCTTGCTCCATCAATCAAGATAGATATAAATCATCAAAATTTTCTTCATCTCAGACTTTGTTGATTCCACAAGTTTAATACTTGTGAGGTGAATAATAATATAGGATGCACTTCGGGTTGCATAAGTCCGGATTTTGAGATTAGCTAGACTTTGTCTATTGTTATTGATTTCCAGTCTCACCCTGATCTACGATCAAAAAGGAAATCACATGTATAGGCTTATCTGTGAGAGGCAGATTAGTTTAAAGTCTTCAATTGAGTCGAAGAAACTCTTAGGCTTTAGCTAAGGGAATCATTTGTGCGGAGTCCTGCTGGGATTCAAGAGGCGTAAGGAACACGACTGTAATTGAATTGGTGTGAGGGTTTAATTCGGTCTCAAGAACATTCCAGTCCGAAGTTAATTGGTAGTAGGCTAGTGTCTGTAGCGTCTTATAAAGTTTGGTGTTCAATCTAGACTAGGTCCCGGTTTTTTTTTTTTTGCATTTGCGGTTTCCTCGTTAACAAAACTTTTAGTGTCTTTGCTATTTTTTTTTCCATGTTATATTGTTTATCTTTATAATTGAAATATCATAGGTAGTACGTAAAATCAATGAAAGTAGACACATCCATCCTTGTTTGTTGGATACGACTTGATTGATTACTCGGAAATTGATCTTTGGAATCACCGAAGTACTCTCACACGAGAATCAAGTTCACGGACTAGTCTCTATAAAATTTCTGATTGTGAGAGAAAGAGATACAACTATAGATATTATTCCTTGATTGAGACTAATTAAGTTGAACTCTTGAAATTGTGTTTAAGTTTGTCCATACAGATTTCCTAAGAAAAATATGGTGGTGTATTTTGTTATTCCCAGTGTTTTCACATGCTTTTTGCGATTATATATTTGGGGGAGGATTTATCCACGCTGTAATTCTCACGTTATTTTACACTTTGGATTTTTTTTTTGAATAAAACCTAAACGGTGAATATTTTGGTATACGTTTCTTTTACAAAACTTTTATATTCCTACCAAAAATGAACACGTTTCGAGACATATAACACCATTATCTACTACTTTAAAAATCGGTCGTTAAAATCAACTAATTTTTAACCCTTGAAATTATGATTGGTAGACAGTGAAGATCGTTATTTTGCATTGCTCTCATTTTTGGTAGGAATTTAGAGATTTTTAAAAAGAACATATCCACAATATATTAGTTAATCCCTATCTTTTATGTTTTATGTTTTATTCAAAAAGTAACATCTAGTGTGTAATATAATGTGATAATAAAAGTTTGAGTAATTATGATCGGCAAAATTAGTTACACGATTCATTTGGGTTATATACGTAGTTGGAAAGATATCAACCCAATTGTTATGTGGCCTAGAGTACCAAGGAGAAAAAAATTATTTGGGATTAATACTGCTATGAATCCACTATAGAATTCAATTAGCTACCTGAGTACCGATAAGACAGCTTATAAGAAAACAAATTTGTGCAAAACTTAAATTGAGGTTATCGATGAATTAACTTCTCCCGTAATTCCATATGTTTATTCCTCTATTTCTTATTCTCCTTCTAGTTCCTTTTCTAATTTCACCCCATTAATCTCTTCTAATCAGAGACTCGAGTTGTTCCTGAGAACCCATTCTACTGTAGATCACTACGTTCTACGTATACATCCCCAGATCATCAAAATAATATTGCATCAGCTTATGCACTCTTTTTCTTGCTTTCAGAAGAAAAAATGGCGGACGAAGCAAATAGAAGTTTTGTAATATATGGTGATGGATTATTTACGCAAATCTCATCATTACACATTCATCTTCATCATCTCGTTTCTCGAGGGTGCTTTGGATTCTTATATCTCGCTCAACACCCTAACGCAGGTAGTTTCAATTTTAACTCAATTCAAATTCTATCTTATTTTTTTCCATCAATTACTGAACTTAGTAGTTTCTTAATTAGAAATGGGTTTGGTAATTTTTTTTTTTGTCTAATTGATTAATGGGTTACTATCAAAATCTTAAATTCAGTTTTTTTTCTTCATTTTGATCCATATAAAGCATATAAATCAACTGTTAAAAAAAG
This sequence comes from Papaver somniferum, assembly GCF_003573695.1. Taxonomy (NCBI): domain Eukaryota; kingdom Viridiplantae; phylum Streptophyta; class Magnoliopsida; order Ranunculales; family Papaveraceae; genus Papaver; species Papaver somniferum. Next base: position 30,433,366 of record NC_039365.1, read on the forward strand.
ACTGAACTTTTTCTTGCACACTTTTTTGCCAATTGAAGTTTTTATAAGAAGATATTTTTCCTTTTTTATTATATTATATTCGTTATTATTGTTTTTATATACAAAAATTGGTAGCGGGCCCTTAATGATCAATTTAATTGATTTTGAGTAGATTTTCGATAGTGGAAAAACACCTTTCTTCGCCCACGTGGATGAGCAAAGAACAATATTAGCAAATTCTCATAGGAATTGTCTTAATAAGATATATAAAGGAGCTAAAAACATACCAGACGCCTCTCTACCATTAGAGTTATGCTTGCAACATGTTTAATGGAAGTCCAAAAAGATAAACAAGGTTTAATTCGGTGTTGAATTCCGAATCAAATCGCCTCTGTCTCATTTTCGTAGCTCAACTCATTTACAAGGACTGATCTACTATCATGTATGCAACATATGACCGTTAGGCTTTTTTTCAGAAAAAAAAGGGCTTTTTGATAAAGTATCCCTACTTTTCACTTTACATTAAAAAAATGTCCCCGTTTTTTTGAAATTTGTTAAAGTACCCTTGCCTTGACCGTTTTATTCAAAAAACGGTTAACGGCAGTTAGCAGTTGTTAACGCTTAGGTGGCAGGGTCAAAATGTCCAGAAAACCCTTCCTCCTGAGTAGAGTTGGATTTTCTTGAATCACCGATATGAAACGCTGAGTCGAGTCTAGTCCCAGCCATAATGGCTCCTTCTGCTGCTCCAAATCAACTCTACTTCTTCTTGTTGCCTGCAACACCAACACCATGCTCTACAGTACAAACCAGTCCACCACATTCATTCACCTGCAACTCCTAGCTCTTACCATTGTTGATGGTTTTAACTTCGTCTTTTCTCACCAACTGCCGAAACTCATCTCAACATCCAGCTGCAACATTAACTTCTCTTGCTGTAACTTCTTGTATTCAAAGCCATCTTATACTCCATGTACTGCAAAGCATAACCTGACTACCACCAACAGCTGCTCATTTACATACCACCACTGGATACTACATGCAATTGCACCCTCTCAACACACAATTCATCCATTAACTTCTCTTGCTGTAACTTTTTGTATTCAAATCCATCTTGTGACTCTCACTGCATCACAAACCCATTTAGTTCAGCTAACATTTCAAGAAGCAACAACAACATCCGCACAACCTAGTATTCATCTACTTCCCTTGCCAGTCTCTTCTAAACATTACAACTTCATGAAACATCTAGCACCACAACCAATTTCCGGAAACAACCCATTTCTCCTCTACCTCATGTCATACCTCTCTACAGTATATCCACCTCATGTAACCTAAGCATACATCTAAGCAGCTGCCTGCAATATCATCTCAGGCCACCTTCACTCACCAGAACAACAGCAGCATCAACTCCATGGTTCGAACCCTTCTCTCAACATCTTCTGTGGATCTCAACCACCATCTTATCCACAACAACACCATTATCATTTTTCCTGTTTTCTAGCTCCAGTTCCTTCAATCTCATCAAATTCTGCCATCAACAAATCCAGCTCAAACCATGTAAAACAATCCACCAGCAAAACAATCCACCAGGCAAACAACCACAAAACTTGTATGAGCCGCTTTAACCTGCAATTTCACATTCATTCACAACCCATAATCATTTAATCAAACACAGTTTTCATTATCATCAACATCATTAATGCAACTAAGTTTCAGTCTTGAAACTCCATCAAATACTTCATTTTGAACCCAATTCAGCCTGCAAACTTAGGCTACAACCACCACACAAACGCGACCTGCTGATTAACCCAAACACCCAACAGAATGCGCGGCATCAATAGCTCAAATTCTTTCCTTTGTCTGGTTCAAAATACCAACAGATTCGCTCTATCTTTCTTCTTCTTCAAAGCTGAAACGACTTCGCATCCTCCTCTTAATCGAGTGAATTTCATGGCTTCAAGTATATCCCATATCAACATAAGATTCCCAACTTCTGCTCGTTTCCCATTCACAAATTTCACCCAAAATCCACCCACTTTAACCACTTACGTCTCTTCCCCTTGTTGGCTTCAGAAGAACTCTCCCTTGATGAATCTGCCAGTTCCATGACTAGCTCCTCAAACCTCATCAATTCAACACTGGAATACGAAATCCACCCGAATTGTGTTTTTAAGAACTCTAAATCATCATCAATTGCTCCAATTTCATCCAACATCAGCGCAATCATCACAACCCCATTAATTTCTGCTTTACTCAAATCAAAATACCAAATCTCATGAAGAACATCAGAACCCTATTTCAAGAAATTCCCAAATTGAATCAATAGAAAATGAAGAAGCATCAATTCATATACAAAGTCAACTACCCACTTCATGATTTAGTTTTCTTCTTGTTGTTGTGGACTAATTTCTCCACAATTTCTCGAATCCTTTACCATATTCCTTCTTTATTGTTGTTTACATTGCAAACCCGTCGCTTATGTTCTGTTATAGTCTTCAAATGATTCGTCAAACCCTAACTCATCATTAGCAGACTCGAATTGGACTTCACCAAACCCTTTCAATCCTTTTCACAATCACCGAAACCAAATCATTCATTACCAACAGATGAAGATCCACTAGCAGAATCAAACTCTAACTTTACTCTTAACATCATGCAAACCCTAACTCACGTTTAGAAAAAAAGAGTCTTTTTTGAGTTGGAGTAATTGAGAAGACGAGTTGTTGTCGTTGTTATTGTCTGTGAAGGAGATGAGATAAGAAAAGGAAGGAAACAGTGAGAAAGATGGAGAAGAGTGAAGGAACGGTGGAGAAGCTGGAGTATAATAGGGCGTTTGAGTTTAATAGGATAGTTAAATAATTTGACCCAGTTTTGACTAGGTAAACGAAGGTTGACTCTATTATGCGGGCCCAGGGGTGAAAGTAAACGGTAAGGGCATTTTAGAAAGTTTGAAAAAAAAACGGGGGCATTAGTTTTATGGATATAAAAAAACGGGGATACTTTATCAAAATTCCCCGAAAAAAAACCCGACAAAATTGGTCAAATCATGCGCAATATATTAAAGTTCAAAAGAATTGGGGCATTTTATTAATGTGGTTTGAAAAAGGGTCTACTTATCTTCTGCATTCACACTCCAAATAAACTAAAATTTAAACAGTATATATGTATTCTCCTTCCGTTTTAAAAAAATAGGCTTATCTGGTTTTGCACTAGTGATAAGAAAAAAAATCAATTAAACTATTTTTTCATGTTTTTTCCTAATTTATCCGCACGAAGAAAAAATAATCCCCTTGAAATTTAAAGAGAAAATCAAGAGGGAGAAATAGTCTCCAAATTTATTAAAAGAGAGAGATATGGTCATTTTTATTTTTTTGATTTGATCTGTAAAGAATTGGTGCTGACGAGTTTCGAACTCAGGTCACTGATATTCTCACCCAGTGACTTTACCACTGTACTACAGTGGCACCGGCGAGAGAGATGTGGTCATCATTGTAGAAAAATTGTAAAGTTACAATATTTGACTTTCCACTTAAGGAACTAACCTATTTTTTTTTTTGACCAAAAAAGAAACTCAACCTAACTTCTTAAAACCGAAGGAACATATGATTATAAAAGTGAAAATAAATAAATAATAAGAAAGATGAAAGATTCACGTTTGCGAAACAGAAAGGTAGTCCATATAGACACCAACAAAAGAGGGATAAAAATTAATTTCAACTAGACTATAAAATAGGGCTCATCATGCAACACCCTATGCAATTAAAAGATAATAATACCCTTTTTGATTAGAGGGAAGGGTCCAATAGTATGATTAGAATGGCATTATCATGATATGGCGGTGTCATTTTTTCACACAAAAAAAAATTGAACGGCAATAAATTTTGGGCTAACTTTTTTGTGACATATTCCTTTTATAAAACTCTACATTGTTAATAAAAAATAAGATTATTTCGAAATACGAAATTTCACACTTTCAACCGATAATGTTCAATAGTTGATGTTCAAAATGGTAGATGGTGGGATTATACATCTCGAAATGCACTCGATTTAGGTTGGAACACAAAACCATATGAGAAGAACATGCATGCCACCAAAACATTAGTCAAAAAACCATTGCCGGTTGGGATTGATAAAAACAAATGACGCCAAAATATCAAGATAATTTCATTCCAATCATGTCATCGGATCCTGCCCATCAGTACACAAGTGAGTAAGCTAACAAAACCCTATGATTCTCATTAGGAAAAAAAATCGGGAAAAACAAAACAAAAATGTTGGGCAAAGCATCAAATTAGTGGTAAATTAAAATCTAATGTAGCTAACTTCTCTTGTTTCCATCTTTTATTAATCTTCTCGATGAATTCTTCTGCTCTTCTCCTAAGTTCATCTTCATCTTCATTTATTTATATCTTCACATTCAAAATCAATGTCAATGATTTTATTGGCAATGTATTCATTATCATGGTGGTCGTCAGTAGCTTGCTTATTTTCGCCTAGACACTTGTTGACATGAACGATTTGGTCATCCCATTCCGACGTCAATGATGATTCTTTTTTTCCATTTCCGGATTTCTCCTCATCTGTTATTTGTATGTTAATGGTCGAGACAATGTCGATGGTTTTAGTCGCAATATAATCATCACTTTTACCACTGTCACTCTGGTCACCAGGAAATTGCTTATTTTCCCCTAAACACTTTTTGGTATGTGCCGGATGGCCATCCAATTCCAACAATGATAATGGTGACGAATTTCTTCCTGTTTTCTCAGGTTTATTCTTCTCGTCTGTTATCTGTATGTTAACGCTTGAGACCTTGCGAATCGTTGGTTCATATTCGAATGAAGTTGAATTATCATCACCGTCGCATGTTTTCAGACTACCATTAATAAGTAGAACAATATGATCAAATTACTGATAACAAAGATGCTGAGATGAGGATTTGAAAAAGCAAGAGTGATGAGCTCAAATGTTGAATCCAACATAATGTTGAAAGAAAGTGTTTTGAGATTGACTGAGAGGGACATGATAAGGTCTTATACAGGGGTCTTCACTTTATGGCAGGTCAACTGTGCCAAAGAAGTCTTTAAAAATTAATAAATTGAAGCAACTTAGTAAGCTCTTTCAAACATTTCTCCACTTTTTTTCCCACTGATAATCATACGTTTTGGTAGTTGGCTGATAGGCAAAAGTTATATATAGCACAGGGTACAAAAAAGTAATATCAAGACTTTTAAGTCAATGAGTTGGGCCATCTGTGCGGCTAGAGAAATTCTACCGTTGTTTGGCCGGAGATACGTACGACTGTCGTAGGAGCCAAGCCAAACCGATGTTCTCAGCATATATGCAACATCGTATCTGTCGAGATATTCTGCTGTACAAATTTCATCTGTTTCTTCCTTTGTCATATTCTATCCTTCAAATTCCTCTTCTAACCCTTTAATTTCACCATATTCATCACTTCTAATCGGAGATTCGAGTTGTTTCTGAGAACCCATTGTAGTGGAATGTATGATCACTACATATACACCCCTAAATCACCGAAGTAATATCAGCTTACGCACTCTTCTTCTTGTTTTTTAGAAGAAATAATGGCGGACAAAGCAAGTAAAAGTCTGATAATATATGGTGATGGATGTGTTAAGCAAATCTCATCATCACACATTCATCTTCATCATCTCGTTTCTCGAGGTTGCTCTGGATTCTTATCTCTCGCTCAGTCACCTAATGCAGGTAGGTTCATTTTTAACTTGATTCAAATTCAATTACTTAGAGGTTTCATTTTTAACTTGATTCAGGTAGGTTCATTTTTAACTTAGAGGTTTCAATTTTTTGTCTAATTGATTGGTGGGTTACTATCAAAATCTTAAATTTAGCCCCCTTAGTTTTGATCTATGTAACACTATAACATATGGATCAACTGTTGGAAGAAGATTTGGCACACTTTATTCTGTAACCATCTTGCCAATTGAAGCTGAACAAAAATTGGATTCATATTTATGTTCATGTTCAACAATGAACAAGGAGATAGTCAGTAGATTCATCTATAATGTTGCACTTGTATGTAGACACCACTTGTTCTGAAATTTTACACCCAAGGTTCGAGAAGATAGAGTGCACCTTGGTTGGTAGGGAGTTGTTTTATCTGAATAAACCATTGATAGTTCAGTCTCTTCAATTTGAGTTTACGAAATATAATTCTGAAAATCAGCAAATCTTGCTGATTGAGCTAGTTGACAAAGTTCGTGGTGATCCAATGTACATCTTTGTTTTTGTATCAAATTCAAGTCAACTTTACATCCTGCTTGCCAACTGAGTTTATTATGGAAGCTAGGTATTTCTTTGAGTTTGGAAATTTTGTAGATAAGCCGGAACGAGTTTATAAAATTTAAACAGTATAGCCTATCCTGAATAACTAAGTCAGAGTTTGTAATCGATAGGTCAGCAGTTTTCATGATGGATTTCAAAACTCCTATGGTCCTGTACCATGTCGTTTGCAGGAAGATTGTGGAAAGAAGATTGCTTATGTTTCGGTACCGTGGTAGTGCACAGTTTATTCAAGACTTATAAGCTTGGAAATCAGTTGAAGTTAGATTGGTCATTCTCAATTGATTCCTTATGATGAGCTCTTCTATTGCTTTCTAGATTATGAACTCCTTGTTATGTTGCAATATTGTTGTTTTCATCATTGAGTAATTCTTTAGAGGGAAAAGAAAATTTTACTATTTATTTACCAATCATGTGTACGAAGCTTTCACGTGGATCCAACAGTAACATATATTTTGAATAAAATGTACTGTTTTATATAGTATTAACGTGGGTGCGTAGTTTTATAATTTTTTCAGTTTCCATAACTTGCAGAAAGTGAGGATGAGAGAGTGGTTAGAGAATTGGCGCAACTATTAGATGCTTTTGATGCTTACAAAATGAAGGTAATTTTTTCTAAGTTACTGGTGCTAGCATTCTTCTTGTCTTGTCTCCCAGTGGTTTGATGATATTTATGGAGTAAATTGACTTATTTTCTTCATTTTCAGAAAGGAGGAAGTTGTGCTACATCGGAATGCTCAAAAGAGTCCTCGGTGTCTACCATGTCAGACAGGTATTAGCACCTTAAGAGTCGCATTGAGAAAGAATTATACAGAGTATATTAGTAATTTTTGTATTTCTTATACTTGAGTCCACATTATCAAATTGTAGGTTTATGGGGTTGAAAGCTGCTATTGTATCCACAAATTCAAATGTGAAGTCTTTTGGAAGATATCTTGGTTTCACTGTATTAGAATTTGACGACTTGACTAAGGACAAGCCTTCTTTTGATGAACCACTATCCTGTGAGTTGCTAAAATTGCTAGGCTTTCATGGAGGTGAGACATTAGAAACAAGCGAGTTTGATTTAGTGTTTCTGCATCTTGGATGCAGTGAGAAGGTGAACGTCATCAAAGAAGAGGGTGTGGGAAATGAGGTAGAATGTATCAATTCGTTGGTTGGTGGGATATTGCAAATAGCACAACCTGGATCAGAAATCGGTTCCCGTTTACACTTATCTGTAGTCATGAGCTGTGGAGCTTCAGTAGATGATGAAGATAGCAGTTTATTACAGTTGAACTCACTAAAGGAAAACTCAAATCTTTCCTTGCTTTTCCCTCGTCAAAGTTACACACACCATGAAGGGAGCTAATTTATTAAATTACATAAGGTAAGCATAAGATACACTTGCGCATTTATTGTACTTCTGTTGTAAGCTGTGAGTAATAATTGTGCAATTTTTCTATCTGGTATTGCTATGAAGATTTGTACCATATGTCAAGCTAATTTTTGCTCTGCAGGCACCATTCTCCGATGCTAATCACACAATGGCAGGAAGCTGTAACCCGGAAAGATATGGCTGAGATATTTTCTTTCCAAGATATCAAGGAGGTTAGATTTGTGATTATATTTGATCTTTCTTTTCATTTCTCTGGGGATAGGTATTACGGAGAGAAGATCGGATTACAGATCCCGGAAAAAATTGATGTGGTCATTTTGATTGCTATCTATCACGTTTAGCAGATAATTAGGTAACGTCTGAACTTTTTTTGTTATGGAGTGTTTTTGTTATTGAATCGTTTCAGCATTTGAGTTACTACGAACATACATATAAGGTGAGTTTAAAGAGGAATTGGGTTGCCACTGTCCTGTCAAACGTAGCAGCTGAGTGATGGAGTCCTGGTCAAATTTATGAGGATATTTCACTAGTTACTGGCAGAAGCCATGCCTTACGGATGGATTGGATACTGCTGAAGCTTGTCAACTTTGGACTTGGGTTGAGTAGTTTTGCCTAGTCTATGTGTTCTTTTAATTTATGGAGTCTGAGAACATGTGAACTTCTCTGTTCCATTGTCAACGGACATACCAGATATGGCTGGCCACAGAAAGACAAGGTCTAAGTGGAAACTCCCCTCCTTAGCCGTGCATAGGTTCCGACCCCTTTCCAGGTTATTATTAGCATTGACATCAGTTTTGTTGTAGTCTTAGAAAAATTGTTTGATGAATTTCTTGTTGTTCCAGCTTTTCCTAGTCCGTCTTGTTCTTAATTGTCAAACTAAAAACATCTAAATGTTTTCTTTTCATCATTTTTTTTCTTCTTTTTTTTGTATTGGTTTGATGTTGTTTTGGCTATCAATTTGTCTTACTGATCTAGCATGTCCTGAGCAAGATTTGAAAGATGGAATAAGCTTTTTTTTAGACATTTCCATTTGCTAATATGGTTTCAAATTTTAAACAATCTGATTGTTCCTTTTATCACACAGAAAGGAGGGAATCTCGTCATACCAGCGGATCGGTTTCTGCATGAGGTTGCATTCAAGCTTTGGAAAGCCCCAAAATATGGAGCATGAAATATGACATCAAACTGTTCGAACTGAAACCTGTACTACACCATGAATGTTGAGATATAATTTTCTAGTATAATTCTACTAGTAGTAATTTTTTCAGTTAAAAAGTTTTCTACTGTAATTTATTCAGTTAAAGTCAGATTAGTCAGATTTAGACAAGTCACCTTGAGTCAGAAAAAATAAACAATTTGTTAGTACAGTTATTGAACTTCACAGTATGCAAAATCTCTTTTGTGCAATTTTTTTTTTTTTTTGATAATTTCCAAAGAAAGCAGAACAGAAGACCCAGAAATCATTTATGCAATGATGCTGCAGCTTATTACGTTACAGAGTTGCAGTGATTGACCAAGTGAGATCCTGTTTGCCATATATGATACCAATAATACCTTCAAAAGTACAATAAAAATTGCTCCAATTAAGGGGACCTTAGCCTTATATAGTGGCCTACCATCAAATGCGGTGGTCTGGTTGGTCTCAATCAGCAACGCTGCTTTTATGGTTTGCCTGATGAATTTGACAACCTATTCATCCGCGAGCTTGCATTTTGAGCCTTCAAATGCAAGAATAGATAAAAAAAGAAAAATGTAAGTTCAAAATTAAGAGAATGATAGGAAACTAGAAACAGTATAATCATGAAGCGAGGATTTACCTGCATATCCCAATCACATCTCATAGTGATTATGATCAATATCAATGTTTGAATTGCGGTACCACCTATCATCCCACTCCATATACCCTGCAAGTTTTCACATTTAGTTTGGTTAGTACTTCAATATTCGTCCAAACTGGCCTTTGCAATAACATTTACTGGTGTAGTTGAAGTACTAAAGAGAAAATGATACATACTCGAACACCAAGATGGAAAAACCATCCAAGTGAAGCTCCAAGCGGAAGTCCGATAATGTAATAGCAGCCGATGTTAATGTAAGCTACTGAGGCTTGCCACCCTGAGCCAACGGCTACCCCTAATAAAACAACGTCACAATATTCATAACTGGAAACCAATCCTAAGAGGGGATGTAAAAAGATAGATGCAAAATCTAAGCGGTGCACACCTGAGAGGACAGGCTGAATGCTGTTGAGGAGAATGGTGAAGGCCAAGAGGATTGCAAGGTTGTCAACTGCTTGGAGGACAACGTCACTCGTGGTATAAATGATTGCCAACTTCTCATGAAAAATCATTATCAAAGAACAAAAGAATATCCCTATTATTAAAGATGTAATTGCTGAAACTTTGGAAGCAAATTTTGCAGCTTTTCCATTCCCTGCTCCAAGCTCGTTTGCAACCCTTACTCTGATGGGTAAACAACATAAGGCACAAAGTTAGAAGCACAGGATTGACTGTATCTGTTGACTACCATGTTGCTAACTCATCTGATTCAAATGGTCAATTACCCAGTTGCAGCGAAGAAAGCAAGTGGAACCATCATCTCCAATCCATTTATGCTCATACTGTGAACCATCAGATATCATATTCACAAACCAAAATCTATTAGCAGCAATCAGGTCCTAATCAGAATCAAAGCATAAGAAGAATGCACACCAGACTGTAAGAGCTGAGACAGCAACCGTAGCGTTGTTCAAGTTCCCAGTCATTAAAACCAGTATTCTGTAGTACCAATTCTCCAAACTGGACATTTCCCATGAACCATCAAATTAAGCCATGCACAACAAAACTCAACAAGAAAAATCTACAGGTTTTGCAAAAATGAGTCAGAGAAAGAGGGATATATGATATACCATAACATGATACCAGAAGCCACAGAGAGTTTGAAAAACCCCCAAAGATCAGAAAAAGCTTCCATAGAAAAACCAGTCCAAGTTTCAGGACAACCACCACCAACAATATAAGAAAACAATCCCAGAACTATAGCCCACCATGAAACATTTGACAAAGCAGCAACTCCAATAACACCAAAACCAAGTTTGTGAACGACTAACCAGTTCAGGAAAGTATGAGACAGTAGGGCACCCAAACATACCCAAGCAATTATTGGTGTCTTAAGTTGGCTCTGGAGAAATCTTTGTAAAGGGAATTGTAAAGCCAAGGCAAAATGCAGTGGAATCAACCAAATTGTCACTAAGCCTGCTAGCTCAGCTATATCATCTGGTTGTCCTAGGAGTTTAAGAATTGGTGTAGTGAATATATAAAGCGGCAGAAGTAAGATTGCACAGATAGTCAAAACAACACATGAACGCTGCATGTAAATTCCCAACATATGGTATTGTTTAGCTCCGTATGCTTGGCCACATAATGTCTCTAGTGCACTCGCCATTCCTAACTGATTTAACAACACAAAAAAATCAAAACAATTGTATGGTAAGCCAGAGTTTATGAGAAAGTAAGTGAAAAAGATTAAGAATGTCATATACCAATAAGCCGAAGCAAAAACCAACAATGACAGTGGTGGAAAGGGCAATTGCAGCAAGCTCAAGGTTACCCAGATGACCAGCAGAAGCTTGGGTAATGATGAACATTGAATAAGAAGCTATGCGGCTAAAGATAGTTGGACCAACAATATGCCATAACTTCTTTGACTCAATCCAAACTCTACTCAGTAAATCATCTTGTATATCATCATGATGATACAATTGCAGTGTAGTCGCCGGTGATGAATTTTCTTCTAGTAAAGGAACGTTTATCCTTTTCTCTCCACCTCCTCTTTCGTAGTCTTTCATTTTTCTTGATAATTACTCACCAATTTGCTACTCTGATCTATTTCATTTCTAGTCTCTCGGCTCTTCTAGACATTTTGGTTAGTGTAGATGGACTATTTATGCTATGATTTCCATCATTCTTGAAGGTAAGTAGCACTCTAGAAGTACTTAGCACAATTACACTAGTTTGTTATGGTAGTTGTTGCTGTCCCCGTGAGTTTCTTTATGATATCTCAACAACTTATTTAATGCCATTTCTCACCTTATAAACCTGGCCTTTTTTAAGCCATTGCGAATAATAACCTGGGGTCCTAATACCTATCACATGTCCATTTCTACATAATTGACATCAGCTACTGATGGTCCTGTCGTTAGATGGACACCCCTATGGCTCAATTAATCCGTATCCACTGAGCCAGAAAAAACTCTCTATGAATCCCCTGCAAACACTTGCAGAAGTTTTAACCCATATGTAACTGTTTTGAACAAGAATATGTTACATAGACTTACAGTTGAGATCCCAAGACTTACTGCTGACATATTCTTAGGTCAGTACAGAAAAGTAATCAATCATTTGTATAAACAACATGTCCAGAAAGACTTGAAAAGAATCAATGGATAGCATGTCTTTTGAAAAGAAAGATTATACAAATTAGGTGTAGTCTAATCCCCCCGTCTTTACCAAAGAGAGAACTGGGACGTTGCAATTGAAGAGAGCAGTGAACGAGGGCCGATGAAGCAGTTGGATCATTTACAACTAGCAACGACTACAATTGTTCTCAGGGAAAGTATCATAATTATCAACCTAAAAGAAAAATCCTGCAGTTGGATCATTTACAACTAGCGTTCTCACTCACTACCTGGTACTCTGCATTTTACTATGATTAAAAGAGCCTGGCTCAAGACAAAGTACTTGTAACTGCCTAAATGTGTATGTATATCCATCAAGAACATGGGTGAAGAAGAGAAGAGAAAATGAGAAATCCCTCACCAGAAACATAAATAGAAAGGAAAAAGAACGAATGAAATAACTGCCTAAATACCTACAGAATCAAGAAAGTGGTGAAAGTACTGATATCCGACAAAGCAGGAATGGACCAAGTATATAACCAAAGACCGTTAACTGAATTATGGTGCTAATCAAACAAATCCGGCATTTGCTAACTTCTCCATCTGTAACCTAGGCAGGCATGTTTTCATCCAAAGATACCGGAAGCAGCGAAGTTCCCGAGCATGGTGTTGGACTCCCATCCATGAACACACATATTGCTTCCAAGTGAAAAAGTGTATACATGTTCAGCAATCAAAAATAAAATAAATAGAAAGCTTAAACTAAGAAGAAACAATTGTACACAGAAGGATGTTACAAGAATTACTTAAGCTTGCTGATGCTATGCTTGAAAATGGTCAAAATTGAACTGCGCCAGATTAAATAAAATTTCGCAGCACAAGCCTGCCAGCACAGATTTTCCAATGCACCAGTTTGCAGCATAAGCATGCCGGCAAGATAGCTAATAATTATGAAACAAAGAACACATTGTGCAGATTGATTTTTTTAAACCCAAGAGAATGTAAAGAGAATAAAAGTCTTCAATAATTTAATTTCGAAAATAAGAGCCTTCAATCATCAAAGTTCAATAACTCTCTTAACGGCTAGCTTTCACTTATAGATTTACAGAAGAAGCCAGCAAGTGCTAAGTTTTATGACCAAGACACTCAAGTCTTGAATCACCATTTTCGCACACCTCACAGTAGATCCTTAACATTGCACAATAAGCAATTACAAAGTAATGTGCAGAATCAAAGATTATAGGAAACTTCTATATGTAGAATACAACTCCATGTGAAATTTTTTTACCAGACTGCAAGCAAATTTTTTAGAATCTCGTAAGCACATGTAAGCGAATAACTAATTAGTGCTGACAAGGACAAACTTAATGCTGCCTAGCACACAAGGTTATAATTATCCTCTCAATCAATTTCATGTTCTCAACTGAAGTCATATAAAAGGTCTGTAACAGATCGCTGTCTACAACTGTAACTATTACCTAGTAGAATCCCTAAACCAACTTCCAATATTTGATGAGTACCACTAAAACATAAGCTACGTCAATTACGATATACAAATCCCCTTTGCCCCAGTTCCCTACTAGTATTTCTTTCCCTCCATCAACAAAATCCATCAAATCCTTCAAATGACTACAACAGCGAAGGAACTAACCACATTATGGACAGATAAAAATATAATCTGACAAATAAACGTAAATGAAATGAGTTACAATAAAAAACATAGATCAACAAAATCAGAATCAGAATCAGAAAAGAGTAAAATAAAAAGAATAATCAGACGAACTCGGTAAATCAAATCAAATTGGCTCCCGTCCATGATTTCAGAGGTAAAACGTTAAAATGAAAAACTAGACTTGTTCGCAATCAAACACAAAGTCGGTTGATGATACCAGTCATAATTGTTATAAACCATGAGTAAACCGTTGTTGATAACCAAATACAAAACAGCTATAAGATTACTTAACAAAAACTGAAAATTTAACAAGAGGCAACTCGGAACTACCAATAAAAGAAGTGCAATAGTTTTAAGTTTCAAGAACTCGTCAGAATCAACTGCTGCAGGATGGCATTGGAACGAACAACGCTCACTTAAAACTTCCTCCTCCTCTTGTTTCCTGAAGAATCACCTTTATTGAATCCACCAAAATCATTTGTAGAATCAGCAGTATTTTGTTTCTTCATCCCTTTCTTCCCTCCAAACCCAAACTTTGAATCCCTGCGTTCCTTGCTGCTTTTCTTTTTACTATCACCACCTTTCTTTCCCTTAAAGTTGCCTTTGTTTCCCAACCCACCTGACCTATCTCCTGGACGAACCCCAGGTCTCTTCTTTTTATTTCTGTCAAAGGTTTTCCCATCTTCAAATGAAAGACCCATATCTTCGTCATCGCCTCCCTTCTCAAATCCACTTTGCTGCCTTTGTTTTCGCCACTTCTTAACATTTTCAAAATCATCCTTCTTTTGCTTGGCTCTCTCTTTAAGCTTTTCTGCCTGTACTTCTTTCGACATTTTCTTAGCATCTCTAGCTTTTCTTCTCTCATCAGCTTCCTCAATCCGTTTCTTCTCCTCCAAGAGCCTACCCTTCACCTTCACCATGTGGGAATCTGTTTTGACCATCTCTGCATAATAATCAGCAGGCCTGAGGAATGGAAGATTTCTCTTTTGAAGCTTCTCAAAGGCTTGTCTTGTTCCCTCCAACGCCTGGTTGTAGAAAGATAATTCACGTGCTAAATCATCATTAACATCCACCCCCTCATCTTGATCGATATCAACTGTAAGCTTATGGATCCAATCTACGTTTTCCGGCCAGCTTATATCCTCAAGTTGCTCTTGCAAACCTTCTCTGTTGAATATATAAGTTTTTGAAGGTACGGCTAATTTGATAACTCCCTCCTCATCTTCTGATTCTGATTCAGATTCTGGATCAGATTGCTCAGGCTCAGATACTTCACTCAAGTCATCGCTAAAGTCACCTTCCTCAACTTCTTCTTTGTGTTGCTTTGAATGTTTTCTTTTCAAAGTGCCCATTTCAATCAATTAACAAGTCTACCTGCAACGAGATTACAACGACAAGTAAATAGATAATTGAAGAATTCAAAGTAGCTCTTTCCGAACACAGGGCCGGGACTATGACCTAAATTCGGGAGTTTTACGTGCTTGATAACTAAAGACTATAACTACCTCCACCCCCAATCTTGTAAAAACTGATACTTTTTATCTTAGAAACATAAACTTAAATAGAAAGAGATTGAAAATAAAACTCAACACAATCACACAAATCAGTCAGTCAAGCCCTAATTAAAACAGTACCAGAAGATAAATTTTTGTTCTTCTTTTTAATCGATGGAGTTACCGGAGGAAAGAGATTGAAAATAAGAAGACGAAACGGTGCAGAGAAAGAGAAGAGAATAAAACTGTAAAAGTACTAGCAGCGGCAACATTATTAGAAGTTTACCTTATGATGTGATGATTCGAGATGGGAGGTCTGCAAGATGAAAACAAGAATCAAAGTTAAGTTATTGCAATTTGTGGAGAAACGCTTGAAAAACAAAACTAGGGTTTTGTGCTGTGTTTACCTCAAAGACGATGAAGGAGAGATGAATAAGAGATTTAGGGTTTAAGAAGATATTTGTTTTAGTTAAAAGGGAGAGATTTTTTTCGTAATATGAGTAAATTATAAGGTTAATTATGTCTTTATACATTGCCAGTTTATACTCAAGGACTGGGCTTGGGTTAAATTTTTTTTTAGTAATAACCATAGCCAGTTAGCCTAGTTTGGTAGACTGACAGTATCATTCTGCTAAAAATTCAGCAGAAGCTGGTGTAAAAAAGGATGGTGACTCCTGCAGTATGCGCGAGAGATTGGAAGTCTGTCTCGGCATCAAGCTGCTGAATACCTTGCATGGTTGTTATTTTTGGTTGACGTGCGTCAATGAGCCTTTCTTCGCAACTGTTTTGCGAGCATGTTTTTGATGAGCAGTCTTCCAATACTCATCTTGCGCACAGGCAAAAGACGGTTATCGAAAACATATCTGAGCCTGTTTTGATGTGCTCTGAGTTGCCAATAACACACATATCTGACCATACTTGGTTTTTAAGTTTTTGTATATCAACCATCAGGTGAGCTTCTTTTTTGTTTTATAAAAAGAGAAGGTTAAAAATTCCATTCAAAGCCAGATGCTTGGAAATGTTGTTCTGGGAGCACGGCAACATAATCGTAGATTTTGATTTTACAGTTCTATACTCAAAACTCAAAAGTTTTGGATTTCCTATTAAAAACAAGAGAATTTTTTTCATGCCAAATATTCCAATAAATTCCTCAAAGGATAACATCAGACAAGATTGTTTCACATGTTCCTTTCCTCTTTGGCTACTTTAGGAAAATATGAGAGAACAGGCCAAGAACCAAAGTACCAAACTAACTACACAATATACATGCTCTTTTAGCAAGAAGTTGTTCACATGAAAGTAGGAACTAATAGCATATAACCTTGCAAAAACCATATTTTGAAAATCAGGCTGGCTTCTCGTAGGAGATTTTATCTCGGAATTCAGATATAGCGCTCCTGATCATTTCAGCGGCATGGGGTTGTACAAATAAGTGGGTGTTGTCCAGAACATGAATTATGGATTTTTGTGTAGCAGGGAGTGTAGAGTTCATGTTGACGATGAATTGTGCCATAGGTATGTCACTGCATTGAAAACAAACATTCAGTAATAGACAACATAAAGTTAAAATTCTTAGTTTCTCCTAGTAGTGTGTAGATGGTTGATAATTGAGTAGTGAAGGCTAACAGAACATGTAATCAATCAAACTAAGCACATAAGAAGAATCATTATTGTCTAATGCAATTTACCATGTGATGAACTGTCCTTTGGTTGAATTCACCATTTTGCCAGCCGAGATTGTAGAACCTTTAAGCTGAACACACAAGAGAAAACAAAAATATATATAAGAGATTGCCGGCTACGTATTCTACAAGCTTATACAGACATCACAGAAATCATTAGAGAAAACACCGATTGTGTCTGTTGGCTGGTGTCAATAAAACAAAGACGACAATTTGTCTCTGCTTAAGAGTTCCATAGAAGGACAAAGAAAGAAGTTTCGAATCCCAAACATTGACATTTTCTCTACGCTTTCTGATGTTACTTGTGCATTTCCTCTCCATCTTCCGTGTTGTTTCGTAAATGGTTCACAAATATCCCATATGAGTGAAATTGAAATAAAAGTAGAATGTCTTGTCTTGCAATTCATGTTATAATGGTATCTCGGTTTAAATTTTTTGCAGGTGTAATTCCGTAAGCTGTTTCATTATTATCCCATCAACCAAATGAACCAAGAAGCAGATTGGGGTGGTGACCACCAAAATCTAAGGGAAGCCGTTATAGGTACACGACAGCTGAATCATATGGCAATACCCACGCCTCGGTTCATTTCCAAGGTCAATTTACTCCGTCCTAAATTGTTTCCAGAATCTAAAATCATAATAACAATAAAATCTTGTCTATGAATTAACAACAAACACATTGTATGCATCTCTAAGGAAATCAAACTTTTTTTAAGTTTATTCAAGATCTCTCCAGCTACTAATGAATACAGCTTAAGTCAGGAATTGTTTGATGAAACTAGGTAAACCGAAATTGACAATTCAAAGGGAAACTGCAAGAATATTATTCTTATTAGATACGAATTAATAACTAAGTTTATAAAACAGTTCTTAGTATAGCAAACCCTAGAATGGAAAACAAAAGCAAACGAAGAATCAAACAAATTAAATCGAGTGAAGAGTTTCAATACCTTGATTGTAGACAGGGCTCAAATCAATCAATGTTATCACTCTGAAATCTCTTTTAGTTTTGCTGGTGAAGGATGAGAAATAAGAAAACAATCAGGAGATACGTCGTCTGTGTGGGGGTGGTATACCAGTATATATTTTACAGTACTTAACGATGATAACATTGGGCCTTCTTATACATGCCTCAATGTTCAAGACTCGAAAAGGACTTTGGACGCCAGCCCAGAATGCTTCCGCTGTCCCAAAAAGTTATAAGTAAAAAACCAAGCACAATTTATGTTATTCGATTTCAAGAAAGTAGAAGCAAAACTATTTTGCGTTACAAATTATTATTGTTTCTGTTTTTAAAAATCATTCTGAAATTGTATCTATCTACACTAATTGAATTTCAGAAGTAAGAAAAATAATCTCTTAAATGATATTCAAAAACATTATAATGACTTTTGGGTGTTTGTTATACTACTTTAAGAAGTTTTTTTTTCGACTTCTAGATAATAAAAAGTCGGAAGTTAGAGAAAGGGAAAATTAAAATTGACTTATAGAAGCAGAAAAATTAACCGACTTCTACTTATGGAAAACACCCTCTAACCATTTAAGAAGTTGTTTTCCGACTGTTACAAGCAAAAAGTCGAGGAAAAAAAATAAGAAAGAAAACACTGTAAGAAAAATTACAAATTTTGGGGCGCAATAATCTGAGGCTCTAGGCAACAGCCAAGCTGGCCTAGTCCATAAGCCGGCTCCGACAGGGATAAATGCCTTCAAAAGCATTTCCTACTTTTACTTCCAGTCAACTGCAAGAGCTGCAGTTTTCTTCTCCTTTCTTTCTTTTCTTGGATCCACTAAGAGATTTTTCTAATTTCAAATACTCCTTCTGTGAAGCCTCAGACCTCATGAAGGGGGAAACATTGGCAGCTACAGCATTCTCCACCACTTTTTTATTTGGTTTCCCAACTTCATTCTCATTCTCCAAGTTCTTCCTGAACAAATCGAATACACCCTTTGAACCAGCTAAACTTTCACCTTCACACTTTGACTTGAACACTTGGGAACTACGGGCTTCATTGACCTTGTCTTTCTGGTTTCCGTCCTTTGAAATTTCATTAAATTTCCAACCCTGGCCAAAAAAATTACTTGCTGGTTTAATATCACTGGAGCTTGCAGTGCCTAAACTGTTTGCTTCTTGTGCTTTTTCTGGAGTAGAAGCAATGTTCTGGAAAATGTGGGTGAGACTGAATGTACTGTTGCTCGTCTCACCAACTAAATTTTTCCATGAAGACTTTTGTGTCCATGATGGACCTCTTGATTGATTAACAACTGTTTTTATCTCAGTAGGCTTGGAGTCTTCAAGGGGCTCTGAATCTTCTGGAAGGATTTTCAGGGGAACCTTAGTGGTGGCACTTGTTGTAGTGAACTCGTCTTGTGTGATCCCTTTCTTCTTAAGTGGCAAATCATCTGCCCTGTCCACTGAAGATTTTCTTAGAGATTGCCGAATGTCTGCCTCTGGGTCAGTAGGTTTGCCTTCTCCATGCTCCTCTGAATCTCCTGACATAATTTGGAAGGGTATAATTGCAGGACGCTCCGTAGTGAGATTTTCTTGTGCATCTATCCCAAGCTCCAAGTCTTTTGAAACCTTCTCTGTAGATTTAGTTTTTGGCTTCTTCACTTTGTTTTTTCTTTGGCTGCTAGTTGGGTTTTCAGCATCCAAATGGTTCCATATAGGTGACAAATCGTTTGTGGTAGTCTCTGGTAAAATGTGTGAAATGCTGAATGCCATGTCAGAAGTCTCACCGACCATTTTTTTCCATGGAGATTTTGGTGTCCATGAGAAACCTTTTGCCAATGGCTGGGTGTTTGATTTCTGTTCAGGAGTTGAATGTTTTGCTGCTTTCGCAACACCCTTTGCTTCAGTTTCGCTCCCTTTCTTTTTGGATATAGTTGGTTTGAATACATCTTGGTTTGATTCCTCTCCGAGAACTAAACGAGCCTTCTTATTAGCAGTGTGATCTGGAGCATCAAAAGGTTCAGTATTTTTCCTTTTCTGAACTATGGGCTTCTTTGACGTTGGGGCATCAACAGAAAACTGTCGCTTTCTGAAGTTTGATTCCTGGAATTCAAAAAGCAGTGTAACAGACAGAATTTTATACTTGTTATCCATAGCATACCTCAACAAATTAAGTGCACAAAACATATCAATGACATACCTTATCAGTTGAAATTGTTCTACGACCCTGACTCCCCATCAATGGTAATCTACCATTTTCACCGCTCACCATGTTGATCACAAGGTCATCTGCACCTCCCTCTTCACCAACCACTTCATTATCACCATGCTGAAGACCATCATTTGGTTGGGTGGACTCATCAGCTTCTTTAATAATTTCTGTTCCACAAGATGCAACTCCTGAACTATTTTCCCTCCTCAAAATTTTGTCCAACACGGATCTCATCATATCTAACTCTTCTTCATCTGCTACACCAGAGTCTGTTTCCATTTCAAGAGCATTAACGGGTTCCTTCTTCGTAGTTTCAACAGGACGACAATGCTCCTCACAGTCGCAAAAATGGATTGGGAGTGGTGGAACCTCAATACGTTGGAAACTGTATTTATGCTTGCCTGATCCACGAAAAGGCAATGGCTTGACCTGCATAGATGGTTAACGTTTTGAGAATGCATACATTGCTTCACATCATTTTAATTTTGAGAGTAAAGAAATTGAAGTGTGTGTGTATACAAATATATGGCAGAACTCGGAAGGAGCATATACAATAGTCAGTACCTTCCTGAACCGAGGAATGTAGATATTGAGTTGCATCGCCTCTTGCGTCAATGATTTTAACTTTTCTGATTGCTCGATTTTTTTCTCAACAACTGGCTCTTCTTCCTTGACCTTAAGTGCTTCATTTGCAATTTGTGCCTCTTCATCCCACTCTCGTTTCAAACGAACAACATAATGCTCTTTAGCTTTCTCAAGCTTCAAACGCCCTCCTTTCCAGACACAGCCATTATACTGCATGATTATATGATGCAGATAATATGTCATTAACCATTAACACCTCCCAAGCATATGCTACAGAATTTTAAGGTAGCTTTGAATGTGTTTGTTTTTCTATCATGAATAAAAATGCAGCAGTAAAATTGATTTGAAACTTTCCCAGATCATGAATGAGCTAAAACTAGACAAATAAAGGAATTGTCCATCCTACATTCTTTTCCCAAGAATATCTACCCAAACTTTAGCACCAGTGGCCCTTCTTACAAACGACTTATATTCCTATTAGCAGGATCAACCATTCCCAGACATTAATAGTAATTTCCAATAGGATATGTAGAGCACCTCTCTTGTACATCACATGTTGTACATCACGCAATGCACAAGCCTAAAGGCGCTAGAGGAAAGGGTTAAGAAAATCAAAGAAAATCAAATAGCAACTATCCATGTTAAAAGTAACCATGAGAAAGCAAAGTTGAAGTCTCTAAAAGTGAAATTGGACGAAAGCAAGTCTCTGCGGAAACTATGGATCGGTGTAGTGAGCTGGTTTTGCAACAAAATTGATAGTCCTACTGGTTTGGGATCATACATGAACGAGCCTCTCTCACTATTTCTAAAGAGACATATGTTGAGGATTCGAGTAAGCAGGGCTTTGCACATGACTTGTTAGACTCCCAAATTTATAGAAGAGTTAAATAGCCCTGCAATGGTTTTACAAGTCCACAACTCAACACTTCAACAAAATATGTAAAACCAACTTTGAAATGAAAATAACAGTGATTTAATATTCCTCAGCTTTTCAAATGTGAATCACATGACTTATTAGATGCCATTAACAAGGAATTGAAACGTACACCAGATTTTGAGATCAAATTAGAAAACACAGCATAGGTTCCATTTTTAACACCAAATACCCCTAAACAATATTTTGCTAAATAGGTTACTCTGTGAGAAAATTCTGGGATAAAATGAGTGTAAAGATGCAATTATTCTAATGCAGTATTTACTTAAAAGACTGCAGGAAACATAAATCGAACACTGACCATGAAAGAGACAAAACCACAAGCTTAACTGAATATGTTTGAAAAATTACTAGCAAATATCATACAGTTAAAGGTGAAAATGCATATTTTTACAGAACATCAAAGGATTAGCCACATGTGCATTATAGAGTCAAAATTTGGTAACAGCGAGGAAATAAAAGTTCATAAAGCATGAAAATTCACAGAGAGAACTCCAAGAAATACAGCAGTACAAATTAACACATCCCTAAATCAAAAAATTTCTTTTTACCCCATTTAAACAGACAAAGTTTTATGGATAAGTCCAAGTGTAAGTCACAAGGCAATCAACTTCCAACAGTTCTCATCGAGTATGAACTTACAGACTTTCATGCAAACAACTCAAACTAAGATCAGTATGGAGTCTTTAGACATTCTCTCATATCTCTCTGCTTGACGAGAGGCCCAAAACATTTCCAGCCTAAACTTTAGTGTACAAAGCCAGTCAGTTTTACTAAGTTAATTCATGAACTTGGCAGAAAGGGTTTAGATATACAATCTTCGAATCCAAAACTCCTACTATTTAACTCTAAAGCAAATTAAGCTTCATATTTACAAATTACAGACATCAATTCAAGTTACAAAATTAATGGCAAGAAAGAAAAATAAAGTCCATTACAACCTTACATGCCATCAAATTGACTCTCCTATTTCATCATTAACCAAATAACATGGTGAACTAAACTGAGTAAACCAACTCCATAAACATGAACAGGTTAGAAAACAACATTAGTTGTACTACGTTACACATCAGTGTATGTGCACTGCAAGTATGTTGAGAACATTTATAAGTATTTACTTATTATATTATTATACCATAACACTTTTCAGCAGCTTTAAGCTTTCTAGGAGAGCGTTCCGCTTTTTGAAACATTGCTTACATGCCATCAAATTGACTAGCAATGCCATAAACATGACATGTTAAATGACTGAGATTTATGCATCTTGCTAGAATTGGAAAACAACATCAGTTGTACTAAGTTACACTATGTCAAGCCAATAACTTCAATTCAGTTTATTTTCAGACTTCATCACTAAATAAAGGTTTTCTAACTTTTCATATGAACTCCATCTTATCAGTCTAAGCTCAAGTTACAGAAAGTGTACTTTCTCAATTGCAAAAGTTACGCCATTTATGATATAAGTTCTTACTTTCTCTCTACTTTCGCATCAATAAGACAGGCCTAACACCAAGCTCGGTGAGAAATACAAATACAAGAGCATAATAATAACATAACGGGTACAACAGAGCCAGCAAAGCCAGACAGACAGACAGACAGTTCTTTATCTCTATTTCTTCTGCTTTTTTTTTCATTCCTGAACTATGTTCTTCATTTGTGTGTACCTTCTAAAAATTAAACTACGAGATGCAGGACATAGTTCTGGTAAGCATAGGTTCTCAATTGCTCATATCAAGAATTCAAAAGAATATACGGATTCAAACACATGACTAGTTAATTCATATATACTAGTTGGTTCATATATAAACATGAAAAACCTATCTAGTTTAATAACCAAAACAAAATCTATGGAAGAAAAAAGAAATGCAAGAAAGGTGAATGACTAACCATGCTAAATAGCTTATTAAGCGCTTTAGAAGAATTTGGTTGGAAATCCATGTAAGCAAAGCTACGACCACTAGTCCTAACAATCTCAACTCCATTAATCGAACCCAAAGACGAGAACGTCTTCTCCATATCTTGAGCAGTAACACTTAAACCCAATCCTCCCACAAATATCCTCACAGGCATACATCCTCCTTCACCTTCTGCTGCTCCCGCAACCACTTCCATTCTTCTGAACTGAAAAGACAATAAAAATTATGTCACATCAAAATCAATACATTAAACCATAAACCCTAAATCACATTTCTTTATAAAACCAACAAAAAAACACTGATTAAACCTAAATGATTTCGAACATGTGAATCGGTTCTAATTGTATATAACCTATCATTGGTTCCTACAAAGTGGACGAACATACAAGATATACAATCAGAATCTGCACATTACTCTTCAATTTCGAAGCCTTCAGTTAATACTAAGAATTTGTTAAGCAATTTTTAGCAGCATATCATTAATCCGAAAAACCCTAGGAATTCATATTGGCTTTGAGCAGAGATAAAATGAAAAAAGACAGACCTGTAAGGATTTCGTTTCCGTTTCTAGAGCTGCAGCAGCTTAACCAGGGAGAGAGGTGCGGTTTATTAGGTAAATTCTGTCCGAAAAGATAATAAATGGTTTATTATGTGATGAACTTTTTTCTTTTTATGTTATGTGATTAACTAAAAATGCGAGCCTTTTGGAGACGGGTCTGGTAGTTGGTTATCACGTTTGCCTCACACGCAACAGATCCCCAGTTTGAACCCACAAAACTTGGTTAAAAAGACTCAGACTCATAATTCCTGGGTGAAACATACTGATAAGTTTTGATACTATTTATATAGACAGGAATCAGAAAAATATTGTTCAAATATTCTGTTTGGTTATTTCACCCAATTTTAATAACTAATTTTTAGAGATAACTACCTAAAATATCCTTTTTGATTTATCAGGCACGTCAGTGGCCAGTTATTACACATAAAATTGAACCCGCATGAAAACTTAATGTGTCTGTATAACAACGAACATATAAATTTAAGGAACATGCAAGACAAAAATGATTTGTGTAACAAAACAAAGCAAATTAATTAAAAAGTAAGAGTATAATTACTGATACTGAGTACTTCCTCGGTTCTTTTTTAATAGGTCAGTTTCTATAAATAAAATTTTTAGAAAAATAGGTCAGTTTCTTAATTGGGAAAGTCAAATGTTACTTTAATTTTTTGGGACCACTTTTCTCTTAACTTCTTTTGGTGACAAGTGTCATGTGGACCACTTCACTTTACTTTTTTTGCTAACAAGTGTCACGGTGACCATTTCATTTCAATTCTTTTATTGACAAGTGTCATGAGGACCACTTTCAATGATTAGTTCTCTTAATTTTCTTAAATTTCGCTAAAAACAAAACCGCCTATTAAAAAAGAACGGAGGGAGGAGTATAATGTAATTATAAGCTATCATATTCAGCAATTACTCATTGCTTCTCCCCATAAAGACTACAACTTCAGTTTACTATATATCAAGTTCAAATGATGCCATCACATGTCCACCTACTTCCATAATCACCATTACTTCATGTTTAGCAACAACACTAACTTCTACTCGAGCTTGAGCTATGTACGTTAGCCTTTCATGCATGTATATCCATCCATCTGAACACTCCATACCACCATTAGTTGTTATTGTTTCTTCCACTCTCTTCGAACCATTCAAAGCACCACCATTATCAAGAGAGGTCATTTTGTAATACATAATCAACTGCACAAGTACTCAAAAGTCATTTTGCAAACCCAGTTTATATACTAAAGATCACAATACTGTCATCGCTGGTTCTCGAAAAAAAAACAAATAAAAAAAAATGCTTCTTACAAAGGTATCTAATATTATAATTTGGATTCGATGTACAAGAAGAATTGGAAAGGATTTGGCATACAAGGTAAACAAGAAAACAAAATAATCTCATACATGTTTAGAGGAAACCTTATCTACATCAATAAGCTCATCAACTAGTCACTCGGATATTGTATTTACATTCCTAAATGTACTTTCTTTAGCACCAGTTACAAGAAGGAATGTAGCCTGGTTGAATCTCCTAAATTGAGAATTATCAACAGCTTGGCGCCTCTTACAACACCAGTTGAACAAATCCTTACAACATCTTCTCTTGGTTCAATGATATCAAATTACAAAAAATCGATGTAAAAGAAGCATACAAAGTGGATACCTACTTAACGTTACGATTTCAGTCAAGCACCACAATAATAACAACAATTATATATGACAACCATAATACCATGAGCTATCACATAATTCCATATCAATAACATGGTCGGTGTCATATGATTCTATGCAATAATCCAAACACCTATATTAATGGGGGACTGGTTTCACCCTAGTTTTAACATGGGTGAAACCAAATTCAACCAATCTATAAAACAGAATGAAACTGGTTTCATCATTGTTTAAACGTTGGAGAAACCAAACTCAACCAATCTAAAACATAATGAAACTGGTTTCATCCTTGTTTAAAGATTGGAGAACCAAATTCAACACAAACTAAGAAGGGACGAAACTAATTTCATCCAGTTTAAAAATGGGACCATTTTTTTAACGTAGTCTAAAATACGATGAATCAGGTTTCATACTACATGGAATGTTGGAAATTTTTAGAAATCCACCTGATTAATTATGAACAATATTCATAAGTATCAAGAGACACCTAACACATGATGAAACTAGTTTCATCTTAGAATAAACATGGGTAAACCAGATCCAACCCAATATAAAAGAAGAAAAAACTAGTTTCATCTTAGTTTAGACATGGGTGAAACCAAATTCCACCCATTGTAAAATAAAATGAAACTAGTTTCATCTTAGTTTATACATGGGTGAAGCCAAATTCAATGTGAAATTGTTTTCATCTTAGTCTATACATGGCTAAAACCAAATTCACCCGAATATAATAAAACAAGATGAAACTGAGGTTCATCTTAGTTTAGACATGGTGAACAAAACTTCTGACCAATTAATACAAGATGAAACTGAGTTTAATTTAACGCATTATAATAAAACAGGATGAAACTGAGGTTCACCTTAAATTTCTAATGAAACATGCCAACAATATCTTTCATGGGAGTATACATGTACGTGAACAAGATGTTTATTACAAAGGTTTCATCCACCGGAAACACATGATGAAACTAGTTTCATCCAGTTGCAACTGATGATGAAACACAAGACGAAACCGGTTTCATCTAGTGGCCACTCGTGATATAACACAAAAATACATCAAAGTTTACAATAAGATGTAAACAATGGTGTAGTCAATTGCATCAGATTTTATAGCTATATCTAAACAAATACAACACAAATTTTAAGCTAGGATGTGTATAAATGCATAAAAAAAAAGAATATTAAAGCATTAAATTCACGTCCAAAATCTATGTCAACATGTGCGTCAACTTTTCATCTGAATGAAACCAATTAGAAATGAAATGTAATTAAGAAGACAATTGGGGTTTGGAATCTTACATATTTGAGTATTTTCTTCATTCCCCTTCTTGTGAAATTGATTAAACACAAAACCCTGATACCCTTAGTTTCAATCAATTAGGGCACTAGAAAATTCAATTCACGGTGGTGGTGTTGGAATCGACGAAGGTGTTGGAAAAAGATGATAAAGTCGACGGTGGTGGTGGTGTTCGTGGTGGTGGTGTCGTTAATGGTGGCAGACGAAGATGACGTTGTTTACATACTAGATTATATTTATGTTGTCAACGGTGGCTTTTGTGTTTGCCGTGGTGGAGATGGTATCGTGGAATTTTTGATGGTGGTGAAGAAAAATGATGTTGTTGATGCTTTATTGTTTTGCGGTGGTGGAAATGGAGGAAGAAGGTGAAGAAGATTGATATTTTTGAGAAGAGTCTTTTTGTTTCCAGGAAAGATAAATTTATATTTGTCTCTTTCACAATCATATATTGCTTGTCCATTTCACCCAGACGAAAAGTTTACCCGTCCATCTGAACCGAGAAAAGTACCTTTCTGGACAAATAGCCCATTTTCTGGTTTGAACCTGTGATGAGACATTTTTTTTTTTTGCGTTTTACCTAAATACCACCCATACTTTACCCACAGACTAAAAACATAGTGATTGTAGACTTAATCTAAAGTGAGTCATAAAAACATGCCTCCTTCAATGCTACCACCCTAATACAAAAATTTCAGTTATTACCATTACTAATAACAACAGCCTTCTCATCACCACCAAAACCCTTTACATATACCATGAATCTTAGGTATATAGATTATGTATTGTACCCATCAAATTAGAAAGACATTAATGTCTGTTACTCCAATGGATTTGAATTAATGCTATGAAACTTAAGGAATACTTTTTCGAGATTGATAGTGTTGAATAATATTAAAATTGAAACTTGATTTTTCATTATTAAAAATTGAAACCTAATTAATCTAAATAACATAATATAAAACCTCACTTTATCTCTAAAATTAAAATCGTAATTAATATTAATCTTAAAAATGTTGAGATCTTAATGATGTTAAGTTGAAGGTGGTGGTGGCGGAGGCGCTGTTATAGGTGGTAGCCGGTATTTAGAAGATCAGAGAAGAGAAATTTATGTTGTTATTGATGGATTGGAATTTGCTGGTGGTGACTGAAATTAGGTATAACCCATTTGCTGAAGGAGGATAAGTAACGGAGATTTGGGTCTGGATAATAAATAAAACAATATTATGGATTGAAATTTGATCTGATTGGGGATTCATTTGTGATTTAAATTATCATCAGGAAGTAGTAATCCAAGAAAGAAATTAGGGTCATAAAGAGAATGATATGTTATCGATGGATAAATGGTACAAGAAGATAAAGACACGTTACAACTAAACTGAGAATAGAGTCTCAGTTATATACAGACAGGATTAACACATGACCGACTCTTTAGTCTGTAACAGACAGGCTGTCACACAGAACACGTAATTTGTACGGACATAAAAAAACAAAAGGTACCCAGGAATGAGAAGAAGGTTGTCCAGGATAGAGTCAACTATAATAGTTGATCCATGACCACTTACTATCCCCCCTCAAGTTGAGCCGGTGAAAGAACCCTCAACTTTTCACGAAGAAACTCAAAACGCGCAACACCCAAACCTTTAGTAAAGACATCAGCAACCAAAGCATCAGTGGAAACATAATAAACACGTAGAGACTTTGATTGAACCATCTCTCTGGTGAAGTGAAGATCAAGAAAATATGCTTGATTCTGCTATGTAGAACAGGATTTGAAGCGAAAAAGATCGAGCCTTTATTATCACAGCCAATAGATGGAGGGATGGATTGAAAGACATGAAGATCTTTAAGAAGATGACAAACCCACAACACTTCAGCTACTGTATGAGCCAGTGACCTGTATTCTACCTCAGTTGAACTTCTAGCAACCGTACGTTGTTTCTTGGATGACCAGGAAATGGGAGAGGAACCAAAAAATACACAGTATCCACTTGTAAATATTCTATCATCAGGATTTCCCGCCCAGTCTGAATCAGAAAAGGATGAAAGTGCTTGAAACCCTTTTTGAAGCACAATACCATGATCAACAATGTGTTTAAGATATATAAGAATTCTCTTGTCTGCAACAAGATGAACATCAGTAGGCTGACTCATGTGTTGACATACTTGATTTACTGCATAATAGATTTCTGGTCTTGTCCTAGTAACATATTGGAGTGCACCCACAAGAGACCTATATTCAGTTGGATCAGCCAATGGGATACCATCATGCTTAATCATCTTTGTGTCAGCAATAGCAGGAGTAGTACAAGGTTTAGAGGTGATCATATTTGTCTTGTTTAAAAGATCAAGAATATACTTAGTTTGGGAAAGATGCATAGTTGTATGATTACTGTTAACCTCAAGCCCTAGAAAATAGTGAATAGGCCCCAAATCTTTCACTGGAAAAGAAAGAGTAAGTTGAGAAATCACATTGTCACAAACAGTTGAAGATCTTGTGATCAGTATGTCATCCACATACACCAAAATGTAGAAAATTGTGTTCCCATTCTTGTATATACAAAGTGAAGAGTCGGCACGAGATGGTGTGAAACCAAGTGCCAGAAGAGTATGCATCAACTTCTCACTACCAAGCCCTTGGTGCTTGTTTCAATCCATAGATGAATTTATGTAATTTGAAGACAAAATGTGGCTTATCTTTATCTTCAAAACTAGGTGGTTGGGTCATATAGACATCTTCATGGAGATCATCATGAAGAAAAACATTGATAATATCAAGTTATTTCACTGTCCAATCATGTTGAACTGCAATAATAAGCACAAGTCTGATAGTTGTAAGTTTGGCAACATGACTGGAAGTTTCTTCATAGTTTAAGCCTTCTTGTTGATGATAACCTTTAGCAACCAGTCTGGATTTAAGTCTTTCCACAGTGCCATCTGGATTGTGTTTAACCTTGAGGACCCACTTATAGCCAACCAGATTGTGTGCTTCACATGGATCAACAAGACTCCAAGTACCAGCATTTTTGAGAGTTGTATGTTCTTGAATCATTGAGGGAAGCTATTTTGGGTGTTTCAGAGCTTGCTTGTAAGATGTAGGAATTGGCTATAGAAGGGAAACAGATAAAGGATATCTTGTAGAAAAATATGACTTGGTTTTAAAATACCACTTTTATCTGCATCCCGTGAGTTGGTACAATGTTATGTAATGGTGGTGGTGGAGTGGATGATACAGAAGTTGAATTATATACAGAGGTATCAACAGTCATAGTTGACCCCGAAGTAGGGGGTGCAACTGTAGTAGTTGCTCTAGATAGAGATGGATTAACAATGCCAGTTGACCCAAATTCCATTAACTCAGGTGAAGAACTTGTTGTAGAGTTCAGTATATGAGGTTGAGTGCACTTATCATGATAATAATGAAACTGCTGAGAATCAATTTTTGAAGTATTGAACAGCTTGCATGCAAGAGCAAGAAAATGATATTCATCAAAAGTAACATGCCTGTAGATATAAACCTTCCTAGAATATTTTTTTTTGATAAAAAGAAAATTTTCATTAAGTAAGTAAATTGAGTGTGTCATTTGCCATAAGGCTACACAGAGAATCAGGGTAGTTGCTAGTGTGATGAACATATATAGTTGTTTCTCTCACAGACTTTGCTACCTTGTCTGCAACTTGGTTATCGTTGCGACTTACATAAGAAAATTGACAAGAAATAAAACTCCTACTCAAATTCTTAATAATTTTAAGAATGTTTCTGTTTTCCCATTGTATGAGAAGACTATCTTCCACAATTGACTGAATAACGAGCTTCGCATCAGATTCAATGTGTACTTTATTAATCTGCAAATCCTTAGCCCATTGAAGAGCTTCAAAGATATCCATACATTTTGCAGCTTCAGGACTTGGAACTCCATGCGAGTAGCTCCCTTTGATTCCTGAACAGGCACCTGAAAAATCACGGATAATAATACCCGTACCAGATTGGTTAGTATCATAGCTAAATTATGCATCAATGTTAAATTTAAGATAATCCTGAGCATGTGGTTTCCATCTAGAAACAATTAAAACATCAACAAGGGGGTATGCATGTTATTGACAGAATAATGAGAGTGCAGATTGTAATAAAATTTATGAGCAAAATTAGCAGAGTTAAGAGATACTTCCTGAAAAACAGCATCACATCTGTCTTTCCATAAAATCCAGGAATCGATCATTAAAGTGTAGAGCTTATCATTTGCAGGACTGTGAATGTTGTTAGAGAACCAACCCTCTACCCATTCGGAGACTGTTGAGTAGCTAGCTGCCATAACCTCAATATTGATATTTAGCAGCTTCCACACAGCTTTAGAGTGAGCACACTCAAACATCAAATGTTCCATCGTTTCTTCAGCCAAACCACAAATACCACATCGAGAATCAATATCACTATTATAGAAGGCCAGTCTGACTCTAGTAGAATGAATTCCATGAATACTTTTCCAGGAAAAAAGTTTAACTCTATGTGCTACTTTACTTTGCCATAGAGTTTTCCAGACTTTACTAGGGATAATTCTTCCATTAATTGGAGCAGCACTGTCCCTGTGAGAAAGCATTTTGTAGGTGCTCTTAACAGAAAATTTTACATCTTTTGTTGGCATCCATATCATAACATCTTCTTTGGAGTAATCTAGTTGAATATTCAGAATCTTAAGTGAAGTATCATTATCAAAGAGCTGGTTGATTAGATTCACATTCCATGAATTAGTGTTGGGAATAATAAGTTCTTCAACTTCTAAATAAAACCTGTAAAACTCATTAACAGGTAATGGAGGTGTATTAAAGCCTGGAATCCATCTGTCAAGCCATATTTTAGTTTTTCTCCCATTGTTTACTTCCATGAAGTAGTTTGCTTGAACCACTTTGAGACTTTTAATTATTCCATTTCAAGTGTGGGAACAATTTTTTGCTTCCAGATTTTGATGTATGATGTCTCCATACTTGAAATATTTACTTTCCATAATCTGGCACCAAAGAGAGTTTTGTTCATTGCATAACCTCCAAGCAAGTTTTGTCAGTAGAGCCATATTTAAAAGTTCTAAGTCTCTAAAATCCAGTCCACCATCTTCTTTGGAAGTGCACACCTTTTGCCATCCTAGAGGGTTAGAGCCTCTATTAGAAGTATATCCCCAGAAAAATTTCTTTTGTATGGAAGTAAGCTTGTTGATTAGTTGAGCAGGTAACTTAAAAGTTCCCATTTGAAAGACAGACACTGAATTCAAGACATGTTTTATCATAGTAGCTCTACCAGCTTGTGCGAGTGAAGTTGAAGACCAGGCTGGATATCTGTTGATAAAACTTACTTCAATTGCTTTAAAAGCCTCTTATTTAGAATGACCTAAAATCAACGAAGAGACAAGATATCTTTCCTTTGATGTCATTCTTTTAACTCCAATAATCTGAGTGAGAGTATCAGCATCATTAGAATATGTGTACTTGCTGAAATGAACTGAGGACTTATCAAAATTAGTAACTTGTCCTGACTGAGAGCTAAAATCCTGAAGTAACTGAAGTAGATTGTTGACAGAAGTAATATTTGCTAGAGTAAAAACCAAGCAATCATCTACAAAAAGCAAATGATTAATGGCTGGAGAATTTGTATCCACTTTAATACCTTTAATGATGTTTTTGTTGTGCAGTTATAAGATTCCTGGAGAGAAATTCCATAGCCAAAATGAATAAATAAGGTGAAAGAGGATCACCTTGTCTTGTCCCTCTTGATGGATGAAACTCTTCACAAGGAGATCCATTTAGCATAACAGATAAAGAGGTAGTACTTATACATTGGTATATGAGATCACAAAAATCTTCACTAAAACCAAAGTATGTTAGTACCTTGATGAGGAAATTCCATTCTAACATGTCAAAGGATTTAGAAATATCTAATTTCAGGGCCATCCATCCAGTTTTTCCCTTTTTCTTCTTCATAGAATGTATTATTTCCTGAGCGATGACAGTATTGTCACTAATGAGTCTTCCAGATACATATGCTGCTTGAAAAGGAGATATGATCTTGTCCATGAGTGGCTTCATTCTGTTAACCAAAATCTTGGAGATTATTTTGTAAGAAGTATTACAAAGACCAATTGGTCTATAATCTGCAGCACAACTAGCTTTCTTCTGCTTAGGAATAAGAGAGATATAAGTCTTGTTGATCTGCTTAAGGATATGTTTAGTTTGAAAAAACCTGATAACCATGGAACAAATATCATCACCAACAACACTCCACTGACTCTTATAAAAACCTTCTTGGAAACCCTCAGGGCCTGGTGCACTCCAGTTCTCCATACTTTTTAAACTTATGTTGAGCACGATACGACTAAGTTTATTATTTTTGATTAGCTTGGTTGGTTGTTCCGTAAGGTACGTTATGTTGAGCATTTGTAAACTAAAGTAATCATCTCGTTTGGTTATTTTGTTATTTGCTCCGTAAGTTCTCTTATGTCGAGCAAAACAAATGACAATTAAATTGATTACTTTCGTATTTAGTTTGGTTGTTCGTATTCCAATTAGATTAATTATAGATTCTCTTGTAATTAATCTAGTTGAGCATTCATATATTCCATAAGATTTTTCTTGTGTCGAGTATATGAAAGGCTATCTTAATCATTTTCCAACGGTTTTGGTAGTCATATGTTCCCTAAGTTTACTTATGTTGAGCATAAACAATTAAGTTGATCACCTTGTGTGTTTAATTTGATTGCGTATTCCGATTAAATTAATCATGGGTTTACTTGTGATTAATTTGATTGAGTTGTTGGATATAGAAAATCACTTATCATGGTTTTTAGTGTCCAATAAAAATCCTTCTTTTCTCTCGAAATTAAGGTCGCTCTTGTTGTTGGAATGACATCAAATGGGGGAGAGTTCTTTTGAACTTGTTCTTAATGGTCATATCTTGAGGAGTGCGCGGCTGTGGAATTTTAGAGGGGTTATCTTGTATCTTTAAACTCCTTGATGAATCCTATTAGCTTCGGATATATGATTGCATCTAAATTAAGATGATGTGCGTCTTTTCTTTTAGTCATGAAATGTCTCTTGTGGAAATTTCATTATGATCTCGTTCTTGTACCTTTGCCAATTTTATTGATAAAAAGGGGGAGAATTAATATGTAGTTCACACTACAAATACATATGGTTTTCGGATCATTGTGTAAGGAGGAGTGGTTTCCATGATCGAGATGGAGTATTGACTAAGGGGAAGTGATACATATCACCATAGTATTATTGTTGAAGTTATGATACAATTGGACTTTGACACTGTGTAGTAATACTATGACATTGTATAACAATGATCGAGAATCTCGAGTTTTCTCATTGTTATGGCTACGGATCTTCAACAACGGTGATGCTAAACTTACAACCTTTGGGATCATTGGAGAATGACGAAGATTTCAAGGAGTGTTGAAGATTAGACTTATGGAATAGGAGCTACTAAAGTTTCATTATCTTTTTTGTATTCCATATGTATTGATAGTGTTGTCACTAAAATTGACAAAGGGGGAGATTGTTAGAGCACTGCTCGGTCAAACTCGCATGCGTTGTTATCTCAATCATGTTTGTCAATGTTAGTGATCAAAATTATAAGTCTTGATTTCTAGTCTATTATAGCTAAGTCTCGGACTAGGATAATAAGTGTAGTTGAGCTCAAGGACTTCATGGCGATTCATCATACAAGTGGAAGAACTACTCAAGGAACCGGTGGAACTTCTCGACAAAAAGATATTGGAAGACTTGAACTTATCTGTCACTCAAAAGTCTATCTATTCTATCTCCTGCCGAAGTTCTCAAACCCGAGAATTTCTGCTGAGTTATCAAACTATGTTGCGTGAGCCAAGTCCGCGAACCAGCGTAGCTCTCGAACCCGAGAATTTCTGCTGGAGTTTAAAAAAAAAATTCCAGTACTTCAAGTCCGCGAACCTAGTCTGCGAACTTATATAGGTTATATATCTAAAGATGATTTCTGAACTTAACTCATAAAGACTAAGGAATGCTTTTGCAAACCGTGGCTATAAAATTCATGAACCGATTCATGTGAATTGAATCATCTTTGCTTCAATTGTGTCTTATGTAGTACATGGGATTTCCTTGCAATTGAACAACTCTCTAACTAGTTCGTGTGAGTCATTTGAACTAGTTATGGTGAAGAAGAAAGTGGTTGGTATGAAATGCTCAAATGGCTAACCCTTTTGGTTGACTATTATTAAACCAACAATGCACACGTTTGGGTACGGTTTACAAACCTAGAAGCGTGCATTTCATTTGTGTATGACAAGCTAAGATTTCGATCTAACAGTTGAAATATATTAGCTTGAATCTAAATCAGGTTTTCATCTAACGCTGGATAGCGTTTGCTTTGTGAGCAAGGCGGAACCCTGATTTGAAAGACTATATAAGGGGACATCTAGCAACTCTACAAACTAATCCCCACACGTCCGTGTGATACTAGTTTGTAAGCTAGAGTCGATTCTCCTTTAACCTTTGGTTTTCTTCTTCTATAACCAGGTTAACGACTTAAAGATTTCACTGGGATTGTGAAGCCAGACCGATACTACTTTTATCGTAGTTGTGTGATATGATCTTGCATCTTCTATCGTACGAGTACAATCAGATTGATTGGCTTGAGATCGTGAGAGTTCTCCGATAGGCAAGATATAAAAGTAATTACAAACATGTTTGTCTCATTGTTTGTGATTCCACGACGTCTTATTTCGCTACCATACGATTAAGATTGTTGTGAGGTGATTGATTAATCTAAGTTGTTCTTCGGTAATATAAGACCGGATGATCAATTGGTTTCTGTTCACCTTGATTATATATCAAAAGACGAAACAAAAACTTTGGGGTTTTTCTGTGGGAGACAGATTTATCCTGTGATAGACTTTTCTGTGTGAGACAAATTTGTTTACTGTTAAAGCCTGCGATTTTGGGTCGTAGCAACTCTTAGTTATGAGTGAGATCAGCTAAGGGAATCAAGTGCGTAGTATCCTGCTGGGATCAAAGGCGTAGGGGTGAAACTGTACCTTGGATCAGTGGGAGACTGATTGGGGTTCAACTACAGTCCAGTCCGAAGTTAGCTTGGAGTAGGCTAGTGTTTGTAGTGGCTTAATACAACGTGTATTCAATCTGGACTATGTCCCAGGGTTTTTCTGCATTTGCGGTTTCCTCGTTAACAAAACTTCTGGTGTCTGTGTTATTTATTTTCCGCATTATATTTGTTATATAATATAAATAATACAGGTTGTGCGTTTGATCTAATCAACTGGAAATCCGACCTTTGGTTGTTGATTGATATTGATTGATCCTTGGACATTGGTCTTTGGTATCGTCCAAGTTATTCCTTGTATTTGATTAGTACTCACAGTTTCTATTTGAGGAAATCAAATAAGGATAGAGATATAAACTCGTCGATATACTTATAATTAACTGAGTCTTGTTGATTCTCTTAAAAGTGTATTCGAGTTTGTCCATACAGATTGCTAAGTGAAATATTGGGTGGTATTTTTAGACCCCCACTTTTTCAGTAGCTTCAGAATCTTGTTGAACGAGTTCAGTATCACTAGAAGTTCTAATTCTCTTTTCTAGTATAGAGGTGTCATCAGCATCTTCAGGAGCATCTTTGAGCAGAAAATCCATTTTAACTGGGACATCAACCTTAGGAGGTACAAAAATGGTGGTCTTCTTAAATTTCTTTTCATTCATCTTGGAGGCAGGAGCTGCTGAAGTAGACAGGGAAGAGACATTCTTTCTAAGGCTATAGGTCTTACCAAAAAAGTATGGATTTTCATGAGCCTTTGTGAGATAATTGGCATCATCCTTGCATGCCACTTTACAGTGTTTAATGACATAACAAGTAGTGCAGATACCTGGGGGATGACTCTCATAGTAAAACTTGATCCACTTGGAAATACCCACATTCTTGATTGTCTTGAAACCTATTCTCAAAGGGTTGGTGAGGTCAATGTTAACACAAACCTTGACTGGGTCACTTCCGATTGGAACAACATCTTTTGGCTCAATCGCCACCACTTGACCCATTAAGTCTCCCATCTTTGTGACTGCATAAACATTCATATGTTCAGGTAAAAGGTATTTCAACTGGATCCAAAATTGTTGAAATCCCCATTAATATTCTGAGTGGACCATTTCCGCGATGAAGTCATGAACAACCAAAAGTTTTTTATTGATGCTCCAAGGACGCTCATTGATGACTCTGTTAAGATAATCCCATTTAATGAACTTGAAAATAAAAAGGTTCGCCTCGGCTTCAACAATTTTGAGTTCTTCAGAGGTGATGAAGGGCCATGTGAAACCAATAAACTTCTCAACCATCTCATAAATCATTCTTCCTTCAATGATAACTTTTCCAATCGCACAGGCTTCCCACTTTTCTTGCTCTTCTTTTTCTTCTTCAGGATTATTAGAAGCTTCATCAGCAAAGGATATGATTCGGAGGTATCACCAAGATCAAGCATAGATTTTTTGAATTTGTTAACCAGGTTTCCAACCTGCATATCTCTATCTCCTTCCATTATGAGCACAAACAGGTGTTTAAGGTTTTTAAGATGACTGCAGGCTGATTGTAAATAAGAGAAACCAAGAGAGGTAGGGTTTCTAGAAAAAGATATTGAGTATGAGATATTGTTACCTAAAATTTTGTTAATTCTGGTGATATTTTCCGAAACGGAATCAGTATCAGTTTGGTAAGTATAGCTGGCAAACAACCATCCTAAAATAACAAAGAGGCTGTAAATCCGGAGAAGACTAATTCTTGGATTTTGAAACGATGATTGGTGGGAAAACTTGAAACACCGATCCACTGAGTCAGTAATGATAAAAATCCACCATCTACATTTTAAAGCAATACAGATCTTCAAACGATTTTCAGAAAACTCTGCAAACGCACAAGACACAACTATAAAAAAGGCAAACGCCATTAGAGAAAACACATACTATAAACACATCTTGGAGAAAACAAGAAAGGATTAGTAACTCATGAAGTTTTCAAACTTACTAGAAAGAAAGAGATCATAAAAAGGTAAAAGAAGAAGAGACAAATTAATGAGTAAATAACATAAATTAACTTTAAATAAAACAGTGATGAAAATTAGAGCATTAAGAAACAGGTGAAGGGAGAATCTGATTAAAAGAAAACATTACGCCCGATTCATAGAGAGGAGAAAGCATTACGCTCGAAAATGGATAAAAATCAACTAAGTTGAGAAAGCATTACGCCCGATTCACAGAGAGGAGAGAGGATGCATTTGACCCGGAACCTTCCTAGAATATGGATCATAACATTTGAAACCTTTTTGAGAAGAAGCATAACACAGAAAGATATATAATTTGCTTCTAGGTTCTAGTTTGGAATGTTTATATGGTTTCAACCATGGATAGCAAGCACAGCCAAACACTTTCAAGTCTTAATAATTTGGTGGAGTGCTATATAACTTCTCATAAGGTGAAATAAAGGATAAAGAAGCGGTAGGAAGTCTATTTACCAAATAGTTAAGCTGTTTTGATTGCATCAACCCAGAAAGAGTCAGTCAAATTAGACTAAATAAGTAATGTTCGTGTGAGACCAACCAAGTGCTTGTATTTGGATTCAGCAACTCCATTTTGTTCAGGCGAGTAAGGACATGTGAATTGATGTGAAACACCACATGAAGCTAAGAAAGCACTAAGTTCATTGTCGATAAACTCTCCACCACCATCAGATATGATAGTCTTTATAGTAAGATCAAAGAAATTTTCTACTTCATTTTTGAAAGACTGAAAAGTTGTGATAAAATCATATTTTCTCATTAATGGAAAGATCCAACAGCACTTACTATAATCATCAATGATGTTACAATAGTAAGTGTATCTACTTTTGGACATAATAGGACAAGGTCCCCATAAGTCCATATGCAACAACTGCAATGGTTTATTTGACACTGAAGTAGACAAACTTAAAGGAAGCTTATGAGCTCTTCCGAGATGACAGTCACTACATTGTAGTGGTTTATTTGACAAATCTAAAGACAAGGAATGACAAATTCTTTGTAAGGACTGAAATGAAGGATGTCCAAGCCTTTGATGTAGGAGATTAGGAGTGATACTCTTAGCAGAATAAGAAGCAAATCCATGAGTAGGAGAGACCTTAATTGTGGTTGATGGTAGTGAGAAATTGAAAGGATATAATCCATCTTTACTCTGCCCTTGGAAAATTTTCCTCCGAGAAGAAAGATCCTTCACAAAGAACTTATCACTTTCAAATATAATAATACAATTATTATCACTGGTGAACTTGTGTACTGAAAGCAGTTTTTGTGAGGCAGATGGAACATGAAGAATTCTAGATAATAAGAACTGATTATTCATTCAATTCTTAACAACATTACCAATAGCAGAAATTTTCAACCTTTACCACTTGATGTCTGAATTTGTTCACTACCACTGTAAGATTGATAATCAGAGAAGTCTGACATATCTGAAGTAATATGTTGAGTGGCACATGAATATGCATAACAAGGATTCTCACCATTCAAATTTGGAGAGGCCAGCATAGCATGGATATTGCTAAGTATTGATCTTCTTTGATAAGAGAAATTTATTTTGTGAGTGCATTCCTGAGCATCATGTCCACCTTTAAGATAAATCTGACAAGGAATTTTTGTTGTTATAGCATTGGAAGTACTAGCACCATAAGTATTTGATGGTGGATTTCTCACTGGAAATGTTGATGAAGATGAAATAGGTAGATATTGAGGAAATGAAGGTCTGTATGAAAAAGGTGGATATTGCTGGTTTGAAGATCTGTATGAATTGTTGGTTTTGATGGAA
Organism: Papaver somniferum; assembly: GCF_003573695.1. Lineage (NCBI taxonomy): Eukaryota > Viridiplantae > Streptophyta > Magnoliopsida > Ranunculales > Papaveraceae > Papaver > Papaver somniferum. The sequence goes on from NC_039365.1 coordinate 30,473,283, forward strand.
AATTATGAGAAAATTAATAAAGTCTTGGTGGTGCTTGAAAGAAAGGTGGCCGAGTACGAGATCTGAAGGCAGCAAAATCTTTTGCCTCTTCAGATTGTGTAATCAACTTAGATTTCTCATTAATAACAATTTCTTCACTCAACAGAAGGTTATGAAGTTCTCCTAGTGTGACCGGAGGATTTCTAATTCTAATTAAAGTATAAAAATAATCAAAAGAAGGATTAAGTCCATTGAGAACACTTACTACCATTTCACTGTTATTAATAGAAGATCCAGCAGCAGAAACTAGATCTGATATCTTCTTGATCTCATTTAGAAAAATAGTGATTGATGAGTTTCCTTGTTTGATATTAGACAATTTTGTTCGAAACTGAATTACATGTGTTGAGGAAGTTGCAACAAACCTTTCTTCAATTGATCTCCATAGTTCATATGATGTCGATGCTCCAATAACGTAAGATATAACATTTTCAGAGATTGTTGATTGTATCCATAAAATTAATGTTTGATATTCTTCATACCAGCGAGTATACCCATGATTGATAGTTCGATCTCCATCTGCTCCTCTTACAACATAGACATATTTGAGAGGACAAGGCTTAGATCCAGTAATGTAACCTAAAGCATTATAATGATTGAACAAAGGTAAAATTAAAGCTTTCGAAGTAATGAAATTATGCTCTTGAAGTTTAGAAGGAACAAGACTGGATATTGTGTGAAGAGGAACTTTAGTAATTTGTGATTCCATGATTGAAAAATCTAAAAGAAAGCAAGAAAATCAAGTGTTGTTGCAGAGCTTTAATGGCGGAAGCTTAAAAAAAAGAAGAGGTCATCAGGCAGAATGGCTCTGATACCATGGACAAATGGTACAAGAAGATAAAGACATATTATAACTAAACTGAGAATAGAGTCTCGGTTATATACAGACAGGATTAACACATGACCGACTCTCTTGTCTGTAACAGACACGCTGTCACGCAGAACACGTAAGATGTACGGACATAAAAGACTAAAGGCACTCAAGAATGAGAAAAGGGTTGTCCAGGATAGAGTCAACTATAATAGTTGATTCATGACAACCTACTATCGATGGTTGGAACAATTAGGTGGTGATGAATTTTTGTCTGCCTGCATTTAGTGGATGTTCATGGGTTTTGTGTTCTCAGATTAGCTGTTTAATGGTGGTTGATTAAGAAGATTAGTTGTTTAATGGTGGTTGATTAAGAAGGTGTTACGTGATTGTTTGAGAAGAAGGCGTTTTTTTATCACCCACTTTAGAGTGTGGGTGGTATTTAGGAAAAGTGTGGGTGATATTTAGGTAAAACCTTTTTTTTCTTTGTGAAAGTACTTAGCAAAGTCCCTAGCACATTTAAAGTGCAGTAATTTATTGAATTGTTGTTTTATTCTTAGTAACCCCCTCTTTGGAGTTCGTTAGGAGGTTGGATTGTTGAACAATTGTCCAATGCTTTTGGGAAAACGTGAGCATCAATTAACCAGGTGGAATGTAACCCTGTGAGAATTGAAAATAAGCTGGAATGACTATTATTTTTCCAATAGTGGAATTTTCAGCTAAGCTTTAACCTTTCAGTATGAGAAAGGTTATATGTAAGGGTGTTCTAAAAAATGGTCACACTATCTTAAATTGGTTTACAAAATGATCATACTTTAAATTAGTGATTACAAACTGGTCTTTCTCCATCCGACACACAGAAATTGAAAAAAACGGTAAACTATGTGACTAATTTACCCCTTGTTCTCTTGTAACCGTGGTAGTTGAACCATGGTTAACATACGTCTATGTGGAAGCTCTATGCATCCGTGGCACTGACACGCCACCTGACAGCTTGAAGACGTGGCAATCCACCTGGCACTGTTACACGTGGTGTTTTCTATGTGGTTGGAAATGTGACCCTTCCCAACGGCTTGATCTGCTTTTTTCTTCACTATAAAACCACACACACCTGCAGACAGAACTAACACTCATTCATTATCATTCACAATCCTCATATACTAACATATTTAGAATGGGTGGTGGCAAGATGGAAGAATACTGCAGCAGCAGTTCAGGGGAGACATCAAGTAGCAAGAACAAGATTAGCAACATCAACAACTATTGTTATATGCGTGAGAAAGGTATGCATGAGGCAATAGACTGTCCATGGATCTATTCTAGATGCAAAATGGCACCTTGCAATGGTTTGAGGAAGCTGTTGAAATCCCAAACTGATGATCATCCTGATGAGAAGTTCTTCAGCTGCTCCATATGCACATACTTTGAGTGGTTTGCAGATGCTACAACACCTGGAAAAGCAATGCAAATTCAGCTTCCATCTCCACTTTCCTGCTTTGCTTGTGGTGACAAAAGCCATACAAAAATCAACTTTCCATGGGTTAATCAACCCTGCAAGAAGAAGAAATGTAAGGGCACAGTAACATTAAATATATGTAATAATGAACATAACTCTGGAATAGCTTACCTCAAATGTACCAACTATCTGGAGTTTCAATGGCTTTATGATGCTCTTTTCCATGAAACCAAAGCTGCAACCCTGAAAATGGCAGAACTATGCAAGTAGATAGGCAATCTAACTATGTAAAATGTAATCAGTGACAATGAACAATCAATAAAGACATAAAACTAAGTTAATTACATATATTACCCATTAATAATTAATATAAGTCTGTTTAAGTTAAGTTAACTGCAAACAGATGCAGTAGAATACATTCAAACATCCATTAAAACAAGCAAAAAAACAACAAGGGGTGAAACTGAACTAAACCCAACACAAAATCATTAACTACCAACAACTAGTTTTCATTGAGTAACAGAGAAGGTGACCTTCTTTGTCTTGGTTTAGGGACTGTGAATGTCTGAGAAAGAGTCTGGGACAACCCAACAGCACCACTGATGGTTTGTCTCAATGTCTTTTGTACAGATCTACTACCATACCTACCTCCCCTAGATCCTCTTCCACCTCTTGAACCCCTTCCATCCCTAGATCCATATGTGATGAGTGCTAAAAAGTGCATATTTCTATATATTTTTCTTGGCATTTAACTCATCTTTTGTGTGTTAATTCTACATTTTATCCCATATTCTGTATTTTCATTGTTTTCAAGAATAAATATTTTTCTTAATTAATTTTGCATTTTTAGGTAACAAATAAAGTTAGATGAATTGCGGAGCGGAAAAGAGCAGAAAAGTAGTGAAAAGCCGGGAGGAATCACGCAAGGAAGCCGCGAAGAATGTTGTGCACAAGACCAAAAGACTAGAAGTGGGCTTGAAGAGGAAGAATTGTTCTTAAAAAAGATATGGGCTTGGCATACCCAAGGCCCAAAACCCTCACCCAAATCCATTTCCTATATCCATACCCGTTTCCCTTTCTAGCCGTCAGATTGGATCATCTCAGCATCCTATGGTCGCAGCATCACCAGTACATCAAAGTCTGAAGCTCCTGTCAAACACTACAGCACCTAACTCCATCTTGAGCCGTCAGTTTCGTTGTACTTCCGCATCCAACGGTCGCTCCTCGCTTCCTTCTGTCTCGCCGTTAGATCGATCCATCATCTTCGCATCCAACGTCGCATCCTCGTTGTTCATCAACAATTGCTAAACTCTCCAAACACACGAGCACCTAACACCTTCCCCTACCAAACCAAACGCACCCTTCCTTCTTTCCCATCGAACCCATCTTCCCCCACCTCACCTCTGCAGAACCACTACTCCACTGTCACCACCTTCTCCATCATCGCCACCACTCCCTGACGCCACCAAACACCACCAAACCACTCTACCTTTTCCATAAAAGCAAAACCCATCATTTTCCCCATCTTTCTAGCCTCCTACTTCATCAATCTCGCACCTTCCCTATCCCTGAAACCCTAGGTTAGAGATTGATGAATTAGGTGAAGCTAAAGAAGAAATTGAGGCGTGGGAATGAAGCAGTGAAGTCAGAGGAATATTGGGTCGACATTGTGGGTAAGATTAGACCCATCAAAGTAGGTAAATTTCATAGCCCTAATTCACTGTTAAATTTGGGGATTTTTGGGAATTGTGTGTATGAGCTAGAATTGTGTAAATTGGGTATAAATAGGATGATATGGTGTGTGTTGTAGGCATGCCTGGGCTAGCCAGAGCTTCACCCAAGGGGCCTGGAATAGCCAGTGCTTCCAAGTTGTTTTCAGTTCATGTTTTGAAGTCAGTTAATTTCAATTTCAAATGTTAATTATGTTTATCATGTTTTAATTTCATGTGCTAGGGTTTAGATGAAACTCTTGATTGTATGTTAAGATAGTTAGTAATCTGTCATTGTTCTTGTAGTGCTAACAATGAGTTAGGACTGCTAGTAGCCATTTGAACAAGCAAGCCTGTGATCAGCTGTGCTGTAGAAAGACAGCTGATGCTAGGGGTAAGTGAGTGATAATGGTTAAAAATTCAGTACATTAGAAGGATTGAGCCCAATTGCCTTAGAGTTGATAGATTAAGTGGTTGTGCAAGTAAACCTGTGATCAGCTGTGCTGTAGAAAGACAGCTGATGCTAGGGGTATGCTAGTAAAATTAGTTGATAAATCATCCATTACAATCTTCCCTGAGATGAAACAAGAACATGATTGATTAGGATCTGCCTTAGTTTAGGATCAAGAAGTAGATTCAAAGACCCTAGTACCTTCATTTACTTCACTCTGCCTTTGGCTCATTGCCACTGTCACTTACTGTCACTGCTTAGCTTAGGAAACCTCAACTACACACACCAATTCCCTGAGGACAAACCCCTTCTTACTCCACCTATCTACAACAACCCTGTATACTTGCAGGTGTAGTTGTAGGTTCTTTTAAAACCACACCAAGTTTTTGGCGCCGCTGCCGGGGACTTGGTTGTGTTGTGTTGAATTTTTCTTGGCTGTTTTTGGCATGTTAGTTCATTTGCATCACTGCATACTCTTTTGCATATTGTTTCATTCTAGCATATTCATCATGCATTGCATTCTTGCATTTTAGTGTAACTTGCATTAGCATCTCTGCATCTTGTCCTGCATCACTGCATATTTTCAATTTTCTGCACTTCTGTAATTGCAACTTAGCACCCTGTGTTAGCTGCAGTTGTCTGCTGTCTATAGTTAGCTGCATATTTCTTTTGTTTATCTGCTACTACATCATCTTAACTGCTACTGCATATTGGTCATTGGGTCATTGTCATCTTGGTTTTGTACCAACTGAACTCTGAAATTTGCTGCTGTGAATGCCTGAGTTGTGTACTGAGTTAGCAGTGTCATCTTGAATGCCTGAAATTTGTTGTTGTGAGAACTAATTCTCTCATCTGAAAACCAGGTAGTTGTGAGGCTGAGAACAAACCTCTGGTGCTGATATGCTGCTGTGAAGCCCAAATAGCTGAGCTGCTTCTCCTGATCCTGCTGCTGCTCCTGATCCTGCTGCTGCTATTGCTGCTGTGCTCCTGTTGCTATTCCCTGCTGCTGCTGCCTGCTGAAGCTGGTGTAAGATAAAGCCCAACTGGGCTGTAAGCTGCAGAAGGAGAGGAAATTGAACCAAGCCCAACTGGGCTGTAAGCTGCAGAAGGAGAAGAAATTGAACCAAGCCCAACTGGGCCTTGAGTGTTGAAGCCAAAGCTTAGGATGATCCAAAGCCCAACTGGGCTTTTGCAACCAAACTGAACAGCTGGGCTGTGCTTCAAAGGTAAGCTTAAACCCATTAAGAGAACCCAACCTGTGGGCTTCCATTTTTAATTTGTGGGCTTGTAATAATTTTTGTTTTTCTTTATTTTTTTGGGCTTGTAATAATTTTTCTTTTTCTTCTTTTTCTTTCTTTTATGGGTTTGTAATTATTATTGTTTTTATTTTCTTTTATGGGTTGTGCTAATTTTTGCTAGGATAAGTTCCAAAAAAAAAAAAAAAAAAAATTTACTTGCTCCCAGATTTTAAAACCAAATTTTATTTTGCTCCCACATTAACAACCAAATTTTTTTTTTTTTTTATCCCACCAAAACCAAATTTTTCCCAAAAATCCAAACCCATTAAAAACCAAATTTTGGGCTTTGTAACATAGTTACTTAGCTTTTGAGCCCAATCATGTCTAGATCTTGGTCTACAGTTGGGGAATACAACAAATCCCTTAGAGAACTTGCGTGTGGACATACTTCACGTTATGAACCTCCCATAGACCATGATGTCAATAGTCATAGGAATTATTATGGACATTTTCAAAGTCCCGAGCCTCAATACATGAACCCTAATGACTATTCACACATGCATCATTCGCCACAACGTGAAAATGAACATTTTGCTAATACCTCACTCACACAATCATCTCTTGAGGATCAATTAGAAGCTCGAATCGCAGCTTTAGAAATGCAATCACATGAGGAATCTGTCACATCTAATTTTCTTAGGCAACCTGAAATCTATGCATGTCCCGCATGTGGTAGTTTAGACCACCCTGTTGAGAATTGTCATAGTTTGCATGATTTTAGGCAATCTAGAGAAAATCCAAGGTATGAAATGCCCATAAATTGTGAGGATGGTAGTCATTGGGACCATAATCAATCCTTTGAGGGTTGCGATCAATCTTTTATAAACCCTAATGACCATGCACACATGTACCAATCACCACAATTTGAACATGAAGAATTTTGTACTCCCATGAATTTAGACTCCACCACAGAAGCTTTAAGACTCAGTAAGCAAGACTATGATAGATCTACATCACGAATTCATGCATATTTAGATCAGATTTTGCTTCACCTACAAAAGGAGTAAATTCATGAGGAAATGTATGTTGTCCCTAATGAAGTGTCTAGTCCCATTCATGTAAATAATGTTGAATATGAACCTAATTTAGAGGAACATGAATCGACTAATGACACCACCACTGTTAATGAGGACCAATATGCATGCTACCATGATGATGATTATGATGATTATGATGATATGTTAGAAGAACATGAAAATATTGTGGAACCTGTTGGTTCAAAAACATATGGCTTCTCGCCCTCGACCTTCATGCATGTTGTTCTTTCTAATACTCATTGTAATTCATATGATTTTGATATTGACATGGGATTCGTACAATTATTCTGTGAAGATGAGCATGACATAGGAATAGTTGAATCTTCTGTAGACACTAATATGCATGAAAATATATTTGATGTGTCTGATTCTCTACCTGGGTCACGTTGTGATGTTTCCAATGATTTGCCGATGCATGAGAATAATTCTTCTGATGATGTTGATGATTCTGATTTGTGTGAGCATGGTGAGAATGTTGTGACACTTGTAGAAGACTTAGGAGATGTTGATGTGATTAATAATGATGTGCCTATCGTCCTACATAAGTCACAATCTGATGGCCTTCCACCCAACCTAGATTTGGTTTGTACCCATATTGTCAAACCGACTTTTCTGAGAGTCCCTAATCTAGGTTTGGAACTGTGTGCTTCCCAAGTCCTCTTGGACTATTTTGCTTCTAAGTATAATACATTTGAGGAACCACAGTTGGAATTAGCATGTTTGCCCGTCCCTAGCACAGTTCACTTTGAGCTAGACCTTGTACATGATGAACCCCCAAAACTGCGAGATTTTGTTTCCAAAATTTTATCCGTTGAAAAATCCAGGTTTGGGGGTAGCTCATTTTGTTTCACAGCTTCACGTGCTTTTCTTTCATGTGTGAAGTTGTTGAAACCGCTACACTTTGTCTTTTGGGTTGATCCTCAACTCTTTAGACTTTTGGTGTATGGTGAATTTTTTGTATATAATCCAGTAGATAATTTTTAAAAAATTTTGGTTTCTTTTGTATATATTTTTGCTAATCCAATATAAGCTAAGTTGAAAATGTTGGATTCTAGCCGGTGAATAATGGAGTTCGGTTCGTGTTTTCGACGAATCGGGTATTCTCTCTCCTTTTACTCTACTTAGCATGTTCCTCTTCATATGTTGCATTATAATTTTGTTATCTTTTGAAACATTGAGGACAATGTTTAGTTTAGGTTTGGGGGTATGGAATGGATACCATGATAATATGCTATAATTGAAAACGAACTCCTTCTTCTTTTGAAAAAATCGAAAAAATTCAAAAAAATTAAAAAATTAGAAAAATGATAAAAACATAAAAATGGAGCTCATTTACCTTGAAATGTTGACTCTTGTGCAAATATGTAATTATTAGGAGTCTTAGTCTAGATATTTAGGCACCCTGATTCTAGCACAATTCACATAGTGATAAGAAATTTGCACGCGCACGATCTACCAATACATGTATGGCCTCGATCTTCAAGGTGTTTGATAGGAAGTCACGATTGCCAATCACTTTATAATACTGAACGAAACTTGACTAGCTTGTTCTTTGGTTGGTTGGGATAGAAGGTGGAGGTTACATTAAGAAAGACAACCATCGAATTTAACTGGGTGCATCAAAAAGGGCTACCTCTTGTAAAGTGTCATGTAATCTTTTGTTTCCTTTTGTATATGTATCAAAAGTGTTTCTTTATCAATGTAAAAAAAAAAAATCAAAAAAAAAATCAAAAAAAAAATCAAAAAAAAGAATGAAAAAAATGAAAAAAATCAATCAAGTATTTTTCAATTCCATCCTCTCTTGTTCCAAAAATAAAAGAGAGTAGTCAATGTAAATAAGAGTCATGTAAAGAATCATTTTGTTGTTTCATTGTAATAAGCAAGGAGGGTGTATGCCATTGATGTACAACGCGAGTAATTGTGAAATACCTCCAACTCATTCACAATTCTCGTAAAGTCCGGACAGCTAGCTAGATTTCGACCTTGGTTCTTAGCCTGAGAAACTATCTCTTGGTGATTAGTAGTCATAACTTCAGATCTTTCTTTACACATGTGTAGATACACTTTACACTCTTATCACATGTCTTTTTTTGTTATCAGTGCTAGGATTGTGCCTTTGATAGCTAGATTGACATCTCCATTTTGCTGTGAGCTTAAACTGACTTGCACATGTCACATTTGATGGAATCTGAGCTTATATTTTGACCTAGAACTTTGTAGGTACGTTCTAAGCAAACCTTCACGAGACTTAACTCGTCCACTAGGGACACTTAGTGGTTTAAAAGGCTTAGTGCATACGCTAAATGCATTCGAGAGACCAGCGACAGTGGTATAGGTAGGATTTCCTTAGTTTTGTTTTACTTGAGGACAAGTAAAATTCAGGTTTGGGGGTATTTGATGAGTGCTAAAAAGTGCATATTTCTATATATTTTTCTTGGCATTTAACTCATCTTTTGTGCGTTAATTCTACATTTTATCCCATATTCTGTATTTTCATTGTTTCCAAGAATAAATATTTTTCTTAATTAATTTTGCATTTTTAGGTAACAAATAAAGTTAGATGAATTGCGGAGCGGAAAAGAGCAGAAAAGTAGTGAAAAGCCGGGAGGAATCACGCAAGGAAGCCGCGAAGAATGTTGTGCACAAGACCAAAAGGCTAGAAGTGGGCTTGAAGAGGAAGAATTGTTCTTAAAAAAGATATGGGCTTGGCATACCCAAGGCCCAAAACCCTCACCCAAATCCATTTCCTATATCCATACCCGTTTCCCTTTCTAGCCGTCAGATTGGATCATCTCAGCATCCTATGGTCGCAGCATCACCAGTACATCAAAGTCTGAAGCTCCTGTCAAACACTACAGCACCTAACTCCATCTTGAGCCGTCAGTTTCGTTGTACTTCCGCATCCAACGGTCGCTCCTCGCTTCCTTCTGTCTCGCCGTTAGATCGATCCATCATCTTCGCATCCAACGTCGCATCCTCGTTGTTCATCAACAATTGCTAAACTCGCCAAACACACGAGCACCTAACACCTTCCCCTACCAAACCAAACGCACCCTTCCTTCTTTCCCATCGAACCCATCTTCCCGCACCTCACCTCTGCAGAACCACTACTCCACTGTCACCACCTTCTCCATCATCGCCACCACTCCCTGACGCCACCAAACACCACCAAACCACTCTACCTTTTCCATAAAAGCAAAACCCATCATTTTCCCCATCCTTCTAGCCTCCTACTTCATCAATCTCGCACCTTCCCTATCCCTGAAACCCTAGGTTAGAGATTGATGAATTAGGTGAAGCTAAAGAAGAAATTGAGGCGTGGGAATGAAGCAGTGAAGTCAGAGGAAGATTGGGTCGACATTGTGGGTAAGATTAGACCCATCAAAGTATGTAAATTTCATAGCCCTAATTCACTGTTAAATTTGGGGATTTTTCGGAATTGTGTGTATGAGCTAGAATTGTGTAAATTGGGTATAAATAGGATGATATGGTGTGTGTTGTAGGCATGCCTGGGCTAGCCAGAGCTTCACCCAAGGGGCCTGGAATAGCCAGTGCTTCCAAGTTGTTTTCAGTTCATGTTTTGAAGTCAGTTAATTTCAATTTCAAATGTTAATTATGTTTATCATGTTTTAATTTCATGTGCTAGGGTTTAGATGAAACGCTTGATTGTATGTTAAGATAGTTAGTAATTTGTCATTGTTCTTGTAGTGCTAACAATGAGTTAGGACTGCTAGTAGCCATTTGAACAAGCAAGCCTGTGATCAGCTGTGCTGTATAAAGACAGCTGATGCTAGGGGTAAGTGAGTGATAATGGTTAAAAATTCAGTACATTAGAAGGATTGAGCCCAATTGCCTTAGAGTTGATAGATTAAGTGGTTGTGCAAGTAAACCTGTGATCAGCTGTGCTGTAGAAAGACAGCTGATGCTAGGGGTATGCTAGTAAAATTAGTTGATAAATCATCCATTACAATCTTCCCTGAGATGAAACAAGAACATGATTGATTAGGATCTGCCTTAGTTTAGGATCAAGAAGTAGATTCAAAGACCCCAGTACCTTCATTCTTTACTTCACTGCCTTTGGCTCATTGCCACTGTCACTTACTGTCACTGCTTAGCTTAGGAAACCTCAACTACACACACCAATTCCCTAAGGACAAACCCCTTCTTACTCCACCTATCTACAACAACCCTGTATACTTGCAGGTGTAGTTGTAGGTTCTTTTAAAACCACACCAATATGATGCATAGGTAGTCTTAGAAGATTATGCAGTTGTAGGATGAGAAGATGATCCAGTGGTAGGTTAAGAAGATGATGCAGTGGTAGGCTGAGAAGATGATGCAGATCCTTTTGCTCTTCCCCTCTTACTTTCCCTTCTACTGGTACTAAGCGCTGCAGGATCTGGGTGAGTAGTCTTGAGACTTCCTCCTTCCATCCTAGTTCTCTGTCTTTTTGTTTTTGGGTTAGATCCAACTGGTGCACCAGCACATGTCCTCTTGTTGTGACCAGACATCTTTCATCTCTTACAAGTTCTGACCACCTTCTCACTGTGAAGTTCATCATGTCATCTCTTCCTTTTCTTGCAAGGCCTTCCTGGTTTCCTCATATCTATGGGTGGGTTGGTTTCTACCAATGGCTTCAAAATGAAATGAGAAGGAAGACGAAGATAAGTATATATGAAACATAGTGAAAACCCTAATCTTAAAATATTGTTTTCCAAAAATAAAAAGATTCCCTACAATAATATTGTTAAATGACATCAAAAGATATTAAAGGAAAAAAATATGAAAAGTTAAAAAAAAAACATCATACCTCAGGCCACTCTTCTCTTCCAATCAGTAACCCCATCTCAGGTGCATGAATTGCCTTATAAGATTCCACATGATAGTACTTGCTGCAATAACTGCATAAATAACCAGAGCAATAATAAGTGAGAAATAGGTCACCATTACAACTAACAACCCAAAAATAAATGCAAAACAACTAAAACAAATATATTACACCAATGCAATAATAAGTGAAGTAAGTCAGAAATCTCACTCTGCCCAATTGATTTTCATGTCTATGAGCACACACACTGCGTGTTGACATACAAAGTCTCTAAGTTGCCATTGAACACAGGAACAAGTCTTCCCAACCACATCAACTTGAAATAAAACATTGGTCTTTGAAGTCACTTCATATAGCTTATCAATAATAGCTCCATTAACCCTGAATGCTCCACAAAATTTATGCATCTCATCAATCAAGTCTTGAGCAGTTGGCACCAACTTACCATCTTCCCAATTTGCACTCGCATTTCTTCTGTTGAACATAGTACCCATAACTAGCTGGCCATATATCATTCCAAGGGTACAAATAGGCTTGCTTGTCTCTCATATGTCTATCCATGTTATTGAAGGATTCTGAGAAATTGTTGTTTAAGTGCTCATAACATGCAGATGGGTCAAAGAAAGCCCTAGACCATTGTTCTGGTTTTTCCTTCAACATGTAAGCTGCAGCAGCTGGGGACAACTTGATCAGATCATCCATATTGGTCTACACATACCATTAACAAGATTAATTAAATGCAAATCCATAATTAACATGACTAAAAAAACTCACAATAGTGAATTAGGAAGAGAGATTACCTTCCAGTGTAGCATTTGCAGCATTGTATACAAGGTGGTGCAACTTTGATCCATTGAAGTGAGTCTTCAAGTTCTTGAACATATGACTGGTTCTAAAACATAGCATTTCAGCAAGAGTTCTTGAACATGACTGGTTCTAAAGAGTAAATGTTTAAAGAGTAATAGGATTTCCTTTAAATAATTAGATATTGTAAGACTCACCGAAGGCAGTATCTTTTGAAATGTTCTGGGTAAACCTCATATAATGACTCTTGGAGACCTTTTTGTCTATCTGAGATAAAGGTTATCTTCCAAGTTGGATGGTCTTCAATAAGTGGATTCAGATCTTTCATGAGTAAGTGCCAATTTTCCCCATATTCATTCCTGACCACCTTTATGGCTAGAGGAACAATCCAATTTTGTCCATCAAAACCAATGAATGGTCTACCACCATCCCTCCATCCTTGAATTGGTGCTGCAAATGCAATCATCATGGACTCAAAACATTTGTCCTCATTGAAACAAACATAATCATAAGATATAAGTTAGCATAGTATTTTATGTGGTTATACATAATACATAAACAAATTATAGTACTGTTACTATAAGAAATAAACTAACTTAGTAAAGTTAGATTCCAAAAGTGTAATTTCTAACAGAACCAGGATTAGTTGCTTCTACCATATCACAAAAGGCTGGAACCAGCCTATAAGATCCATCATAGATGCCATTGAGTGTTTCTAAAGTCATTGTTCTTGCTCTCCAAGTAACATGATATGGAACATTGGTATTGTGAGTAGTAAAGAATTGATCTTTCAGTGCATATGGCAGTGGCATTGCATCTCCTCTCTTTATCTTGTCATACAAATACTCAGCAACAAATTCTGCATTATCTTCTCTATTCCTGGTCTTCAGTTGAGTGGTACATGTATGCTTTAAGTTGAACCTCTTCACAGTAAAAGTTGGTTCACCCCAGAAAATGCGGGGGTCTAACAACCACACCCAAGAATTCGTTTGGAAATCTGAGAGGACTTACTCCAATACACTTTCTAGAGAATCAACTAGACAGTCAGAATCAATATAGAATAAAGTATATCAAAGAGTTTAATATCTCCAACTCTTAATTCAATCCGCAATCAGCAAATAGAAACGTGCGAGCCTGATTGAATATAAGGGGAGTTACTTGAACGGTACCAAAGACCAATGTTCAAGTGTCAATCAATGTAAATCAACAACCAAAGGTTGGATATTCTAATTGATTGATCTTAATGCACAACATGTGATATTTCGATTATATAACAAAATATAATGCGGAAACGAAATAACACATACACCAGAATTTTGTTAACGAGGAAACCGCAAATGCAGAAAACCCCCGGGACCTAGTCCAGATTGAACACCACACTGTATTAAGCCGCTACAGACACTAGCCTACTACCAATTAATTTCGGACTGGACTATAGTTGAACCCTAATCAATCTCACACTGATTCGAGGTACAGTTGCGCTCCTTACGTCTCTGATCCCAGCAGGATACTACGCACTTGATTCCCTTAGCTGATCTCACCCACAACTAAGAGTTGATACGACCCAAAGTCGAAGACTTGATAGACAAATTTGTCTCACACAGAAAAGTCTATAGGATTGAATAAATATGTATCCTACAGAAATACCCAAGAGTTTTTGTTCCGTCTTTTGATAAATCAAGGTGAACAGGAACCAATTGATAAATCGGACTTATATTCCCGAAGAACATCCTAGTATTATCAATCACCTCACAATAAACTTAATAGACTAGCGAGACAAGTTATTGTGGAATCACAAACGATGAGATGAAGTTGTTTGCGATTACTTTTCTATCTTGCCTATCGGAGATATAAAATCTCGAGCTAATTATTTCAATTGCACTCAACACGATAGAAACAACAAGATCAGATCACGCAACTACAAAGATAATAGTTGGGTCTGGCTTCACAATCCCAATGAAGTCTTCAAGTTTTTAACTTATAGGGTCTCGAGAAGAAACCTAAGGTTAAAGGAGAATCGACTCTAGTTATGCAACTAGTAACACACAAGAGGTGTAGGGATTAGTTTTCCCAGTTGCTAGAGTTCTCCTTTATATAGTTTTCAAATCAGGGTTTGCAATCTATGTTATCTTGGTAACAAAGCATTCAATAATCACCGTTAGATGAAAAACCTAATTCAACCAAGCTAATATCTTTCAACCGTTAGATCTAACTTAGCTTGTTACACACAAATGAAATGTACCCTCATTTAGGTTTATGTAACCGTACCTAAACATGTGCACCAGTTTGGTTCACAAATAGTTAACCGAGCTTAGCCATATGATTACTCTCATGTCAACCTTATTCATCTTAACCATAACTAGTTCAAATGACTCAAATGAAACTATTTAAAGAGTTGTTCAATTGTTTAGAAAACACAATTGAAACCAAATCGATTTGATTCACTTGAATCAAGCATGGACATTATAGCCATGGTTTGCAAAGATTGCATTCCTTATGATTTAAATGTTTAAGTCCATGAACTGACCGATTTAACAAAGTAATCAGCTTAAGTATGCGTACGGGTATGCGTACTTAAGCAACCGGTCTTGAGTTTGTAAAGTTTCCAAACTCAGCAGAAACTTTCGGCCAGTATGCGTACGGGTACGCATACTTAAGGTGACTAGTTAAGAGTTTGTCAAAAACCAAACTCAGCAGAAATTCTCGGTCCGAGAACTAACCTGTCTCCCTCACCAATTTCGTATACACACATATGCATACTCTTGGCTTCCGGTTTATGGATTTATACACTAATGTGTGAACACACTATATATGCTTATATCCAAAGATGGTTACATCATCAAATCTTTATTTCAATCATTGAAACATTCTTTTATAATGACAATAGACCTTTTCACACACTATTACCGTCAAAGCAATTTTTAAGATATTGAAATAATCATTATCGAAGCATTCCAAGCCTACATCAAATGATTGTATCACAAAAACCATGTAAGATGTTACTCGGCAATTTTCTCATGATATAAGATGAAATTGGTCGAAGCGAAAGCGTACCAACACATATTTCGAGAAATATGTAAGCGAGATATACTCAGCTCGAAATCTCAAATGTGTATAGAGAAAACTATATCGTAACACGACTTATGTCTCAATATAGGAGATAGTAGAAATAGACTTTCCAGGTGATAGATGATTTCAAGTATCCACATAAATTTTGTCGAAGAAGTTCCACACGCTCCCCTTAGTAGTTCTTCGTCTTCAAGAGATGAACGTCGAGAGATCTAAGCTCAACTACACTATCCGTGTCATAGTCCGAGACATCTATAAATAGGCTAGAAATCAAGACTTATTGTTTTGATCACTAACATTGAAAAACATGCTTGAGATAGAAACGCATGCGAGTTCGACCGAGCAATGCTCTAACAACCCCTGGTAACACTTGCCCACATAAAGAACTTGCAGTCTTGAGATTTGTTGAACCTGCATATAACTTTAATCATATCATTGTCATTGGGCTTAAGCTTGTACTGGAATCTCTTCTTAATGGCATAACCCCTGAGGTGCTTCTTGAAGTCATCTTTGTCCATAAACTGCATACCCACAAACATTGTGTCAACATTAACCATGATTAATGTATTCCCATCAACATCAGTAAACAACTCTTCATTGCCATCTGCATCAATATCTGGACCATGTATTTGCTCAAAATGGTTGTACCGTAGATTAGGTTTTCTGATGAGTTGGCTCATTAGCACACTCATTGGGACCTTGGACTTTTGTTACACCTACATACACATAAGGACTTGGTTTGTCAGTTCTTTTATATGGAAGCAAACAAACTAATGCCATGATTAAAATAAAACCTTATAAGTTAGACAATTACCTTCAGAGCTTGAACTGTCATCACCACTATTGTAATCCTCATTACCCTCAGCATCATACAGAACAATTGATTTTCCTTTAGGATCTTCCTGCTCCACACCACTTGCTTGTACTTCATTGACTACTTCCATATATTGTTTTGGATGTACAGAGTCAACCTAGTTATGGTCCTTAAAGTAATTGTTGACAAATTCACAGTATACACCAATGCTCATTTCTTCAGTATCAGAAACTGGACTTCTAGAATCATCATTTGGATGACAGACATCTTTAGCATCATTAGGTAGTTGAATGTTCTCATACTCCCTCTCAGCTTGGAGTGTTTCAGCACAAAAAACAACATTCTCATAATCATCATCATCAACATTCACATACTCATCCACATTCTCAAATAACCTCTTACTATTGCTAGTACATCCAGTCACTGCATCAACAAATCTCTTAATTAGCCTTGGACTCCTTTTGACCAGATGTGGTGATGTAATGCATGTTAACTTCTTCTTAGGTGTGGCAACATCTCTGGATCAAGTCTGACTGGTGAAGAAGCATAGTTAATGCATGTTACTGAGCTACTTATAACCTTGGATGGTGTTGAGTCCCTCTTGTTTGATATCCCAGAAGTTTCAGCACATCCATCACCAGGAGGCACAATCCTGTCACTAACATCGCACCATAAATTTACATACCCTTCCTCAGCAACAGCCTTATTCCACATTTCATACCAATGTGAATCATTAACCATATATTCTGGTTTATCATTACCAATCCAAATCACCTCAACCTTCTTATTTGGTGCTAACTTAAAAGAAGCATGAACTTTATCACAAAATGCCTTCAACCCACCAGAATTAACATCCACATTTGCAAAATACTGAATCTTATTTGTCCAAAACCATTATACCCTAAAATTCCTAGTTGGGTACTTCACATACTTCCTGCACAAAATTGAACTGACAATGATTACCATTTACTAACATATAATCAAACCCTAGCACAAATTTTATGAAGAAAATCCCAAATCCCCAATTTCATAAAATTAGGGTTTATGAAGACAATCCCTATTAACACAAATTTATGGATTATCAGTAAAAACACTAAACCTTCAGAAATTTAGGGTTTATGAAGAAAACCACAAATCTAGGGTTTATCAGTAAATAATCAACATTCAGAAAATTAGGGTTTCTGAATCGAGTTGATAATCTACAAAAACAGCATAACAAGGAAGGGTATTTACCTGGTGATGTTTGTAAACATCTTGATGGCGAAAACTAACACTGATTATCTTCAAAGTTCGATAACTGATGTGAAGAACTCTCTAAACTCGTATTTCGCTTCATAACTTTAGTAGATCGAGATGAAGAGGAAAAGATATTGAAGAAATATCTGAAGAAACAGATCGATCTATACTGCTTCATGGGATTACCATCATCTTCTCCATTTCTTCAGAGAAGAAGCTATCAAACAGAGGCAGCAAGAAATGAGGTGGGAAATGGTCACACTATCTTATTTGTGCTAGGGTGAAATGAGGTGGAAAATGGTTACATTATCGCATTTGTGCTAGGGTTTTCTTTTATTTACTATCATATTTGTGCTAGGTTGAAATGAGGTGGGAAATGGTTACACTATCGTATTTGTGCTAGGGTTTTCTTTTGTTTTGATCCAGCGTCCCACATTTTTTAGAGATTTGTTAATCGATCCCACACGTGCAAATGCCACGGTTTAGGAGTATTTAGGTAACTTAACAGCCCGACAAACGTCCGACACGTGACATAACTCCGCAATTACATGTCCAGTGACCGTTTTGTTAATACTTTGTAACAGTGGGATCGATTTGTAAACCGGAATAGTAAAGTGTGATTATTTTTGTAAATACCCTATGTGTAAAGTTAAGTGAGGGAGCCCTTTTGGCATGAAAAAGTTTTACAACTAAAAGAAAGGCATACAATTAAACAACAACAATAACTACATCAGCTTAAAGTATTCCCCTAGTTACAAATGATGATTGTCTGCGCGATATCAAGACTACAGTGAACAAGCTCCAACTCATTTTGGTAATTCTTGATTTTATCAATGACCTGCAAACCCAGTTATATGGGGTAGGATGTTAGTAATCAAGCCAAGTGATAAACTAAATGAGGAAGAGGTAGATGATTGTAGGAACTAGAAGGCCCGTTTGAACAAAATAACGATTCTAGGATACCTGAGAAAAACCTTTACTCGGCAAAATCTGGAAAAAATATTAGTTGTTGACAAGTAGAAGGAGATGTTTATCGAACCTTTTTTGTTTCTGTTGAAATTGGTGAACCTGTTTTGCCCCATATCTTTAATTGGGTAAGACCACTGTTACCCGTATGTTGCTCTGTATCTTTACTTTCCTCCAGAGACAGCAATTGCTGATGTAAGTGCTCACTCATGTTGGCAAACCAATGAAGCCCATCTAGTGCCTTTTCTTGTTCTGTAACCTGCAATATAAATATTTGGGCACGTTAATGCTAGCCTATGAAACTCCTGCACATATTTTATCACACAAATTGCCAACCATCATCAATTATAAAGACATGTCATGAGAAGCAAATTTAGCTTTTACCTTTTTCACTTAAACAAAAATAGTTAAATAAACAAAAATTCTTTCGTTTGTGAGAGAAAGGAAAATCACCCATTTTCTTTCACATATTTTTCATCAACTAAAACGATAAAGGAAAATCAGTTTGCTAGAAGAAGAGGTAAGAATAAAATTTAAGAGAACATACCTTGAGAACAAATGCAACACCCATCATGAACCCATCATCCATAATTATTTGGTTTACTGTATCAGGGCCCCTCCTCATTATTTTATCCTTGCCATTGATTTTGAAATCTAATGAGTAGATTATAAGGGGTGGAATTATAAGATAGAAATCCCTGACAGGCATTTTCTCACTGCTCTGAAGTCCCTACATACAAATGAATAGGTAGTAATACTATTAATTCATTTATAAGACGAAAGTAGTAATAGAATGGAGTTAATATTCTGAGGTTTAGCAACTAAGACTCATATATGACATGAACAAAAATCAAAGTTACCTTTGAAACTGTAGTAAGAAGAGAAGAAAAAAATTCCACATGCGCTTCAGCTTGATGTATAATTTTTACTGCTGTGTGCATAATTTTGGCGGCTGTAACCATTCCATCTATTGAGCCAAGCTTTTGAAATTCTTCGTCGTACCTTATGATACTTGCCGGTTTGCGTATAAACCTACAAGTCAGAAAGTCTTATTGAGTTCATGAAACATAATTGCTTCTTTTTTCCTTTCTGCTAGATCAAACACGAATGAATTGCTGGCACAAGATAAATCCATTTGTGAAGTTTGTGTCATATTCATACCGAGATTCACTGTAGGCATAACGCAAACACCCTGCTTGCAGGACCCGCACCAACCCTAACACGTTACCAATATAAGTGATGGTACAGCGTATCTGTTCCAAAAGCCGTAACTCATCATCCCCAAATGGCAGCTTCATAGCCACATCGTACCTATCCCCTTGTACTGAAGGATAACCGTTTGTAGATTTTTTGCTGATCTTCAATATGAAAAAAAAATATAAAAAAATTCAAATTGTTATTGTGCAACAATTTATAGTACAGTGAATGACAGACTATTTCATGCAGAAATGTGACCACCAACATGAAGAGTTATCGTACATTGTACAACCATGTATTTATGCATAAATAAAGGAGGAGGAGAAGAGCATTGTCACATCTTGTGATAAGATAAATACTCGAGAGGCTATCTATTATTCGCCACCTAAACCCAGTTAAATGTTCCCTAGTTGGTGGTATATTTAGAGCTGACTCGATGCCAACTACAAAAGTAGGCAAGTATATCAAGAATCCCAGGCTTTTGCATAAGAATGATTAATAACTTTAAAGGGAGCCCCTCTGTCATATACTACAGTTGATATTGTTGACATGTTTTCTCCTACACAACAATCACATACCTTCAAGACGTTGATATCCTTCCGTGAAATAGAATTGACAAAATTTTCTTGAAGGAACTCCGGCAGAGCTATAATCTTCTGAGTTACAAAATTGAGCACAGAGTTTAATGCTGCAGAGATCATTCCAAAACCATGGGTAGTTATTGAAGAGACAACATTGTCCGCTCCAAAAACACTAGAGGCCTTTCGACCATGATTGCTGGAAGCCTTCCTGATGAAAACCTAAAAAAAGAAAATAATTGTAACTCAATTAGACCTTCTTTGCATACTTAATCTTTGTACAACATCCTCTGAAACAGATGCAAGCTACCAATATCTCACCTGATTACTCATGTTATACGAGTATGTAGCAGCAAACTCTTCAAGATTTTGCATAATACAAGCCACATCAAAATCAGTCTCCAAAGAATGCTCCGGTAGATGAATCTCATTTAATACAAGCCCATACTTCAATCCGGCTAGTTGTCTCATATCCAAGTATATCTGGAGTTAAACATGTCAGAATCAGCTCAAACCCACAACCATCACCACACCAGATATTACAATAGTTCAGGTGTAAACAGGTTCTAGAACATGGCAACAATCATCTCTTGCAAAGTTGCATGCATCTAGAAGCATCCAATAGCAAGGTACATGGAGTAATACTTTGTACAATTTAAAGGAGGATAACAAATAAAGAAGATGATATTTACCTTCCAATCATTAGGTGACATGGCTGTGTATTTGTGGAAGGCAGAATTCAAGTAACTCTCCACATGTAACTTAATATGAATAGACTTCATTGGTAGTCGCAGAGGCTTCAGCTGTATGTAGCAAGAAAGATTCCGTACGCCAGTCTGGTGCAAAAATCCACAACAGTACCATATTACAACAGCAGTAGATAAGAGGAGGCACTCACCCAAAACAAGAAGAAAAAAATGAGAAAAAGGGGAGACTGATGTCTTCAGTCAGCAAAACTTGATTACCTTTCGTGGGTTTACAGGCACAGATTCCTTTAAGTGGGTAGAATGAACATGAAGCCGGAGATCGGTCTCGATATCTTTACAAAGAGGTGCAAGAATATCCTGTGATCAAAGCAGACACTTTTAGGATGAGCAGAAAATGCCATCAATTAAAGGAATACAATAGCAGAATCTTTTTCCCAGAAAAAGAACTTATATCGTTACAGAAGGAAGGATCCTTGTATAACGCTATCCCTAAAATGTTTCTGTGGGCGCATGCACACGCTTATATGAACATGAGGGTGTTAAATCACTCGAACATCACACCCCCAACAGAGTCGGTCAAAAATAATCCATAAATAGCTCAACATTTTCATTATTTCATTTCAAACACCTTTTGATGGAATAACAAGTGCAGATCGGGATGGATATTTCGAGGGTGGTCACTGGTGAGGAGATTATACCCACCAAAAACACCCCAGTTGATCATCTCCATACCACTACAGGATGACCTATCTCAAGTAAGGGTTGAAACCAAAGAAAGCCAATGCTAATTGAAACGAATGCATACAAGTATAGCGAGTTCAGCAGTTAAACTTACACACATTTTTAACTGCACTCTCTATTTTTTCCTCCAGTGAATGAATGACCGACTTTCCTACATGACCATGTTTGAGAAGCCTCAATCCATCACAAAATGCATCAAGAAGGTACCTGAAAATCGAAAACTTATTACACCATACAGCAACATTCACTTAAATATAGGATATGTTGATTCCTTTTAAACGTCAAAGTAAGTTCTAGATGTCTATTAGTATAGATGCGTAATTGGTTTCTTGTCGACTTACTGCAGCCATGAGAGCTTGTTTACATCCATATAAACCATGGAAAACCAAGTTCCCATCAATTCCTCTCTCCAGTACAAGAAGCTGCATTCTGTAACGTCCTCCAATATTCTTTGAAATTTAGCAACAAGTTCAACCTTGGATATGAGCTTCTTGATTCGTGAGTAGTCAATGTCCAGATAACCCTGGTTCAGTGAGCAAATATATCCATAAACATGAGAGAATAAGAATTATTACGACTGTCCCACACATCCACATTCAAGTGTGCAAGCCCAAATGCAGCATCAGTTTGCAACAAATGCAGTTGAAAGCTAAGGGCAGGGGAACAGTAGCATTCTCATGGTAAAATGGATGATAATTACAGAATGCAAGTTTTGTCCACCAACTAACCAGTAAAATGCTTTGGAGGACATCCAGGGCTGTAGAAAGTATGCAAAGCCTTTTACCGCTACCCCCTCCTTCCAGCATACGCAATGATATCAGCACCTATAGAAATGGTCAAGACGTTTTGCAAAGATTATCAGAAAAAGCATCAAGCTTTCAATTGATCATATATTACAACAAGGTCCCGATGCCTAGAATTTCCTGAAAAGGCTAACTCCTATACCAAGAAACTGTCCAATTTTTTGTGTTTCAGAGATCAGATGTTGTATGAAATAGAGATAAAAGAAATTATAAACTACGGAGTACTAAACAAAGATCGTGTACCAAAGGAAAACTGAGGGGATGTTTTAGAACAAAGCAAAGCTTAATTCAAGCACAGATTTATATAAAGAGTCATATACAAGATGGTAGTAACATATGTGTCTTTACCAAAGAAAGTGCATCTGTCAGCCTTGTGTCTGTATCTCTACCACCTACATCCAGAGGAGTTTAAGATTAAAATACCACAAAAGATACCCTATATTCTTGCATAGAAATATAACTTCACAAAATCAAAGAATGATAACAAGGTAAAGAAAGAAGCTTGCACTGAATCAGCTCAAGTGGGTATACAAATTACAAATAGACTATAATTCCTCAAAAAAGCCAACTCATGCAAACTCCTCCAGTACATGAAAAGCTCCAAGATTGTTGCCAAATTGCTTTTTGATTAAAATCAACGAATTTTGTTCTGGACTATTTATTTCTATTAGTCAACTCATCAGTACTCAACCAAAAGACATAAAGGTTGTCTACAACACAGAAAGAGTGACATACAAGAATGATGGAGAGTACATGAATGCATGGGTAATTGGCACTTGACGAGTTCTTTTTTTTTTTTCACTCCTGAAACGAGCATCAGTTATTCATATTACAGAAATTTATTGCTGCTTCTATATGATATATTTATTCTTGTGTAAGCAAGTTTCTTTTCATTTAAAGGTCAAAAGTCTTAACTTCCCGAAAGGGAGAATGATGAAGCCCAAATATATGCTTACGTGTTAAAGAGCTTAAAATTTTAATCTTGCCCGCTTGACTTCCTCTAGAAATTTCTGACAGCAGCTTTTCCTACAAACAACGATTAATATCAAAAGATGCATTTCCAAATTAACCTTATAAAACATGGAAGTGTGCAACATCACACGCTAACGCCCGAGAGCAGATAAACATATATACCTTTACTAGTAGGAGTAACTGCTCTATCTCCTCCTGGATAAGATTTATCATATGTGGAAGAGTTTGGATGATATCTAGTTCCTTCTTTCTGAATGTGCTCTCAACAACCTATATCAAACAGACTACATTACATACAAGACGCAACCACAACAGGTCCTCCAATTGAAAATAGCAATATTGTTGTCTTACCTTGATTAAAACTACAATGTGGCAGAGAGACATCAATCTTTCTCTCCTGATAGGAACCTGCAAATTTTCTAGAGTTTTTAAAAGGAGAAAACCAAAAATACAAACGACTCAATATTAGTAATAGACAATAAGAAAAGTGCCTACAAAGAAACTTAACTGATTAAAGATCACAAATTGGTGATGCAAAGGAAAAATGACCTTTAATTTCAGTATACACTGTTCTGGTGATTCGATGGCATAGCTAACACAAGTAAATAAAACTCATAACATAAAAAATGACTTACTGATGATGGGGTCCCAAACACAAATCTATCACCTGATCCATTGGATTCAAATATTTATCATTTTATAGTACCAAAAGGAATCCAGACAGCTGCTAATATAGAAAATACGCCTTAAACAATTGTGTCAAGTAGAACCTATGAGAACTAGCTGCCACTGATTAAGTTTTTTTCAAATACTAAATACTATCTTCGGTATGCACTATGTATAGTCTTTTACCAATACAAAGGAAAACAATTTATTTTCTGCGTTCATATTGGCTCAACTCCTACCTTTATTTTCTGTAAGGTAGAGCATGGTACTCAAATATACTTGCTGGAAAATCAATCTTTTAACCTTATAAATTTACAAAAGTAGCAAGCAAAATCGGAGACCAGGTACATCTTTCATTGCCCTTTACTCATCAAGACATACCACCATGGGAAATTAAAAGCTTAATTTATCACTGACCACTTCGAGCTAACGAAAATGAATAAAGACACTGAATAAGCATGTTTAGCATACCTGAAGTAGCATATGAAGATCCAACATCGACGTGACCATCATTTGCATTCTATTCGCCAGAAGTATTCCCTGCACTGGATTAGTACACTTGAATAAGTCTCCAAGCTGATGTTCAAATCCGAAACACATCATACATGAGATACACAAGGCATATTCCCCAGAACAAGAACGAACTTTCGGGACATATTTGTGGCTCCCACATGAAGATGAACCGGGGGTGATTTATGAGCTGTCTACTGATATATATGCCAAACTAACTTTTTAAGGCCTAAGAGGTATCAAAACGGGTGAATGTTAACTGTGGACGATCTAAGTGGTGATGAGACCGTCCTTCCACCCCTGGATGATTATAATTTTGGTGGGTCGCACAAAATACTTGTCTATTTCTTGCCTTACAACCTTGACTGCCAATCTTGGCTCAGATGGGAACTAGAATCATGTGTTCAAAATTTCACTTTTAAAATGACGTGAGGTCATATAAATTCAGAATATTCTGATATATGACACTAATATAAAGAATACAGCTCTAAATTAACTCCACCTTGTTACCTAAATAATCTGTTAAAGGATGAGTAACTACCCATGCGATTGGCCAAAATACAGCTCTAATTTAACTTCTACTTGTTACCTGAATAATCTGTTTGAAGTGAAGTGTTAGGCATGCCTCAACCTTTGACAACTCGACCTACACCCACAGTAAACAGGCGACTCAATACCCCAGATTTAGTAAGTAAGAAAGGTCTAAGAAGATAAAGCAATTCATCAACTACCATTTGATATATAGTTGACTGAAAGGATGCAACCCAACAAGCTAATGCATTTTTCATCGGCTGCCAGTCCCTGAAAGGTAAATCAGTTAACATTTCTTATGGTATTCAAATGTTTCTGGAACACATACTGGTGCAGTTAAAAAAATATCTACAAAATTAAAATCGGGAAAACAGGTCATGGCTATACATCGGGTAATGCTTAATTTATCAGACTGCCGAATCCACAAAATGACTAGCATTCAAACAAATACTTGTCAAATGAGCTTTCTCATGAAGAATGTGTATGGGAAGTAAGCAACTAACAAAAACCTGGAAGAAAAAACAAAATAATGATTGTTTTCGTTTTATAGAACATTCATAGGATACTAGGATATGATTGCCAAATGTGAGAACATTACTCTTCGCCTCTTCCATATAATAATTAACTCTATGCAAAAGAAATGTGTGTATATAATTTTATAAACATCCTAACAAGATACGATGAGTCTAAATTTCAGTATAAAATAAAACATATTGAAGGAGCATCCAAGCATACCTAGAATACATCTCATTTAGATGTATAAGATATTTATTCTTGATAGTAGCAGATTCGGTTGTAGCATCTCTCAATATAGGCCATGCTGATAGCGGTGGAATAAACTGACTTCTCAACAAGTCCAAGAGTATAAATCTAAAACCACCTTCACAATAAATTACAGGGACCACTTGAAGCATCTCCTTTATGACCTTCCCTAATCTTTTCTCCGGCATTTGAGCTGAAAGTAACAGATGCATAAAATCATCAACTGGAAAAAAAGGATGAGATTCAGCACCAGGCTTTGTCCCAATTTAGTTAGTGAATAAAAATAATCTAGGATGAGACTTAGAAGAAACTAGGAAGCAGTTGTGGCAAAAACAAAAAACAGATAATTATGATCAGAACATGTAGAGATCCATACCTGTAGCATAAGTACCAAATAAAAGTAGAGCCACGTAATGGAGAATCTCCTTACGATCCAAAAGAGACTCCTTCCACGTATCTGTGCCACACAAATTACTGACTCTTCAGTCTGCGATGAAAAGAAAAGAAGAAACTTCAAAGCAACTACGTAATACTTACCGAGCCGTGGAATGATTGCTAATAAACCATCGTGAATACATGAAGTACATGCATCAAGGAATTTTCTGTTCTGGTTGATCTTCTGCAGAATTTCATTCCATGACGATTCCTCACGCAATAAACGCTGAAACCAGAAGCGAACTATCTTATACCTTTAAGGTTAACACAATGCTGAGAAACTAATAAAATTGGAAGAAAAGAAATATTGGAAAATGGATACTAAAGCTCATGCATAAAAGAAAAATCAGTATTTTACCTTAAACAGCCCAAACTCCAAAAGTCTTCCTAGATGACTAAGTACTTGATCTAGGCAGTCCAGATCCCCCACCGCAATCCCAAGGTTGTCAACTTCAAGTTTTACCTTATTCAACATACTAGAGTAAAATATGATTCTTAGAAACCGAGTCACAAACAAAAGTAACAAGAATTTGTACAAAGATCATTTACAACAAACTCATCCCAAGTTGTCCAGGTATAAGCTACACTGGACACACGTGCAATATTACTTCAAAATTGTGGTTCTATCATACAACATTACCCAAAGGATATTGCCAACTCAATAAAAAGATGCGGTCTTAAAATGATCAGTAAGCAAATAGGTATAAGTTTCAAACTTTTACTAGGTTGTGAAAACATGTTTTAAAAGATGTCTACAACAAACTACGGGAAGTCAAAGTATACCTTGTGAAAAGAGATAAATAGTTCTTAATGTGGTCATTGTTTGCCAATACTTCATCCAAAATAAGAAACATCGCCAGACCATCACCGAGGGAAGTAAAGGCGGTTACAAGTGTAATGTTCTTAAAAGATTTGCATGGTGTACCATTCTTGTCTTGCAGAGAGTATATGAAATCCAGCTGCTGGAGCAAATTGCACATCACGGCACTCATCCTACGAGTAATGTCTGATAGCTCCATGAACAATGGTAACGCGTGACCAAAGGCCTTCTGTGGCTCTCCCTCCAATAGCATTTCTTGGGGATTTGATCCATGACCAAACAAAGAAAGTTGTCTATAAATATTTCTTCTGGCCTACAAGCATTGAGAGAATCTATTATCGTCTTATCGAGAGAGAAAGAGACTGTGCCAACTAATTGAAAAACAAATAGCAAACATTGGTCGTCTAGTATTATAGTGTCTAGAATTTCCCTAAAATTTGAGTTCACTGCAACTACGAATCCAATAAAAACCTTTTAACGCCCAATTTCCAACAATTTCAAAACCAAAATCACACAAAAAGCAGAAAATCAAGTCAATATTGAGAAAAACATACATATCGACTGAGCCTGGATATTTCGCTGCAATCATAAGAAAGCACAGCAACAAACTTCGAAACTGCAACGTTATCCGATTCAACAAGTGTTGAAAGACTAGAATGTTCTAATGGCTCGGCAAATACACGAACTGGATCATAATTTGAACTACATGCATCAAATGTTGACGGCGATCTATATGGATCTTTTGCTAAATTGTTTAATAAAACATTGCTTTGTAATCTCCAGTCATCTACTAATCTTCTTAGTTTTTCTTGCTGTTCTTCAAGTGCAACTGTAAATGAGAATGAAGAACAAATTTTCAGTTGAAAAATGAGATTAAACAGATATCAAAACTAGGTTAGTGATTGTATAATATACATTGAATTTGGGAGAAATTGACAGAAATCTCACCCGATGTCATGGATATAGTTAGGGTTTTCAAATCTTTAGATGCAGTTTCAGGAGAGGTTTTTAGGGGTTATTTTTAGCTGTTGTTGTTGGTCACGAGTACGGAAAAAGCTCATGAACTGAGGAGCTATTTTTGCTACATAATGTGCGTGGAAGTCAAAGTCAATCCAACTGAGACCAAACGAAGAATAGCTTCCACCAAGTGCCTCAATTAGAAATCAGTAAGTACCGAAGAGGATGATTCTACACCGGCAGTAATTTATCCAGTAAAAAAGGGAGATTACAAACATACAAAGGTAAATTTCGATTTCTGTCCCGACTCTCATTGAGTCATGGGATCCACCACCCAAAGGAGTTAATAAGGGCCATTTCTGTGTGTGGTGGGTCTCACGACTCAATCAGAGTCGGGATCAAAATCGAGAATTTTTTCTCGGTTAGTTTATCATTTTTGGTACAAAAAATCGGAAAAGAAGATGGATCGGTAAGAGTAAAGCAGGTGGGAATCGGCAAATGAACAAACTTGATTGTGAACACCAGACCACGCTTGGTATCTTGGTGCCACACTCAATATTCGCAGTTATACTAAATCAGTATGATCAATATGAAGGCGTGTTAACGAGGTGGCATATGATCGTTCACATGACACCACGTATATGAAAATGAAACGATATAACGATGTAGCAATAATAATTGTGAGTGCAGTAAACATAAGTGTGTTAATGCAAGTACGATAATGTAAACATAAGTGTGTCAATATAAAGGCCTACGTTCATAAGGGTATTGAAAGAGTTTCAGTGTATGATTTGGACTTTGAGTAAAAGGAAGGTAAGATAATACAATGGAAGTTCCCATATAATACTTACTTTCTCTTTCCTATTAAATTTTCTTTTATCGGTAAAGATTTTGGTGCTGGTGAGTTTCGAACTCGGGTCACTGGTATCATCACATAATGACTTTACCACTGCAATACAGTGACACGGGCCTCTTCTACAATACTTCTTCTCTGACTAAATTGCTAATCTTTTGTCCATTAATGGAGTTGTGTATTTATAGAATCTTCGGATGGACCCCACCGATACAGTTGTTGCGCAGTCCCTCGGGTCTTGTGCCTTATCCCGCTGCCTTGGATCTTCGTTACACGAAGATGCTACATTGGTGTGTTACTTCTCCAACGGTCCACCCTTTTATTAACAGAACGGCTTACACGTGTTATCTGCTTGTTGTATTTAATGCTGGTAGTTGGCTCGATCCATGCGGACAGTTGTTAATGGTGTCTTGTCTTTTCAATGTCAGTTGGACTACATCTGGTCCGTTTATTTTGAATTTATCTCGAGATGTGTTAACATAGATTTCGGGATATTAGTGTGCAACGCGTGTACATATGCATCTGATGTGATTTGGTTGGTGATTCCCACGCGTCTATCTTGATTGCCACGTGTATGCTAATCCAGTACCTATAATTGCCCCATTTCTTTTTCTTTCTTCCAAGGGTAGGATGGGAAGAAAACTTTCCCACGATTATACGGTTACCAATACCGGCAATAACTCCTCTTAATTTTTGGCGGCAGTTTCAATTCTTCTAGGTATAAAAGTTGGAAACCAAGGGTTAGATGGCTTTTAATTCCATTCACTGAACATTCATTTCCTTTGTCTTCAAAAGTAACTTCTATGTCTCTATATTTTCTTCATTTATCTTCTACTTCTTCAATCTAACATTAACAGCATCTGGACCTTTAATCGTCTTTATTGCTTTTATCACACATTTGCATTGATATTTTTGTCCTTGGGTTTTTCGATTCTTCACTTAATGTTGGTTGGGATTTCGCATGTCGCCACTGTTGAAGGTACGAAAAGCTATTATAGTTGATAGCTTTGTTTTTTCTCGTCTGTTTAGTGTTATTCTGAGTTTATCTGCCTGAATTTGTTTATGTTTTTGTGGTTTGTGATCCTGGGTTTTATGATGGAGAACATGATATACTTAAAAGTATATATACTTGCCCGTGTTCTTCATCATAAAACCTAGTGTTGGTTGACTTGCATTAAAAAAAATACTTTATTGACGTATTTAGAATTGCAATTAGTTATCTAATAAAGCGTGTTTGAAGTATGAGATGGGATGTCAATCAATATTTGGTATGACAAATGGATACTTGGATGTTTTGTTCATCTGTTTGAGCTAATCTCAACCGCAAGTCCTAGTTTAACACTTGTGTATAACTGGTAGATTTAGATACCTAAAGGAGGGAGATTGTTAACATATTCCCTTCTGTAATTGCCAATCAAATATTACGTATTAGGATTTTCAAGAAATTAAAGGTATTGCAAAATATATGTTTATAGACATAAGACTTGTGGAAAGATTGAACAAACTGTCAAGTTTCTTCTTCTTATTAAGTTTCTTGGATAAAGATTGTTCACTGAAATTGACTATTTCGATATTCTTTGCCTGGGTTTGGTCTTTAACCAAAGGATCTTATACTAAATAACCGGAAGATCCTTTACTCTAGTACATCTCTGATTTAAGGATTGATTTTCGAGATTGATCAGTGAGTTGGTTACTGGAACAAATTCAGTATTTCGTTGTTTCGGGTTACGATCCAAATGAGTTAAGAGCGCAAGTCTTCGCAGCGATGAAACAACTCAGTAAAGTGGAGTTTATATTTGGTTCACATGCTTAGACCTGATTGGTTGTTGGCGTAGGGATACTGAAGGAACTGAGGTAACGAATGAGTGTTTACTCAACAATACGAAACGACAGTAGTGCAATTTGTATATCAGCGTAATTCTGGGAGTATTCAAAACTGGACTATGTCTCAGGGTTTTTGTGCCAGGTAGTTTTCCTCGTTAACAAGATCTTGTATGTCTGTGTGATTTAGTTTCCTTTCACCATTATAATTATTGCTATAGTTATAATAAAATAAATACACTTGTATATTAATCCACCTGGTACGATCCTGTAGTTAGTTCAGTTTCAAACCTTGACTATATACCAAGCTACACCTTGTTAAAATGGTATTTTTGCAGTTATGATTTCTGAAATATTATACAAGGTGTCTCTATATAAGTTGACATCGAAAAGATTGCGGTGCACTCGGTACCCTTGTCATTTCAAGGGAAAAGAGATCTCATAAGCTGAACCATGTATACATATAAAAAGAAGATAATTAACTGCATAGCATGGCCTCTTAAGTAACTTAAAATGACAGTTTAAGACCATCTTGAAACATGTGACTCAGACCACAGATGATTGCACCTTTTTTCGTTGTTTCGATTTCATATATGGAATAAACAATACTAAAGCAGCAGATGCACTAGCAAATAAATAAATAAATAATTTTTTGGGATGAATGACATTAATTTGAACTCAAATTTCCTTGTTTAGCAATAAATAAGTCTAACATCCACTAACTTGCATTAGAAGTCTCTACCGCGTACATAAGTTTTATTAGGGGATGGATAAGGGCAAACACTCCATTTAATTAAGTTACAATGGTTTAGTAAAAGTTCATTTCTACTGTTAAAAAAGCTTTGAATTGATTTAATGTAATTTTGTAACCCAAAAGTACTAGGTACAAAAACTTGAAAAGGGAAAAAAGTGAGGAAAATCTGCAAATAAGTATTCACATGGTACAAACTCATGAATAAGGAGTTTTTAAATAAAGGCCTAAAAATAATTTTACTATACACGAGCATAAATAACTTTTTTGTTACATTACCTCTTTTGAACTTAATATAATCTAACTGATCTCTCGCCTTCCCTTATGAAGCTCTTATTTGTCTAGATTTTTCCATCGTTTTTTTGTTATTTTCGTTTTAAAACTTTCTCTTATTCATCTGATCTCTGCTTTCCGATGGTGTTTTCATTAATGTATGTGTTGTAATTTTTTAATATTAATAATATTTCTTACATCTATCAGGAAAAAAAATCTCGTAATTTTTTTGAAAAGCTAGATGCAGAGATGTAGATTCTTTTTCTTGTTATTTATTTTTGTATATAGGTCGTTGTAAGTTTCATTATTGAAGGTGTGTTAGAACTTTTTTCGGAGTTCTCTTATTGATAAAGGCAGTTGTAACCTTTTTTTTATAGAACTGCTTGTCTTTAATAATTGTTGGTTTTATATTTGTTTAGTTTTTAATCCCGCCAGCAAGCAAGATGGATAAGAAACACTTTTTGCTTCGTGAATATTTCCTTGGAAAAGTTATCTTCTCTGGCATATATATTTTTTTTATCAACAAGGCTACTTGTGAAGTTATGTATGATCGATGTTAACTTTTTTTTTTCTTTTTTCTTTTGTGGAATGGAGTTTGCATAAAAAACTATCAAATATACATACATTGCAGGTTTGTGTCATTTACGAGAAATAAAAGCATAAAGACCAACCCTCAAGGTACACACCAAACTAAAAACAAATAATTTTTATCCAACAATAAAAATACTGCTAACACTATTTAAGCAGGTAAAAAAGTTGAAAGAAAATGGACTTCATTATGTAACCTGACCAACCACCACTTCGATTCCAGCAAAACGGAGCTCCAGTTTAAGACGCCGCAACAGCACCACCACCGCGTGTTACAGCAGAAGTACGCTGCTTTCTTTCATCTCAAACTGCACGTACAAAATTAGCATGTTAAGAATCAATCTTATCAACTACCTTGTGGACCTTGTGCCTCGAAGCACCATGCGAGTCAATAAATTCCTGAATGAATTGACGCATACGTGTAGCTTCTTTAGCATCAACGACGTTCATGTCAAAGTTGTCCATAAAGGTTGTAGATAACCTGAGAAAATCAACCATTTTATCTTACATAGTGACGCTTATGTGACCATACTTAAATTTTTGGAACCTCTGTCAACTGTCTTTTGATTCCAGAAAGCTGCTCATTCATGTATATGTTTATGTGAAAATCATGGAGAAAGAAACAACAATAACCTAAAATTTCAATCTTAACCGCGTTGCGGCGCTAGAAGGATACATATAACGGATGTATATGTATGTATGATGTTAATATTTTATATTGTTGTTTACTTTGGCGATCCTTCTTTCTTTCCATAAGTATGTTATACCTTGCATCCAAGTCTTAGATTTGCATTTTTTTTTCCTTCCAGAGAAACTGATATTATTACTCCTCGGTGCCTTCCTACGGAATTGTTGAAACGTCTGAATATTATCCGAACCGCAAGATATGGGCATCAAAATATGATACAGGTTTGAGTTGTGTAACTTTATGACTAGTTTGATTTTATTTTATTTTTGTGTTTACTCTACTGTTTTCATTTTTTGTCGAGGTTTAGATCTTATAGTGTTTTCGTACTTTCTTGTCACTTTAGATAATGTCGTGTGCTCGAATATGAAATAATTAAAAAAACTCTATTTATTTTGTTTGTTTGTTTGTCATGATTGCAGTGAAATGGAAATAACCTTTGTATATAAACACATTTACACGAAGATGCGGTGATACTGGTTTGAACTGTATTGCTTATGATGATTTCGATATTTTTATGTTTCATCAAATGTTTTCTGGTAATAAAGGGGGTAATTTGCGTTACCTCCCCCGTAAAGATTCATAATTTGTATTACCTCCCCTACAGAAATAAAATTAGCAAAACCTCCTCTCGTCAATAATTCTGTTTATTCCAAGTTAGCTGACTCGGCACTAACTTAAACTTGGTTTTTATTTTTTTTTGGGTAATTTGCGTTACTTCCCTTGTAAAAATTGGTAATTTGCGTTACCTCCACTATAAAGATTGGTAATTTGCATAAGACGAATTGAATAACTGAGAAATGAGTCATAGTCTTTGTGCGTGAAGGAGTTATCTTGGGCTCCGCCAGAAATTTTCCTTTATTATCTTTTCCTCTAGAAGCTCTTATATATAGTTGTTTATGTTTCGTATGCACTTGCGCTCGTGGAAGGAAATAGAGCGGGTGTAAATTCATTGTAATTCAGTTAGAGGGGTTGTTTGTGTGACTAAATACATCCTTAAATTGGGTTAATTACAACCATGACTAAATACAACTCCCTGATTTATGTAATTAGTTTGCTAATTGTAACCCTTACTTCTTTTTACAATCCTTTTATATACAACCCAAGTCAAAGTTGACTGTTTATTCCACTCTTTTTTTTTTAAATCTGAACTTTTATTACCCATCTTATTTTCCTCCACAAAGACAGTGAGACGAAGCTTTTCCCTGAGGAATTTTGTTTGAAAGAATTCGGCTTAGAACCCTCTCCAACAGATGTTGAGATTGCATTAGTCAATGATGGTCGAACCCACTATTATTTTTACCTATGCTATATTGAAACCACCTACTTATGATTCTTGGCTTGAAAATTTAAATAATTGTTGAATTCAAACCAGGTGTCCATTCTTATTGTGCTTTGGTTGAAATAGTTTTGAGAAGACAGTGCAGTTCTTAATCATCATTTTCTAATGACGTTGTTCATTTCCGTATTTGAGAAATAAAGAAAAACATTTGGCGGTAATCCGAAAGCTTTTTATCCTTCATCAACCAATAAGCCAATAAGAAAGAGTTTATGGTCAGGTATTCTAAAAAGAAATTCTACTATGATTCAAAATTTTGTCCTTAAGGTTAATAATGGAGACATATTTTTTTTTTGGAGAGACATTTGGTTAAATGGTCATAAACCAATGACGTTGTTTCCGGCTTTATTCAAACTTATCAGAAATAAGGAAGTCAGTGTTCAATAAAGGTTGATGATGTCCAGTGATAATAGCTGGAATTTTGCTTTAAGTAAACTGCTTAATGATTGGGAAATTGAGGATTTAGCACATCTACTGAATTTAATTCTTACTATTAATAACAACAGTGGCAGTACCAATGAATCTGGGAGTCAGGTAATAATTTTTTTTTGTAGCCTCTTGTTATAAGACTTTAGAAGATTGGCTTACTAGTATTCTCATACAAATGCATATGAAATCCGAGAATTCCACATAAAGTTATTTTATTCGTTTGGAGTCTTTGCTATGAGGCGACACCTACTTTGGATTCTTACAAGAACACAATTATGGTCAATGGATGTTTGTTGTGCAAGAAGGATGCAAAATCTTATCATCACATATTCCTTCATTGTGAAAACCACAAGGTTAGTTTGGCATCATTTTCTGAACTACTATAATCTAAGTTGGGTATTTCAAGCTTTAGTTAGGAACACAATATGGGAATGGAGGAAAAAGAAGACATATAGCTCTCACCCAGTGCGAAAGCGAATTTGGGATATCTACCATTTCACAATTTGGTAGACTATTTAGATCGAGAGGAATACGCGTTTGTTTAATGGGAAATACAAAAACCTTGACTCTATAATTGACAGTGTAAAGGTATTTGTTTATAATTGGTGCGTTGGCACATATATTTAAGGGTTACTCGTTCGATACAATATTGCATAATTAGGGTGCAACCATGAGATAGTTGTAATTTTGTTTTCTAAATCTCTACTATAACTGAACTTTCTTTTGCTTTCCCTGTCATTCTAGCAATGTCTTAGCGGTGAATTGATTATTTTTTTTCCAATATATTTCCCTTTTTGAATAAAAGAAAAACAGAAGAATTCGGATCCTCGTAAAAATAATTGTTATAGTTAGGGTTTGAATAATAATCCATTTGGGAAAGAAGAAAATAAAATCAATATTACCTAAATAAACTCTTAAGGTTATTTATGGTTATAGTGAGATTTAAGTTTTGACTTGACCTTTTAGATTTGATTTAGCTATTCTTGAAATTAAAATTTTAAAAAGTAGAATCATGGTCATATTTAACCCAAAGTTTAGTCACTGCCTTTTGTCACACCCCGAGTTCCGGACCTGGGTCAAACCCATATGGGGATCCGAACTCGAAACGTTACGGGTCGGAATAAGACTTATGCGTATATTTATTCTTGCTAATTTACTTTTATATCAAACATAATTGAAATTTTTATACATGAATTAAAGCATATGAATACATTAAACATCGTTCGAAACATTTTCAACTAGACATGTTTTTAATTCAATTTACACAATGCAATCACTAATCTACTCATTTCTAACTTCCACTTCCAACTTCCGTAAATTTGCAAGGAATGTCAACTGGGGTGAGATGACAGCTCAATAGAATGCAATACCTTTCTCAAAATATATGAAAACATTACAATCAATCAAAGTGAATATGTACAACAAGAGTATACGGCGCAACTTCAATGATTCAAATATATGTATATTCATCAACCAAACTCACAATCTATCAAATTCTCTTAACTGCACGAGTATCCTCGGTTCGTGCCCCGCCTATCCGTGTATCCTCGGCACGGGACCTCCAACCTCACTTACACGAGTATCCTTGGGTCATGCCCCACCTATCCGTGTATCCTCGGTACGGGCACCACCATTCAAACAAGTATATCCATTCATTTATAAACTCACACTACCATTGCACGAGTATCCTTGGGTCGTTCCCCACCTATCCGTATATCCTCGGTACGGGAACCGCCATTCAAACAAATATATTCATTCATTTATAAATTCAAACTACCGTAACACGAGTATCTTTGGGTCGTGCCCCACCTATCCGTATATCCTCGGTACGGGCACCGCCATCCAAACAAGCATATCCAATTATTTATAGAAAATAATTTTATCATACAATATACATTTTGATATTCCAAATCACTTCATCAACAAGTTATAAGTTCACAACCCAACTAAACGATGTAATTCTTTTAAGCATTTAAGCAAACACACTAACTGCAGAATTTTATTTTATAGGTTTTATAATGAAAGCTTATCCGATCGTCTTTAAATTTTAGGTGAACATTCCAGATAAATTTTTATATCACATATCCAAATTTCACACCAAACTAACGGCTTAATCAAAAAATATTGATTTTAAAAACGCATCACAAAATCTAGGCAGATAACATCATTTTACCATAATATTCACCATAAATTCATATTAGTCTCAAAATAAGAAAATCAAAATCACAATGAAAGATAATAGATTTATATACAACTTTTGTTAAGATCTCAAATCATTTTAACATCGTTAAGACTTCCTAAGAACATCAAAATCATAGAAAAACGAAACTGTCCAGAATTTCATAAATCACAATCCAAATTACAAGGAACATTCAACGGTGAATTTGCGTAGGAAAATTCTCAAAATTTAACAAGAGATACCTAATCATATTATAAATTAATATGAGAATCCTGATTATCAATAAAACACATATATTTATTCAATTAAATTTCAGAAACCAAACAATACAAAGGCATACGAAATAAACACCAAAAGAGAAAGGGTTTCACATTCTACCTTAATTTCCTTTGATCCTCTTGATTCTCCATACTCTTATTCTCTAAAATAAATCCATATCCATCTCCTTCTTCTTCTCTTAGCCTTTTCTTTCCTAATTTCTAAAATTATTTTTATTTTTATATTAATACAAAACCTATATATTAATACTAACATAAATACACATAAATATAGTTATTG
Source organism: Papaver somniferum (assembly GCF_003573695.1). NCBI lineage: Eukaryota > Viridiplantae > Streptophyta > Magnoliopsida > Ranunculales > Papaveraceae > Papaver > Papaver somniferum. Next base: position 30,510,956 of record NC_039365.1, read on the forward strand.
TTTTTCTTAATTATTTTATTTGTCTTTTCAAATTTCTCTAAACTTATTTATTTATTAAGATAAATTAGGTGACTTTATTTCCACCCTAACTTGTATCTCTTGAAGTTCAAACAACCTAATTATGCTAAGGAAAAAGAAGCAACAACCGTTGACTAATTCGGGCAACTGAACCGTAACAGTAAATAAAAACATAGGGTATTACACACCTAATATATATAAACTTGTTTGTTTGAAAGAATACGCAATTGAGAGATATGGAAATTCCATGGGGGATATCGATTACTATTCTCATCCAATAATTTCTGCTATGGGGTGTTTTTTTAGGGGTGAAAATACTAAACTACCCTTTAAAATAAATAAAAACTTAATCAAATCTAAATATTCTCTATTCTCCATTCCCTTTCAAATTCTCTTCTCCTTCTATGTCGGCTCCTCACTTTGAAAACGATTTTTTTACATCGCCGATATTGTATTAGTGATGAATATCATGCCGGAAATGATGAAGACCGGTGATGTCCGCATCACCTCTGGCACGGTCTTCATCACTTTTGGCGTAGTCTTCATCACTTCCGACATGGTCTTCATCACTAATAAAATACCAGCGATATAAAAAAAATCGTTTCTTTTTGTTCACTATCATCACCCATTTTCACCCAAACCCTTTTCCTATAAATTTTTTCCTAATCTCACCAAAAATCTATAATTCATAATCAATTTAATATATAAACTTATCTAATTATGATTAACCACTAAACATGATTAGAGGGGTAGATTAGATATTAATTAAAATACCCGGATAAGGGACGACCCTGATTTACTATTTATATCCCGCATGAAATTTTTATATCCCCAATTGCGTCTTCGTTTGAAAGATCTAGCTTCTTTACTAACCTAATTAAAGGGATGCTTAATATCCAATTTGATACTTGATTATATTTTGAATTACTAATAATATTTAAAATAAATAGGTAGTCTTTGTTTACTTTGTATCGAAATCTTCTCTCTAAATATTTGTATTTTATTAGTTTAAAAGCTCTATATTTTCTTTATAGACTTAATTATTGAAAAAGAGGGGAACCAAGTTAACCACCAAATTTTAATTCAGAAACCTGTATGGACAAACTTGTCACAGTCAGTAGCATAGATCTACGATAAAGATCTGGTACTTGATATGAAGATAAGTTTAACTGGACGATCTCAAAAATCAAGTAATAGTATGTACCCGAATTGTTTTAGAACCGAATTCTAACAAGCACAAGTTTTGTGATCTTTCTTTCAAAATACGAATTCTTAAAAATAAATCTTGGAGGTTCTGTGTAGTCTCTTTTAGGTTCCCAAGAATAAATCTTGCAGATACGAATTCTCTAGAAAAAAAACAGAATTCCATCCCATATTATACATCACTTGTTTTTTTTTTTAATAATCTTGTTATAGGGGCGGCATGGTTTATTAGAGGGGCGGCATTGTGATAATAGTGTCCCTCTAGTTGGTTAGGAGGTGTCCAAATGGTTTTGTAAATTATCTAGATTACCTTTCCCATGTTTTAACCTAAATCAAAGCTAAATTGAAAATCTGTTTTCTTTCTTCTTCTCTTCTCCTCCCATCAACCGTAACCTCCATTAAAACTCAAAATTTCATCGTCTTCGATTAATCAGCGATTCAAAAATTAATCAAGTATAATGACTTATATGAGGTATGTTATGAAAAACTCAGTTAGGGTTTAGTTTATTTTGTTCGATTTAAGTTTAATTTATATCAGAAATTAGGGTTTTAGGTGAAAATTCAAATTCAAATTTCTGGGTTTATGTGAGTTACGGTTGATTTTAACTCTATTACGAACCGTAACTGGAGAATTTGATGTTGTTACGGTTGGTAATAGTTCAATTACCAACCGTATGTTCTTATATCTGAGAATTTTCTTCAGTTACGGTTGGTATCGAGCATTTGGTTACCAACCGTAACTGAGTTACGGTTCGTATCGAGCATTTAGTTACCAACCGTAACTGGTTTTACAATTGGGTTTTCCCCAAATTTAACCAGTTACGGTTGGTAGTTCATCTTTTACGAACCATAAATATGAATTACGGTTGGTTACGAGCAAAATGCCAACCGTAATTAACTTTGAAAATGTAAGAAATTGAATTGTTTTACGTATTTGAGCAACAAAAAACTAGTTGAGACTAATTTAGAAGTACCTGGTCATTTTCAGGCATTGGGTTTTCACTTTGTTGGTTAATTTCTTCAATTGATTGAGATTGACCTTCACCTTGGGTTAAAACTTCTCTACCATCTCCAACTTTTTTTTATTTTTAAACTCTAAAATCTGATTTTGAGTTAATGTAAGTGAAATTAATCATTAACATTAAACTTAATTATCATCACTAAACTGGGTTATCAATTATGAGGGTTAATTTGTCATTTCTAGTTTTTTTTTTTGTTAAGGGACACCTTGAATGATCATGTAATGACCATTTTTGTTCTATTAGAATGCCGCCCCTCTAATAAACCATGCCGCCCCTATAACGGGTTACTTTTTTTTAGAGTTGCATATTTGTTCTTTGAAATTCTGGAAAGTGCTGAAAATCTTGAATCAATTTGTTCAATTCAATATCAACTTTATTAAGGAGCTATCAAATGTAAAGACGTTATAAATATATATATATTTTGAAGGAACAAGGGGCTAAACAGAACCCCTAGAATAATTATATCAATAAAATGTCGACAAGTGACAGATATTCATACATCATCAACAAAAAATAGTAAAAAATACATTTAGTGATAACAACAAGATCTAACACACATTAACTTCTTCATGTATGCTCGGCAGTTTTAATGCAGCAATGGCATACAATCATGGCAGTTCTAGTCAACTTCTTCTGTTTTCGCCATTGACATTTTGGTGGACCGTGGGAATAAAGCCCATAAATAACTATTTGGACGGTTGGACCTCTCTAAGCCATTAGCCTAATTAATTTCAGGCGTGGTGGCTGCCTGGCTGGTGCGGGACTAAGTTCTTTTGGGGAGTTGGTGAAAGACGTAAAACCGGGAAGAGTGAAAGTTTAAGGTTTATCTCTCTCGTTCTTTTCTCATCAAGATTTGGAGAGACAGGAGCAATGAGGTGAAAGAGGTCGTGATTTTAAGTTTTACCAGATAAAATCGATGGCACTAACAGTTTCAAGATTAGCTTCTTTTGGATTCCAGGTACACATTTTTTATGCTTTCATGGAAACTTCTCAATCTATCTGTTTTTTTTTTTATTGCTGTAAAAGCAAAGAACGATAAAATACACGTTTTTGCACTGTTTTCATTTTTATTCAATTCTTTCTTTCTCATCCCGTCACGTTCTCCATTCACTCTCACTAACCTACCACCATTGCCACTACCACTCTCTGAATTTTGTAGCTTTTCTTAGTCAAATCTCTGATGCATCCATCCAAATTTTATTCGTAGCAAGTATTACAACTCAATCTAATCTAAAGAACTGAAAGGAAATTTGACTATAGATTCGGGTAGATTTTTGTAAGTATCTAGTTGACTTTGCTGGAAAATTACTGTATTTCAACAATTCAACTTTGTTTCAATTGTTCGTTGTATAGCGGTGTAAGTGTTCGATAAAATGCCAACCAAACAAGTTTTTGAATTGAGAAAAATAAAACTTGATTTTGACATTCTGAACTAATGATTTTTATTTGATACGCTAAATCTAGAGTGTTACATCATCTTATGATCAAACTATCCATCTTGTGATCAAAGCTATCTTGACAAATTTGGTTAGAAGATATTTACATGTATATCTGTGCAGTAATGGATTTCTCCCACGCAGTGTGGTTTTAGATTGATTTTTCTTGTTCATGATTAATTGTTGTGCATTATGTTCCCTTCATGGGGAGTTTTGATAGATAGGAGTCTTGGTGATTGAAGTTGTAGTAGATTTTTTTAGGTGATATTCCATAAGATCTAGTGAAGATAAGGAAAGGGAAACTCACAATTGTAGTTGTAGTACTGTAGTAGTAGTTGGAAATTCATAAGAGATGATGTTGATTGAGATTAAAATTACTGGCGACATTTGGTATAGCTAAATTGATCGGACCAAATTAAATGTCTAATCCCTGTGTTATTACAGAGCCATACGACACTGTAAGTTCATAATGTGAAAACAAAAATAAATCGCCTTTTGGGTAGCGCTCTTGGATGGCTAATTATTTGCATATTTGGGAATCACTGATCTCACTCTCTTGGTTAAGGTTATTCTATTTGAATATTGAGACCCATTCTGTTTATTTTTATGACTCATGTTTATGATTTAGTTTCACTTAAAGTAGTTTTTGAACTGGAACAACATTAATATATTTCAATTATTGATTAGAGATCAGTGTTTAGGTATTTCTCGTTATAGCAATGTTGAAACCCAGTGGTGTCGTAGTATGAACCTTTAGCATTATCTGGATTGATTAAATAAAGAAACATAATTCCATACTCCGTATCCTTATGTATCTAGTATGGCAGATGTTCCCCATGTGAATTCCGGTACCTAGAATTACTGTACTACAAAACTGAAGTTTGAGATGTAATCTACCAAGGCATGAATTGAAATATTTAAACAACTTACTCAAACGTTGATGTAGTCTAGAAGCTTAACAAGTATTCCTTTTCTGGTCTGTAGCCCATGCTATGTGATCATCATTGATCTTCAGTGTTCAACTAAGCTTACCATCCATATGAAATTTATTGGTTAGAATAGTTAAGCTTTTTTTTCGCCCCTCTTTCGTGACTTTCTGCAGATGTTTCTTGAATTCTAGGCACTTAATTCCCCTTTTAAGAAGGCCGAAAGCCTGCGTCCAACAAAAATCAAGGGAGTAAATATGGAATTATCACTTACACAGCCTGATGATTGGCATCTTCATCTTCGTGATGGTGATCTCCTAGAAGCTGTTGTCCAACACAGGTCGACCATTTTCTCTTTCACTATTTTTATTATTTTTTTATTTTTTATGATTTGGATTTTCATTAATTTCGTCAAGTTACTTAAGAAGACTTGGTATCCTGCAGTGCAAATCATTTTGGGAGGGCCATTGTAATGCCAAATCTGAAACCTCCTGTCACTACTACCGCCGCCGCAGTCTCTTATCGAGAATCCATACTGAAAGCGTTCCCAACAAAGAGCGATTTCACTCCTCTTATGACACTTTACCTAACAGATAACACCCATCCCAATGAGATTAAGCTTGCTAGTGAGTCCGTAATCAATTTCTTATGTGATTCCTTTCGTGAAATGTTATTCTGCTTTGCGTAGAAGTGTAAGGTTTGCTCTTGAAATCCTAAATAATACGTGATTTCCTTTGTCAGGGGAGAGTGGGGTTGTTTTTGCAGTGAAGTTGTATCCTGCGGGAGCCACTACAAATTCTCAAGATGGTGTTTCAGATCTTTTCGGGAAGTGTTTGCCTGTTCTCGAGGAGATGATTGAGCAGAATATGCCATTGCTGGTAATATTACTCCTGTACTTGGTTAACAATTTAATCAGTAGAGCATGCTTATGACCAATACGAGAAGTCCATGGACGTGTGCAACATGTGTTGTGCATGATTTTCAGGGGTTAGCTAACAAATTGTTTCTGGTGATTGATTCTCTTTATTTTTATGTTAAAGGTGGACGTAACATGTTGTGCTGTTTATTTATTGACACTGCGTAGTTCATTCAGTTATCTTTTTTTGGTTAATGAACTGTTTTGTTTTGGATGCCCATTAGTTGTATGTCTTTAGTGGAAAAGCTCACTTTGACGTCTTAACCCTCTCAAATCTGCTCTTGTAAACTGGCAAATTACTTTCATTTTTTATCATCGGTTTGCAGTCAACTTTGTTTTCATTAAGTGAATGAATTCTTATGCAGGTCCATGGGGAGGTTACAAATTCAGAGGTTGACATATTTGATCGTGAGAAAGTCTTCATTGATACCATTTTAAGACCATTAATTCAGAAGCTTCCACAGTTGAAAGTTGTCATGGAGCATATTACTACTGAGGATGCCGTGAGATTCGTTGAATCTTGTAGTGAAGGTACTTCTGTTTTATTGTCTTTTATGGAAGTCCTTGTCACTCATCAATTCTGATATACCACCCCGTTTTAACATTTGTTGATTCATGTAATCTGTCAGGATCTGTTGCTGCAACTGTGACACCTCAACATCTTATTCTCAACAGAAATGCTTTGTTTCAAGGAGGATTGCAACCACATAATTACTGTCTTCCAGTTTTAAAAAGAGAGATCCACAGTAGGCACTCACACTCTCTTGATAAACAACTTCGACTCCTTTTTACTGTATTGGTCATAAATTTGTTGGGTTGTTGTTTCATTCAGGACAAGCCATTGTCTCAGCTGTAACAAGTGGCAATAAAAGGTTTTTTCTTGGAACTGATAGTGCTCCTCATGAGAGAAAGCGGAAAGAAACTACTTGTGGGTGTGCCGGTATTTACAACTCCCCTGTTGCCCTATCTGCTTATGCAAAGGTCTTTGAAGAGGTAATACTGTTTTTCTCATATTTGGGTTTTAGCATGAAATTTTTAATTACACTTCGGTAGTTATGTCAATTGATTATCGAGATGATATTATTCAAGGGGTTCCATCTTAAAACGATGATATCTCTCTCCATTCTCAATAGTAATTGTATTAGTTGTTGTTTGTTGAAGAGTTGAAATCGTACCACCTTTCATTTGTAGGCTGGTGCACTTGAGCACCTGGAAGCGTTTACAAGCTTTAATGGGCCTGATTTTTATGGGCTCCCAAGAAATACAGCGAAAATCAAATTAATCAAGAAACCATGGAAGGTACCTGAGTATTATACTCTTGAAGATGGAGGACAACTTGTTCCCATGTTTGCAGGCCAAACCCTCGACTGGTTCCCCAGCACTCTTACATGATCCAACTCGCATTATTTATCCTTGCAGTGTATTTGTTTTTCTTTTTGATTCATTTCCGTACATTGTGAGACATTAATGTCATCACCTTAATTTGTATTTGCTCAATAAGTTAAAACCAGTTTCCAGATACAAGTACCAAATAGAGTTCAGAAAAAAAAAGAAAGAAACAAGTACAAAATGGCAAGCTTTTATGTTGAAGGCTATTATTGGGGCGTGGCCGTCTAATAGAGGGGTTTCACTTGGATTCTTAATGTCCAAAAAATGGTTATGGGATATCCTAACACATATACAAAATGTCTAGATTACCCTTTAACTAAAATAAAAACTTAAAAACCGTAGAAGTGATTTTACGTCCAGGTTTGGATTAATTCCAACCGTAAAATTTTATTTGCATGTAGTTTTACGTCCAGGTTTGAATTAGTTCCAATTGTAGAAGCTCATTTTACGTCCAGATTCTTTTTAATTCCAACCGTAGAATCTGATTTTATGTCTAGTTTTCTTTTAATTTCAAAGGTAGAAGTGATTTTACGTCCAGGTTTGAATTAGTTCCAATCGTAGAAGCTCATTTTACGTCCAGGTTCTTTTTAATTCCAACCGTAGAATTTGATTTTACGTCTAGTTTTCTTTTAATTCCAACCGTAAAAGTGATTTTACGTCCAGGTTTGGATTATTTCCAACCGTAGAAGTTTATTTTACGGCCAGTTTTTCTTCCCACAAAAACTTTGTCCCAGAATTCACCAAGTATACAACAAAATTTATTAATTTAATTTTTATCTAATTAAACTAAATTAAAATTAACTAAATAAGAGTTGTTTAGTCATTACAAAATTATTTTAAATAAGGAATTTTTTAATATTACTTATGAGTGACCCGTTTTTGTCCCATTAGATGACGCCTCTAATGGAATGTGACTCCCCAATAATAGCCTTCTTTATTTTTGAAAGTCGTACCAAAACATACCATATAAACACTCATGGTACTACGCTAAAATAATCAAAATTTCAGGTCTTGAAAATCATCTTGATGGAGAATCTTCACCGTGATATTTTAGACAATATACTTTCTCGCTTACCCAATAAATCAATTTTACACTTCAAACTAGTATGCAAAACTTGGAGAGCTCTTCTCGTAAATAAAACAGGTCTCCTTTACAGCGAGTTCTTTTACTGCAGGGGCTGCCAGCTTGAAATCCAATTTCATTATGGAAAAGATTCCGGTCAACTTTTTGATTATAATGAAATTAATATTAAAAAGCTGCAGCATGGCAACTTCAGATTGACAAGCATCACTTCGGCGTTCCTGGTTGGTTCATGCAATGGATTAGTTTGCCTCGAAGAATTGCATGAATATAAGGGAAAAATGTATTCACGTCAAGTCATTAGTATTTGCAATCCGTTTACTGGAGAATTCATTAATCTTCCAGGATCAAGGAAACTGAATCTATTGCAAGAAGACTCAGCGGTTGGATTTGGTTACATTCCTGCCACTAATGAGTATAAGATTGTTAGAATACATTATACCATGGCCAAGGAGGGACGTGTCCAGGTATATACTCTTGGCTCCAACCTCGGGTGGAGAGATGTAGGGAGAATGCCTTTCTTCCTCCCCTTGCTTAGGGATGTTTCAAATAGAGCTTTAGGGAGGATTCCTTTCATACCCCCCTTGTTTGGGGTCTTTGCAAATGGAGCTGTTTATTGGTTGGTCGATTTGACAACCGAGAAATTCAAAAGTGTCACATCACCTCCTTTAAATGGACATGTTCAGCCTAGACTCTTGTTGTTGGGGGAATATTTATGTCTTGTTCTTAAAAACGCGATGTACGATTGGATCGATATATGGGTATTTCAGAAGAAAATGGACAGTGGTACCATTTGTGAAGCCAAGCAAAACCGACATGAGCGCTACTACGACCATCAACAAGAGTACTACTACGACAACGTTAATACTTGGGGTTGGAGTAAAGAGTACTCCAGTATACCATTTGTCAAGTGATGGAATATGAACCTTTCACAGTTACAAACAAAAACGAAGTTTTACTGTTGTCCAGCAAAGCATCACCTCAAGAAATATACTGTTATAACCGAAAAACTTTAGCTTTGGAGAAACTTGGGGATTGTTATTGGTCTCGAGCAATTCCTCACATGAACAATTTTGTTTCGTTGAAAGCTCCGGGAGAACGTACCATATTCCGTGAACTGTTTTGTTTCTTCAAAAGATTTAAGAGGATGCTCCGAGTTCCTCGAATTAAATATTAATGCAAGCTAAGATCGATGGAGGTAATATCAGCATGATGGAAATCAAGTACTTTTTATTCTCGTGTCCTTACTAGTAAAGAGTTAGTTGGTTTCTATGAGAACAAGTCCTTATGGCCACTATGGGTACCAGATTTTGAACTGTTCTACTCCACTCGCCAACCTCAGAGCAGGAGGCAACGAAGATTATTCTCTATCAGTGATTAGACTTTTTATGAATTAAATTCCTCTATGTATATTAACCACGCACCTAATTTATACAATTTTAATTTTAATCCTCTGTCAGTGATTCACTCCTCTTATGTCACATTACCTAACGGACAACACCCATCCTGATGAGATCTCGAGTGAGTTCATTTCTCGAATTTGTTATGTGATTGTGTTAACAATATGCTTTCGTCTGAAATGATGAGAATTGAAATTTTTGTATAAGCATGTCTAGATGTTTGTGCATTTCTAGTATCTGATTTTCTTTGTCAGGAGTGGTTTTTGCGCTTAAGTTATCCTGCTGGTGCTTGTTCTGGAGGAGATGGTTGGTAATCCAAGGGTTTCCATCATAAAACGATGGCATCTCTTTAAGTTCCCCAAAGTAATTGTATTAGTTGTTGTTTGTCAAGTTGAAGTCATACCACATTTCATTTGTAGGCTGGTGCACTTGAGAACCTGAAAGCTTATACGGAAAATGGGTCATTTGTCCAAATATTTTTAAAACATGGTTCAAATGGACGAGTAAAAATTAGTATGGGTGAAATGGACACTAAAAGAATAGCAAGTATGAAACTGAATTCATCCTGGCTTAAACTTAAAAAATGGCGAGGATGAAACTGGATGTATCCTGATAAGAAAAAGTATTTGAAAATGGGTAGGATGAAACTGTTTACATCCTGACTATTTTAACATTTTTGTCCATTTAAACAATATCCAAATCTAGATGTCTTTTTCACCCATGAATTGTTGTTTTTGATCTTTTTAACCAATTTTGCGAAACTTTTACAAGCTTTAAAGGGCCGGAATCTTATGGGTTTCCGAGTTCCAAGAAATACAACGAAAATCAAAGAAACCATGGAAATGAAGGAAACATGTTTTGAGGCATACTGAATTTTTTTAAGGCATACTTATTTATTATCCTATCTAGGGTGGCTTTATAAGGGGTGTCTAAAGGTAGTGCAATTACATATATATATCCTTAAACAATCTAATTACTAGAGTGCCCTTATCATCAAAAACCTAAAATCAAAAATCAAAATAACCTTTAAACTTAAACATCTTGGACTTCAATTCAATCGAGCAATCAATCAATCAAAGGAAACACGAGTCGAAGTGAGCGATGTTGGAGTGCGAAATCCAAATCTCAATTGCTCTTAGATGTATTTTAGGATGCATTTGTAACAAACCCATCTTGTTTTTGATTGATTTTATTTTGTTTGATCGATAAAATATGATTTCAAAGATGAAATTAGGGTTTTCAGAAGATCAGTTCGGCTGATCTTGGAATACCAATTTCGAGTCGAACCTAGTATATGATTTAGAGAAACACTATGTTCGGCTAATGCGATTTTGCTAGATTTTGTTCGAATCAACCGAACCCAAATTCGTCAGTTATAGAGTGAAGTTCGGCTGATAACTTGTCAGCCAAACCTGAATTCTTGAGTTACGGAGTAAAGTTCGGCTGATAAATTATCAGCAGAACCTCTGTGTTTCACTTGTCAGCCGAACCTAGGTATGTCTTCGAAACACAGAGGTTCGGCTGAAAAGTTATCAACCGAACTGATCATCTGATCAGTAGATCTGGGTTTTAAAAATTCAATTTTTTGATAGATTCAACTTATAAGAAGGACATTAAACCTCGTATATAGAAGTCTACCTCTGATTTGAATCACACATTTTGGTCACTTCTAATCACTAAAATCTCAAAACCCAAGTTTTTTTTCACTTCTTCTTCTTCCTCTCAAAAATTCCAACTCGCTCACATAAATTTGATTTCTCTACTAATTTTAAAACTAATAATTTAATTTTTAATCAATCCTTAAAATTCCTAATTAATCATGTCTAATCATAATCATTAACACTAATTATGAAATGGTAGTTATGCCATTATCAAAAAGGATTGATAAGGGGTGATGTTGTTTTTTATTTAGTGACCCTATTTTGACATTATTTAGTATGCCTCAAAAAAATTCAGTATGTCTCGAAACAGGTTTCAAATGAAAAGCAACTTGTTCCCGTGTTTGCAAGCCAAACCCTCGACTGCTTCCCGAGCACTCTTACATGATCCAACTCGCGTTATTTATGCCTGCAGTGCAAGTGATTTTGTGTTTGCACCTCAAGCGTTATTCATTTCCTTACGTTGTGAGACATTAATTTCATCACCTCAAGCGTATTTGCTCAATCAGTTAAAACATTTTTCCAGTACAAACTTTGCTCGTGAGTAGACTGGGTCTGGAGCAACCAAGTGGAGTAAGCTTCAGGTAGTACCAAACAGAGTTTTGCGAGAGACACTACAAATCCCCAGCTCCATTTCTGGTTGTCTATAATTCGATATGCTATAAACACACAGCATTTCCTTGAATCATGCACACATGCCATGCCTTACTTTTACCTACAGCCAAAATTTTATTGGAACTGCGAACGAATATGCCTTTCACTATGGGTCCAGTACTCCAATGACATCTGAAAAGAGCAAATATCCTGTGAGTCATATGTCCACGACGCTTTATATCTCTTACATCGCACCCGTCAAAACCAACTTTTATTTACTCAACGGCTACTATGAATCCACAGCATTAACCTATTAAACTTCTACAAATTCATTTTCATAAACCAATCCAGAAACTCGACATCGTCATTCACAAAGTTTCATCGGTCAGAATAAGAAAGTGAGAAAATCAAAACAAGAGTGACTGAGATCACCGGAGAAATGGCAAGTACGATCAAAGCAATCAAAGCTAGACAGATTTTTGACAGTCGTGGAAATCCTACTGTTGAAGTAATTTTTGTTTGTTTTTTCATTTTTTTGATTCATATATTTTCTTACTTTTTTGTTTTTACGGATTTTATGATCTATTGATTCTATTTCCTTAGATTGTGTAACAGTAAAAATTTTTCTTACTGATTGTGAGAAAATTTTATTAGGTTGATGTTCATTTAAACGATGGAACCCTAGCTAGGGCTGCTGTTCCGAGTGGCGCTTCTACAGGTAATTATGTGATTAGCTCAGAGATATCCATGGATTTTTATTTAGTTTGGGAGACGATTAATTACTTTACTTGTACTGATTTGTATGTTTGGTAATTTGTTAAGGTGTTTATGAAGCCTTGGAATTAAGAGATGGAGGATCCGATTACCTTGGGAAAGGTGTTTCTAAGGTTAGTGTTTGGTAGAGATTATTGTCAGTTGGGTTGAAATTTTAGGATGTTGGTGGTTTGATTGTGTTGTGTTTCTTGTTAGGCTGTTGAAAATGTGAATGGAATCATTGGACCTGCATTGATTGGAAAGGTACTACTTGAATTCACCTTTTTTTTTTGTTTAAGTATGTGTGTAGTTTTTGGTGACCTATGAGAATATGTTTGTTGATGCTGTAGAGTGTGGATGTCTGGTTATTTGTTTTTTTATAGGATCCAACGAAGCAGGTTGAACTTGACAACCTCATGGTACAACAACTTGATGGAACACAAAATGAATGGGGTTGGTGCAAACAAAAGGTACTATGGATTCTTATCATTTTACTTATTGTAACAATGATCATGATACGATAAATTATTTATTAGTTTGCCCTCTAATTGTTCTTTTATTGCTTTGTTTGTTTCGTACATTGTCAGCTCGGTGCAAATGCTATATTGGCTGTATCACTTGCTATTTGCAAGGCTGGAGCTAGTGTTAATAAGATCCCTCTTTACAAGGTATATTTTCTGGCTACCTTTTGCACAATGACATTTTCATGACATGCAGTTCTGTTGCTCAATTTTACTTGTTCTTTTTTATGTAGCACATTGCAAATCTTGCTGGTAACAAAAACTTAGTGTTACCTGTGCCTGCTTTCAACGTCATCAATGGTGGCTCACATGCAGGCAATAAACTGGCAATGCAGGTAATCCTTCTGGTTCTTATCTTATACTTGTAAAAATTGTATTAATAGTTTCTTTGTGTACTGAAATTTCTTTTTATTTCTAACTAACTTGTTTATCTCATCGTGCAGGAATTTATGATCCTTCCAGTCGGTGCTTCCTCTTTCAAGGAAGCCATGAAGATGGGTGTAGAAGTATACCATCACTTGAAGGTATTACATCTATCTTCGTTTCACTTCTTAGGCTTTCCGGAATTACTGTTCAACAGAAGTGTCGGGTTCTTTGCCAATCTATGCTGTTATAGTATGAATAAAAGCCTGGCACTGATACCTTATTTTGTTATATTTTCAGTCTGTTATTAAGAAGAAATATGGTCAAGATGCGACTAATGTTGGTGATGAAGGTGGCTTTGCTCCTAATATTCAGGTTTGCATTTTTTTCTGAAAGCTATTAATAGTATAACATTTTTATCTGTGTAACCTTGATAAATTGAGTGTTCGCTTATACAGAAAAGTGACCAAAATATCGATTTTGTTTCGATAGGCTTAACCTGGTTATATCATCATTAGTATGGGTAGGCTAATGGTTATCGGTTTTTTGGTAGGCTTTATCATTTTTAATATAACTAAAGTTAGGGTGAGATTCAGGCTCAAATTGATATAACAACAGCTTTTATAGTGCCCTAAGGTAGTACAGATTCAAATATATAGTTGGACTTTATTTTTTCCTGGTGTTCACCAGGTGTAACAGAAACCAGCTGACACTCTTTAGACATATTTTAGTTGAGTGTATTTATATCTAATTGTATTTTTTCTTTTTGTGTCAAATGTACAGGAAAACAAAGAGGGTCTTGAACTTTTGAAGACAGCGATTGCCAAAGCGGGATACACCGGCAAAGTATATCTTCTATCTGATTTCCTTGAGAACCTACTTACACCCACGCCATATCGTTCTCGATCATTATTGCTTCTCAAGTGTATTCTTTGTAGTTATTGCTCTGTCTTTGTGTAGGTTGTAATTGGGATGGATGTTGCTGCTTCAGAGTTTTATGCTGAGAAGGATAAGACCTATGATTTAAATTTCAAGGAGGAGGTAAGAAAACAGCCATCACCAGCTTTCATTTATCAATTGATGTAACAGCTTATATATTTCTTGTGTCCCTATGAGAAGCAAAAGCGTATATGAGTATTCTGGAAAGTTTTTATGTTGAAGTATCGGCTTAAAAGAACAAAATAGTTGATCTAAAAAACAAATAAAAGTAACATGTAAACACAGAACTTGAGGTGAACTTGCATCCTGTAGAATCACTCATTGCTTTAAAAGAAGTAACTCTTGCCTCAGATAGTGTTTTTTGTAACAAGGTTCATCTTTTTCGGCTTATATTAACAAAAAACAAAAGGGTAAGAGTTTTTAAGTACAAATCCTGTTAGGTTACTGTTAATGCTATTCAAGTAAATAAATTAAAAGAATGATTTGCAAAATAAAATGTCCTGCAAGAAGCGGATAGCATCTTTCTTGTGAAGCAAGCTGTTATTGCTTCTCTTTTAAAGAGTTCAACTTCGGTTACGAACCCATTGTGTATTGAAAAATTGCTTTTGTGCCAGTTCCTTAAATTCTGTCTATTGATTAACCAAGACCTTTATTGGCCTGTCTGTACCTCTTACCTTTCTTAGAGTTGAAGTGAAACTGACACTCTCTTTTCTGCAGAACAATGATGGGTCACAGAAAATATCTGGAGACAGTTTGAAAAATGTCTACAAGTCTTTCGTGGCTGATTATCCAATTGTATCCATTGAAGACCCATTTGATCAGGATGACTGGGAACACTATGCTAAGATGACCAGTGAGGTCGGACAACAAGTGCAGATCGTTGGGGATGATCTCCTTGTCACTAATCCTACTGTATGTATACTTATATTCGAATAACAAAAACATCAAGTTATTGTTTGGATATCAGGTTTTTATTTAATCTTATTATTTGCGTGGTTCACAGCGTGTCGCAAAAGCAATCAAAGAGAAGTCCTGCAATGCCCTTCTATTGAAGGTTTGTGTTTTGTATGTTGATAATATGTTTCAATCATGAATCTTTTAGTTCAGCATTTTATAACATTCTTAGCACGAGAATTTTCTGAATATGCCTTTTGTTTTTCTGCCAGGTCAACCAAATTGGTTCTGTGACTGAGAGCATTGAAGCTGTGAGAATGTCTAAGCATGCTGGATGGGGTGTTATGGCTAGCCACCGGAGGTAGTACTCAATACTTTATTGGTTATTTAAATAATTCATTTTATGAGATGTTGAACTAACTTCTCCTATATGGGGTGCAGTGGTGAAACTGAGGATACCTTTATTGCAGATCTCTCTGTTGGTTTGGCCACGGTGAGCTTGCTTGTTTATTTATTAATTACAGTTATTATCTTTTGCTTTTGTTTACTGCTTATACATTTTTCTTACGGTGTGCCTAAAACTGAATATGAATTTGTTGTGTATGATTTTTGAAGCTCACATATTACTCACAAATATTTGCTTCTGTTGAAACAGGGCCAAATCAAAACTGGAGCTCCTTGCAGATCAGAACGCCTTGCTAAATACAATCAGGTAATTGTTACACAATTCTTTTATATTGTAAGAATACAGTTATTGGAATTCCTGTCCATATTTTATATTCCCTATAAATTAATAATAGGTATTGGAGTGTTGCCTGAATTTTATACCCTATCTTAAATCTTGTTACTAAAATATGTGATAAAATGAAAATTTAGGTTGAAGTTAGAGGAAAATGTATAGTTTCAAATGCTGAATTTTTATCCTTGGCATAACAATCTGGATCCAAGTTGTGAACCTAAGTATTTCTGGTCTGAAGTACTGTGAAAATGGATGCCGGCTTGCAGCAATGCAAACACCATTAGAGAGAAAAAAAAGTTGGTTCTAGAGTTTCTCGGCAACCTTGTTGTTTTTTAAGCTCCCTTTTTTGTTCTCTTCTGCTACAAAACATCAGAATAATGGAGTGAATGATCAATATTTTGATTATGGAAAGTGGTGCTACTGTGCTTTGCTCCATTCAGGAGTTCTTAGACACGGACAGGCACTGAAAATTGGTGATTTTGTTTTGCCTTCCCAATTTGTGCAGCTTCTTAGGATCGAAGAAGAACTCGGATCTGTTGCAGTTTATGCGGGAGCTAAATTCCGAACCCCAGTGGAACCTTATTAAATCTGATCATTATCTGGCAGCAGCAGAGACGTCTAAATTTTTCTTATAGCTTGTTTGTTTTTCTTTGCCACATAAGTAGTGCTCTTCCACACTGGTCTGTCAGTGTCATTTCTTCTGTAACTACCGTATACTACTTTCTAATTTCATCAGGCCAATACTTTAATGTAGTAAGATTAGAATTCACTACATTAGGTAATTCCTTTCAAACTGATTTAGGTATCCTCCCTCTTACTGAATTCATTTAAAATTTGGTGAATACCACTTGAAAAACATCAAATTTTTAGAGAATCTCACTATTTTTTAAGCATTTAAAAAAATACATTTTTTTTAGAAGATATCGTTTTTATTTTTTTACACTAAAAGGTATTATGAGTCATCAATTGCATATTTCTTAAGCACGTAACTTTTGTGTGGCGCCAGATTTGCTATTGCATCTGCCTAGTTGGCCTTTCAGTAAATGTGGTGGATTGTATGATGCAAAATCGAGTGCGGTAGGTCTCTGAT
Organism: Papaver somniferum; assembly: GCF_003573695.1. Lineage (NCBI taxonomy): Eukaryota > Viridiplantae > Streptophyta > Magnoliopsida > Ranunculales > Papaveraceae > Papaver > Papaver somniferum. The sequence continues at coordinate 30,527,898 of NC_039365.1, forward strand.
TTAATTGATCATCTACCGCAAGTATCATAGTATCTCGATCCGGTTGGTGATGAAGTTGACTATGTTTTCTGAGCGTAACTCGTTTTAAGCATATTTTTGCCTTGTGTTGTTGTTTGACCGCCAAAGGCATGCCCTATGTTTCACGACTAAAAGCGGTGTTTATTCCCAGAGGTTGTGCCATTGCTACGATCATGATAGTTGAGCAATTGCTGCATAAAATTCTCACTATTAGTTTGATGCTACAATTAATGGAAAAGAATTATATTACAACAAAAATTATCAAATTGTAAAAGATGGTTGATTTGAAATCAAGTCCAAAACATCAAGTATAAACAATTTGAAACCAAGATCTCTTTCTCATAAATAAATAAAGATGGCTAATTCCACGAAATTAACTCTTATGAAACACAACCTTCGATTAAGCAATAATCTCTTGCAACCCAAGTAATTCTTAATGTTGCTAAGTTTAAATTCAATCCTTAAATACAAAAGGTTTGTTTCTTTGGTTAAACATCTACTTGCATTGGGTCTATCCACAATTTGAAGTGTTGAGACAATTAAACATTAAGCAATTATGGTAAGTGGATTATTTTTAGGCGTGTGCACTCAAAGTTTCAACTGTGTGAATTAAGACCCAAACTTGATCAATTCTTGGAAAGAACAAATAACTTTTCTCGCCAAAAAATTAGCTAAAATTAGCGATTTGTAAATGTGTGAATATTTTGTCTCAAAAAACAAAGAAGAAAAGCACAACAATTGTCAAAAAAGAAGGTTCGTGAACTCAATTAGAAAGTGTCGGGTGAAAATTTTCTAATCAAGGTTCACAAACTCAAGTAAATTTTAGTTCAAGAACCTTTCTCTTTTCACGAGGTTCATATACTCATAACTAGGGCCGCACAGGAACCGTTCCGTCCCATGGAACCGTACCGGTACCGTCCCGGAACCGCGGTCAGATAAGACAGGTACAAGTATCAAAAACTGGTACCGTGCCTATAGTGGGTACAAGTAACGGTTCTAAGCTATTCCAGTCCGGTATTACCGAGAATTTATATCCATTGATATTAGGGTTAAATCATGGTCATTGATAATAGGGGTTATACCCTTTCTATATCGTAGTGCCTCCTCTAACACTTACGAAGTACAAATCAAGCATCATATCTTTTGATGTCATCTTCGTGGAGTTGTTTGTGGATTTCTGAGTCCCACCACTATTAAAAATAAGGAAGAAAGCAAAGCAGAGAGTAAATTGTATAAACAATGTGCATCATAATGAGTGTTTCTCCATGGAAATTACTTGAGTGTTTCACCACCTCCAGTTATAAACTGTCAAGAATCAACAGATAACCTTAGAATTTCAAGTAATGATTATCGACGAATTGGTGGGGTGCATGTGAGATTTAGATATTGATAAATGCACGATTGTTTTTATCACATAAAGGAAACAACTCAACAATTATTTCTCTAGTTTTGATCTCTTGGATGGCTAGTGAAAACTTCTTGACGAATTTAGAGATAAATAAATCATAATGCCATGTAGAATCCAACCTCGCTAGATCTACCACCTCTACAAGTATCAAAACCAATAGTAATTATAGAGAATTATATCTACGAGCAGAACTAGAAATAAGAATATGGGAGAATCAAATATCCTTATAAGTACATGAACAAAACCTAGGGTTTTCCTGGGTGAGATTGAAATAGCGAGACAAAGAGAAAGCTTACCTATTTTAAACTTTCAAGATCTTTTGCTTTGTTTTTTGTTTTTGTTTTTTTTATATATGTTGTAGGTAAAGAACCGGTCCTGTCCCGTCCCGAGTTAAACATGTACAGGTCTCGTCCCGTACTGCACAGGTACAGGTACAAGGTACAACGTACAGGAACCGGCCATAGGGAGGTACAAGTACTGAGCTAGGAAAAAACCCATACCGTCCCGTCCCATGTGCAGCCCTACTCATAACATAAGTTTGCGAACTCAAACCAACACCGAGTTCAGGAACCTTTCTATCTCTTTTAGGTTTGCGAACTTAAATTTCAAACAAATTTCTTTTACATGTTTGCGAACCTATATTTTCAAAACTTATGAGAGAATACTTATTTGATTTTAGTTTCGAAAAAACGATAAACATGAGCTTTTCATCGAAACTTCACTAAATATTATCCTAATAGCTAGTCTAGGGCACAAACCTTCTTTTCAATTCAATTATTTGTTAAAATATTCGATTTTGCTACGACAGATATATATAGAAAGAAGGGAAAATAGTCTAAAAGAAAAATCAGTGTTTATTACTAACAATTGATGATTAATCATTACGAATAACTTGGATGATCCTAAGATTTTATAATCTAATCTAATCTGGATCAATGCAAACTTTAGTAGGATAAAAATCAAGAAATTGTTATGGCATCTAAACTTGACAACAAACTTGCCATATCAATGATCGGAGGTTCAACCGAGCATTTGCTCTAACAATATTCCCCTTTGTTAATATTGGTGACGAAAATTTTGAAATACATATGGACTTTTATGAATTGTATTTTCGGCACGAACGACAAGATGCTTTCTTAATTTCTTTAATCTTCAACTTTTTTCTTCTACGGCACGGCAGTGATATATACCAAATTTTGAAATTTCCTCCCCCTTTCATTCTGCACACAGTTGTTATGCCAATGAGTAGTATTGCTTATCACTTTTAAGTACAATATATTTTTTGAAACATATAACGATACTACTTTTTATTGTGACATGATCTTTCCCATAGTCTTTACATGTTTATTTTAGTAGATATGACGATGATCTCACATAATAATTAATTCACCCCCTTAAGATAATGCTTTGAAAAATGGAATGTCATTAATACTAGATTATCAATATTCCTCACCTTTTTATCACAAAGAGAACAAAGGTGATGGGAATTGGGTTCTCCATGAATTAAGCCATTAGGAGAAAGATTGAGGCCAAGAGTTCAATCATATCATCAACGATGATTCCATTAAGTTTAGAAACTTAGTTTCTTTCACCATAGAGAGATCAAACATACTTTTCTCAACTAAATTCCACAACCACTTTCCCCGCAAAGATATGTCAATCAAGCGCAACTTCAATTAAAAACTCTCCCCCATGTCATGTTACTCTCAAAAGAGAACAACATATGCAATTTTTATCTTCTAGAAATGATTTTCTCGGATTTTTACGAATCTCACAAGAAGATATAAGTTAGACATTCAATCGTCAAAAGTATTCATCTTAAGTTGTTCAAGGAACAACATGAGAGTTATAATCATAACTATCGGGAGATCGTCCATAAAGAAAAATGATTAAATATAAAAATCTAATGAAGAAAAAAATACACATAAGATATATTCATGAAGATCAAGTATTGCAATTATCATCAATAAAAATTTTAACTAAATAAATTTCTGCAGATGATAATATAAAGAAATAACTAATACATAAAATAAATTACCACATAGGTATTAAAGACAAAAAATTAGTTTTAAAAAACAAGGAAACCCCCTAATGAATTCAATGATCTTCATTAATGTATTTACTATGCACATTACTACTAACTTAACTGTGAAAATGTGTCTTATGTGTTAAAACAAACATCTTCATAATGTGAACTTTCGCTTTTGTATACGATTATCTTATTACATATAATTTTTCGAGCACAGTATGATTTTTTGTTCATATAAATTGTGGAATGTTGTTTGGTGGAAAATCCTTATCCTTACATTTAATGATATAAGTATTACGATAATATATAACAATGTGCCTAAAAACATAATTCAAAGGTTGTGTGTGTGAAAACATTAATTGCTAGTTTCATATATGTACGATCGCCAAATTACTTTTCAGAAAACATTGTAATTTATTGGTGGCACCAAAAAGGCCATATTTTTAATCACGCCTAGAGCCTCCAGGAACTATGATGAGACGACCCTGACAGCAATGCTGGTTGTAAAGGAACTATGATCATCGTATTACTCACAAATATTTGTTTCTGGTGAAACAGGGACAAATCAAGACTGGAGCTCCTTGCAGATCTGAACGCCTTGCTAAATACAATCAGGTAACTGCTACACATTTCTTTTTACTGTAAGAATACACGCATTGGAATTACTGTCCATATAGTATATTCCCTATAAATAATAGGTGTCATCGCATAGGAGTGTTGCATGAGTTTTGTATGCTATCCCAAATCTTATTTTAATTCTGCAGCTTCTTAGGATCGAGGAAGAGCTCAGATATGCTGTAGTTTATGCAGGAGCTACGTTCCGAACCCCGGTGGAACCTTACTAAATCTGATCATTATCAGGCAAACAACAATGTTGGTAGTAAAAGGCTGGTTTTAGTTTTTCCTTCCCTCTCAAAGGTGGAGTTTTTTTTTTTTTTTGAAGGGGTTAAAATTTTTTATTAGAAAAGAAAAAGAAGAAACAACACATGGATCCTCCAATTTGTAATAAGATCCCTAAATGTTCTAAGATCGAATCAGTTATGAGCTGACCCCCATTGGAAGATGAATCTCTTCACATATGTAATTGTTTCCCGCCTATCTCTATGTCTCTTCTTCGTCATGACTCTAACGTTCCTGTCTCTCCAAATAACCCAAAAAATTGCAGCTAGCACTATGTTCCAAATTTTCTTGCCTATGTGCTTTCCTTTGTTGTTGTCCCAATCTTGAATATGCTCATTGACTGTAGGTTTAAAGGACCACTGAATCCCATAGCTGGAGTTGAAGTATTTCCATACATCTGCAGAGTAGTTACAATGTAAAATGAGATGGTTCGGGGTATCATTGTGGATGTTGCACAAACTGCATCTAACATTTTCAGTTTCACATCCCCTTTTGATCAGTTTATCCACTGATGGCAATGCATTCTGCCAGACAAACCACAAAAATATCTGCACCTTTGGTGGTAATTTCTTGACCCAGATGAGCTTACGAGGAAATATTTGTGGTTGTTGCAAAGCTTGATTTTGTTGGGATACCTCATACATTGATTTCCGCTGTATATATACAAAACCGGAGCATCATTGGTCGCGCACCGCCCAAAAACGGAACAGAACCGACCACAGCCGTACCAGACCGTGGATTTTTCTTCCACAAATTTTCTTTCTCCTCATAACAGAAGGATTTTTCTTCCACGGATTTTCCACTGACGGAGCAAAATCAAGATCCCCAAATCCTTAATTACATATGACCTAAACTTCCATTTACAAGCTTCAATAAAAAAAATATCAATTATAAGCGTCAATCCGAACCTGAACTTGACCGTCAAATACGCTTCTTCGTGAAACAATAGATATCTTTGTCATCTTTAACCAGTAAATTAGTTGATATATGTCATGGGAACCATTGCTTTCTCTATAGAGGCAAAAGTCGAAAACTAATAAAACACATTTTAATTTGCCTTTTTTTTGAAAAATAAAATAACGCATGTTACATAAGGAAGAGGTAAAACATCAAATATAAAGTAAAAGATTAGATAAAATAATAGTACCTTTACACACCTTCCTCTGTCTATATTTAAAATTATTAGAGGATACAGTAACATTTACAAAGTCTGTCTCAAGTAGCCAAAAAAATATAATATCTAACTTATAGCCTAAACACTTAAGGTTGTTAGGCTTGATAATACCAAATATAACAATATCTACTATAAACACGAGAATTCATATATGGAAAATAGAACAAACCTCATCGATTTATAGATAGAACCCCAAGAACAAGTTACGACACTCCTTCGTCAATATTATTATAACGGACTGCATGAACATTCACTTATCAGTTAAGGTAATAAAAACTTATTCTTGAATTTACCCTACAAGTCAAAATAAGTTATAATCATAAATAATGTGTATATCTCATGTATCCTCGCAGGTTGTATGTGATACTATTTCTTTTATATACTAATACTTTATGTTGGACTATACTGTATATGTCATTTTCTCTTTTCCGGTTGGCGGTTGCACATCCATGTCGTAAAATGTTATCTCCTCTTAAGAATAATTAATTAAAGTGAAGAACAAGATTAAATATAGAATATGACTTTTTTTTTATCTCTCATTATCATGTTCTAAAACAAATAAATACTAATTACCTCAATGAATAATATTTGAATACATCAATCTTGTTTGCGAAACATGCGGTATGTTACGAAGTACTTCAGGCTAAAAGTATGTTTCCAGTCTCATCAGAATATAATTGAATTCATCAAACTTTCAGCATTTTTCTTTCAACGTATGTCTATATGAAAAAAAAATACATGAAAAAAATGAATGATACCTATCAACTTAATCAAATAAGATCAGTGTGAAAAATATTTAATATCTTGAAATGAATACAATATTTTAAATATATTGTCATGTTACGAAGATGTGGATTTATTTTCCTTTAAAGTCTGAGCAAACTTGAAAATTCTACTAACATTACTATATAAACTCCTACGATCGATATGAAGCATTTGATGTAGATTATTCTTCTTTAGTAAAAATCTTAGCACGGGACACAAGATTATTTTTCGAACCAATCCAACATATGGGCTTGCACATATATGCTCACCACAATGGTTCTTCTTCAAAAACCATAACTTCCACATATGAGTCATTTCAGAAACCGATTGACCAAGCCATAAAAATCCTCCATCTCTATTAGCTACAATAGGTATTTAAAAACCTGAAAAACGACTTGGGAGTTTGATTGTAGAGAGAGTTTCATTATCGACATCAAGACTTAGTATCCGTCCTCCCTCTAAACACTTTCCCTCTAACGAAATCCAGTGTGAAAAACCATTCGCAAATAAGGAATGTAGTGAGTATAGACTCCTTGAACGTCAGCAATCCTCGAAACATCTCTCCAAGAGATGTCTTACCTTCGTGTTCTGAACGTCCTTCAATTACAATCATGATTTTGCACAAGGATGAATCATAAGTCATTGTATCGACCACTTACTTCAATACGACTGTGTCATAAACCAACCAATATGAAGTCAAACATGGTTTCATTGTGGAAATATAAAACGAATAATGAGTGACATGGTTATAAACATCGTAAGAATTAGTATCCCAAACATCATCCCCAAAGACAACGCATTTGAGAATCAATTGACCATTTCACTTATATGTAATACCAATGACAACATGTCCATTATCTTAATATAGTTGTGGGAATTCAAATGGAATAACCTTTTCCTCTTTCTTATCAAAGAAAACAACTCGATGTGTATAATAAACCTCTTTGTTGTTGATTAGTGCTAATAGTTCTTCGTAGGTTTACAAATAAAGGATCATTAAATAAGTTATTAGGCCATTGCTTACATATGCACCTAAATCGGTTCAAACTATTATCCAGAGTTCTAGTTAGAATGTTGTAGATTATGATGTCGCTATGAAGATGGTTGTTTTTGTTGACATTCTTGATCTTCACCTTCTTCTTCTTGGTTTTTCCGATATGCTAGATAACCTAAGGATGAAGGAAGGCTTATTCGTATATGGACTGTAGGTGAATAAAGAATTTGAACTATTTTGATTGAAACAAGAAATATAAATTACATGAAAATGTAATTTTTGCCCAATTAGACTATATGCGTAGGGAGCATGGGGCAACTTTGCAATTAGGGAAACTTGCCTAGAGTAAAATCAGTACTGGGCAGTAAATGCATAGAAATTTGCGTTCCCCCGGAGAGCATATCCGAAACTCATTATGTGTTTCTACTGAGTCATCAGAGATTCAACGAGTCATTGCTACCTTACGATTTGAAAATCATAATGATTATCTTTTCAAAGTAGTTTTAATTTATATGAGTGAAATTTCTACCTTAATGTTGCTTCATTTTTAACTTAGAGCCAAATATAGACCTTCTTGGCGAAAAGAAACAAAACATACCTTAGCCCCAAATGTTATCCTTCAGAAAAAGAAAAAAAATCCACTGTCAAATGCCTGGAAATCCTTGGTCAGTTGGTCGAGAAAATCTATATCTTTGTAAAGAACATGTATAGAATAATTTGTTGCTTAAGTCTCATCCATGCATTCCCTCGAATGTATAATTGTAACTATCCATGGCCTCATTACCGAGCTTGACCCGATTTATCAGAAAATTCACAACTTGACAAAAAGCAACCTCCGTTGGCTGGTCAAAAGAAGGATGAGAACTTTTTTTAAAAAGGTGGTACACAGAAACTCAGTTCCAATACTCCATTTTACCAAATATTGCACGGCATTGCCACTGTTTTCAGTTTCCCACATAAGGGCAATTCCTAGGTAATCACCAATTTTTTTTTTTTTTGTGAGCCACATGGACGAACAAACGCGATTTTCCACTATGGAAAATCAAAGCACAATGAACAAATCTGGTTTTTTAGGTCCACTATTATTTCTTTTGAATAGAAAATCTTTTGTAGAATAAAATTAACATATAAAATATTATATTTAGGTGAGATAAAACACGATAAAGTGAGATAAAATAGAATACATAATAATAAAATAATACCTGGGAAACCGAAATTGTACTTGGACTTTGTGGAAGACACACGAGCGGTTGAAGAAGATCCTCCCGCGGATTTGGTTAGTTTGCGCGGTGTTGATTGATACGCGCGTCCCTTGTTGGTCCGTAGTCAACAAGCCAACAAATTTATTAGTTCCACCACTCGTTTCCCATGTTTGTTGAAACCATGGTAGAGAGAAATTTGTTGTTTAGTCCACAAAACCCGACCCGGGTTAATCTGTAGTCCAGCAGCAAAAATAAATAACCGGAGGTCCAAAAAAGTTAAAATTACTTCACTATCACGTGCAGACTATATCTCATTCTTCTTCTTTATTTTCAGACGAAAACATTCTTGTTTTCATCTACTTTTCAGAGAAAAACTTCATTCTTCAATCTTCTTCAACAAACCCTAACTTCATTTCAGTAACCATCTCTAAAATCCACCAAAAATCCATACTTAATCATCTCTAAAAATCGATCATTATCAGCAACAATAACCCTAACTCCATTTCAGTAACCACCAGATCCCCTTTGTTGTTGTCGATAAATCATTCCATTAATCAAAAATAGGGAAATCATCAACAAAAATCGAAATCAAAACAGAAAATTGAAATCGAGACTCAAAAACAAGCCTAAAAGCATCAAAAACCGTAGATCTGAAAACTGATTTCTACAAAAAATCTATTGGATACTCAACCAACAACAAAGAAGAAGAAACCCACGGTTTCTTCCAAGAAAAAGGTACAACTTCTACTTTATACTTCTATTTTTACTGATTTTTTATACCAAATTTCTTATTTTTGATACCAATATGTGTAAAATATGATCTGTTTTGGATACAATTTTAGGATTTTTCATTTTGTGATATGATTCTAGAATACATATCAATTTTAGGAAAGAGTGGTTCGTTGAAGCAGTACATATCAACATGTAATATGAACATCTACTTTATAATCTTACAATACATATCAATAGTATTTAGAGAAAGACTGATTCATTGATGCAGTACATGTCATTATGTAGTGTATAAACAGTAGTTTATGCTTGAATAAGCATCAATACATACTGATACGAAACATAGATTACACATGCAAAAGGAAAATAATATGTTTTTGATGATACACGTTGATATGTACCCATTGTTGTGTATGATTTCAACATCGCATAATTAGATGTAATATATAGTACAATGTTATATGTAAGTTGTTTTATGTAATTGGTAGATATTGATATGTACTAATTGTACCTCTGAAAAACGGTACCCTTCTAAGTAACAGTGTGGTTGAATACTAATTGTAGGATTGATATGTACTTAGGTTGTGATTTTATTTTATTTTATTTTATTTTTGAAGCATTTTGCAGGTTGTGATGCTTGAATGCCAACAGTATGGTTGAATATTGATTTTTCAATGCTTGAAAATGTCTAAAAACAAGAGTATATATATTGATATATAATGGGAACATGGTCAACCTAGTTTATTTCTTACATACAAAATATGTACAACAACAATACATATTTTGTTGTTGAGATACAGTTCCTTGATATCTACTCTGGAAAAGAAAGCTACAACATATCAACATGTACTACCTTGGAAAAGGAAAAAATAAAAATGTTCTTGTGCTTCGTTATAACTTAAATTTTTGATGCTTAAATACCAACAATATGTTATGACATTACATATCCAATAATACATATCTATATGTACTGATGAAAAAGTCATTTTGTAATGCTTGAATTCCAATAATATGTTCTTAACAATTGATATCTACTCTTATGTTACGTACATTATATATCTATTTCTACTGAATAAATGACCTTGTTGATTGTGCAGGTTATGTAAAGAATACGAAAAAGAATAAGGAAGCACCTGCTTAAACCCCTAGGAGAATATACATATATGGTTTTAAGAGGATGTATATTCTTTGAGAACAATTATAAATGAAAACCTAAATTGACTTACACAGAACTGCAAATGATAAGTGAGTCGTCTTACGGGAACTTATTCTTAATGTTTTGGTACATGGAGTAGATATCTTCGGTATATTTTCAACACTACAAGAGATAAGCTGCATATTTACATGTACTGAAAAAGCAATTAATAGTGGATATTAGTTTGTATACATTTTGTTGCGATTACCTAGCAGATATGTACTAGTAGTATTTTGTTATAAAAGAAGAACAATTTGGTGCTCAAATACCCATCACTAATAAAAATGCAACATGTTTTCATTCAGTCTTTTATTTCAGTGTTCAATATTGTTTGTTTATATTTATAATTTTGGAACATACTAGTCAGTATGAAGACTGGAACAAAAGTATGAAGCCTTAAATAAAAGGAGTACATATATGCATGTACTGTAAAACTTGGCACGAATAAGAATATTGGACTGAAACTCAGAATTATATTAACATAAAAAGAGGCTGCAAAACAACAATTGAATGTGTCTCAATACTTCTTACAATACTCTACATCATACTAGTTGTATGAACTAATATAAAAGACTGACAAAAGAGTATGAAGCCTTAAAACCGACAGTACATATTTGCGTATATTGTAAACCTAGAGCGCAAAAGAAAATTCTGTGAAAAAGTATAAAACTTATCCAACTTTAGTACATATTGAGAGAAAACCCAGTACATATATAACTTAGCGAACTTTAGTACATATTGAGCGAAACCACAGTACACATTGACCTGTACTGAGCGAAAACCCAGTATGTATCAATATGTACTGAGTGAAACTATAGTACATATCTATATGTACCGAGTATCAAACTCTTCAATTTGATGGGATAATTCCGCTAGTCCCTCTCTCAGCCTTGATGCCTACAAGTCTGCTAACCTCAAATGACTTGTTTGTTGCATCTCCAGTGGCCATAAGTGTTTCCTTTTTCAATTTGCCACCATAGCTTGTCTTATTTTCATCCAACTCATGCTTTCAACTGCCAAATGCACAATCAGAATTATCAAGTGTCAAGACTTAGCCATTAAGGACTTAAGGTTATGCATTGTAGTTTTTTTCCTCTAGAGAACTCAAAATGTTCAAACCAACCGGTGAATCTAGCAAACTCCTACAAACCACTAGAAAATACTCTTCAATGACGCGCAAAAGAAATAAAACTGAATAAGTGTACGGTAGGGAAAAACTGAAATTAAAAAAAGTTCGTCAGTACATAAACAAAAAAATTGAATTTGTAGTATGTTTTACAAGGTACATATTGATATGTATCCATTTTTGTGTATGGTTCCAATAATGGATATTGATATAAACATATTACTATATGATTCAAACAACGAATATTAAAAGGATTCAACAGAAAAATAAACCGAGGATAATTTATCAAAGAAAATAATATCAAATTACTGAGAGATGAATGATTACGAGGGGGCGCTGCCCCCTCGACCCCCGTGAACCAAAGGGACACAATCAGAATATGTACCTGTCATTGTACAAAAATGTTTAAGCCGAGGTCGAACTTCTGGATCTAATACACGATTAGGAACAACCCCGTCTTCACAGCATAACCAAGTGACTTAGAAGCTCCTTCCTGAAATCAATTAATGCTCATACAAGTGAGATACTCTTGAGTGTAATCGGAAAACTCTGAAAAACAAATACAACAGATACATTAAGTTTCAACTTAGCAGGAATAAATGCAATCTGAGTCCAAATTCGACATGGAGGGTTACGCTTGCTTAATAGCCAGTTTCCTTTAGATGCTTCATTTATGCTGAGTATCATTTCCGTAAAGGTTCATTGCTACTGTAGGATATAACTCTTATATAGGTAGAAATTCAAGCCTATAAACAATCTTTCAAAATCAAAAACAGAAAATTGCAGTACTTGTACATATGTACTGATGAAAATAAGAAGCGAAGCCTAGTAGATATTGATATGTATTGAGTAAAAATCTAGTAGATATTTATATCTACTTAGTAAAAACCTAGTAGATATCACACTACATGTACACATGTAAGAAATTAAAATATGTACTCAATTGACAAAACAAAATACGTGCTGTATATCATTAATAGAAAGATGTCGTTGAAAGATAGTGCCTTTATCTCCATTCTCTTCCATAATGCATATTGATATGTACTGATTGAAAACAAAATGTTTCTTCTATGCCATATAATACAATTATCTACACTAATCACTATCCATTCTACTTACGACACTACTCACTAATCTAGAACCATCAAAATAAAAAGGAAGATTAGGTTTTGTACTATCCAGAAAGTAGATCCCTCATCATCAGGCTCTCTTGATCCTTCCTCTACTCCAGTCTATAAATAATGATATCCGCAGCTTTTTGTTTGAGTGTTGGTACATGATTTATCCAACATCCCAGTAGGCGATGGTACCTAAAATTTGGTCTTCGAAATGAAACAAACAAAACTAACATTGGTACATAAAACACACTCCAATTAGGTGATCCTTAAACCATAGTGCATATTGTTATGTACTGATTGAAAACCTAATACATAAAGCACACTCATTACGTACAAATACTCCAGCACACTCATTACATATCAATACTCCAACAGGCATAGCTGCAATAGTAATTTCTCCTTTGAATTTGAGATTTTTCACAGACTCTACCATAACTTGTTTCGTTTCATCCATCTATTGCCGCAGAACTGTCAACGGCCAATCACACAATCAAAACTACCAACATAAATTATTAAGGAGTTGAACATTGAGTGAAAACCTTGTACATATTGATATGTAATGAGTGAAATCATGTACATATTGATATGTACTGATTGAAAACCTAATACATAAAGATATGTACTGAGTGAAACACTTGTATATATGATATGGATTAAGTGAAATCCAAATGCATGCTACATATAGATTAAAAATCTAACCATTTAACAGTTTATTAGTATGATCCATTGTATAAATAAATTCAAACATTAAAGGACAAATGCAAAAGGTCAAGTGGATCTAAATGATAATTCAAACATTTCTGAATTAAAACTACTAACATGTCTGCCCACTAATAATTTCAGTTCATATTTCCAATATCAAAATTTGTACCTCGGAAAGTTAATATTATGTTTTCACACCTCATGTAATCCATCTAGCAATTCCAACTTCAAAACCTAGATCTTGTAAACCCCCATTGTATTCTTCCACTAAAATAGTCAGATCTATTAAAAACGCCACACCAACAACACAATTGTCAATCCCAAAACGTATAAGCTATTGCATAATTCTCATTTTCGTCAAATTCCATCATAAAACATACTGAAGGTTTCAATTTTAACATAATAAATTAGGAAACAAAGCAACCAAAAAAGCCAAAATAAGCCCTAACCTGAAAAATGAAGGTTGAGTTTGAGGAACAAAGCTTGTTATTTATGTGGAATCAAGAGATTTGGATCTTAGATTTGGACGATACCCAAACGAACCCTAAAAAAACCATCAGATGAAGACACTGAAGAAAAAAACATAAATTAAATGAACTTACCCATCCAATCGTTCGAACTTGAATCGCAATTCGTTGGAGCTGAAAAATGACGATTCACCATTATTGCCTCCTCTGGTTTTAGTTTGAACCGAGAGTTGGAATTCTCCTGGTTTTTTCCACCAATCGCAATCGCAATCGCCATCGCAAGAGTTCTCTAATTTGTGATGAACGAACTGATAAAACAGAATTATATCCGACTTAAAAGGGTATTTTGGCCAATTAGAAAACACACTTTATAACTTCCGCACGTGTACTGGACGAGCGAGTAAAAAATCTGGTCCAAAAACATGTTTTTGGACCAGCGATTAAATTTGTTTTAGGACTGGATAACCATTAAATGGGTCTCCTAAAACTGGATTAACCAGTAATTCCTAGATTTTTATTTTATTTTCCGTTCATTTTGCTCGAAAAATGAACAAAAGGGCCTCAACGTCTGTTTCATTGTGTTTTGATAAGGGACAACCTGATCTTTCAAATTATACAGCAAAATTCTAAGCTGGGGGAGATACACGAGCATGAAACAGTTTCATGTGCCCCGAAACGGTACTAGTATGCAAACTAACCAATCAAATCCTTGAAGGTGTTGTTCTTCGGCACCAATCAGTTTAAAATAATAAATTATGACTTGATAACATGGCTGAACTGCTGTCACAGAAAAATCTTCCTGGTTGTATGAGGGCCAACGGTGACAGTAGGAGACGACGTTTTTCTTGCTCATAAAAATTGCGTAACCACCTCTTGCATTCAGTTGCTATCTTCTCAGTGGGATTGCTCGACAATACCCTAGCTCACTACGTTGGAGCCAAAGCAAGCTGCGGGTGCAAATGTGCAACTGCAACCGCAAGGAGCAATCTTCGTCGGGTGGTAAAAAGAAGGAACGTGCACTTCTGGCAAAAAGTTGGTACACAGAAACTTAGTCCAATACTCCAATTTACCAAATATCGCACGCCACTGTTTTCAGTTTCCCACGTAATAAAGCGAAAAACAACTGGTCCCATAGTTTTTTGAGGTTTGTACACACAAAACAGTTGTGTCTTTGATGTACAATTGTACCTGATTTTTACCTTTTCCTCTTTCCCAGTATGGTAAAACCGATAATTTTACACTTCATTGTGTTTGTCAAGGGACAACCTGATTTTTATACATTAATCTCATTAGTCAAGTACCATAGATTAGTGCATTTTATTGATTTATAGAGGAGTTAGTGAGCGACACATGTCAAGCTCTAAATTTGATTTTTACGCATGCCTCATTGGGAATGTGCATTCACTTTTTTTTACTGATGGTTACTAAATCCAATGGAAGAATATTTGGTGTTCATCTTTACTTAAGCAGAGTATCAAGCATTCAAGTTACCAAGAGGTTCTCTTTCGGAGCAAATCTGTTGGAATGTTTTAATAGAGATATATCGGGCAGGTTTCAATGGGAGTGATCGAAATATTTTACTCGTCAGTAGTGTATGCTTTTAAAGAAAGTGTTGACAAACGGAAACATAGATTTGTTTAAAACTATTTTTACATAATATGTAAGTTAGAGTATGGAGGTCGCCAACAAAGCTGGAATAGCTCAGCTGGTTAGAGCGTGTGGCTGTTAACCACAAGGTCACAGGTTCAATCCCTGTTTCTAGCGATTTTTTTTTTCTTCTCTTTTTTGCGTTAGAGACTGCATAAGTAGGTTAGGAGCGTGCCACACTGAGTTGTCTACTTGTCTTCCTTTTTGACAAAGTAACAATTGATAAGCACATTATCCAGACTACCTCTTGAAATGGCAAGCTTAACACCAGCCATGGCACCATTAGCTTCAGCTTCACAAGGAGAAATGTACCTGAGAAGTTTTGTCTGACACCATCGATATTTTGTCTATATCTTTATTTTCCATTTGTGAATGAAATTTTGTCTGACCTTGCTCGAATTAATTAACATCTTTAGTTCTACTTATTACCTTGAGTAGTTGAAGGAAAGGGATTTACGCAATGTTAAATGTACCCTGTGTGCTTGCTAACCAGAGAAATTTCTGGGTCTGGGTTTCAAAAAGAGTTAAATTTTTGGTCAAAAACTCTTTAGTGTTCAATGACAGTTACAAACACGTGTCCGCTAGTGACTGGTGGGAACAGATATCAGTGGCTTTCCCTGAACAGACATTAGGAGCCCCTATAACATGTAGACGTGGCTTACTCTGATAATTTTTTAAGGTAAGGTCGGCAACTAGCTAGCTCAAATACTTGGCCGCAAAACCTTCCTTAAGTTGTATGAATCGGACCAACTGACATCCTAACATTTTGAAGCCTACCCAAAAAGTCTAAATTCAAGTTTTCAAGCTTTGGAGTTTGAACATTTTCTTTGTTTTAATTTGTGGGTTTTGGCTATTCAATGTGTAAAACCCTAAAAGTACAAGTAATTAATAATATACTGGTACTCATCTGCCAGGGGATGTCGGAACCCCGCTTTGACTTGGAGTACACTACTTTAGATTTTGGATTCTCTATAAATCCCACCTACTGTTTCATCTTTACTTCCTCTCCTCCTTTGATTGTTGAACATTCAAAACAAAAAGAAAACCTAGCTAATTACTTACTCTCACAAGAAAGGTTAACATACACTGTGCTGATGAATACTTTTTCAAGCCTTCTGCTTTGCCTTCTTTTCACTACGCTTTCCTTAGGGAACTCTACTGCAGGTGAATATACGAAACAAGGTACCTATAGCTAGATTCTTTCCTTATTCATGTTACAACTAAGTTGTGTTTAAGTTTTATTTTTGTTTCTTGTCTCAAGTAGATGAAAAGATGATGGCGGCGACTGCAAATGGTTTCGATATTGTGCAGTCCAAGGGATCAAAGATTAATCAGGTCTTTTCCATCTTCACATACATTTTATGACACTTTTTGTCATATATATATATGTAAACGCATGCATGGTTGTTAAGCATATATACTAAAAGATGGATACCATATCTTAAACAGGAACGTTTCTCGGATTCTGCTGATTCGAAGAAATCTGATATTAGTAACAAAAAACTACAAGGACGGAAAATGTTGGTGAATACTGCTCATGATGCCAAGGAGACAATGGTCGTGAAAGATGCCTCTTCTTCATCAGGTGCAGCTCATTCTGTTGTAAACTGTGAAAATGAAAGGGTACATAAGCGTGACGAGTTGAAACATCAAGCAGTTAGCGGTAGTAGTAGTTTATTTTCTGCTGACAAGGTCTTTAATAGTGGGGTTGGTTTTACGGTTACTAGTGTTGATTATCACTCTCCTCAGCGACATCCACCAAAGAATAATTGACCGGATGAAGAGATTATCACTATGAACAAACTTAAGCTTTTCTTTGATCTCTCTTCATTTGTTAGTACTAAATATTGTGTCATTTGGTGTCCCATAGCACTACCACTATAGCAATCTAGTGATATATAAGTGACTATCATCAATGTATAAAAGTGTTTTTGTGGAGCTTCAGCTTACTTCCGTATGCATTTTTTCTTTTTTCTCGAAGTTCGGCAATACACAGTTTATTACGTTTTAACTTGTTAGAAATGCTCAACTATAAGCTGTTAGTCCCAAGTTCTTGCTACATATGTATAAAGGGTGTACACTTTTGTAGTATTTTTTCTCTTCCAAAAAAGTTTATTTCTGTAGTCTTAACGATCTTAAATATTTTGATTGTGTAGATGCGGCAAAAGGTACTAAGAGTACCGCGTCAAGGAATTCAGGTACTAATCTCCTCAACACAAGCAAAATCAGCTCGCAACAGTCCAATGCAAATGCAGCAAGTAGCAGCAGATTTGAAGGTTCTCATGGCAATCCTTCAGAAACCTTCGAATCCCAAAAACATCACCAAGCGACCCAAGCCGCTGGTAAGTTTATGAACATGATGCACAAGGACTACAAAGGGTCCGATGGGAAGGCTTCGTCCCACCGCAGACCCCCTATCAACAACGATGCGCCATTGGATGTTGACGATAGTAATGAACTCATCCACAATTCTGATGTAGACTTTTCAACTTCTACGATGATGAGCAATAACCAAATATTAGATGATTATCCCCGACCTGCTCCCAAGCCTCGCCGGAAGCCTCCCATAAACAATAACCTAAACCCTTGAAGACAGTCTTTCGCCTCATACAATTTTGCCTTTGCCCTCGTATTCGGAAATATGTACCTTTATATTACTTAATTACTTCCCTGTTTTCCCTATTGTATTTTGTTGGTGTTGTTTGTTTTTTTGTTGATTACGTAGTAACTTTGTCTTCTCTACTGTTGCTACGGTAGGAAGATATGGTGTAGAAAATCAAGTCAGGTAGTATATGGTGGTTATATAAATATATGATATGACTTTATATAAGAGCATCATCTCCAACAACATCGGGTGTAAATTTTCACGTGGAAGTCTTGTTAAGACTAAGGATTTATTCGCATTTTATTTCTCACACTATCTCACACATTGGACGTCATTTTTGTGAATAAAATCCAAAAGGTTACGAGTTTGAAGCTAATATTTAGGGGATATGTTCCTCTTACAAAGCTATGCTTACCAAAATCTTAATTTTAATGGTTAAAAATCCGTTGATTTTCAACAACTCATATTGAAAGTTGTAGATGGTGATGTTATCATTTCGGAACACACTCGATTTTGGTCATGCTCGACATAAGAGAACTTACAGAGCCTCACAATATATACATAAAATATGGATCAGGGAAGATCAATACTGCGGAATAGACAAGGATTCATTCTATTTTCCATCACTATTTGCACAATGACATACAAAAGACATAATCCTCGTAAACAAAAGTTCATCCTATCTTTCATCAATACTTGCATAATGACATAATAGGATTAAAACTTTTGTAATGTCAAAAGTTCATTCATTCTTTTATCAATACATGCATATCAACATATGAAAGACTTAACTTTTGACAAAGTATGGGACAATCATAGTTCACGGATGCAAACACACATATCCCATAACAAATTTGCAATATATAAAACCATAAAGATTAATACTGCAAAAATCATCTTCCAAACAATTTTTTAGAATTTAAATAAATAAACCTAAAAAATAAAGATGAAAACATTGGACATAGCTATGTGTAGTCACAATAATAGTTATTCCAAACCCTAGTTATTCTTCCTAAAAACACAAGAATAAAATTCTCATAAGAAGATTTACTAGATGTTAAGACCTTTGAAGAATTCTTTATCGTCCCCGAACTCCTTGTCTTCAACAACCATTGGGACATAAGGTTCATGAAGATATGAGTTAATATCAATAAACCTTCTTGACTGATGTCGAACCAGGGCCTTCGGAATCTCATGAGTCTTAAGTACAAAAGCCTTTATTTGTTCAATCTCCTTTCGTGTCTCCTTCAACACTTCAAGAACATCAGAAAACTTCTGATAATTTGAAGGAACGGCTATTGGCTTCCTCACATTCCTTCTTTTCCTTTTCAAAGTTGGAGGAAACAGAGATTTCTCTTTTTCCTTCATGATTGATGGCTTGACAATCATATTAACATCTTTTCCATCCGAAGAGATAATACTTGGAGCATCCATAAGCGTATGGGTTTGTGAGAGGAAATCATAATTCAAATCAACAAGTAGTCTTAAGATAAAAGAAGTTTTAGGGAAGGAAAAAGGAATATAGGGTTAACCTTTAAAAGGTTTGTGCACGCACAATTCTGAACCCTAGAGAGAGTAGAATTGTCGAGAATAACCCTCCTTTATTGATAGACATGGAATTCCCATTTTATATCAAAAACAAAACTAAGAAAAGATGAACACAAACTTTTCCTAAAGCCTGAGAGGTGCACAACCTTGTTTCTTTTAATCAGGCACATGAGACAAGATCACCAAATCAACACAATCAAGTTGTGTTGCGGTGAACAACAATTTGTCCACCATGTTCCTCTTGAGAGGAATCCATAGACCCATGTCTATCAAAATGATTGGACCATGATTTCTTCTCTAATGGTCTTGTTTTATCCTTGGAAACTAACTTCTTAGACGAAGATAAAATCTTACATACCTCAGCGGTCTTTTGAACAAGTTTGAGCTTGTTTGCTAATCGATTTGCTCTTCGTTGAAGTTTGTTGACATGTCTCAATTTGTGTTTATACTTGTAACACTTTGATAGTTCATGACCTTTTCTAATCTCACTGAATCCATGATTTGCAGCTTCCCTTGTGATGAGAACAACCTCTTGATAAGTGTCCGCCAGTTGGTCGTACGTATGCTCCTTCCTTTGTTTAGTAGAAAGTATCCTTTCTACTATGATGTTTTGTCTACCAGGGATGACCCGATGAACAAGACTCAGGTTCGAGGGATTATGCAGTACACTGGTAACTTTTGGCGTGCCCTTCATGAGTGCTGATACCGTAGCAAGGGCAAGACTACTTTGAAGTCCTATAATCCTTTTGCTCTTAGGAGGTCTAAGCAGGAGGATTACACCCCTGCCAACTTCAATGCTACCTATGCTGATGCCATTCAGAAAAGTAACCTTCTTCCTTGGAGTGTTGTCCCCCGACGTATTCATGTTACTGCTAAGCAGATTAGGGAGGGCAACAACCTTCGTCTATTGGAGGAGATTGAAAAGATTGGTCTGACTATCATCCCTTACTCTGCTAAGATTTTCTTGACGAAGCCTGACCGCATCCGTCTTGATCATGATGATCGCTGGGTGTGTACTCCTCTTCGTGTGGTGGATCCCTGGATCCTTGGGCCTATGGTTTTACTACCTCTCATCCCATCGTCCCTCGTACAACTTTCTCTCTTCCTTCTATGTATGATGGATATCAGCCTTGGGGTTTCTACCCTGTCACTTCTCACGAGATAACCTTCATTTATCACAGAAGTTTTTTTATTTTTCATCCTTGTTTTGTAGCCTTTGCTCAATATTCTGTTAGCTCATTTGCAGCCTGCCCCTGCTTCTTCAGCTGAAACTGCTCTGGGCTCTGCTGCTGGGACTGCTCCGGGCTCTGCTGGTAACTCCGTAGCTACTAGGACCAGGAAAAGAAAGGCTTCGATCGAAGCAACTAAGGCAACACCTACGGAGGTAAGGATTATAGCTATACCTTTGCGTTTGTAGGTTCCTTAGTATTTTTCCCCTGATCCTTAGCTGGCGCATGTGTTCTTCTATAGTCTTCCAAAAGGAAAGGAAAGTTGAAGGCTGTGATTGATGTTGAAGAATCCGATGAGAATCCTAAGGCTGTTGCGGAAGAACAAGATGACGAAGATATGGAGGACGTCGAGGATACTTCCCTTAGTCCTCACTTAGTCGATATTGAGGAATATTTTTCCAAAGATAGTCCTAGTCCCCTTTGTGTTGTCTCTATGGAAGGTGACAACATCCCAGTCAATTGTGGTACTTCATTGGTGAGCCCAGTTAGTGCTCAAGATATGGCTCCTTCTTTGCTGCCAAATGTACCCCCGTTTTCTGCTCCTGGTGATCTGTAACCTGTTACCTCGGCTACTACCAATGCTATAGTGATATCTTCCAAGATCCTTCCATCATATCCTACTACTTCGCTCCACTCGAGTGGTTCGTTTGCGAAAGGTCTTGCTCCTATGGTGAGGGTTGGTAGTTCAAACTCTCAGCCGAGGAAGAAGGTTGTGAATTCTCTTGGTAGCTTGTCCTTCAATGCCACGCCTGCTTCTTTGGGAAGCGCTCAGTCTGTTTCTACTGCCTATGCTAGCAAATTTATTGGAGCTTCGCCTTCGTCACCAGATCGGATCTTATTGGGTAATCTTCCTTGTGCTGGTGATATGGACTTATTTGGTATTTCTAGCCAAGCATTTCCCTCCATTCCCAGCTCATCCACCATGTCGTCTCTTTGTCGTGGTGAGGATTCAGTACTTGTTCCCCATGCCCGTTCTCAGGCGACTGGTGGAGTTCTTTCGGATCTTGGGAAGGGTAAGTTAATGATAATTTGAGCCTTCGGAGTTCTGACGATGCCATCCTCGAAGCCATACTGCGGGATTCAAAGTGTCCCTTTTCTTCTGAGGTTGATCGTCACCAACTGGATGATTCTTTGGAGGTTGCTTCTCAGTTGGATGTTTTGTCTGCTCACTATCGTGTGACCAATGATCTATTCTTTGACCCTGACTTCCTTCGTTCTAGCCATAGCTTTGGTGAAATTCGAAGGGGTATCATCCAAGAGAGGAAGGCCTTCATGGATACCTATGCTAATTTCCTTCCTCGTCTTTTGTTGTTCTCAGTAAGTGATTCTTACCTTATTATTTTATGCATTGTTTTGAACCTCCGTTTGTTCTTATGCTCTGTTGTTTGCAGCTTTGCAAACAAATCGACGTTGGCTTCACCTTGTTCAAGTTTTATAGGGATAAGTGTACTCACTTGAGTGCCCTGCTGGAGTGTACCCGCCAAGATCATGCCCTTGCTAGAGCGCAACAACCTTCTTCCAGTGGTGCTGATTCTGCCCCCAAGGTATCTTTGTTACATAGCGATCTGAGGAAAACTCAGAGGTCCCTAGAAGCTTGCTTGTTGGCTCTTGAGAGAGCTAATAATGCTGCAAAAGTTGCTGAGGATGGATGTCAGACCGCTGATTCTGCTTTGGCTGCTGAATCCTCCAAATCCATAGGTTCGTTTCTTCTTTTCCTTAGCTTTGTCTTCATTTTTGTTTGGTAGCATAGTCCTGAGACAACCTACACCTGCCAGCTGGTAGCTCTAGTGAACTTAGACATATCCGGGAGAAGGTAGCCAAGTTGACTTCCGATGTTTGGAATTATCAGAAGAAGTCTGACAGGTTGATGAACGTGACTGTTCATAACGATGCCCAAATTTTTCTTGAATCTGCTCATAACTCAGATCTTGTGAAGAAGACGGCCTTGCTCCGTAAAGAATGTGACGAAGCCCTTAAGTAGAAAGGGGGTCTCATTTCAAATAAAAAGGAGGATATTTCCTTGGTAGTGAAGCGCCTCTCAGCTCAAGAAATTATCCGTAAAAAATATCATGCGGATTTTGAAGATGTCTGTGCTTCCTTAGCTAAGGTTACTGCAGAACGTAACGTTTTTTCTTCTGAGGTCTGCTATCTTAAGAACAAACTTATCGAGGCTGGTTACGTGCCTTCTTCCATGTCCCATGCATCTTTGGTTAAAAGATTGGAAGAGTTAGAGAATGTTTACCAGGTTTTGTCCTCTGAGAAGGCTCCGCTCCGGATTGATGTTGAGGATCCCCGGACCGAACGATACACCCTTGTGGAGGATCTGATTTCGCTGAGGTGGATCTGGTCGAAGCCCATCATAGTTTAGAAGAATCCCTTAGCCATGCTGGAGGTAGCTTAGGGTTTTCTTATTCCCGCAGCATCCTTTTTTCCCCTTGTTGCATTCGCCTTTTATTTATCCCTTTTACATCTGCAGGTCTCCAGGAGAAACTTGTAGGTGTGAATGCTAATATCAACCGTCTTGAGGGCCAAGTATCTTCTTTAGAGATAACTCGTCAATTTGATGTTGCCGCCAAGTTTAAAGCCGAGTCTCTTCAGCAGGCTAATGATCATCCCAGTGCTCAAATGATGGAGCTTCGTCGAAAATTGACCTCTGATTTGTAGACTCATGCCTCCCAAATGATGGTGAAATTCGAGCACTCGGCCATTGATTACATCAATGATGCCTTTGTTGAAGCTGAACACCAAGCTGACGGATGTATCTTTCCTCGTCTTCCTTATCCTTGATTTTGTCGTATCCATCTTTGTTTAACCAGACTCTTTGTTGTTTTATGCCCTCAGTTGAGGTTCCTTTATGATGTCTCCCTTCTTTGAAACAATGATTTATGACGGTTTGAACCTTTGTTATCTGCAACTTTTAAGACATGTCAGGTATATTTTGGTAAAATTATTATTTCACTTATGTTATTGCATGAATATTTTGTTTAGACGTATTGTGTCTAATTGATCGCACAATCAAGTCATCACAAGGTGCTAAGGTATGCTTAACCTTTGGTGGAACATTCAACATCATACCGGATATCCTTTGGCCAAAAGGTATCATGGTGGAGAAGGTCCATACGTGGGCAATAATTTTCCTGTAACCCTACGGGTTCAGCATGGAGACTTCTTTACTTCGACAAGGTATATCTATAGGGGATATCTTTTTTTTTCTTATTCCTCATGAAAGAAGATGTCGCCCCGAGGATCTGAGATTGACATATGCGCAATTATGCCTTGTCTTGCCTCATCGTCAATCCTGACGGAGGGTTTTTATTCTAACCCAATTGTATTATTCAAAACTAATTTTTTAGCAAAAAAGTTTCTTTCATTGATTAGTAAGGTTTATAATACCTTAGATCAGGGATAGAACATGGTAGGCTATTGCCTGTTCCTTTCTTCTCTTGAGTAATCACCATTCTCTTACGGGTAGTACTTTTTTAGGTACACCGCATTCCAAGGATGCTGTAGTACTTCTCCTTTGGGGGTTCTTAGGTAGTAAGATCCTTTTCCGGCAATGTCGTGTATAATGTAAGGTATGTACCACGTCGGAGCTAGCTTGCCCCACTCATTCTTTCTTTGATATGGTGGTATCTGACGTAGTACGTATTCCTCAGCCACAAAGTTATGAGGGATGACCCGTTTGTTGTATTCCTGAGCTAGACTTCGTTGATAGTTCACCATCTTTTGCAAGGCTACCTCCCTTCTTTCCTCAAGATCATCCAGCTTTTCTAACATAAAGTCTATTGTTAGATTCTTCTCACATGCCTCCGTTTTTTTTGGGAGTATTATCTCCGTTGGGATGACTGCTTCGGCTCCGTAGGTCAACAAGAATGGAGTTTCCCCCGTAGTTGACCTTCTTGTAGTTAGATAAGCGCATACGACGTTGTGCAGTTGTTCGCACCACCTGTTTTTGTAAGCTCATAGCTTCTTCTTTAAGTTCATCGATATGGTTTTGTTGGTCGCCTCCGCTTATCCATTGTTCTTAGGGTATATAGGAGTGGACTTGTTCTTCTGAATGTTGAAAGTATCAAACAACATGTTGATGTTCTTTCCTTGCAACTGTTTGCCATTGTATGAAACTATGGCGGATGGTATTCCGAACCTGTATATGATTTGCTCAAACAAGAATTTAAAGACAGCTGTGTCCCTAATTCTTGCCAAAGGTTTTTCTTCCACCCACTTGGTGAAGTAATCCGTAGACACAATAAGGTATTTTCTTTTTGAAGTTCCCTCAATCAAGGGTCTGAAAATATCAACCCCCCATTTGACAAATGTCCAAGGGATGATAACTGAGTTAAGCTCCGTTGTTGGTGCTTTGATCTTCTTGGCAAAGCGTTGGCATCTTTCGCATCGCTTGGCCATGTTCTTTGAATCTTCGTCCATGCTTAGCCAGTAGTATCCTTGTATTTTGGCTTTAACCGGCAAGGATCTTCTTCCACTATGGTTTCCGACATCTCCGATGTCTATATCATGGAGTATTCTCATTCCTTCGGATCGTGAGAGGAACCGCATTAGAGGTCCGAGAAATGACCTCCTATACAGTATTCCGTAACGAAGGCTGTACATTGCTACTTTTGATTCGAGTTTCCGAGCTTCCTTAATATCATCTGGTAGCGTAACTTTGTCAAGGTACTGGTGGATTGGAATCCTCCAATCATCTTCTGCTTCATTTTTGTTTCCTTCGTCTGACATGGATTGGTCTTTGTCAGATTTTTCAGCTTTGTCGTCTGATTCTTTATCTCTTTGTTTGTTTCTCCTTTGTCTGCTTCTCTCACGGACCGAGTTTGAATAGCCAAAGTTTTCTCAGCGCTTGAGATGGGTCATTCTATCGAAGGTTCGTATATCTTTCCAATTTACACGGCAATGGTATTTCTATCCTTTAGCATAGAGGATATGAATGCTAAGGCATCTGCGTGTCTGTTGTCTTTTCGACATACATGCCTGAATGTTACGTTGCTGATTTTTGACGCATGTTCATGAGCTAGCTTTAAGTATGAAGATAACACTGGATCCAAAGTTTGGTATTTGAGTTCAATTTGTCTAATGACCAACTGTGAGTCACTAGTCAACCGAACATCTGACAATCCTAGCTCTCGTGCCAAGCGTAGACCATGTATGACCGCCTCATATTCTGTGATGTTATTGGTGTATTGTTCAAATTCTAACCTGAATGCGTAGATGAGTCGATCTCCGGTAGGAGTTGTTATTACAATACCTATGCCTGCGCCTTCTCTATTGGAGGATCCATCTACGAACATTTTCCATCTTCGTGAATTCTGACGTTCTAGCAGATCCTCTGGTTCTTTTTCTTGTATTCCTTCATTCCTGAGATCTCGTCTATCTCCGCCTCGTCGCTGAGAAGTAGGTCTGCCAGAAAGTCTGTTAAGATTTGTGATTTCTCAGCCTTCCTTGTTTCAAAGATTATGTGGAACTATTTGATCATGGCATTCCATTTTGCCACCCTTCCAATTTTCTCCGTGCTATCGAGGATTTGACCTATCTGAGACTTTGTGAAAACTCAGATGGTATGTGCATCAAAATATATCCTTAGTTTTGTGTTGCCACTACTAATGCATATACAAGTTGCTCCACCTTGGTGTAGTTACGATCCGCTGAACTAAGTATCTTGCTGATGTAGTAGATGGGTTTTTCTCCTTGCCCTTGGTCTCGTACCAATACTGTGCTTACATCGTAGCTTTTTGCTGCTAAGTATAGAGTGAGTATTTCACCAGGCTCCAGCTTCTGTAATATAGGTACTGATGCCAACTACTCCTTGATTTTTTGGAAAGCTTACTCGCATACCTTGGTCCATATGAACCTGCTTCCTTTCATCGGTGTATCGAAAAATGCTTTGCATTTTTCCGATGACCCTTCTATGAATCTTCCCATGGAGGCTAAGATTCCACTTAGCTTTTGTACTCCTTTTAGTGTTTTCGGAGATGGAATCTCCATTATTGCTCTGACCCTTACGGGGTCTACTTCTATTCCTCGCTTAGTTACCAAGTATCCTAGGAATATTCCTGAGGTTACTCTAAACGTGCATTTCTCCGGGTTCACTTTCATGTGAAAGTTTCTCATGACTTCGAATATCTCCCTTAGGTCCGAAAGGTGGTTTTTTGCCTCTTTGATTTTGACAAGCATGTCGTCCACGTAGATTTCTAGTATCTTGCCTATCCATGGTTTAAAGATTTTGTCTACCAATCGCTGGTATGTTGCCCCCTTGTTCTTTAGTCCAAAAGGCATCCTTGTATAACAATACAAGCCTCATGGGATAAAGAAAGCAGTATGCTCCTGGTCTTCTTCTGCAAGGGCGATTTGGTTGTAACCGAAGCAAACATCCATGAAGAACAGCCTCTGGTGACCTTCGGTTTCATTGACCAGTTGGTCAATATTTGGTAGCGGGTAGCTGTCCTTGGGGCATGCTTTGTTGAGATTGTTAAAGTCGATGCAAATGCGTACGACTCCGTTTTTCTTGAGTACAATCACCATGTTGGATATCCACGTGGGATACTTGACTTCTCGTATGAATCCTGCTGCTAGGAGTTTTTGTAACTCCTTCTCTGCTATTTTCTGGTAGATATCTTCCACCTTGCGGATATGTTGCTTGAATGGTGGAATTTATGGTTTGATTCGAAGGTGGCGGGAGACCAAATTTAGGTCAATTCCTGGCATTTCTTCCATTGACCATGCAAAGACATCTGCGTAATCCGTAGTAGCCTTTGTAGTTTCATCTCCTCGTCCTCTGATAGTAAAGTTCCGATGATGATCATCTTTGGTTCTGTCTCTGCTCCGATGTTGATTTTCTTTGTTGGTTCCACCGGTGAAAAGATTTGTTTTTGAGGTCGTATAGGAGTACATTTCTGTGGCGGAGGTGCTCGTTTCTTGAACTGAGGGGACTTCAGGAACTTTGAAGCCTCCATCTATTAATTTGTTGGCATTCGCTATTCGTGTTGCTGTGCAGCATCTCTTTCTTCGTTGAGTCTGACCTCTACTAGATTGCATAGCCTTGCTTCTTGTTGATCACCTTTGATTTCCATTTCACCCATGGGTGTAGGGAATCGAAGGTACTGATGATATGTCGAAGTTGTTCCTCGTAATCGATGGACCCATAGTCGTATCATAATGACGTTACAAAGGGAAGGTGCTTCCACAACACAGAACCTTGATTTGATTACTAAGGGTCATGCGCGTACCTGCAAGACAATTTCTCCTTTTGGTCTAGAGACTGCTCTACTGAAACTGTATATTGTGCAAGTGGATGAATTCATTTTCTCAGCGGTCAAAACCATACGTAAGTAGGATTCGTAGAACAACACATTTAATGAGATGCCCCCATCAATGAGGACCTTCGTAACATTCCATCCATGTATTGGAAGATTGATCACAAGTGGATCATTGTGCATCTAGACTTCCTGGTTCACGTCTCTTATTGAGAATGTGAGTAGTCATCCATTCTTCCCAAGTGCTAGTAGGTGGTCCACTTAGCTTGAACACCTCGTGGGTTTCTAGCTTTCTTATGTTCCAATCCAACTCGAGGACGTCTTCGAGTAGATCCTCCTGACATCCGCTGGAGAATGTGATCATGTTGATGTATTTGTCGTACTCAGGTAGTTCTACCCTTTTCTTGGGGGATACCTCGGTATCCGCTGGTTGTATTTGCACACTCCATGAACTTGCCTTCGTCTATGAATCTTTGAATCGTGTTCCGTAGGTGATAGCATGTGTCAGTTGTATTCCCGTAGTTTTGGTGGTAATCACATTACTCCTTAGCCTCCATTGTTTAACCGATTGCTTTCCCCTAGTATTAGGGTAAGGATAGCCCGACTTCGCTCCTTCCTTTTCCTCTGCCTTTGCCATCTCTGTATTTTGATGTTTTGTCTCGAGAGATGGTTCTTCCCACGGCTTCATTTTGCCTCTTAGGTATCTCGAAATTGGTTCAAGAGAGTTGGCTCATTGCGGAGCTGTTGTTGTCTTTGTTTGCGCCCTGGGATTGTCCTTCTGGATTCTTCGAGTCTGATATAGCGATCTTGGAAAACCCTGAGCTCTCCTTCGGAATCAAGGGATCGGTTGTGAAGCTCCACGAAGATAGCCGAGGTTCTATCAAGTCCGTACTTATAGAAATTAATGCTAATTTCTGTATTGACTTTCCCGATTGCTTGACATGTCTTCTTCCACCTGTCTGTGTATTGCATCAATGTATCCCGGGCTCCGATAGCTAAAGAAAATAGCCTATCTAACCCTGCCTTTGTTGACTTTTTGTACATGTATGTCTCCAAGAATACCGTAGAAAATTGCTCAAAAGAGTCATTGAGTTTGCTGGTAAATTATCATACCACGCCAACGCTGATCGCGTCAAGCTTGCAGGAAAGTACTACCTCATCTCTTTCCCAATGGGCAAGGACACGAGTGTAGTATCGGAGGTGGGCTGCGGGATCTGAGGTACCATTGTATGCCTGAAACGTAGGTACTGGGAATTTCAGAGGGATAGGCTCCCTAAAAATGCAAAAAGACAACGGAGATGTTGTCGCTTCTTGGAGTACTTCTTCCAGCCTTGTGCCTGCTATTTGAGGGTGAAAACAGTTTCTGTTGGTTTTGGTAAATTTGTGTGTGTGGATGAGAAACGAGTCGAAACCCTAAACAATGCATTGCACGGGAGTAATTTTGATTCGAAAGATCAATTTGTACAATCCTGGCCTAAACCAAGAAATGGCCGTTCCAGGATGAAGGAGAAGGGTTGGTTTTAGGGAGGGAAGCGAAGAAAGTGTTGAGACCAGAATCGTTGATTCTGGAGGTGTGGTTTGTTTATGACTTGTATCAGAAGGTAGAACTGGATAGCAGAATGGAAAGCTACCAGGTGATTTCTGGATATTGTGTTGTTCTCTGACCAAAACTTGTTGTTTGGTGGAAATAGGTGAAACCTATTTATACAAGTCGTAATAAAACGTACCCTGGCCTCGTAAGAAGTGGAAAACGATTGAGTGGTGGAAGAGTGGAGTAACGTGTAACATCAGGAATTTTGCTTCCATAATGAAGGATCCGTTTACACCATTACTTCTTTCCATTACTAACCGCCCCGCTTTATGACACTTTCTTGTAACGGGCGTATTGCACGCCGCACGCTGTAAACCGCCAGACCAATACCATGATGAGTATTCCCCAGTTTGTGACATGTTTGATGTCTCGAGTGTTTTCGTGGAAAAAATGTAGAACTTCGCTACGTGTGGCAAGTTAAAATCAAGAGGCTTGCCATAGGAAAATAACATGTGATGCTATTAGGCTCGTCTTGGATGGTCGGCTAAAACTTTCCACGAGTCAGTCAGTTCGGTGGCAAACTTTGATGGCTAAGATCACATCTCATGAGAAAGGGTAGCCGTTGATTATGGCTACCTTTTGTTGGCGCCTGATAATGGCACAGTGGCGTTTTGGTGTATGCCAGTGGCAGTGAGGCATGGTTAGCATGGCTCGTGCATGCCAGTGGTACGGTGGTGCAAGTGGCGCCTGTCATAGCCATGTCCACTAGATTTAGGCGGTTGGTCGCCCAAAACTTGCCACAAGCCTGCCATCTTGGTGGCGAACTTGGATGGCTGAGATTGCATCTCATGAGAAAGGGGAGCCGTTGATTATGGATACCTTTTGTTGGCGCCTGATAGTGGCAAAATGGCGCCTTTAGTGCATGCTAGCGGCATTGCGGCATGGCTGGCATAGTTCGTGCATGCCAGTGGAACGGTGGAATGGCTGGCATAGTTTGTGCATGTCAGCGGCACGATGGTGCTAGCGCCTGACGTAGCCATGGCCACTGAAATTTTGGTACGTTGGTGTTAGAATCAAATGTGGTGTGGCAACATCAGTTTCAATCGCCGTATTGATCCCCATGATCTGTTGAACATTGTTTGGCTCGGTTGGCGTAACAACTTTTCCTAAATTAGGGTTTGGCATGCCGAAACCCTAATTAGCGCATATGGCATGTGGCATGCGACATGTGGTCGTGGCACAACGGTGTTTCATGTAAACGGGGAAAGAACCATGCCAAAAAGAACTATAGTCAGGTCGTTGTGTGAAAATGGTCACAAGAGTCAATATTTCCACGAGTGGCATGTTGTGATGCCTTTATTAGGGTTTCCACGGCTCGTGGCATGTTGTGGGCCAGGAGTGGCATAGTTTGTGCCACGACTAGAAATTAGGGTTTCATCCATCACCACTAGAGCATGGTCGTGCTTCTGGTTAGGATAGCCAAATTGAAGTTCGTTGTGAATCTGATCACGCACAGAGAGTTGTTTGGCAGGTTTGGCATGCTGTCGCGGTGAGTGGCGCGTTTGACATGTGCACTTGGCATGCCTGTTTGGCGTGTGCGATTGGAATGTTTGTTTTGGCGTGTTTGGCAATGCCGTTAGTATGTTGGCGCGGTTTTGGGAAGCTAAATTGGTATGGCGACCTCTTGACACAATTTCTACCTATTTTAAAGTTGTAGCAGGTTTAGAGTAACCCGATTGGTCAATGGAAGTAGGGGGCCGACCAAGCATGGGCGTGGCTACCCTTTTGACGCGCGTGGTAGGTTTAATGTGACCTGATTGGTCGATAGAGTATAGGGCCGGCAAATATGGGCCCATCCAGAGTGTGGCAGTTTTAAAGCGACCTGATTGGTCGGCAAAGGAATAAGGGCCGGTTGGGTAGCATGGGACGTGGACGAGTGGCGTCGGCTAGCCTATGGCATGGCCACGCTTCCCTCGTTGTTGCTCCTACTTCGCGAATCTGTTTATTCTTTGCTTTCTGACTAAGTATTCCATGCAAGGATCTTAATCTTGATACTTGGACGCTACTCTGCTGCGAGTGAACACAAATCCGTCATGCCATACCAACGTTAATAGTTCTGCTGGGGAACTAGACACGGGAAAAGTACTCAGGGGTCTTACATTAGGGAATAATATAAGCAAGGTGTTGAAATTTACAGAGCATCTGGGATTGTTGCTACATGGGCCAGTCTGAATAAATTTCATGAAAATATATTGAACGGCTCAATAAATATGCCAGTGGAGAGGTTGACACTCATGGCTCCGTTTTCTTACAGAGTGACATCACATCAGATGCAAGGTTTTACAATTTTAACCCTAAGATAAGAACCACCATCAACATTAAGTTCCCTGCTTAGCCCGTGACAGTGGCATTGTTGCGGGGTAAGCATGAGATGGTGACTGACAAGGGTAAAATCAAAACGGCAAGTCATGAAGAGATTGTCAGGAAAATTTGGCTACCTTTGTCGGAAGGCGTGAAGAATATGTGATCCTTGCATTTCCGGCTTTGCATAAATTTGGCTCGGCCATAGGGTGTTGGCGTCAGCGCATCAACTTTGGTTACTGATCGGTAAAGAGGGCACTGAAACTTGGATCGTGGAATGGGCAAGGGATGGCTAGGTCACGGAATGTGCGGAGATGGCGCTTGACTTGGAATGGTGAAGATGACGCTGCTTTGAACGGCGGAGATGGCACTTCAATCTTGATCGTGGATTGTTGGAGCTGGGAGTGGTTTGTTGGCGCCGGGCGTGGTACTGGCTAGGACGCGCACCGTTGGTCCCGACTTGGGCGCGGTTTGTTGGCACTGGCTTGGCCGCGGCCTGTTGGCGCCAAGGAGCGTTGTCAGGGTGGGCCCGGTTGCCTCTTTCCGTGTATATCCCAAACAAGAAACCTTCCTTCACTCGAACTCCAAAAGTGTTATTCCTATAAAAGGCGTTACCTATCCTCTTTATCTCGTATTATTGACTTTGTTTCCACGTCTTGGTGCTAGCAGCATGACAGTAGCAATAAGAAAGGCAGTCATATTTCTGGTACGTATCCCAGTGTTTCTTCTTTTGCTTGCTCTTCTGTATTGGTGTAAACCTTAACCATAGGTATATCTTCCATAAATTTGGAGAAATACTTCGGTATGAATGATTTCTCTTTTAGCCTCCACATTAGTAAAAACGAAAACTATTATTATGCAAAGTAGGCATGCATGGACGGGTGGCTGCCATTAATCCCTTTCCCATGAAAACCTAGCTTTATTGTTTCATTTTCCTTTGTGGTCGTGAGCACAATTTCCACGGTGGGGTGTACTCTTCCTTTTGGCCGAGAGCATGCTTCCCGCTGTAAGACACGGTTTTGGCTAGGGGCGTGTTTTCCGCGGAAAAATATGGCTTGTTGAAACGAGCATCAGTCCCCTCTCCTTTGGCTATGCGTGCTCCTATTGGCTACGCGTGTTATGACAAATCCTTCGTGCACAGTTTTCCCAAAGTAATGACTTTTCTCCATTTTTGCTTTATTGTAGTTAAGCGGCATAAAAGGATTTTGTCGAGATGTCACCTGAAAGCGGTCTCTCCGTTGCGTCGAAAAATGCTAGTGTAGCGCCCCCAGAGCTAGCAGCTGACTAATCCAAGTGATTAACTAAACAAAGGGGCACTAAGGATCTAAAACATTTACTTAAGCATTCAATTAGAAAATATGCTATAGAATTTAACCCAATACTAGCTCCGTTCAGGAATATATATACAAGAACTTCTCTCAAATGATTATACGATAGTCATTTGGTTTTCAAATAAAATAAACAACATAATACACATATCAGAAGTTAACTAATTAACGGAGTTAACTCCTCGAGCTTTCGCTCCGCAGCTTTGATCTGTCTCTGAAACTGAAAGTGGGAATGGGTGAGCACATCATCCCTAAAAGGGTGCCCCGCAGGAATAACATTTAACTTTCAAGTAATCATTGAAATGATTTGAAAAACAATTCATGTTTTCCCAAAACACTAAAAGACAATCCAGTTCACAGAAATAAACAAATCATGATATATGGAACTAACTTCTTCAAAACAATAAACTATATTGGATGTCGACCAATTCCTTACACATCCAATAGAATACATTGGTGTCGACCAATTCCTTCCACACCAATGTTGGTGTCGACCAATTCCTTCCACACCTAGAACATATGTTTGGTGTCGACCAATTCCTTACATACCAAATGAAGGAGCGTATCCTATATACCTCAAATGGAAATGTTTATTTCCCAATCAATTCATAAAGACTAACAAAGCATTACAATTCCTTTCCAAGCGATGGAAAGATTAAAAGAATCAACAGTACTTTCGAAATTTAAAATAAAACTATGCATGGAATACACAATTAGGACAATGCATGAATTTGTTAAACATAAACTTTTATGAAAGAAAACAACTATGATCACAAAAGAGTTAAAAGTATTCCCACCTCTTTTGATGACAAGCCACGCCTACCTTGAGATCCGTGTCCATATAATTATCCTTTGAATCGATCGTTGTTAAATTAGATTAATTATTAATCACACAGAAACTCTAAGGTTTTAGCCAGTAGACTCACACAACAGTCATAACATAACAACCACAAATTTCCAGTTACGCGCTAAGTGAACATTACTAACTTTAACCTCCCAGGGAATCTTCCTAAATAGAATTAGGATTGTAGACCTTAATGACTCTTCAACTTCTTTCTATTATGTTATTAAATATATAAAAACCACCATGTTCTAATCCAACTCCAAACCATTAAACTAATGACTAACCTAACAATCATTTCTTTCCATCTAAATAATGCACTAAATATTAAACCAACTACCAGAACCTAACTGCAAGTCCAAGCCATGCATGAAATTTTATCAACTAATACTGTAGCATCTAATTAAGCTATCTATGTATATCACCCGATGAACCAAGACCAACAAGCTAGCTGTACGCACACATATACAAACTACTCAACTAAAATGATAACTATATGGTATGAGAATGAACTACAAAAGATAGTATCAGGCTTCTTGATTTATTGGGATTATCACTAGCTAAATTAAGTTACCAAATGAAAAATAAGCTACAAAAAGGTAAACATCACCTTAATTAATGCTTGGTGTTCAATCCCGTTCCAGCACCATAATTACCCATGTTTCACGACCTGCACTATCTCCCGTTCATCTTTATACTCCGCACGGTGTCTCTATTTCCAATTGAATTCTCTGTTCGGTACATATGGTTCTCTTCCTGTCTCTCCCTAGTCTAACTTACTAACTATGGTTTTCAAAGAAATATAGATTGGATTTAAGACGAAACACTAACTTATCATTTTATATAATAATGCATCATTATTAACTCACCTTGAATTATTTATACTTAGCAACCCATAATCACGACACCTCTCCAGCTGACTTAGTTTCCCTCTCTCTAGTTGAACAGCACATGGTAAAAGATAACTCTACATATATTTACCAAATTACTAACCAGAAATAATATCTTATTCTATGCATTAACCAATACATACATGACAAGCTTACATGGTTGTTATATAGTAAATTCTATCCAAATTAATCATGGTGATGAAATTTAATTATATATAAACCCTTTAATTAGACATCAATTAATGGTCAAATACGCGTGGCTTTCACAATTGACTTTGACTCCTTCAGCTAACCAAATGTCGTGTCTTACTCTTACTCGCCCGACGCCCGGAAACCCGAATAACATTATCAAGTAAACTATTTTGCATAATTTTTCGAGATCTATTTAATGGTACTAGTTTTATATCCATTTTATTATTTAATTAATTTTTATTAAATTTATTCTTCATATTTAATTAATTACGTTATTATCGGCTAAATCGTCTCTTGACTGGTCTAATATCGTAGACGTGCTTGAGGGTCCTTACATTCTCCCCACCTTATTCATTTTCTTCCTTGAAAATCGAACTACCTTTATGGTCTTCAAAACTCCCGACCTTAAAGAATAATCCTATCTCTTATTTAAACGCAAACAACAAGAAATAAAGCACAAGCCCATATGGCTTCTACAACTAAAATTTATAGCTCTAGATTGAACTATGCTGATTTTAAGTTCTATCAGATACAGAAGTCTAAGTCTCTTAAAGTAATGTCTATATTATAAAATACTTGTCTCTAATTACAAGAGATATTCGTACGAATCTTTCTAATTGACTTTATAATTATCGGTTTTCTAAAAAATCATATTAACTTCTATGATCGGTTATCTCTGAATTCAGTTGCCCTGCCAAGATTGGCCAAGCCCAACAATGCCTTCCTACGAACAGAGAAAACACAACTCTCACTATTCCCAAATGTTGGATTAACTAAGTGTTAAGTTATTAAAATTAATTATTCTCTAAACTTTGTTAGCTAAAGTTATTGGTGTACCCTACAATTTTTACTTCATTACATAAACAAACAATAAAACAAACACATAAACCAATCAAATAAATCTTTTAGTTATTCATAGATTTTAGTGATTAAATTTATCTCACGACCCAACCCAGTTCTAAACTAATCTATTTCACTAACTAGCACTGGATAATTTCTATATTTCCCATATAATATCTAATAGTGAGCTCTGATACCAATTTTATAGCGCCCCCAAAGCTAGCAGCTGACTAAATCAAGTGATTAACTAAACAAAGGGGCACTAAGAATCTAAAACATTTACTTAAACATTCAATTAGAAAATCTGCTATAGAATTTAACCCAATACTAGCTCCGCTCAGGCATATATATACAAGAACTTCTCTCAAATGATACATATACAATAGTCATTTGGTTTTCAAATAAAATAAACAACATAATACACATATCAGAAGTTAACTAATTAACAGAGTCAACTCTTCGAGATTTCGCTGCGCAACTTTGATCTGTCTCTGAAGCTGAAAGTGGGAATGGATGAGCACATCATCCCTAAAAGGAGTGCCTCACAGGAATAACATTTAGCTTTCAAGTAATCATTGAAATAATTTGAAAAACAATTCATGTTTTCCCAAAACACTAAAAGACAATCCAGTTCACAGAAATAAACAAATCATGATATATGGAACTAACAACTTCTTCAAAATAATAAACTATATTGGATGTCGACCAATTCCTTACACATCCACTAGAATTCATTGCTGTCCACCAATTCCTTCCACACCAATGTTGGTGTCGGCCAATTCCTTCCACACCTAGAACATATGTTTGGTGTCGACCAATTCCTTACACACCAAATGAATGAGAGTATCCTGTATACCTCAAATGGAAATGTTCATTTCCCAATCAATTCATAAAGACTAACAAAGCATTACAATTCCTTTCCAAGCAATGGAAAGATTAAAAGAATCAACAGTATTTTCGAAATTTAAAATAAAACTATGCTTGAAATACACAATTAGGCAATACATGAATTTGTTAAACATAAACTTTTATGAAAGAAAACAACAATGGTCACAAAAGAGTTAAAAGTATTCCCACCTCTTTTGATGACAAGCCACGCCTACCTCAAAATCCGCGTTCCATATAATTATCCTTTGAATCAATCGTTGTTAAATTAGATTAACTGTTAATCACACAGAAACTCTAAGATTTTAGTCAATAGACTCACACAACAGTCATAACATAACAACCACAAATTTCCGGTTACGCGCTAAGTGAACATTACTAACTCTAAGTGAACATTACTAACTTTAACCTCCCAGAGAATCTTCCTAAATAGAATTAGGATTGTAGACCTTAATGACTCTTCAACTTATTTCTATTATGTTATTAAATATATAAAAATCATCATTTTCTCATCCAACTCCAAACCATTAAATTAATGACTAACCTAACAATCATTTCTTTCCATCTAAATAATGCACTAAATATTAAACCAACTACCAGAACCTAACTGCAAGTCCAAGCCATGCATGAAATTTTATCAACTAATACTGTAACATCTAATTAACTATCTATGTATATCAACCGATGAACCAAGACCAACAAGCTAGCTGTACGCACACATATACAAACTACTCAACTAAAATGATAACTATATGGTATGAGAATGAACTACAAAAGATAGTGTCAGGCTTCTTGATTTATTGGGATTATAACTAGCTAAATTAAGTTACCAAATGAAAAATAAGCTACAAAAAGCTAAAAATCACCTTAATTAACGCTTGGTGTTCAATCCCGTTCCAGCACCATAATTACTCCTGTTTCACGACCTGCGTTATCTCCCGTTCATCTCTATACTTTGTACGGTGTCTCTATTTCCAATTGAATTCTCTGTTCGGTACATATGGTTCTCTTCCTCTCTCCCTAGTCTAACTTACTAACTATGCTTGTTAAAGAAATATAGATTGGATTTAAGACGCGACATTATCATTTTATATAATAATGCATCATTATCTAAACTAGCCAACTCACCTTGAATTATTTATACTTAGCAACCCATAATCACGACACCTCTCCAGCTGACTTAGTCTCCCTCTCTCTAGTTCAACAACACATGGTAGAAGATAACTCTACATATATTTACCAAATTACTAACTCGAAATATTATCTTATTATATGCATTAACCAATACATACATGACAAGCTTACATGGTTGTTATATAGTAAATTCTATCCAAATTAATCATGGTGATGAAAGTTAATTATATACAAACCCTTTAATTAAACATCAATTAATGGTCAAATGCGCGTGGCTTTCACGATTGACTTTGACTCCTTCAGCTAACCAAATGTCGTGTCTTACTCGTCCGACGCCGAGAACCCGAATAACATTATCAAGTAAACTATTTTGCATAATTTTTTGAGATCTATTTAATGGTACTAGTTTCTTATATATCTTATTATTTAATTAATTTCTATTAAATTTATTCTGCATATTTAATTAATTACGTCATCATCGGCTAAATCGTCTCTTGACTGGTTTAATAGCGTAGACGTGCTTGAGGGTCCTTACAGCTAGCGTCTACAAACCGAATATGGATGATGAGTTATTCACAAAGTCTTCCACAATTAGGAGGACACATCCCAAATATGTCGCGATCCTTTTGACCGGTTCCGAAAATGAGGGAGACGTCCAATCGGTTCGGCCAGGGCGCATAATGCGGTTTTGTCTTTAGAGAAAAGAGTATCCTGTTTCTCCTATCGACTTCAAGATCTGTCAAAGTCCATTGTAGTATTTTGGTAAATGGATGCAATTCATGATAAGTCAAGGCTGCGTGAAGGCCAATCTGACCAAGGCGCAAATCATCAATGCTGTTATGGCTTCTGCAACACTTCGAATTAGGAAAAACATTACGGGCTTGATCACTTTTATCTCCAGATGGTGTCTGGATACTCACACGGCCATATGTAGGTGGAGTGAAATGACCATTTCTTTGGAGAGTGATAGACGCATTTATGTGTCTATTTTGTTCTCAATATTCTGTATTGTTAGACTCGATTAAGTACTTATTGTGTTATTTTGTGTTCTTGTAGGAAATTTTAGAGAAATAAGCCCTTGCGGCGAAATGGGCTCAAAAAGTGGTGTTTTACACCCCCAAGATAAAGTATTAAACGAACCCCAGAAATGCACTGGAAACGTCACAGAAATGTCCCGGAGGAACCAAGAAAAATTACTATTTCCACCCAAAAATTACTATTTCAGCCCCAATTGCTAAAGGGACACCAGAACTGGATTAAGGGGAGGCCAGTTTTCTTCCCAAATTCAAATTCCAAAATTGGCGGGAAAATTTGGTTATTTACTGGCATATTTGCCAATCGATTTTTGAAGGAGTTTCAGGCCGATTTAATGGCTGAAACTCATTGGGTATCTTCTGCTGGGCTAGACAGGAAGGATATGGGTGTTGGATGCGATCAAATTTGGCTGGAAAATCCATCAGATGAAATCAGAGCAGACGTGTGCATGGAAAATATTTCACGGGATTTTGATGATTTGGAAGTGTGCTGCTCGTGTTTGGATGGAGCTTGGCTATATTCTGAAGTGTGTTTGAGATAAACAAAGAAAATATACTCACCATTTACAGCTCCAGACGCGTATAGAGATAATTCAGGGAAGAAAATATTCCGAAATATTTTTCTTCAATGGCCGAGTAAATGAAGATTATTTGGAGTTAATGGAGGAGATTCAATGGTTCAATTACGTATAAATATGTTCCTAATGTGCTACAGAGAGGTTGTCGAGAGTTTGGGGTCGAGAGGAGGTCCAGAGAAGCAGAAATCAAGAGTTGATGAAACTCTGTTGCTGCTGCTGCTGCTGATGAAGAACACCAAGAACACGAAGAACGGACTCGCAAGGACAGTCGCTTATGAACAGTGTCTAAGACGCACAGCCGTGGGTCGCAGCGCAGTCTAAACAGCAGCAGCACTTGTCTTTTATCGTTCATTCTGTGACGCTTTTTGTGCGTCGCAGATTACAGTTTTACACCATTTTCTCTTCTTCTCATCATTTGTAAACCATTTTTGAGACATAATAAATTATTTTGAGAGCATTTTTACTATGATGAGTTAAACCCCAACACTGGGACGACGGAGGAGGCCGAGCTTCATACATGGGTAATTTTATTAATTCTTTTTAAGACTTTTGCATTAAAAAATAATTGAAATATGATTTGATTAAATTGGGTGTTATTTGATTAGATGGGTCATGCTTAGCTTAGGTGATTTGATGTTCCATGCTTAACATTTACAATCAATGTTTTGAGAATCTACTTTGGCAAAATAAGAGTCCATATATGTTTTGAACGATTATTGTTGAGAATAAATCATTGAGCCCTATGTTATGAAGATTGACCGAATCATTAGTCTCAGTACCTCTCACCATTGTTAATATTTTTATTGTATATATTTTTTTTTTATTAAGTCTAAAAAAAATCATCCTTCACAAGTCCGAGAGTTTGAACCTCATTACTACAACCCCACGAAAAATCTTAAATCATTTTGGCGTCGCCGACGCGGATTTGTGCTTAGGTAGAATTTTTAGGTTTTTATTATTTATTTTTTTTACTATTATTTGTTCCTTTTTACGTTTCTTTTTGTGTCTTTGATTTACAGGTTCGAAGTGGAATACTAAGGACTTGGGAACAAAAAGCTTAAAGCTAAAAGCTAAAAGAGAAGAAAAAAAACACATAATTTTTTTTAGGATTTGTAAATAGGCTTTATTTTTCATAATTTTTGTAATTTTTGGACTTTTTATTTGGACTTTATTCTGGACAATTGGACTTTATTCTTTTTTTAACCCTACGGAAGGGTATTATTAAAAAAAAAAAAAAATTATATAAACTGTGTGCAGGGAAGGACGACGATTACTATATCGTCTCGGCCCCTCGGGTTCGTACACGGCATAGGAGTCGTGGCCCGAGTCGACGACAACGGTTCATCCCCCGTCTGGTACGGGAGGTAAGTCCAATCGAAACACTCGCGAATCCCCTGCAAGCGAGTTACTGTATGCCTTAAGGTGATAATTGTTTGAGGACGAACCAGACTGTCTTTATTTTCCTAGTAAAGAGCAAGGCCTGGCCTAAACAAGATAAGGGTTAGGATTTCATCACCGTTCCCTTCTTGCCCGTTTTAGGAAAACAAAACCTAACGCGAACCCAAGCTTTAAAATCTGATTAGAAAGAGACCTATAGGGTATCGAGCTTGTTAGGAAAAAATTTCGAAGGATATTGGTTACCTTTTAAGCAACTTCAAAGTTCATGGTGACTTCTGGGAGTTGAAACAAGCCGCCTTGTAACGCCGGTGAGGCCTTGGGTATCAAAGCTCCATTGAGCGTCCCTCGCCTCAGTTTCATCTCACATTAGCTCGGATTGATCCAGAGGTGTTGCTCAAACTGTAGAGAATTCCCCTTCGAGAGATAGAAGCTGGTCTAGAAACAATCTAAGTGGAGCCATCATGCTTTTTGTTTGCTAGAAATATTTATGTTTGCTTTGGTGGAGTCGAGTCGGCCTTGTTTGTGATTGTATAGAATTCCTCTGTAGTTTATATTTCTTCAGTGATGAATCTTTTTGAGGAGACGCCACCTGCGATGACGTTGCGAGAATATATGTCTAGAAATTCTCGTTATCAAGAGACGTCTTCGGAAATGACTCTTGGTGAATATATGCATGGGCAGCGATATATGGATACTCCAACTTTTATTGAGGAATCACCTCTAACGATCTATGAGAAATATTATAAACATAGACCATGTAGTTGGGAACAAAGCTTGACAATTCGTGAATATCAAAAATTATATTGTGGTGATGATGATGAGGAGGATGGTGATGATGATTATAATGATATTTCTAGTTCAAATCCAAATAATTTTAATAATTATTTACCTATTCAAAAGGACGAGGATTTGACTAGAAATACCCCCGTTTTAGACGATGATTACGAAACCGATGATGGTTTAGAGGAACCAGTTTATCTTGAGAGTACTGTTTTCGAGTCAAACGATTTAGAAACAATAGTCTTAGAAGAACTCGTAGAGATTAGCGGGGATGAACCTGACTTAGAAAAATCAATCGCCCACTTTCAGGAATCTGATACCTAGAAATTAGGGAGATTATGACCAGTCTACCTAGAGACGCCGAAAACTCTAAGTTTGGGGGTGATTATCATTCTCCATGTTCTTTAACTCTTAAAAATATCCCTCACTTGGGACTTGACATCAATGCCTCACCCATCT
This sequence comes from Papaver somniferum, assembly GCF_003573695.1. NCBI lineage: Eukaryota > Viridiplantae > Streptophyta > Magnoliopsida > Ranunculales > Papaveraceae > Papaver > Papaver somniferum. Next base: position 30,570,267 of record NC_039365.1, read on the forward strand.
TACGAGACTATCTTCGTACTCGTTTTCCCGAACTTAATAATATTCAACACGAGTCTCAACTGTTAGAAACCATCCTCTGGTTGATGTGGTTAATCAGGCAATAATCCAAGATTGACTTTGTTTTCCCACCAAAAACGTTTCTACCAATTGTGGGAACTTTTGATTTTAAGATGTGTCGGTTATTAAGTTTTGAGACTAAACCTAATCACTTTAGGATATTAGGGTCGACACATTTTCTTAAGGAAGACCACCTCTTTCATTGTGGTCAGCTGTGTGAGTCAAATCTGATTGACTTAGAGGATCCCAGTTATTCAGGTTGTTGTTATGTGCTTATAAGTTCTTAGTTGAGTTTTTCCAGACTCTAATACCTGAACCGGATCTTAGCTTTGAGGAAATCCAACCGATGAAAACCTTTTATTTAGACCCTTTTATAGAGCCTGAACCTGAACCACAACTAGATGTAGTTGTCTTAAGCAAGGGTATGTTCGGTATCTTCTTGGTCTGTTGCAGTTTCCTCTTCTTGTGGGTAACACTTTTTGATCCAGATGACCCACAGTTATTCCGGCTACTACTATATGATTCTACGTGGTGACTAATCCTTGCTTAGTCTGGCTGAAGACTTTAAACTTAGCACTTCTTGGGAGGTAACCCAATATTCATGCGACATGGTAATATCTTTCCTTATCTTTTTGCTTCATTGGTAACAGTTTCTCCTTGTTCATGCTTTTAATTTTATCTTTAGAACATCGAGGACAATGTTAGATTTAAGTTTGGGGGTATGGGAGAAACATTTTAGTCGCATTTTTGAAAATTCTAGCGTCACATAGTACCCGGTTAGCTAAGTTTACATACTGTTTCTCACCGAAAAGATAGAAATTGGAATGCTAGAGATAACAACCTATTGAGACATTAGAGAAAAAGACATTGAGATCCTTGAAATTCAGGAGAGAACTTGTTCCTTTTAGAGGGTAACCGTGATGGACCTAACCATCCATGATGGAAAGGCAAGTAGGTCAGAAGGAAATGCCAGAAAGACAGAGCAACCTCACAATGTAGTCTTAGTTACTGGATTACGACTCTCTCTCAGTAGAAACTTATCATCATCAACAAGCGGAGTGACATCAAAATTTATGAAAAAGTTGAAGACGTTTAAGGTTTAGAAGCAACAATAGAAAAGAATAATTCAAAAATCAAAGTTGAAGACTTAGTTACAAGAAGTTACAAGAGCAAATGATATAAGTTGTTGAAGTTCATGATACCAAGACATCACAAGTTGTGAAGATCCAAGTTCTAAAGTCCTTCTCTCATGGCCATGTAAATTTTTGTCTTGTAAAAAAACAAAAAAAAAATGAAAAATGAAAAAAAAAACATCATTACGTTCTTTTTGTTCAATAAGGCCATAGGGAAGAAGAAATTTATAAGTCAAGCAAGAAATCGAAGAGAAGAGTTAATTGTCAAGGTTCTATGAGGTTCGAGAGTTTATCATCAACAGTTGAAGACCGAAGAAGACGTTATTTCTACTGAGCACTGTGAGAGAGTCGAAGAAAGATGCATTTTGGTTGCTTTGTTAGTCTGCTTTCAATCTGGCACAAGATCTTTCTAGCACTGGTTTAACTCATCACACGTAATTAGTCCAGCTGTGTAGCAGATGTCCCTCTCATCTTTATCTCTCTCCTAATCTTATCCAGTTGTAAAGCAGCGGACGCATCTTACAATGTTTATCTAGCTGTGTAGCGGATATCTCTTTATCTAGCAGTCGTGCGGATGTGTCTCTCCTTTTCTTCAGTCAGCTTTAGAGCTGACACCTTTAATTTCTCTGGCATTCTAGTTACTTGGAGATAGGTTGAGAATATGTATGTCTTCATAGCTCTTTGGATACTTGTGACCAATTAGAAGTCATGGTTTTTGTGGGTACACCTCTGTTAAACCAACCCGAGATTAACTCGGTTTTATTTTTTAGTTTTGCTCGAGGACTAGCAAATAATAAGTTTGGGGGTATTTGATAGACGCATTTATGTGTCTATTTTGTTCTCAATATTCTGTATTGTTAGACTCGATTAAGTACTTATTGTGTTATTTTGTGTTCTTGTAAGAAATTTTAGAGAAATAAGCCCTTGCGGCGAAATGGGCTCAAAAAGTGGTGTTTTACACCCCCAAGATAAAGTATTAAAGGAACCCCAGAAATGCACTGGAAACGTCACATAAATGTCCCGGAGGAACCAAGAAAAATTACTATTTCCACCCAAAAATTACTATTTCAGCCTCAATTGCTAAAGGGACACCAGAACTGGATTAGGGGGAGGCCAGTTTTCTTCCCAAATTCAAATTCCAAAATTGGCGGGAAAAATTGGTTATTTACTGGCATATTTGCCAATCGATTTTTGAAGGAGTTTCAGGCCTATTCAATGGCTGAAACTCATTGGGTATCTTCTGCTGGGCTAGACAGGAAGGATATGGGTGTTGGATGCGATCAAATTTGGCTGGAAAATCCATCAGATGAAATCAGAGTAGACGCGTGCATGGAAAATATTTCACGGGGTTTTGATGAGTTGGAAGTGTGCTGCTCGTGTTTGGATGGAGCTTGGCTATATTCTGAAGTGTGTTTGAGATAAACAAAGAAAATACTCACCATTTACAGCTCCAGACGCGTATAGAGATAATTCAGGGAAGAAAATATTCCGAAATATTTTTCTTCAATGGCCAAGTAAATGAAGATTATTTGGAGTTAATGGAGGAGATTCAATGGTTCAATTACGTATAAATATGTTCCTAATGTGCTACAGAGAGGTTGTCGAGAGTTTGGGGTCGAGAAGAGGTCCAGAGAAGCAGAAATCAAGAGTTGATGAAACTCTGTTGCTGCTGCTGCTGATGATGAAGAACACCAAGAACACGAAGAACGGACTCGCAAGGACAGTCGCTTATAAACAGTGTCCAAAACGCACAGACGTGGGTCGCAGCGCAGTCTAAACAGCAGCAGCACTTGTCTTTTATCGTTCATTGTGTGACGCTTTTTGTGCGTCGCAGATTACAGTTTTACACCATTTTCTCTTCTTCTCATCATTTGTAAACCATTTTTGAGACATAATAAATTATTTTGAGAGCATTTTTACTATGATGAGTTAAACCCCAACACTGGGACGACGGAGGAGGCCGAGCTTCATACATGGGTAATTTTATTAATTTTTTTTAAGACTTTTGCATTAAAAAATAATTGAAATATGATTTGATTAAATCGGGTGTTATTTGATTAGATGGGTCATGCTTAGCTTAGGTGATTTGATGTTCCATGCTTAACATTTACAATCAATGTTTTGAGAATCTACTTTGGCAAAATAAGAGTCCATATATGTTTTGAACGATTATTGTTGAGAATAAATCATTGAGCCCTATGTTATGAAGATTGGCGGAATCATTAGTCTCAGTACCTCTCACCATTATTAATATTTTTATTGTATATATTTTTTTTTTATTAAGTCTAAAAAAAATCATCCTTCACAAGTCCGAGAGTTTGAACCTCATTACTACAACCCCACGAAAAATCTTAAATCAGAGAGCGTGGCCATCTTGCTGAATCATCGAATAACAGGGAATCTTAACATCACTTTGTTTGATGAAAAAGAAAAAATGCGTACCATCCTTGATAAGTGCATATTTCACATATTACTGGTGTCAATTCCATGCTAGTAATTGCTTGTATTCTTGCAAATTGTTGTATATTACGCTTGTTTTGTCTTATTTAAGTTTTATTAGGTGAATCATCCAAAAAGAAGTGAATTTGTGCTTAAGTGTGCAATGAAAGAAGCTAACTACAAGTGAAGAAGGGCCAAAGACCAATTGGAACACGTTCAATTACAAGATTTCTTAAGGGGTAGTCAGTATGTTAAGGGGCAGTCAAGTTCAAAGGAACTGCTAAAGACAGTTCACTCTTTTACTTAAGGGGCTACAAAAATTCAAAGATTGTTAAAGGCACCCAACTTATTACTCAGGGCACTTCATCTTCATTGTTAAAAAATAGAATGCAGGCAATTGCAATCGGAACTTGATGATCATGATGATCAAGACGATGATGGATTTTGGAAAAGTGATATTCGAGATTTGGCAGACATCAGTGGGTCATTGAAGCTGATAGAAATCTTGGGTATTAGCCTGATTTCGATAAATCACTCATAATCGAATTTGGCAGTGGATTATTCGTTTGATTCCATTGAACTCCACGATGACGAGATGGGTCGTGGTGAAGATGCAGAGAAGAAGGAAGACGAGCTATCTGCGATGAAGAGGAGCAGTTGAGGAAACAGAGTCAGAGAAGTTGGTTTGGTGCCATTGATGGTGGCCGAGCCAGTGATAAAGCTGATCGGTGAGGGAAATATGGGTCGTTGTTGCTGCAAACTATATACGCTAGTTTAATGGAAGTCGAGCTGATAACAACAATGGCAGAAGATGGAAAATGAAGCTTGAGCTTTGGGATAATGGCAGTAGATGATGATGCTGATGTTCGGGATGATCATGTTGATGCTGTGAACAGATGGAAGTTGATCGTGATGGGAAAAGAAGAACACGAGAATGGTGCAGTCAAAAAGAGATTCTTATGGCAGTAATGGAGCTGTGGACGATGACGCTGTTTGATGGGTTATAATGGAAGCTCGGAGCTGCGGACAGTGGACGGTAATGGAAGAGAAGACTACTTCTTATGTTGTTTGGCTCGTGACGCATTCGTGGTCCCTACATATTTTATCTTCTGCGTTTGTAAGGGAACAGTCCGACAAAATCTGATGGGAAGAGAAAATGATTGACGCGTTTTGGGAAAAGGCGATGATCTGATGTAACGCGATCCATTGAAGCTGGTTAAACCGACGGACCATATGAAGACACGTGCATTTCTGGAATGATCGAATGGACTGGAATTACTATACACATTTCTCAGGTGCACCGTGTTACTCTGAATCAGCACCAATTGATTCCAACTGCAACAAGACTGTTTTGGTAGGCGCTTTACTTCTTATCGCATACGGATTTGACGGAGGAAACTATAGCGGTGACTCTCTTTTATAAATATAGGTCGATAGTGAGATAAAAGTTCACCTCGGCCTACCACTTATCTTTTTACCACCTCTTCTTTTGGATCAATTTCCAAGGAGGAGAACCACTTCTTCCTTCACTTAATCCTTTACCATTGTAGCGAGAAAGAAAGCTCGTGGCTTTTGTCGCGAGCTTCTGTTTCTAATTTTACTTAATTCCTTCTTCTTTATTTATTTACTAGTACATTCTAATTATGAATAACTAAACTTTTAATTGATTAGGAAGATTTCAAAGTCCTGAACCATGAAGCAGTATTTTCTTTAATCACGTTTATTTCAAGTTTTATTATATTATTGATTATCTATATTATTTTGGTTGTCTAAGAATATTGAGGGTTATTTAAAATGATAAATTAAATTAACCAATCAATATTTCTTCTACTAGTTTAGGGTTATGTGATACGTGTAATTGTCACACTAACTCTTTACACATTAGTAAATCGCAAGAGCTGACAGAAGGATTTTGTTAATAAATTGTGTATAAAGATAACACTAGTAAGCAGACCGAGCTTATGCGTCTGATGCTGGGATCAAACTGATTCACAGAGTGTAAAGCACCGACTAATTTACACCTTGAGAGCTTATTCTTGGTGGGTTGGTTGGATAGAATCTAGTAGTCGAGCGCTTCTGTATCCAGTGACAGTAGGAATCCGGGGGATAGCAGAGCTTATTGTTATTCTATGGTTGGTAGCAATATAAGTTCAACAATAAATAAATTTGCATTTAATTAGGCTTCGGTTCAGTGACGGCGAATGATTCCTTAGTCATCTTTCTCCTTATTGCTTTAAACTAATATTTATTTATTTATTTATTTTAGTAGTTACTTTGATTTAAAAAGCTAAAAACCCCATTTTTAGTTACTTTTTAACAGCTAAAAACTCCATGCTCTTTGTGGGTACGAACTCCTTGCCATTATATTACCAGTTAATTGTGTGGAAAGGTGTAATTAATTTGTTGCGTTAATGACGCGCATCAAATTTTGGCGCTGTTGCCGGGGAGTAGTCGGTAGCTTTTAGTTGTTTTATTTTCTTTTAGTAATTTTATTTAGTACTTTCGTTTTTAGATTTTTCTTTTAGTTTTAGTTGTTTTTTTAAGTACTTTAGTTGTTTTTTTTTTATTATTATTATTTTGCTTCTTGATTTTATTTTTATATTGTGTTCACAATGGATTAATAGTATTCATAGCCCGTTTAGAACGGGGGAAAATTATTTAAACGATTTGTGTGCATAATTATTTATTTTTATTTTTATTTTTAGGTTGAATTAAATTTAATTGTTATAATTTTTTATCATCGTCATGTTTCCATTTGGAAATAACATGTACAGTGTACAAGATCAATCACATCACAGTGGTGATCAATTTGATACTAATCAATATGGTTTTCAATCTCAGTTTTATGATAATTACCAACCATATCAAGGATATAATCAAAACCAATCATTTGTCCATGATCCATATCCTATGGAACCTTACGGGTACTCTCATGCATATCAATAAACTTATGACGGGTATGTAAGGGAGCAACCACAAGGACGGGAGAATAGTTATACTTTTGATCAGAAATTCTCTAGTATTGCAGAACGGATGTGTACCATGATGCAAGAATCACTTCAAACCTATGATGAGTGGGAGGAATCACATAGACAACTTCAAACCTTCGAATGACCGAAATTCAAAGAAATTATACGAACAACTTTCTCAACTCGGTAAAAATAGGTATGAGGAAGAAGTATGGCCTCAAAACCAAAACAATTCCGAAATTCCTATGGGTGACAAAGAATATTTTGAAGATGAGCAACCTTTGGAAATTTCGTGTAATAGTGATGAAGTTATTCCAACATTTGATCGTAATAATGATTATTCGCCTATTCAAAAGGAGGAGCCTTGGAATGACCGAACAATTGTTGTGAACGGTATAATACTCAAATGCATATCAACGTTATGAAGAATATCCGGATTACAATTTTTTTAGGCCGGTTGATTTGCAGGAAGTAAACCCAATTATTCCTTCATCGGAGACTCATATGGAAGACCCTAAGATTTGCACTAATGAACTAGACTTTATAGGAGAGGACTCAGATTCCGATGACGAGGTTGTTGAAGAGATGGAGATTGAGAAAGAAACCAAATTGATTAAAGTCGTGGAACACCCAATTGAACTTGCCAAGGATTATAATGATGCCGAGAATTTAGTTGAAGCATAAACCGATGAAGAATGACTAAAACGTTTGATAGAGGACCACGATACACATGAGGTAAATAATTCATTGCAATTCTTTAAGAATGATGAAGATCCTGTAACACAAGATATTGTGGAAGGTTTGTCTAATCCTTTACATATTTCTAAATCTTTTGATCCGCATCACTTAGGATTGGAGTTGTGTGCTTCCAAAGTTTTAACGGATTATTTTACTTCGAATTATCCACCACTAGATGTGTTTGATTCTAGCATTGTGCAGGTTCACCGAGAGGAACCCGAAGTACCCATATTTTATGTTTTATATACACTTCCGAGTGTAGAAAGTACTAAGTATGGGGGAAGCTTCCATAAAGTAGCAGTTTTATTATCTTTACCTTATGCTAATAATTGTGTGAAGTTGTTACTAGAATTGTAAATTGTTTTCTGGGTGGACTACCAAAATTTCAGATTATTGGTTTATGGGGAGGTTCCATGCGAAAAGGTGGATGTTGATGAGATTGAGCTTCGTGATTTGCTCCCTCTGGAGGAGTAATCTGAATGTATGTCAAGTCAGGCTGGGGACGTTAAACTAAGCGCTAGACGGGAGGCAACCCACTGGTTTTGTATTTCTATCTTTATGTTTTATTTTTCTAAGTTTTGCATACCATATTTTTATTTTCCAACTTATTTTACTTTGGATGACTCAATTACATTGAGGACAATGTAAAGTTAAAGTGTGGGGGGGTGTTTTCAGTATTTTACATATAGAGCTTTTAGCCTTTTTGAGTCGATTTTTTTTCAAAAAATTTGTAAATATTTGCATTAAAAAAAAAACCTTCAACTTATAGAGATTTTTAGAATCACTAGCATACTTCTAGGTATGTTTACATAGAGAATTCTGACCGACATAACTGAACTTGGAAGTGTTAGGGAACTACGTTCAGATTTCTTCCTTGTTAGAGTTTTAAATAATGGATTTAATCATGCCGGTGGCAAATTAGGTGTAGGGGAATGCATTATTAGAGTTGTTGATCAATCATTAGTGGAGACTACCTATTTTCATATCAACAGAGGCACCAGACCTTCAATTTTTTGTAGTTAACTAAAAAGCTTTTATTTTTGAGTGTGTGTCACCGTACGTTAACTCCGGGTAGAATGGTGAGCTACCCAACTTCACACCATTTTCAGCACTACTCTTTGATATCTTGAATGCTAATTTTGTCAATCATGAGGGTGACGTCTATAGATGAAAACCACCTTCTTGTAGTTTGATTTGCAGTTAGCACCATTCTCTCTCTCGCCAACAACAGGTCCATAGAAACACACCATCATCATCATCAACAAGGGAGCGACATCAAAATCTACAAGGAAAGTTGAAGACGTTTACGGTTTATAAGCAACAATACAAAGAAAAGAAAATTTCATATCCAAGTGAAGCAACATACAATGATCATAATTCTATATCCAAGTTGAAGACTTATTTACAAGAGTAAAGAATATCAAAAGATGAGAGTTATTGAAGTTTATAATACGAAGACAATACAAGTTGTGAAGATCAAAGTGGTAAAGTCCTTCTCTCATGGCCATGTTAATTTTATTATCATAGTTGCAATCTTATTGTGAAAAAAAAAATGAAATAAAAAAGAATAACAATAATAAAAAAAATACAATTTTTTTTTGCATTTAGGATTTATTTCATCAATAAAGACATGAGGAAGAAAAATCTATAAAGAAGCAGTTTCAAGCAACAAGGAAATAGAGGAAAAAAGTTACAAATTGACAAAGTTTTATGAAGTTCAAGGTTTATCATCAACAGTTGAAGCCGAAGACAAAGACCAAGAAGATGAAGAACACGAGCCGAAGACGTTTCTATTGGATGTTGTGAGAGTGGTGCTATCATTACTGCCGATCGTATGTGAAGGTGGTAAGTACTCCCATCCTTACTATAATGGTTGATTTCCTTTCTTAGATATCATTAAAGAGTCTTTTATTTCCTACGATTTTGTGGGGTCTCCAGAAATAATTCGGAAGGTTTCCTTCCCACCATTCAACGTGTGTAGGATTTCTCTCTTCATTCCTACTTACACACATGTGAGACCCATAAAAATGCCATCTTATTGAGTGTAATTATCATAAAATCCTTTCAAGTGAGGAAGAAGTCGAGACAAAATGCTTATTGGTCACTCTCAAACATGCGTTCTCTTATTATGGTATGATTTTTTCTCACTCAATATTTGAGAATGAGAATATGTTCTTTGGTATTTCTAACTTCTTATTACTAGCATGCAGAAACTATATGTCCTCATAGCTCTTTGGATGCTTGGGACGCTGGAATACTTTTAAGTTGGAGTTGGTTTTGTGGGTATACCTCTCGAAAGCCCTCACGAGACTATAACTCGTCAACTAGGGACACCTAGGGGCTTAAAGGCTTGTTGCACATGCTAAGTGCAACCGGGTCCTCAACGAAAGAGATATGTCGTATTTTAGGTTAGATAGTTTGCTCGAGGACTAGCAAAAGCCAAGTGTTGGGGAATTTGATAAGTGCATATTTCACATATAACTGGTGTCAATTCCATGCTAGTAATTGCTTGTATTCTTGCAAATTGTTGTATATTACGCTTGTTTTGTCTTATTTGTGTTTTATTAGGTGAATCATCCAAAAAGAAGTGAATTTCTGCTTAAGTGTGCAATGAAAGAAGCTAACTACAAGTGAAGAAGGGCCAAAGACCAATTGGAACACGTTCAATTACAAGATTTCTTAAGGGGTAGTCAGTATGTTAAGGGGCAGTCAAGTTCAAAGGAACTGCTAAAGACAGTTCACTCTTTTACTTAAGGGGCTACCAAAATTCAAAGATTGTTAAAGGCACCCAACTTATTACTCAGGGCACTTCATCTTTATTGTTAAAAAATAGAATGCAAGCAATTGCAGTCGGAACTTGATGATCATGATGATCAAGACGATGATGGATTTTGGAAAAGTGATATTCGAGATTTGGCAGACATCAGTGGGTCATTGAAGCTGATAGAAATCTTGGGTATTAGCCTAATTTCGATAAATCACTCATACTCGAATTTGGCAGTGGATTATTCGTTTGATTCCATTGAACTCCACGATGACGAGATGGGTCGTGATGAAGATGCAGAGAAGAAGGAAGACGAGCTATCTGCGATGAAGAGGAGCAGTTGAGGAAACAGAGTCAGAGAAGTTGGTTTGGTGTCATTTATGGTGGCCGAGCCAGTGATAAAGCTGTTACCATTATCGGTGAGGGAACTATGGGTCGTTGTTGCTGCAAACTATATACGCTAGTATAATGGAAGTCGAGCTGATAACAGCAATGGAAGAAGATGGAAAATGAAGCTTGATCTTTGGGATAATGGCAGTAGATGATGATGTTGATGTTCGTGATGATCATGTTGATGCTGTGAACAGATGGAAGTTGATCGTGATGGGAAAAGAAGAACTCGAGAATGATGCAGTCAAAAAGAGATTCTTATGGCAGTAATGGAGTTGTGGACGATGACGCTGTTTGATCGGTGATAATGGAAGCTCGGAGCTGCGGACAGTGGACGGTAATGGAAGAGAAGACTACTTCTTATGTTGTTTGGATCGTGACGCATTCGTGGTCCCTACATATTTTATCTTCTGCGTTTGTAAGGGAACAGTCAGACAAAATCTGATGGGAAGAGAAAATGATTGACGCGTTTTAGGAAAAGGCGATGATCTGATGTAACGCGGTCCATTGAAGCTGGTTAAACCGACGGACCATATGAAGACACGTGCATTTCTGGGATGATCGAATGGACTGGAATTACTATACACATTTCTCAGGTGCACCTTGTTACTCTGAATCAGCACCAATTGATTCCAACTGCAACAAGACTGTTTTGCCAGGCGCTTTACTTCTTATCGCATACGGATTCGACGGAGGAATGATGGGAACTATGGCGGTGACTCTCTTGTATAAATAGAGGTCGATAGTGAGAGAAAAGTTCACCTCGGCCTACCACTTCTCTTTTTTCCACCTCTTCTTTTGGATTAATTTCCAAGGAGGAGAACGACTTCTTCCTTCAGTTAATCTTTTACCATTGTAGCGAGAAAGAAAGCTCGTGGATTTTGTCGCGAGCTTCTGTTTCTAATTTTATTTAATTCCTTCTTCTTTATTTATTTACTAGTACATTCTAATTATGAATAGCTAAACTTTTAATTGATTAGGATGATTTCAAAGTCCTCAACCATGAAGCAGTATTTTCTTTAACCACGTTTATTTCAAGTTTTATTATATTATTGATTATCTTTATTATTTTTGTTGTCTAAGAATATTGAGGGTTATTTAAAATGATCAATTAAATTAACCAATCAATATTTCTTCTACTAGTTTAGGGTTATGTGATACGTGTAATTGTCACACTAACTCTTTACACATTAGTAAATCGCAAGAGCTGACAGAAGGATTTTGTTAATAAATTGTGTATAAAGATAACACTAGTAAGCAGACCGAGCTTATGCGTCTGATGCTGGGATCAACCTGATTCACAGAGTGTAAAGCATCCGACTAATTTACACCTTGAGAGCTTATTCTTGGTGGGTTGGTTGATAGAATCTGGTAGTCGAGCGCTTCCGTATCCAGTGACAGTAGGAATCCGGGGGATAGCAGAGCTTATTGTTATTCTATGGTTGGTAGCAATATAAGTTCAACAATGAATAAATTTGCATTTAATTAGGCTTCGGTTCAGTGACGGCGAATGATTCCTTAGTCATCTTTCTCCTTATTGCTTTAAACTAATATTTATTTATTTATTTTAGTAGTTACTTTGATTTAAAAATCTAAAAACCTCATTTTTAGTTACTTTTTAACAGCTAGAAACTCCCTGCTCTTCGTTGGAACGAACTCCTTTCCATTGTATTACCAATTAATTATATGGAAAGGTGTAATTAATTTGTTGCGTTAACGACGCGCACCAATCCTCGTCGAGAAGTCTACAGGATTCGTTCGGAAGGAAAATGAGACGAAATGCTTCTATAATTGGTGGGTGTCTAAATGGTTCCCGGGTGTATCAAAGTCAAATCAGGAGCTGAGTAGTATGCTCCACGTTGCGGCATTTTTGGATATGTGGCTATCCAGAGACATTTTTGATGATGGCTCTGGAAAGAAGGAGATAAGACAGAAACTCATCAAATTGGCGAAAGGTGTCATTCTCTCCATTGGTGGCTTGTTTCTTGGCTCTTTGTACACCCATCTGGATCATCTGGCCGCAGACATGCATGCTTCCAATGGTTATATGAAAGTATACTCGTACGTCCACGCTGCTTTCCTCCAAGCGTGGTTGTGGAAGCACTTTAAAAATTATGTTCCTAACCCGTTGGATTCACTCCCTGAATCCAATGGCGGCTCTAGGATACTTCGTTGGTTGAATAAGCGTCCAAAAGCTGGATCAAATCTCATTGACTTCCTCGACAACGCGTACGCAGTTAACTTTCGTCCCTGGGCTCCGGTCCATGCATTCATAGTTCAGGCGAATACTTTTGCCTCTGCCCCGAACACGACTTTGTTTTCCACTGAAAATAATATGAGTGTTGGAGAAATCATATTCATGCAAAGCTGTATTCCCGCACATGTGCCGTTTTTTTTCCGAGGATCTTAACAGGCCTGCTCGGCATATGGGCTTTGACCAAGGAGTCCCATTTCTTCCTTAGTTGGCGACTCTAGAAGAATTGTTGGTAGCTGCTCTTGATGCCAGTGTCCTTGCGCCGAGTAAAAGTCTCCCTTTCCTGCTTTCAGAGTGAAATCCAGCGACTACCTCCAGATATAACATATTTTGGAAGGATGAGTTTCTTGCCATCCACGGGTTCATGAATGAAGTGGTGAAAGATCCCCGTGGAAAGCCTTCCCCTGGGATCTTGGCGAAACATCCATTATTGAGGGAGATTCCCACAATTAAGTGGAAGTCTCTTAGACCGGATATGAACAGTCCCCAGAAAAGAGGGCGAAGGTCAAAAAATCGTACATGCGGCTTCCAATCGGGTTCGACAGCTCTTGTGACCTTCAGTTCTTCAACACACGGGTATGCATGAACTCCTTATTAACTTGATTGGATTACATAGATCTTCTATTTTGTCGCTGAACATCTCTTTCTTTTCTTTTTTTTGAAATTCAGGGTCTTTATAGCACGAACGCTTTTGCCCAACTCGCACATAGTCATAGGATGGCGTCTCTCAAGAAAATGGGTGGCAATACTGAGCCTCCCCACGGTGAAGGAGAATCCGAAGAGAAGGAAAGTTTGGAATCCAGTGGTGATGAGAATAGCTCTTCTGAAAGTAGCGCTGAATCTTCCTCCAGTGAGTCCACAGATAAGTCGGTAAGTCTTCCACACATTTCCTTCTCCTTCTTTGTTTTGCACTATTTACTTGGAATAAATATTCAATTGGTGACATTATAGGGAAACATCACTCCTCGAGATAAACCTGAAATGGAGACTTACCATAGTGAAGATACGGCTTCGTCTCTGATTGTGAAAGCCATATCCGCTGGTAGCCCAGAGATGGATATTGATTATCATGAAGATGTTGATGTGCTTCAGCTGGCGGAAAACGCTTCTGCGACTGCTGATGCAATTGTAACTAAGGAATCCTTGTTGGTCACGGATTCGGTTGTGGGTGTAGCTTTCTTCCCTCCGTTCTTGGCTCCTTTTCCAGATCATGTGTTGATCGGCGGCTTCAGTGTACCAGCTAAGTATGCGGCGTTGTATACCAAAATATGGGAAAGGTATGGACATATTGCCACAACCAAAAATATCACTAGCCTATTTGCGCTTGTCAGGCGTGTGGAAGAAGCTTTATCTTCGATTCATGACATGTGCAATGTGACTGGCTATACCGTCTCCAGAGATGTAATCTCGAGCTGGAAGTTTCACCGGGATATGTGTGTAGGCTTTGAGTTCAACGTCTCCTAGTTTTGTGAAGGTTTTTCCGAGATTCAAAAGTTGTAGGCCGAAGCGATCGAAGGTCTCTCCGCGGATGCAATCAATCAACAGGAAGCAGAAATCGAAAGATTTTCCCAGGAGTTAAAGCTGAAACAGGCGGCTCTTCAAAGCGCGTAGGATGTTTTCTCCAAGAAGAACAAACCATTGTTGAATGATTTTCCCTTGAACATCTTCTGTCTTCTGAACTTCCTTTTCTTAGGTTTTTCTTTTTGAAAGGAAAAAGAAACGCCTAGTTTATGGTTTGCTTTTATGGTTTTTTGGATTTAATAGACGATTGCTTTCTATGAGGGTTTTGGATTATTCTTTGGAATGAATTATTACTTTTAAGATAGCGGCACCCCGATCGTCGTGAGTAGCACAATTATTCCAGAAAAGTCGTGAAACCATGAATGTTGTATGAAAGGGAAAATATGGGAAAATATGAAATCTGGGATAACATGGTTATCGACTTCCATTGTAAATGTGGAAACAATAGATCGTATAAGCATTGTATGACAAAACTTACTCGCTTTTAGGGTCTTTTAACAAAACTAGATCTTCATAGTGCAAATCCGAGTTTTATGGTAACGCAGTCCTGGCTGCGAGAAGTCCCCAGTCATTCTTCATTTATCTGAGCAAATTATCTTCAGGTCGCTTGTATCAGAAACTATCAAAAGCGGCTCCATGTCTCGGTTTGATACGTACACTTGAGGAGGAGACTTGACGGGTGAGTCACAGTATGAGCTCTCACTAGTGTTTTCAAGGTTTGTTGCTGATCCGGACCTGAGTTCTATCATCTTGAGATCGGGATTGAAAAATGAAATTGGAAATTTGAAATTGATATTGCAACCGAGAGATTAATCTCCCACTGTGGTCGCCAATTGTTTGAGGGTGAAAGCAGTTTCTGCTGGTTTTGGTAAATTCGTGTGTGTGGATGAGAAACGAGTCTAAACCCTAAACAATGCACTGCACGGGAGTAATTTTGATTCGAGAGATCAATCTGTACAATCCTGGCCTAAACCAAGAAATGGTTGTTCCAGGCTTGCTTCGGTCACAAAGCGAAGGAGAAGGGTTGGTTTTAGGGAGGGAAGCGAAGAAAGTGTTGATATCGAAATCGTTGATTCTGAATGTGTGGTTTTTTTACGACTTGTATCAGAAGGTAGAACTGGATAGCAGAATGGAAAGCTACCAGGTGATTTCCGGATATTGTGTTGTTCTCTAACCAAAACTTGTTGTTTGGTGGAAATAGGTGAAACCTATTTATACAAGTCGTAATAAAACGTACCCTGGCCTTGTAGGAAGTGGAAAACGATTGAGTGGTGGAAGAGCGGAGTAACGTGTAACGTCAAGAATTATGCTTCCATAATGAAGGATCCGTTTACACCATTACTTCTTGCCATTACTAACCGCCTCGCTTTATGATACTTTCTTGTAACGGGCGTATTGCACGCCGCACACTGTAAACCGCCAGACCAATACCCTGATGAGTATTCCCCAGTTTGTGACATGTTTGATGTCTCGAGTGTTTTTGTGGAAAACATGTAGCACTTTTCTACGTGTGACAAGTTAAAATCAAGAGGCTTGCCGTAGGAAAATAGCATGTGATGCTATTAGGCTTGTCTTGGATGGTCTCCTAAAACTTCCCACAAGTCTGTCAGTTCGGTGGCAAACTTCGATAGTTGAGATCACATCTCATGAGAAAGGGAAGTCTTTGATTATGGCTACCTTGTGTTGGCGCCTGATAATGGCACATTGGAGTTTTGTTGTATGCTAGTGGCAGTGCGGCATGGCTGGCATGGCTCGTGCATGCCAGTGGTACGGTGGTGCAAGGACGCCTGGCGCAGCCATGGCCACTAGATTTAGGCGGCTGGTCGCCCAAAACTTGCCTCAACCCTTCCAGCTTGGTGGCGAACTTGGATGGCTGAGATTGCATCTCATGAGGAATGGTAGCCGTTGATTATGGCTACCTTTTGTTGGCGCATGATAGTGGCACAATGGCACCTTTAGTGCATGGTAGCGGCATTGCGGCATGGATGGCATAGTCGTGCATGCCAGTGGAACGGTGGAATGGCTGGCGTAGTTTGTGCATGCCAACGGCACGATGGCGCTAGTGGCGCCTGGCGTAGCCATGGCAACTGAAATTTTGGCACATTGGTGTTAGACTCAAACGTGGTGTGGCAACATCATTTTCAATGGCCACATTGATCCCCATGTTCTATGGAACATTGTTTGGCTCGGTTGGCGTAGCAACTTTGCCTCAAATTGGGTTTGGCATGCCGAAACCCTAGTTAGCGCATGCGGCATGCGGTATGTGGTCGTGGCACAGCGGCGTTTCATGTAAGCGGTGCCAGAGCCATGCCAAAAAGAACCTTAGTCAGGCCGTTATGTGAAAATGGTCACAGGAGTCAATATTTCCACGAGTGGCATGTTGTGATACCTTTATTAGGGTTTCCACGGCTCGTGGCATGTTGTGGGCCCGGAGTGGCATGGTTTGTGCCACGACTAGAAATTAGGGTTTCATCCATCGCCATTAGATCATGGTCGTGCTTCTGGTTAGGATAGCCAAATTGAAGTCTGTTGTGAAGCTGGTCACGCACGGAGAGTGGTTTGGAAGGTTTGGCATGCTGTCGCGGTGAGTGGCGCGTTTGGCATATGCACTTGGCATGCATGTTTGGCGTGTGCGATTGGCATGTTCGTTTTGGCATGTTTGGCATGCCGTTATTATGTTGGCTTTTTTTGGAAGCTAACTTGGTATGGCGACCTCTTGACACAATTTTCACCTCTTTTAAAGTTGTGGCAGGTTTAGAGTAACCTGATTGGTCAATGGAAGTAGGGGGTCGGCCAAGCACGGGCGTGGATACCCTTTTGGCGCGCGTGGTAGGTTTAATGTGACATGATTGGTCGATAGAGAATAGAGACGGCAAATATGGGCCCAGCCACAACTCACTGAGAGTGTGGCAGTTTTAAAGCGACCTGATTGGTCGGAAAAGGAATAAGGGCCGGTTAGGTAGCATGGGGCATGGCCAAGTGGCGTCGGCTAGCCTATGGCATGGCCACGCTTCCCTCGTTGTTGCTCCTACTCCGCGACTCTGTTTATTCTTTGCTTTCTGACTGAGTATTCCATGCAAGGATCTTAATCTTGATACTTGGAAATTTGTGTTACTCTGTTACGAGTGAACACAAATCCGTCATGCCATACCAACATTAAGAGTTCTGCTGGGGAACTGGACATGGGAAAAGTACTCAGGGGGTCTTACATAGGGAATAATATAAGCAAGGTGTTGAAATTTACAGAGCATTTGGGATTGTTGCTACATGCGTCAGTCTGGATAAATTTCATGAAAATATATTGAAAGGCTCAATAAATATGCCAGTGGATAGGTTGACACTCATGGATCTGTTTCCTTATAGAATGGCGTCACATCAGATGCAAGGTTTTACAATTTTAACCCTAAGCTAAGAACCACCATCAACACTTGCGTAGCCGGTTTTCAGTCCTTGTATTTCTTTCCGCATCTTCTCCATTTGCTCCATGACCATGTTCACATTGTGAGCATCTCTGGAAAATGTCTCATCATAGTAAGACTGAGAGGGCTTGTAAGTTGGATCCATCTCATCTGGATCATGCCATGTGTTCCTGGCTCCCCCTAGTGGGATAAGATCCACCCTTCGTCTTCCTGAGATAGCTCTGTTTTCACGCCTCTTTAGCGGAGGGTGAGTTTGGGAACCTTCGATCTGCACATATAGCATATGTTTGAGGTTATGGTTTTCCTGAGCCATCACGTGCGTTGCATCCTCGTGCTCCTTGTTACGGAGTAGCAGAGCTGCTACCTTTGCTGACATTTGTTCTTTATTGTGGATTCCACCACTCTGAGGATTGATATCGTACGGATCCTCAGATTCATCTACTCCTTCTTGTATGACCGGAGCATCATGATCTAGTTGGATTGGAGTTAGGTTTCCGAACCCTCGTCCCGTAGGAGCTAAGGTTCTGGGTAACCCTGTGTTAGCCGCAGGTGGATTCGTAACACTGGGACGCTCCGGTAACGGCATGCCGTAAAATGGTTGTGCTCCCGATGTTTTCCCCATCCCTTCAGCAGGTTTAGGTGGTTTGTTGGTAGCCATTCTTCTTGCTATTTCTCTTTGTATGTCCTCAGCTTCATTTCTTTGATTCCCTTGAGATGGTTCTTGAGATTTGCCTCTCGTAACCACTGGTTATGAGCTTGTTGGTACATCACTTGGTTTATGCATGCCTTCGGTCTCTGGTTATCCTGATGACACAGAAAAAGTGGAAAAATCTGCTACTTGGGTGCCTTCGTTAGAGGTAGCAATTAATGCTCTGACACATAAGACGGCTAAGCAGCTTTTTCAGAAAAAGTGATAGAATGACGTCTGAAAAGATGGGTATTTAATTTCTTATGACACCCTTGGAAAAAACAACCTTAAATGTTGAAAAACAATTAAAAAGGGTGTCAAATGTTCCAAGAAAAAGGGGTTATTAAATGCTTTGTAAGATCTTTTCTCCTTAAAATTCTCACTGAGATTCCTTAGTGCTCAGAGGTACTCATATCCAGAGGATACTCTGTCGGAAAAAGTTGTTTTAGTACAAAACAAAAGTTTTAACGTTTTGTGAGTGCGTTTTTGCAAAAAAAAATTGTGGATCTGTAAGGTTATAAGTCTTTAGACTCTATGAACTCCAAGAACTTACGTGAATAAGGATGAACAAATCACTAGAAAGTGAGATCCCTAGTTTTTGAACTCAGATCTCTTCGTTAAAGAGGATGCGGAAGTTAAAAAATAAAGGAACATAAAAACTCAAGTCAGTGAGCAAAACCTTCTAGAGCCAAAATGTGGCTACTAATTTTCTCATAGTCTATGTAATTTATACAGCTCATAGGATCAGATACTAAGCAGTATTGATATCTCTGTTGAACTGATAATACTAAATTTTAAAAGGTATTCAATATCACAATAATAACGAAGAATAAATATAATGTAAATGCTACTAAGTTATCATGAGACACAAGAAATTACGTGGTTCGAATTTTTTCTACGTCCATGGGTAATGAGTGATTGTTTGTATTAAGTTGTGGTGGTTACAAAGATCTTAAATGCTTCCCAAATTAATAGAGAGAACTCAATTCGAAGTTAATACTTAAGTTATAAACATTAAAGGGGTATAAGCTTGAGAATAGATCTTCTTCTCCTAGATATTGAATGCCTTTGGTTTGTTGGTGAAGCTTGGTATTTATAGCCCCTTCTGCTCCATGTATATCTTTGTTGTCTTTGGATCTATCGTTCCATGATATACCTTTCGTACAAATGGTACCTTCTTCCACCACATTCTTTCTCCAGTCGGACTCTTCCATCTCAGCTGACCCACGTTCCTTCGGGAACTTCCCATCCTTAGTACAGGTTGTACCTTCGTAGCCAGTCAGACTCAGCCACCTCATCTCTCTCCAAGTGCTTTGATTAAGCGTGTAGATAAGAGATTTATTCATTTAATGCTGATTGGATATGTCATCTACCTTTGTCCCTTCGCCAGCTGCCTCTCTTTAGACTAGTCTTTACTTTTCTATCTTGGTCGTCGAGGTATCTCCTCTTAGGATAAGATAAAGTATATCTGCGAAGGTGTCTTCTGCTACTCAGGTTCCTCTGTATAGCGAGGGCTACACAGTTATCTTCCATGCGACCACCGAAACCATGACACGTGCTCCGCAGAATATTGATATTCACAACAACCTAGTAATATCAATCACCTCTCAATAATCTTAATCGTATGGTAGAGAAACAAGATATTTTGGAATCACAAACAATGAGACGAAGATGTTTGTGACTACTTTTTATCTTGCCTATCGTAGAATAAATCTCGAGCAAATCTTATAAAATATAGTACTCAATACGCTAGAAAACACTAAGATCAGAACACGCAACTACAGAGAAAATAGTTGGGTCTGGCTTCACAATCCCAATGAAGTCTTTAAGTCATTAACCTATAATGGTTTTAGAAAAACCTAGGTTAAAGGAGAATCGACTCTAGTCACAACTAGTATTACACATGAGGTGTGGGGATTAGGTTTCCTAGTTGCTATAGTTCTCCCTTATACAATCTTCAAATCATGGTTTGCAATCAATGTTACCTTGGTAACAAAGCATTCAATATTCACCGTTAGATGAAAACCTGATTAGACTCAAGATAATATCTTTCAACCATTAGATCGAACTTATATTGTTATACACAAATGAAAAGTGAATTCATTTGGATGTGGGTAACCGTACCTAAACGTGCACACCTTTGGATCAACAGTAGTTAACCGAAGTTAGCCATATGAACACTTTCATATCAACCTTATACATCTTAACCATAACTAGTTCAAATGACTCAAACGAAACTAGTTCTAGAGTTGTTCAATTGTTTATATTCTCATAGAAGTATACAAGATATAATTGAAGCAAAATCGATTTTGATTCACTCGAAATTCATGAACATTATAGCCACGGTTTTCAAAAGATTGCATTCCTTAATTTATAAATGTATTAGTTCATGAACAAACCGATTTTTGAACATAACCTACTCAAGTATGCAAACGGGTACGCATACCTTCCAAACTCAGTTGAATTCCCGGACATGAACCTACGCCAGTACGCGTATGGTATGCATACTAAGTTCCCGAACTTTCATTAAACCAACCATTACGCATACGGGTATGCATACTATGGTTCCCGGACTTGGAATAACTTGCAATAGTTACAAGTACGCATACTGTGCTAAATCCAATCATGGTTAATTTATTCTAAACTCCCATTTCAATAATTGAGGCATTCTCAAAAGATGACAATAATTGTCTCACACAAACTATTAGCTTCAAAGCAATTTTCAAGTGATTGATAGATCAATACGAAATATTTTAAGTCTACATCAAATGATTGTCACAAATCATGTAAGATGTTACCAGGAGATTTTCACATGATCAACTTTTGACTTTCGTCAAGAATATAAGATGAACTTGGTTAAAGCGAAAGCTTACCAACACATATTTCTAGAAATTTGTAAGCGATTTGAAATCATCTCGAAATATCAAATGTGTATAATTGAAGTCTATATAGCGATATGAATTTTGTCTCAAATAGGAGATATAGTAGATATACTTTTGAGTGATAGATGAGTTCAAGTCTCCACATACCTTTTGTTGATGGAGTTACATAAGCTCCCCTTAGTAGTTTTTCGTCTTTAATCGATGAACGCCGTGAAGTCTAAAGCTCAACTATACTTTCTATCCTAATCCGAGACTTAGCTATATGTAAACTAGAAATCAAGACTTATAATTTTAGCAACTAAACTTGACAAACAAGATTGAGATAGAAACGCTTGCGAGTTCGACCGAGCAGTGCTCTAACAGTTTCCCTCACTAGTTAGAAACCAAAAGGGAATAAAACAAATCTATTATCACTATAACTCAATTGGAAGGACTTATGTGTTTGGTTGTTTGGTATGGGAAACTGCCAAAGCTTATGTCGTGGCATGAACATTATGGTTATTGGTGAAGAAATCAAATTCCACAATTTGTTTATGACGATAACCCATCATAAATTTGTAATGTAGAGTAAGACTAAGCATGTTCCGCTTCTAATATCTATGAGAATACACAAAAATTTTATTTGACACCTAAAACTTTTTGTTTAAAAACATCATGCATGAATTTTTTAGTGCATTTTCTATGTAACTAACTTGCATATTATACGAAAAGGAAAGCATGAATTTTGTGCCAAATCATCTACCAATACAATAAAAGTTTTCAATGAAACACATTATATTGGTTTACTGAAGGGAGCAAATGCACCGATTCCTCCTTATTCATCGTGTTTTTGCAGGATTTTTTGTAACGATGGGGAAAGGAATGCCTAGACTTACATGAGAAAAAAATTGCAATCTATTGTTAGCTTAGACGAGAATTCTTAAATTTAATTCAATATGTAATACATAATTGAATATTTTGCATAATAAATAATTTCACGAATAAGCAAAATTTTTCTTTAATTATCCGTATGATTAGCATTCATCAAAACATGTAATACCTCTTAATTATATACCTTTGTACAATAAGAACTCTGCAAACAAAATTGCTTTGCAAACAACGTTTCGAACAAATCAATCATGTACTGAATATTTGAAGGCTAAAGTAACTTTAGTAAAGTTAGAAATTATGATGTCCACAATTGAATAGTAAAATGTTTAAACTAAGGTACACAAAGCATAGTATAGAAGAGACATACCAAAACCTTGAGGGGCAATTAACCGTTTTGCAGGATTAGTGCAAAAAATTTGATGTAGATTGATCCTTCGTAAGTAAAAAGTCAGAGCATAGTTAAACCTTCTACCAATATTTCTTTTTTCAAGAATCACTTATCTTGATATGTTTTACTTGTCATTTTGACAATTTCCCCTCTAAAGTTCAACACAATAAGTTATTTTCCATTTCAATTAGGGGGCCTAGGTGGTTTAATGTTACTCAACTCATGTAAAAACTAAAAAAGGATCCATCGTGTATCCGAGATTGATCAGTACTTTGTGTAGAACTTTTTTCAGGACTCTACAGTTTGTAGTTTTGTTAATAAGTCATTATGCTTAGTGGGATTCTTTGTGATCATGAATATCAAATCATTTGTTGCTATTTATGCTACATAACAGTATAGTCACTTTCTCTGAAACATGGCATGCATGCATAGGTGTTATATAAAAGATTTAAAGTTCTAATTGTGTAATTTGAAATTCCACTTCTTTTGTTACATAAATTTTGAGGTCAAATTTTTGCATTAGATGTGATTTTATCTAATGATGCACAGAAATTTGAGGCTTTAAAAGAAAACTATCGAAGAGCCATTAATCTACAAATGAAGGAAGTTAGGGATGTCTACGAAGGGGTGGTCACTGAACTGACTGAAGTTATAAAAAAACTGTGAAGGAATTCTGAAAATTTTGGTATAGAAAAGGACTTTGAGGAACATGAGTATGTTCCACTTACTAAAGGGAAAGTTTATAAGGAGAAAGAGATAGTAGTCCAGGTTAATCTCTCATTCTGTTATCCAATGAGGTAGTTACGTCTTTAATCATGTTATTTTTTCTTCAATCAATCGTCACAATTTGTTCTTGGGGTTCTATCTATAAATCGATGAGGTTTGTTCTATTTACTATATATGAATTCTCGTGTTTATAGCAGATATTGTTATATTTGGTATTATCAAGTCTAACAATCTTAAGTGTTTAGATATTGGATTTTTTTGCTATTTAAGACAAATTTTGTAGATGTCGTTATATCCTCTAATAATTTTAAATACAAATAGAGAAAGGTGTGTATACAATTATTTAATCTAATTTTTTACTAGTATATTTGATGTAATACCCCTCCGTATCTAATATGTGTTATTATTATTTTTTTTAAAGACAAATTAACATTTGTTTTATTAGTTTTTGACTTTTGCCTCTACAGAGAAGTATTGGTGGCCATGACATATAACATTTAATTTATTAAGATATACGATTATTATTCAAATCATTCTAACATATGAGATTTCACATATGCTCCAGGTCGAAATCTACTAGCTTTGAGAAACCTTATTTTGTCATTTTTGTTTTGAATCTCATCATTGCATTTATGAACAAGGTTATATATTGTAATTTTTTTCTATGATATGCGCATACTATTTATGCTTTGCAAAAAAAATTAATTTGCAATTACATTTTTTACACTTTTTACTTGTACATTATCAAATGCATGTATATATATCTTTACAATATATATGATGTATTTAAAAGTCTTGACAATAGTTTTTATTTCTTTTCAACAACATGAATTAATTATAATCAATGTAAATGGTATGCTACCATTGTTAACAGAGAATGTATTGGTCCCCATGGCATACCATTTAGATTATTGAAACATATGATTATCATACGAACTTCTCCAACATACAGCATTGCACACACAGTTTAGGTTCATTTTTTGCTAATGTTTTGCAAGGTTGTTAAATCGTAAGTCGCGAGGCGAATTGATTTTTAATTTTGAGAATCAAATCGTCTTTTAGATCGTGAATGGAAGATTCATGGTTGATTTTTCGAATCGCTATTGTAAGCCTATAAATATCATTGAACTAAATAAAAATATTGAAGTTTTGATCTTTAATGTAAAAGTATTAATTGTATAGAACACGTTGTTAGAGCACTGCTCGGTCGAACTCGCAAGTGTTGCTATCTCAAGAATGTTTGTCAAGTTTATATAGTTGATCATAACTGTAAGTATTGATTTATAGTCTACTTATAGCTATGTATCGAATTAGGATAGAATGCGTAGTTGAGCTTTAGACTTCCCGACGTTCATCGACTGAAGACGAAGATCTACTAAGGAGAGCTTGGAAGACCTTTATCAACAAAAGGTATGTGGAGACTAAAACTTATCTATCATTCAGAAGTCTATTATATTCTATCTCATATTGAGACTAAGTCGTATAGCTATATAGATTTTTATATTATACACATTTGATATTTCAAGCTGAGTTTAACTCGCTTATATCTTTCTTGAAATATGTGTTGGAAAGTTTTTTGTTTTAACTACGTTCATCATTATTCTTGACGAGTTTAGTTGGAAAACAATTTATTTATTGAAAACTATATAATAAGTCAAAATACATGTGAAAGTTGCCTTGAAATATCTTATATTATTTATGTAAGACAGTCATTTGATGTCGACTCAGAATATTTTGTATTGATCATTCGATCACTTGAAAATTACTTATAAGCTAATAGTTTGTGTGAGACAGCTATTGTCGTCTTCTAAGGATGTTTTAATGATTGAAATAGGAGTTTAGAACAATTAACCATTGTCTGGATATAGCACAGTATGCATAACAGTATGCAAACTTTTGTGGTATGATTCAGGTCCGGGAACCAAGTTTGCATACCAGAATGCGAACGGTTTTACCAGACTTCGGTCCAGAACGATAGTATGCATACCCCTTTGCGAACTGTCGTACATGACCAAAGTCCAGAACTTAAGGTTGCTTACCCGTTTGCAAACTGAATTGGTTAAAGTTCTAAAATCGGTTAAGTATGATTCCATACATGAACAAATATATTTATGAATTAAGGAATGCAGTCTTTGCAAACCATGGCTAAATGTTCATGAATTGATTCTCTTGAATCAAATTCGATTTTGCTTCAATTGTGTCTTATATACTTCTATGAGAATATAAATAATTGAACAACTCTATGAGTAACACAATTAAATTCATTTGATTATCATTTGATCTAGAAGTGTTAGATGAATGTGGTTAATACGAAAGTGTTCATATGTCTAACTTCAGTTAACTATTGTTGAGCCAACTCAATATACACGTCTAGGTATGGTTACGCATATCTAAATGAAGGTATATTTCATTTGTGTGTAACAAGCTAAGACCATCTAACGGTGGAGAGATATTTCTTTGGTTTTAAACAAACTTAACTTGAATCTTAAATCATGTTTTCATCTAACGGTGAATATTGATTGCTTTGTTAATAAGCTAACTTAGAATGTAAACCCTAATTTGAAAGACTATATAAGGGAGAACTCTAGCAACTGGAAAACCTAATCCCCACACCTCTTGTGTGATACTAGTTGTGTACTAGAATCGATTCTCCTTTAACCTAGGTTTTTCCTAAAATCATTATAGATTAACGACTTGAAGACTTCATTGGGATTCTGAAGCCAGACCCAACTATTTTCTCTATAGTTGTGAGTTCTGATCTTACTTGTTCTATCGAATTGAGTACTATCTTCTAAAAGATTGGCTCGATATTTATCTCCGATAGGTAAGATATAAAAAGTAATCACAAAGCTATTCGTCTCATTCTTTGTGATTCCACAATAACTTGTTCTACTACCATATAGTTAAGTTATTGTGAAGTGATTAATATTTCGAGGCTGTTCTTCTGGAATATAAGACCGGATTATCAAGTGGTTCATGTTCACCATGATTTATTAAAAGACGAAACAAAAACTTCATAGGTATTTCTGTGGGAGACAGATTTTTCTATCAGAATAGACTTTTTTGTGGGAGACAGATTTGTTTATGAAGTCTTCGCCTTATGGTCGTAGCAACTCTTAGTTATGGGTGAGATCATCTAAGGAATCAAGTGCATAGAGTCCTGCTGGGATTCAGAGGCGTAAGGAACACGACTGTACCTTAATCGGTGTGAGACTTCGTTAGGGCTCAACTACATTCCAGTCTGAAGTTAACTTGTAGCAGGCTAGTGTCTGTAGCGTCTTAATACAGTGTGGTGTTCAAATCTGGACTAGGTCCCGGGGTTTTTCTGCATTTGCGGTTTCCTCGTTAACAAAACTTCTGGTGTATGTGTTATTTTTTTTCCGCATCATATTTGTTTATATAATTGAAATATCACAGGTTGTGCGTATTTCAATCAATTGGTAAATCCAACCTTTGATTGTTGATTGAAATTGATTGACACTTGAACATTGGTCTTTGGTACCGTTCAAGTTATTTTCCATATCAATCAGGCTCACAGATCTCTATCTGTTCGATTGCAGATTGTATTGAGAAATTTAGATATAACTCTTGGATATATTTCCTTAATTGAGCCTGACTTTCTAGTTGATTCTCTTGGAATTATATTGGAGTTAGTACATACAGATTGCCAAACGAAATACTGGGTGTGGTTGTTAGACCCCCGGTTTTTCACACGTTGATTATTATCACAAAAAATTGGGTTGGTACAATGGTATAGAGTGGCTACTATAAATAGGGTGTCTCAGATTCGACTCTCTACACCCTCAAAAAAAAATCACAACATTTACTTAACATTAATTTGGTTTAACTTAGTCTGGAATCGCAAGTCAACGTTGGAATATTATGATTGATTATAAAAACGATTTACACTAGCGGTTCAAATCGATTTGCAAATATTTGAATCGAATCTTAAGAGAAATGACGTGGGTACCAAGTACACCACAATCTTTTCGATATTAACCTATAAGTCTGACCTTGTGTGATCTAATATAAACAAAGTCTGTCAAGAAGATAACAACCACAAGGTATACACTTGGTATATAATATAGGTCTGAAACCAAACCTTAAACTACTGGATCAACCCAAGTGTTTGTGATTAACGTACAAGTACAATTACTTTAATTATAACTTAAACAAATTATAATGCGGAAAGTAAAGTAAAAATACACAAAAAGATTTTGTTATCGAGGAAACCACAAATGCAGAAAAACCCTAGACTTAGTCTAGTTTTGAATACTCTCAGAATTAAGCCGCTATACAAATACCACTACTAATTTCGTATAGTTGATACCAAGTAAACTACCCTAACTACCTAGTTTTATCAGTATCCATGTGCCTTCAACCAATTTGGACAACGCATATGATTCCTAAGATAGAGTTCGCTACTTTTAAGAAGACTCAAAATGAAGAAAATGTCATTAGAGGAAAAATACATGGGTATACCATTATTCCTGAACAGAAAGAAAACTACTTCCTTTTGAAGTTTGGTGGATAATATGAAAAACAAATTGACTAAGTGGAATGGTAAGTTTATGAATCAGGTAGGAAGATCTATAATGGTTAAGAGTGTTCTTAACTCTATGTCATCACATAATATGGGAGTTCTCAAAATTCTTGAAACCATTATCAAATTCAGCGTGACTTCTGGTGGGGCAAAAATGAAAGCAAATGATTGTACTTAACTTCATGGCTTAATTTTGGAAATGACAAGACTAATTTTGGAGGTATGGGTTTCAGAGACTTATCTTGTTTCAAGCAAACTCTATTGGCTAAAGTTGCTTGGAGGTTATGTAATGATAATGATCAGCTGGGATATATCGCTTCAAAAAATGACATTTTCTTAATATTAGTGCTCTTTATGCTAAGAAGAAAAAGAATGCCACTTGGGCATGGAAAATTATTTACAACATTATGGATTTTGTTAGTTCCAGCTTCTGGGTCATTGAAAATGACAGAAAAGTCCAAATATGGAAGGACATATGGTTACCTGGTAGTAACCTCCCACCTAGACCAGCAGTAACAGATGAAGAAGAAAGTAACTACATAATGATGTCAGATTTAATTGATCAGAACACTAAAGCTTGGAGTGTTACTTTGGTACAATCCTTATCGAATCTAGCAAACGCGGGAAAAATTCTTCAAATCCGACTACTCATAGTGAATGAAGACATGCTTGTTCAGACACTAACAAGAAACGGGAAGTTCGCAGTTAAATAAATATATCGGAAACCAATGAATATCAAACACAACAGAGTTCAAGCTCATGATACAGTAACCACCAACTGTGGAACTTGAATACTTTACCTAAAGTTAAGCACATTTTTTGGAAGGGTCTGGACCATGGGACTTAGAATTTTGACGCATGGTTTTGACACAAACATCAAATCGTTCATTACAGTTCATCTAAAGTTTGTCAGGTTTAATGAGTTGGCATATGTTTTAGCCCAAATAAACTATACAGCTCCAACCAAGCCGAGCCAAAGAAAACAAAGTATATCTTCCCATGTTTTTGGGTTCAGTAGTTTCGTCTTCTTCCCCAATTTTCCATTACGGTATAATGACAACAACATTTCGAAGAACACAACAACAAAGCTGCTGCAAACTATAACAATTCTTCTAGTTTAATAGTTTGCCAATACAAACCAATACCAATATAAAAAATACTGAAATGATTATCCGACATTATTAAACCTTCAAAAAATTTATCAATCAAGAATAATTCAGTCAGAGTACATGTTCTAATCATAATTAGGAATTCTACTTTTTTAAGAAATAAAACCACTATTAGGGCTTAACTAATTTCTAACAAATTGATAAAAATAAGAATCAATATGCCAATTAGATTACATAGAGTTAAAGAAAATCATCCCTTGGGCATTTCATGGTACTAATTCATAGGAATAAATAGATTCAATCACAACTTTGGATGCATCATAAATGTGCAATATGATGGAAAAAAGGACTTTGCAGAAACTCAAACGAAGAAGATACACCGTAAGAATGAACACTACCTTAAATTTTTCAAAATACAGGTATCAGACTTGTATTAACTAATAAATTGATAAACCTAAGAACCAATATGCCAATTAGATTACATAGAGTTAAAAAAATCATCCCTTGGGCATTTCATCGTACTAATCCATAGCAATAAATAGATTCAATCGCAACTTTGGATGCATCAAAAAATGTGCAATATGGACAGAAAAAAGAACATTGCAGAAACTTAAACGAAAAAAATACACCGTAAGAATGAACACCACCTTAATTTTTTTAAAACACAGATATCATACTTGTATTAGTCGACCGAATTACCTATTGCAATCACAGAAATTCCAATACAACAGCTGATGACAGACTTAAATATATAAATCATGAATGGATTTCAGATCTTCGAGTTGCATTTATGGTTTATTCGTTTGAGCAATTTATTGAAAAAGGAGAGGAAGGAGTTACCAAGTTATGCGAAGAAGATGAACACATATTCCTTTGTCAAACCACAAGATATTGATGTTTTAATTTTCCTTCGTCGAACTGTAATGTATTATGTTATTGGCTCGACTTGGATGGAGCCATAAAGTTTATGGAGGTTGAAACCATGCCACCTCATCATACTTGACAGCCATTATATGAACTATAATGAACGATTAGATGTTTGTGTCAAAACCATGCGTCAAAATTCTGAGTCCCATGATCGGGACCATTTTTGGAAATGGGTTATTGATATTGTTCCTTATAGTGAGAGGATGGCAACAAATATGGGATATGAAGGTGAAACCTGCAAGATATATAATCAAGGGATTGAAACAACACATCACACACTTAGGGGGTGTCATTTTTCTAGAGAAGTTTGGTTGTCTGTTCCAGGGGCAAGTCAAAGTATACATCGAAACATAATTAATGTAGTTGATTGGATAAAAGGTTGGTTTACTGATATGATGACTATAATGGAGGATGATTTGATAGTAAAGATGGCCAACACGGTATGAGAGATGGAAAGCAATTGCTACTGCGTTTTTCAGGACATAAAACCAAATCCAATGGGTACTATCAGACTCATTCAACTTTTGAATGATGGCACAAGAAAAAATATGAAGAAGAAACAAAAATCAGCAGTTTACACTCATCCATGCTCGACAATTCAACATCATTGGAGTCCACGAAAGACCCCTTTTTATTCAATTTATTATGACGCATCATACAAAAAGACTTATGACTATTCCACTGACACTAGAATAATCATTCAAAATTTTGCAGGTGTTTATGAGCAAGGAATGTGTATCTATGCAAACAGATACCTAGAGGCGGAACATGATGATTGTGGTGGATTACTGCTAGCAATAGAATAGGCAGGAGAAATTGGAATTCATCAAGCGTGTTTTGAGCTGGATGCACAGTTGGTTGCATATGCATTTAATGTAAACCACCAGAAGGTAGCATGGGAGCATCAATATTTAACTTTGGACATTAAGTACAAGTTGCGCAAAAATCCATTATGGTATTGCAAATTTCAAAGAAGAGATTGTAATAAGCCCGCTAACAGAGACGGAAATGTGTATTGCACAGGGGTGGCCCCCGCCTCTCCTAAAATATTGAATATCTTTACTAATCGTTTTTAAATCGCTTAGTTTTAGGGAAAACGTCCGTTGTCCGCCCCCTCTAAAATAAATTGTAAAAACTGTAAGGACGATTTAGAGATACTCTATTAAGTTTTTTAAGCTTTTTTGAACACGTGGAGAGCAGGACTATTCGTTTGCACTTTTGAGTTTGACTTTTCTTAACCTAAACACGTATTTGTAACTTTGTTTCTTTTTGTAGTTTATCGACTTTAGTCTTTAGAGATATGCAAGATTTTGTATTGATTTTCTTATAATTATTTACAGGAAAGAATATGTAGAGACGAGAAAGGAAGTGAACAAGAAAACTAAAATAAAAACCTCTTACCTTTGCAACGTTTTTCATCTTTAACTGAAGCTATAAGAAAATGATTGTATTGATTTAATTGAAGGTATTTTTCTACTTTTTTATATCGAATTGGTTTTTAAATAATTAAAATTATTGATCAGACTCTAAAATTCAATTTAACATCTAGGGTTGTTTGAAATTGGGTTTTAGATAATTGAATTGAAGGGCTAGATTTTGTTATATTTAAAATTTAGGGTTGTTATTATTCTAGAATGTTTGTTTAGAATGATTTTTTATCATTAGTTATGCTCTGAAGTCTAAATTGTATTCCTCAGTTTCCTTAAATTGTAAGTGTATGTTATTGTTTAGCACTGTACAGGAAGCCAAGAACTAATCTAATTTATTATAGGTACAAAAGAAATTGAGTTGTTGCACACAAATGGATGGTGATAGAGGTCAAAGTGGACGTGAAAAGGCAAGAATCTATATGCCCATTCTTTAAATTGTTTTGCTTTGGTGTGAAATACTATATTTGTTTATATGTAAATGGAGCATAGTTATTGTCATTTATCCAATGATTATGATAAATTATATAAAACAGTTGATCCACGATATCGATACTGAACTTTTGTTTTTTTGTAGTCAAAGAGAAAGGGTATTCATGGTGCGACACTCTTTGATTATTTCAAGAAGAAATCTACCAATGATTCTAAAACTGCATGCTCACCATTTATAACTAGAAGTACTGAGGTTTCAAATGCCAACGACCAAGCAATAAATTCTCCGGTCAGAAGTACTGAGGTTCCATGTACCGAGATTCCAATTTCTGACAACCCAACGCCAAATTATCCAAGAAGAATTATCAATACTATCGGTGGTTTGCAACGTGATCCAGGATTATGTCCTCAAATATGGGAATATGATGTTAACTAACGCGAAGAAATTAGACGAGCATATATTTCAACCGGTCCATATCAACCTAAGATTTCAAGATACCCGCTATCCGGAGAACTTGGTAACCAACGTCCTTTTTTATATTCATGATTTAGTTTATTCCCATCATGGTTAGAATACCGCAAGGACGCAACTTTTTATATACCTTGCTATCTATATACTAAACCGTCAACCAATGCTTCCAAGAATGCTTTTACTATAAATGGTTTCAGAAACTGGAAGAAATTTAATGATGGAGGCGCAACAAAATTCATGGGGATGCAATGAAAGCATTAAAGGACTTGAAGAACCATTATCAAGATATAGAAAGAGTAGCTCAGAGTTATACTTCGTAACAAATTTCTGAAAATAGGTTGAGAATCAAAACCTCGATTGATTCAGTTCGCTGGATACATTTCAAGGTTATGCTTTAAGAGGTCGAGATGAAAGTCAAGGATCACTGAACCGCGGCAGTTTTCTTGAAATGATTGAGATATTAGCTTCTTATAATAAAGATGTTTCAAGTATTTATATTAGATAAATCTTCAAAAAAACGCTTCCTACACTTCTCCGCAGATTTAAAAAGAGATTCTACATGTCATTGTGACAAAAATGAAAAAAGAAATTCGTGAAGAGATCGGTGATATAAAATTTTGTCTTATCGTTAATGAAGCTAGTGATGAATCCAAAAAAGAGCAAATGGCTATAGTACTTAGGTTCTTTGATAAGAATAGATTGATACAAGAGCGATTTTTTGAACTTGTTCAGATACAACCGCATTGACCTTAAAACAAGAAATATATTCAGTGTTAACTCAACATGGTCTAGATGTTCAAAATTTTCGAAGACAAGGATATGACGGAGCAAGTAATATGCAAGGTGAGTGGCATGGTTTGCAAGCTTTGATTATGAAAGATTGTCCATATGCTTATTATATTCATTGTTTAGCACATATATTACAATTAGCATTGGTAGCTGCAGCAAAATAAGTTATTCCAGTTGATTAATTTTTCATCAAACCAAATATGGTTATTAATATTGTTAGTGCTTCTTGTAAGCGCAAAGATGAATTATTGATTTCTCAATATGCTAATATTGAATATATGATATCTATCAATGAAATTGAGACAAAAAGCGGTTTAAATCAGATAGGTAATTTACAACGGCTTGCAGATACTCGGTGGAGTTTTCATTTTAGATTAGTTTCTATTTTGATTGATATGTTTAGTTCAACTTGTCAGGTTTTTCTTAACGTCATTCAAGATGGTATTAAAGCTTCACAACGATCACTAGCATATGGGGCTTATGAAAACATGACTACTTTCGAGTTTGTTTTCATCTTGCATATCATGAATGTTGATGGTGGTTTTTAGCTTAGGGTTAAAATCGTAAAACCTTGCATCAGCTGTGACGTCACTCTGCAAGGAAGCGATGCCGCGAGTACTAACCTCTTCGCCGACATATTTATTGAGCCGCTCAATATACTTTTATCCATAACACTCTGTAAATTTCGGCACCTCGCCAAAAAGAGACTCACTGAGTACTTTCATGTGCTATGTTCCCCAACAGAACCTTAATCGGTATGGCCTGAAGGATTTATGTTCACTCGCAGCGGAGTAGCATGAACCTCCAAGTACCTAAGTTAAGGCCATTGCACGAAATGCTCAGACAGAAAGCACACTGCATTCTGTAGATAAAGATTTATGTATGGCAGCATACAAAATCCAGCTAATTATTATGATAACTCTCAAAGAACTCATAAACCCAATTTGAAAATTAGGATTTCGCGCCCCGCGCAGTATACTGGACCCCGTTGGTCGAAACCATGCTTAAACAAACTAGGCAACCGAATCCACCATAGCGCTTTAAAAGTGCAGTCGCGCCCTAACATGCTGGCCCTCTTTCCATCGACCAATCAGGTCGCTTCAAATCCGCCACCGCGCCAATGTTTACGCCCTAGCATGTATGGCTACGCCCTAGCATGTTGTCCCCACTTACCGACAACCAAACTGGTTGCTCCAAAACTTTCCACGGCCTCAAAAAGGTCGTCATACTAAGTTGGCTTCCCAAAACACCCCAGCTTCCCATAAACGCCAATATGCCGCGCATGCCGCACATGCCAGGCGTGCATGCCAGACGCGCTTACCAGGCGCGCATGCCAGACGCGCTTACCAGATGTGCATGCCAGACACGCTTTCCAGACGCGCATGCCAAAAAACATGTGCAATCCATACCAGTGACGCCACCACGCATCTGACCAACAACGAAAGGTAACCACGATCGACGGCTGCCCTTCCTCCTGAGATGCAAATCTCAGCCGTACAAGTTTGCCACCAAACTTGTGGCAACTTTTGGTCGCAATGCCAAAACCCCTAACTTGGCTGCGCCTAAAAAATGCGCGAGCATGTTGGCCATGCCGCCATGCCACAGCTACTAGCACGTCGCTATGCCACGGCTACTGGCATGACACCATGCCACAGCTACTAGCACGTCTCTATGCCACGGCTACTGGCATGACACCATGCCACAGCTACTAGCACGTCGCTATGCCACGACTACTGGAATGCCACCATTCCACGGCTACTAGCACGTCGCTATGCCACGGCTACTGGCATGCCACCATGCCACAGCTACTAGCACGTCGTTATGTAACGTCTACTGACATGCCACCATGCCACAGCTACAAGCACGTTGCTATGCCAAGGCTACTGGCATGCCACCATGCCACAGCTACTAGCACGCCGCTATGTCAAGGCTACTGGCATGCCACGATGCCACAGCTGCTAGCACGTCACTATGCCACGGTTACTTGCATGACACAATGCCACAGCTACTAGCACGGCGTTATGCCACAGCTACTAGCACGCCACCATGCCACGGCTACTAGCACGTCGCTATGCCATGGCCACTGGAATGACACCATGCCACACATAGAAACCTGCTACACGTTTTCCACGAAAACATTCGAGACATCAAAACATGTCACAAACTGGGGGATACTCATCAGGGTATTGGTCTGGCGGTTTACAGCGTGCGGCGTGCAATACGCCCGTTACAAAAAAGTGTCATAAGAGTGAGGCGGTTAGTAAATACAAGAAGTAATGGTGAAACGTTTTCTTTATTATGGAAACATCAATTCCAGGCGTTACCCGTTACCGCTTTCTTCCATTACTCAACCGTTTCCACTTCTTACGAGGCCAGGGTACGTTTCGTTGCGACTTGTATAAATAGGTCTCACCTATTTCTACCAAAGAACAAGTTTTGGTCAGGAGAACAATACACATCCAGAAATCACCTGGTAGCTTTCCATTCATCTCGCCAGTTCAACTTTCGGATACAAGTCGCAAAACACCCACACTTCCAGAATCAACTATTCTGGCCTCAACACTTTCTTCGCTTCCCTCCCTAAGACCAACCCTCTCCTTCACTTTGTGACCAAAGCAAGCCTGGAACGACCATTTCTTGGTTTAGGCCAGGATTGTACAGATTGATCTCTCGAATCAAAAGTACTTCAGTGCAGTACATTGTTTAGGGTTTAGATTCGTTTCTCATCCGCACTCACACGAAATTACTAAAATTAGCAGAAACTGTTTTCACCCACAAACAATTGGCGACCACAGTGGGAGATTAATCTTCCGATTACAATATCAATTTCCAATTCCCGATTTCATTCTTCAATCCAGATTCTAAGATGTTGAAAGAAAACGATCCACTCGGGGATCAATGGCTCGGTCACCAAACGGCTCAGTTACCAGTTATCACACGACAAGGGGTGACTGGGGACTTCTAAGATGGTGAAAGCAAACGATCCGCTCAGGGATCAATGGCTGGGTCACCAAACGGCTCAGTTACCAGTTATCACACGAGAAGGAGTGACTGGGGACTTCTCGCGGTCAGGAAGGCGTCGCCCATAAAACTATGGCGGACATGCCTATGGTTAGGGTTTGCACCAACACTAGAAGAGAAAAAAGAAAGAATAAACACGGAGATATGTACCTGGAATATGTTCGCCTACTCTATTGCTACCACTCTGCCGTTAGCACCAATACATGGAAACAAAGCCAATAATACGAGCGCTAACATCTTGCGTCCTTCCAGCGCCGGCAGCTTACATCTTTTCCAGCGCTAACAGCTTGCATCCTTCCAGCGCTAACAGCTTACATCCTTTCCAACGCTAACAGCTTGCATCCTTTCCAGCCGCTAACAGCTTGCACCCTTCCGGCGCCATCTTTTCGCTCAACAGCCATCCAAAGTCCAGCGTCATCTTCTCCGCTCCACAACCAACCAAAGCAGCGCCATCCTCACCCTTCGAAATAGCGCCATGGCTCCAGCACTCCGTGATCAAAACCGCGCCATCTTTGCACGATACACCTATGATCACGAGAACCAGAGCCGTTTCCGCCACTCCAACATTTCTTCAAGCGTAACAGCTCCAACCGTCACCAGAGCCGCTGGTACTCCACCATCAGGGAAAGAGACTAGAAGAGTCGGAAGAAGCGGACCTCCTTTTACCACTGTTGATTTGATGGAAAGACAAAAGGTTCTCGTAAGGCTCAGACAGACGCGTCTATAACTCAGAAAGAGATACCTATTTCCTCAAGACACTGACGGAGCGGCCACCATAAGAGTCACTTCAACCCAAGAGGGAGATGACAAGGAATACTTTTAAAATCCGGCGCAGGCACTTCAGCAGGACGTGCGTTTATAGATGAAGAAGCTCGCGTTGCTCTTGAACACCCAGTAGAAGGGAATCAACAATCCAATTTCATCAAACGTAGGAACGACTTCTCCAAAATCGAGGAAAAGAAAATCAGCAACCCTCTTGGGCTTACAGAGACCCTCTTCCCATCAGTAGTTGTATAATTTCTTGGGACTCCATCCAAATCGTGCAATCCATGATAAACCATTTTCTTGAGATTATGTATTTCTACAGGGTGCATCGTCAAGACATACTCGCAGCCTCAACCGCACTGCATCAGGAAAGCAGCTGTTTCCAGCCAGGGAAGCCATTCCCAAACCCGAACCTCTCCTGGGAAGCACGATTGATAGACGGAACTGGGGACTCCTAACCACTGTTCACTTGAAGGATGTCAAGTTTGACAACACGCTGATTGACGCGGCCTCCGACTTCAACATTGTAGCCGTCAAGGCTCTGAGAGGTGCAAGGGAGAATCGAAAAGAAAAAGTGTATTCTTTCCCATAAGGAGAAAAACACTACTTGCCGACCAGCACCATTTGTGACGTCTTCCCATTCCATATTGTATCAATTCATTTTTTCGGAGTCAAGGGTTAATGGCACCCTCACTGGAGTTTTCTACAGGATCCGCTTCAATATTCTCTCGGGAATCCGCTCCGCTTCCAGAGCCAGAAGCCGCTCCACTTTAATGTTTCTCTCTAGAAACCGCTTCAACATTCTCTCGGGAAGCCACTCCGCTTCCAGAGCCATAAGCCGCTCCGCTTTAATGTTTCGCTCTGGAAACCGCTTCAACATTATCTCGGGAGGCCGCTCCACTTCCAGAGCCAGAAGTCGCTCCGCTTCAGCATCCTCTCCATAAACTGCTCCAGGATCCGAAGCCGAAGCTTCAGCGTTTTGCTCCATAAGCTTTAACGTCCTCTCCAAGAGCCGAAGCCGCTTCAACGCCACCCTCCTTCCTTCCAAAGTTCGTGCATGTAGCCACCACACTCCTACCTATAAAGGATCATGATCACATCCAGCCAAGGATCGCAGTTGTGGCCGCTTTTTTATCCATCTCGCCAAACCTCGTGGTCATGGACAATTTACTCGCTTACGCATACAACCGATCCCTTTGCTTCCATGGACACCCATGCAATTCCAGCGACCTATTTTGGTTCCCACGTGGTGTAATCTCTTCTGATCACATCTGCTGCCAAGAACTGTTACTGCTCGTTTGTCGATACCAGCCAGAACTTCACCATAGCAACAACCGCTACAAGGGTAATCCATACTTCTCCATGTTTTAGTTTCACATGGAAGAAGTAATAGAGTCACCACTACGAATGCGAGATGGTGGTATCCTTATCATGGTCAAATCACCGATCATACCGGATATAAGCATGTAAACCACACCTGGGTACTGAAGCCTCCTTCGTGTTTAGAAGCTTAAACGCAGTCACCACCTTACCAGCAAATGCAAGATAAGCACATCTTCCACGAGAAAATAGGCTCAGGATAATTACACATGGGGACTACCAGAGCGGGACGCCTTTACTGCTCTCAACCAGGTTATTTCCGATTTCAACATCATCACTGTTGAAGTTTTACAAGCCTTAAGAATTTCTCAACATCAAGCCGTACATGTGCATCAAATTTCCCAAAATCACGCCACATAAATACATTCACATATCCGGCCACACCATCGGATCTAACAGAAGTATAACTGGGCACTGCTCACTGCATCCCATTCCATACAATAGTCCAAGGTTCAGAAGATGGTTCGAAGGATGTCGTTTAGAACGAAGTCCTTGAGGACTTGATAGAAGCACATCGTCAATGGAACATCTCTCAACTCATCTACTTCACCCAATGGTTGCGGAAGATTTCGACCATACAAGCATCCACAGTATATCATCATCGCAATCAAAAGTCTAGGTACCAAATAACCTAAAGTCAAGGATGAACCAACAACGCAACCACAATCTCAAAGATTAGCCCTGACATTATTTCATCCATCCATCCCAAGAGTGCAATGGAGTTTAGTAAATTTTGAAATCCACTGTCAGATACTCATCCTTCTAGAGTCAGAACCTTATTACACATTCTGGAGAAGATCGATGGAACTGTTGGGTGGATACATGCGAGAACACCTACCTTGAGTTCTCCTGGCTTGCCTTGATGCTGATTTGAAGATTGCTTTGTTACCATTAATGCTCGCTCTACCACCGATAACAAATGACGAAGAGGAGCCAGATATTGCGGATGAAAGCACGGAGCTGGATGAAGAACAAAAACAGAAGAGGGTCGATACCCGTTTTCATACGAACGCAGTTTTTAGAGTTTGAACAGAATAAGGATTCCTTACTTCCATGAACGGGAATAGATGACTGGGCGCACCACACTCATGCTCCATAGCCGAACAAGTAGTGTGCCAATATCTCCACTCCATGAACGAACCAACAGCGCGATAGAACGAGAAACACCAATCGCTCAACATGCAACTCTCCATGACTCCAGCACTCTCTGGTTAAGTTAGCGCCAACGCTCCAGCATTCCTTGATCCACCCTGCAAGCCTTCCAAGTTCTATTTCCACCATCCCACGGACTGAAGCCATTAGCGCTATCATCACCGCTTGGTAGCCGAGTCCCAGCGCCAATAGTCCGCGGCCAAGACAATGCAAGACGCGCTTACCAGACGCGCATGCCAGACGCGCTTACTAGACGCTCCTACCAAGCCGCACAATTCCCACGGCTCCCATTCCAAGCTGCTCCAATCCAAGTCGCGTCCAAGTCGTGCCAAGTCAAGTCGCGGCCAAGCCGCACCCAAACCAAGTCATTCCAAGCCGCCCAATGTCAGCGGATCCGTTTCAAGCCGCGCAATTCCAACGACTCCCTTTCGCGCCAAGTCTATGCTAGTGGCTCCCTTCTAAGCTGACGCCAACAGTCTGCGTCTCAGCCAGCAGCCATCTCTACCACCCCGCGGCCTAGCCAGCAGCACAGAATTTATGCAAAGCCACTAATGCAAGAGTTATGGATTCTCTTTATCTCCCGAAAAAGGTTAGTCGGATCTGCCTGACCATCTTTTCATAACTTGTCATTTCGATCTTGCCTTCGTATGTCACCATCTCATGCTTACCTCGCAACAAGGCCCCTGTTCCGAGCTAAGTAGGGGACTTAATATTGATAGTGGTTTTTAGCTTAGGGTTAAAATCGTAAAACCTTGCATCATATGTGACGTCACTCTGCAAGGAAGCGGTGCCGCGAGTACTAACCTCTCTGCCGACATATTTATTGAGCCGCTCAATACACTTTTACCCATAACACTCTGTAAATTTCGGCACCTCGTCAAAACGAGACTCACTGAGTAATTTCCTGTGCTATGTTCCCCAGCATAACCCTTAATCGGTATGGCATGACGGATTTATGTTCACTCGCAGCGGAGTAGCATGAACCTCTAAGTACCAAAGTTAAGGCCATTGCACGAAATGCTCAGACAGAAAGCACAATGCATTCTATAGATAAAGATTTATGTATGTCAGCATACAAAATCCAGCTAATTATTGTGATAACTCGCAAATAACTCATAAACCCAATTTGCAAATTAGGGTTTCGCGCCCGGCGCAGTATACTGGACCCCGTTGGTCGAAACCATGCTTAAACAAACCAGGCAACCGAATCCGCCACAGTGCGTTAAAAGTGCAGTCGCGCCCTAACATGCCATCCCTTTATCCATCGACCAATCAGGTCGCTTCAAATCCTCCACCGCGCGTTAGAAGTATGGCCACGCCCTAGCATGCTGGCCCCACTTCCCGACAACCAAACGGGTTGCTCCAAAACTTTCCACGGCCTCAAAAAGGTCGTCATACTAAGTTGGCTTCTCAAAAACGCGCTAGCTTCCCAAAAACGCCAGCATGCCGCGCATGCCGCACATGCTAGACGCGCTTACCAGGCGCGCATGCCAGACGCACATGCCAGACACGCTTGCCATACGCGCATGCCAAAAAACATGCGCAATCCATGCCAGTCACGCCACCACGCCTCTGACCAACAACGAAAGGTAATCACGATCGACGGCTGCCCTTCCTCCTGAGATGCAAATCTCATCCGTACAAGTTTGCCACCAAACTTGTGGCAACTTTTGGTCGCAATGCCAAATTCCATGGTTTATGCCCAAACCCCTAACTTGGCCGCGCCTAAAAAATGCGCGAGCCTGTTGGCCATGCCGCCATGCCACAGCTACTAGCACGTCGTTATGCCACAGCTACTGGCATGACACCATGCCACATCTACTAGCACGTCGCTATGCCACGGCTACTGGCATGACACGATAGCACATCTACTAGCACGTTGTTATGCCACGGCTACTGGCATGCCGCCATGCCACAGCTACTAGCACGTCGCTATGCCATAGCTACTGGCATGCCACCATGCCACCATGCCACAGCTACTAGCACGTCTCTATGCCAAGGCTACTGGCATGACACCATGCCACAGCTACTAGCACGTCGCTATGCCATAGCTACTGGCATGCCACCATGCCACAGCTACTAACACGTCGCTATGTCAAGGATACTGGCATGCCACCATGCCACAGCTGCTAGCACGTCTCTATGCCACGGTTACTGGCATGACACCATGCCACATCTACTAGCACGGCGCTATGCCACAGCTACTGGTGTGCCGCCATGCCACGGCTACTAGCACGTCGCCATGCCACAACTACTAGCACGTCGTTATGCCATGGCCACTGGCATGCCACCATGCCACACGTAGTAACCTGCTACACGTTTTCCACGAAAACATTCGAGACATCAAAACATGTCACAAACTGGGGGATACTCATCAGGGTATTAGTCTGGCGGTTTACAGCGTACGGCGTGCAATACGCCTGTTACAAGAAAATGTCATAAGAGTGAGGCGGTTAGTAAATACAAGAAGTAATGGTGAAACGTTTTCTTCATTATGGAAACATCAATTCCAGGCGTTACCCGTTACCGATTTCTTCCATTACTCAAACGTTTCCACTTCTTACGAGGCCAGGGTACGTTTCGTTGCGACTTGTATAAGTAGGTCTCACCTATTTCTACCAAAGAACAAGTTTTGGTCAGGAGAACAATACACATCCAGAAATCACCTGGTAGCTTTCCATTCACCTCGCCAGTTCAACTTTCGGATACAAGTCGCAAAACACCCACACTTCCAGAATCAACTATTCGGGCCTCAACACTTTCTTCGCTTCCCTCCCTAAGACCAACCCTTCTCCTTCACTTTGTTACCGAAGCAAGCCTGGAAAGGCCATTTCTTGGTTTAGGCCAGGATTGTACAGATTGATCTCTCGAATCAAAAGTACTCCGGTGCAGTACATTGTTTAGGGTTTAGATTCTCATCCGCACTCACACGAAATTACCGAAATCAACAGAAACGGTTTTCACCCACAAACAATGAGGAAAACCATGGAGATCACTGACTTGCTCTCTCGGGCTTTGCAATTCCAATCCCAGGACATTGTAAACGCTATATATGAAACTTGTTTCGTCAACTAAAGCATTGCTTCAAAAGTTGAGGGATGATGGTCCAGATGACTTAATCAATGAGGTACGTGCATTTTGTGCTGCTAGAAATATAGATGTTCCTGATTTCAATCTTAATTATGTTCCATTAGTAATAAGAGTAGAAGCTCGTCATCATTCGAGTACTTTTACCATTATGGAACACTACCATGTGGATATTTTTAATGCTGCTACTAGAACTGAATACCAGGTTCAACGAAGAAGCGATGAAATTACTTATCCTTAGTTCAGCTTTGGATCCTCGTGAAGGGAAAAAAATCACTTAGAGTTGATGATATTTGCATATTGGTTGATATGTTTTATCCAAAGGGCTTCATAGAACAAGAGAAGTTGCACTTGAAGATACAACTTCGACATTTATGAGCATAGTGTTGTTTCTTCTGAAGAGTTCAAGAACTTGAAGAATATGTCTAGTTTGTGTGAATGGTTGGTGAAGAATGGAAAATCGATTACATATTATCTTATACATGGAATGATTGAACTTGTGCTTACCCTACCAGTTTCTACTGCCACAGCAGAGCAGGTTTTTTTGGAAATGAAAATTATCAAAAATAGACTTCGCAGTAAAATTAGTGATGAATTCTTTGAAGACTCTTTGGTTGTGCATATTGAAAAAGAAATTGCTAAGAAGTTTAGCATTGATTCAATTGTTGATGATTTTCGAAATTTCAAAGAACGTCGTGTAATATTTTGATAATTATCAAGTTAAATAGCTTTGGTTTAATAAAAAAATTTAATGATTTGTGTTAAATTTTTTTACTTCTTCCCCCTTTTGCAAAAATCTTAGTTCCGTCCCTGCCCGCTGACAGATTGGCGACATGCTAGGATACTTAAAACTCGAGAGTTTATGCTTCACATCCACCAACTTTTATTGCTGAGTCAATACTGGAGGATGAAAATTTCATAATTTGGTTCTCTTAAATTTAAACTTCTTTTCAGGACTATATAATAAAGAAAAGAAAAGAAAATTTTGAAATGTAGGAATTACCAATAGGTACTATTACAGTGGTCTTAGTTAGTGGCAGGTCCACCCACTAAAACCCAGTAATTGGAGGTCCATAATAAAAAGAAAACAACAAAATTGGACCTAAAACTTTATCCCCTGGTCCTGTACACGTGTGGAACATATGAGGACGTATTTTTAAATACCGAAAACACCCTTAAGTATATAAAAGCAGTAACCAAATCCATTTTTTCTTCATTTTCTCGATCTATTCTTTTTCTTCTTCATTTTCTCATATGTGCTTTGGTGAAGAGCTCCGGCTATGAAGATCTCCATAGGTATCTTGTAAGTTGATTTACCTATATTGATCTTTAATTATTTTAAGTTTCTTCTTGATTTTATCTTAATCTGAGATCCAAATCTCTTGATTTCATGGAGAAAAATTCAAAATTCAGATTTTAGGGTTCCGAAAAGAGGAATTGAATTCGTTTTTTTTATGTTTACAATCTTCATGCTTGATTCGTTAATTTTTTACTTCAATTTTGGTAAAAATCCTTCAGATCTAGATAGAAAGTCATGTTTTATGTTCATTTCATTAGTAGATCTGATGTTTTAATTCCATTTTGTTGGT
Organism: Papaver somniferum; assembly: GCF_003573695.1. Classification (NCBI taxonomy): domain Eukaryota; kingdom Viridiplantae; phylum Streptophyta; class Magnoliopsida; order Ranunculales; family Papaveraceae; genus Papaver; species Papaver somniferum. The sequence goes on from NC_039365.1 coordinate 30,614,198, forward strand.
CTTTGGTTTGTTTTTAGTTTGCTTTTGTGTATTAATCATCAATACGTATATGATGTACTAGTGGTTTTTGATGAAAATAGTCCAGATCTAGTTATAAAATCATGTTTTACGTTCGTTTCGTTTGTAGATCTGGTATTTTAGTTTCATTTTGGTGGCTTTTGGTTTGGTTTCAGTTTGGTTTTGTGTATTAACCATCAGTACGTATATGACGTACCGATTTTTATGTGTTTACAATGCTTCTATATGTTTGGTTTCAGCTTTTGCTTGTGTATTAAACATCAGTACGTATATGACGTATTGTTTTTATGAATCTTGATCGTAATTAGTCGATTTTTTGGTTAGATTACGATGGTTTTAACTTATTTGAACTCTCAATTTGATTTTCTTGTTATTTCCGTTCTTTATTTTCTCAAAATCGTACTTATTTGTTGTTTCAGGGGTATTATCCATCAGTACATATGTTGCATACTAATACAAACTACTTTTGATTCTATTTTATTCTTAGTTTTATCACTTGTTGTTTGATCCATAAGTACATATCTTCGATACTCAAATAAGATTATCTCGATTCTGTTTTTTTGATAGATTCATTGCATGTAGTTGTTTTTTAGTTCATGAATCAGCAGTACATATGTGGCATACTTATACGAACTGCTTTTGATTATGTTTTATTCTTAGTTTTATCACTTGTCGTTGTTTCATCCACAAGTACATATATGCGATACTGAAATAAGACTATCTTGATTCTGTTATTTTTTTTTTGCCATGGAGTTGTTTTATATAGTGAATTAACAGTACATATATTAAATACTGAAAAACTGCTTTTTGAATCTGTTTTATACATAGATTTTCGTCAGTTAATTCTTATCATTTTGGCAATGCATATATGGAATACCGAAATAAAATTGAACCATCGTTAGGTAATATTAATTTTGATGTTTGTCATATTACTTATACTGTTCATTTTTATCTATTATTCATATATGGATTGTTGTTGTGTTTTAATTGTTACATTTTGGTCACATTTACAGGTTCAAGAAGAGTGTTGGCGCTTTGGGAGGACGTGGTCCAATGGGAGTGGAGCACTAGAGAGATCCTGTGTTTATGTAGTATATGAATTTTTACATATATGTAGTGAAAAATTTCATTTTAACCCGTTTCTTTTAAGTACATCATATATGTACTGCTGAATTATATTGTAAAAAACAACTAAAGTAAGTGATGAACTTACGCAAATAATGAAATTTAACCTGCAAGCAGTGTAACAGATATGTACCCAAATTATGTAAGCAGTGTAGTAGATATGTACTCAAATTATGTAAGCAGTGTAGCAGATATGTACTCGAATTTGTAAACAGTGTAGCAGATATGTACTCAATATAATGAGCATGTAGACACACATGTTTGGTAGTCGAGGATATTATGGCCATTTCCATGTTTTAATTAATTTTGGACCTTCCGATAAAAGAAAATTCTGGTAGGACCCTACTATAAATAACTATACGGGCTTAGGACCAAATAACAAATTTTCCTTTTGAAATAACTTTAAAATTATTTCGATTAAACGCCGCGCATTTCATTGAAGGAGATTAAAGAAGAGAGATTACCGTGTTTTGTAATCTCTCTTTTCAAGGAACGAACCGAGCACGCGTCATAAAACAAAGCAAGCCGTACTATTCACAGTATAAGGTTATTTTCGTCATTTACAAAAAAAAAGTATTAGGATCATATTCACTTGAATTTTTCATTCAAGGGTTTCTACTACTGTATTTAGTACTGTGTCAGTCCCATTTTGATCAAAGAAGCATCAGAGTGGAAGTTTTTCTTTCTCGAGAGATGTTTCATAAAATGAAGGAGAAGTAGGAAGAAGAATCTCAGTTTCATCGTCTTCTTCTTCTTCAGTTCCTCTCTCCACAGGTCTCATCACACAAGAATAACAAGTATTTTGTCTAGGAAAATAAAAAGCTTCGATCGAATTTTCTAGGGTAACAATTCTGTAATATTGAAACAAATGACTATTTTATTGCTCATTTTTAGGTCATTATTGCGATTATTAGTCCATTTTCACTGTTTTTAGTTAAATTATTTAGAATTTTCCTTGTTTTTCAGTGGATTTTGGTTTTGCTAATTGTTTTTTTTTTTTTTGAGGGTTGCTTAGTAGAAATGCTTATCAGACATGATAGAATGTTTGTTTAGATTCTTCAGGAAATTCAATGTGACTATTATCCTTATGACTTACTAGGTTAGATTAAGTGAAAGCAGCATTGATGTGCGTCGTATTTGTAGTGTTTATAATAGTGTCCGTGCTTGTAAGGAGTGCCGTTTTTAGACCTAGAGATATTTTTCCTTACTAGTTACTACCCTCCATGTTATAGAATTTCATCACTTAGTTTTCCCTGGTTGAATTGCTAGTGCAAATGGGCTAGACTAGTTGTTAATTAGGAGATTCCTTATGAATTTTGTGGTTGTTTTGAATATTTTGTTATTGCTTAAACCTGTTGTCATTTGCACTCAGGTGTTATTTATTTGGGAATCTGGTTAGCTATTGGCTTTGATAGTTTGATTTATTCTGTGATTTCATCTTTCGCTTGTGTTTAGGTTTTGTCGTAAAAGTAGCAGGCTAGTAAAAATGGATTTCTCAGATGATGAAGCGGATGATATGGCACAATTCGTGGACAACTTCCACTTTGTTGACGATAGGAATGAGCCGATTACTTTTTGCAATTTGCCTATCTGTTGGACCGGTGATGCAAATCCATCCCTTGAAAAGCAGATTTTCTTGCAAGGAACTGCAGATGGTGGGCTGCAACCAATCTATAAACCAGTAATTTCATGGAAATTCGAGCTTTTAGACAAAGAACCTCGAATATTGGTGTTTTCCAAGGAGAAGAGCTGGATTAAGCTTCTAAAGCCAAGGAAGAGCTATGAGCCTACAATCAGGACCGTTTTGATAACATTGAGTGCTCTACACTGTTTGAAGAGGAATCCAGATACATTAGTAAAGCCCTTTTGGGATCGCTTAAGAAAACTTTTCAGGTTTGCAAACTTACTTGATTAAGATTTCTTATGTTTCTCTAAAGGTTTAATAGATCTGATATATTGTTTGGTCATATGCAGTTCGCATGAGGTCAAACCTTCTGTGGATGATCTGATTGATCACATCTCTTTAATTAATGACGCAGTGAAGCATGATGTAACTTTATCAGAATCAAAGGTATGTATAATATTTTATAGAACAACAATTCTGACATTCACCGAGGAAATATTTATTGATAGAATAGGAGAATTTTGACTTGTCTCTGTTAAGTTATACTCAATTATCCACTGTTGAATGAATGAACTAATAGTATCACACTTCGGTTGACAACCTTATGATTAGTTAGTGCTACATGTATACCCCTCGCATTGTCAAAATTCGATTCATAATTTATTTTCGACTTTATTTATGATAAATGCTTTCATTTTTCTCACTGGAGGGATGCATTTATTGCAAACTTGTAATCGTTTTCCAGGGTATAATCAGACGTTCTAGTGTAACAGATGATTTCTCTTGGCTTGCTGAGAATTGAATTTTTGGATTTTTCTTAACGTTTCTGTTTTTAAAACTTATCCTTTCAACAGCGGGGTTTCAGGATTTACTCAGTTTCTATCCATTTTATAGATGAGTTGTTCGGAAATTCGATTTTTATTACGAACTGCGAGTTTGAAGCCTTGAAATTTATTCATTCTGTTTGATACCGAGTTTTGATTGAAGAAATTGGTTTCTTTTGGCATAGGTTAGGTCTATTGTGGTACATTGTTGTTAGTATTAGGATTTTAATATGAGTTGCATTTTGACTCTCACCAAAGTTTTGGCTAGGTTTAGTCTCATTTATATAATGGAATGACTTAGCTCCGAAGTCGGTGATGATTAGCACAGCATTTAGGAGTTATTTGAGTGAACCCTAGGTTTGCTTATTGTCTATTTATATTATAGATTACAGATGAGTATTGCAAAGACTTATTATTAGGTTCTTGTGTGCGGTTCCATTTGAAATATGATTATTAGGCTTAGTTATAGATTTCAATTTGAGGAACAGTGTATGATTCGGGTCTCATTTTAAGACTTCAAATTTCAGCATTTGAGAATTTTTTATTTATTTTTACTTTTGGTTTCCGTGAAATCGTTCTTTTTGGCAGTTGCATTATATCGAAGATCTCGTCTCTCTCGGAAAATGACTTCACCAAATAAGTTTCTGTGAGAGAGCGAAACTGCTTGACTAGGTTACTAAACTATTACCACTAGACCTTCAGTGTTTGAGCAGTTGTTATGTCTTCATAGTACCCTCTGTATTCTACTACAAGGATTATGAATACATGCCTGGATGTGATGAGCAGAATAATAAATTTTTATATGTCAAATAAGTAAAATTGGAATTTTGTAATTGTGTCGATTCTTATTTGTATGTGAGTGTATTGAATCTATGATGGTTAGAAAATTCAAATGGGTAATCCTGTTGTTATTAGCTTACTTTCTCTATGTGAATGTACACTGCTCTAGTATTGTAGCTAGCAAGAAGCCATATTTTGTTCAGGTGTTTATCATATGCCTTGACAATATTTTATTGAAACAGTTTCTACAAGGATTCCTTCAAAATCCTTCTATGGCAGAAGCCTCTAATGAGGTTAGTGTTTCCACTGTTCTTTCTTACTTTGATGAATGTATTTTTTGCTACTCTGCAGTACTGACTAATCTGGTATAGGATGTTTATACTGCGCCAAAAGCAAAAAAGAGTAAATTTATAGTGGATGATGATGAAGAACTGGATGGAGCATTTGGTGATGAAGGTGAAGATGGAAACGATCAAGAGACAGATCTATTTGATTCTGTCTGTTCAATCTGTGATAATGGTGGTGAAATTTTATGGTGAGCAACGTGGTTCTTTACTTAATCACTTATGACTTAACCATACGTCAGGGTGCCTTTTGTGCTGTGCTGCTGTTCAGAACACTGATAGTCTGATATCATCTCTATGCATGATTGAAACTCTTAATATGACTGCACTTTTTTTATTTTACTAAGTGCACATATAGGTTAAGCGTTATCATTATTCATGACTTGGGTACGAGATAATTTTTTTAGCCAAGGTGGAGTACTAGAGTCTGCTGTGTTACATTATGTTCAAACTTTAGTAATGGTTCTTATAACTGAGACAATTGCAGCTTTAAGAAAGAGAAGATGAAAAAAAAATGGATTGAATTGGAACTTTTTTGTTCTGCCTTTAGTGCGTCTAAAAAAAGAGAGAGAACGGTGTTAGTTTGTGCATCACTTCACTTCCAAGGGCTGACAAATCTTGGTGTATTTGTCAAGAGTTTTGAATGTTAATTTCTGTTGCTAACATGTCATCATAGAGAGGACACACCTGTTAACCTGTTTATTGTATTCATTGCTGCTGTTGATATCCTTATTTTTGGAACATTGATGTATGTGACCACGATGTTGCCTTTTCTTAATTTAGCTGCGAGGGAAGGTGCTTGAGGTCTTTTCATGCAACCGTGCATGACGGTGTAGAGTCAGATTGTAGATCCCTGGGCTTTTCTAAGGATCAAGTTGAAGTATGGGTCTCTATTCTTGCAACATCTTTTGTTAACTTTATATGCATGAATTATAGCGTGTATGGTATTTTCGTTGTAAGCTTGTTGGTCTCGTGCAGGCAATTCAAAACTTTTTATGTGAGAATTGTAAACACAAACAGCACCAGTGCTATGTCTGTGGAATTTTGGGATCCTCCGATAAAGAGAATCAGCCTGAGGTATGGATCTGTTACTTACACAACTGCTGTAGTGCAATTACATTTATCATGTTTATAGTATATTAGACTATCCATCAAAAGGGGAAAAAAAGGAAGAAGCTATATAGAACCGACGTTTTGCTTTTAATTTTTAAAGTATCTAAACCGTTTGGTAGACGTAGCTAGAGTTTTTCTTCGACGCGTCTCTTCCAGCAATTGATATATCTTTCTGATCTCCAGTTGACGATGGTATTGATATAGTAGTAGCAATAGACATAGTTAAAGCAAAAGAAACATCTAAGGAAATTTTCCAACAGGAACTGTACTTGCTTGGTTATATTCAGTCTGTAAATTTGGATATCCATAGATGCAGCACTCATGTTTTCACATCTTATTTCAGGTTTTCTCGTGTGTCTCTGCACTTTGTGGATATTTCTATCATCCAGAGTGTGTTTCAAAACTTCTTTTTCCTGAGAATAATGCTGAAGCAGAAGAGTATAAGCAAAAGATTTTTGCCGGAGAATCATTTACATGTCCTGCCCATCAATGCTTTGTGTGTAAAGAGCGAGAGAACAAGGACGTTCACGAGTTAAACTTTGCTGTTTGCAGACGTTGTCCAAAGGCATACCATCGGAAATGCTTACCTAGGTAGCAAGAATTCTTTCTCATTATGTTTGATGGTATTTATTTTCTTCAAAATAGTATGTTGTGTGTATTTTCTTCAAAATAGTATGTTGTGTGTCAATTCATTAACTGTGTTGTTCAGGAGGATTGCCTATGAAGTATCAGAGGATGCAGAAGCTGTGAGGGCTTGGGACGGTCTCTTGCCAAACAATCGTATACTTATATATTGTTTGTAAGTTCTTATATTTATTCCTGATGTTTTGATCTTTTGTTGCAAAGCGTTCGGCTTGATTGGTTAATGATCTGGTCCCAGGAAGCATCAAATTGAATCATATGGAACACCTAAGAGAAACCATATTAAATTTCCCCATGATGAACAAAGCAAGATATTTGAGCGGCAAGATTTGCTATCTGATAAGGGAAAGACTCTTTCAAAGAAAAGAAGTGCTCCGTCTGGCCACTTTATAAGTGAAACAACCTTTTCCAAGAAGCCAAAGTTGGCTGAAAAGGTATGCTTTTCTATAAAGAACAGTACTACTGCGCTAAAAAGGAAGATGGTGAAGCCCTACGTATTTGATGAAAGGAAGGACATACATGGCCATAAAACTGAAAAGCTCCAGAGCTCTGCTTCTCTCGTCTTAGATAGTGAGACCAAAGACAGGTTAGGTGCTACCATGGCTGAACGGTTTTCTATAATAACAGTAGGTACTTCTTATGGAATTTGTATGACAACTCAAACCTTTGCTAGGAGAGCTTGGTGCAATAAAACTGTCTTAACTGTGTGAAAATTGATTATTCATTTTCTCATTCTTAAATGCGTGCAATGCAGGATACTGACTTTGAGGAAAAGGATATCAGAAACTATAACATTAAAGGATGTTACAAGAAGTCATAGTATACCATCAACCTATCCGAACTTCTATAGAAATTTGGACAAGTCCATTTCTCAAGGAAAGGTGGATCGGTTTGTTGAGGTAATTTTTTTTCATTAAATTTTGTTGGTGCTTAAAAATCTTAATTGTCTGTTGATGATTATTGCACCTTGGATGTATTTGCAGGCTTGTCGAACTGCTGTACACATGTTAGAAAAAAATGGCAGAGTAGAGGAAGCTAGAGCTGTTTGTCAACCAAACGTTCTCACCACCATATCAAAATGGAGGGTAATTTTTGTTCTTATATTTTGTCATGATGACGTACAAGTTCTCACCTGTGAAGGATTAGCTGATCTTGCATCTCCTGTTAAGAATCATGAAATTAGCAAAGAAAAAAGCAGTTTACTTTTAGGTACCATGTGCACTTTCATGTAAATCATGGTGCTGACAAATTGAGCACATTGTTGTAGAACAAGCTAAAAGTCTACCTTGCGCCTTCTCTGCATGGCATGCGCTACACATCTTTTGGTCGTCATTTCACAAAATTGGATAAGCTTCAGGAGGTAAATTTTGTTGTTGTTTAGCTTTTAAATTTTAAATTGATAATGAACTTTAACAGAGGCTTGCTTAGTTCTCAAACCGTTTCAGCTTCAGTACATTCACTATAGACTGTAATGCCTCAATGCTTACAAGAGCAGTAGGTGTAGATGGAATTTACTCCACCCGGATGTACTTGTATATATACATAACTTTTGTATTCTAGAACAAGAAGCAACTCCAGTACCAAACTTCTTCAGTTCTTTTAGGTAGTCTAAAAACAACTAACTGGAATAGATGAACACTGACTGCATTAGCTTCTATGTGCAGATTGTTAATAAGCTTCACCCTTATGTGCAAAATGGAGACATGGTAAGAAATCATCAAGGTTGCTTGGTTCCTTGTCGTCAAATATTTTATCCAGAAGCTTATTAGATAGTTCATAGTATCATTTTGGTATCTTGTAATTTCATGAGTTTTAACAAAAACATTTTTTGCTTATGATGCCAAATTTTCTTTTCAGATAGTTGACTTCTGCTGTGGCGCCAACGATTTCAGTTGCTTAATGAAAAAAAAGCTTGAAGAAACTGGGAAAATGTGCAGTTTTAAAAACTTTGACTTGCTTTCACCTAAGGTAAATTTCACAGTTACTTCAGTTTATAGTAGCAGTGGAGTAAAGTTGCTCCCATTTTCCTTCTGTCATAGAATGGTTAAATATTAGATTTCAGAATTGGTTAGCATCTCTCAAATATATCTGATGATCTAGGATTGTCCTTTGGTCAAAGAAGCCACGCCTCTGTACTCTACCAAATTTTGGACTCTTAGGAATACTTAGGCATGTCTGCACATGCTGTCCATTTACTTAGTTTCTACTCCTTCGTCAAGGGAACTTCCTTTGTTTCTGCCCATATATGCCCTGACTACCGTTGTATTGATGAACCCTTTTTGTGCAGAATGATTTTAATTTCGAGAGGAGAGATTGGATGACTGTTCGTAAGGATGAACTGCCAGCTGGATCTAAACTGGTGTGTTTCTTACTTGATATCCACCATAGTATTTTACCTGACCTGATTTATGTGGAAATAATTGGAACATTCAAGTTTATCTGAAAGTGTGGCAAACAAATTGAACCATCACATTTTTTTTTGATGTTTTCTACTAGATCATGGGATTAAACCCTCCTTTTGGGTGTAAAGCGCATTTAGCAAACAAGTTTATTGACAAGGCTCTTGAGTTTAAGCCAAAGCTCATTATTCTCATTGTTCCACCGGAAACAGAAAGGTTTTGCTCTGTGAGACAAAAACTCACTCTCTATCTATGTACATGTCAGACATCTTTCTAATTTTCTTTGGTTAAATTACACAGGCTAGATAAAAAAAGAGAGGCATATGATCTGATCTGGGAGGACGATCAGAAACTTTCCGGAAAGGTGTTATTAAATGTGTTCCATGGTGTTAGTTTGATTGAGGTTACGTTCGAATGTTGGGTGGACCATTATTTGCTAACTATCCGTGGCTTCTTTGCAGTCCTTCTACCTTCCTGGATCTGTTGACGTGGATGAAAATCAAATAGAGCAATGGAACAATAGAACCCCTCTCCTCTATCTTTGGAGTCACCCGGGATGGACTAAGAAGCACAAGAACATTGCCTATGAGGAACAACATTTATCCCCAGAAATGCCATATTAGTTGCAGACAGAGGAAGAACAACATGAACCACACTTGTAGTTATAGGACAAGTAGTAGAGTTCAGTATAACAGATGTATAGATAGCTATGGTAGATGAAATATATCACATTTATTTCTCCTCATCTCTATGCAAAAAAAATAAAAATACATATACTTCTCGCCATTTCAACTGTACACTAAAATTTTTAGTGCAATGAGATGAGAAAAGATTAAGATAAAACGCTTCGTCGATGTATTCCAGGTTTCTCTTCTCAATTTTAAAAAGTCAAAACAAGTCTTCACTGCTCGCCCTTTTCCTTAGTTCAGTACTCGCTCGCCTTTTTCTTTAATCCTATAGTTCTGTTTCAATCCATACAGCTGATCTACAAGGTGGAAGCAGCTCTTTTCTCTACCCAATGAAAAAAAAAATCATGAAAAGAATTTTTCTAGTGAACATGCAAAGAATTATGGAAGCATAGTTAAAAGCATGTGAATAGAACAAAGTGTTTCAAAGTACTCGAACCAAAATCACAGGCATCACTGTCTAGAACTAAGTATTTGTATCAGTGGATTTGTGTGATGACCACTGATACAAATGCAGAATAATCTACTTTTAAGTGGTAGAAAAGTAAGAAGTGACATGTACCACTGCTCTGCCTGAAATTTCTTTCTTCAAATTGGCTAGATCGTCATCCGATGAGCTCTCTAGGCATGCAAACTGCAAGGACACAGTGTATACTAGTATCAAATATGAAGGCAAAAATGAAGTGGACATTGAAGGGGTGATGGTGGACGTGTGGTACGTAGGATGAACGAAGAGAAGGTACCTTTGCTTCGAGATCATCTGTTGTTAGCTGATTAAGTGCCTCTGCCTTAGATTCCATCGTCATCACTGTCAGCAAGGAAGAGCCATATCATATGTTTTTCAAAACTCAGAATCCTTGAAGGAAAGAAAGAAGATGGAAATGTTGCACCAATGCACTCACATTGCCACATAATCCTCGCAGTTGAGTCATGAGGTGTGATGCCCACAAATAATTGAATGAACTGAAAAGGAATTACAACAAATCTTTTACCTTTTTCCTCCATGTTGTCAAAAGCTGAAAGAGCACTGCTTGCATTCAAGTTCCCCAACATTTCACTCACTTTGTTCACAGTCCTGATGAAACAAGAAAAGGGCATACGCATGATTTAAAGGAATGTAAATGGGAAACCTGTGAGTAAGAAAGTAGATATAGATCATCTAAAAAGAGGCAGAGAACAAACTTTGCATACTGGGCACGGAGTAGCAGATTATCTTTCTTCGATTTTGCCTCTTGTATTGTGCTCTCCAAAAGCTAGAAAAAGAAAAAGAAAAAAGGAACCACTGAATTTGCTGCTATATAAAGCTCGTAATCAAAACTAAAGCATCATCTGGAGAAATTCAAAGAACAAGAGGTCTCATTTTTATGAAAAGCGTGGCTTTAAAAATATCCAATGACAAACAACTTATTAGCATAGAGAGTGAACATGAGGAAGATAAGTCAATAAGCTACCTTCGTTTTTGAGACGAGACTGTCGGCCGAATTCTTATACTGATCGAGCTGGGTTTTCAAAGAAGTTGCATTATCCTGCAAACCACAGACATAAGTAAGACAAACCATAAACAGCATTATACGACAAGAATATTCTCCTCTTCCACATTTCTTATAATTGGTAATAGCGGGAGAGGGAAAGGATGTCTCAGACACATCATTGCATCTAAGTTGCACCAAAAACAAAGAAACAAACGCTATTTGGGCATTGAAGTGTAGCACGCATTGACAATAATTACGCACGCAAAACAAGCTGACAGAGTTGAACAAAATGTTTACGTAGCTGAGCATTTAAATGAAATGCATGCTTTAAAATTTCTACATTTCTTGGGATTTCCATTCAAAACCGCAATTTAAGATTACAGTTGGTAAGGGACTAAGAATATATCTGACAATTCATTTACTTAGATCCTTTAAAGCATTAACACCTGATTAGCTAGCTAAAGGTATATATCTTCCAAAACTACACATGATTTTCTATCATCAATCAGTTGGAAAGGGGTGGGGGGTGAATTGAGACTACGAAATAACTTCGCCTATATAATTAACGTTTAGAATGTCTAACATATGAATTAAGCAACAATCATTATAGATTCTTAGAAGATAATACCCACAGCATAAGATTTACGCCTCTTCAATGCTTCTCGAGCAAGATCCTCATCTCCTTTCTCAAGAGCGAGTTGTGCTTTGTGGTACCTATACCATAAAAAAACTGGCTAAGTGAACCTTTAAATTTATAGGTGTTATCTTGAATTTAATATTACATGTTACCAGTTTTCAGAAGCTTGTTGTGCAGCTTTCTGTTTGGTCTTCAATCGTTTTTGAGATGCTAACACCTACACAAAAGTAAATAAATTCTGTAAGCAGAAACGATGAAGAAGCTTGCAAGCCACAATTGGGTCTACATTAAAACCTGTAAATATCAATTCCAAGTTTGTTATGATCAGTGGCAAAATTTTCAAACAAATAAGCCTTCCAGTCAATGTGCCATATAGTTGTACGTACCTCTGCAGTAGCCTGACGCATCTTGGCCAAGTCGTCGTTCATTTCAAGCACAGCTTGTTCTATGATCTTCTCTGGATCTTCAAAGGAGCTAAGAATTGAACCTACGTAAGACTGCACTTGTGACAGAACAATGAATTCTAATTGTAAGAAATAAATATAGGAACAAGCATAGCAAGAAAAACGCACACAAAAAATTTCCTGAGAAAATTCATCTACATCTCACCTTCACAACTCTAGCAAAACGATTAAAAAGGTTCATTTGGGTACCAAGCGCTCCCCTACATATGCACCGATTGGGACGGGTGGTTGGCACTGAAAGTCTTAGATATCCCACTGCGGGAAAAATTGATAAGAACAAGGAATGATTACTAGAAGTGCTTAGTTATCAGGCTAATACAAGTTAACAAAAACATGTCTGTGCTTCTGAATTAATCCGCTCTTTGTTCTTTTTCAGAGGAAAACCAACTGGCGAGATAGAATAAGAACTCGTTGAGTTGACAGAAATCACAGCATATGAGGCAGCATTCACATGTAATCCAGAAGAAAAAGAACATGACAATGCAACACGGCATAGCTAGTGATATGTAACATAAGCATATCTTTTCTAGTTCATAATATCTGCGTAAATTCAAGTTTAACTAGGCTCACCATTCTTATCCTTCGTGCCTGCCTCAGCCATGCACTTGGTTGCCGACTACGATTATCATCATGTTGCCAACCTCATGTATTAATATTTTTTTTTTTTACTCTACATCTACTTATCAGGATAATGCAGTGTCTAATGGCGAGAATTTTCCAACACGACGGCAATTACAATGCATATATCACAAAATATTCAAAGTGATTCCATTAAAAAAAAAGTTAAGAGAGAGATAAGAGGGGGCATACCACCGCCACTGAGGAATGGGGTTCTTCTAAACATGACAACACGGTTAGACGAACTTGAAGAAGGAGAAGAAGAATATGGTCTAGGCACCAAGCTTAAACCAGTAACCGGAGAAGCTCTGATCATCGCCATTGTCTCAGAGAACCTTCTGATTAGGGAAAAGGTCAATGTGTCTTGACTACAGTCAATCTGATTTTGAGTTTAAGGTTTTTGGTGATTATGTTTTGGTTTAATTTCTTTGAATTTTGATGATTGATGTTCAGTTTGAGATCCAGTTTGGGTTATCTTCTTAAAAATTCAGAAGCGAAACCCTAACTCGGAGTGTTAATTGGTTGAGAGATAAATTTAGAGAGAGGCTTCTTTATTAGATTATGGTAGTTAATTTTCAGTCATGGCCAGGCCCCTTATTAGAGAGGCTAACCGGGCCAGGCTGCCGGTCACGCCAAGCTCAACAAAAGGAAAGCTGGGCCGGCCTGTCTTCTTAACGCAAGGCTCGTTTAGATGACGGGAATTTTAGGCGCAGGCCCAAAAAAAAGAAAAATCTTACCGCCAGGCCCACAATTAATTTCTGATACAGTCGCACCCATAATTATTTAAAAATATTTAAAACGTACTGAACGACTCTATTACCCTTCATTGGTTTTGGGCATAATTTTTTTCTTATCCGCCGGTTTCTTTCCCTATTCCTCCATTAATCTCTGTAACGGATCTGCAAAGATTTTTTCTCCATCATTTAAAGAAATAAATCATTTAAAATCGATGATTCAAAGAAGTAAATCATTTTTGACTAAACCCTAGAATACATTTCAACAAAAATGGATGAAACAGACGAAGAAGAAAAAATCAAGTAGAAGAAACAGAAAAAAAAGTTATCCAGCTAAATTTTCCCTTATATTGTCTTATGCACTAAACAAAATGATGCAGAAGACATTATGCACGTGCATAAAAATCCATAAATCAGAAAAGTGAAAAAAGTAATGCATAAGACAATATGCAGCTAAAACAAAATAATGCATAATGTCTTATGCATCTCAAAAAACTGATGCATAACCAGAAAAAGTGAGAAAAGTAATGCATAAGACGTTATGCAGTTATGCTTATCATAAATCACTGCAGATGCAAAAAAATATGCATAACTAGTTATGCAGTACAAAGAAAATGTGCATAACAAGTTATGCAGTACAAAAAAAAATGTGCATAACCAGTTATGCAGATGCATAACTTGTTATGTGGCACAAAAATAAATGTGCATAACCAGTTATGCAGTACAAAAAAAATGTGCATAACTAGTTATGCAGTACAAAGAAAATGTGCATAACTAGTTATGCAGTACATAGCTGACATATCATCATCAGACATTTCCAAGGTCAATCCCAATGCTACACCAAGAGCTGCAAGGTGGGACTTTGCAGCAATGAAGAAAGCAATGCTCAAGAAGCATATTTCAAGCTTAGAGGTACTTGTTTTATGAACCTTAAGAATGAATGTATATTTCAAGCATATGAAAGCAAACATGCAGAACTGCATAACTTATTATGCATAACTTGTTTAACTGCATAAAATACGAACATTGTTTAACTGCATAACATCTTATGCAGATCCAAAAATAATTGCATGACCTGTTATGCATTGTTTAGAGTATCTGCATAACTTGTTATGCATATAAGAAGTGTTATTGTTTTTGTTAAGCATTGGTAGTCCCCGGCAACGGCGCCAAAAACTTGGCAGGCCTCTAAAAGGTGTATAAAATTATGCGCAAATAAACGGGGGCCTACAGTAATACCGCAAGTGCACGGTCGTCGGTTGTAGCTCGTGCAAGTACGGGTCGATCCACAGAGATCGGGTGTGTTTTGGAGTGTTCTAGCTAATTGGGTTCTAAGTTGCTATTGGGCTATGAATACCCCTTTGGAACTATTGGGCTTAATGTACTAATGGGTTTGTTAAAATGAACTGAGCTTGGGCTCAGTTATCTTTGAAGTGCAAATGGGCTTTGGGCCTTAAATTTAGGCTTTTGACCTTAATGAAATTTGGGCTTTGGTGGACTGGACTTGAGCTTTGATTTAGCTAGGCCTTTGGGTCTTAACCTGAGCTGTGGTTTCAGTTTGATGGACCTTTGCTTGGCTGCAGGAAGCAGCAGCAACAACAGCAGCAGCAGCACAAGTGCTGCACTGCAGCAGCAGCAGCTTGGCAGAGGAAGAGAGCAATGCAGCAGGAACTGCAGGAAGGCAACAGCAACAGCAGCTGCAGGAGAAAGAAGTGGCAGCAACAGATGAGTTGCAGCAGCAGCTGCACAAGCAGTGCACAGGAAAGCAAAGGCTGCAGCAACAGCTGCTGCAGCAGACAACAGCAGAGGCAGCAGTGTAGCAGAAACAGACAAGGCAGTGCAGAAAATGCAGCAAGCAAAAACAACACAGGGCAAAAACAAGAAACAAAACAAATGAAAACTAAACAGCAACAAAACAATGAACAAAAGCAAAACAAAACAAGAATGAACCAAGGCCTAAGGCCAAGGGCAGGGATGAATAAGAAACTGAAATGAAGCAAAGCTAGGCAGAAAACAGGCAAACTAAAAGAATGGGAGGAAAATTAGCTTGCTCATTGTCACTAGTGAGCACTAATTTCCCCCAATGCACAATCAACACTACAACCTAAGCATACAAGGAGAATGGCAAGAACATCAGCTTGCTATGAGCACTGATTTCTTGCCATTGCACAATCAGCACATTGCTTCACAGATACCTAGCCTAGCATTCCTTCAAATGTAACAATACATTAAACACAACAGGAACATTTAACTGACAGTGAACATTTAACTGACAGTGAACATTTAACAGTAAACAACACTAACAGGAATTGAAAACAAGAAATGATACAGGCTAACACATTAACAGAACTTGGGCATAAGCATAACAGGAATATGAACATAAGCATAACACATTAACAGGAAAATTAACAAACAAAGATTTAAAACATGGAACAATGAACAAGAACAACACAACTGTGAACTGAAATTAAGCAGTGACTGAAAATTGAAAATTGAACTAAAGTTAACAGTTAACAGGACATGAGAGTCCTGGATGTGGGCTAATCCCAACATAGTTTTTACAACACCCCAAAGCTTCTATTTATACCCAATTCCCTCAATTTAGGGTTTTACACAATTCCCTCAAAAATTCCCAAAACAGTTGAAATTAGGGTTTGGAATTAAACTCACCTAACATGTGATTTGACGAGTCTTCTTTCGACCCATTCTTCTCCTCAGTCTCCTGCTCCATTCCCATGCTTCAATTACGTCTTATAGCCTCACCTAGTTTATTGATTTATCACCTAGGGTTTCAGTGGTGAAAAATCAATAAGTTAGATGGCTATAGAGGTAGGGGAGGTAGCTACGGCGTGTAGGTGGTGTTTGGTGGTGATTTGGTGGAGGTTAGGTGGTAGAGATGATGGTGACAGAGGTGGAGAAGGTGGTGGTGTACGGTGGAAGGGGAAGGCTCTGCAAACAGGGTATGGTGGTGAAGAAAGGGTTCGATGGTTTGGGAAGGAAGGGTCCGTTTGGTTGGGGTGTAGGTG
This sequence comes from Papaver somniferum, assembly GCF_003573695.1. Classification (NCBI taxonomy): domain Eukaryota; kingdom Viridiplantae; phylum Streptophyta; class Magnoliopsida; order Ranunculales; family Papaveraceae; genus Papaver; species Papaver somniferum. The sequence continues at coordinate 30,630,704 of NC_039365.1, forward strand.
CTCGGTCGCTAGGGTGTTAGATGGGTCCATCGAATTTGATGTTCTGCAACGCTGAGTCATTGGATGCGAAGCTGGTAGGTAGATCGGACGGTGATGTGGAGGCAAGCGATGAGCGACCGTTGGATTATATGATACAACGAAATCAACGATGCCAGATGGAGTTAGGTACTGTAGTGTTAGGCGGGTATATCAAACTTCGATGCGCAGCAAGGGAGCGACTGTTGGATTCAACTACCATCTAATCTGAAGGCTTGGAATTTCAGCGCTGTGGTGCTTGGCAGAGACATCAGATTTTGATGATCAGCAAGGAGCGACCGTCGGATGCTTCTGAGAAATGATCTGATGGCTGATAACGGAGGCGCTTTTGTGTGTAGAAAATGAGGTTGTGCGCACCATTCTTCGCGGTTTCCTTGCGTAATTTCTCCCGGCTTTTCACTACTTTTCTGCTCTTTTCGCTCCGCGACTCATCCGAACTTTATTTATTACCTAAAAATGCAAATTAATTAATAAAAATATTTATTCTTGAAAACAATGAAAATACAGAATATGGGATAAAATGTAGAATTAATGCACAAAAGATGAGTTAAATGCCAAGAAAAATATAAGAAATATGCACTTTTTAGGACTCATCAAATACCCCCAAACCTGAATTTTACTTGTCCTCAAGTAAAACAAAACTAAGGAAATCCTACTATACCACTGTCGCTGGTCTCTCGAATGCATTTAGCGTATGCACTAAGCCTTTTAAACCACTAAGTGTCCCTAGTGGACGAGTTGAAGTCTCGTGAAGGTTTACCAGAGGTGTGCCTACAAAACCTAAGGACAAAATATAAGCTCATATTCCATCAAACGTGACATGTGCAAAACAGTTAAGCTCACAGCAAAATGGAGATGTCAATCTAGCTATCAAGGCACAATCCTAGCACTGATAACAAATAAGGACATGTGATAAGAGTGTAAAGTGTATCTACACATGTGTAAAGAAAGATCTGAAGTCATGACTACTAATCACCAAGAGATAGTTTCTCAGGCTAAGAACTGAGGTCGAAATCTAGCTAGCTGTCCGGACTTTACGAGAATTGTGAATGAGTTGGAGGTGTTTCACAATTTCTCGCGTTGTACATCAATGGCATACACCCTCCTTGCTTACAACACAAAAACACAAAAGATAACTATTTACATGACTCTTATTTACATTGACGATTCTCTTTTTATTTTTTGGAACAAGAGATGATGGAATTGAACAATACTTGATTTTTTTTTTTTGTATTTTTCTGATATTTTTTTTTTTTTTTTTTCTTTTTTTTTTTTTTTTTTTTTTTTTTTTTTTTTTTTTTTTGACTAAGGAAACACTTTTGATACAATTACAAAAGGAAACAAAAGATTACATGACACTTTGCAAGAGGTAGCCCTTTTTGATGCACCCAGTTAAATTCGATGGTTGTCTTTCTTAATGTAACCTCCACCTTCTATCCCAACCAACCAAAGAACAAGCTAGTCAAGTTTCGTTCAGTATTCTAAAGTGATTGGCAATCGTAACTTCCTATCAAACACCTTGAAGATCGAGGCCAAACATGTATTGGTAGATCGTGCGCGTGCAAATTTCTTATCACTATGTGAATTGTGCTAGAATCAGGGTGCCTAAATATCTAGACTAAGACTCCTAATAAAAATACATATTTGCACAAGAGTCAACATTTCAAGGTAAATGAGCTCCATTTTTATGATTTTTCATTTTTTAATTTTTTTTTTTGAATTTGATTTTTGAATTTTTTTTTTTTTTTTTTGGAATTTTTCAATTTTTTCAAAAAGATGGAGTTTTGTTTTCAATTATAGCATATTATCGTGGTATCTACTCTATACCCCCAAACCTAAACTAAACATTGTCCTCAATGTTTCAAAATATGGAAAGAATTATAAAACAATATATGAAGAGGAACATGCTGAGTAGAGTAAAAGGAGAGAGAATACCCGATTGTACGGTGGTAGCTCGATTAAAACTCCGTTATTTCAAGGCAAAAATCCATCATATTAGCAGTCACAATGGATGAGCACAAAATATATACAAAAGGAAATTTAACTAACACATTATCTACAAGAAAATTTGGTTTTGATGGGAAAACGAAAAATTTTGGTTTTTAGGGAAACATTTGGAAAACTTTTTGGTTATTTAGGGAAAGAGTGGACCAGTTTAGTCCACATAGACTGGGTCCTCCAGGTCGGTTGTTTCAATGTCGGGTGGAAATGGCTCAAGGAATGGCTTTAATCTCTGCCCGTTGACTTTGAAAACGTTCTTGTTGGAGACATCCTCCAACTCTACAGCTCCATGAGGAAAAACTGTGCGTACTAGGTACGGACCCTTCCATCTGGAACGCAGTTTTCCTGGAAAAAGATGTAATCGGGAGTCATACAGCAAGACTTTCTGACCAGGAGTGAAGGATTTGCGCAGAATGCGCTTGTCATGAAATATCTTCATCTTCTGCTTGTACAGCTTGGCACTGTCATAAGCCTCATTTCTCAATTCTTCCAACTCGTTGAGTTGAAGTTTCCGTTGAATTCCAGCTTCGTCAAGAGAAAAGTTCAGCTCTTTGATTGCCCAGTAGGCACGATGTTCTAATTCCACAGGTAGATGGCACGGCTTTCCATACACTAGACAATAGGGGGACATGCCAATTGGTGTCTTATAAGCTGTTCTATAGGCCCACAAAGCATCATTCAATCTCAATGACCAATCTTTCCTGGACGGGTTGACCGTCTTCTCCAGAATGTGCTTGATTTCCCTATTAGACACTTCCACTTGTCCACTAGTCTGAGGGTGGTACGGAGTAGCAACCTTGTGAGTTATGCCATACTTGCGTACTAAAGACTCAAAGTACTTGTTACGAAAATGTGAACCGCCGTCACTGATGATAGCTCTAGGGGTACCAAAACGTGAAAATATGTTCTCTTTTAGAAATGAAAGTACCACCTTGTGGTCATTTGTTCTGGTTGCTATGGCTTCTACCCACTTAGAAACGTAATCAACTGCGACTAGGATGTACAACTTGCTGTCAGACATGGGAAATGGACCCATGAAGTCTATCCCCCAAACATCAAAAATCTCCACAATCAAAATGGGGTTATAACCGGAAAAGCCATCTAGAAAACAGTAGTGACTGTGTCCAGACATACGTTCTAGCATTTGGTCAATGAAAGGGAGCGGGAAGTGATCCTTCCTTGTTACTGTGTTCAACTTCCTGTAGTCGATGCATACTCGCCATCCTGTGATTGTACGAGTAGGGACTAATTCATTCTTGTCGTTCTGAACAACAGTAATGCCTGACTTCTTAGGCACAACTTGAATGGGACTAACCCATTTGCTATCGGGAATTGGGTATATGATACCCGCATCAAGTAGTTTCAGGATCTCTCCTTTGACTACATCTCTCATGTTAGGATTAAGTCTCCTTTGCATTTCCCTCGATGGTTTGGCATTCTCTTCAAGGTTAATGTGGTGCATGCAAATGGTGGGACTAATTCCTTTGAGATCTGAGATGGTCCATCCTAAGGCCTCTTTGTGTTCCTTAAGTACTTCTAAAAGCTTACTTTCCTGTTCCGTATCTAAACATGATGAAATAATGACAGGTAAAGTATCAGAAGAACCTAGGAATGCGTACTTCAACGTACTAGGCAATGTTTTCAATTCAAGCTTGGGTGGCTCAACAATGGATGGAATAAGCTTGGAATCAGAGAATAGGGGTGGTTCCACTTCATATTTCCTTTCAGTGATGTCCATTTGAGGTACAGATTCGAGCAGAGATAGGACGTCACTACAGTATGCATCATCATAGAAATCAGGGTTAAAGTTCTCCATACATGCTTGAAAGGGGTCGACGGATAGAATGTTAGTCAACGAATCTTGCATTAATCCTTCAATCATATTAACTTCATGCACATCATCATCATCAAGATTCACAGGTTGTTGACTAATATCGAACACATTCTTCTACCGTCATGTTACCAAAAGACAGTTTCAACACTCCATTCCGACAGTTGATGATCGCGTTGGACGTAGCCAAGAAAGGACGTCCTAAGATGACAGGAATGTGACAGTCTGGGTTTTGTACAGGTTGAGTGTCTAAGACAATGAAGTCTACGGGAAAATAGAATTTGTCAACCTTGATCAAAACATCTTCCACCACTCCACGAGGAATCTTGACAGATCGGTCTGCCAGTTGTAGAGTGATAGATGTTGGTTTCAACTCCCCAAGACCTAACTGCTCATAAACAGAATATGGCAGTAGGTTAACACTTGCACCTAGGTCTAATAACGCTTTATTGACCGTGTGTTCTCCTATAGTGCAAGAAATTGTTGGACATCCTGGATCCCTAAACTTGGGTGGAGTTTTGTTCAGAATGATGGAACTCACCTGCTCAGCTAAGAAAGCACGTTTTTGCACATTGAGCTTGCGCTTTTGAGTACACAAGTCTTTGAGGAATTTGGCATAAGCAGGGATTTGCTTGATTGCTTCAAGAAAAGGAATGTTGATGTTGACTCTCTTGAACAGATCTAACATCTCATTGTAATGGGTACTTTTCTGTTGATAGATCAATCTTTGAGGAAATGGAGCAACAGGAAGATGAGTTGGCAAAGGGACATTCAGCAGTAGTAGAATTGTCAGATTTTCCAACTTGCTCAGATTCTTTGGTTTTCTGGGGTTGTGGAGACACGTGGATTTGTATCAGATTCATTAGGTTCGCCCACGTTGTTCTCGATGACTTTACCACTTCGGAGGGTGGTAATGGCATGGATTTGATCAGGTGAGGTTTCAGTGCAGGATGTTGTGCCTGTTTGAAATATCCTCTTTGGATTTTGTTGGGGTTGGCTCGGAAGTTTACCCTTTTCTCTCTCACATATTTGATCCATCTTTTGATCTAGATTTTTCTGACTTTGCATCAAACTCTGAACATTTCCTCTAAGGTGGATAATCTCTTGTCGGTATTGTGTTGAGGATATGATTGTTGTTGAGAGTTTGATTGTTGTTGAGGGTTTCTCGGGTGTTGATAACCTTGATTGTTCTGATATCCCTGATTGTTTTGATAGCTCTGATTGTTGATAGCTCTGATTGAGCTCTGATTGGGTTGAGATGGTCCTCCTTGAGTGGGCCCTTTTGACCATGAAAAGTTAGGGTGGTTTCTCCATCCTGGATTGTAGGTCTGAATAAGGGTTATGCTCTGGTTTTGAAACATGGCATGTGCCTGTTCAAGCCTAGACTCCTGGATTGCAAGCAAATCTGGACAATTTTGGAATTGATGGTTGGGGTCGTTACAAGCAGCACAAACAGACGAAGCGACATGTTCTCGGAGAGTAGTGGTGGAAGGTTTTGAATTTTTATGTAGTTCTAACTCTTCTAATCTCCTAACTATTGATGCCATGTTGCTCTCCCTCAAAATCCGCTTCAATCCTAAAAGCCTTTGCTTCGGATGTAGTCTTTCTGGTTTCACGGATGGATTCCCACTGTTGCGTCTTTTCAGCTACTTCAATCAAGAAGTCCCAAGACGCGTCACAGTTTTATCTACGAATAGACCATTACACATCGACTCAACCGTTGTTCGGGTGGACACATCTAGACCTTCATACAAAATTTGCACAAGTCTCCATTTTTCAAAACCATGATGGGGACATTGGAGCAATAATTCATTGAATCTCTCCAGGTATCTAGCTAAGGTCTCACCTTCTAATTGCACAAAGCTATTCAGACTTTGACGAATTGTCGCAGTCTTGTGGTTCGGGAAAAACTTTTTGAAAAACTCCTTTGTGAGGTCATCCCATGTCATGATGGATTGAGGCTGTAAAGCATAGAGCCAGGCCTTTGCCTTATCTTTCAGGGAAAAAGGAAAAAGCCTTAACTTCAGGGTTCGTCGGTATTTGAGTGAAACGCAGAGTTCCACAAATTTCCTCGAATTCTCTCACGTGGTGGTAAGGGTTTTCATTCTCAACACCTCTAAAAATAGGAAGCATCTGTATTGTGCTAGATTTCAGCTCATAATGGCCATTAGCCTCGGGCAGCAAAATACAGGACGGTTGACTGGCTCTAGTTGGGTACATATAATCCTTGAGGGTACGTGGTTCTCCCATTGTTTCTGGTTGATCTGGACTGTCTCCCTCAGAACTTAGAATTTCGATAGGTTCGTCTGGGTTAATTCTAACAAGTCTGTTTGTCTGGTCTCTGTAGGTCACAATCATGTCCTAGTAGGTACCTTAACTAACATGTTGGTCAGACAGAGCAATCGGAAACAATTTGGCCCAAGGGTTGAAGATTTGGTTTTTGAATGGGTTTTGGTTTAAAGAAGGGATTTGTTTTTTTGGTTTAAAAATTTTGGGTTTTTGAAAATTTTTGAACTAAACCTAGCATAAATTATCACAACTCATAAAAGAAAAAAAAACAATAATAATAATTAAAACAAACCCATAAAAGAAAAAAGAAAAATAAAAGAAAATAAAGAAAAACAAAAAAGAAAATAAAAAATTATTACAATCCCAAATAAAAAAAAGAAAAAGAAAATAAAAATTATTACAATCCCAAAATAAATAATTAAATAAATTATTACAAGCCCAAATTTGAATTTAAATGAGGCCCAAGTGGGTTAACTCATGGGTTAGGCTTACTTGTTTTTGGAGGGAAGCCCAAAAATAGGCTTTTAGTCCCCTTTTAGTTGCAAGGCCCAGTTGGGCTTTAGGATCGTCCTAGCAGCTCACGTCCAAGCCCAGCAGCAACAGGTGGAGCAGAGCCCAGCAGAAGCAGCAACGGAGCCCAGCTGAAATTGCAAGCCCCAGAGCAGAAGTTGCACAAGCCCAGCAGCAGAGGTTGGCAGCAGGCCTTGCAGCAGTTGGCAGCAAGCTTGGCAAGTGCAACAGCTTGGCAAGTGCAACAGCTTGGCAGCAACAGCACCAGCAGATCAGCAGCAGCAGTTGGCAGCAGTTGCAAGTTGGCAGCACCAGCAGCAGCAGAAAGTTGGCAACAGCAGACTTGGCAGCAGCAGCTCTACACCAGCAGCAGCAGCAGCAGCTGCAGCAGCTTCACAGCAGAGTCACCAACACTTGCACACCAACAGCAGACTTTGAAAACTTCACAGATAAGGCAGCCAGCTCCCCGGCAGCGGCGCCAAAAACTTGGTGTGAATTCTAAGATGCACACAATATGCTTGCAAGTATACAAGGTCAATATTTTAGTAAAAGAGTGAATAGGGGTTTGTCCACAGGGAGAGGAGCATATGAGAAGTTTTCCTAGCTAAGATGTGTAATGAGCTAAGGGCAGGCAAGGTTTCAGGCAGAGAAATAAGAACACAATATAAAGCAATAGAGAAACAGGCTAAGAACCACAGCAGGGAAAGATAAGCAAAGAACCAAAAATGCAGGGAAAGGCAATAAAGAAGCAGTTAAGAAAAGCAACAAACAACCAAGGCTTGGCAGCCAAGGGCAAGAGGCAGGATTGTGTTCAGTGCACTGACTTCAGTGCACAATAGTTATAAAATGCAAGAAAATGAAAGGCAAGAAAAGTAACTGAAAAACAAGCATACAGGACTGAAATTAAAAGTGACTGAAATTAAGATTGACTGAAAGAGAAGTGGTGGTAAGCCAAGGCTTATGATCCACCTTGTGTCCTAATCAAGTGACATGGTCTAGGTTATGTTCAATCCTAAGCATACACTAGAAATGAGAGAACACCAACTTGCTCACTAGTCTACCCCTAGCATTGGCTGTCTTTTGACAGTACAGCCAATCACAGGCTCTATGAGCATTGGCCTCTCTCAAATACACATTCACAACACAGCAGGGAAGAATTATCCTAGCTCAATCACACTTGACAGTGCACAAGGCTTCACTGAGCCTTGGCCTGAAAGTGATTAGCTCATGCTAACCATTTTAAAACAATCACATTCAACATATGTAAAAATTCAAGCACAAGTAGCATCATTTGAGATAACAAAACACATAAGCAATATTCTACTGATAAGTATTGAAATTTGAAATTCAACAAAATTTTGTTCAATTCTCTACTGGCTAGTCCAGAGAGGTAAATAGTCTCTCCCTAATGCTTCCCCCAACACCAATTTATACCCATTACACAAAATTAGCTTTTCCCCCAATTTTCCCCAAAGTCAGTAAAATTAGGTTTTGCCAATTACCTACTGTTGATGAAATTCTCGCTCCATCTCGTCGACCCATCCTTCTATTTCTCTTCCTGAGTCATCTCCCGCTCCAATTGCTGCTCTAACATCAACTTATATCTTCAATTTCTCACCTAGGGTTTCAGTCGGCAGAGATGAGAAATTGAGGAGATTAGTTGATGTAAAACGTGATAGTGATGATGGGTATAGGTAGAGTGATTTGGGGAGAAAATAGTGGAGTGATTTGGGGGCGTCAGGGAGAGGTGGTGATGATGGTGGTGCGGCAGGTGAGGAAGGTGGTTCTGCAGCAGGGTAATGGCGGTGAAGAAAGGGTTCGATGGTTTGGGAAGGAAGGGTCCGTTTGGTTGGGGTGTAGGTGCTCGGTCGCTAGGGTGTTAGATGGGTCCATCGAATTTGATGTTCTGCAACGCTGAGTCATTGGATGCGAAGCTGGTAGGTAGATCGGACGGTGATGTGGAGGCAAGCGATGAGCGACCGTTGGATTATATGATACAACAAAATGAACGGTATTTGATGGAGTTAGGTACTGTAGTGTTAGGCGGGTATATCAAACTTCGATGCGCAGCAAGGGAGCGACCGTTGGATTCAACTACCATCTAATCTGAAGGCTTGGAATTTCAGCGCTGTGGTGCTTGGCAGAGACATCAGATTTTGATGATCAGCAAGGAGCGACCGTCGGATGCTTCTGAGAAATGATCTGATGGCTGATAACGGAGGCGCTTTTGTGTGTAGAAAATGAGGTTGTGCGCACCATTCTTCGCGGTTTCCTTGCGTAATTTCTCCCGGCTTTTCACTACTTTTCTGCTCTTTTCGCTCCGCGACTCATCCGAACTTTATTTATTACCTAAAAATGCAGAATTAATTAATAAAAATATTTATTCTTGAAAACAATGAAAATACAGAATATGGGATAAAATGTAGAATTAATGCACAAAAGATGAGTTAAATGCCAAGAAAAATATATAGAAATATGCACTTTTTAGGACTCATCAAGCATTCCCTGCGTCACTTATTGTTTTAATGCATAACATCTTATGCAGATCCAACATTGACAGCATGACAAGTTATGCATTGTTTAGGTTATCTGCATAAGTAGTTATGCATATAAAAGGGTTTTTACGCCTTCTCTGCGTCACTTATTGTTTTAATGCATAACATCTTATGCAGATCCAACATTGACAGCATGACAAGTTATGCATTGTTTAGGTTATCTGCATAAGTAGTTATGCATATAAAAGGGTTTTTACGCCTTCCCTGCGTCACTTATTGTTTAACTGCATAACACCTTATGCAGATCCAACATTGACAGCATGACAAGTTATGCATTGTTTAGGTTATCTGCATAAGTAGTTATGCATATAAATTTTTTTACGCCTTCCCTGCGTCACTTATTGTTTAACTGCATAACATCTTATGCAGATCCAACATTAAAAGCATGACCTGTTATGCATTGTTTAGGTTATCTGCATAAGTAGTTATGCATATAAAAGGTTTTTTACGCCTTCAATGTGTCACTTATTGTTTAACTGCATAACATCTTATGCAGATCCAAAATTAACTGAATGACCTGTTATGCATTGTTTAGGTTATCTGCATAAGTAGTTATGCGTATAAAAATTTATGCATTTGCTGATGATTGTTATTAAATCATGTTGCAGTTTCAAGAGAACTTTAGAGATGAGTACAGTGCAATGGAGTTGGAACTCTGTGAACCAAGAGAACCAAGAAAAAGGTTAGTTATATTGGAACTCGTTGCAATGAATCTTGAAGAGAACAGGGACAAGTATGAAGAAGCATTTCAAGATGCGTTACAAACCATTGAAGAAGAGAAGTGTCCTGATAGTATTGAAGCAAGGTTTAAGATTATTCAAGCAAAGCTGAAAGACATGAAGAAGACTCAGGAGACATATAGACGGACTGGGGGAGACTTCAATTCTCAGATGTATGAATATGTGAAGATTTTGCTCATTGATTCAGGCATAAATGAGGTGCAGGAAGAGTCGTCAGGTGTCCCTAGCTTAAATCCATCATCAGCTAATACTATTGTCCCACTTTGTGAAAAATTTCTAAGGAATCAGACACATGTTGAAGTAGTATCTTCAACTGAACCACCTACTTGATGAAGCTCTACTACGACTGCTGGAACAATTGAAAGAATTGGAGACAACTTCAACAAGTAAATCAAAGCTCTTCTGACCTTTATAGTGGCAACAAGATACAAAACACTGAAGCAGAAAATCAGAATCAACTCGCAAAAACTTGCTTCCTCATTAAAAGAAAAACTGACATGATGAGGTAGCAAACGAGTCCACTTCAGGCAAACGACTGTCTTCAAATTCTCCAGAGTTGAATTGACATCAACATGATGTGCTAAGAATTCACTGAAGTACTGAATCACAGCTAGTGCACTAATAACATGCATTTCACTCTGCAAAACACAAAAAGAGAAAAAAATCAAACATATTATCCTTCATGTTGCTTCAGAAAAAAAATTCTTACTCAAAATTAAAATATCAAATCAACAACAGCAAAGATCAAATTTAAAAAATCAAATCATATTTATCATGCATAACATCTTAGGCAGATCCAAAATTAACTGCATGATTTGTTATGCATTGTTTAAAGTATCTGCATAACTTGTTATGCATAACTGCTTATGCAGTAAGAGAAGCTATGCATAACTGCGTAAATTTTTATGCATAACTGGTTATGCAGTAAAAGCAACTATGCATAACTGCGTAGCTTATTATGCATAACTGCTTATGCAGTAAAAGCAACTATGCTGAACTGCGTAGCTTATTATGCATAACTGGTTATGCAGTAAAAGCAAACATGGTGAACTGCATAACTTATTATGCATAACTGTTTATGCAGTTAAAATACAAACATTGTTTAACTGCATAACATCTTATGCAGATCCAAAAATAACTGCATGACCTTTTATGCATTATTTAGAGTATCTGCATAACTTGTTATGCATATAAAAAGCCTTATTATATTGGTTAAGCATACCCTGCATCACACATTGTTTAACTGCATAACATCTTATGTAGATCCAACATTGACTGCATGACAAGTTATGCATTGTTTAGAGTATCTGCATAACCTGTTATGCATATAAAGTTATGCCTTCCCTGATGAGTGTTATTAAATCATGTTGCAGTTTTAGGAGAACTTTAGAGATGAGTACAGTGCAATGGAGTTGGAACTCTGTGAAATCGAAACTAAAAGATTGAATCGAAAAGATCTGCATTGATCGTAAATTCAAAAACAAGCTTAAAATATCTAAAAATCCATTCGAAAACCTAAATTAAACTCTGTAACTTAAAATAATAGATCATAATCTTAAAGAAACTAAAACCTAGAATCGAATCAAGATTAAACAAGATCAGAATCAAAGTTAAACAAGATAAGAATCAAAGATAAAACGAACGAACCTGAGCTTGAATTTCAGATTATCTTTGCTGAGTAAATTGAATCTCTCAATCAGCTCTTTCGCAACTCTCGATAATTCAATACTTCAGCTCTCGCTCCGGCTCTATCTCAATCTCTCTGAACAAAATCTCAATACAAAATCTCAAAACATAAAGTGAGGTTAAACTTGGAAATAAAATAAAAAGAAAACTGAATTTTGAAAATTTTGGGTTTCGGCAGAATTTATACGCCGATTTTGGGTGCGCGTGTGAACTTTTACACGCGTGGGTTTGACAGTGGTGGAAGGTGAGAAAATGGGTGTGGCTGTTGTTTTCACTTAGATGACTCCCGGTGCGGCTACGATGTTCTTTTTTGACACGTACAATATTATAAAGTAGAAAATAAAGTTCAAAACAGTCAATTACTTGACTAATGTTTTTTTGTTAACTTCTTATTTTTCTCAAAAAGTGAATTTTTAGCTGGGATTTGGAAGGGGTAATTTTTTCGTTCATATACGTGTCAAAAAAAGAAAAGAGACAACATATTTTGAGTATGTTGCCCGACCATATCGTAGCCGGACGCTCCCGACCAAAGACTTTAATAGTTGAACATCATCTTCTGGAGCATAAAGGATGTCTATGTGTCGCACGTTCTGATCAAAGACAACTAGAAACAACATAGATTATAGTAAACTACCAAACCACAATTTTATTTTGTTTATTTTTTGTGCAGGGAGATGGCGCGGTATTAATTTTTCCGCCATTAAGAACAGCTTAACAGTCAAGCAATAAAGAAGATTGGATATAAAAGATTCAAAGTTCCGAAGAATATTTTAGTCCCTTCCATTTCGCTTTGTATGTTCTTCCAACAGAACCGTTGATGAGTGCCAAATATTGTATATATTTTATCCCTTTTTGTTGGCATTTATTCATTTTTTGTGCATTAATTCTACATTTTATCCCATATTCTGTATTTTCATTGTTTTCAAGAATAAATATTTTTCTTACTTAATTTTGCATTTTTAGGTAATAAATAAAGTCTGGATGACTTGCGGAGCAAAAAGAGCAGAAAAGTAGTGAAAAGCCGGGAGAAATCACGCAAGGAAGCCGCGAAGAATGGTGCGCACAACCTCATTTTCTACACACAAAAACGCCTCCGTTCTCGGCCATCAGATCAGTTCTCAGAAGCATCCGATGGTCGCTCCTTCATAGAGCATCAAAATCGGAAGTCTCTGCCAAGCACCACAGCGCTGAAATTCCAAGCCTTCAGATTAGATGGTAGTTGAATCCAACGGTTGCTCCCTTGCTGTTCATCAAAGTTTGATATCTCCGCCTTACATTACAGCACCTAACCCCATCTGGAGCCGTCAGCTTCGTTGTATCACCTAATCCAACGGTCGCTCAGAGCTTGTTTACATCGTGCCGTTCGATTCAATTAGTAACTGATTATCCAACGGATTTCCTCGCTGCTCATCAACTTAATATGATCCCGCCTCACACCCTAGCGACCGAACACCTACACCCTAAACAAACGCATCCCTTCTCCCAAAATCAACTGAGCTCCTTCTTCCCCGACATTTGCAGAGCCACCTCTCTGCCACCACCTTCCCCGACCATTTCCAGCCACCACCTCACCTCTGCAACACCATCACTTCTTCACCAACATCATCAGTACCTCCCCAGTCCGTTCCTTTATCTCTCTAGCCATCTATTTTAGTGACTTCTCACCATTCTAAACCCTAGGTTGGAAATCACTAAAATAGATGAGGCTCTAGACATCAATCGAACACAGGAGAGGAAGCAGGAAGATCAGAGGAGGAATGGGTCGAAGATAAGAGAGTCAATTCCTCGATTTTGGGTAATGAAAGTTAAACCCTAATTTTTGGGATTTGGGGGAAACCCTAATTTTAATGTTTGGGTATAAATTGAGGGTTGGGTATCACTGTTAAAACTTGTTCTTGGGCTAGCCAAGATTCCCCCAAATTTGGGTTAGTGTATGATTAATTTTTAATGTTCAATTTCAGTTACAAATCAATCCCTGTCCATGTGTATCTCACTGCTAGAATCACTGTTAATGTTTATATTTGTTGTTTAAATATCTGTTAGTATACTGTTTAGGGTAATGAATCATGTTTAGTGCCTGTTTAGGCTTAGTTTTGTGTTTAATCATTGTTTTGTATCTGTTAATCCTCATTGTTCTGTCACTGTTAGTGTCATGTTTGTGTAATGTTAATGTTAGTTCACTAATGTTAGTTTAATGGAAGGCTAGGCTAGAAGCCTTTGAAGCTTTGATGTGATTGTGCAATGGAAGAAATCAGTGCTCATAGCAAGCTGATTTTCTTGCCATTCCTTTTGTATGCTTAGGTGCATTGTGTTGATTGAGCATTGGGAGAAATTAGTGCTCACTAGTGACAATGAGCAAGCTAATTCTCTTCCCATTCTTTTAGTATGCCTGTATTCTAGCCTTAGCTTTGCCTTAGCCTTGCTCTGTTAGCTTCACCACATCCCTGCCCTTGGCCTTAGGCCTTGGTTTGTATTGTCATCTTTTTGTTGCTGTTTAGTTTTTAATCTGTTTAGTTTTTGCTTCACTGCCTTGTCTGTTGCTTCTCTGTTTCCTTCTTCTTTGCCTTGTGCTGCTGCTGCAGCAACCCTGTTGCTGTTGTTGTGCTTCTCCCCTTCCACTACCCTGCAGTACTGCACTGCTGCATTGCTTCCCTTGGATTGTTCTGCTGTTGTTGCCTCACTGCTGTGCAGTATTGCTGCTGCTTTCTCTGCTCCACTGCTGCATTGCTTCCCTTGGCTTGTTCTGCTGTTGTTGCCTCACTGCTGTGCAGTATTGCTGCTGCTTTCTCTGCTCCACTGCTGCATTGTTGTTGCTGTTTTCTGCTGCTGCACCACTGCTGCATTGCTCTCTTCCCCTGCCTTGCAAACTGCTGCTGCTACTTGCACTGCTTGTGCAGCTGCTGTGCAGTCTTGCTACTGCTGCTGCCTTCCAAAGCCAACTGAGTCCAAAGCTCACTTCAAACTGAAGCTCAATTCACAGTCATTGTTAGCCCAAGGCCCAAAAGACCAAAAGCCCAGGTTTAATCCCAAGCTCAGTTCACTACACTGAGCCCAAGCCTAAGTTCAAGGCAAAGCCTAGTTCACTGCTAAGCCAAAAGGCTTCATAGCCCAATAGCAAATTTAGGAACCCAATTAGCTAGAAACTTCCAAAACACACCCAGTCTCTGTGGATCGACCCGTACTTGCACGAGCTACAACCGACGACCGTGCACTTGCGGTATTACTGTAGGCCCGCGTTTCATTGCGCTTAATTTTATACATATCTCCGGGCCCACCAAGTTTTTGGCCGGGGATAATTTTTAGGACCTTTTAGAAGCCTACCAAGTTTTTGGCGCCGCTGCCGGGGATTGGTGCTGTGTTTTTCTAGTAGTTTTATTAGCTATTTTTGCATTTCACTGCATAGCATTTGCATTTGCATCTGCATCTGCTTCACTTCATTTGCTGTTGGACCTGCTGTTCTGAACCTGTTTTTCCTCTGCTGGGACGCCACCAAGGAAAAGAACCAAAGCCCAACTGGGTTTTTGCAACAATATCAGAGCAGCTGGGCTGTGCTTAAAAGGTAACCCATTTAAGAGAACCCGAATTGTGGGCTTCCAATTTTTTTAATTGTGGGCTTGTAATATTAAAGCCAATTTTTGGGCTTCTCTTATTTTCTGTTGGGTTTGTAATAATTTATTTGTGGGCTTGTTTGTTTAATTTGTGGGCTTGTATTTAATTTTTGTGAGCTTGTTTAATTTGGACTTGTATTCTGTATTCTGGGTTTTTAAACCCAGCTGAGCTTGTAATCGATCACGCTAGTTGAACTCGTTAGTGGGCCGAGTACCCAAATTCTAGGCCGAGATTTTGGACTCAATTCCACCAAAAGTTTTCAACCAAGCGGAGCCAAAGAAAACACAAAAGGCTTGCACAGTGGGCGTGCTCCCATTTCAAAAACCAAATTTTATTTTATTTTTTTTTTTTTTTAAAAAAAAAAAAAAAAAAAATTACTTTTCTCCCATTCAAAAACCAAAATTTTCTTTTGCTCCCAATTTTAAACCAAATTTTCAAATGTATCCCATCAAAACCAAATTTTTCCCAAAAATCCAAACCCATTAAAACCAAATAGTGGGCTTTGCGTCTTTTCAAAATGGGCCAACCTCATGCTCTCCATGAATACATGTATCCGTCAATAAAAATTCCATTATCATGTATTGTATTACCTCAAACCAATAACCCTTTTAAAATAAATGCAAGCATGATACAAATACTTCCTATATTTCGAGGGTTCGATTCTGAGAACCCCTATACTCATGTAAGAGAGTTTGAACAAATTTGTCGGACTATGCAACCTGATCATATGTCCGAAGACTCTCTGAAATTGCGTTTGTTTACATTTTCTTTAAAGGAAAGGGCCAAAACATGGTTTTACGGTTTGAGACCACAATCAATCAACACTTGGGACCAACTCACAGATCTTTTTTTCGAAAAATTCTTTCCACATCATAGGACCATCGCTATTCGTCAAAGTATCAATTGTTTTGTCCAATTGGATGAGGAAACTGTTTTTCACTATTTTGAACGTTTTAATGATTTGTTGAGTGAATGTCCGCACCATGGAATTGAGAAGTGGAGACTTGTCGTCATCCTCTATGAGGGACTAGACTTTAAATCTCGAACCATGGTTGAGTCTATGTGTAATGGTGAGTTTATTGATAAATCTGTGGATGATGCATGGAATTTTTTAGCCGAGATTGCAGAGAAAACCCATCAATGGGAATCCGTTAGGGAAACAGGAACAACACCACATGATATGAGTCACCCCCATGAATTAGAGTTTTATTCTCGTAATAGCTCCGACCTTAGGATTGAAAATTATCCTAGATTGCAAAATTCCTATCATGATGATGATGATGATTATGATGTTATGTTAGAAGAACATGTCTATACTGAAAATGTTATGGAACCTTTGGGTTCAAATACATTAGGCTTCTCTGCCCCGACCTTAATGCATGATATTTCTTCTAGTATTCCATGTGATGTTTCCCCTGATTTGCCGATGCATGAAAATAAATCTGTTGATGTTGATAATTCTAATTGTGATCTTGCCAATTTGATTGATGATTGTGAGCATGATGTGACATGTGTAGATGAGTTAGGAGATTTTGATTTGATTGATAATGATGTGCCTATCGTCCTACCTAAGTCACAATCTGATGGCCTTCCACCCAACCTAGATTTGGTTTGTACCCATATTGTCAAACCAATTTTTCTGAAAATTCCTAATCTAGGATTGGAACTGTGTGCTTCCCAAGTCCTCTTGGACTATTTTGCTTCAAAATATAACACTTTTAAAGAGCCACAGTTGGAATGCATTTCTTTGCCCACCCCGAAAACAGTCCATTATGAGTTAGACCTTTTGAATCCTGAACCCCTAAAATTAATAGATTTTGTGCTTAAAAGTAAACCTGTTGAAAAATTTTGGTTTAGGGGTGATTCATTCGGTTTTTCACTCTCACTCCCATTTAAGTCCAATTTTAGTGTTTTGAAACTTTCTATGTCTCTACACTTTGTCTTTTGGGTTGATCCTCAACTCTTTAGATTGTTAGTGTATGGTGAATTTTTTTTGTATATAATCCAGTAGATAAAATTTTAAAAAACCTTTTGTTCCTTTTGTATATATTTTGCTAATCCAATATGATCTCGGCTGAAATATGTTGGATTTTTGCCTTGAATAACGGAGTTTTAATTCTGCTTTCGCCGAAATCGGGTATTCTCTCTCCTTTTACTCTACTCAGCATGTCCCTTTCCATATGATGCATTTTAATTCTTTCCATATTTTGAAACATTGAGGACAATGTTTAGTTTAGGTTTGGGGGTATAGAGTAGATGCCACGATAATATGCTATAATTGAAAACGAACTCCTTCTTCTTTTTGAAAAAATTGAAAAATTTCAAAAAAAAAATTAAAAAATCAAAATTCAAAAAAAATTAAAAAATGAAAATCATAAAAAATTGGAGCTCATTTACCTTGAAATGTTGACTCTTGTGCAAATATGTATTTTTATTAGGAGTCTTAGTCTAGATATTTAGGCACCCTGATTCTAGCACAATTCACATAGTGATAAGAAATTTGCACGCGCACGATCTACCAATACATGTATGGCCTCGATCTTCAAGGTGTTGGATAGGAAGTTACGATTGCCAATCACTTTAGAATACTGAACGAAACTTGACTAGCTTGTTCTTTGGTTGGTTGGGATAGAAGGTGGAGGTTACATTAAGAAAGACAACCATCGAATTTAACTGGGTGCATCAAAAAGGGCTACCTCTTGCAAAGTGTCATGTAATTTTTGTTTCCTTTTGTATATGTATCAAAAGTGTTTCCTTCTTAAAAAAAAAAAAAAAAAAAAAAAAAAAAAAAAATCAAGTATTTATCAATTCCATCATCTCTTGTTCCAAAAATAAAAAGAGAATAGTCAATGTAAATAAGAGTCATGTAAATAGTCTTTTTGTTGTTTCATTGTAATAAGCAAGGAGGGTGTATGCCATTGATGTACAACGCGAGCAATTGTGAAATACCTCCAACTCATTCACAATTCTCGTAAAGTCCGGACAGCTAGCTAGATTTCGACCTCAGTTCTTAGCCTGAGAAACTATCTCTTGGTGATTAGTAGTCATAACTTCAGATCTTTCTTTACACATGTGTAGATACACTTTACACTCTTATCACATGTCTTTTTTTGTTATCAGTGCTAGGATTGTGCCTTCGATAGATAGATTGACATCTCCATTTTGCTGTGAGCTTAACTGTTTTGCACATGTCACATTTGATGGAATCTGAACTTATATTTTGACCTAGGTTTTGTAGGCACACCTCTGGTAAACCTTCACGAGACTTCAACTCGTCCACTAGGGACACTTAGTGGTTTAAAAGGCTTAGTGCATACGCTAAATGCATTCGAGAGACCAGCGACAGTGGTATAGTTAGGATTTCCTTAGTTTTGTTTTACTTGAGGACAAGTAAAAACCGTAATCGTGGTACAATGCAATTTATTATGTTTTTTTTTCGTTCGTTTTGTTTAAACTGCAGAGAGTTGTAATTTAGTAATTAGTTGATCTTGTCAAGCAACTTGTAGTTGTATGGTCATGTAATTCTGATACGTTTAAACTTGTTACTCATAGTCTCATTTGGATCAATTGGGAGACTCTCATGAATGAGTAATTTCCTATGTATTTTGTAAAGTTTTTTTTAGTAATTAGTTAACTCGTGTGCATGAACTCTTCAATTACATTTTGGCTGGTATTTTTTTCAGTCTCTCTTGAACTCTTCAATTACTGTTGTACTCATATTTATATAAAATAATGGAGTTTGCTGTTAAAGCAATATTGCCCGCAATGGAACATCCCTTTGATTTTAATCGTGGGATTGTGGTTTATTCCTATCCTTCAATAAAACTCATGACTAAAAGTAATCCCACGGTATATTTATAGATAAGACTATATTTAATGGCAAGGAAAAAATTTGGATATTGACTTAAAATGCTTCTTTAAGAAGAAAAAATCCACCTAACATATGCACTGAAAGAGCTTAACTAAAAAAATAAAAATGGGAGGTGTTGAATGCATGAATGGATGGTTGATTGCAGAAGTAAGTGATGTGGTTCTTAATTATTGGTCATCATCATTGTGCCTGCAGTTATTAACTTGGTACTTCACTATGTTTCTCAAGAACACTACTGCGGTTAGCATTCTAATAACTTATGAAAGCTCCATCATTCTCGGAGAAAAATTCCCATTGCTTTAAATCCATATCAGAAGAGTAAATAGATTTCTTGGTGTAGCCACGTTTGACAAATTTAACAAAGACTTTGAATGTAGGATCCGTAAGGATTAAGAAAGGCTTGGATAGTATCTTTCAACAATCTCTCCGTACCTGAAAAATCAATAATGCCTTTCTCCACCCATTTTTTATTTCCACCATTCCTCTTTAAATACCATAGTTGTTTTTTTTCGATCGACAAAGGTAAAAGATTTTATAAAAGTCCTACCAGAAGAAAGCGAAGAGGGACTCAAAAGAGCTTACAGACCCAAGAACTCAAAGCTCGCAATGAGCCTCAAGAAAAGAAAACAACATCCCAAAATAAGACAACAACCAAGAAGACTAAGTTATAAAGAAAGAGTCCCAGTTTGCAAGAGTATAATCTAAAGAAAGCCCTTTGAGTTATGCAGAATTGCTGCACCAAGAGTACACCTGCATTTTGAATTTTTCATGACTAAATCAGTAGTGATTGAAGCTTCATAAAAAACAACAACGTTCCTCGACTTCCAAATTCTCCAGCATATTGCTGTCGGAATTAGTACTCCAAATACCATAGTTTTCACCGATAATTAGTAGGAGACTTCAATGGATGAACAAGCCATAGTAATCCTTTCATATCCAGTATATTACTACTCCAAATATGTACTGCCTCACTTGAAAATTTTAGTAAAGAGAAAGTCTCAGTGCGTACATCATAACTAAGTATCCCTCCTTGTTTAGAATCAAGATCTGTACAAATCCAATGCATAACATGATATGAGGAAACTAAAATAAGTCTTTGATGCAAGTATCTTAGTACAAGGTAAGACGTGGTAACAATTTCCACATGGAAAAGCATTGAAAAGTTTTTCCACTTTCTAAGATCATTACCGAAAACAAAGCAATAAGATACTTTATATTCTAAACAACTCGTCCTATAAACCTCTGAGTATATCATCTTATATTTTGATGTGGTCGAGTCATATGCTAAACAAATACGACTGTTAGGGGAACACTTTTGGTATTGAAGCTTTGGTGATTGGGTAATAAAACGCGCACCATTCTATTGATTAAGGTTTAATACACCAACTTTACTATGTGATTCCGTAACGACCCTCAAGCTCGTCAATGGTATTAGACCAGTCGAGAGACGAATTAACCTCTAATGATTCGATTAGCTAATATTGATTTTAATTAATAGAAATTAATCTAACAATAACTTAGATTCAAAATTATTATTGTTGAATAGTTCTCGAAAAGTTACGTGAAATGGACTACTCGAACGTGTCATTCGGATACTAGAGGAAGAAGCTATCATCAAATTAGTATGAAGGGAAAGTATGAAGGGAAAAATAGTAATTTTTATTTAGACCGACCTGTATGCCCTTATCCAATTCAACGGGTTCCTTAGTATTTTCGAGGGTCTCATCCAAATCTTGCGTAGGAATCTGAAATTCATTTTCTCTTCTCCTTCCTCTTTCTTTTTCTTTTTATTTTCTTTTTTCTTTCCCTGTTCTTCGCCTGTTGTTGAAGTAGGAATCTGAAATAGAGATTTTGAGTTCGAGAGAAGTAGAGTTTGATCAAGGGGTATCTGTTGGAGGTGGTGTTAATGTGATTATTGTACTCAGAATTCTCAGAAAAAGGTAAATCGTAAACTAATTTATGGTTTCTGCTTTGATGATTTTCTTTTTATGAAATTGAGTTTGTTTTGGTGAATTATTTCATGGGTTTGTTGTTATTTAGTATAGAGGGTTGTATAAGGTTTAATTTTAGTTTCTCTGGGAAATTAGTTTCACGGGTTAGGGTTTCAATAAATTGAGGATGGAGATTAGGGTTCCTGAATTGGGTATTTCAGATGAGGATGCTGAATTGAGAAGTGATGATTGAAGTTGAGTTATTGATTTAGGGTTATACAATGAAGAAATATAATTAGAGTTTGAGTTCATAATTGTGAATCATTTCAACAGTACTGGAGGAAGATGAATTGGTATTAGGGTCGTCTAAGTTGAAGTTAGATGATTGGTTATGAAGAAGATGTTACTTTTGAAGATGGAATTACAGATATGAAGATGGCAGTTCTGAAATAGTTATGGCTGAGCTATGGTGGTTAGAATGATATTTTAAAGGGAAGTTTGGTGGTGATATTGTTGAGATATGAGAGATGGATTATTAGTTTTACACTTGGCTTAACTGAAGATGATTGAGATCCAACTGAGGATGTTAGCTGATGTAGTTAAAATTGTGGCTGAAGTTTAGAGGTTACCAAAGGAGCAAAGGTTGTGCAGTGTTCAAGTGATACGGGTGGTATGATCGAGTTTTATCTGTAATTGGTGGAGGTTTATAACTGTTGACAGCAAATAGAAGAACAAGTGGTGATGTAATAGCTGGAAGATGATCTTGAGTTGCAGTTATAGATGAAATCCAGGTTCTATATGTTTTGTATGTTGAGAGTGAATATGAAGTCTGAGATAAATGTTTCATCATGAAAATGTTGTTGATGTTGTGCAGTTGTTGGTAGAAGACAAATTGAGTTGCAGGTGAAGAGTATTAAGAGGTTGTTGGTGATCCATATGCAAAATGGTAATGGAGCTAGTTATGGATTGCATAACTGAGACAAGAGTTGCTGGTGTATGTGTAATAGGTTGTAGTGAAATGTGAATACGTAAGAAAGATTTCAGTTAGAATTAGTGTGAATTAGAACTAAAAAGTTGCTTCTGCTAGAATTGATCTTATGAGGTTTATGTTTTTGGCTTTGATTGTTTGAACATCTGCTTTTTGAACTTAAGCCTGATAGTCATCCCAGTCAGTCTAGCTGATTTAGTGTATCTGAATGAGTTAACTCAGTGACCAGACTTGACTCAGTGAACCTTGACTGATTTGACTCAGTTGACTTTTGACTATATTTTGACACCTTGACATTAGATGTTGACTGTTAATTGAACCCATTGACCGTTAGCGACTGTTAGTTGACTCAGATGGACCAGGCCTTGAGTTAATGGGCTTGTTTAGTGGACTTGGGCTTAGGCATAGTTTTCCTATTTTGATAAATTGGACCCCTATGGTCTGAATTAACATTTGGTTCCTTCTACAAAGTTGTAGATACTCATTAGACTTATCAAATGGGCTATAGATTCAACCTAATTAGATTAGTAAACTCTTAGATAAACTAAAGGTAAATAATAATAAGATGTAAAATCATAAATAGGCTTAAAACCATTAGATAGTTCACTTAGCCTATAACTAGAGAATTGTATCAGATTATGTTATGAATCTTGTGTGAGCCTTTTGGATAATTCTAGAGTGCTTGTGTGGTTAACAATTACTCTTTATTAATAATGATCGATTCAAAAGACGAACCAGTGGATTATGGATATCTAGGTAGGTGAGGCTTGTCATCAAAATAGGTGGGAATCGATAACGTACTCTCTTGTATTCATTATTTTTTTTACACATCAATATATTGTGAATCCCGTGCATATCTTTGCTAGTATATGATATGTGTATGCATGTATTATCTCCCCCTCTTTAATGCCAGCAAGAATAACTTGCTAACCATTTTTTCGTTCACCATCAACGTCCGCACATTTAATTTCAGCCCATGATTCAATCTCTCCGCTTTAATCTCACCCGTGGAAGAATATTTAATGGATCTGTCAGATCTCATCTCCCATGTGCAGAGCACACTCGCCAAAAACACTGTAATTTTACGTTTATGTGGGTCCCACACGTGCAGAGCACGTGCACTTTACTTGTGTGTCATACAAACTAGTTTTTTTATACATTTTGGGATGAGATTGGATCTTTAGAAACAACTAATATTTGTGTTTGTAAATATTTACTTCATTTCAAAATGTAATTCTTTCCGCTGTCTGGAAAATGTTATAATTTTTATTTATTATTAGTATGAAAGGGAGAAGATTTCCTTTTGATTGGTGTGAGATGTGTGTCCCAAACGTTATATCTATTTTATACCTATAGGAGCAGCAAAAAGTAGTAGTCAAATTACTCAACATGATATCTCTTCACCCTGGAATTTAGGTATCAAACAAAGCATGGAGTGTGTGGGTTTTTGATTAGCGCATCAATAAGAACAAAGCTGTTTTTGTGTGGTGGTGGGACATCATTTGAAGTGCAAAATCTTATCTTTGGTTATTTTTACTATTTATTTTGATTTTTTATTTTGAAAGTTTTATGTGTTTGTAAGTAGGGGGTAGTGAGTGTATTTGGGTCCACAACTCCACATATCTCTATTTCAGTGAGATGAAAAAGTACTCTGGATAGCAAACAACTTCATAAAAAGGAAACACAATTATGTGCATCCAATTGTAAGCCATTGAATTTGTACCAACTTAGAGCAACCACAGTCACGACCAAATTTGGGTACTAAACCCAAATTTGGTCCCAGAAAGTATCGCAGTGGTGAGGAGTAAACCCAAATTTGGTCGCCAAATTTAGGGTTTGAGACCAAATGTGGTCGTCGGCCCAGACTAAAAAAGATATAGTGGGACGGAAGTATTAGGAGCGTATGATATCAGGCGTAAGTTTAATCACCGTATACAATCAGGCGAGCATATAATCACCGTATGAGTCAGGCGCATGTATTAACTCCGCCCCCTTCAAACGCGTCAGACGATGTTAATACTTACGCCTGAAATGGGACGGATGTATAAAGGGCGTATGAATGAGGCGCAGTTATAAAAAACGTCTGGGTTGGGCGCATGTATTGTGAGCGTCTGTGTCTAGGCGTATCTTTAATGTACGTCTCTTGTCCATCTACCCTCCGCGTTTCTTCATTAGCTTCTATCAAACACAAATGAAGTTGCATTTCTCACTGAAGCTGGTTGTTCTTATCGAAAGGAAAAAAATCTGAGAAGGGTTCACAATGGTTGGAATAAAAGCCAGCAGTGGTGATGGTTTTGAAAGCTAGATGGATTTTTGGAGTTCAGGCATGAGTAATGATTTAATAAACTTGGGATAATGATGACCTAACAGCATCAACAGTGGATACAGGAGATGCTGATGTTGCTTCCATTGTTCCAATCGGTTGATGGCTGCATACAAAGGAAGAATGGATCCTCAAATTTGCTCGAGTATGGTACTGGCCGTTGATTCGTACAACTGAATGAGAGATAAAGTTCACGGCAACAGAACGAGATGCAGAGTGTTAACTGGTTGCTCGAGCTGTGCTATTGCCGGAAGATGGAGAAATGGAACAGTGGTGTCAGGGGTTGTTGGCCGATGGTGCTGTGACTGATATGGCATTGCTCGTGTTATGCTCGAGTTTGAGAACTTTTGGAAAGAATGATGGGTTGGCTGATATTAAGCTACTGCAATCGTCGGTGTTGGAAAAAGAAGAGACGAAGAAAGATGTTAGACGAATTGGTTTCACGACACAGACGCAGTTTCTATCTGCGTTTGAATGAGACGCCATTTGTAACTCCGTCCCAGCAAACGCAATTACCATCTACGTCCCGTGCACGGCGTGAATAATACCTACGTCCCATTCAAGCGCGCATTATACCTCCGTTTCATTCAGACGCATATTATGAACACGCTCCATCAAGAAACGTGGATATAAGTTGCGTCCCGCATCAAGCGTGGATATAAGTTCCGCTTCACCAAAATTTGGTATTCTCCCACTGGGCTTGAACACACGGAAAACCAAATTTTTTTGGTTTTTAATCTGGCTTTTGGTATTTGGTCCATCTCATGACTGTGGTTGCTCTTATCTTTTCTAAACAAACAGTGCAAGTAATGAACAAACTCTCTCTCTCTTTCTGGCTTGATTGAAATTTTTTGGGGTTTGCTTCTGTTTATCTCTGACACAAAAAGAATCCCCCACCTTCCCAAGTAGCTCATCTTTTTTCTTTTTTTTTTTCCTTCTTTCACAGTCCAGCTACGAGATATCAGTTTCCTTTTATGGTAGAAAATTTACCCCCCCTGGAACTATTATCAACTGTTGCACAAGTAGTAGTAATGGATGTTAAAGAAGAATAGTGGGAATTATATAATTGCCCTCAATTCTGACGCGCTACACAAATACCCTTATCCTCTCTCTTTCAATTCCATCATCGTCTTCATCGCCGCTACCACCACCACTACCACCTTCTCCTCCGTCGCCACAAACAGATTCAGGAACACCATCTTCGCCATCACCTCCTATACTTCCACCAAATCCACCACCACCACTACCACACGACATCTTCGCCACAAACAGATTCAGGAACACCATCTTCGCCACTATCTTCATCGTCGCCACCACTATTCTAGCAGCACCTCCACTTCCGCTACCACTTCAGAAGCAGATCATTGTTCATCTCCTCCTTCATTTTGTCTCATATTTTCGGTATAATCTCAGATACAGAGAGATCGAGATTTTCAATTTTTAGGGTTGTCTTCTGATAGTTTTCGATTTTTAGGGTTCATCTTCTGCTCGTTTTCGATTATTTTATTAAAGATCGTGTTGATTAGTGATTCTGTCCGCCATGAAGATTAGATAGGTAAGCAATCGATTGTGTTTAAACTAGTTTATGTACCTAATGATTTTAATTTGGATTTTGATTCAATCAAATACAACAAATCAGTTTCCAATCTTCGGTAATTTCTATATAATTTACTTTCATCGTGTTTGATTTGGTTTTGACAATGATTTTTCTTTAGCAGGCAAGTTGTTACTACTTATACATGAAAAGATGAGCTTCTTCAAGAGGAGGGTATATACCATTTCAAGAAGCGTTCAGTTTTCGTAACTACATCGAGCCACTTGATTTTGTTTGAATATATCCAGTTTTGCTTATCTTTGATTGTAAATTCTCATACTGCTGCAAATTCACGGGGTAGCTTTTGTTACTATTTTTTTTCGTCAGTAGATGAGAATCCAGATCTTTCCATGGAGAAATTGCATTAATGGAGGCAATTCAGATTTCAGGCAAGAAATGAACCAAATACCAAGGTATGTGCAGATTCAGTAGTTGAATCTTTTCTCTATTATTTAGATGTGCAATCTATAAGAGATTTTACTTGGTTTTTGGTTATAAGGTTGTAAACATGAATCTTCTATGTTAGCAATACTCAAAGTTTAAGTTATTTTGTGGAACAACTATGAATGGATGTTTACGCCAGAACATCATGTACTGGGGCAAATTGTCCCAGTTAACGGTATGTGTAGCAAAAGCTGCATCCGAAGTGTAGTTTAATTCTGCGTAGTACTTAAACTAGTGAATTGCATTAATTGAGGCAATTCAGATTTCAGGCAAGAAATGAACCAATGATTACATTAGAGAAGATAGTGATGAGCTAAGGGTGCTTGTAAAGATTACTATAGTCCTGTTCCTAATAGATTTTGCATTTTCTAAAGCAAATGATAACAGGTGAGTGGGTACCTTATTTGATTTTTCTTGATTTTGGGTTTTGGCATATATACTATTCCGAACCAACTTTGTACAGATGAGAGGTTAACAAGGTACAGTCGACATATATAATATATATAACACTACTGGTGATGAGTAATTAACAAGGTTTGATTCTTATTCTTTCTTTAGCAATATAACACTATTGCTTTCTGCTACACTGTTTTAAATTATTAAACATGCAATTATTATTACATTTGCATTACAACACCATTAGTCCTCGTTATTAATGTTTATCATCATTAGAAAATTTCTGTAATACTGACAAGGTGTGCCATGTTTTCTAACCAACTTGAACGTTTAGTACTATTATTGGAGAAATGCTTGGGTAAGCTCATATTTTGATTAAGTGAATAGGATTAGTCTATGGCATATCCATAAATTGGAAACTTATTTTCCTGACATAATACCTAGGCGTCTTATGATAAAATTCCATGTGTAAAGCACAATACGTGGTGGCGGGCGGGCGGTGGTGGACCAGTGGTGGCGGGCGGGCGGGCGGGCGGGCGGTGGTGGACCGGTAGCGGTGGTGTTCCGGTGGTGGGGTACTAGTGGTGGTGGCGGTTGGTAAGTGGTGGTGGAATGATAGTTGAATGTTGGTGGTGGGATATTTGGTAGTGCTAGTGGTGGTGGTGGCGTTCAAATGGTAGATACAAATTTTTATTGTATTTCGAAAGAAAAAAATATATTATATGAGTGAGGATATTAAGTTAATCTAATTTTTTATGGATAAGGTCTTTAAATGACAAGGGTATATTTATTTGGTTTTCCCTGTTTCCGATCCCCGTTTTTACTATTTCCCATCCCTTAATTTTCTTTTCCCAATTATCCCAAGTACCATCCGTATGAATTTTCATATATCCTAAACTAGATATACGGCACGGGCTTTGGTTTGTTTTCTATATTGCTGATTGTTAGTTTCTTAACTTATTCGAATTAGTTTCATACCCATATATATAGTTCAAAGTAGAGTAATGTTGATTTGTCTAATTTTGTTAGGTTTATACACTGAATAAGTCATTTTGGGGTTACCAATTTACCATAGTTGATATCTACGCATACAAATACCAATGAGCTACCCATGAAATTTGCAATAACCTTATTAATAATACACATATATTATAAGTTTGCAATGTTTTTTCAGTACTTTATTTGGCCATACTTGGTTGGTAGTTGGTACTGCATTAAGCAACTTTTGTTTTCAATGGGCAACTTGATTAACTGATTCAAATGCAAGTGATTGTTATTCTTGATAGGAATCCACAGAATAAACAACTTCATTAACTGATCCAAATGCAACTAAACATCAAAACCACCATTGCTATTATCTCATGATATGATCTCATCTCATAGTAAACAACAACTAACTTTAGAATTTTTGAGTGAACCATAAATAAAATCTAAGCAAATAAATAATTGAAGTCTGGAAAGCTTTTTGAAGAAGCTTAAGAACATCCCCAAATCTTAGAATAATTTGTTAACCTCTCATCTTTGTTTGTTCGAATCTTTGTTTGTTCGAATCTTCCCTACAAAATAATCTTCCCAGAACTTTACTCAATCACATAGTAAATTGATACGATCAATCTTTTCTTAATCAATCACATGAACAACCAAAATTATATGTCAAAAAATAATACATAAACCATGCAGTTCAAAAATACACATCGATTTACCCATAAACAACAAAAGTTTCGCGAACACAAACTCAGTTCAAATTTGATAGCCTAATTAACAATGATTCAGAATTTTCAAAACATTAGTGAAAAATGTAAAAATTTTAAGGCTGTTGAGCAACACCAAAATTTTAAAGAGAGAACACCATTATAAGAACTATGAAAGAGAGTGTTGGAAACTATTGAATGTATCTGTTTTTGTATCAATTAAAGCTAACAAACATAACCACATATTTGGTAAACAGATAGTAATAAGAATTACGCTAGAAGTGTGTTAGGCCACAAACCCAAACATTAAAAATGTATTACCTGATTGCGGTTGGCTATCCACATTTTACAGGTAATTTACGTCAGGCATCTGCAGACCTATATATAATCATAAACACAATAACAAAAAAAACAAATAGGTCAGTTACGCAAATAGAATTCTTTTTGGAAGGTGTAACAACAAATTAGTCATAAAAGTCTAAGTAGTAACTAATGCATTTTTACGGTGTAAGACGTGTAAAACAACAATTTTGAATTTATACAAAGTCAGACTGCGTATGCTGGATCAAAATATACTTGGATGTTACATTAAAAAGGATAGCGCCCAAAATTTACTTTGGTGATGCACAATCAAAAACTGCAGTTTGGGTCTCTGGAATCCAACCTATACGAAAAAAAATAATGACAAAAATTTACTACTCCCTATGATGCAACTATAAAAGCAGAAGAAAAATAAAAATATGACACATTCAAAGTTATTCTAGGCTGAGTGAAGCAACTGGTTCTTTAAGTTATGGCTAAATATAACTATTGTCACTTATCCAAAACACAATGAGTAATAATTAAGATTGCATCGATGTTAGAAACAACTGGATATGTACTTTCCCTTCAAGATGAGTACTAAAATCTTTAATCTACAGGTCTTACATTACCGACAATGTGAACTTCATATTACAGTACTTAGCTCTCAACAGTTGTCCAAGTCTAGGTTTAACATATTAAAGCAAAGAATGTATAATGACAAAATCTGCAACCCAAAACTAAAGTGGACTAAAAGCTAGTACAAATTACTTTTTCCCAGCGAATCATTAAACGGATAAAACCCATATAGACCTGGAAAGTTTTATTTGGAAAAAAGAAAATGAAGGAAAAGCAAGTACAACCATGTTCGTAACACAGTTAAATTTGTTTTCCAGTAAGATAATATGTAATTTATTCGAAGTGTTTGCGCCTCTGTTAAAACCATGTATAATTAAAGTGCTACTTAGAGGATACTATAGCAGAATAGATGATGGTTACCAACATATAGCATATCATGGATTCAGAAAGATGGAATGAACCAATAAAACCTCCAAAACATTCACCACATTGTAAGCATACCATCATGGAAACTATAATAACTTAAATGAATCAGCATCACCATAAGATTGTATACCTCAACTGCCATAAAAATCACAACTTGGTTCAGATAATCACGTTGGTTATGATAGTCATAATATGTGAAGACGAACGTTGCTACCCCTTTGCATTGACCATGGTATAAACGACATGGAAATGGAGATACAGAGTGTACCACCAACTCCTCTGCCGCTGCTAATGAGAACAATTATCACAGATAGAACACAACAGATAAACAAAAGTATATTTTTTTTTATAAGTAAAATGCAAATTAACCAATTTGTTCGAAAAAAGGATTGTCTCAAATAAGAGAAAAATACAATAGAAAATGCATAAGATAATATTTAGTTTATATTCACCATTTTTTATTTTCCTTTACCATGTGCATTCCTATGTCAACATTTCTGGCACTTATATTCCAATGTCGTTATTGAGCACAAAAGACCAAGAGGTTGGAACCATTTCCAAGAGTTTTTCACCCAACTCAAAAACTCCTCATCCAAGACCACGAAAATTATTCTCTGAAAAAGCATATCACTTAAGAATTTGATCAAACAGTTTGTATGCATTTGAAGGAATGCCATCCACAAACTACCAGCACATTTTATTAAAGAAAGAAACACAAATTGGCCAATTTGATTGCAATTTATAAAAAGAAATCAAAATGTATAAGGATACACCATACCCCAAACTCATTGTACCACATCCTTTCTTAGATCCAATCTTGCTATCTTGTCAATTGACACAATGACACATTGGTTTATAGTAATTGGATATGAAATTTGGGAGCTAGAAACAAACCGAGGTTAATGGCTTAATAGGGATTATCCTTATCCAGTTAGTATTTGATGTTAACTAAATAATCTCATTTTAAACTATCTTGTAGGGCTATCAGAAGATTTCACATGATAATTACACTTTTTTTATATAGACATAACATGCATGTTTATGATCAATTAGTTCCTGTAAACAACACTACACAAAACTTAAGAATCTTTAATAGGGATAAAGAAACTTTATACCTTGTAAATTCTAAGAAATAAAAAATGAATTGATTTCCGACCAAAAACAAAATAAAATGAATTAATTAACATTGGAATATCTGCAAAATTCAATCCTTTAAATACAAAATTGGTGATTTCTCCTAAAAAAATCTGCAACAATAAAACATATTCTAAACTTGCTTTACAAAAAAAGAACATATTCTAAACCTAGTATAGAAACTCTATAATCTACAGAAATTTGAAACATAAAAAATCAAACTAAGAAGCACCACGAATCTCTAACAAAAACTTACGTGCCATCATCAACGGGAAGGCACCCAAAATTTACTTTGGTGATGCACAATCAAAAACTGCAGTTTGGGTCTCTGGAATCCAACCTATACGAAACAAAAAATAATAACAAAAACGTACTACTCCCTATGATGCAACTATAAAAGCAGAAGAAAACTAAAAATATGACACATTCAAAGTTATTATAGGCTGAGTGAAGCAACTGGTTCTTTAAGTTATGGCTAAATATAACTACTGTTACTTATCCAAAACACAATGAGTAATAATTAAAATTGCATCGATCTTGGAAACAACTGGATATGTACTTTCCTTTCAAGATGAGTACTAAAATCTTTAATCTACAGGTCTTACATTATTGACAATGTGAACTTCATATTACAGTACTTAGCTCTCAACAGTTGTCCAAGTCTAGGTTTAACATATTAAAGCAAAGAATGTATAATGACAAACTCTGCAACCCAAAATTAAAGTGGACTAAAAGCTAGTACAAATTACTTTTTTCCCAGCGAATCATTAAACGGATAAAACCCATATAGACCTGGAAAGTTTTATTTGGAAAAAAGAAAATGAAGGAAAAGCAAGTGCAACCATGTTCGTAACACAGCTAAATTTGTTTTCCAGTAAGATAATATGTAATCTATTCGAAGTGTTTGCGCCTCTGTTAAAACCATGTATAATTAAAGTGCTACTTAGAGGATACTATAGCAGAATAGATGATGGTTACCAACATATAGCATATCATGGATTCAGAAAGATGGAATGAACCAATAAAACCTCCAAAACATTCACCACATTGTAAGCATACCATCATGGGAACTATAATAACTTAAATGAATCAGCATCACCATAAGATTGTATACCTCAACTGCCATAGAAATCACAACTTGGTTCAGATAATCACGTTGGTTATGATAGCCATAATATGTGAAGACGAACGTTGCTACCTCTTTGCGTTGACCATGGCATAAACGACATGAAAATGGAGATACAGAGCGTACCACCAACTCCTCTGGCGCTGCTAATGAGAACATTTATCACAGATAGAACGCAACACATAAACAAAAGTATATTGTTTTTTAAAAGTAAAATGCAAATTAACCAATTTGTTCGAAAAAAGGATTGTCTCAAAGAAGAGAAAAATACAATAAAAAATGCATAAGATAATATTTAGTTATATTCACCATTTTTTATTTCCTTTATCATGTGCATTCCTAAGTCAACATTTCTGGCACTTATATTCCAATGCCGATGTTGAGCACCAAAAACCAAGAGGTTGGAACCATTTCCAAGAGTTTTTCACCCAACTCAAAAACTCCTCATCCAAGACCACGAAGATTATTCTCTAAAAAAGCATATCACTTAAGAATTTGATCAAACAGTTTGTATGCATTTGAAGGAGTGCCATCCACGAACTACCAACACATTTTATTAAAGAAAAAAACACAAATTGGCCAATTTGATTGCAATTTATAAAAAGAAATCAAAAGGTATAAGGAGACACCATACCCCAAACTCAATGTAGCACATCTAAAAATTACTTTGTTCCCAGTGAATCTTAAACGGATAAAACCCATATAGACCTGGAAAGTTTTATTTGGATAAAAGAAAATGAAGGAAAAGCAAGTACAACCATGTTCGTAACACAGTTAAATTTGTTTTCCAGTAAGATAATATGTAATCTATTCGAAGTGTTTGCGCCTCTGTTAAAACCATGTATAATTAAAGTGCTACTTAGAGGATACTATAGCAGAATAGATGATGGTTACCAACATATAGCATATCATGGATTCAGAAAGATGGAATGAACCAATAAAACCTCCAAAACATTCACCACATTGTAAGCATACCATCATGGGAACTATAATAACTTAAATGAATCAGCATCACCATAAGATTGTATACCTCAACTGCCATAGAAATCACAACTTGGTTTAGATAATCACGTTGGTTATGATAGCCATAATATGTGAAGACGAACGTTGCTACCTCTTTGCGTTGACCATGGCATAAACGACATGAAAATGGAGATACAGAGCGTACCACCAACTCCTCTGGCGCTGCTAATGAGAACATTTATCATAGATAGAACGCAACACATAAATAAAAGTATATTGTTTTTTAAAAGTAAAATGAAAATTAACCAATTTGTTCGAAAAAAAGGATTGTCTCAAAGAAGAGAAAAATACAATAGAAAATGCATAAGATAATATTTAGTTATATTCACCATTTTTTATTTCCTTTATCATGTGCATTCCTAAGTCAACATTTCTGGCACTTATATTCCAATGCCGATGTTGAGCACCAAAAACCAAGAGGTTGGAACCATTTCCAAGAGTTTTTCACCCAACTCAAAAACTCCTCATCCAAGACCACGAAGATTATTCTCTGAAAATGCATATCACTTAAGAATTTGATCAAACAGTTTGTATGCATTTGAATGAGTGCCATCCACAAACTACCAACACATTTTATTAAAGAAAAAAACACAAATTGGCCAATTTGATTGCAATTTATAAAAAGAAATCAAAAGGTATAAGGAGACACATACCCCAAACTCAATGTAGCACATCTAAAAATTACTTTGTTCCCAGTGAATCTTAAACGGATAAAACCCATATAGACCTGGAAAGTTTTATTTGGAAAAAAGAAAATGAAGGAAAAGCAAGTACAACCATGTTCGTAACATAGTTAAATTTGTTTTCCAGTAAGATAATATGTAATCTATTCGAAGTGTTTGCGCCCCTGTTAAAACCATGTATAATTAAAGTGCTACTTAGAGGATACTATAGCAGAATAGATGATGGTTACCAACATATAGCATATCATGGATTCAGAAAGATGGAATGAACCAATAAAACCTCCAAAACATTCACCACATTGTAAGCATACCATCATGGGAACTATAATAACTTAAATGAATCAGCATCACCATAAGATTGTATACCTCAACTGCCATAGAAATCACAAATTGGTTCAGATAATCACGTTGGTTATGATAGCCATAATATGTGAAGACGAACGTTGCTACCTCTTTGCGTTGACCATGGTATAAACGACATGAAAATGGAGATACAGAGCGTACCACCAACTCCTCTGGCGCTGCTAATGAGAACATTTATCACAGATAGAACGCAACACATAAACAAAAGTATATTGTTTTTTAAAAGTAAAATGCAAATTAACCAATTTGTTCGAAAAAAGGATTGTCTCAAAGAAGAGAAAAATACAATAGAAAATGCATAAGATAATATTTAGTTATATTCACCATTTTTTATTTCCTTTATCATGTGCATTCCTAAGTCAACATTTCTGGCACTTATATTCCAATGCCGATGTTGAGCACCAAAAACCAAGAGGTTGGAACCATTTCCAAGAGTTTTTCACCCAACTCAAAAACTCCTCATCCAAGACCACGAAGATTATTCTCTGAAAAAGCATATCACTTAAGAATTTGATCAAACAGTTTGTATGCATTTGAAGGAGTGCCATCCACAAACTACCAACACATTTTATTAAAGAAAAAAACACAAATTGGCCAATTTGATTGCAATTTATAAAAAGAAATCAAAAGGTATAAGGAGACACCATACCCCAAACTCAATGTAGCACATCTAAAAATTACTTTGTTCCCAGTGAATCTTAAACGGATAAAACCCATATAGACCTGGAAAGTTTTATTTGGAAAAAAGAAAATGAAGGAAAAGCAAGTACAACCATGTTCGTAACACAGTTAAATTTGTTTTCCAGTAAGATAATATGTAATCTATTCGAAGTGTTTGCGCCTCTGTTAAAACCATGTATAATTAAAGTGCTACTTAGAGGATACTATAGCAGAATAGATGATGGTTACCAACATATAACATATAATGGATTCAGAAAGATGGAATGAACCAATAAAACCTCCAAAACATTCACCACATTGTAAGCATACCACCATGGGAACTATAATAACTTAAATGAATCAGCATCACCATAAGATTGTATACCTCAACTGCCATAGAAATCACAAATTGGTTCAGATAATCACGTTGGTTATGATAGCCATAATATGTGAAGACGAACGTTGCTACCTCTTTGCGTTGACCATGGTATAAACGACATGGAAATGGAGATACGGAGCGTACCGCAAACTCCTCTGCCGCTGCTAATGAGAACAGTTATCACAAATAGAACGCAACATATAAAAATCACAACTTGGTAGAGATTCGTGTTGCTTCTTAGTTTGATTTTTTATGTTTCAAATTTCTGTAGATTATAGAGTTTGTATGCTAGGTTTAGAATACGTTTTTTTTTTTGTAAAACAAGTTTAGAATATGTTTTATTGTTGCAGATTTTTTTTAGGAGAAATCACCAATTTTATACCCCTTAAAAAATGAGTAAAATGAGCGATCTTCGACTGCGGCTATTTGTTTTGTATTTGAAGGATTGAATTTTTCAGATATTCCAATGTTAATCAATTCATTTTATTTCGTTTTTGGTCGGAAAAGAATTCATTTTTTATTTCTTAGAATTTACAAGGTATAAAGTTTCTTTATCCCTATTAAAGCTTCTTAAGTTTTGTGTAGTGTTGTTCACAGGAACTAATTGATCATAAACATGCTTGTTATGTCTATATAAAAAAATGTAATTATCATGTGAAATCTTCTGATAGCCCTACAAGATAGTTTATAACGAGATTATTTAGTTAACATCAAATACTAACTGGATAAGGATAATCCCTATTAAGCCATTAACCTCGGTTTGTTTCTAGCTCCCAAATTTCATATCCAATTACTATAAACCAATGTGTCATTGTGTCAATTGATAAGATAGAAAGATTGGATCTAAGAAAGGATTTGGTACAATGAGTTTGGGGTATGGTGTCTCCTTATATCTTTTGATTTCTTTTTATAAATTGCAATCAAAATGGCCAATTTGTGTTTCTTTCTTTAATAAATGTGCTGGTAGGTTGTGGATGGTCCTCCTTCAAATACATACAAACTGTTTGATCAAATTCTTAAGTGATATGCTTTTTCAGAGAATAATTTTCGTGGTATTGTATGAGGAGTTTTTGAGTTGGGTGAAAAACTCTTGGAAATGGTTCCAACCTCTTAATACCTTGTAAATTCTAAGAAATAAAAAAATGAATTGATTTCCGAACAAAAACAAAATAAAATGAATTGATTAACACTGGAATATATGCAAAATTCAATCCTTCAAATACAAAATAAATAGCCGCAGTCGAAGATCGCTCATTTTACTCATTTTTTAAGGGATATAAAATTGGTGATTTCTCCTGAAAAAGATCTGCAACAATAAAACATATTCTAAACTTGCTTTACAAAAAAAGAACATATTCTAAACCTAGCATACAAATTCTATAATCTACAGAAATTTGAAACATAAAAAATCAAACTAAGAAGCAACACGAATCTCTAACAAAAACTTACGTGTCATTACCAACGGGAAGGCGATGTTACGACTTATGATAGGTTTGTTCATCGTAAAGGAGAGAAGAAGAGAAAGAGGAGAATCGAGCGTTTTCTTTTCAATAAATGTTTCTTTTTTCAATAATGAGAAATAATCGACCGGCCCCGTTGGAAACAGAAGGGTTAGCGTTGGATGATTAGTTGTGTCCCTAATTAAATCTGGACCGTATGTTATGTATTCAAAATGTGGATCTCTTAAAATGTGTCCCAAACGAAATATAGACCGTCCTTTATGTACCCAAAATATAGATGACCGTCCATATGGAAAAACACCATTGTCCCTTATAATATAGATAAAATAAATATTATTTTAACTTTTTATTTACGCCCACCGATAAAAACTACCTTAAACAAAAAAAGAAAAAATTCCCACGTAAATCACGTTTCCATTTCCATCTTCCTTAATCAAATTATTTGATAGGTTGATTGAGCTAGAAAAGAGTCGGCATAGATATCAAAATTAAGATGAGTTTGTAAGTGCTAGCGAATCTTTTTATGGAGAATGTATGATTAATCATGATACATCTCTATCTCGATAAAACTTACTATTGCATATGGCACTGTTAATTGTGTGATTCGATCGATGTGCTTTTGGGTAAAATAAGCTCACCAACAAAAACAAAGATAGATAAACAAGTAGCGCGTCCCCAATTCAAAAAGAGATAAACAGATGCATCAAAGAGAAATATTGGACATTTAGTAGTTGATAGTCTTATGGAGGTGAGACTACCCTGTTCATGTGCATTTCAAAAGACACTTTTAACGTTGGCCTGTCAAAAATAAATAGAAAAGGTCCACAAAGAACCAGAAGTCCCTCGTTAGTAAATACCATACATATAATATACCTTAATGGACGACCAAAAAAATTAAAAAACTACTGATTAAACATTGGTGATTAATTAAGTTAATTTCTAACCTCTAAACCTTGTTAATTAAGTTAATCTCCCATAATAAGGGTTTATCGATTGATCATCAATTAACTCATCTACATCTCGGCAAATGAAATTGCAAAAGATTAAGAAATTGATGTACTATAATAATAATTAATATGAATTTAACCTTGGGTTTTTAACTTGATGGGTTTTGGTTTTATTAATGAAGAAAATGATAAATAAAAATGATAATAGTTAAAGTCAATTTGACTTTTATAGTGGTACATAAGAGAAACTAGAATTGAAAAGTGAATTCATTTTAAAATTGTGAAGGGATGGAAAATAGAAAAAATATGGGCAGGTGACAAAACTAAGGGTATTTAATAAATTTACCCAATAAAAATATGGGTCATTTTAATTTGAAATGGGTCGGAATTGGATGAATTTTGGTTTCATACATGGACGTCTTTCATGATGATGATGATATGCAGAAGAAATTCAACTTCTTCAACTTGAAAGAAGAAGAAGCCGTGATTCAGATATCCTCCTCCTTTCTTTTACTACTCATGTCTGGAAAGTTGTTAAGGAGCACTTGTGTCTGGATATGGGGCGGGTTATGTTCAGATAATGATGGGCCTCCAACCGATAATCAAATTTAAACCCGACGGGTCTCGATTAAAAGTGAAGAAAGAGGATGGAACTAGGGTTTTAGATTCATTTCTTCTCCCGTTCCTTCAATGGCTCTGCAACTAAGATCAAGATTTCGACCCATCCAAAACCCAAATCTAATTAAGTTATTCTCATCGGAGTCTAATAATAATGGTGACAAGGTTCCATCATCATCATCATCTTCCTCTCTTTTCAGTGATGTTAAAGAAAGTCTATCATCATCACCGCCTCGAAGAAATACTTTAAATGATTCTCCTCCTCCTCCTCCTTCTTCTGCTCCTAAATTAGACGAAGTTAGAAAATCTCTCTCTGAATTTCGTCGGAGATCTTCTGTTCCTCCCCAACCAACGACTTCATTTCAACATCTTTACAAGAGAAACGTTTCGATTAATTCAATTCGTGAAAGCTTAAGAAATATTCGGAAAATCAGTGAGAAACCAAATGCTCGACCTAATAATAACATATTAAGTGGAATCGATACTAATTCCTTTAAATCATTCGTGAAGCGGGGCAGTGACCAAGAGACTAATCAATCTAATGCAGCGTTAGGAGGAGGATCGGAATTACCCAGTGATATTTTTGGTGGTAAGGAAATCAAGGAAAAATCAGAAGCTGAGATGGAAGCAATGAAAACTGAGTTTTTGAATCCATACTCTCATGAAGAATTAGGTCGAAAACTTCGACAGCTTAGACCAGATGAGACTACTAAAAAGGACTTCACAGTACATGGATTGAATGAGAGGCTTAAGAAATTGAGAGTAATGGAAGAACAAGTTGTTGATAAGGTTGGAGGGTTGCCACTTAAGAGTCTTAAAGAGAGTTTATTGAAATTGAAGCTTGATTCTGATGAAAAATCTAGGATGCAGAGTAAGTCTCTGTATATATGAGATTACATAGTTGTTTATGTTTTTCAATTCACTCATTGTTTTGGTTATTAACATTTTTCTTTCCTTTTAATAGTGCATAATATTTCTATATTCGGTGGATACTGGAATCAATATACTGGACCTGCAAAGGAGCTTTTAGTTGAAAAGGCAAGTAACTGCGTTTCATTTATACTATATTGTATGTTCAGTAGATAAGATTTTGTGCGTACATGGCTCTGTGGAATTGCAAAGAATCCATTGGCAACTCTAGTAGAAATGTGTTAGATGTTTTGTAGAGTTCATACATAACTCGAAATATATTGGGTGGGAATTACTTTCAGAAATCTAGAATTGTATTCGTAGGTGTGTTCTAAATTTTTTGGGTAGGTTGGGTCTTTCACGGAATCAAATAATTGGATACTGTTCAATACCGAATTCTATGTAGGTTAGGCTTTCGCAGAATGAAAGAATTGGGTACAATTCAGTACTTAGCTCATGAAGTTTTTCTTCAAACAATTTGTGATGCTGGAGATATGTTAACTTTGTAATAGAGATTCGAAGAATGAATCTGTCAGCAAATGGTCTTGATTAACTTACTGATAAGAGTTCTGTTGACATGATAAACACACTAGTGTCTGACACAGGCGTAAAACATCAAAAAATACCAGTTAACAATCTTCAGACGAGAGGTAAGTTGTTGCCTGAGTAGGACTCAAAGTCTAGTAAATAAATCTACTAATTACTCCTACTTGACATTGTTAAAATATCGTGTTTCAACAGTGTCTTCAGAATGCGATTGTAATACTCAAATGGTGGTTACAGTTACTTCAGAAGTTATGTGCATGCTTGAGCTCGTAATATTGAATTACTTCGGTTTATTCTCCATTTTAGATTAGATTACCTGAATCCACAATCTTTTGGCATATGAATGCAGTATTTCCATCCAGATAACATGTCTTCAGAAGAGAAGATGAAGTTGGAGCTCAAGAAAGTTCGGGACGAGTTTAAAATATCAGAGTCGGACTGTGGATCTTCCCATGTTCAAGGTAATATTATTTGTC
Source organism: Papaver somniferum (assembly GCF_003573695.1). NCBI lineage: Eukaryota > Viridiplantae > Streptophyta > Magnoliopsida > Ranunculales > Papaveraceae > Papaver > Papaver somniferum. Next base: position 30,670,828 of record NC_039365.1, read on the forward strand.
TTTATCTCTGTGGCTCTTGTGACTCATATATTTTTATATAAAGTAGTGATTCTGAAGTCCTAGAAACTGTAACACATTCCTGAAATATTGGTCCAAGATGACAAATGATAGGTAGAGTAAGTTTAGGTACATGTTTTTCTTGGTGTTCATGATAAGTAAAAAGTTAAATTTAGATTTATGCTGTTCTGTGAACCAAGTTTCTGGAAGCGCATTTGTTGGACTTCCTTGAAGTACTTGTTTGTACCTTACTAAAAGTCTGCAAAAACAGTTATTCATGAAGCTTTATCAACGTACTTATTAATTTATAAATCATGGATGTTTCTCTATTTGTTGCAGTTGCTCAACTGACAACAAAAATCAAGCATCTATCATCTGTTTTACATAAAAAGGTAACTTCCTGTTTACGGATATATTTACGTTGTCCCATTGATGTGTCATTCCTTCATTATTCTATTCCTCTTGGCAATATAGATGATCTCGCCAATCGTCAACTTCATTTCATAGTCTATTTTTCACTGTACTGCTGGCTTTCAGTTCAAAAACCTGATGTAGCAGAAATGTAATACAAGGTATTTACGTTGTCTAATATGTAGGATAAGCATTCTAGAAAGGGGCTGGTAGCAATGGTGCAAAGGAGGAAGAAGATTCTTAGATATCTCCGAAGAACAGACTGGGATTCTTATTGCCAAGTTCTCTCACAACTTGGGCTGAGGGACAACCCAGACTACAAACACTAAGCCTCAAAATCTCTCTACTTCACATTATTATGCGCTGACAATTTTCTTGATTTTGTAGTTTTGTTACATTCTTTGGTTATTTTTATACTCACTGTTGTCGAAACAGTGATATATTATTATAACTGGGTTTAGAAATGAGATTTTTCTGGTTTTTGTATTTCAAGCAAGCAGAGCTGGTAACAAGCACCATTATTTAGTGTTAAAGCTCAGACTTTAGTAGACTCTTTAGACAAACAATCCGGGGTTAATAACAATGTTATATGTTTACCGACTTAATAACACTTCATTTATAACGGAATACTACATTAACAGTTCTTAGAATCCCCTTGTTAAGTTAATATGAAAAACAATCCCAATACTAGAGTTAGCTTACTGAAAAAGAAGAGAGGGTTATTGAAGCAAACACCTGACTTGCTGCCATGACTTACTGAAAAAGCAGTAAATGTTGTATCTCGTCTAACTTTTCTGTTTTGTTTGATGTGTTCAAAGAGAAAAAATCATGGTCGATATATCTGCTTTTCCTTCCTGGTGCTATCACATTTGGTCTTGGAACTTGGGCAAATTTTTCGAAGACAAGACAGGGTAATAATGCATTTTTTGTGATTTATCTTTCATTTGCCACCATACTTGTTTGAGAAAATGTGAGCTTGGAAAGTTCATTTTCCTGTAAAATCATCAAAGCTTAAGTGGTCAATTCTAAATTATGTGTTTAAGTACTGGGGGTTGTTTGAATTTCACGGAGTTACTCTATAACTATAATTTATGAAGGCAATACATCTAGAATCACCTGATTTTACTTTTTAATTTTTTATGTACGTTCCTAGATGTGTTTTGGTTGATTGGTTGAAGTGATGACATGAAAGTTGTTTGGTTTTACTGAATAGCTGAATTTGATCTGGTTTTCTTATTTTGTTTGTAATTTCCCGTAATACTCAAATGTTTCTTTTTGTAGGTTGAGATGCTCGACTATAGGAGGAATAGGTTGGGACTGGATCCTGTTGTGTGGAACAACATTTCCTCTTTTTCTTCAAGGGAAGATTCAGGGTCTCTGGAATTTAGGAGAGTGATGTGCGAAGGTATTTTTGATGAGAGTAAGTCAATTTATGTTGGACCTCGTTCCAGGAGTATTTCAGAAGTGACAGAAAATGGCTACTACGTCATTACACCTCTAGTTCCAAACTCAAGTGACCCTAAGAGGTAACTCTGCTGCGGGTAGTCAAAGATGTTCTGGTTTATGGATTATTAGCGTGTCTCTCCTTGAATGTTTGACTATGTTTAGATTACTAGTTTGTGGCTCAGGAACATCTATATCATATGTGCTTTATTTTACATGAAACTAGGAATACTGATAATTAGGTTCATCATGTCTTTAATGTGAACTAACCTGAACCAAAGGAACAAGAATCTACCGAATGAACTTAGTCAATCAATCATCTGTATATTACAAAAAAAAAAGTGATTGAAAAACACGAAGAAAGATTGGATAAAGGCTTCGGAAAATGCCTTTTTTTTTTTTGTCATTGGGCACTGTTAGTATGTAGCATGTACAAGAATTCTGGGATCACCTTAGTACTGTCACAGAAATCTGGTGTTATTCCTACATACATCTGATATCTAAAGGAAAGCATTCATCATTACTATGTTCATCTTCTAGTAAAGTAATATCACATACATATATCCTTAGTACTTCTGGGTCTCACAATTCAACTGAGTTATCATAAATTGAGTTATCATAAAACAAAAACATAAGATAGGTCGATCATATGGTGGAGGGAATTGTGCATTTTATGTAGGACTTTTCAAATTTCATGCTCTATAAAAGACTGGTTGTAAGTTAACCAAACTTTGGGTTTTAGCATGTCGGTGGTAACAAATTCTGACTGAAAGGTTACTTGACTCACATAACCAAATCTTAAAATTGCTTCTTCATGATGCTTCTTCATATATTGCCTCACTGCTCGGCATCTTTTACAACTGAGTTGTCAATTTATTAAGAAATCTATTGTCAGTGTGCAGTCACCAGTTCTGGTTAACAGAGGATGGGATCCACGCAGCTGGAGAGAGAAGCATCAAAAGGATTCTCAAAATGTTGAAACAGTTTTGAATATAAAAATTGTCGATGATGGAGAAACTGAAGGAAGCTCTCGATGGAAGTTTGGTCTAAGAAGCATGGTTTAAAAAGGCGTTTGTGGGGCACACTTTAAGGCGCTTTTTTGCGCTTCAGGTTCTAGGCGCTTCTAGAGCGCCGCTTTACGAATTGGTTTATACTAGAAAGTGAAAAGTAGGCCTTTGAAGCCCAATAAGGCTTGTTTCACGTTTTCTAACTAAATACTAATAAACCTAATTTACAGGGCATGATGATCATGATGACAATGACTATCTACATGATGAGATGAATGATGCAGACATTCGCGGCTAGTACATTTAAATAGCTCTTGGGTAGAATATGTGATATCAGTATGCCACATGCTTTGTTAGTCTAATTGTTCCTTTCATTATGTCTAAACCTCGTAGTTTTCTTTTATTAGGTTGATAACTTCTTACTGATATATATTATTATATATTTCAAAAGCTCACTTTCGCTTTACGCTTTGGTATGAGAGCGCTTCACCCTACGTTTTCGCTTTTTAAAATCTTGCTAAGAAGCCTATAGCTAAAACCTTTGAGGTAGATACTATATCTTCTCTAATTAGGCACATATGGCTATATTAGTTGCAAGATTCTAACCTTTCGATGAAATAATCAGGATCCAGTAATATCTTCTACTCTTTCTGTGAAAGTTATTGGTGTGATTGGCGGAAGTGAGAAACCTAGTATTTTTGTCCCTGCAAATGATCCTAGTTCCGGTCAGTGGTTCTACGTTGACGTACCTGCAATTGCACGTGCAGCGGATTGCCTGAGGATACTCTTTATCTTGAAGATATCAATGACAATGTTGATCACGGTAATCCATACCCTCTCCCGAAGGATGTCAATACTTTGATCCGCAATTCACCCATGCACAGGACCATCTCAATTATACACTGACGTGGTATTGCTGATAACTAAAATTTAGCATCTTCAAATGCTATTTACTTTTAGAATACTGATGTTGTCCAATTATACGTTAAGTAAAGTGATTTCCCCAATTAGTCGCATCTAGGAAATCTTATTAGTTAGAAACTGGACGCTGACACTTACATCATCTATGTGAACTGTGAAGAATAATTTGGAGGTCTCGAAAAGCTATCTCCATCATTTTGTGCCTGGAAGGGGGTGATGTAGGTCTGTAACCTCAATTTACTCGGATATTAGAAATGCATCAATTTTGGAACCTCACTTGAGAAATGTCATGGTTACTTTTCTTGCATCTAACTAAAGGTTAAAAAAATTAGTGAAATATTTGAAACCGAATCAACCTAAAAAGCAAGTAATAAAGGTGCAACTAGCATTTAGTAATTTAAAGTTGAGCGTTGTCTAGTGCATTTCTGTTTAGCTGAAATGTTATTGTTCACAGGTATTCTTTATCAGCTGCTGTAACGTTCATGGCAGTGAAGAGGCTAAAGCCTAAAAAGATTCGGAGATGAAAACCTCCTCAATGTAATTGTAGAGTGAATATTTTGTCTTCAAATTTATTTTTAGTTGCAGGTGACAGAATACTGTGACTCAGAATAAGAGAACGGTTAAAATCAATTCATACACATCTTGATCATATCTTACTGTTTTGGGCAAAAAAGCAGGTAACCAGCTTCTCTACCGAAGCTTTATAGGCCTACTATGCATTACTATAGTCAGTCTATCCATTTACAATGCTTTGTTTTTGAATCGTGTCATTGCTCATATGTCTTGGGACGCACCGTCAGGAGTGAATTCTCCTTCTTGTCATTAATAAAGTTTCCCGTTCGTACAGATTTGTGTACACGAAACTACTTATCTTTTTTTGATTGAGTTTTAGATTTATTTGGGAAGACTGTCATCTATATCCAGACACGGCTGCATATAGGAGCATTGCTGTTACCCTTGGTAAAGCTGGTTATGTGAAAGAATTGACGAACATTACTGAGTGCATGAGGCATAAGCCTCTCAAAAAAATAAAAAATATGTGCCGCAAGAACTGGGATCCATCTCTTGAACCTGACGTGGTTGTATATAATGCTGTAAGAACCAAATTATTTTCAGCAAACTCATCAGGTAAAAACAATACTGCTCTCTAAAATCTGAACAAAAATCAAAAATTACAAAGTCGTGGTATTTAGCAAAATTATTTACACCACTAAATATAAGGATTTTGGTTAAAAACCCAAAGCGGTCGTCTAGTTTATAATAAATATGTTATGTTAAATGTATGTAAGTGATAATATACGCAATTTTATAAAAATCTGAAGAACGTAACACTAATTGTTTACTACATTTTTTGAGACGAGCATCAGATACGTCATTTTCCGAGAAAGTGGTATACTGCTATGTAACATAAATGGCAATTAATGATTCAATATTCATGATCACAAAGAATCCAACTAAGCATAATGAATTTTTAAGAAAACAACAAACTCTAGAATTCTGAAACTGGTTCTAACAAATTATTAATCTAAACATTTCTTCAATTACGCGATGGAGCATGTCTTTAGTTTTTACATGAGTTGAGTAAGATTAAACCACACGAGGCCCCCTACTTAAACCGGAAAATAACTTATTGTGTTGAACTTTAGGGGACAAATGTAAAAATAATAAGTAAAACAAAACAAAATATTCTTTGCAACTTAAGTGATGCTTGAAAAAAGAAATGCTGATAGAATTTTGAACTACGCTCAGACTTTTTACTAAACAAGAATCAATCTACATCAAATGCTTTATACTAATCCCGGAAAACGGTTAATTGCATTTTAAGTTCTTGGTATGTCTCTTTTTTACTCTTCTTTGTGTACCTTGGTTTAAGCATCCTATTATTCAATCGTGGACTTCATAATTTTAACTTTACTAAAGTTATTGTATCCATATTCAGTACATGATTGATTTGTTTTCGAAACCCTGTTTGCAAAGCAATTTTGTTTAGAAAGGTATATAGCTAAGATATATTACATGTTTTGATGAATGCTAATCAGACGGATAACTACAAAAAGAATATTGCTTATTCGAGAAATTATTTACTATGCAAAATATTTAATTATGTATTACATAACAAATTAGCTTTAAAAATTCTCGTCCAAGCTAACAATGGAATGCAATTTTTCTCTTATGTAGGTATATGTATTCCTTTCCTTGTCGTCACAAAAATTTCAGCAAAAACACGATGGATAAGTAGGAATCGGTGCATTTTCACCCTTCAGTAAACACGTTTCATTGAAATTTTTTATCATATTGGTGGATGATTTGTTACAAACTTCATGTTTTTCTTTTCGTATAATGTGCAAGTCAGTTACATAGATGGTGCACTAAAATATTTATGCGTGATGTGTCTAAACAAAAAGTTTTAGGTGTCATATTAAATTGTTGTGTATTTTCATAATATTAGAAACGGAACGGGCTTAGAATCATTCATTCGAGAAGGCTTCGTAGTCTTAAGAAAGGTTCGGGTCTAAATATCATATCACACTAAGAAGTGACTCCTATAGAAAACTCCCGAATTAGGCGAGAACAAACCTACTTAGATATTGTAAGAGCGAGGTTTTATCCGCCAATATTTTGTTCCCGGACCAAGCGCCCACTTCCTTGGTCTTTGGTATGGATAACTCCCTTTTTTAGTCCCTTAGTTGAGGGCCCAAAATCAACTTAGAAAAAATGACGGGATATTAATAGGTCTGTCAATATCTATCCGATATCCGGAATCCGTTTCCGAGTATTCGAGATCCTATAGAATTTTATCCGTTTTATCAAATATCGGATCGAGTTTTTTATCAGATATTTCTTACTTAATATATCAGAATCGGATTAGGCTCCATCTGAATTGTTAATATCCAATATCATATAGACGAGAATTTATTTGTAATTTCCATCATCCATATTTCTCATCGATAACCTAAGAAGGAAAACTAACCTAAGAGTGTGTTTGGCACCGATGAATTCGAGGAGTGGAGTTAGGGGAGGTAGTTGGAGGAAGTTCATTTTATGGGTGTCTGGCATCCTTTTTATAGAGCTGATTCCGTATTCCCGTCTAACTCATTTTCCTTCCCTTAGTGGAAATGAAACTCGCACCATACGCCATGTGATTTCAAACATGACGTTATTAGGAGATTACTATTATTAGGAGCGACCCTAAAAGAATTAGGGGCGACTTTTTTATTCCCAACCTATAAAGAAGGTTATGGGATGTCCAAATTTACGGAGATTACCAAAGTACCCTTACACAGTCGGTAGTTAAGAAAGTGGTATTATCTACCGATTACTAGTATTCTCAATGTTGTGGTTGTTAGCAATCAGTAAATAGGTGAAGTTCATAAATAACTTCATAAACTACCGATCATGAAAAGTTCCCAAATTCGAAAAAATTGAGATTTTGACAAAAACAAAATTTGGGGCATCTTAATAATCGGAGGTTAAATTACCTTATTTAACTACCGATTATAGTAGTTTCCAAATTCGAAAAATTGGTGATTTCGGCAAAAACAAAATTTGGGGCAACTTTATAATCGGAAGTTAATAAATATTACGAGTCTACCGATTGTGAAAATAGAGAAATGAAAAATTCCAATAGTTTTTGAAAATTTTGAATTTGGGGCACTAGCACAATCGGTAGATAATGAACATCACGAGACTACCGATTGTACAATCGGTAGATAATAAATATTACGAGTCTACCGATTGTGAAAATAGAGAAATGCAAAATTCCACTAGTTTTTGAAAATTTTGAATTCGGGGCACTAGCACAATCGGTAGATAATGAACATCACGAGACTACCGATTGTACAATCGGTAGATAATACATATCACGAGTCTACCGATTGTGCATATGTATTTGAACAAAAAGATATAATATGTTGATAAAGTACTTTATTATCTACCGATTGTAAGACGTTAATGGTGCCGAATACATTTAATCGTCTCTTTAATCAGTATTGAACCTTGAACATGATATTTTCATGATGTTTCTCACCTTCTTCCTCCATGAAAGCGTCGTATAGGGTTTCCTCTCCACAAAAGTTTGGATCATTCAACATATATCCCAAATCGTCTTCTCTATACAGTAGTGAAGCTTGAACATTATGTTCTTCACCTTCTTCTTCATACCCATCCATGTTTCTTGTTGATTTAAGAAAAATGGTAAACTCCCACTTCTTCTTCTTTCTCTTCTTCTTCTCTCTCTCCCACCAAAAACTAAAACCAAACAATAGGAAAAAGTTTCCTAAAACCAACTATATACGACTAAACTTCCGATTATAAAGTTAACTACCGATTATGAGACAATCTACCGATTAAATACACAAATACACTCGATTATAGAATTAAGTACCGATTATGGGTTTTGTAGAAACACAAATAAAACAAACCACATTAAACTACCGATTATGGAGGATAAAATTACCATTTCAAAAAATCAGAGATAAGGGGTAGCAAGATTTATGTTTGGGTGACCTTTTTTGTCTTTTTTGTCGCCTCTAATTCTTTAAGGGTAGCCCCTAATAACTCCAGGATTTCAAACTCCACCCCGAGTACAAAATTTCCTTCCTTCCTTCCCTCTCTCTTTCCTTTCCATTTTTTTCTCTTCTTCCCGTAATCTCCGCCACACAGAGAAAACTCCCGAGCCTGAATCTGGGTAACTCTCATCATTTTTCCCATGCTTGCATCATGAACTATTGTTAAATTTCAGCTGTTTTTTTCTCTCATGTAGTGTTCTCGTCATCTTCATCTTTTAGATGATTTATCAAACCCTAGATTTTATTTGAACCCAAAAATTAGGATCAGTAAATAGATGTACCTTTTGGGTTTCTACATATAGGGTAAAGAAGTTTTCATGATGGATTTCATGTTTCTGAACCAAAAAATTAGGATCAGTAAACATACATGTACCTTCTAGATACAGGGGTAAAGAAGTTTGCATGATCAATTTGATGTTTTTCTTGTTTTTCTGTAAAAACTTGAATCTGATCTACTTGTTTTGAGGCGATTCATCGCTTGGAAAATGTTTGACTAAATTGTGAGAGAGTACAGTACAAGGTGCAAATTAGTTTTGAATGCATGCATATTATTTGATAAAATTTCTCACTTGGATATACTTCTTGCAGCATTATGATGTTCGGGTGGTTAGGATATACATTCATAGAATCCAATTTTGGTTGCTTGATGTATTGCACTTAATTACCAAACTAGTCAAAACTGTATCTAGCGAAAGTCTGGAATTGCATACTTAAATTATTATGAGTGCTCAACAACTATGTGAATGATTTTGCCACTTTAGTAGATTATAGTATGACCACTTGCTGATTAGAATTCTATCTAACCACTTACTAAATGCTTTAGACTAGCATCCTTAAGTAACTAAATGGGTGAGCTTATTTCTAATAAAATTGTGTCTGTTAAGGTCTTTTGTTTTGATAATTGTCTCTTTTGTATTATCCAATGAGACTGACCATATCAAACTTTTCGGTACTCATTTATGCCATGGGATTTTAGTTAACTTATATATCGTTGCAACTTGCAAGCTTCTGAGAAAGCAATACTATCGCTATGTAGTTGTGTGATATCGTCATCTAATGTTTAGGAAATAATCTATGACTGTGCTGCAAATTAAGTAGTTGTAATTTGTGAATGGTTACAGTTAATGAATCATTTGTGTTATATTTACTGGAAATTGTAGCACTGTTGGTGATTTGTGTGTAATTATTAGACTGGAGGTAGTTGGAGTTCTAGGTACTTGGAACTACCTAGAATTCTAACTCCACTGCTGCCAAACGGTTATGTCAAACATAAAACGACGTGGGAATTATTGTTCTATGCCGCGGCTCGGGATTTTACACCCGATGCCACGCGGCGCCTTACGCCCATGACAACATAGAAAGGAACTCGAATTCTATAATTAATCTATACAAGTGGACGTCAAATTTTGTCTGTACTTCTATCTTATGTTTGAGCCCATTTTTATTACCATTTTTACAAAATAAATAGGAAAGATGTTTGGGAAATGTACACAATGGAGTAACTATTTTTACAACTGCAGCTCCATTTGATTGTTATTTATGTCAAATCCACTGTCTTACTTTTGGTGATTGTTTGCAGGACATTGCTGCCGGAGCAGTAAAGAAGAGGCGTCCTGCTACTAAGAAGCCTTACTCTAGGTAAATGATTGGTGCTACCTTGGTTTGATCCTGTTAATAAGATTGTTATGAACTTATGAGGATTGCCTGAATGTTAAAGTAGGGTCAATGGGTCATATATTTTGGTCCCAGTACTACTTGGTACATTTGCAGTAATTTCCTGATTCACATCCTTCACTGAAGCTTGCAGGATTTTCCCCCAACACCATCAACAAAAATCACCCAAAACCCTAATTAAAAAACCATCACCGCGTCCAAATGTGGATATCTCGTTCATCACGACTCACTAAAACCCTAAACCTCCAATTCTATTCTCAATTCTCAGCAGCAGCAGCAGTTTTACATCAAGAACCAGAAATTGTTGTGACCCCAAAACCTCAATTATATACGTACTTAGATGATTTACCAAAACCCAACCCTAAATATTCAGAAACAATCATAGCAATTCCCAGAACTGATTCTGGTAAAAGTATAGCTGCTAAAGAAAGAAGAGATGGCAGAGTACCTAGTATTGTGTTTGAACAAGAGAAAGGTGAAGAAGGTGGTAATAAAAGATTGATTTCGATAAGAAATAATCAGATTAAGAAGCTTGTGAATCATTTGGGGAGATCAATGTTTGAGTCTAGATTGTTTGATCTTGAAGTCAAATCTGATTTTGAATCTGATGAGATTATTGAGAAAGTGAGGGTTTTGCCTCGTCAGGTATGGTTTTGTTTGGGTTGATCTCAAACCCTTTTACTAGATTTTGTTAATTTGTTTTTGTGATTAAGTTCCGGATTTAGGGTTTGAAATCATGTCAGGGGAGAGGCATTTGCCCCTATATTGTAGTTCAGCTCAGTTTTAACCTAATTTCTAGCATGGAAATGTAATGTTCACCTTTTTTTCTTGCATACTTAGCAAGAGTATCAGCTATTTCATTAGCTTATCTCTTTGCAAAGTTACAAGACCAAGAATTTAAATAACTTAGTTCATCTAAACAATTTCTAACGTGTATGTACGTTGCAATTTTATCATGTGTTCCTAAAGCTGTTTATTTCCTAACTTGTTTTTTCTTTTATTTATATCATATGATCTGATTTTTTATGTATTTGTAATCATTTGTTAGCTTCATCTCGATGCGGGAACTGATGCAGTACTTAATGTCACCTTCTTAAGGGCCCCTTCAAATGCTCTGTTGAAGATTGATGTTCCTCTGGTGTTTATAGGAGAAGATGTTTCTCCTGGATTGAGAAAAGGTATGTCCTAAACATACTGGCATCTGTCATTATTTATTCGTGTGTGCAGAAAAACTTGTCATTTGTGATGTTCTAGTGTGCAAATCACATTTTGATATCTTGTTATTTCATGCCAAGCCTGTTCATCTTTCATTTTAAGTTTGCAGATTCTCTATGAATGACTTCGTTGCCACTATGATTCTGTGAGAAAATATTTATACCAATCATCAGATTCTTTTTCTTAAATTGGTCCTTGATGTTGTCGATCTATTTTGTTAGTGTCCCCAATTTCTGTTGAGATGCTACTTTTAAATAATTAACCGTTATATTGAAAACCAGAGTTGGATGGCACAAAAGAGTGAAATAGAATAATTTGTACAATCTGGCGTAATGGTTTTGCTTTTCTTGCAACTGTTTCGCCACTTCTTACTAAACAATTACATATATTAAAGTTAACATACTGGTGTATTACATAAGGTGGGAGAGTTTTTATGAAGCAAACGGATAGTTCAACGGAACAGGACCTAGGCACCTAGCAGATGTGTTTCAGCTAGGTCTCCTAACCTGAATGAGCATTAGGGTGAGATGATGTTGGCCGCATTTGGAAATTGATAGATTAGGTCAAGAAAGTTAGTAGTACTGTAAAATGAAATATCTAAACCCAGTGGTGAAAGTTGGCTGCATTTTAATTCCGTTATGCGTTTGAAGGTTGCAGCTTGTCTGTGAATGACTTTAGTGAAATCATATGCCACTTTGATTTCATTTGTGAGAAAATATCTATATCGTCATAAGCTTTTAAATTCATAACCAGAGTCCTCTTTTTCTTGGATTAGTCCTTGTTGCAAATGTATTTTGTTAATTGAATAAGTGGTAGGGTAAGTTGATCTTGATCACATTTGGAAATTGGTAGAATAGGTCAAGAAAGTTGGTATTGTAAAATGAAATATTTAGGTGCATGCACAACCCGTAACATATCATGTCTGTTGGATAAACTTTTGATGTCTTTCAGGGGATATATCTTCTAATTGTTGACATCGTGTTTGTACCATGACCGCAACCATGTCCTTGGAAAGCCAACATCATTTTCTACCCCATAAAGTCTTTATTTGCCATTCTTTTGAATTGTAATGTTCACCTTTTTTGTGTTGTGATTTTGATACGTCTGTTTACGCAAAAAACTGTGTTTGTATTAGGTCATAGAGGCATTTTAAAGGTCAAAAGAATGAAGATTTTGTACCCTTCAACTCAATTACTGCATTCTGCATATTATGTTCTTAGTAGAAATTTGCTATGTTTAATGCTTGAGAACAATTCCCCCCGGAAGTGTTCATCTTTATTGCCTATCTTACTTGAAATGTCAGTTGCAAAGTGTTAACCTGACCTTTACAGGGGCTTATTTGAATACCATGAGAAGGCACGTCAAGTACCTGTGTCCCGCAGACATTGTCCCGCCTTATATTGAAGTTGATCTGAGTGAGTTGGATGTGGGCAAGAAGATAATAGCCAAAGACCTCAAGGTTCATCCAGCTCTGAAGCTCCTTGTACAAGAAGATGAACCTATCTGTAAGATTAAAGGCGCTAGAATGGAACAAAAGAAGGGAAACAAATGAGTACTTTTTTTCGTTCAGAAAAAAGGAGGATGAATTTGACAATGGCGATCATGGAGTTAGCAATCACATTCATATGATTGCTAGCATGTCAGATATTCAGCTGAACAGTCCTATTTTGCAAAGCGAATTTTGGTGTACCCTTCTTTCAAAATAGCCAGAGTTGGAGAGTTAGAGAAATAGATACAATTTTTAACTATAGGATATTCTTCAGCCTAATCGAACCTGTCATCACAATTAAATTTCCTGGTTGTTTCTGAATGAAAAACCAAAACTAGTAAAGAAAGAACTCCCCAATTGCATTAGCCCTCAAGTCAATCACATCAGCAATATTGTCCTGCACTAAGTAAATTAGTATTATCCATGCGTATATTTCAGTGCGGGACACTAAATGCTTTAATACCTTTTTTTCATTCATTGGGCTAATGCGTGGTGCTGGTAGAAAACAACCTAGAAGGCTCATGCTCTAATATTGGTTCTATAAATAAAATACATTCCACATTTCTAATTCTACACTTTCATAGCATCTTCTCTTTCTTTGCTGACCCATATTCATTTGTTCATTGTTTTTCTCCATTCAGTACATACTTTCATCATGGCTATGGACAAAATTTTAGTCAACGGTGTAACCGAGATCTTCAAACCTTTGATCTTTCTAATTTCACAACAGATTACTCTGGCATGGGGTGTAAAAGACGACTTAAGAAAGCTTAAGGATACCTTAGAGTCGGTCCAAGCTCTAATTACTTCTGCCTAGGAAAAACAAGTTAATGATCCTACTGTAGGACTTTGGTTGACAAGACTTAAAGATGTTGTCTATGATGCCGACGATGTTATGGATGAGTTATCTTACGAAACCATGCGTCCGCTTAAACACAAGGTACAGGCTCTTGTTTCATCCTCCAACCCACTTTTATTTCGTTTCAAGATGGCCCGTCAAATTCGAGCCATCAATAAAAAGTTGGATGAAATTTACAAAAACAGTGATAGGTACCGATTGCAAAATACTGGTACTGCTCGAGATAATCAGACTAGGGAGCAGCGTAACCGATTAACCTCATCCATCGCCGTCGGTGATGATTCAATACTTTTAGGGAGGGAGGGTGAGAAATCAGACATAATAAAGATATTGATTCGATACCGTCAATATCTGCCTCATCATCATGTGGAATTTCTTCTCTAACAGAGAAGATATCCACTTTATCCATAGTGGGTATGGGAGGACTGGGTAAGACTTCAATAGCTCAATTGATCTACAAAGATGACTCCATAGTGAGAAACTTTGATCTAAGAGCTTGGGTCTGTGTCTCTGATACTTTTGACATCTATAAGATTTTAAGAGATATCATTGAGTCCATTACTGGATATAAATGTGAGAATCCATCAAATGTCGACGTACTAGCAAAACAAGTCAAAGAAAAATTGTTTGGTAGGAAATATTTGCTAGTGCTGGATGATTTGTGGAATGAGGATGTTAGAGATTGGGAAAAACTTAAGAGTTTCCTCGTCTATGGCGGGAACGGCAGCAAAATATTAGTTACTACACGCAATCAAAAAGTTGCATCTGTTGTTGGCGGTACAGTGCATGATCTTAAAAAGTTATCAGACGTTGTTTGCTGGTCTATTATCGAGCAAAAAGTACTATCTCGAGGTGAAGCAGTATTGACTAAAGAAATGACAAATATTGGAACTAAGATAGCAAGAAAATGTGATGGCTTACCCCTTGCAGCGAACTCACTTGGAGGTTTAATATGCTCCAGAAGAGACAAAAGCTATTGGCTGTCAATAGTAAACAGCATTAATCGATTGCAAGGTACGCCTTAACATACAACAATCATATCCATATTAAAACTTAGCTTCGATAATTTATCTTCTCCTTTGAAACAATGTTTTTCATACTGCTGTATTTTTCCAAAAGACTGGAAAATAAATAGAGAAATATTAATTCGATTATGGATGGCAGAAGGATTCCTTTTGTCATCTAGTGGAGGAGATGATGCATCTCTTGGAGACATAGGAGATGTGCAGATGGATGAAGAATCGGGTGACATTGAGTCATGTAAGATGCATGATCTTGCATCGAGTGTTCTAGATTGCAATGAATTTGGAATCACATCGGTAAGAAATAGAAAAAAAGAAGTTGCACAAGTTCGTCGCTTACAACTGCTATTTGATAAAGAACGAGGTTTGGCATCTCCAAAAGTGTTACCAAATGCGAAGAAGTTGCCAACTATTATTGCTCTTAACCCATGGGAATTTTCGCATGTTAATTCTTTCTTTCGTTATAAGCGATTACGAATATTATTTCCTCTCAGGAACTGGTCTACATGCTCACTTTCGGATGGCCTCGAATCTTGTCTCATTGGGCACGAACCATGTTTTACTTCATTGATTTCTAAGCTGAAGCATCTAAGGTACCTTGACCTCGCATACGTAAATTTATCTGGTAAGGTGTCTTTAAATCATTCTTACAATTTGCAAACACTTGTACTGCGTAAATTTATCTGGTAAGGTGTCTTTAAATCTGATAAAAGTGTCTTTAAAACGTTCCAAGCCGGCTTCTTCGTGAAATTGGGTCTTTCAAAAGTTTGAGGCATCTTGATATCTCATCCTCGAGTATAGAACTTATACCCCAAAATATTGGGTCCTTGCAACATTTAAGTTGCCTTGATCTTTCATTTACAAAAATCTCTAAGTTACCGGATTCTATCACACTTTTATCAGCAGTTTAAGGACGTTGAAGTTAGATGAATGCCGGAATTTAGATGTCTTACCTAGAGAGCTAGGAGCACTGACACGATTAAGGCGTCTTGATTTGACTGGTCCTGAATCATGCATAATCAACCTCTGCAATTTGGAGATACTAGAACTAGGTTGGGAATGTGAACTTCCAAAAGAAATTAAGAATTGGCCGAAATTGAGATTTTTTGTGCACTCTAGAGATAATGATGGCACTTGCCTTGAAAGATTAGAGGATTACATGGTTAGAAAAGAAAATGAGATCTCAGGAAATCCCAATAATAATGGCATGGAAGAGTTGGCAGGCTTCAACTCCATTCAGGTGTCATCTATAACAAAACTTGAAAATGTGAGTGGTAAAGAAGGCGCACAAAGAGCAAAGTTGAAGGATAAGAAGCACTTTCGGGTTTTGGATTTAAAAAATTGAGAACCATTCCGACAACTTCGTTTTCTTCTCTCAAGAGATTGGATTTATTTGGTACCAATGATAATGCAGTAAACTCATTATTCTGTAGCCAAGGATGTCTGACCTCTCTCACAATCATCGAAATAGCGAATTCTCCAGATCTAGTATGTTTACCACCACTCAGCGTACTACTCCAACGCAATGCTCCTCTTCTTTAAAAACTAGAGATCAGGTGGTGCTCTAACTTTCAAGGTTTCCATGATGATGATGATCTAAACAACTACAACAACAACAGCAGTTCTTTTCAATCACTGAAGCTTCAAAGTTGCCCTGTTTTGACATCTCTACCGGATTTACGGTTATGTAATTCTCTCCGGGAATTGCCTATCAACGAATGCGACAAACTGAATGAGCAGACAATCCCCTATGATCTTAACACGTCCCTCACGTTTCTTGAAGATCTGAGAGTTGATTTTAACAGCTCCTCCAGGTTTCCCTATTAATTTGTTGGAAAAGGATAAGAAATAGATCAGCTTGCTGCAATTCATCCCTTCCTTGCAACACCTGATGCAGTTACTACCACCAGGTGCATAGTGTCTCTCTGTTTATACTACATGGTTTTTCCTAAGCGATAATCTTTAATCATACCAGTAGAATGCATTGGTCTCCTGTATTGTGATTCTATATCATTTTCTTTTCAGTTACTAACGACGATGATTTACTTTCAGTATCCTTCTTTCAGAGACACCATAAACTACCGGAACGTAAGCTGCGGTATATGAGTTCCTCTTGCTGGGTAAAAATCTTTATTGGGTGATGAAGAGAAGGTACGTAGAGACAATTAGCTTGCGGTAGAAGGATCTCCCAGGCTATTTGAGACTGCTCAATTATCCGCTGAAACTTATTTGAATCTGTAGTTTAACATTTTAACATTATGTTACTTGGTTAGCGTTATGACAAATGGCTCAAGAAGATGAAATACATTGTGGGCTCATGTTTCTTTTTGTCATTTGATCGTAAATTTGGTAATGTACATATCTGGCGTGAAATCTGGACAGACCGTCCCCTAAACCACTCCAGAGTCCAAAACCGTCATGTAAGTGTGGTGGGTGAGATTCCCCCTCCGGAAATTAGGTTAAGTCCTATGGTCTTCTAATCTAGCAGTTAGATTGACAAACCAGACCACGTCATCTGGGACCACTATACAAAGCTGTTTGGTTCAGCGCTTTAAATCTCAGTCGTTAAATCAGAAAATTAATCTCCCAGCGCTGAACCGTTCAGCGTTTGGGTTAATTTTTGAGCGCCGAATGGTTCAGCTTTTGAATCTAGCTGCTACTTGAACTGCAAGCAAATGCTATGAGAGAGAAGTAGCAGGTACATGTGTTAACTTTTTTCCCATACTTATTTTTTAATTTGCAACACTTTTTGGCCAATCTAACAACTCAGTCTAGCCCACAGGGGTTAGCCTTAGCAGGGGGTCCATTAACGGCTGAACTGGGTCCATCACTTATGTGACTGCCGTTTTGAGTAGTTTGGGGTGGCGGTCTGGTTAGAATTTTTGTATTTCATCTAATCCAACTATTCTGAATCTGAGTTATTTAGTCTCTCCATCGAATCCTTCAAAGGGCCAATTCCAACTAGTAAATCTCAACCAGCTAGCAAGATTTTTTTTCTCTACTAAATATTTTTTTTTTGTAAGTTCTGGTGATGTTCTCTTTATGATCCGTAGTTTGAATTTGAACTGCTATAACCTTTTTTGTTCAGAATTCATCATGCTATTTCTAGCTGGGGACTTACCAAAAAAAAAAGAAAAACAAGAAAAAGAAACTAGCTGGGAAGTGGCCATTGGGTGATTTGCACTCAAAGGTACACTTTTTATGTGTTTTCCTCGGTGAATTTGTATTTCGAGCCCAGTAATGATACATTGACCAGGAGAACCTACCAGGGATTTTCCCGTGTCTCACGCAAAATACTTGGCCCCCTATTTTCTTCCTGTGCAGCCCCCTGCTTCCCTTTTTTGTGAGTCACGGGAGAACCCCGATAAATTCTCACGGTCAACGTAGCATTACTCTTTCGGGCCCCTCAAACTCAGTTGTCAATTGTACGAGCACACCTGCTTTCTTGTCTAGTTTAGAACATCCACATCATCTATATTTTCGATATTCGCTGGGAAATTTTGTGATTCGTTGGGAAATTTTGTATTTCCTCCTCAAAATAAATAGTTATTTTGTATTACTCCTTTTTATATCACTAATTGGTAAATCCTCGGATTACAAAAGGATTTGGTTTGCTCAAAAGGCTATAGAATTTATTTGCGTTGACAGGAATGCAGTTGGTGCACGAATTACTATCTCCTGTGTTACGGTCTTTCCCATATAGCTGCACTTCGATTTTGTCGAGGAGCTTGTGATTCTCATGACACATGAACACCTCAGTTTATTTATTTGTATCCTGGATTTTTTCATCTAAAATTTTCCCTGACCATCTCCCACATAGATTCAACTAAGTTGTAAAAAATTCGCTAGAAACAGGGATTGAACCTGTGACCTTGTGGTTAACAGCCACACGCTCTAACCAGCTGAGATATTCCAGCATTACTGTCCACTATTGCAATCCGTCTTTATTCATTCAACACCTATTTCTATTGAGTTTTGCTGCTACTCAATGGTGGTGAATAAAACGCCATGGAATCTGGATTATAGCAGATCCATACAATTATTAGTGTACCATTTTCGACAATGTGAATTTTGCCAAATGGCTCGTGCTATGATGGAGCTAGAATCGTGGGCCTGGGAAGCAAACGACGCATAAAGAGGCAAAACATGGTTTTTTGTGTTTTGCTTTCTGTTTGGCTTTGGAGCTAGCAGCGGTGGGATAACTCCCCAGTCTCATCATTCACTATAGTAACTTGAATGCTTTTATGAGTTTGAGGACAACGCTTCTGAAAAATGAGCAACATTATATCTTTATATATACCGTAGATTTCATCTCCAGAGTATTTGCAGTCAAGTACTAGATGCTAATTTTGTTTTGTTCACCGACTACTAAGAGTTATGCTGGATGTATATCAATCATGACAGTACAAACTGTCTAGGAATCTCTCTGATCCAAGAAGCACTTTGTATTCCAGTTTTCGGAAATAAAAGACTGTTTAGTTCAAAATAAGTATTGTTTTCATCGCAATTCTAGTAAAGAAAAGAACCAAATGCAAGGTTTTACCTATCAACAAAATTCTTCAAGACACATCCGCGTTCAATCCCTAGCTAGTTTTTTAGTAGAAAGATTTTGGTACCTTGTGGCTTGCCTCCTATTTTGGTTTGTTTCCTCAAGAACACTGCGGTTAGCATTCCAATAACTTATGAAAGCTCCATCATTCTCGTATACGAATTCCCACTGTTTTAAATCCATATCATAAGAGTAAATGTATTTCTTGTTAGCCACGTTTTCCAAACTTGATAAAGACTTTGAACGTAGGATTTGTAAGGATTACGAAAGGCTCTGGTAATATAGTATTTTCCACCAATCTCCCTGTCCCTGACAAATCAATAATGCCTTTCTCCACCCATTTGTTATCCTCATCACAAAGATCATCCCCACCATTTCTCTTCAGATACCATAGCTTCCACCGATAGTTAAAAGGTTCCAACCGATGAACAAACCAGAGTAATCCTTCCATTTCCAGTAGATTACCATCTAGCACCTTACTTGGAAATTTAATCAACGAGAGAATCTCAGTTCGTACATCAAAACTAAGTATCTGTTTTTGTAATGCTTCAAGATTCATACATATCCAATACATAACATGATCTGAGGAAACATAAACAGGTCTTTGACGCTGCCATCCTTCAACAATGCAAGGCATGGGAAGAATTCCCACACGGAAAGGCATAGAAACATGTTTCCGGTTTTTACCATCATCATCGGAAACAAAACAAAAGGATGAAATAGCAGTGTTGTTTGTATGTATTTTTGGGTCTACCAACTTATATCTTGATGTGGTCGAGTCATACGCTAAACAAATACGACCGTTCCGGTAATGCTCTAGTAGAGGTATTGAATCTTTGGTGATAGGGTTATAAAGGTAGTACCAGTGCTCACCATTACCATTCCGTTGACTAAAGCTTAAAAGAAAAAATTCACCATGTGATTCAATCTGAACAATATTATCAAAGCAAACCAGACATCGTGGTGGTCGAAACTGAATAATCCATTCTTCCTTGTTACCGATATCAAAGCAAACTAGACTATATGCATGTTCTGCTCTATCCTCATCAGTATGATTTTTACACCATACAAAATTACCTGCTGCTCCTTGATGATTATATTTATACGTTCTTTGAAGATTAATGAAGAAAGTACCGTTAAATAAGTTATGCCATTGTTTGTAGACGCACCTGAATCGAGCCAAACTCTTATCGGGAATTCTTGTAAGCATGTTATTAGTTACGCAGTCACATGGAAGTTCAGGTAGTGAAAGAGCACCATCATCATCCGACATCGTCTTCGTGTTTGTTTCTTCTGTTCAGTTGTAAACGTTATTACTTCTTCAAAACCTAAAATCGAATATTTATGGGATTTGGGTGATTGTATTTTCCCACCCAGTTCAGACCCGCGCTAATTTATAGGAAAGTAAACAATGTGGCTAGACCAAGTGTTGACCCTATTCACCGTCGACAATGCTTAAACCACCACGATGTTGTTTCTCAAAGAGTGTGTTAAGAGACATGTGCTTCTCCTCGATGATTTCCTTCTCTTTGCAGAACTCCTTGAACTTGTTTTACCATCAGATGTGTTAAACAATCATTTGTGCATAGTAGTTGTAACAGTGGTCTAGTTGTTAGTAGTTGTAATAGTAGTCTAAACTTGACTTTCTTTTCTTCTTTACCTGACAACGCGGTTTGTAGACGTGTTTGTCTTCTCTAGCTTTTCATCTTCTGTAACTTTGATAAATACCTCCTCTTGGAGATGAATATATTTTATCCAACATTTTTAGTTGATGAACCTTGAGTTTGACATGGTATCAGAGCACCATGGTAGAGTGAGTGCTTCTTATTTCCGATCGATCGTTATTCCGCCGTATTAAGGTTCGTCATATCCGTTTTCATTTTCGACTACCAGCTTTACTTATTTGTTTTATCAATTGATTTGTTATAAATCTGTTTTTGAACTCTTTGTTGGATCTTACTTACTAAGTCTGTTTGATCTTTGAGTTCTTTGTTAATTAATTCTATAATTGTTATTACTTGAGTTTGAATCTGTTTGTTTCCAAATATTGTTATTTAAATCCCCCTACTACCTTCCTGATGCACTACAATTCAAGTTAGCCATTAAAGTTTTAACCATTACTGCCTTACTATACTATTTCTTTCTGTGAAAGCTAACAAAAATTTATTTCGTTAATCCTTGAGCTAATGAGGACGTGAATGACACTTTTTAATTGATTTATTAATCAATTTGATTACCCTATGTTTGGTTTGTACCGGCAAATTTTGTGGAAGATTTTTTTTCTTCTACTGATTGTTTTTACTTACCCATTTTTAACCTTGTTCCAGATTGTGGAAAGTTTTTGTTACTGGCAATCCATTTGCAAAACTCTTTCCAACCAGTTTGCTAATTGTTTGAAGATTCTTTTGCAAAGTATCTACCTTTTTTAAATTTGTTTTTGATCGTGATGATGTCTGCGAATAGTTATTGTGTTTATTGTGGAAGCCATACACATTTTGTGGAAAAATGTTTCAAGAAAATTGGGTATCCCGAGTGGTGGGAAACCTATAAAGTTAAAATGAAGATCAACCAAAATGGGGAAGATATATGTCCTTCGATGTTGGCAACAACAACCGATACTCATTCTCCTTCCGTTGTTGATTCTTATTCTTTGGTCAATTCGAAAATATTTCATCAATCAAGTAAAGTTGACGTGGCTTTACTAACTACAAATTCTGAAGAAGATCATGGTTGGGTACTTGACTTCAGTGCCACTAATCACATGATATTTGAATAGAGCTGCACAAGACCCGCACACGTTACCCGAACCCGCCCGTACCCGCAAAACCCGTGGGTTTTTAATCCGAACTCGTCCGCTGTGGATGCGGGGTTGGTTATGAAAATAAAAACCCGCTGTTTGTGGGTGCGAGGTTGGTATTAGCTAAAACACGTCCGAACCCGCCCGAAAACCCCCGCAAAATATATACCATTGATAAAACTAATTCTAGCAGTCCATTATTGAAACCCTAATACTAGTAGATGATATGAGGAGAGATTTGAAGATGATTGAAGAGAGACTTGATGATGATAGAAGAGAGACTTGAAGATGACAGAAGAGACATGAGTCACTTAATGTTGGTCTGCAAACTTTTATTGTTTGAATTTTAATCTTAACTTTGAACTAGTAGTAATGTTTAAACTTGTTTTTATTGGAAGTAGTAGATTAGTAGTACACTAGTACTTGTTTAAGCTTAACAATGAAGACTTATGTTTATGGTTTGGTTTGTGAAGTATTAAGAACTTAAGTAAGAAGTATGATTAAACTTTAAAATTTGTGTGTGTGATGATCATTGAACTACTTGAAGCGGGTTTAGCGGGTATAAACCCGAACCCGCCCGACCCGTAGCGGGCGGGTAAAAAAAACCGCCCGGTGCTTGTAGGTGCGGGGTTGATTATGAAAATAAAAACCCGTCGTTGTGGGTGCGGGATTGGTATTAGCTAAAACCCGACCCGCCCGACCCATGTGCAACTCTACATTTGAAGCATCTATCTTAAAAGATGTATGTGCACCTGAGTGCTCAACAGTTTATAATGCCAATGGCATTCCGTATCCGGTTACTGTATCTGAGAGAGTGGATTTGAATTCTTCCTTAACTCTAGTACATACTCTATTGATCCCTTTTCTGTCTATAATCTTTTATTTGTATATCTATTCGACTGTCTGTTTTCTTTAGGATCTTAGCAATGGGAAGATAATTGGGCGTGGTACTAAGAGGGGGGGGGGGGGGGGAGGTTGTATTACGTAGATGATGTATGTGAAGGCCATTCTTTGTCATCAAAGGGGTATTCTCGTGCTTATGAAGATCAAATATTTTTATGGCATCACCGATTGGGTCACGTTTCTTTTGGTTATTTGCAACACTTATTTCCAACATTATTTTCAACCTGCAAACCATCTGATTTTAACTGTGAAACCTGCATCTTATCAAAGGTCACCGTACTACTTACCCTGATAGCTTTAACAGAAGATTAGTTCCATTTCCTTTGGTTCATTCAGATGTTTGGGGCCCTTGCCGAATTACTAGTAATTTAGGATTTCGTTGGTTCGTTCTGTTTGTCGATTATTACACGCGTATGACTTGGCTATATTTGATGAAAAATAAAAGTGATGTGGCTGATATCTTCAAGTCGTTTCATAAGATGATACAAACACAATTTTCAAGCACTCTAAAGGTTCTTCGTTCTGATAATGGTGGTGAATATGTTAATGAGTTTTTACAAGTTTACTTCCAGGAACATGGTTTAATTCATTAGACTACTTGTCCTTCTACGCCACAACAAAACGGTGTTGCAGAAAGGAAAAACATGCAATTACTTGAGATTACTAGAGCTTGTTTGATTGGAGCAAACGTGAGGCCAGATTTCTGGGAAGAAGCCCTCAATACTGCAGTATATCTTCTCAATCCTGTACCCACTAGTGTTTTGAAATTTCAAACACCCTTGGATAAATTGGCTTCATTTGGGGCAATTCCTTCTCAGCTTAAACTTCCTCCACGAATATTTGGATGTGTTGTTCATGTCCACATACAAAAACATTTGCAAAGTAAGCTTGACCCATGTGCTCTAAAGTGTGTATTTGTTGGCTATCATCCATACCAGAAGGGCTACAGGTGTTATCATCCTTCCACTCGAAAATTCTATGTTAGCATGGATGTTACTTTCTCTGAACACGAGAAGTTTTATTCATCATATGAATCCAATTCTCCTCTTTAGGGAGAGAGCATTATTGAAGATTTGAATTGGATAAATCTATTTCCAAGTAATAGTGAGATAAATCTTCCCTTCAGAGAAGAAAGTTCAAGTAATACTCCAAGTTCTAATGAGTTGTCTGTGATTACCATGCAACCTGAGGAAGTGATCCACGAGATCGAACCGCGTGTGATTGAAGACTCCTCCCTTTCTTCTCCAATAATACCTACAACCAGTTATCCTCCTGTTGAAATTCCTGAGGTAAATCTAAATCCTTCGATTAATACTGACAATACTTGTGAGGTACTTGAAACTGATAGGTACCAATTTCCACAAAGAAGTAATCGTGGAGTACCTCCTGATCGTTTTTCACCTGAACCGATAAAGAAGGTGAAATATCCCATTGCGAATTACATGTCTACTCATAGATTGTCAGAAGCTGGCAAAGCATTTGTCAGCCAGATGGAAGACGTTACTATTCTAAAAAATGTACAAGAAGAAATATCTAATCCGAAATGGGCTGGCTCTATGAAAGAGGAGATGTTAGCATATAAGGAAAACTGTACATGGGATATAGTTTCACTACCTCAAGGGAAGAAGACGGTTGGTTGCAGGTGGGTATATTCTATCAAGCATAATTCATATGGCTCCATTGATAGGCACAAAGCAAGACTTGTGGCGAAAGGATTTACCCACACTTATGGTATTGATTATCAAGAGACGTTTGCTATGGTTGCAAAAATCAATACCATTCGTGTATTGTTTTCTTTCGCAACGAATTTAGGATGGCCTCTACAACAATATGATGTAAAAAATGCCTTTTTACATGGTAATTTACAACAAGAAATTTACATGTCACTACCTCCAGGTTATAATGCTCTGAACGGTGCAAACATGGTTTGTAAACTTAACAAGGTCTATATGGTTTGAAGCAGTCTCCCAGATCTTGGTTTGGTAGATTTCGTCTGACAATGAAGAAATTTGGGTATACACAGAGTAACGCTGATCATACTTTGTTCCTAAAAAGAGTAGATGACAAGGTCACAACACTTATTATCTATGTTGATGATATGGTGGTAACAGGAAATGATCCCGAAGAGATGTGTAATCTGAAGAGTCTCTGTACTCAGAATTTGATATGAAGGATTTAGGTGGACTTAAATACTTCTTGGGAATTGAAGTTTCACGATCTAAGAAAGGTATTTTATTGGCTCAGCGAAAATATGTGATTGACATATTTAAGGAAACCGGTATGCTTGGTTGTGTGCCACTAGGGTCTCCAATGGAACAAAATCATGGTCTTGAAGAGTGTTCTGATCAAGTACCAGCTGACAAAGGGAAATACCAAAGGTTAGTTGGCCGTTTGATTTATCTTTCTCATACAACACATGGATGCAGTCATAAGGTGTAAGGATCCTCAAGTTCGTCAACACTATTAGACCAGTCAAGAGACGACTAAGACGCTAATGACTCGATTAATTAGAGACGAACCTTAATTAATAGAAATTAATCTAACAACGATTTAGAATCGAAATTACTACTATTAAATAGATCTCGAAAATCTATGCGCAATGGACTACTCGAACGCGTTAATCAGTTACCAGACGAAGAAAATATCATCAGATTAGTTTAAAGGGCAAATTAATCTTTTTGCAATCAAACCGACCTGGATACCCTTATCAGTTTGGCCGAGTTCCTTACCAAATCCCTTTGGCTTATCAGCAAAACGTGTCGAAGAGAAATTCATTTCTCTTGGTCTTCATTCCTTCTTTCTTCTTCTTCTGCTCCTTTTCTCCTCTACTCGTTTTCAATTGATTTTTGAGAGTCGAGAGAGAGAGATTCTAAGATCGAGATAAGAAGAGACTAATCAAGAATCAAGTGATGGTGGTGGTGTTGATCAGGGTTGATGATTCAGAATCGAGGAAAAAGGTAAATTAGAGAATTAATTTAGGGTTTCAGTTTTGATTAATTTTCTTTATGGAATTGAGTTTGTTTTGGGGTTATATTTCATGGGTTTGATGTTAATTAGGGTATAAAGGATTGTGTAAGGTTTAATTTTGTTTTCTTTAAGAAATTGAGTTTCGGATTAGGGTTTTGATAATTTAGAGATGAAGATTAGGGTTCTTAAACTTGGAAGATTTCAGATGAAGGAGATGAAAGGAGTAGTGGTGTTTGGGTTTGAAGTATTGATTTAGGGTTTTGTAAGGGGGAAATAGGAAATCAGGGATTTGAAGAAGAATTCTGGAATTGGGAAAATAAAAAAGGAATTCAATGGATTTTCACTGATGTATTTCAAGTCGTATATGAAGATCATAGACCAGAGGTTGGTATTCATGGAGCAGATATGGACTGTGAATTGTAATTTGGGTCTGGGTTAGGTTTCAGGGACAAGTAATTGGTGGTGGTTTGAAGTGGTAGCAGTCCATGGGATTAATGGAGATGTTGCAGCTGAATATATATGGAACTAGTTGATGGTTCACATTTTAGGTTGTAGTTGTGATGTTACTGTAGTTGTTGTAGTTGCTGCTAATAACATTGCATCTACAGATGTTTCTCAAGAAAGGGAATGCTAGAATGGATTTTGGTTGTGGATGTGAACTGGTGGTGTTGGAGATGTAGATATTGAAGTTATTGCGTTACAGCAGATGGAACTAGACTGGAGGTGTTAGATTAAATTTGAATTGAATTAGATCATGAGTTGGTTGCAGGATTGGTTAAAGTTGTATCTGTGCAGTTGAGTCTGAGATGAACAAATTGTAACAAGTTGTATGAGATTTTTATGCGGCATATGGTGGAACAAGTGGTACATGGATTGTAGTACGTGGCTGGTAAAGATATTGAGATGCAAGGAGAATGTTGGTGTTGTATTAAATTTCAGATGCATAATTGAAGTCTACTGAAGTTGCAGGTGGTGTATGAATTAAACAGAGGTGAAGATTTGTGTCTGAGGTTTGGTGGAAATGGAAGTGAGTAAATTTAATTGCTAGTGGTAATGAAGATGGTTGTAACTGAGAAGTCACAAGAGTTGCAGTGTAGTGGTGGTGCAGTTGAGTTTGTTCAACTTTCATTGCATTGGTTACGCTGATGTAGTTGCTATTTAGAGTAGTATGAATGATAGTGATACTGAAGTTGTATTTCATGGAGTTATGCGAATATAGTGTATGAATTGAAACAAGGAAGAGATAGTTAGGCTGTGTACTTTCGCAAGAAGTGTTAGGATTGCATTTTTGGTCTTCACATGTGTTTGTGATGCATCTTAAGTATGCATTTGAAGTTTGTCATGTGCAAAGGCATTGGCCTTGGGCCTTTCTGCCCAATTAGATGTCTGGACCCGTTAGTCTGAGTGAGTTAACTCAGTAATTAGGATTTGACCCCGATTCGACTCAGTTAACCTGACTTGACTCAGTGGACCTTGACCAGTTGACCAATTGACCAGGACTTTGATTTAGATGTTGACTGTTAGTTGATCTGTGACCGTCCATTTCACCGTTAGCTGACTCAGATGGACTGGACCTTAGATTAACGGACTTGTTTAGTAGATTTGGGATGTGGACTAGTTTCATATTTTGATGATTTGGACTTCTTATGATCCGAATTAGCCTCTGGTTCCTTCTACAAAGTTGTAGATATTCATGGGACTTAGCTAATGATTATAAAATCAACCTTATTCAATTAGTATACCTTATCTATGCTAAAGGTAGAGAATGAATAGATGTAAAGTCATAAATGGGCTTAGAACCATTTGATAGATTTATATGAATCTTGAGTGAGCCTTTTGGTTAATTTCTTATTATGATTGTGTGATTAACAGTTAGTCTATATTAACAACAATCAATTCAAAAGATGAACCAGTGGATCGTGGATCTCGAGGTAGGCATGACCTGTTATCAATTCAGGTGGGAACTCTGTAACCTTCTTGTAAGCATTAAGCTTTGTTTATCAGCGAGCATGATGAGATTTTACTATTTATGTGCATGATTGCATGTACTTTGATGTACTATTCCTGTATCTTTAAGTATGATGTATATGTTGCATCTATATGTACGATGTTTGTTATGATGTGTTTGTGTGTGATATGTATTGTGAGATTTCCCTGCGAGGAGTGTCTGTGATTCCCCACGGCTCTTAGCTAAGTTAAGTATGCCGGTAAGCCCTCCTGTTGAATAATATCTAGTAGGGAGGTACTCCATCCGTCATAGTATTATTATAACTATTTCAATTAGTAGAGCGGTACGCCATCCGTTTGAATATTACTGCCTATTAAGATACTATGGCGGTACGCCATCCGTTGGAAATAATATCTAGTAGGGAGGTACGCCATCCGTCGACAATAGTATATATACTATTTTATTTAAGGGAAATCACTCGTATGCATATTATACTCGATCGACTAACTTTCTGATCTTGATGGTAATATTATGAATCATGGTTTGTATGGGCACTCTTTGTGGACGATGTTATTATTATTGATTAGGGTTGCTCTCGCGTCGTCTTCTCCAATGAGTTTGACGAGGTTAGAGTGACACTTGCTTCATGATGCATAAATAGATGAATGATTCTTTTCTTCTTGTTTCTTTCGATTTATATTCTTTTAGAACTGTAAAGCATGTTAGTTATTACTTGAGAGTTATTTTTTGTCATTGGGAATCCCTTTGGGATGATGTGCTCACTTGTTTCCACTTCAGTTTTCAGTAATCATAAGAAATGGAGCGCCCGAAGATATTTGTTTCGTAGTTTAGAGCTTTATCGAATCTAGTGTTGTTGACTATCTTTTACTACATGTATTCTTTCTTATTTTGTAAACAACACATTAATATATTCATAGAACTCGAAAGACTTTCATTCATACAATATCAGAGAGTTTGGGTTTTGTTATTAGAACTTTTGTAATTATGATTCTTAAAATCGGTAATCTAGTTTTGATGCTTCAATCAGGTTGTAATCTTATCAGCTAAACAAGTTTAGTATTTGAGGCGTCACATAAGGATGCTGAGATATCTGAAGTCCGCACCAGGTAGAGGGTTGATGTTTTCGAAACATGGACACCTCGATGTATCGGGTTACACTGACTCGGAATGGGGAGGCAAAGGTGATAGGAGAAGATCGGCATCTGGGTATGTTACCTTCGTCAGAGGTAACTTAGTAACTTGGAAGTCTAAGAAACAACAAGTTGTTTCCTTGTCAAGTGTTGAGGCAGAATATAGGGCAATGGTAAAAAGAATTTGTGAATTGTTATGGTTGAAAAGGCTTATGGGAGAACTTGGTTTCCCTGTTAAAAACCTATGAAGTTGTTTCGTGATAACCAATCAACAATCAAAATTGCAGAAAATCCGGTGCAACATGATCGATCGAAGCATGTTGAAATCGATAGGAACTTCATCTATGGAAAACTCGAAGAAAACATAATTGAAGTACCATATGTTCGTACAACACAACAACTAGCATATATTCTTACGAATGTCGTATCAAATAATATATTTAATGAGTCACTTATCAAGCTGGGCATTTGTGATTTATATGCACCATCTTGAGGGAGAGTGTTAAACAATCAATTGTGCATAATAGTTGTTAGTAGTTGTAACAGTGGTCTAGTTGTTAGTAGTTGTAATAGTAGTCTAAAATTGACTTTCTTTTCTTCTTTACCTGACAACACGGTTTGTATACATGTTTGTCTTCTCTAGCTTTTCATCTTCTGTAACTTTGATAAATACCTCCTCTTGGAGATGAATATATTTTATCCAACATTTTTAGTTGATGAACCTTGAGTTTGACAAGATGAAGCTAGTTTCTCTATTCAACAGTCATTGAAACCAAGAAATGAGTCGGACAAACTAGCTCTAGCTATCTCCAATAATTTTATCATGCTCAGTGCATTCTTTTCCCAGAAGTCTATACGAGCTGATTAAAACATAAAGAGCCTTAGCTCCTTAAAATTTCCATCCACTTGCTACTAGGTTTAAATTCCTCAAAGTCGTCCAGATAAACAATATTTTTATCTGAAATCTGAAATGAACTCTCAGATGTGGTAACTCCTATTAGTGCTTCAATCTTGTGTAGTACATAAGAATTAGAGACTTGACTCGGAGTGCTGCATATTCCTGAATTTCTCTGGATAGTAATTCTATCCTGAAAAACGACTTTGAGTTCATACATTGTATCCAATTTCCCTGGAATATGTACTTTTCTTACAATAACCAGTTCCCTGGAATATGATGGCAGTGTATCGAATTTAGTTCTGTCTATTTTCGTCACGACAAGGGAATCAGTTCATGTAATTTTAGTAATTAGTTGACTCGTGTTTATGGCTATTTTTCAGTCACTCTTGAACTCTTCAATTACTGTTATACTCATTTTTTATAAAATAATGGAGTTGATTGCTTCTTGCAAGTTGAAGGCAATATTGCCCATAATGAAACATCCCTTTGATTTTAACTGTGGCATTGTGGATTATGCCTATAAAACAATATCCTATCGGTTGTTTCAATAAAACACACGACTAAAAATAGATTAATCCCACATTATATTTATAGCAAAGAAAACCAAATACAATCCATGTAAATCAGAACACCCTTTGATACCAGCTGTGACGGGAGGGGAATTTAGCCTTGCTTATTGGATTGAAACCCTGGAAAATTTTCCGGTCCATTCCAGTTAAGCCTAGTTTGGTATTGCTGTGAGTTTTGCAAAGGGCTTTTCTGTTGTGCTGTGTTGTTCGTTGTTGTGCTTTAAAAATAAAGTAGTCCGACGTTTGGTAAACCATAATATGTAAAGTGTTGTGGAATCAACAAACTGTAAATTCTATTTGGTAATTTATCATATTGAAGTGTTTATGATGTGGCTAATGACCAAAATAGACATGGTTCTTTTTATATATTACATCTATTAATAATATTATTATTTAAATAAGGATAAATAATAATAATAATTCTTATTCATATTTTAATCATTTAATATTTTAGTTTTAGTTTAATTTTTACCTTTAAATACTATTATTATTATTGTTGTAATTATTATTTTATAACAAAAATTAATAAAATTTGATTGAAATAATTGTACATAAATAAATATTTAAGGGTAGATTTTGTCTTTTTAATATAATAGCAAGGTTAAAATAGTATCAATTAATTAAAATTGAGTGGGTCCACAACTTCTGCTTTACTGCTTTTAAAAGCTACTCCTGAGTAGCTTTTAAAAGTTGGCCTAAAACAGAAGTGCTTTTGGAGAAAAGCGCTTTGAAAAAAGTTTACCAAACGCTATTTTCCTAAAAAGTTTGTTACAAAGTGCTTTTGTAGGAAAAAAAACAATCCCAAACGGGGCTTTAATCTAACACTTGGTTTGATCCCATAGATTGGTTTAGATTTCAAACTTACTCTATATACCAAGTGTACATTACTGTTATAATCTTTTTGAGAATGATTGTTTGTATCAGATAAGACTGTGTTTGATAGCAAGAAAAAAATTCTACACGTACTTTATTGAATTAAAATGCTTTTTTAAGAAGAAAAAATCAATCTAACATATGCACTCAAAAAAGTTCACCTAAATAAAATAAAATGGATGATGTTGAATGCTTGAATGGATGGTTGATTGCTGAAGTAAATGATCCACATATGGTTTTTAATCATCAGTCACCGTCGTTGTGCCTGTAGTTATTAACTTGGGACTTTTTTATGCTTCTCAAGAACACTGCGGTTAGCAGTCCAATAACTTATGAAAGCTCCATTATTCTCACAAACTAATTCCCCCTGTTTTAAATACATACCATAAGAGTAAATGTATTGCTTAGTGTAGCCATATTCGACAAATTTGATGAAGACTTTGAATGTAGCATCTGTAAGGATTAGGAAAGGCTGGGGTAATAAGACAATATCTTTCAACAATCTCTCTGCGCCTGAAAAATCAATAATGCCTTTCTCCACCCATTTTTGATCTCCACCATTTCTCTTAAAATACCATAGTTTCCACCGATACTTAGTAGGAGAATTCGATGGATGAGAAAGCCATATTAATCCTTCCATCTCTGGTAGATTACTACTCTAAATATCTACTACCTCACTTGGTAATTTTATTAAAGAGAAAATCTCAGTACGCACATCAAAACTAAGTATCTGTTCTTGTTTCGAAACAAGATCTCTATAAATCCAGTGGATAACATGATTTGAGGAAACTGAAATAGGTCTTTGATGCAAGCATCTTATTACAAAGTAAGACGCCGAAACAATATCCACATGGAAAGGCATTGAAACAGTTTTCCACTTTCCAAGATCGACATCGAAAACAAAGCAATGGGAACAACCATAATATGCTAAACAACTCGGCCTATAAATCTTTGGGTCTACCAGCTTATATTTTGATGTGGTCGATTCGATGTGGTCGATTCATATGCTAAGCAAATACGACTGTCAGGGACACGGTTTTGTAAAGGTATTGAAGCTTTAGTGATTGGGTTATATAGGTAGTACCAAGAAGAGGATAGAACAAGACTTTTAGAAATGGGTTCTCTGTATATTTCTAGTAGATTGTTCTTAATTCGTCCATGGTCTCCATTTATTGAACAATATATTAGTTCAATCAGATCTGTACCTGTATGGATGATAATTAGAGATTTGCCAATTCATCTTTGGAATGCTACTGGATTTGCTAGGATTTGTAGTCTTGTAGGAACTCCAATTATGACTGATACTCCTACAGCAATGAAAACTAGAATGTCCTTTGCTAGAGTTTGTGTAGAAATTGATTCAAACTGCACCTTTCCTTCAGAGCTTCCTTATCAAATTGATGACAAAAAGTATAAGGTGAGGGTTGAATATCCATGGAAGCCTGCTCTATGTTCTCTTTGTAAGAGTTTTGGGCACTCAAGTGCTAAGTGTGGTTACAATCCTGCACCTAAGTAAAAAAAAAGGTGGGTTCCTAAAACTAGCAATGCTGCAACAGCCACTACGGAAGTTCATGAGACTAGTACAGGGGAGACAACAAAAGCGGTTACAAGGTTTGTGCAACAAGACTTGGAGGTGGTGGCTTAATCAAAGGAGAATTTGACTGCTGGTATACAACATGATGGGGTCATAGAAGTGGCAGTGGAACCTTCAACAGAAAATTGGACTGTTTGTACTAAAAAGAAGAAGAAATCAAACAGAAAAGGTACTTCGCAAGTTCAACCTTGCTCCCTGAACCCTTTTTCTGTTTTAGATACAGGCGCTGATAGTGTGAATGCAGAATTAGATGAATCTTTGACAGGGAGTAGAGAAGAAGAAATTAGAGAACAAGAGGGTAACAAGGAAGTCAGCGATGACAAAGTAACAATTGAATCTTGTGATGATTCTAGTGAAGAGTCGGACTATGAAACAGATAATGAAGGTATGTAAGTTAAGAAGATGAAAACTCTAGAAGAAATACCTAGAAGGAGACCTATAACGCCGGGAGCAAAAGGTTGACAATCTTATGAATGTTAGTGCTTTGTTAGGTGTTGGAGGAAAGAAAGCCGACATGAAAAATGTATTCATTGGCATAGTATAAAGACAATCCAAGATAAACCCTGAAAAAGAATTCGCTGAACTCAATTGGCCTGGGGTTACAAACAATGATATGCTTGGTAGAGAGAAAAGAACCCCTGCTAGGAAGAAATAGACTGCGGCCTTTGTTTTTATGTCTTTTATTTTAAGCTCTTTGAAGCTGAGAGCGAGAGCCGTATGCCTTTATTAGTTGTTGTTAAGGCATGTAGGCCTTATTTAGTTTAGTTCCCTTTTGCGACACTTGATTAGTGCTTCCTTCTTCTGTAATTTTCTTTTTTCTTTTCTTTTTCAATAAAATTTTAACCTTTTAAATTAAAAAAAAAAGACGCGTACCATTCGATTGAGTAAGAGTTAATAAAACAACTTCACCATGTGATTCAACCTGGATTGAGCTATTTTCATCTATATAATTACTATTAAAGATCGGAAGAATTTGTGGTGGAATCCATTCTTCCTTTTTACGGATATCTAAGCAAACAAGACGATATTTATCTTTTTCACACCATAGGAAACTCCCAACTTCTTGTTGATTTCTGTGAAGATTGATGAAGAAAGTATCATTGAATAAATTATGCCATTGTTTGCATACGCACCTGAATCGAGCCAAACTCTTACCAGAAACCCTTGTAAGTATGTTGTTTATTATGCAGTCACATGGAAGTTGAGGAAGCGAAAGAGCACTGTCATTCAACTCATCCATCGTGTGGTTCAATCTTGAATTTTCTAACGAAACGTGATTATGGGAGAGTCCCAGAGTTGCTTTCTCAAACACTAAAACTGAATTCTTATTTATAGGAAACTAAACAATGTGGCTTGACCAAGTGTTGACCGTCGGCAATGCTTTACATTCAAAAGTTGTCCGACCATAGACTCATATAAGCCAACTCATAAGTTTAAATTATGGATGAATGAAAAATTAAACTATTAATTCAGACTAATACTACTTCCTGAATGTTGTCTCTTAATAGCTAGGAATCTGGCTTCTAGATCGTGGTACTCCGGTAGCTTTGGATGGATATGGCTGCAAGAAGAGGAAGAACTGCAGTTTGAAGTGCTACCACGCTGCTGATCCGTTGCTGTTGCTTTCTGCTTCTGAGGTGGTGGCACCTTCAAATACGGTGGGCGTACATTTTTGTTCTTCCATGGACTCGTTTCCCTGGTGCATGATTCACGAGACGAAGCATAATTT
Source organism: Papaver somniferum (assembly GCF_003573695.1). NCBI lineage: Eukaryota > Viridiplantae > Streptophyta > Magnoliopsida > Ranunculales > Papaveraceae > Papaver > Papaver somniferum. Next base: position 30,705,412 of record NC_039365.1, read on the forward strand.
TCTTGACCAACGGGTGCGAGTTTCTCTCTCACTTCCTCTTGTTGTATTTGAGGGACTGTGACTCCTTTCATGAGTTGGATGCGGTTACGGTCTCTTTTTACTCTTAGTTTCTTGAAGTGAGAAACCGATCCCGTTTTTCCATTTGGACACTCCAATAATTTTGTGCTCCCACTCGTCTGAGTTGAGGCTGGACTTCCCCAATCATCTTTAACATGACTGGTGACGAAATAACATGGATGATATAATGAACATTCAGCTGCGATACCACAATTGCACCCACAAATACTCTTAGCTCACTACAAAATAGAAGGCTTCTTGGGACGGCTAAAAAGCATCCCAGAAGACCTAAAAATCGTCCCAAGAGATATTTATGACGGTTTTCTGTCCGTCCCCTATTCTACCGTCACTAATACTTTTTGGTCGTACTTTCTTTTGGGGACGGCCCAAAAATAACTTTAAATTAATTATCCCACGATCAATAGGGACGGTCAGCCCATGGACATCCCAAATAACCATCTCTAGGGACTGTTTTACAAAATTGACCGTCCCTAGAAGCCACCTGTTTTGTAGTGGCTCTTCTCAGACACTTCCATTTATGAGATTGAAAGTTTTCTTCCATTTCGTCGAAGCGAATTTCCTCTGGAGATCTTAGTTCTATACACCACTGTTGGGAAGAAAAAAGCTTAATTTCGTTACTGTTAAGTGAAAAACCCCCACGGTCACTAACTGACATGCTCTTTTGGTTCTTTCTGCGATTATGCCATGAACCATTGTAGTAAAAGGCATATTCAGTATCCTTGATGCTTGAACGGACTGTTGGACTAACTTCAACATAGAAGTCACTAATAAACTGGTTAGGATAAGATTAGGAAATTGATGTAATCCTAAGGGAATTAGAAGTCATCTAGTTTTAAGAAAAGGAAAGACATGTAATAAGGTAATATGACTAGGAAAAGGAATTCATAGTTCTATATATATATGATCACCAAAGTTGTGGTTGATCATATGAGCAAGATTAGAGCTTGTGTTTAGTTTTGAGAGATTTTCTAAACATCAATAAAGAGAGTTGTCTTTATTTATATAAGCTAAGTTTCATCTTTCAGTTGCCATTACAGACTGAGGCTGGTGAGCGACACATTTGGTTCTCCATATATAAATATCGCCTCTTCAATCTTCTCCCCCGATGATTTTCTCCTCTTGGTAGAACTCTTTGAACTTGTTTTACCATCAGATGAAACTGGTTTCTCTATTCGATCATCATCGAGGCCAAGAAATAAATCAGACAAACTAGCTCTATTGCTATTGGCAAAAAATTTATCCTGCTCAGTGCATTCTTTTCCCTGAAGTCCATAAGCTGATCTAAACATAAAGAGCCTTAGCTCCTTAAAATTGCCATCCACTTGTATGCTAGGTTCAAATTCCTCAACGTCGTCCAGATAAACAATATTTTTATCTGAAATCTGAAATGAACTCTCAGAGTTTGGTACAGAAGAATTGGAGACTTTACTCGGAGTGCTGCATATTCCTGAATTTCTCTGGCTAGTAATTCTACCCTGAAAAAAGACTTCGAGTTTACCAAATGTGACCAATTTCTATGGAATGTCTACTTTGCTTGCAATAACCAGTTCCCTGGAATCTGATGGCAGTGCTTCGAAATTTGTTCTGTCTACTTTCGTTGCTATAACTAGTTCCCTTGAACCCGAAAATACATCATCAAATTTAGTGTCTTCTCGAGTCTCTACTTGCTTCACATCTTGTAACCCAATGCAGATGTCAGGGTCGGAGTCTTGTAAATCCCAATCAAAATCGCCCATCGCGGAATAAAACTCGTCAACCTGCAGTTGCAACAATATGGCTTGAACTAAATCAAGTAAGCAAATAAATGCAATGTGACACAAGTCAGAAAGATATAAATGATTATAGTATCAAACCGCACATCATTTGATTGCTGCCAACACTTAATATCAGTTTGCAAATGATCCATTTCGAGGAAATTTTCTCGAGCTATTTCTTTCATCAATCTGAATTTGACGTCAACTGATATCGATTCAACTAAGAGATATTTAATTAACTGTTTCAAAGAAAAATGTGGGAGTTTTTATTTTTGATCACAAATCAAAGAAACAAAATTACTAAAATATAGAACCGAATTACATATACAATAAGTTAAAGGCAAACCTGACGGTTCACTAGATTTCCGGGCAGCAATTCCACTGCAGCAATTGCAAACCTATTCCCATATCGGTCACCAAACAACTTGCGTAGCTCAGGCAGATCACCACATCTTGCAGAAGCATATAACAAGCTTGATGCTGCTTCATTAATGTCATTCGGGAAGTCCCTGCACATCCGTAAATGAAAAGTAGATATTCAAATGCTTAAATAAACGATTTTGGTATGATGAAGACAATGATAATATTTTCAACAGCCTTACCTGTGTCGCCGAATATATGATAAGTTCATTATAATGAATTCACAAAAATGGTCAAGTAATTCATAAGCAGCCACTATGTTCTGGTCTTTGGAGAGCTGCCAAACCTAAAAAACCAAGCGTAGAAGAAGCCCCATCAACAAAACCACTAGGAAATTAGTTTAATTTAATGAAGCTGAAATTACGTAGTCATCTATTTCCACTAGGTAGATTAGTACCCGGGCGAATGCGCTTCGATCTAGACCACTCTTTAGAAGCTGAAGAATGTCTTCACGTAAATGTCTTATCATAGAATCTCTCTTGTTCTTCGATAACTTTATTCGACATTGAACTCGTTTGATGAGTTTCTTGCTGAAATTACAAGAATTATCAAGATTATGAATGGACGTTTAAAAGAAAACCGAATTCAAGGAAAACATAATTTACCATTTAGAAGCTTTTCTCCATCCAAAGATTATGTAAAATAAGTTCATCTTATTCAGTTGTTGTTACAGTAAACATATAGAAAGAAGTTAGCTTCTTTTTGTTAGCTGATATGATCCATCATATCGTATCCATTTGAGACCCTGAAGTCTTAATATGGTTTTGGGATCAAAATTTAAGTTGGTTTTGATAATGATTAATGAAGATCAGAAGAGTGATGAAGTGGTAGAAGTGGGTGGTGGTGACTTGTGAATTTGAAGGATATGAAAAAACGGTTCTCCTTGGAAAACTGCTCCACTACTCTACTGCTACAAGGCAGTTTGACTTTTCAGTTAAAGCGAAAAAAGAAGGATACGATGTGCCATTTATACCTCTCCATTATTTGTCATTGCTGTTCGAAAAATTAAAACATCTTCGAACCGGAAAAGCCATGCATTCGAATCTGAAATATATTACGCTATGAAAAAGAAGTAAAGAAGCCCATATAATGGCATTTGGCTCCTCGATTTCAGTTAAATAAAACGTATCTACTTTTCAGCCAACAACAGGGCATTTGGTCTAGTGGTATGATTCTCGCTTAGGGTGCGAGAGGTCCCGAGTTCAATTCTCGGAATGCCCCATCATTTCCTTTTATTTTGCCAAACGTACTAAAAATTCTAGCATCTATTTGTTTCCCAAATCTCTGCCAATCGTCCGCCCTTATAGCTCAGTGGTAGAGCGTCAGTCTTGTAAACTGAAGGCCCGCAGTTCAATCCTGCGTGAGGGCATCAACTCAACTGGTTGTATATTTTTTTTTCTTATACGCGAGGGAGACCTGCTCTGATTAGACAATAATTTTTATTGGGAGTTCTTTCTTCTTGGTATAAGAAGAGCTGAAGAGGGCATCGAAATACAAAATCTAAAGTATTTAACAAATGCATAACATAAAACCACCATGCATAAACTTTTCTGTTATTGTTGGTTGCAGACATCCATTTTCAAAACAAAAATATTTCACTCTAAACCAGAAGAATCCCGATGTCATTTTACTTGCCAATAGATATCAAGGTCGAGGCATTGAATGCTCGTAACAAAAAAGAAAGAAGAGAAGGTGTTGAATGCTTATTGAGTGAATGGTTGATTGCAATAACAAGTTACCTCATGTAGTTGTTAATACATATTTTTCTCAAGAACACTGCGGTTGGCATTCCAATAACTTATGAAAGCTCCATCATTATTATTCTCGTAGACTAAATCCCATTGCTTTTAAATCCATATCATAAGAGCAAACATATTGCTTGGTGTAGTCAGATTTGACAGACTTGATAAAAACTTTGAATGTAGGATCTGTAAGGATTAATAATGTATATTCCAACGGTCTCTCTGCGCCCGACAAATCAATAATGCCTTTCTCCACCCATTTGTTATCTTCATCAGAAAAACAATCCCCATAATTTCTCTTCAAATACCAAAGCTTCCACTTATATTTAATACGATTCAATCGATGAACAAACCATAGTGATCCTCCCATCTCCAGTAGATGACCTCTTTAGCTGTTTCCAAGCTACTTTTCATATATGTAAAAATGCAAGGTTGAACTTTTTCATTTTCCCTCCAAAACTTCATTCAAGGCCCTTTTAAAAGGTTATAGTGGAAACTTAGGGAAGCACTTTTCATGAAGAATACTTTGGCTAAATCCTTACCAGTACGCACATAAATTGATGGATGTTGGCGCAGTTGTCCAAAAATGATGTTATTCTCAGATTTCACGGCTCACACTGAAGCATGTATATCTTTCAACCCAAGTAATAGCATCCAAAAAACTTCAGACATTTTCCTACAACTTTCTAGCTCTATCTTGAGGTTGAGGCCAACTCAGATGTTTGGAGGCTTTAAACATGATTCAAATAAAAGTTACGTAAAATGGATCACGATCTCAATAACAATTCCGAATTTCATTCCAATGAAATCAAAGCATTTCATTTTCAATTTTTACGAATCCACCTAAGAAGATATCATACGTCTAGAACACAAAATCAATACATAAGAAGTTCATGTACTATTAAGAAATTAAGATTTAATACCACCATCAACATTGTGGTTTGAAGCAATCACAAGAACAGGATTTCTAACTCAACAAGTAATCTCATGTGGTTCTTAATTATCATGCATAATCGTTAAGCATGTTGTTGTGGGATCGAGCAAGAAAGAGGAGAGCACAAACGAAAGCAAATAAAAAACTACATTGATAATCAGTTTGGTGTACATTCTCTCATGGCCTAACAGCCTACTTATAGTCTCACAAACTTGACAATCACTCAAACTAGTTTCCTAATAAAATCAAACTCTAAATAAAGCACACTTTTAGAAACACAAAGAAACTCTAAATATAGTAAAACTCTAAAACAAGCAACCTACACAACTTGCTATTCTAGTTAACTCGAACTTCCAAATATCGCACAGTGTGTCAACAGTTCCTGTTGATCCAACTTGATTGCGTCAACTGCAGCAGTTGATCCAAGAACCAAATCCATATCTTGGTTTAACTTCCAACAGTTGTTATTTACTTGAGACTATATTTTGTTCCTCAAGAACCCTGCGGTTAGCATTCCAATAACTTACAAAAGCTCCATCTTTCTCGCAGACGAATTCCCACTGCTTTAAATCCATATCATAAGAGTAAATATATTGCTTGGTGTGGTCAGCTTTGACAAACTTGATAAAGACTTTGAATGTAGGATCTGTAAGGATTAAGAAAGGCTCACTGAATAATGTACCTTTTAACAATCTCTCCGCGCCCAATAAATCAATAATGCCTTTCTCCACCCATTTGTTATCTTCACCACAAAGACCATCCCCAGAGTTTTTCTTCAAATACCATAGCTTCCACCGATAATTAAAAGCTTTTAGTCGATGAACAAACCATAGTAATCCTCTCATCTCCAGTAGATAATTATCTACTAAATCTATTACCTCACGTGGAAAATTTATTAAAGAGAAAATCTCTGTGCGCACATCAAAACTAAGTATGTTTCCTTGCGATATACCACAACCATATCCAATGTATAGAAGGGCTTGAGAAAACATAACTAGTTGTTCTTTCATACTGTTGTTGGTGGGGAATATTGGAAACCATTGCTACATGGAAAGGAATGTAAACAGGTAGCCACTCTTTAAGATGATCATTAAAAACAAAGCAACAGGATGAGTCACTGTTGGTCGCATATATCTCTGGCTCTACCAGCTTATATTTAGAAGTGGTCGAGTCATATCCTAAACAAATACGGCCGCCAAGGTAACACGGAAGTAGAGGTATTGAAGCTTTAGTGATAGGGTTATAAAGGGAGTACTGCCGCACACCATTCTGTTTTGTAATGCTTAGTAAAAAAAAGGGAAATTCATCATGTGATTCGATCTGAATTAAGCTGTTGTTAATATCACGATATTGTGGTGGTCGAAACGGAATAATCCATTCTTCCTTCTTGCGGATATCAAAGCAAACAAGATTATATGTATATTGTGTTCCATCTTCAGTAAGTTTTTTACACCATACGAAACTACCTGTGTCTTGTATTCGATTCCTGTGAAGATTAATAAAGAAAGCATCATTGAATGAATTACACCATTGTTTGCATACGCACCATTGTTGGCTCACTGAATAATGTACCTTTTAACAATCTCTCGGCGCCCGAAAAATCAATAATGCCTGTCTCCACCCATTTATCATCTTCATCACAAAGACCGCCGCCACAATTTCTCTTCAAATACCAAAGCTTCCACTGGTACTCAAAAGGTTTCGGTCGATGAGCAAACCATAGTAATCCTCCCATCTCTAGTAGATAATTATGCCATAAATCTTTTACCTCCTTTGGAGATTGTATTAAAGAGAAAATCTCAGTGTGCACATCAAAACGAAGTATCTGTCCTTCTCTTGATGATCGATCGCAATATATCCAATGCATAGCAGGGTTTAAGAAAACTAACTAGTTGTATCGTGCGGATTTCCTTGGGAAATGGCAACCATTATGACATGGAAAGGCATGCAAACAGGTTTCCACTCTTTAAGATGATCATCGAAAACAAAGCAACATAAGGAATCAGTTTTATGCTCATGTATCTCTGGGTCTACCAGCTTATATTTTGAAGTGGTCGATTCATATGCTAAACAAATACGACCATTGAGGTGACGATTTCGTAGAGGTATTAAGCCTTTAGTGATAGGGTTATAAAGGGAGTAGTGCCGCACACCATTCCATTCTCTAATACTTAGTAAAAGAAATTCACCATGTGATTCAATCTGAATTAAGTTATTGTTTATATCACGACATTGTTGTGGAATAATCCATTCTTCTTTCTTGCGGATATCAAAGCAAACAAGACGACATGTATATTTTGTTTCATCCTTTTCACACCATATGAAACTGCCAACGTCTTGTTGTTTTCTGTGAAGATTAATGAAGAAAGTATCATTGAATAAGTTACACCATTGTTTGCATACGCACCTGAATCGAGCCAAACTCTTACCTGGAACTCTTGTGAGTATGTTATTAATCATGCAGTCACAAGGAAGTTGAGGAAGCGAAAGAGAAACATCATTCAACTCATCCATCGTCTGGTTCAATCTTGAGTTCTCGAGGAAACGTGATTAAGGGAAAGACCCAGAGTTGCTTTCTCAAACCCTATTTAATGAATAAATACTGGATTTGGGTAATCAGGTTCTTAGCTTTGTATTTGTCCTCCAGCCCAGCGGACTAGCTCGCTGCAAGACATGCATTCAACTAAAATATAGCATCGTCCTATTCCTATCACGGGATGTCGACAAAATCCTTTGGAGTTGCAGCAAGGTGCCTTCGTAAGACTTACATGGTCACCCAGTGACTATCAAATGCATTGATTTACACCATTAAATCCTGCGTGTGGCCCTCAAAAACAAAACAAAAAATTGTTATCAGATTTTATGTGCTCAACTGGTTGAACTTTTAGTTGTTTGAATGATTGCAGCAGGGACTGAATAAGTGTGTATTGAAACAGCGTCCAAGCATGCGCATCTGGTTGAAGAACCTTGCAATTGTACTTGGGAGACATTTGTTTAGATGTCCGGACATAAGCCACAAAATGCTGTAGCACAAAGATTATATGGTAAGAAGTAGCTAGACATGTTCAGTATTCATCTTAGAATGTGCACATTCAAAATCTTAAGCACTGCATTTAACAAGAGCTATCGTAACACAAAACCACCATGCATATCTTGTAGACACGATCTATGAAGAAGGAAACAAAAAGGCTTAATATTTTTTGCAATTGTCAATTCACAAAACAAAAATATTTCACTTAAAAACAGCAGAATCCCAATATGTAACGCATGCCTTACAATTTATGATCTCGATTTTACTTTCCAATAGACACATCAAGGTCAAGGCGTTCAATGCTCATAAAAAAAAGAAAAGAAAAAAAAAAGGAGGTGCTGAATGCTTTTTGAATGGATGGTTGATTGTAGTAGAAGTGATCTCATGCAGTTCTTATTATCGGCCAACATCATTGAGCACGTACTTATTTACTTGGGGCGAAAATCTTTTTCTCAAGAACACTGCGGTTGGCATTCCAATAACTTATGAAAGCTCCATCATTCTCGCAGACGGATTCACACTGCTTTAAATCCATATCATAAGAGTAAATATATTGCTTGGTATGGTCATGTTTGACAAACTTGATGAATACTTTGAATGTAGGATCTGTAAGGATTAAGAAGGGCTCGGGTAATATAGTATCTTTCAACAATGTCTCTGCACCCATTTCTGATTTCCACCATTTCTCTTCAAATACCATAGTTTCCACCGATAATATTAGTAGGAGACTTCAATGGATGAACAAGCCATAGTAATCCTCCCATCTCCAGTAGATTACTACTCCAAATATGTACTACCTCACAAGAAAAATTTATTATAGAGAAAATCTCAGTGCGTACATCAAAACTAAGTATCCCTCCTTGTTTTGATGCACCGAAACACAGCCAATGCAGAGCAGGGTATGAGAAAACAGCTTCAGACTGATTTTCTTGGGGATTGGAAACAATTTTCACACCGGAAGGCATGTAAACAGTTTTCCACTTTCTAAGATGATCATCGAAAATAAAGAACCAGGATAAATCGTTGTGCGCATGTATCTCTGGGTCTACCAGCTTATTTTCTGAAGTGGTCGAGTCATATCTTAAACAAATACGACCACCGAGGTAGCGCTCTTGTAGAGGTATATGGTTATAAAGGTAGTACCAGTGCTCACCATCATCATTCCGCTGATTAATGCTTAGAAAAAGAAATTCACCGTGTGATTCAATCTGAACAAACATATCGTTTATATCAAGATTTTCTGGTGGTCGAAACGGAATAATTCCTTCTTCCTTGTTACGGATATCAAAGCAAACCAGACTATATGTATATTTTGTTCCATCCTCGGTAACTTTTTTACACCACACGAAACTACCTACGTCTTGTAATTGATTTCTGTCAAGATTGATGAAGAAAGCAGCATTGAATTAATTACACCACTGTTTGCATACGCACCTGAATCGAGTCAAACTCTTGTATGTTGTTTATTATGCAGTCGCATGGAAGTTGAGGAAGCGTAAGAGCACCATCATTCACCTCATCCATCGTCCGCTTCTCTCTGTGTCTCAAGTAAATCTTGATTGTGGGAGAGTCCTGGATGGAAAAAAATAACTCGAACTTATTTATAATATTGGATTTGGGAAATAAATGAGGTAATCAGGTTCCTAGCTAGACTTTTTCATTCAAAAGTTGTCCGGTTATAAGCAGCTGTTGTAGCTCAATGCTATGGGGTTCAAAACTCCATGCGGGAGTTTATGTACACTTCTTGGAAACAGATTTTCTAATCCCCCGAGTCGAGGTACCTGTACATAAATCTGAAATGGGGTTCAAAAGTCAGCACCGTTTTTCTCGGAAAAATTGAAATTCCAGGAACACACTTATTCATATTTTCTAAAACATCAAAACAAACAGCTACATAACCCAATGCTATGCTTGTAGAAAGTTGTTCTTTCTTACAACTTCAGGGGTAAAAAAAGAACCAAAAGAAGATTAAATTAGGGATGAATGAAAAATTGAACCACCAGGCACCATAAAATTACAATTGCACAAGAAATTTAAGTTCAATAAATGAGTGTACAACACTGCAAAAACAGCAGATACGAGGGATCATCATCTTCAAGACACATCTGCGTGTGGTCCTTAGTTTTTCAGTAGAGAGCTTTGATCCCTTGTGGCCTGTGTCAAAACCAAAATGGCAGTTAAGTATCAGTTAAACTGTAACACTTCGTTTCTAAAACATGAGTTTCATCATTCTGACAGAAAGCACACTTTGCTTGCTGCACGACATATATTTTTAAGTAAATTATGGCATCTTATTAAAGGATTTTGTCTACTCCCCTTACAAGTACGGGTGAACGAAATCGAGCATTTTCTCTTGGAATTAGGATTCCGGCAAATCATCCAGCGACTATCAAAGGCGTTGATTACACCATTACAAAAATTCCATGTGTTTTCCCTTTACAGCATATGAAACTAAACTATGTTCTTTCAAAGAAAACTAAATTAGATAATACGTACATGTTTGGGGGACAGATGCAACATAAAGTGTTCTGCTTATCACTCATCGTCCTCCAGCACACTATAAATCAACCTAATTGGGGAAAAAGTATCGCCACAAGATTAGTATATGTATTTTAATAGAACTATCTGAAAAGCTGGCGAGTTTTGTCACATACCAAAATAGGGTTAAAAAGAGGACAAGAACAAGATAGACTAGCTTAACAAGCCGTTGCTTCTTTTCCCAGTTGAGCAGGTTGAAGATCTCAGTTACATCTACTAAATGCTGCTTCCCGATATAACTGATCATGGAATAAACAATCACAACTAAGTTGGGAGTTGGATAGCTTAATGCCTGAAGCACCAAAATGTAATCACTTAAAATGCTCTACTGAAGCTTTGATACACATTTGATACTGAAACAGACAATTAATAACGCGAACTATACGAACAAAAAAAAGATAATAACAACACCTACGCGGTTACGTCATAAAATTCCTATTTGTCGGAGACTAGAATATAATCCTTTCCGGTGTGATGACTTCGAGAAGTATCAGGCATATGTTTCAAGAAATCAGCAGTAAAGAAATGTTAACCAGGGTATAGCTTTCATTAGAAAATACCCTGGTTTATAAAAGCAAAATAAGCACTGGTCACCTTGCCACTGTCATTTTAGTATATTCACACATTCTAACCACGGTTCTGCCTCAAGAGTTTTTAGCTGTTTCACTTTGGGACTTGGGCTCTAGCTCTTAAAATGCTTTCATATATGTAAGAAAACAAGGTTGGACCTTTTCATTTCCCCTCCAAATCTTCACTCGTGAAGGATTCATAATCATACAATTAGTTTTCAAGGCCCTGAACATTTCCCTATGGTTCTCTATCGACGAATTTGAAAACACATAGTTTATGAGCAAGAAACAATTGGTATTTCAGATCTATGTACAGGAAAAGCTTACAGCAAGAAGGAGAAAAAGTACTTACAGTCTGACATTATAGTAAAGGCATGGGATATTGAGAAGAAACATAACCCAGTGCCCTGATAGGAGAAAAAGAATGGCCAGAACTCCTTGTGCAATGAATTCGGGCAAAACTACACTGTTTATCCTTGCCGCTGAATCATATGGATTGATATAATCAAACTCCAAGTCTGCTAAGCACATAAGCTGCAACAGATGATTTTAGGAATTACGTTACTAGATTTGTAACACCTTAACAGAACATCATTGAAATTTTTAATCTCAAAACGTTCTTATATCATATTCTATACACGTTTGAATTATTTGTATGTACAGAAATCTATAATGCAAAGTCAACTGTCTTGGCACCAAAAGATGCAATCTTTCAAGGGTATTTGATTTCTCCTTTTGTTTTCCTTCATGAGAGTAAAGAGCCTACAGCGTATTGCTATTGGACATAACATTTCTTCAAGGTTTGGTGCCAATGCAAAATTGGTAGAAACTGAAACTCCAAAAGTCATAATATCATACCAACTTAAATGAGAAAATAAAGAAAGAATAGATGCTAAATTTAAGTGCTTATGGAAGAAACTGTTGAATGCCTGAGTTGAGCTATTAAGTGCTAAACACTCGAGCCTCGAAACTGCCCAAATTTTTCCCTTACCTAGACAAAAACTCTAATGCCTTCCTCGTTATGTATTCAGGAAATCACGCACAAAAAGGGTTAAATCCAGAAGACTGCATAAACGGCTTAATCCTAAATTGCTCAAGTAATGAACACTGGTAACACCTATCCGGGAAAGGAAGAACAGGTAACACTCCTGGGTATACGTATATCTTAGAGAATTTTTTCATGGTCCAAGATGCATTACAACATCCATATTATACACTAAAGTATGTATACATGTTCAGTATTCATCTGAGAAGGTGCAGATTCAAAATTTAAAGTATGTAAACCCTAACACCCACACATCATAATCCAAACCCACCCATGCAATCTTGTAAACACAATTCAATCAAAGTAACAAAAAAGTGTGATCTTTTCTGCAATTGTAAGTTGCAAACGCCACTCAACAAAAAACATTCAACTTTCAAAACAAAAATCCCATGCCTTTCAAGCAATTGATCTCAAAACTGTAGCTCAAACAATTCTTTTCTATCATGTCACAGAACCCAACCCCTAATTCCCCAAATTGAAAATCCCCAACCAATTCAAACCAACTAAAGCATGAAATTCACAACAAAAAAAAAGTCGATTCTTTTAACAAATCTACCAGCAATTGATTCCAGAAAAACACTTCTTTTTTTAACAAAATCAAGATTGGAAAGGAAAATTACAAACCTGGTAAACTAATAGGGCAAGCAAAGCGATGAGAAGAAAGAAGGAGAGGAGCCATGCTAACCAGACCATTTCCCACTTTCTCTCTGTCTCTCTCTGAATTGATAAAAGTCTTCGATTGATGATGATGATGATCTATCCTCTTAATTTCTTGAAACACTGTAACACCCTTGAACAAGAAGAAGGAGATTCTTTGCTGAAATTCAAAGTCTCCTTGAAGCTAATCCAGTTCTGTTCTTGATAACTGATTTCCTGTTTCTGCAAGCAAAGTACTGTTATTTTTGTTTGTGTTTCTAAAGTGCTTTAGTTCTGACCTAGGCTCTTTGATTCCCAATGTGAAGTGTTGGAGCTAAGGAGATGGGTTTTGGTACATTGCGGGTGTATCCAAGATGGTACTCCTAATTTGTGTAGCATTGGAGAAGCATTAGATTAGGCAGGTGGTTTACACGATTTATGATACATTTTGGGAGTAAAAAACTATACGGAAGGTCAACAGAGTGGTTGTGAAGTATGGCTGTATGTACCGAATATGCTTAGTTTGAAGCTAGGAAGCTTCATTCCATGTCTAAAGTCAAAACAAGTTCCGGCTGAATACAGCGTCAGTTTGGAACGCGTCTGGTTTTCATACATGTCACATTTTTCACGAGCTAATCTTTTACTCGGTTTATCCAAGAATTATAAGGGCTGATACCAACATTATCACGGGTTGATACCATCTCAAGATCTTAAACGATCCTGGCCGTCGGACCGATTAAATTGTATCAGCCCTCAATAATCCTGGTATCAGCCCTTATAAATCATGAGTTTTTTCACTTTAGATATCAACGACTGATATTGATAAACATTGTGATAGCAAGGATGCTTATTTATAATTGTTTTAGATCCCTGTGTCGGTTGTTAAAGTTATGGAAAAAATTATGCACAACTTTTTGTGGGATTCTTGAAATAACTCTAGAAAGAGGAGTTGGGTATCTTGGTCGAAAGCAAACCTTCCAACATCCAGTGGAGGTATTGGTATTAAGAAATTGAAGTTAGTGAATAAGGTTTTACATTGTAAGTGGATTTGGAGATACGGTAAAGAGAAAAATACTCTCTGGAGGCAGCTTGTTTTGGAAAATTTGAACCAGTAATCTTAATTCATTCTTTCCTGATTTAAACTCAAAAGTTGTGGGACATAGTCTCTGGGCAGGGATTTTAAAAACAAGAAACTATGTAAAAGGATGATATCTCTATTATAATCCATAATGGAAAGAGTATTCTTTTCTGGATGGATAAATGGATTGGAGGAGTTATTCTTAAAGAGAAATTCCCAGCTATTTTTAAATACTCAAGGTTCTTGGAGTTTTAACTTTAAGAGGGACCTTAAGGAATTGAAATTGGAGAAATATCGCATCTGATTCAGTTGCTTGAGCATTTCACTCGTGACATTCATAATTGCTTAACATAAGATACAAGGAAATGGGATTTTGGTACGAAATTTCCCGTAGCCAATTGTTACTCATCTCTTGACGTAGATGGTTTCATCCATTTTCCTCACAAGCAATTATGGAATATGAAGATACTATTAAAGGTGTCTTTCTTTGTCCGGACATTATGGCATAGTGGTGCTCCCACTTTGGATTTTATTCATATAGATGGATTAGTTGACAACAGCCAGTGTCGTCTTTTCTCTTCTACGGAAGAATCTCAGAGTTAGCTTTTTCTTCACTGCACTAAAACTAGGATATTTTGGCACTATTTCCTGGAAATTTTGGTGTTCAATGGTTTTCTCTGAGAGTCTGAAGACAAATTTTTGGGAATGGAAAAACAAAAGAAGCAATAACATGCTAAAGAAAATCCGGGGATTTCTTCCTTTTGCAATTTGGTGGAACATCTGGAAGAAGAGAAACTACGGGATGTACAACAACAAAAAGAGCAGCTTATTATCTTTGTCAAGTGTACAATGTATAATTGGTTTGTACACACAAAGTTGTTTTAAGGTTATCCCCTTAGCACTTTAATATGTATTTTGAATGATGTCAATGGACACAATTAACTTTTTTGTTTTTATCTTCATTCATCTCTTTGTTGAGCGATGATCTTAATATAATTTGCCTTTTTATGTTCAAAAAAAAAATTATTATATTCTTACAATATTATTCCAGGAATTTTTATTTATTTTTACGTGAAAAGTATAAAATTTATTAAAAAAAGATGTCATGAAGAGTGACATAGCAAGCCCATAAAGGAGTAACTCGAAACCCTCCAAAAAAATAAAATACAATCCTAACTCAACTTCCAACCAAGAACTATCTTAAAATCTTCATTAAAAAGAAATTTCAAAGGTATTATAGGAGGTAAGCAACTCACCATTCGAAATCCAATTTCAACTTGAAATGAGCAATGCTCATTGTCAGAGTCAAGGTCGAAATATTCCAAACCGTCATCATCCTCGTTCAGAGGCATTTCCATCCATGAATGGAATTTTTCATTCCTATCCAAAAGGTCTCTACACATAGATCTCGTCAAAGATACCCATAATTTTGTTAGTAGAGATTTTGGAATCTACCTTACTAATAGACACAGGGAGAGCAACATGCTTAGTTTTTTGCTTTAACTGTCTAGAAGAGGATCAAACAAAATTTGAAGGAGAAGCCAAATCATTTGCCATTAATTTTTACTCCTTTCTTCTTTTTCGGATTGTAGCCCAACACAAATCCATTTGAGCTGGTAGATGCCTCGGTATTCGCCTTCCCAATAGAATCAGTAGTTAAATTTGAAGTAACTACATTGGATTTATTGCACTGTGATTCCATCATAATCATTTGTTATACTCACATACTCTCAGTATTTGTTTCATATTTTGATGTACAATTAGAGTCACCACAAGTCTCTCTTGATTCCCTCCCCCCCCTCTATGTCTTTGTCAGTGCCAACTTCGTTCCCAGTTTTCACTTCTCTAATATTTAGTAATTCTTCCAAGCTCTTAATAATTGCATCTTCGGGGTTGGACTCTAGATACGAGCCCAAATCCCCCCTTTTTTTTTTATTTCTTTCTTTGTTCTAATATACATAGTTCAATTCTCCTCTGATGGATGAATTTTGATCTCCACTGATGGTTGAGTCACCATCTCCAAGCTATCTATCTGCTACTGCTGAATCATAGTTGATTCACGATAAGACGACATTTGACCCATCCCTAACAACTTCATCATCCACAAATAAAGTATCAAAAGGGTTTTTGCTTCCTTGAAATTTTATATTCATCCCGACCTCAATTGTATCTCACTTGTAAACTTTGATCATCCAAACTTTCTTCGTAACTCTATTAGGTAAATCCTTCATACATTTACCACTCGAGTGACCAAAAAGTAGAACAATTTAAGCACAATGGAAATTTCTAAGAATACTCCACTAGAACTTTAAAGCTTATTCCATCGAAACAGATAGGTACAAACTCATGGGTATTCACATTCAAATATATCTTTACACAAACACTAGCATTGCTCATTCTGGTTTTAGACAAAGTATGTTTACCAATAATAAGAAGAACACCTAAAAATATTGCAATCATGCAAATTTCTTTATCATTTCACATATTGATAGAATATTCCTCAAATTCATCTCTAGTATTAATTGATTTCTCAAGGAAAAGATGCCAAATATGAATTACAAAAAGCCTACTAGCCAGTAACACGATACCATGTTCCAAATAAGCGACCATATCTTCTTCCAAATCAAAATCGGACAAGCATATGAATTTTTCATGAATGTTTAGCCTACAATCACCTTTAAGATTCCAGAACTTCTTCATCTTTGATTCAACAAAGCTAAACGATAATCGACGACCAACGAAAAACCAACAAGTAAACTTTCACAAACCCCAACCTCATCTTCAAACTTAGAAGCAGGAAAAAAAATCTTCTTACCATCAATGACTTTGATTCCAAATGTGAAGTGTTTCAGTTAAGGAGTTGGGTTTTGGTACATTGCGAGTATATCCTAGGTGGTTCTCATGATCGATGTAGTAGCGAAGAAGCATTCAATTAGGTGGTGTACACGATCTATGATAATTGTGATCTAGTTTTTGAAAGTAAACTATAACAAAGGTCAACATAGTGGTTGGCAAGAATACATGTGAAAATGCGGGGGTCTAACAACCACACCATACAATTCGTTTGGCAATCTGAGAGGACTTACTCCAATACACTTTCTAGAGAATCAACTAGACAGTCATACTCAATCTAGAATGAAATGTATCAAAGAGTTTAATATCTCTAGCTCTTAATTCAATCCGCAATCGGCAAGTAGAAATCTGCGAACCCGATTGAATATAAGAGGAGTAACTTGAACGGTACCAAAAACCAATGTTCAAGTGTCAATCAATGTAAATCAACAACCGAAGGTTGGATATTATAATTGATTGATATTAATGCACAACCTATGATATTTCAGTTATATATAATGCGGAAAAGAAATAACACAGACACCAGAATTTTGTTAACGAGGAAACCGTGCAGAAAAACCCCGGGACCTAGTCCAGATTGAACACCACACTGTATTAAGCCGCTACAGACTCTAGCCTACTACCAATTAACTTCGGACTGGACTGTAATTGAACCCTAATCAATCTCACACTGATTCAAGGTACAATTAGGCTCCTTACGTCTCTGATCCCAGTAGGATACTACGCACTTGATTCCCTTAGCTGATCTCACCCACAACCAAGAGTTGCTACGACCCAAAGTCGAAGACTTGATAGACAAACCTGTCTCACACAGAAAAGTCTATAAGATTGAATAAATCTGTCTCCCATAGAAATACCCAAGAGTTTTTTTTTTCTGTTTTTGATAAATCAAGGTGAACAAGAACCAATTGATAAACCAGACTTATATTCCCGAAGAACATCCTAGTATTATCAATCACCTCACAATATCTTAATAGACTGGCGAAACAAGATATCGTGGAATCACAAACGATGAGATGAAGGTGTTTGTGATTACTTTTCTATCTTGCCTATCGGAGATATCAATCTCAAGCCAATCAATATGATTGAACATTATAGCCACGTTTGCAAAGATTGCATTCCTTATTGATAAATGTTTAGGTTCATGTACAACCGATTTTAGAAAGTAACCCACTTAAGTATGCGTACGGGTATGCATACTTAAGTAACCTAATTTGAGTTTGGTTTGGTTTTCAAACTCAGCAGAAATTCACGGACGTGAAGTTTCCGCCGTTATGCGTACGGGTACGCGTACTTTAGGTAACCGGACGAGTTTGGTTTTGGTTTTCAAACTCAGCATAAATTCACGGACGTGAACTTCCGCCAGTATGCGTACGGGTACGCATACTTACCCAGTCTCCTACAACCTTTTTGTATACACACAAGTATGCATACTTTAGGTTCCCGGTTTTGGACTTATACACTAATGTGCGAACACATTATTCTTATATCCAAAGATGGTTACAAGATTATAAACTCTTTATTTCAATCATTGAAACATTCTTAGAGGATGACAATAGCCGTTTTCACACACTATTAGCATCAAAGCAATTTTCAAGATATTGAAATAATTATTATCGAAACATTCCAAGCCTACATCAAATGATTGTATCACACAAACCATGCAAGATGTTACTCGGAAATTTTCTCATGATATAGGATGAACTTGGTCAAAGCGAAATCTTACCAACACATATTTCGAGTAATATGTAAGCGAGATATACTTAGCTGAAATCTTAAATGTGCATAGAGAAAACTATATCGTAACACGACTTATGTCTCAATATAGAAGATGAGTATAAATAAACTTTCCAAGTGAATGATGAGTTCAAGTCTCCACATACCTTTTGTCGAAGAAGTTCCACAAGCTCCCCTTAGTAGTTCTTCGTCTACAAATGATGAACTTCGTGAAAACTAAGCTCAACTACACAATCTATGTCCTAGTCTGAGACATCTATAAATAGGCTAGAAATCAAGACTTATAGTTTTGATAACTAACATTGACAAACATGCTTGAGATAGCAACGCATGAGAGTTCGACCGAGCAGTGCTCTAACAACATGTTTAGACTGGATCTTATGGAGGTTCCCAACCTCTTCCCATCTCTAAAAACCGTTGCCTAAAATCTTGATTCCTACACACGTTCGCTGTTAAGTGGGAATCCTTGCGGGAAGAGATCGTGAACGGACAATGGTTGTTCGTAATGATTATCCCTTTCATTCTTAAAACCCTAACAACTTAGTGGGGCAAGAGATATTTTAGCATAAAAATAAATTAACTTATATAAACCGGATAATCATCATCTGTTTTAGGGAAAACTTAATGGGACCAGTAGAGAAATAAGTGGGGTTTCCAAAATTGGTGGACCCAACAAATTAGAAAACGAACAACCATCATCCGTTTTTCTCTTAAAACCGGGAACAACCATAAGGGCTATGATCTTCCCAAGCTGACATGGAAGAAAATCGGGAAGAGCCCTAAGACCCAGTCTTATGCTTTTTTTTGAAGCTATGAAGCTTCTTTCACTCCATGTGTAAAGTCAAGATAAGTTACCGGCTACATACAACATCGTTTTGCGAGCGAATCGTTTTCATACTCTTTTCTTCTTCTTCTTCTTCTTCTTTTTTTTTAAAGGAAAAAAGAAAATCTTATTAATAATCAGTCGAAAAAAGTTTACAAGAATTGGATGGGAGCCTAGCAACAAGCTGAGCTCCAACCCATTTTTGGATAACTACTTCAATTTTGTGGAAAAGATAATCCCCTACCCTAATGTTAGCATCATGGCTAGACATGTAATTTCATAGACACTTCATAAATTCAATAATATCATCACCAAGCTCTCCTAATGTCGTAAAAGCTAAAAGGCGCCAAAACCATAACCTTGAGTAGTACACTTATCCAGGTACTTCTTACGCTTACGGGTGACGACATTATGAATGGCTTGTCTGGGTTCAAAGTGCGTGCTCCTCCACCTGTGAAAGGGGATACACCAGTGACGTCCAAACAAACATCACACTCATTGTACCAATTGTAAACTAAAATGTCAGCCGGTCAACACCATCATCAGAGAAAAAACCCAAGGCAACTTATTTTCTAGCAGGGACACCAACATGAAAACACATATCAACAATAGTATCACGTAAAAGTTCATTCCTAAATTTAATCCCAACCTCATTGACACAATGAAACGCATGGTCTTCGAAGATATATATTTCACGTCCACAACAAGAACATAAACTTCCATCTTTAAATAATGGAATCCCAAGTCTATAAAGGAGCACCAAACTAAACTATCTTACACCCATCTTCTTATTGGGACCCTTAATGGGGATGGCCATCAAAAAATAATGTGCATGTTTAAGTTGGTTGCAATTCCAAAGAACTTGTCTCGATCAGACAAGACAAACTTAGAGGTCATAGATTTTTTTCATTACATAGAAATATATGGTTGCCAAGGAACTCATAGTATGGGGGAAATACAGTCGATATTAAGTGAAGAAAAATTAGCACCACAAGTTTGGTTGAAAACCTGGATAGCTTGCACATAACTAGGGTTACAACCACTCACCTCAGAGCATCGAATAATAGTCTTCTACATCGCATAGGTTTGCATAAAATAAGCTAGGTAGCAATAGAGTTTGGTATGGTATAGACTCCCAAGCCACCATGTCTCAGGGGGAGGGTAGCTAAACATTGTTGCAAAGTACCGAAGCATGTACCATCAACAGTGATCGAACGACGCAGAAACTTATGCAAATGTATGTCAAATAACTCAGCCTCCTCCCACACAAATTCCGGCTTAGTGGTAGGCATTGTAAAATACAACCTCGAAACCCCTGAGAAATTTCTAAGAAGCAGCATTTTCATTTGAGGGTTTTTAAGTTTCAAAAACGCATCCATTAGATCCATGGTTTTTTGAACTCTATTGATGACCATGTTTACACAAAATTGTGAGCTCAAACTGACCGAACCCCCCAACATCTTCACACCCTTGGATGGTTTGCCTATGTTAGGGGGGGAAACACCTTCATTTGTGCATCTGAAATCAATTGACGGCCAAAACAGTTCAGTTTTAGCAATATCGAGATGTAAACCCAACTCAATTCCATTCTCCTGAATTATTTTGAGGGTTTTGGACTCCTGCAGTGTGTCCCCAATAATTTTTCCATCATCTAAATACCTATCTTGCAATTCCAAATGGCAATTCTCTGAGATGGAATTGATCAGTGAGTGTAAGGTAAGAGCAAACAACATGGGACCTAAGGGGTCACCCTGCTGAAACCCTTGCGCAAAAGCAAGCACATTGTCCATGTAGTAAAGCCTATAAGGAGAAGAGTAACATAATTAAATACATCGAGAGACAGAAGGGAACTGCTTCCTTACCTATCTAATCATGGTTGTCCTACTAACCAAATTGAAAGCGTTGGAGAAGTCAACCAACAACATAGACATTGAACTGTAATCTTTATTCTATTCCAACAACCTGTTTACTGCATGGAGAACAGCCTCACCTCCACTAGGAACCCCAACTCCAAACTGGTAGTCACTTAAATATAAATTCATCTATTTACCAATGTGTGTTGCAGCTACCTTAGAAACGAGTCTTCTCCATAACCAACTGTTATGGGACGAATTCCACCTCCCGGCTTGAGAAGAGGAGTGAGGGGAGCATTATCAACAAACTCCCCAAGAGCTTGTAGACATTTACCTACAAGACACAAGTTCACAATGTCGGTGATGGTTGTAATCAACTCATCTGAAATTGCAGCTGTAGAGCCACTTAGAACATCGAGCAAATGTTGTACTCTGAGGACATTACAGACACATGGTGTTCTCTTAAGGAATATCTTCAATCTACCCATAACCAGTTCTTTAGAAGCTCCAAAGGGCTCATGCAGAAAATGCTCAGTTGGTATGGTGGGAGGAGCAACATGTGGATGTTTGAACTTCAGCTCAGCCAATGCATCTTCATTCTAAGGTGCAACACCACTGGAAGTGAGTGTGCGAATGGCCGAAGTATAAAGTGCATTCCTTAACTTCTTACAACAGAGACGTAGATTGGTTGTTTCTTGATCCTCCTTCTTTTTCCTTTTCATTTTCTTCCTAAGCTCAAGCAAGGTTTCATGCTCCTCCAGAACTTTATGAACCAGTTTCAGGCATCCATTAGGTGCACCCCATAATGCCAGAGCCTAATTAATAAAGGCAATTTAAAGTTTCTTCCTCGTGCCATACTTTTCCTCCTCACTATTCTTGGGAGTATATAGACGAAGAGTATATGCAAATAGGGAAGAGCAACAATTATATCCAGAAGGAAACCTCATTGGTACTAAGAACAACCTTCTGCATATCAAATTTGAATGTCCTAGCATAATGTAGATTACACTTGGCAGGGATGCTGGAAATTGTCGGAATTTGATATTGAAAGACCTTATCCAACAATTCCAAACTAAGGCATGACACTGCACAATCCATATCGGATCTGACTATAGTACCAGTGGATTGAACAATTTTTTCAGGGCACTGACAACCATGGATGAGAAAATTATCCCTAACATCATTGAATGGAGCAAGCATAGTCTCTCCTGAATATGAGCTACAACTCTTCTTCCAATCTATGATACGCATACAATCCAAACATAGCCACATATGTAGGTATTAAATCAAACCCTCCCAAGCTCTGAAAACTTAAAGATTCTTCTTAATCCTATCACATAAAATATTCTTACCCCCTTATTTATAGTGTTTGTTATTCAAATGATTGTAAAACCCTAGCCAAGCAAGACTTCTAACACCAACTCCGTTCATGCATCCATTAAAACAACAATAAGGGAATTGTAAATATTCACTGTGTTTCCTTGACCCTGCAGTAGAAAGATGTGATTGACTGGAATCATGGGTATATGAGGATCTCTTACTTGGCATCTGTAATAAACCCTAACAGCAAGGGAAAAGCTAGAGGTGATTGTTAGAGCACTGCTCGGCCGAACTCGCATGTGTTGCTATCTCAAGCATGTTTGTCAATGTTAGTGATCAAAACTATAAGTCTTAATTTCTAGCCTATTTATAGATGTCTCGGACTAGGAAATAAATTGTGTAGTTGAGCTTAGTTTTCACGACATTCATCATTTGAAGACGAAGAACTACTAAGGGGAGCTTGTGGAACTTCATCGACAAAGGTATGTGGAGAATTGAACTCGTCTATCACTTGGAAAGTCTATTTCTACTCTATCTCCTATATTGAGACATAAGTCGTATTACGATATAGTTTTCTACATACACATTTGAGATTTCGAGTTGAGTTTATCTCGCTTACATATTTCTCGAAATATGTGTTGGCAAGCTTTCGCTTCGACCAAGTTCATCTTATATCATGAGAAAATTTCCGAGTAACATCTTACATGGTTTGTGTGATACAATCATTTAGTGTAGACTTGGAATGTTTCGATAATGATTATTCAATATCTTGAAAATTGCTTTGATGCTAATAGTGTGTGAAAACGGTTATTGGCATCCTTTAAGAATGTTTCAATGATTGAAATATAGAGCTTAGAATCATGTAACCATCTTTGGATATAAGCATATAGTGTGTTCGTACATTTTTGTATAAGTACAAAACCGGGAACCAAATGTATACATACTTGTGTGTGTACTAAATGGTTGATGGAGACTAGCTAAGTATGCGTACCCGTATGCATACTGGCGGAAGTTCACGTCCGTGAATTTCTGCTGAGTTTGGAAATCAAAACCAACTCAAACCAGTTACCAAAGTATACGTACCCGTACGCATACCAGCGGAAAGTTCACGTCCGTGAATTTCTGCTAGGTTTGAAAACTAAAACAAACTCAAATCCGGTTACTTAAGTTTGTATAGCCGTACGCATACTTAAGTGGTTACTTTTTAAAATCAGTTGTACATGAACCTAAAAATTTATGAAATAAGGAATGCGATCTTTGCAAACCGTGGCTATAATGTTCATGTATTGATTCGAGTGAATCAAGCCGATTTTGCTTCAATTGTGTTCTTGTATACTTCTATGAGAATATAGCAATTGAACGGATCTTTAACTAGTTTCATTTGAGTCATTTGAACTAGTTATGGTTAAGATGAATAAGGTTGATATGAGAGTAATCATATGGCTAACCTCGGTTAACTATTTGTGAACCAACATGGTGTACACGTTTAGGTACGGTTACATAAACCTAAATGAGGGTACATTTTATTTGAGTGTAACAAGCTAAGTTCGGTCTAACGGTTGAAAGATATTAGCTTGGTTGAATCAGGTTTTTCATCTAACGGTGAATATTGAATGCTTTGTTACCAAGGTAATTTAGATTGGAAACCTTGATTTGAAAACTATATAAAGGAGAACTCTAGCAACTGGGAAACCTAATCCCCACACCTCCTGTGTGTTAATAGTTGCATAAATAGAGTCGATTGTCCTTTAACCTTAGGTTTCTATTGAGACCCTGTAGGTTAATGACTTCGAAGACTTCATTAGGATTGTGAATCCATACCCAACTATTTCTCTTGTAGTTGCGTGTTGTGATCTTGTCTGATACTATCGTATTGAGTACAATTGAAATAATTGACTCGAGATTAATTTATCCGATAGGCAAGATAAAAAGTAATCACAAGCGTCTTCGTGTCATCGTTTGTGATTCCACAATATCTATTTTCTCCATCATACGATTTAGATTATTATGAGGTGATTGATAATACTAGGTTGTTCTTCGGGTAAGTCTGGTTTATCAATTGGTTCCTATTCACCTTGATTTATCAAAAAACGGAAAAAAAAACTCTTGGGTATTTCTGTGGGAGACAAATTTATTCAATCTTGTAGACTTTTCTGTGTGAGACAGATTTGTTTATCAAGTCTTCGAATTTGAGTCGTAGCAACTCTTGGTTGTGGGTGAGGTCAACTAAGGGAATCAAGTGCATAGTATCCTGCTGGGATCAAAGACGTAAGGAGCGCAACTGTACCTTGAATCAGTGTGAGATTGATTAGGGTTCAACTACAGTCCAGTCCAAAGTTAATTGGTAGTATGCTTAATATAGTGTGGTGTTCAAACTGGACTAGGTCCCGGGGTTTTTCCTGCATTTGTGGTTTCCTAGTTAACAAAATTATGGTGTCTGTGTTATTTCTTTTCCGCATTATATTTTGTTATATAATTGAAATATCACAAGTTGTGCGTTAAGATCAATCAATTAGAATATCCAAACTTTGGTTGTTGATTTACATTGATTGACACTTGAACATTGGTCTTTGGTACCATTCAAATTATTTCACATTATAATCTAGCTCGCGGATTTCTATCTGTTTCATTTGCTGATTACATTGTGAAAAGACGAGGGTATCCAAATATACCTCAATCTAAAACTTTTTCTACCTACAAGTCCTTTCTCCGAAAGTGATTGTCTATGGACTGAGTCGAGACAATGCATCTAATCGGTTCACACTTCGTGTGATTGTCTATGGATACGAGATCGAGACAATACAACAACGAAGTATGTTACTTGATAAAAAGGTTCGGACTTAATCAAACACAATAGGATTCACTTATCAAGTAAATAGGAATTAACATTTGTGTGATTTACTTTAAATTATAATAAAAACAATTATAATTGCGGAAAATAAAAGTAAATGACACAACAAGATTTTGTTAACGAGGAAAACCGCAAATGCAGAAAAACCTCGAGACCTAGTCCATAATTCAATACTCTCAGGATTAAGGCGCTACACAAAATTACACCAACTTCGTATAGTTGAGACCAAGCAACTAAACCTATAGTTTACCTAGTTCCGTCTGTATTCCCATGCCTCCAACTTATAAATAAGTCACGCACTTGGATCGATTCCTTTGGTTCGTATTCCAAACATTAAAGGAACAACAAATCTGTTTGGTATCAACTCTCTTCAACCAAGTGATATGAGTCGGACAAAGGCTCTTCTGTTTATCTTAACATAAACTCCTTCGTCACGTCCTTAGATCTATCTTATGTTCAATTACCAAAGTAATCGTTAAGATTTTGCAATCAACACTCTTAATCCAAAGAATTGTGTTGATGGCGATCTACTCAATTAATCAATTCAATTCTATCACAAGGATAAAACCGATTATTAATTGGATCCTCCTTTTACCGAAACAAGTATTGTGCACACCAAAGATTATGAACTCACAAATCAGAAATCTTCAATATCTTCTTCGTCTTCAAATCTTCTTAGATCTTCAATAAACACCACACAATCTCTTGAATCTCTTGTGATCAATCACGCACAGAACGGAGTCAGTTAACAATGGATTATCACAAGATCTTCTTTAGAACTAACAACAGTCTAAAGATCCCTATTGAAACTCTGAACTAGTTTGAGTGAATCTTATATCAGAAGAGAAGATTCTAAATCAATGAAAACAAAAGATAAACCGCAATTATCTAGTTTCCCACCAATGGTACTGACTAGAGCTTCTCAATCCCAAAGAAGACTTTAAACCGAGCGCCCGTAAGAGATTTCGCCTAATTAGGTTACTCTCCTGTCCGAATAGGCAGCTTCACCAGTAGTAGCACAACAAGAGGTAGTTTGCTGTTACGAAGGATTAGTTTGCTAGAAATGCAAATTTCAAGTATTTATAGACTACGAAGTTTGGACACCAAGGAATTTCCAAAACCTAAAATATTCTCAAGATATTCATTAAAGCACAAATTCGGTTTTCATAATTCCTGGAAATGCTCTGTCCAAAAATAATGATCGAAATCTCTCGAAAAATCTCTAATTAGTAAATGCACATTACTAATTCTTATTTCCCTACAAAATGAAATTAATAACCTTAATTAAAAGATTCTTAACTTATTTATGTTTCGATCCCGGGATTCTCTTCCCTTAGCTATTAAGGAATAACTTTGAAAAATTAAATGATAAACATTCACAACACGTGTTCAAAGTATGTCGACATCCTAACTTTGTAAGTTCTCTTTCATACTTACAACCTTGAAACCAATTTGCCACACTTCCAAAAAAGTTTAGAATTGGTTCACCTGATTCTCAAGAAATATGCGATTGATCAAATAACATTCAATCATAATCATGGATTTAACGGTTCTACCAAAACAAGTTTCGGTTCTACCTCCATGTGAGTACTGTGCATAGTCACACTATCTTTCCAAAATTCGGTTGACTAGGTACTAGGATCGGTTCCCCACATATATATGGTGTCTAACTTGAATATGTTGCACATGTCCATAGGATCGGTTCCCCATTGCCTAAAAACGTGTTGCACATGTCCCTTGGATCGGTTCCCCTTTCTGCGATAAACCTGCTGCACCTCATACAAGGATCGGTTCCCTTTGTGACGTACTGCACCTCTTACTAGGATCGGTTCCCTTTTTCCCAGATTTGGTCAAACATAAAATCACAAACCCGATCATACCATCTCAGGTGATTACTTAAGATCGGTTTCACTAATACAAGTCATACCAATACATAAGTCAGGCCTTTGTGAATAGTTCGACCAAGAACACAAACAAGTTGTGAGCGGTTATACTCAATCACACATATTGGTTGTTCATAAGATAATCAATGAATAACAAAACCAATAACACCTGGAAATTTCCTTTTTGGTTCACAAACAAGTTCATGAACTTACTTCCTTAGAACAAGTGTAAAACATTGTTCCCTAGGATGAAATCCTCACCTCATATCCATACATAATCACAATAGCATTCAAATGATTATGGCGATGTCTTATATACAAAGTTTAATGGTTAAGCAATAAACCTCGTATTGTATTCCTTCATACTATGTCTAAATATTCTTCGCAGTTTTGTTTTCAATATGCACGACTTGAAAGATAGTTAGGGAATGAAACAATTCAAGTCAAATATCACCAACCTCAAGTGGAAGGATGATTGTTGTCGTTGTAGCTCCTTGCTTCTTCACATCTTCAAGTCTTAGCAATACTTGTAATGCCTCATATCCTAATACTTTCAATCTAACCTATACGAAGTTGACTCTAGTACATAATCAAGCGACTCTTAACATGAGTTTTGATTCACTAAAATATGACAACCAAACTTGACATACCAACGCTTGGTGGGTTCAACCGATCTATGCTCTAACAATCTCCCCCTTTGTCAATTTTAGTGACAAAACTCTTACATCATATGGATAAACAAATTACAAGAATTCATTACACATACGTCTGATTCCCGAATTCAACAGCACAGTAAACTGCATACATTTAATCCTAAAAAATGTCGATGTTGACATTATAATAACAAAGATAATACTCCCCCTAAGGAAGATAGGTAGATATTCAATCTGCACGTCTTTGTTATACCACTAATATGACATGTTACTCCCCCTTAGTCTGCACTTTCACTCTTTCGTTTAGATTAAACGTTACAGCACCAATGTTCTTTTCCTTAGCGATAACAATCAATACCAGTATCACTTTTTTACTCCATATATTTCTCCCCCTTTTTGTCACAAAATGACAAAGAAACGAAAAGATAAAGGACAACACGAAAAAAATCTTACAAATCTCAAAATAAATTTGCAACCTGTAGAGTTAGGCACGAGGGTTCCACACACCACATTCTGATAACCAATATCAAAACCGAAACTACAAGTAGTTTTATTTTGATATGTTATCAAGAAAACAATTGCCGAAACAATTTTTCCACTTTAGTTTAGAAAACCAAAAATCAATTAAGCACCTTAGTTCCTTTGCTAAACCGATTGTACAAAAACAATCGCTTATTCGATAAGACCAAAATAAAGATAACTCTATTTTTCTCATCAGGTTCTAATTATCCATAAACTTAGACCTTTCAATTTTAAACAAGACAAGTACTAGGTTAGTTAACTAGCATTT
Organism: Papaver somniferum; assembly: GCF_003573695.1. Lineage (NCBI taxonomy): Eukaryota > Viridiplantae > Streptophyta > Magnoliopsida > Ranunculales > Papaveraceae > Papaver > Papaver somniferum. The sequence continues at coordinate 30,734,000 of NC_039365.1, forward strand.
GTTTTTAAGGCATTCGATTAGACTTGAATAACCGAAACCTCACTTCGATAAGTCTAGCTAAGATCAGAATTAACTTAGTTTATCTTATCCGAAATCGAATTGGACTAAACAACTCATCCCGTAAACCTTTTATTTCATTAAGCCATAAATAATTCATACAAACCAAATAAATCAACTTGCATAATTATTCACCTCAACCGGAAGCAATTTAAACAACATAGACATTATAGCACCGCTGTTGCACCGAAATTTTGTAAGCCTAAACAATTGATACCACACAATAAAGAAAGATAGCAATAGTTTTTCTTAACCGGAACCAATTGAATCACACATGCATCCATACACACATAATGGAATAAACATCAATTGTACCGAAATTTTGTTAAGCAAAAGCAATAAATATATATGAAATAAACTCAGGATTTTCTTAAACATGAAAACAATTAACTAACAAGATTGTTACCTCAAATTTCGCATCCACTTCTCCAATGTCTTCGTCCAAGGAGAATTGATATCGAAATATCATCATGTTGTCATCCTTGTGCAAAAACAAAAGAATAACAACAACCAACCTTTACCGGAGAAAGGTTGAAAATCATTTTTGACAATTGCAAGCAAAAGTTGAAAACCGTCGAAACACATATGCTTTTATGCTAAACCAAAAACGATTCAATATATTGTGACTTTTTCACACATTGTTTCTACCAGAACCCCTCATGATTCTTTGATAAAGCCTACCAACATGGGCTAGAACTTAATCCTGCTAAATCAAAAAGTCACCAAAACCACAAGTGTTCATAATATATGAGATCGAATATTAAGGTAGTAAAACCGAAACCAAACATCCCATAAACATACATAACAATAATATAAAAGCATTCAAGCACATGATATGTAAACCGAAAACTATCACAAGAAAATTATAAATCAAATAATTTTATTCATAATAGTTTTATTCATTATAGATTAATACAATCATTGGAAGAAATAAAAAATTGATGTCTATTTTTCTGGATTAAGTATTACAGCATATAACTTAATCTCTAATGGTGCTCTTGTTGTTCACTGAGGTCTCTTCAGTGTTCAAACTCTTAAAGCATGTCTCAAGAGACTTGTCTGCAACCACTTCTTATTTCTCAAGTTTTTCAACTTTAATCTCCATATCAACAATATCAGCTTTTTTTTCCTCAACTTTATCTTTGAGCCAATCTTGATTTAGAACCTTTATAATAAGGTTGGTTCTTAGTTCCTCAAAACCTTGGATATAGTCAATCATACTGTCAGAACGAATCCACTTGGTTTTGGTTGGATCTTGTAGGTTGTAGGCCAATATACATGACTCATCTTGTGATCTAACTGAACTATCAGAATCATAATCAGACATGATATTAGATATGTTTTTCTTTTTCCTCTCTGTATTGATTCCTTGACAATCCTTAACCTTTTGAGCTTCCTCCTTATTAGCCTTTGAGACACTGCGAGTTATTGGAGGCATGCTCAGTTATGTATAAATAGATATAAAAGGATTGATCAGGGTTTCAGAATACATGCAAGAGATAGTTTCTCCTTTTAAAAGAGACAACTTTCGGACCAAAAGACCTCATGAGAATCCGAAAATATTAAATAATATATTTTGTTTCCTTAGTCCGAACTTCTCAAGCTGGAAGGTTTATTAAAATTCGAAAATTCTAAATAAAACCCCTTTTTGGAAGATCATGTTAAACATGAACATTTTTCTGACATCCATGGATTCGCAGCTATCCATAAAGTGTCACAGAATTTTTCTGATAAACAACTACACAAAACAAATGTGCTCCTGTTTTATTGTGTCTCCCATCCAAGTTTATGAGCACGAAAAGGGATGAGAATGCACAATTTTGATACAACTAAGTTGCATCGGAGTAAGCTTTTTCCAGCTTACAGTGAATATCAGAAACATAGTTCATGTTTCTCTTTGAGAATTTCTGCCCAAAATAATTTATCCCAAGACGATGATCTTTTCTAACTCTAGAGATATGATCATGTGGAGAAACTGTACTAATGTGAGAATTCTCAGAGATAGATAAATCTCGTTTAATTCTTTCAATGAGATTTTCATAAGATTTTCTCATTCTAAGGACTTCCTTATTTTCCACATTAGTGTGATTGTCTGAAACAACTATCGGAAATTCCTGATTGTTTCTTTTGGCAGAGATTCTTTCTTTCCCTTTCTTCTGGAGTCGTTCTTCATCAAAACAAGAATTGTTTCGATATGGGTGAGGAGGAACCTTTTTCCAGAAGCGAATATCAACTCTTTCCTATGACTCGTTTGGTTTGATCTTATCTGGATGTGGTATAATATGTCTTTCTACTGAGGAATGATCTTTCAGTTTTTTAAGACAAGAAACTTCCTTCAAAATTTTTACCAACGTATGTTGAAGAAGTATAAGTTTCCTGTCAAGTGACTGAAAATTGTATTCCTTAAGATCACCATCGCGGAATTGATAGACGCATTTATGTGTCTAATTTGTTCTCCATTTTCTATATTATTAGTACCCATTTTCGTACTTATTTTGGAATTTTATGTTTTTGTAGGTGTTTTTGGAGAAATGAGCTTTTGCTGCGAAATCGGCTCGAAAAGTTGTGTAAACCACCAGGAGGATATCTGCTATTCACACCCCCAATTTGGATAAGGGGCACTCCACTGTTATTTGCACCCCATATGTGTTATTTATACCCATTTCTATGGGCACCCCTACTCTGGTTAGGGGGACACCATTTTTATAGTTTGAACACACGGTTTTGGCGGGAAATTTTCTTCCTCTCCTGCGTAAAATTCTGGCAGGATTTTCATCGAGTTTTAATTGGAGTTTTTCATGGGATTTACTTGGTACTAACTGGTGGAGATAAAACAGGAATGATAAGTGTTTTATATTCGAAGAATTAGGGATTTACGCGGAGTTTAAACGAAACAGGGGACAATAGTTTTTGTCGGTTTTGTTTGGATTTTTGAGATATTTCAATGGAGATTCAATCGCTGTTTCGGCTTGGGCTGGACCTGTTAGAGGATAATGGTAATTTTACGTGTGTTTGGATCAATCAAATTGGGTTGTGTAATCATGTTCAAGGAAAACAGAGGTGATGCTTTTCTCGGGTCTTTGTTTAAGCCTCTTCTTGGAAGTTACGTAGGGGTTGTAGACAATATATTTTGGAGGATTCCATTCTAACAGGAAGGTTAAGATAAACAAGGTAACAGAAGCCGGAAAGAGAGTTTAGAAGGAAATAAAATATCTGTAACTTGGCCGTGAAGAAGAAGAAAATAATCGAAGATTTCTCGGGAGATTTATCGATCTTTTGTGTATATATAGGCTTATGTGAGGTCTACGAAGGAGATCGGAGAGTTTGGGGTCGATAGAATCGGAGCAGAGAAGCGCAGGTGAAGTTGTAGTAATATTTACCTGCTGCTGGTGAAGAAGAGAAGCTGAAGAACATTGGACGGGCGAGGACAGTCGTAGAGGCAGTCTTATTCAAACAACATAACAGAAGTATCGTTGTTCAACATATCACATATATCATAATCTTGTCATCTTTTCTCTGTAATGTTACAATTTAGAGAACTACGACCCTCAGTGACAAAATAAGACTGCTACAGCTGTGTCGCAAACGCTGTAGAAAATAAGTCTGCCTGATGTACGACCCACAGGTGTGAGTCGTTATTACTGTAGAAAAACGACTGCTGGTGCAGGTCCGTTCTTCGTGTTCTTCATGTTCATCAGCAGCAGCAGCAACAGAAATCGAGTTTGGGAAAACTCGAATTTCTTCTTCTCTGGCTCTCCTCAGCCCCCCAGACTCTCGACACCCTTTCTACTCAACCCCAGCAACCTATTTATAGCCAACAGACCCATCGAATCTCGCTCATTCACTCCATATAATTATCTTTAACTCGGCAGTAAAGAAAATATTTCTGGGAATATTTTCTTTCCTGTTTCATCTTCTCACGCGTTTTCAAGCCTCCAAATTACCATATTTAACTCCTTCACGCTCCAACAGGCTGTGAGGGTCTTACATGCACGCACAAAACACGTTGAATCTTCTCCAAATCACGTGAAACCCGTGATATACACGAACTGCCCTGTTTTCAACCCGTGAATTGTTTAGCTGATTCTAGCCAATTCTGGTCGAACCAAACTCCCACAGTGTGTTTAATAGGACATATCACAACTATCTACCAAAAATCAGCCATTGAATCTCCGTAAAACACGTTCAACAATTCGATCAAAAATCTGCAGAAGTGTTCTCCATTTTCCCGCCAAAAACAAAATTCAAATGGAGAAGATGACCTCCCCCTAATCCTGTACTGGGGTGCGAATAGCAGATGCCTTTTGGGGTGACCTGGGGTTCCCCTTAGTAATTGAGGTGCCCCTTATCCAACGGTGAGAGTCCGAATAACACGTGTCCTCCGGGGCTTTTACCAACTTTTCGATCCGAATTTTCCAAAAAATGTTTATTTTCCAAAGGTGCCTACAAACAAATAAAACACCAAAATTAGTACAAACTCGAGTGCCAACAATATATAGTATTGAGATCAAATTAAACACAAAAATGTGTCTATCAAATACCCCCAAACTTATTATTTGCTAGTCCTCGAGCAAAATTTATTTTTGAAAAGATAAAAAGACTACACTTAGCACGTGCAGCAGGCCGTTAAACCGCTAGGTGGCCCTAGCGGCGGAGTGTTGTCTCCGGAGGGTTTACCAGAGGTGTACCCACAAAACCTTTACTCCTAATTGGTCACAAGTATCCAAAGAGCTATGAGGACATACATATTATCAACCTATCTCCAAGTAAGTAGAATGCCAGAGAAATTAAAGGTGTCAGCTCTAAAGCTGACTGAAGAAAAGGGAGACACATCCGCACCACTGCTAGATAGAGAGATATCCGCTACACAGCTAGATAAACATTGTAAGATGCGTCCGCTGCTTTACAGCTGGATAAGATTAGGAGAGATATAAAAATGAGAGGGACATCTGCTACACAGCTGGACTAATTACGTGTGATGAGTTAAACCAGTGCTAGAAAGATCTTGTGCCAGATTGAAAGCAGACTAAAAAAGCAACCAAAATGCATCTTTATTCGACTCTCTCACAGTGCTCAGTAGAAATAACGTCTTCTTCGGTCTTCAACTGTTGGTGATAAACTCTCGAACCTCATAGAACCTAGACAATTAACTCTTCTCTTCGATTTCTTGCTTGACTTATAAATTTCTTCTTCCCTATGGCCTTATTGAACAAAAAGAACGTAATGATGTTTCATTTTTTTTATTTTTTTCATTTTTCATTCATTTTTTTTTTTGATGAACAAAAAATTACAAGACAAAAATTTACATGGCCATGAGAGAAGGACTTTCAAAACTTGGATCTTCGCAACTTGTGATGTCTTGGTATCATGGATTCTAACAACTTATATCATTTGCTCTTATTACTTCAACTTTGATTTTTGAATTATTCTCTTCTATTGTTGCTTCTAAACCTAAAAAGTCTTCACTTTCTTCATAGATTTTGATGTCGCTCCGCTTGTTGATGATGATAAGTTTCTACTGAGAGAGAGTCGCAATCCAGTAACTAAGACTACATTGTGAGGTGGCTTTGTCTTTCTGGCATTTCCCTGACCTACTTGCCTTTCCATCATGTATGGTTAGGTCCATCACAGTTACCCTCTAAAAGGAACAAGTTCTCTCCTGAATTTCAAGGATCTCAATGTCTTTTTCTCTAATGTCTCAATAAGTTGTTATCCCTAACATTCTAATTTCTATCTTTTCGGTGAGAAATAGTATGTAAACTTAGCTAACCGGATACCATGTGACGCTAGAAGTTTCAAAAATGCAACTAAAAAGTTTCTCCCATACCCCCAAACTTAAATCTAACATTGTTCTCAATGTTCTAAAGATAAAATTAAAAGCATATGAACAAGGAGAAACTGTTACCATTTGAAGCAAAAAGGTTAAGGAAAGATATTACCATGTTACATGAGATTGGGTTACCTCCCAAGATGTGCTAAGTTTAAAGTCTTCAGCCAGACATCGGAAGGAATTAGTCACCTCATAGAATCATATAGAAGTAGTCGGAATAATTATGGGTCATCTGGATCAAAAAGTGCTAACCACAAGAAGAGGAAACTGCAACAGACCAAGAAGATACCGAACATACCCTTATTTAACTTTTTGTTTAAGACAACTATCTCTAGTTATGGCTCAGGTTCAGGCTCTATAAAAGGGTATAAATAAAATGCTTTCATAGGCTGGACTTCCTCAAAAGAAGGATTCTTAAGATCAGGTTGTAGAGTCTGGAAATACTCAAGTAGGAACTTAGAAGCACATAACAATAACCTGAACAACTGCGGATCCTTAAAGTCAATTAGACTTGACTCACAAAACTGACCACAATGAAAGAGTTGGTCTTCCTTAAGAAAATGTGTCGACCCTATTCTCCTAAAGTAATTAGGTTTAGTCTCAAAAATTAATAACCGACACATCTTAAAATCAAATGTTCCCACAATTGGAAGAAAATTTCTTGGTGGGAAAACAAAGTCAATCTTGGTATCATAGCCTGGGTCAACCACATAAACCAGAGGATGGGTTTCTAACAACTGATCTTCTCTTTGTACATTATTAGGTTCGGGAAAACGTGTATGGAGATAATCTTGTACGATGGTTGAGGCACAAATGTCAATCCCTACACGAGGGAACTTTCTAAGAGTTAAAGGTAAAGCACAGGGAGAATGATAATCACCCCCAAACTTAGAGTTTTGGGTGTCTCTAGGTAGACTAACTACAATTTTCCTAATTTCTAGATCATCGGAATCCTGAAAATGGTCAATTGCTTCTGTTAGGTTATACTCAGGTGATGCATCCTCACTCATATTTAAAAGCTCTACGAGTTCATCTTCTTCGTCTAAGACTATTGTTTCTAAATCGCTAGACTCTAAAACATTATTCTCATAATAAACTCGTTCCTCTAAATCATTATCGGCTTTGTAAACAGGAAATACTACATCGTCTAAAACGAGGGTATCTCTAGTCAAATCCTCGTCCTTTTGAACAGGTGAATAATTATTAAAATTATTTGGATTTGAAATAGAAATAATATTATCATTGTAAAGCTCAATTGGAGTATCCATTTCCTGATCACTATTCCTACATAAGTATGATTCTCCATCAACACTATCCTCATCATAATAACATGAAAAAGATCGAACCTCATCAAAACAAGTAGTGCTACCAATTCTAACCTTGTTATCTTGATTATGTAAATAACTATCTTCATTCTCAAGGGTATTATTGGATACACTATATTGGCAATTCAAGTAATTTCGAGCAATTCTTTCGTTCGTCTCAGCTATCCGCTTGAGGTGGTCTTCTAAAGAAGGTTCACTCATTATTGTAGTTCTTTCGTCTATAATTATACTATTCATCTCAGCTAACTTACGCGTCGACTCAGCTAACTTCCTGAGGGACTCTTCTAAAGGAGGAATAGGAACAGAGGGATCATAAAAGGACTACTTTTCAAAGGTTTGATTGTATCCTCTAGAGACGAAGAACTAGTACTATAATCTTCTTGCTCCAAAAACGAGTAACCAGTACTACAATGTTCCTGATTTTCTTGCTCGTAAGACCAATTCGCGTGTGGATAGTAATTGGGCTCACCATGGTATGAACCATAACCTTGAAAAGGTTGGCGTTCCCAACTACTATTCCCACCATGGTCATAAAAATGATGATGTCCATATTCAAATTCAGATCGATACTCATTGTATTGTCTTCTGTCATACCAGTTCGACATTCTTAATTGCAAGGGAATTCTACACAATCACAAACAAGGCTGACTCGAACAAATCAAACCTACTGATTTCTAGCAAACAAAAAGCATGATGGATCCACTTAGATTGTTTCTAGACCAGCTTCTAATCCTTCGAAAGGGAATTCGTTACAATTTAAGCAAACCCCTCTGGAATCAATCCGAGTCAAAGTAAGTTGAATTGAGGCGAGGGAAGCTCAGTGGAGCTTTGATACCAAAGGCCTCACCGCTATCACAAGGAGGCGCAGTCACGCATTCAACTCACAGAAACCATCATGAACTTCTAAGTATGCTAAAAGAGTAACCAATATTTTTCGAACGACTTTCCTACTAAGCTCGTTACCCTATTGGTCTCGTTCTAATCAAATTTTAAGCTTGGGTTCGCGTTAGGTTTCGTTTACCTAAGGCGGGAAAGAAGGGAACGGTGATGAAATCCGAACCCTTATCTTATATGGACAGTTCTTGCCCTTTACTAGGAAATTAAAACAGCCGGTTCAGTCCTCAACATATAATCACCTTAAGGCAGACAGTAAACCCGCTGACAGGAGATTCGTGGGTGTTTAGAAGTTTACCTCCCGTACCAGATGGGCGAAGAACCGTTGTATTCGTCTCGGGCCACTGACTCCGGTGTCAGTGTGCGAACCCGAGGGGCCGAGACGATATTGTAATCGTCGTCCTTCCATGCAAACAGTTTATATTAAAAAAAATTTATATAACCCTTCCGTAGGGTTTAAAATTAAAATAAATTGTCCAAAGTCCAGTCCAGCGAAAAGAAATACAAAAAATAATAATAATAATTACAAAAAAAAATGGAAAGTCTCTTAAAAGAAAATAAAAAATAATAATTCTCTCTCTTTTTTTTTCTCTCTCTTTTTTCTTTATTTTTTTGCTTTGTCTTTTTTCCTTCTCTTTTAGCTTTAAGCTTTGATTTCAAGGTCTTTAGTATCCAACTTCAAACCTTTAATACAAAGACACAACCAAAGAGACGTAAAAAGAACAAATGGAATAATAAAAAATAATAAAAACCTAAAAATTCTACCTAAGCACAAATCCGCGTCGGCGGCGCCAAAATGATAATGATTTTTGCAAAAGTTGTTGTAGTGATAGTGGTAAAAAGATTCAGACTTGTGAAGGAAATGGAATTTTTAGATTTAATAAAATTATATATACAAAAATATTAACAATGGGTGTGAGAGGTAACCAAGACACTAGATTCCACTATTATGCAAAATTGAATGATAAATATTTCAAAACTCTATTCAATTCTTAAGTCCTCTTTTATCGTTAATTCACTATCAATCATACATATTCTCAAACATTATTTGTAAACCTTAAGCATAGATTATCAAGAGATTAACCCAAGCATAACCTATCAAACTGAATAACAAATAATTAAGACAATCATTCAAATAATTTAAAACTCTGCAAAAGCAACGATTAGGTGAATTATATAATTAAATGAAATAGTTACCCATTTATGTTGCGTGAATAACTTCCTCCATTGCCTTGGTTACGAGGGAATTAGCCGCTCATCATGTTGGAAAACCTCTCAAAATATTTCATTGATGCTCAAAAATGGTTTACAAATGATGAGAATATGAGAAATACAATAAAACCGGGTTTGTAACAATTATATTTGTTACAAACCAGAGAACTACTACCCTCAGTGACAAAATAAGACTGCTGCAGCTGTGTTGCAAACGCTGTAGCAAATAAGTCTGCCTGATGTACGACCCACAGGTGTGAGTCGTTATTACTGTAGAAAAAAGACTGCTGGTGCAGGTCCGTTCTTTGTGTTCTTCATGTTCATCAGCAGCAGCAACAGCATAAACCGAGTTTGGGAAAACTCGAATTTCTTCTTCTCTGGCTCTCCTCAGCCCCCCAGACTCTCGACATCCTTTCTACTCAACCCCAACAACTGATAGAAACATTTTTGTGTCTAATTTGTCCTCAATGTCTGTATTGTTGGAACCCTATTTTTGTACTAATATTGTGTTTTTATGTATTTTTAGGAAATAAATATTTTTGGAAAATTCGGCTCGAAAAGTTGATCTTGGTACCCCGAGGACAAGTGTTATTCAGACTCTCGCTTTTGGATAAGGGGTAACCTAATTACTAAGGGGCACCCCCAGGTCACCCCCAAGGCATCTGCTATTCGCACCCCGGTTCAGGATAGGGGGCATATCATCTTCAACATTCAAATTCGTGTTTTGGCGGGAAAACCATTTTCACTCCTGACAGATTTTCAATCAACAAAATGAAGGTGTTCTAGTGCGATTCAATCGCTCAAAATTGGTGAGAAGTTGTGATTTAACATGGAAAAGCTGTTGTGAGTGTTCTCTTAGATCAAATTTGGCTATAATTGGCTAGCCAATTCACGGGCTCAAAACAGGTAAAACACATGCAGAAGAGTTTCTCTACGACTTCTGGAAGATTTTGTGTGTGTTATGCTCGTGTTTCATGCATCGAGCAACCTTTTGGAGAATGTGTAATCGAATTGGAGCGTGCTAGACCAGAGAAAACGCGTGAAAAGCTAAAACAGGAAAGAAAATATCCGAAAATATTTTCTTTCACTGCCGAGGATTTGTGGAGTTATGGAGGAAATTCGATGCATGCTTCGGGTTTAAATAGTGTCCTTGGAGGTCAGAGAAAGGGTGTCGAGAGTTTGGGGTCGATTGGGAGACCACCAGGGAGGTTGCAGAGGCGACAAGAAGAACTGCAGGAAAGTTTCCTGCTGCTGTTGAAGAAGAAGGAGAAGACGAAGAACAGACGTCCCAGGACTGTCGTTCTTCAACAGTGTCAACAGAAGCAGCTAAGTATCGTTGTTTTACAGCAATACACTTCTATCGTTGATTTCTGGACGCCTTTTGTGGGTCGTAGATTCACTGTTTTATACTTTTTCACTCTTTTAATCAAAGTTTGAGCATCAATTATGTATTTTGAGAACATGACTAATATGACGAGTTAAACCCCAAGCACTGGGACGACGGAGGAGGCCGTGTTTCATCCATGTGGTAATTTAAATTAATTCTTTATTTATTTTTTGCACCAATTTTAATTGAATTAAGATTTTAATTAATTATTTATGATTTTATTTGATGGAGCATGCTTAGTCTTAGGGATTCTTGATGCGCCATGCTCATAAAATACAAGTAATATTTTATAGAATCTACTTTGGCAAAGAATAGAGTTAATATTTGTTTTGTTTTGAACTATAATCGCCTAGAATTAAATTTTGCATGGCCGAATCTTTAGTCCCAGTTTCTTGCACCAGTGTTAATATTTTTATTGTATATATTTTTTTTTATTAAGTTTAAAAAATTATCCTTCACAAGTCCGAGAGTTTGAACCTCATTACTACAACCCACGAAAAATCATTAATCAGCAACCTATTTATAGCCAACAGACCCATCGAATCTCGCTCATTCACTCCATATAATTCTCTTTAACTCGGTAGTAAATAAAATATTTTTAGGAATATTTTCTTTCATGTTTCATCTTTTCACGCGTTTTCAAGCCTCCAAATTACCATATTTAACTCCTTCACGCTCCAACAGGCTGTGAGGGTCTTCCATGCACGCACAAAACACGTTGAATCTTCTCCAAATCACGTGAAACCCGTGATATACACGAACTGCCCTGTTTTCAACCCGTGAATCTTTTAGCTGATTCTAGCCAATTCTGGTCGAACCAAACGCCCACAGTGTGTTTAATAGGCCATATCACAACTATCTACCAAAAATCAGCCATTGAATCTCCCTAGAACACATTCAACAATTCGATCAAAAATATGCAGAAGTGTTCTCCATTTTCCCGCCAAAAACAAAATTCAAATGGAGAAGATGACCTCCCATTAATCCTGTACTGCGGTGCGAATAGCAGATGCCTTTTGGGGTGACCTGGGGTGCCCCTTAGTAACTGAGGTGCCCCTTATCCAACGGTGAGAGTCCGAATAACACGTGTCCTCCGGGGCTTTTACCAACTTTTCGAGCCGAATTTTCCAAAAAATGTTTATTTTCCAAAGGTGCCTACAAACACATAAAACACCAAAATTAGTACAAACTCGAGTGCCAACAATATATAGTATTGAGATCAAATTAAACACAAAAATGTGTCTATCATGTAACAGTTCAACACCCGTTGTAATAGCTGTTTGTAACGATATTACAGCGTAGCAAACTGTCTGCTTTATTAGTTTTCTCTTGTATTTCACCTATTTAAGCTATGAACAACTATTTTGAGCACGTGAATAATCTGAGGAGCTAAACCCCAATACTGGGACAATGGAGGAAGCCATGTTTCACAATCATTTGGTAATTATAATTGATTCTTCATGACTTTTGCACTTGTTTTAATTGATTTATGATTTTTACTAATTAGTTGTGATTTCTTTTGATGGTGTATGCTTAGACGTAAGAGCTTTTGATACACCATGCTTGTGATTTACATCTAATGTTTTAGAAATCCACTTTTGGCAAAGATAAGAGTCTACAAAAGAGCTAGAATTGTTTTGAGTCATTATTTGAACCAAGTGATTGTGATTAATGGTAGAATCCCAAGTCCCAGTTCTCTCGATATTGTGACAATATTTTGTGTATATATTTTTTATTTAAGTCTAGAACCCAGTCTTCACAAGTCCGAGTTGAACGAAGTTTTCTTACCACTGTAAAAACTACATCCAAAATTTCCTTTGGACAAGATTTCGTTTGATCATCCGTAACTCTAGAAGCTGGTTTCTCATCCTCTTCTAACTTGATGTAGTTAGGCAAAATACCATCATCTTGATCTGTTTCAGATGTGATTAAACCGATTTTATCACAGTCTGTAGAAGTTGAGCACGGACTTTTAGTTTCCTCATCGGAATAAATCACAACAACATCATTAGTTAGAATCATAGGACGCGTCTCTTTATCTGTAAGAGATTTACCAAGAGCCTCTAGTTTGACAGTGAGATCCATTTTCTCTTTGGCTAGACAATTCAGTTGAATGTCTTTTTCTCTGATCTCCTGTTTAAGAAGATTTGATTCTGTCTTTAATATTGGAACTTTAGAAGACAGAGATTGTATATGCTTTAGGAGTTTTATCAAATCTTTATCAGCATCTTCTCTTTCATCAGAGATAGACATAGATGTTTTCGCAACTCCTGGATCATGAGTCAACGAAGTAGTAACATCTTCAACCTTTGAGCAGTCATACTCTTGCATAACATTAAATGAGTCAGACATAAATTCAATTTCTTATAGGTTGGATCCCACCAAACACAGATTGTTAGATCTTTTCGCGTTTGCCTGCTCTAATAACGATTAAAAGACGAGCGTACACAAATATACCTCAATCTAAAACTTTTTCTACCTATAAGTCCTTTCTCCGAAAGTGATTGTCTATGGACTGAGTCGAGACAATGCATCTAATCGGTTCACACTTCGTGTGATCGTCTTTGGATACGAGATCGAGACAATACAACAACGAAGTATGTTACTTGAAAAAAAGTTCGGACTTAACCAAACACAATAGGATTCACTTATCAAGTAAATAGGAATTAATGTTTGTGTGATTTACTTTAAATTATAATAAAGACAATTATAATTGCGGAAAATAAAAGTAAATGACACAGCAAGATTTTGTTAACGAGGAAAACCGCAAATGCAGAAAAACCTCGGGACCTAGTCCAGAATTGAATACTCTCAGGATTAAGCCGCTACACAAAATTACACCAACTTCGTATAGTTGAGACCAAGCAACTAAACCTATAGTTCACCTAGTTCCGCTTGTATTCCCATGCGTCCAACTTATAAATAAGTCACGTACTTGGATCAATTCCTTTGGTTCATATTCCAAACAGTAAAGGAACACAAATTTGTTTGGTATCAACTCTCTTCAACCAAGTGATATGAGTCGGACAAAGGCTCTTCTGTTTATCTTAACACAAACTCCTTCGTTAGGTCCTTAGATCTATCTTATGTTCAATTACCAAAGTAATCGTTAACATTTTGCAATCAACACTCTTAATCCAAAGAATTGTGTTGATGCCGATCTACTCAATTAATCAATCCAATTATATCACAAGGATAAAACCGATTATTAATTGGATCCTCTTTTTACTGAAACAAGTATTGTGCACACCAAAGATTATGAACTCACAAATCAGAAATCTTCAATATCTTCTTCGTCTTCAAATATTTTTAGATATTCAATAAACACCTGCAGACAATCACTTGAATCTCTTGTGATCAATAACACACAGAACGGAGTCTGTTAACAATTGATTATCACAAGATCGTCTTTAGAACTAACAACAGTCTAAAGATCCCTGTCGAAAATCTGAACTAGTTTGAGTGAATCTTATATAAGAAGAGAAGATTCTCAAGAATAAAAGAACTAGGTGCAATCAAAGTTCAACCACTGTTAGTCAATCAAGTCAATAAAAACAAAAGCTAAACGGCAATTATCTAGTTTTCCACAAATGGTACTGATTACAGCTTCTAAATCCCAAAGAAGACTTTAAACCGAGCGGGCGTAAGAGATTTCGCCTAATTAGGTTACTCTCCTCTCTGAATAGGAGGCTTCACCAGTAGTAGCACAACAAGAGGTAGTTTGCTAGAAATGCAAACTTCAAGTATTTACAGACTAGGAAGTTTAGACACTAAGGAATTTTCCAAAAACCAAAAATATTCTCAAGATATTCATTGAAGCAAAAATTCGGTTTCCATAATTCCTGGAAATGCTCTGTCCAAAAATAATGATCGAAATCTCTAAGAAAATCTCTAATTAGTAAATGCACATTACTAATTCTTATTTCCCTACAAAATGAAATTAATAACCTTAATTAAAAGATTCTTAACTTATTTATGTTTCGATCCTGGGATTCCCTTCCCTTAGCTATTAAGGAATAACTTTGAACAATTAAATAATAAACATTCACATCACGTGTTCAAAGTATGTCGATATCCTAACTTTGTAAGTTCTCTTTCATACTTACAACCTTGAAACCGATTTGCCACACTTCCAAACAAGTTTAGAATTGGTTCATCTGACTTTCAAAAACTATGAGATTAATCAAATAACATTCAATCACAATCATGGGTTTAACGGTTCTACCAAAACAAGTTTCAGGATCGGTTCCCCACATACATATGGTATCTAACTTGAATGTGTTGCACATGTCCATAGGATCGGTTCCCCTTTCTGCTATAAACCTGTTGCACGTCATACAAGGATCGGTTTCCCTTTGTGATGTACTGCACCTCTTACTAGGATCGGTTCCCCTTTTCCCAGATTTGATCAGACATAAAATCACAAACCCGGTCATACCATCTCAGGTGATTACTTAATATCGGTTTCACTAATACAAGTCATACCAATACATAAGTCAGGCTTTTGTGAATAGTTCTACCAAGAACACAAACAAGTTGTAAACGGCTATACTCAATCACACATATTGGTTGTTCATAAGATAATCAATGAATAACAAAACCAATAACACCTGGAAATTTCCTTTTCAGTTCACAAACAAGTTTATGAACTTACCTCCTTAGAACACATGTAAAACATTGTTCCCTATGATGAAATCCTCACCTCATACCCATACATAATCACAATAACATTCAAATGATTATGGCTATGTATTATCTACAAAGTTTAATGGTTAAGAAATAAACCTCATATTGTATTCCTTAATACTATGTCTATCTAGAGTTCAAATATGCTTCGCAGTTTTGTTTTCAATATGCACGACTTGAAAGATACGTTAGGGAATGAAACAGTTCAAGTCAAATATCACTAACCTCAAGTGGAAGGATGATTGTTGTCGTTGTAGCTCCTTTCTCTTCACATCTTTAAGTCTTTGCAATACTTGTAATGTCTCATATCCTAATACTTTCAAGCTAACCTATACGAAGTTGACTCTAATACATAATAAACCGACTCTTAACATGAGTTTTGATTCACTAAAATATGACAACCAAACTTGACATACCAACTCTTGGTGGGTTCAACCGAGCTATGATCTAACACATTTTGTTATATAATTGAAATATCACAAGTTATGCGTTAAGATCAATCAATTAGAATATCCAACCTTTGGTTGTTGATTTACATTGATTGACACTTGAACATTGGTCTTTGGTACCATTCAAGTAACTCCTCTTATATTCAATCGGGCTCGCATATTTCTATTTGCCGATTGCGGATTAAATTAAGAGTTAGAGATATTAAACTCTTTGATATACTTTACTCTAGATTGAGTCTGACTGTCTAGTTGATTCTCTAGAAAGTGTATCGGAGTAAGTCCTCTCAGATTGCCAAACGAATTGTTGGGTGTGGTTGTTAGATCTCCGCATTTTCAGTGATGCAAAGGGATCAATTCACAGCATAAAAGGTGGATACCATAGAGACAATAAGCACAAGATGAATGGATTATGAATAAATGGATTGATCAAGAGAAATCCGACTTCCTTCAAAAATCACAATCAAATCGGCTCCGAGAAAATCGGTCGTCATTAAAAAAAATTTATCGGAATGAATCAAGTTACAGAGATTTGAGTGATAAATTGGGTTGATAAAAATAAACCATTCTCCCATCACTATATTATGTCTACAACACTTTGCTGCTTTATCAGCAATATAATTAAAGTTTCGTGAATATTCTGAAATTCAATAAACTGAAATGATCCTAAAAATATGATGCAGTCATGTAGTATTGAGCTTTTATGCCAACTAATTTGGATTTGTTTATTTAGTAAATATGAGATGATGTTCTTGGCTTCTTTGCCCATTTGATCGCCTCCCATACTGCTAGAATTTCTGCATCCTCTGTGTCCCTTGTCATGGGGGTTATATTTTAAATACCTTGTAATGGCCTGCCAAATCAGTTGTCATAATACCAATACATGGACTGTTTGTGTTTATAACATAACAGAATAATAACATACAATCAGAAGGCAAAGAAGCAGTTATAAGTTGTCTATCTGCATTAGATATTTCCCACTATTTTGGAAACTGGGAGGTACAACAGTGTCTTGCTGCATCTCATTAACTAATTTAATAGCATGCCTGGACGTGGAATCCTCGTTCAGGCTCATATTTTGAAAAACAATCATACATATATATATATATATATATCCCTCCAAATACACCATATAGTAGTACTAATGACACATTTTTGATCAATAGAGATGGTGCTAGCTAGAAGATCCTTCACCCAATCCTTGATAGTAATTGCAGAGTTTTGGTACTGCAGAATGTGACTCCCCCATGGAACAAAATTCCATATTGAGATAGCAAAACTGCAATGTGAAATAATATGCTCAGTAGTTTCCAACTCATTGATATTACACATGCCACGGGTGAGAATACGAGATGAGGTAAATCTACCTACTCTAACTTTAGACGGTAGAATATTTTCATAGCATTTCCACAAAAACAATTTTATCTTAGGGATGATTGGGAAACTTCATATGGCCTTATAAGTATCATTATCTAACATATTAGTAATTGTATCAGTTGTCCTAGTGATGAATTTATAGCATGACTTAATCGAGAAAGTAACAACTTTTATATGAATCCAAATCAATATATTTGTGTCTGAATAGGGATTCTAGTATTCGGAATCTTAGAACTATTCTTTGGGGTGAAGAAAAAAGCGACCAAATAACGGTTCCAGTTCCTAGTGTTAGTGTCGATGAATTCACTAACCATATAATCAGGATTGGGGTAACTATTACATAGAGGTTCATAAATTTGATAGATAAAATTATCTCTAAAAGCATGAATTCTAAGACCATTTCTAACTTCCCATATAGAATTTTTTTTGGTTATATCAAGACCATATGCTAGTCCAAACTCAAGAATAGTTTTTGGATTTGTGATATTGCAGGGGATGACAATTGTTGAAATATTTACATTGCAAGATGTGAACCCATAAGCATCATGTTAGAGCACTACTCGGTCGAACTCGCATGCGTTTCTATCTCAAGCATGTTTGTCAATGTTAGTGATCAAAACTATAAGTCTTGATTTCTAGCCTATTTATAGATGTCTCAGACTAGGACATAGATTGTGTAGTTGAGCTTAACTTTCACGGAGTTCATCATTTGAAGACGAAGAACTACTAAGGAGCGCTTGTGGAACTTCTTCGACAAAAGGTATATGGAGACTTGACTCATCTATCACTTGGAAAGTCTATTTCTACTCTATCTCCTATATTGAGACATAAGTCGTACGTGTAACGATATAGTTTTCTCTATACACATTTGAGATTTCGAGATGAGTATATCTCGCTTACATATTTCTCGAAATATGTGTTGGTAAGATTTCGCTTCGACCAAGTTCATCTTATATCATGAGAAAATTGTCGAGTAACATCTTACATGGTTTGTGTGATACAATCATTTGATGTAGGCTTAGAATGTTTCAATAATGATTATTTCAATATCTTGAAAATTGCTTTGATGCTAATAGTGTGTGAAAACGTCCATTATCATCCTCTAAGAATGTTTCAATGATTGAAATAAAGAGTTTAGAATCTTTTAACTATCTTTGGATATAAGCATAGTGTGTTCGCACATTAGTGTATAAGTCCAAAACCGGGAACCTAAAGTATGCATACTTGTGTGTATACAAAAATGTTGTAGGAGACTGGGTAAGTATGCGTACCCGTACACATACTGACGGAAGTTCACGTCTGTGAAGTTCTGCTGAGTTTGAAAACCAAAACCAAACTCATCCGGTTACCAAAAGTACGCGTACCCGTACACACATTGGCGGAAATTTCACGTTCGTGAATTTCTGCTGAGCTTGAAAACTAAACCAAACTCAAATCCGGTTACTTAAGTACGCATACCCGTACGTATACCTAAGTGGGTTACTTTATAAAATCGGTTGTACATGAACCTAAACATTTATCAATAAGGAATGCAATCTTTGCAAACCATGGCTATAATGTTCATGTATTGATTCAAGTGAATCAAACCAATTTTGCTTCAATCGTGTTCTTGTATAATTCTATGAGAATATAGAAATTGAATAACTCTTTAACGAGTTTCATTTGAGTCATTTGAACTAGTTATGGTTGAGATGAATAAGGTTGATATGAGAGTAATCATATGGCTAACCTCGGTTAACTATTTGTAAACCAACATGGTGTACACATTTAGGTACGGTTACATAAACCTAAATGAGGGTACATTTCGTTTGTGTGTAACAAGCTAAGTTAGATCTAATGACTGAAAGATATTAGCTTGGTTGAATCAGGTTTTTCATCTAACGGTGAATATTGAATGCTTTGTTACCAAGGTAACTTGGATTGCAAACCCTGATTTGAAAACTATATAAAGGAGAACTCTAGCAACTGGGAAACCTAATCCCCATACCTCCTGTGTGTTACTAGTTGCATAGCTAGAGTCGATTCTCCTTTAACCTTAGGTTTCTTTTCGAGACC
Organism: Papaver somniferum; assembly: GCF_003573695.1. NCBI lineage: Eukaryota > Viridiplantae > Streptophyta > Magnoliopsida > Ranunculales > Papaveraceae > Papaver > Papaver somniferum. The sequence continues at coordinate 30,753,269 of NC_039365.1, forward strand.
CTGTAGGTTAATGACTTGAAGACTTCATTGGGATTGTGAAGCCAGACCCAACTATCATCTTTGTAGTTACGTGATCTGATCTTGCTATCATGATTGAGTGCAATCGTAAGATTGACTTGAGATTTATATCTCCGATAGGCAAGATAGAAAGGTAATCACAAACACCTTCGTCTCATCGTTTGTGATTCCACAATATCTTATTTCGCTAGTCGATTAAGATTATTGTGAGATGATTGATAATATTAGGCTGTTCTTCGGGAATATAAGTCCGGTTTATCAATTGGTTTCTGTTTACCTTGATTTATCAAAACACGGAACAAAAACTCTTGGGTATTTTTGTGGGAGACAGATTTATTCAATCCTATAGACTTTTCTATGTGAGACAGATTTGTCTATTAAGTCTTCGACTTTGGGTCGTAGAAACTCTTAGTTGTAGGTGAGATCAGCTAAGGGAATCAAGTGCGTAGTATCCTGCTGGGATCAGAGACGTAAGGAGCGCAACTGTACCTTGAATTAGTGTGAGATTGATTAAGGTTCAACTACATTCCAGTCTGAAGTTAATTGGTAGCAGGCTAGAGTTTGTAGCGTCTTAATGCAGTGTGTTGTTCAATCTGGACTAGGTCCCGAGGTTTTTCTGAATTTGCGGTTTCCTCGTTAACAAAATTATGGTGTCTGTGTTATTTCTTTTCCGCATTATATTTTTGTTATATAATTGAAATATCACAGGTTGTGCGTTAAGATCAATCAATTAGAATATTCAACCTTGGGTTATTGATTTACATTGATTGACAATTGAACATTGGTCTTTGGTACCATTCAAGTTACTCCTCTTATATTCAATTGGGCTCGTAGATTTCTATTTGTTGATTGCGGATTGAATTAAGAGTTAGAGATATTAAACTCTTTGATATATTTTACTCTAGATTGAGTCTGACTGTCTAGTTGATTCTATAGAAAGTGTATTGGAGTAAGTTCTCTCAGATTGCCAAACGAATTGTTGGGTGTGGTTGTTAGACCCCCGCATGTTCAATTGGTATCAGAGCAGGCAAACACATTAAAGACCTAATAAGTCTGTGTGAATACCAATATTATTCAGAGCACGTGTCACGATCTTAGTGGTCGCATACATAATAACTATATAGCCCTCGCTATCCAGAGAAACCTAAGGGGCAGAGAATACCTTCGCAGATGTACTTTATCTTATCCCAAGAAGGGATACCTCGACGACCAAGATGGATAAAGTAAAGCCTAGTCTAGAGATAGGCAGCTGGCGAAGGGACAGAGGTAGATGACGCATCTAATCAGCATTAAATGCACAAATCTCTTATCTACACGCATAACCAAAGAACGTGGAGAGAGGTGACGTGGTGGAATATGACTGGAAAAGGTTAGCGGTGAACGAAGGTACAATCTGTACTGAGTCTGGGAAGTTCCCGAAGGAACATGGGTCAGCTGAGGTGGCATAGTTCGACTGGAGGAAGCACGCGGCGAACGAAGGTACCATTTGTATGGAAGGTATATCATGAAAGGATGGATCCAAAGACAACAAAGATATACCTGGAGCAGAGGGGGCTATAAATACCAATCCTCACCAACAAACTAAAGGCATTCAATACCTAGGAGAATGAGATCTAGTCTTAAGCTTATACTTCTTTAATGTTTAGAACTTAAGTATTCTTCAACTTGAGTTCTCTCTATTACTTTGGGAAGCATTTAAGATCTTTGTAACCACCACAACTTAATACAAATAAATCACTCATTACCCCGTGGACGTAGACGAAATTCGAACCACGTAATATCTTGTGTCTCCTGATAACTTAGCAGCATTTACATTATATTTGTGTTCTTCGTTATTATCGTGATCTTAGATATCTTTTATTACTTAGTATCATCAGTTCAACAGAGGTATCATTACTACATAGTTCTCGATCCTCTGAGCTGTTTACATTACGTAGACTATGGGAAAATTAGTAGTCACAGTTTGGCGCTAGAAGGTTTTGCTCACCGGCTTGAGTTTTTATATTCCGTCATTTATTTCAACTTACGCATCTTCTTTAACGAAGAGATCTGAGTTCAACAACGATGAATCTCACTCTCTAGTGATTTGTTCATCCTTTTTTTCGCAAGTTCTTGGAGTTCATAGCCTCTAGAAACTCGCAATCTTACATATCTACAAGAATTTCTCCAAAAACGTACTTTCAAAACGTCAAAACTTTTGTTTTGTACTAAACAACCTTTTCCGACAAAGTATCCTTCAGATATGAGTACCTCTGACCACTGAGGAATCTTAGCAAGGATTTAAGGAAGCAAAAATATTTTCAAGCATTTAATACCCCATCTTTCAAAAAGATCTGACACCTTTTTTAATTGTTTTCAACGTTTAAGGTTGTTGTTTTTTCCAAGGGCGTCATAAGAAATTTAATACATATCTTTCCAGACGTCATTTCAGTCCTTTTTTCTGAAAAAAGCTGCTCAGCCGTCTTTTGTGTCAGATCATTAAGTGCTACTTTTGACGAAGGAAAGGATAGCAAAAGCCGAAGGCATGCAGAAACCAAGTGATGTACCAACAAGCTCATGACCAGCAGTTACGAGAGGAAGATCTCAAAAGCCATCTCAAGCAAACCAAAGAACAGAATCAGAGGACGGGCAAAGTGAAATATCAAGAAGAACAGTCACTAACAAGCCACATATTCCTGCTGAAGGGATGTGGAAAATATCAGGAGCACAACCACTTTACGGTATGCCGTTTCCGGAGCATCTTAATGCAACAAATCCACCTGCAACCAACGTAGGGTTACTGAGAACCTCAGCTCCTTCGGGACGAGGGTTGAGAAACTTAACTCCGATCCAGCTAGATCCTGACGCTCCGATCATAGAAAAAGGAATACGCGTGAGAACGGAGCTATCTCAGAAAGACGAAGGGTGGATCTTAACCCACCAAACGCTAACCCGCCAAGGGGATCCAGGAGAACACAACATGATCCAAACGAAATGGATCCAACTTACAATCCCTCCCAATGTTAATATGATGATACATTCTCAAGAGATGCTCACAATGTGAACATGGTCATCGAGCAAATGGAGAAAATGTGAAAGGAGATACAAGGATTGAAAATCGGTCACGCAGGAGCAAGGCTATAAGAGGTGCTTCAGGAAGCAACAACATCTCCGTTGTCTTTTCGCATTTTGAGGGAGCCTATCCCTGCGAAATGTCCATTACCTACGTTTCAGGCATACAATGGTACCTATGATCCTGCAGCATGATAAGTGCCAAATAATGTATATATTTATCCCTTTTTGTTGGCATTTAACTCATCTTTTGTGCAGTAATTCTACATTTTATCCCATATTCTGTATTTTCATTGTTTTCAAGAATAAATATTTTTCTTACTTAATTTTGCATTTTTAGGTACCAAATAAAGTCTGGATGATTTGCGGAGCAGAAAAGTAGTGAAAAGCCGGGAGGAATTACGCAAGGAAGCCGCAAAGAATGGAGCGCACGTCCAAAAAGCTAGGAATGGGCTCAAGAAGGAAGAATTGTTCTTAAAGAAGATATGGGCTTGGCATACCCAAAGCCCAAAACCCTTACCCAAACCCATTTTATATATCCATACCCGCCTCCATCTTCAGCCGTCAGATTAGATTACATCTGCATCCGACGGTCGCTTCATCACAGTGCATCAAACTCTGAAGCTCTTGTCTAACACTACAGCACCTAACTCCATCTGGCACCGTTAGTTTCGTTGTATATCTGCATCCAACGGTCGCTGCCAGCCTCTTCACTTTTAGCCGTTAGATCGATCCATCATCTCCACATCCCACGGCTCATCCTCGTTGTTCATCCAATTTGCTACAACCGCCCAACACCCGAGCACCCGATACCTATACCCATACCAAACATCCCCTTCCCCTTCTTCCATCGACATCTCCTCCTCCATACCCTGTGCAGAACCACCACCACCTTCTCCACCTGCTCTGACCTCGCCACCACCACTCCCTACGCCACCAAACCAACCCTAAACCTAAACCCATCATTACCATCACGTCCTATCTCTTTATCAACCACTAATTTCTCCAATTTCTCATCTTTCTTCTCACTGAAACCCTAGGTGAGAAATTGGGGATATAAGTGATGTTAAAGCAACAATTGGAGCATGAGATGAACGAGGAGAAGTAATTGGAGAGTGGGTCGACGAGATGGAGTGAGTATCTCAACACATTAGGTAAATCAATTTTACCTAATTTTCTGTTTTTGGGGAAAAGGGGTTGGAACCCTAATTCTGATATGGGGAGTATAAATTTGTAATGTTTTGTGTGAGGGGGGGGGGGGGGGGTATCAAGAGGTATCTCTGGACTAGCCAGAAAACATTTTGTTCTGTTTTCATTGCAATTCCAATTTCAGTTCTTCTTATGCAGTTAACAGTGAATGTGTGCATGTTGTTTTCAATTATTTTGAATGTTATGTGTGTGTTGTTTGAATTATCCTGTATGATATTGATTGTTGTTCACATGTTTAGCATGAGCTAAACTGCTTTAGGCTGAGGCTCAGTTGAAGCCTTATGCACTGTCAATTGACATGTTGCTAGATAGTTAACTCCTTGCCCTGTTTTGCTTGAGCAATGGGAAGAGACTAATGCTCTTAGTGCCTGTGATTGATTGTTCTGTCAAAAGACAGTCAATGCTAGGGGCAAACTAGTGAGCAAGTTAGTTTTCCTCCCATTCTAGATGTATGCATAGGATTTTTAACTCAACCTAGAAATATGTTGTTTGATTAGGACACAAGGTGGATACTAAGCCTTAGCTTAGCCACAATCCCTATTACAGTCACTTACTTGTTTAGTCCTTACCTGTTTAATCTTTGCATGTTTAATCTCCTTACCTGTTTTATCTCCTTGCCTGTTTTACTTGTTTAATTTCTTGCAATCTGTAGCTGTTGTGCACTGAAATCAGTGCACAAACTCACCCCTGCCCTTGGCTCACAACCTTGGTTCATGCCATTTGCCCTCTTTGTTTCACTGCCACTATAATATTGTGATCTTGCATCTTGTTTTACATCATTTGCTAGCTTAGGAAAGCTTCTTATATGCTCCCACTCCCTGTGGACTAACCCCTACTCATCCCTATACTATAAAACTTGGCCTTGTATACTTGCAAGAGTTTTTGTGTGTTTTCCATTCCACACCAAGTTTTTGGCACCGCTGCCGGGGAGCTGGCTGCCATATTTTTGAAGTTTTCATTGCTATTCTGTGGCCTTGTTGTGCTTGAAGCTGTCTCCTGAGATCATTGCACTCTTGTTCACTTGCAGGTGCCACTGAGTTGCTGTTGTTGCTGCTGCTGCTGCTGTTGCTGTTGCTGCTGCTATTGCTGGAGCTGGTGAACCAAGCCTGCTGCTGCCAAGCCAAAGCAACTGGGCTGCCAACTGAAGCTGCTGGGCTCTGCCTTCTACTGGTGGGCTTGTACTTCTCTGACTTGGGCTTCACCAACTTCAACTGAACTGGGCTTGCCAAGTTTTGCTGGGCTCGTGGTCTTCTGTGAGCTGGGCTTCGTTGCTGCTGCTGCTGGGCTCTGTTCCACCTGTTGTTGCTGGGCTTGAGCGAAGCTGCTAAGGACGATCCTAAAGCCCAACTGGGCTGTGCAACTAAAGGGGAACAAAAGCCTAACTAGGCTTCCCTCCAAAAATCAAGTAAGCCTAACCCACTTGGGCCTCATTTAAATTCAAATTCGGGCTTGTAATAATTAATTTAATTATTTAGTTGGGATTGTAATAATTTTTATTTTTCCTTTATTTTCTTTTTCTTTTTCTTTTTCTTTGGGACTGTAATTATTTTTTGTCTTTATTTTTCTTTTATTTTTTCTTTTTCTTTTTCATTTTCTTTTATGGGCTTGTCTTAATTATTATTATTGTTTTTATTTTCTTTTATGGGTTGTGCTAATTTATGCTAGGTTTAGTTCAAAATAATTTTCCAAAGCCCAATTTTAAACCAAAAAAAAAAAACCCAAAATCCCTTGTTAGTCCAACACCCATTCAAAACCAAATCTTCGTAACCCTTGTGGGCCAAATTGTTTCCGATTGCTCTGTCTGACCAACATGATAGTTGAGGTACCTACAAGGACATGATTGTGACCTATAGAGACCAAACAAACAGACTTGTTAGAATTAATCAAGAAGAACCTATCGAAATTCTGAGTTCTGAGGTAGACAGCCCAGATCAATCCGAAACAATGGGAGAACCCCGTACCCTCAAGGATTATATGTACCCAACTAGAGCCAGTCAACCTTCTTGTATTGTGCTACCCGAGGATAACGGCCATTATGAGCTGAAATCGAGCACAATACAGATGCTTCCTATTTTTAGAGGTGTTGAGAATGAAAACCCGTACCACCACGTGAGAGAATTCGAGGAAATTTGTGGAACTCTACGTTTCACTCAAATGTCCGACGAAACTCTAAAGTTAAGGCTCTTTCCTTTATCCCTGAAAGATAAGGCAAAGGCCTGGCTCTATGCTTTACAGCCTCAATCCATCATGACATGGGATGACCTCATAAAGGAGTTTTTCAAAAAGTTTTTCCCAAATCACAAGACTGCGACAATTCGTCAAAGTCTAAATAGCTTTGTGCAATTAGAGGGTGAGACCTTAGCTAGATACTTGGAGAGATTCAACGAATTATTGCTCCAATGTCCCCATCATGGTTTTGAAAAATGGAGACTTGTGCAAATTTTGTATGAAGGTCTAGATGTGTCCACCCGAACAACGGTTGAGTCGATGTGTAATGGTCTATTCGTAGACAAAACTGCTGATGCGTCTTGGGAGTTCTTGATTGAAGTAGCTGAAAAGACGCAACAGTGGGAATCCATCCGTGAACCCAGAAAGACTACGTCCGAAGCGAAGGCTTTTAGGATTGAAGCAGATTTCGAGGGAAAAGCAAACATGTCATAAATAGTTAGGAGATTAGAAGAGTTAGAACTACATAAAAATTCAAAACCTTCCACCACTACTCTCCGAGAACATGTCGCTTCGTCTGTATGTGCCGCTTGTAACGATCCCAACCATCAATTCCAAAATTGTCCCGATTTGCTTGCAGTCCAGGAATCTAGGCTTGAACAGGCACATGCCATGTTTCAAAAACCAGAGCATAACCCTTATTCACAGACCTACAATCCAGGATGGAGGAACCACCCCAACTTTTCATGGTCCAAAGGCCCCACTCAGGGAGGACCATCTCAACCCAATCAGAGCTATCAAAACAATCAGGGATCTCAGAACAATCAAGCTTATCAATATCCTAGGAACCCTCAACAACAATCAAACTCTCAACAACAATCATATCCTCAACACAATACCGACAAGAGATTATCCACCCTAGAGGAGATGGTCCAGATTCTGGTGCAAGGTCAGAAAAATCTTGATCAAAAGATGAGTCAACTCTGCGATTCCATGAGCGAGAGAGAAAAGGGTACACTTCCTAGCCAACCCCAACAAAATCCAAAGAGGATATTTCAAGCAGGCACATCATCTTGCATGCATACTGTAGTGACGTCCTATCTCTGCTCGAATCTGTACCTCAAATGGACGTCACTGAAAGAAGATATGAAGTGGAACCACCCTTACTCTCTGATTCCAAGCTTATTCCATCCATTGTTGAGCCACCCAAGCTTGAATTGAAAACATTGCCTAGCACTTTGAAGTACGCATTCCTAGGTTCTTCTGATACTTTACCTGTCATTATTTCATCATGTTTAGACACGGAACAGGAAATTAAGCTCTTAGAAGTACTTAAGGAACACAAAGAGGCCTTAGGATGGACCATCTCAGACCTCAAAGGAATTAGCCCCACCATTTGCATGCACCACATTAATCTCGAAGAGAATGCCAAACCATCTAGGGAAATGCAAAGGAGACTTAATCCTAACATGAGAGATGTAGTCAAAGGAGAGATCCTGAAACTACTTGATGCGGGTATCATATACCCAATACCTGATAGCAAATGGGTTAGTCCCATTCAAGTTGTGCCTAAGAAGTCAGGCATTACTGTAGTTCAGAACGACAAGAATGAATTAGTCCCTACTCGTACAACCACAAGATGGCGAGTATGCATCGACTACAGGAAGTTTAACACAGTAACAAGGAAGGATCACTTCCCGCTCCCTTTCATTGACCAAATGCTAGAACGTGTGTCTGGACACAGTCACTACTGTTTTCTAGATGGCTTTTCCGGTTATAACCAAATTCACATTGCTCCGGAAGATCAGGAAAAAACTACATTCACGTGTCCATTTGGGACGTTTGCTTATAGACGTATGCCCTTCGGGTTGTGTAATGCACCTGCTACTTTTCAGCATTGCATGATGAGCATTTTTTCTGACATGATAGATAGTTTTCTCGAGATCTTTATGGATGATTTCTCTGTGTTCGGTTCTTCGTTTGATAAATGTTTAAGACATCTTACCCTTGTGATGTCCAGATGTAAGAAAAGGAACCTTGTTCTAAATTGGGAAAAGTGCCATTTTATGGTGAATTCAGGAATAGTTCTAGGACACATCATCTCGGAAAAAGGCATTGAAGTAGATAAAGCTAAAGTAGACCTCATCCGACATTTACCAAAACCCCACTCTGTGAGGGAAATTCGATCATTTTTAGGTCATGCTGGTTTTTACCGGCGATTCATCAAAGACTTTAGCAAAATCTCAAGACCTCTGTGTAGTCTACTCGCCAAAGATGTTGCCTTCAATTTCGATGCTGCTTGTGTGAAGGCATGGGAGGAATTAAAAACCCTTCTCACCACCGCTCCTATAGTCCGACCACCCAACTGGGAACTACCGTTTGAACTCATGTGTGATGCCTCTGATTATGCTGTTGGTGCCGTTTTAGGACAGCGAGTTGATAGACTACCATATGTGATATACTATGCTAGCAAAACCCTTAATGATGCCTAACTCAATTATTCAACTACCGAGAAGGAATTGCTTGCCGTCGTTTTCGCATTAGACAAGTTTAGATCTTATCTGATAGGGTCTAAGATCATCATATACACAGACCATGCGGCTTTGAAGTATCTTCTTTCCAAGAAGGATGCTAAAGCTCGCCTTATTCGATGGATACTATTATTACAGGAATTCGATCTCGAAATCCGTGATAAGAAAGGTTGTGAGAATGTGGTTGCTGATAATTTTTCTAGATTAACTTTAGAGTCTATTGATGAATTTGAGCTGATTAGAGAATCATTCCCAGATGAACAGCTGATGTCTATCTCAGACCTTCCTTGGTTTGCTGACATTGTTAACTACCTCGCTACAGGTAGAATGCCTTCACGTTGGTCGAGACAAGACCGCTATAAGTTCTTGGCTGAAGTTAAACATTTCCTTTGGGATGACCCATATTTGTTTAAGTACTGCCCGGACCAAATCATTAGGAGATGTGTCCCCAACACTGAACAGAAAGATGTGATATCTTTCTGTCATGACCAAGCATGTGGAGGCCATTTCAGTGCCAAGAAAACCGCTGCAAAGATCTTGCAGTGTGGATTCTATTGGCCATCATTGTTCAAGGATTTCCATGATTATTGTGTTGCTTGTGAACGCTGTCAAAAGCTAGGAAGCATTTCGAGGAGAAACATGATGCCATTGAACCCCATTTTGATTGTGGAGATTTTTGATGTTTGGGGGATCGACTTCATGGGTCCATTCCCTATTTCTGACGGTAGATTGTACATCCTAGTCGCAGTTGATTACGTTTCTAAGTGGGTAGAAGCCATAGCAACCAGAACAAATGACCACAAGGTGGTACTTTCATTTCTAAAGGAAAACATATTTGCACGTTTTGGTACCCCTAGAGCTATAGTCAGTGACGGCGGTTCACATTTTCGTAACAAGTACTTTGAGTCTTTAGTACGCAAGTATGGCATAACTCACAAGGTTGCTACTCCGTACCACCCTCAGACGAGTGGACAAGTAGAAGTTTCTAATAGGGAAATTAAGCACATTCTCGAGAAGACAGTTAACCCGTCTAGGAAAGATTGGTCATTAAGATTGAATGATGCTTTGTGGGCCTATAGAACAGCTTATAAGACACCAATTGGCATGTCCCCCTATCGTCTAGTGTATGGAAAGCCGTGCCATCTACCTGTGGAATTAGAACATCATGCCTACTGGGCAATCAAAGAGCTGAACTTCTCTCTGGACGAAGCTGGAATTCAAAGGAAACTTCAACTCAACGAGTTGGAAGAATTGAGAAATGAGGCTTATGACAGTGCCAGGTTATATAAGCAGAAGATGAAGTTGTTTCATGACAAGCGTATTCTACGCAAATCCTTCACTCCTGGTCAGAAAGTCTTGCTGTATGACTCCCGATTACATCTCTTTCCAGGAAAACTGCGTTCCAGATGGAAGGGTCCGTACCTAGTACGCACAGTTTTTCCTCATGGAGCTGTAGAGCTGGAGGATGTTTCCAACAAGAACGTTTTCAAAGTCAACGGGCAGAGATTAAAACCATTCCTTGAGACATTTCCACCCGACATTGAAACAACCAACCTGGAGGACCCGGTCTATGTGGACTAAACTGGTCCACTCTTTCCCTAAATAACCAAAAAGTTTTCCAAATCTTTCCCTAAAAACCAAAATTTTTCTTTTTCCCATCAAAACCAAATGTCTCCCGACAAAACCAATTTTTTCCCAAAAAGTCCAATCCCATTAAAAACCAAATTTTCTTGTAGATAATGTGTTAGTTAAATTTCCCTTTGTATATGTTTTGTGCTCATCCATTGTGACTCCTAATATGATGGATTTTTGCCTTGAATAACGGAGTTTTAATCGAGCTTTCGCCGTACAATCGGGTATTCTCTCTCCTTTTACTCTACTCAGCATGTTCCTCTTCATATATTGTTTTATAATTCTTTCCATATTTTGAAACATTGAGGACAATGTTTAGTTTAGGTTTGGGGGTATAGAGTAGATACCACGATAATATGCCATAATTGAAAACAAAACTCCATCTTTTTGAAAAAATTGAAAAATCAAAATAAAAAATTAAAAAAATAAAAAAATCATAAAAATGGAGCTCATTTACCTTGAAATGTTGACTCTTGTGCAAATATGTAATTATTAGGAGTCTTAGTCTAGATATTTAGGCACCCTGATTCTAGCACAATTCACATAGTGATAAGAAATTTGCACGCGCACGATCTACCAATACATGTATAGCCTCGATCTTCAAGGTGTTTGATAGGAAGTTACGATTGCCAATCACTTTAGAATACTGAACGAAACTTGACTAGCTTGTTCTTTGGTTGGTTGGGATAGAAGGTGGAGGTTACATTAAGAAAGACAACCATCGAATTTAACTGGGTGCATCAAAAAGGGCTACCTCTTGCAAAGTGTCATGTAATCTTTTGTTTCCTTTTGTATATGTATCAAAAGTGTCTCCTTCAAAAAAAAAAAAAAAAAAATATCAGAAAAATACAAAAAAATCAAGTACTTATCAATTCCATCATCTCTTGTTCCAAAAATAAAAAGAGAATAGTCAATGTAAATAAGAGTCATGTAAAGAGTCATCTTTTGTTGTTTCATTGTAATAAGCAAGGAGGGTGTATGCCATTGATGTACAACGCGAGTAATTGTGAAATACCTCCAACTCATTCACAATTCTCGTAAAGTCCGGACAGCTAGCTAGATTTCGACCTCAGTTCTTAGCCTGAGAAACTATCTCTTGGTGATTAGTAGTCATAACTTCAGATCTTTCTTTACACATGTGTAGATACACTTTACACTCTTATCACATGTCTTTTTTTGTTATCAGTGCTAGGATTGTGCCTTCGATAGCTAGATTGACATCTCCATTTTGTTGTGAGCTTAAACTGTTTTGCACATGTCACGTTTGATGGAATCTGAGCTTATATTTTGACCTAGAACTTTGTAGGTACGTTCTAAGCAAACCTTCACGAGACTTCAACTCGTCCACTAGGGACACTTAGTGGTTTAAAAGGCTTAGTGCATACGCTAAATGCATTCGAGAGACCAGCGACAGTGGTATAGTTAGGATTTCCTTAGTTTTGTTTTACTTGAGGACAAGTAAAATTCAGGTTTGGGGGTATTTGATGAGTGCCAAATATTGTATATATTTATCCCTTTTTGTTGGCATTTAACTCATCTTTTGCGCATTAATTCTACATTTTATCCCATATTCTGTATTTTCATTGTTTTCAAGAATAAATATTTTTCTTACTTAATTTTGCATTCTTAGGTAATAAATAAAGTCTGGATGACTTGCGGAGCAGAAAAGAGCTGAAGAGTAGTGAAAAGCCGGAAGAAATTACGCAAGGAAGCCGCAAAGAATGGAGCGCACGTCCAAAAAGCTAGGAATGGGCTCAAGAAGGAAGAATTGTTCTTAAAGAAGATATGGGCTTGGCATACCCAAGGCCCAAAACCCTTACCCAAACCCATTTTCTATAACCAAAACCGCCTCCATCTTCAGCCGTCGGATTGGATCCATCTCATCATCCGATGGTCGCTCCTTCATCGCGCATCAAAATCTGAAGCTCCTACAAAACACCATAGTGCCTAAATTCCAAGCCTTCAGATTAGATCACATTTAGATCCTACGGTCGCTTCTTTGCCTGCGCATCAAACCTCGATACTTCCGCTTAACACTACAACACCTAACTCCATCCGGCACCGTTAGTTTCGTTGTATATCTGCATCCAACGGTCTCTGCCAGCCTCTTCACTTTTAGCCGTTAGATTGATCCATCATCTCCACATCCCACGGCTCATCCTCGTTGTTCATCCAATTTGCTACAACCGCCCAACACCCGAGCACCCGATACCTATACCCATGCCAAATATACACAGACCATGCGGCTTTGAAGTATCTTCTTTCCAAGAAGGATGCTAAAGCTCGCCTTATTCGATGGATACTCTTATTACAGGAATTCGATCTCGAAATCCGTGATAAGAAAGGTTGTGAGAATGTGGTTGCTGATCATTTGTCTAGATTAACTTTAGAGTCTATTGATGAATGTGAGCTGATTAGAGAATCATTCCCAGATGAACAGCTGATGTCTATCTCAGACCTTCCTTGGTTTGCTGATATTGTTAACTACCTCGCTACAGGAAGGATGCCCTCACGTTGGTCGAGACAAGACCGCTCTAAATTCCTGGCTGAAGTCAAACATTTCATTTGGGATGAACCATATTTGTTTAAGTACTGCCCAGACCAAATCATTAGGAGATGTGTCCCCAACACTGAACAGAAAGATGTGATATCTTTCTGTCATGACCAAGCATGTGGAGGCCATTTCAGTGCCAAGAAAACCGCTGCAAAGATCTTGCAGTGTGGATTCTATTGGCCATCATTGTTCAAGGATTGCCATGATTATTGTGTTTCTTGTGAACGCTGTCAAAAGCTAGGAAGCATTTCGAGGAGAAACATGATGCCATTGAACCCCATTTTGATTGTGGAGATTTTTGATGTTTGGGGGATAGACTTCATGGGTCCATTTCCCATGTCTGACAGCAAGTTGTACATCCTAGTCGCAGTTGATCACGTTTCTAAGTGGGTAGAAGCCATAGCAACAAGAACAAATGACCACAAGGTGGTACTTTTATTTCTAAAGGAAAACATATTTGCACGTTTTGGTACCCCTAGAGCTATCATCAGTGACGGCGGTTCACATTTTCGTAACAAGTACTTTGAGTCTTTAGTACGCAAGTATGGCATAACTCACAAGGTTGCTACTCCGTACCACCCCCAGACGAGTGGACAAGTAGAAGTTTCTAATAGGGAAATTAAGCACATTCTGGAGAAGACGGTCAACCCGTCCAGGAAAGATTGGTCATTGAGATTGAATGATGCTTTGTGGGCCTATATAACATCTTATAAGACACCAATTGGCATGTCCCCCTATCGTCTAGTGTATGGAAAGCCGTGCCATCTACCTGTGGAATTAGAACATCGTGCCTACTGGGCAATCAAAGAGCTGAACTTCTCTCTGGACGAAGCTGGAATTCAAAGGAAACTTCAACTCAACGAGTTGGAAGAATTGAGAAATGAGGCTTATGATAGTGCCAAGTTATATAAGCAGAAGATGAAGATGTTTCATGACAAGCGTATTCTACGCAAATCCTTCACTCCTGGTCAGAAAGTCTTGCTGTATGACTCCCGATTACATCTTTTTCCAGGAAAACTGCGTTCCAGATGGAAGGGTCCGTACCTAGTACGCACAGTTTTTCCTCATGGAGCTGTAGAGCTGGAGGATGTCTCCAACAAGAACGTTTTCAAAGTCAACGGACAGAGATTAAAGCCATTCCTTGAGCCATTTCCACCCGACATTGAAACAACCGACCTGGAGGACCCAGTCTATGTGGACTAAACTGGTCCACTCTTTCCCTAAATAACCAAAAAGTTTTCCAAATCTTTCCCTAAAAACCAAAAATTTTCGTTTTCCCATCAAAACCAAATGTTTCCCAACAAAACCAAATTTTTTCCAAAAAGTCCAATCCCATTAAAAAACCAAATTTTCTTGTAGATAATGTGTTAGTTAAATTTCCTTTTGTATATATTTTGTGCTCATCCATTGTGACTCCTAATATGATGGATTTTTGCCTTGAATAACGGAGTTTTAATCGAGCTTTCGCCGTACAATCGGGTATTCTCTCTCCTTTTACTCTACTCAGCATGTTCCTCTTCATATATTGTTTTATAATTCTTTCCATATTTTGAAACATTGAGGACAATGTTTAGTTTAGGTTTGGGGGTATAGAGTAGATACCACGATAATATGCTATAATTGAAAACGAACTCCTTCTTCTTTTGAAAAAATTCAAAAAAAAAAAAAAAATTAAAAAAATGAAAAATCATAAAAATGGAGCTCATTTACCTTGAAATGTTGACTCTTGTGCAAATATGTATTTTTATTAGGAGTCTTAGTCTAGATATTTAGGCACCCTGATTCTAGCACAATTCACATAGTGATAAGAAATTTGCACGCGCACGATCTACCAATACATGTATGGCCTCGATCTTCAAGGTGTTTGATAGGAAGTTACGATTGCCAATCACTTTAGAATACTTAACGAAACTTGACTAGCTTGTTCTTTGGTTGGTTGGGATAGAAGGTGGAGGTTACATTAAGAAAGACAACCATCGAATTTAACTGGGTGCATCAAAAAGGGCTACCTCTTGCAAAGTGTCATGTAATCTTTTGTTTCCTTTTGTATATGTATCAAAAGTGTCTCCTTAAAAAAAAAA